>NC_092132.1:130269694-131519694 GCF_043159975.1 Macaca nemestrina | reverse complement strand
GCGGGCAGATCACAAGGTCAGGAGATCGAGACCATCCTGGCTAACTTGGTGAAACCCCGTTTCTACTAAAAATACAAAAAAAAAAAAAAAAAAAAAATTAGCCGGGCGTGGTGGCGGGTGCCTGTAGTCCCAGCTATTCAGGAGGCTGAGGCAGGAGAATGGCGTGAACCCGGGAGGCAGAGCTTGCAGTGAGCCAAGATCGCACCACTGCACTCCAGCCTGGGCGACAGAGCGAGACTCTGTCTCAAAAAAACAAAACAAAAAACAAAAACAACAACAAAAAAAAAATGATGAGGCCAGGCATGGTGGCTCATGCTTGTGATCCCAGCATTTTGGGAGGCCAAGGAGGGTAAATTGCCTGAGCTCAGGAGTTCGAGACCAGCCTAGGCAACATGACCAAACCAGTCTCTCTAAAAAAATACAAAACTTAGCTGGGCACAGTGGCACATGCCTATAGTCCCAGCTACTCAGGAAGCTGAGGTGAGAGGATGACTTGAGCCCAGGAGGCAGGGGTTGCAATGAGCCAAGATCGCGCCACTGCACTCCAGCCTGGGTGATAGAGTAAGATCCTGTCTAAAAAAAAAAATGTTCGAAGTG
The DNA here is from genome assembly GCF_043159975.1 of Macaca nemestrina. Classification (NCBI taxonomy): domain Eukaryota; kingdom Metazoa; phylum Chordata; class Mammalia; order Primates; family Cercopithecidae; genus Macaca; species Macaca nemestrina. The sequence continues at coordinate 131,519,097 of NC_092132.1, read as the reverse complement.
ATTAATAAGCATGGAGGAAGTATTGGCATTATTCATTTGTTTCCTTTTAAAATCTCTTCTCTTTATTAAAAAGAAAGTGGTATAGATGCAAGGAAGAAACAGAAACAGTCTAGGTGGAAGAGATCACTGCCCACATAAACATTTGATATTTTCAAGGACAAGATCTAGTTTAAAAAAATAAAAAAAGAGTGAAGAGGAAGAGAGAAAAAAATAAACATTTGACATGTAGCAAAGGAGGTGGCAAAAGGGCAAAGGCAGAGAGAAAAGGAAGAATTGGTCGCTAAGTGGGCTTGGAAGAAGGAAACAGAGACTCAGAACAATTCAGGGAGTTCCTCAGCTTATATGGAATCAAAAATTCAATTCTGTTTAGATTATATTGCGATATGTTAAAAATCAAATCATTAGCCGGGCGCGGTGGCTCACGCCTGTAATCCCAGCACTTTGGGAGGCCGAGGGGGCCGGATCACAATGTCAGGAGATCGAGACCACGGTGAAACCCCGTCTCTACTAAAAATACAAAAAATTAGCCGGGCGCGGTTGTGGGCGCCTGTAGTCCCAGCTAATCGGGAGGCTGAGGCAGGAGAATGGCGGGAACCCGGGAGGCGGAGCTTGCAGTGAGCCGAGATCGCGCCACTGCACTCCAGCCTGGGCGACAGAGCGAGACTACGTCTCAAAAAAAAAAAAAAAAAAAAAATTCAATTCTGTTTAGATTATATTGCGGTATGTTAAAAATCAAATCATTAGCCGGGCGCGGTGGCTCACGCCTGTAATCCCAGCACTTTGGGAGGCCGAGGCAGGCGGATCACGAGGTCAGGAAATCGAGACCATCCTGGTTAACACGGTGAAACCCCGTCTCTACTAAAAATACAAAAAATTAGCCGGGCGTGGTGGTGGGCGCCTGTAGTCCCAGCTACTCGGGAGGCTGAGGCAGGAGAATGACATGAACCCGGGAGGCAGAGCTTGCAGTGAGCCGAATCGCGCCACTGCACTGCAGCCTGGGGACAGAGGGAGACTCCTTCTCACAAAAAAAAAAAAAAAAAAAAAAAAAAAATCAAATCATTAAAAATAAAACACTGCAAGAAAATGGATAATCTCATCCTATGTTCGAGGGAAGGACTTTCAGTGCTTATGAGCAATGAACAATAAATGTATATACAGATTTCCCACCTACTCAGTATCATATCAAAACTGATGGATTGATATGAACTGATTGTGTGAGAGTGTCCAGTCCAAAAGCCCTCTGTGCATCGACTCGGAATCCTACTTTTTAGAAGCTGCCATACAAACTTTGAAATATGTTCAATGTAATAACAATTTCAGAGTAAATTTAAAACTCCTACTGTTATAAGCAAGGGCGCCTTGAGTTCTGTTAGGAGCACACGATGGAGACTGTGCAGCCTTATTCAGTCACCAATGAACCCTGTGACCCCCACTCTGTGCCTGTGGAGCTCCAGGCTCTGGGGACACAGCAAGGACAGGACAGGGAGTAAGAAGCAGGTGTCCTGCAGACTGGCACAGTCACCACCTCAGTGCAGCCGCTTTGTCCTCTGCAGTCCCCTGTCTCTTTCAGGTTCCATTTCCCCTGGGCCAGGAGAGCTAAGGCACTGCCCTCTTGCACTGTCTGTGAAATCCCAGGTAAGCAGCGGGCCAGGAAACAAAATGACCTGTCCCCCACTCACCAGCAGATGCTCTGACTCCCCTGGGGACAAAGTGTTGACGTCTGTCTGCTCTGCTGGCTCCTGGACTTCCATTTCCTGTTCAGGGACCTGGCTGGGCTGCACGATACTCACGATCTCATTGAGGGCATTGTCCTCAGCCCCAGGCCGTTGTGGGGAATGTGAGCTCTGGAAAAAACATTGGGAAGGCAAAGAGTCCACTCAGGAATCCACACCTAGGGCTCGCTGCAGGGTCCCCAGTATGCAGCTGGACCTGCCATCCCCACCCCCTCTCAGTGAGGTCACCGCAGGCAGCCCAGTCTCAGCACATCTAGGACCTGCTGCTGGGGCCAGGGCCCCAGTGCTGTGCTCTGGCAGACACCCCATCCCCAGGGTGCAGGCTGTGGGGTAAGGGTGTCACCTGGGCTGCAGCAGGGCTCACCAGCATATGCGGTGCTCAAAACAGCCATGTGTCCCCCACAGTCAGCCCAGAGCCCCCAGGCCACTTCAGAGAGTCAGGGCAGCCATGAGGACAATGGGGACCCACCCACCCAGGTTCTGCTGTCCCAGGAAGCAGTTCCTGAGCCCCTGAGCCCCCAGCTCCTGGAGAAACCAACTCACACTGTCCACACGCTTAGGGTCCCCGCCACCACCTAAAAGAGAAGGAGTCTCCTTAGCAGGAGGGGAGGGTCCCACACAGCACCTCCCTCCCAGAGGACAGTGGGGCGCAGGGGTGGGCTGGGGGCAGGGACACTGGACAAGGAGCCCCGGGCCTGGGGACAGGAATGGGGTCTTACAACTCAGAGACACCCTGAGGAAGGGGGATGAGAAGGGGAACTAGAGTAAAACCAACACATGGAAAATCTCTGTGTTCTGCTCTGACCAAGGCTGAATAAATCCCGCGACCACTTCTCATCCTCACCCTTGTCACCCAGTTGAGGAGCCGACTGCCCCCTGCCTGGCTGGGCCTGAAGGTGGGAGGAACTGGCCCTGCCCTCCTGGACTTGGCTGGGAGATGAGGGGACCCCCAGCTCCGGAAGAGGGAGTGATGAGACCAGGGTTCTGGGGGGTGCCTGGGATGTGGGGATGGGGGTGACCACAAGGAGGAGGATACAGCCAGGCTGGAGACACTAAGACTTGGGGGAGGGGCAGCCGTTTCTGTCTGTGGGAATAGAGTGGGGGGGGGCAGGGCAGAGAGTGCCCAGTGCTTCCGCCCTCAGCCAGCACCTACCTGAGCAGACGCCTTTCAGGTAAGGAAGGACTTTCTTCCACAGTGAAGTCTTCCAAACAATCACAGCCACAACCACGATTACGACGAAAACTATGACCCCTATGATGATGCCTGAGAGGGAACAGGGAGAAGCAGGAGTCCCAGGGCTGGTGGTCACTGTCTTCTCCACAGCTGGGACTTCCCCAGTGTGCTTTGTACCTGATTCTTTGTGGACACACTCGATGTCACTCCAGGGCGTACAATCCTTGACCTTGACCATCCCTCTGGGGCACCTGGGTACACACAGGGAGGGAGAGGGGGGACTCTTGATGGAAAGTTGGCCAGGTGGGATGAAAGAGGAGCCACCCTCCCTCCCCAGTGTCCCTGAGAAGGTGTCAGGGAAAGGGCAGGTTCCTCTTGTCTGCAGGGGGTCCCCCTATGCTCCCTTGTTGAGGCTGGGGAAGAGTCTGAGCATGCGCACTTCAGGCCCCTCGGCCTCCCTGCTCTGGGGTCAGAGCTGCAGCTCCAGGAGCCTTCCGTGCTGGGCACACACGGATCTTCCCTGGGCTGCAGGGGAGGCTGCGTTAGGAGGAGCCACACTCCAGGGGAAGGTCACAAGCCCCTATGGCCACAAGCTGAGTCTGGTCTTCCAGTCAACCACAAAAGTGAGCTCTTGTCCCCACCTGTCTGCCCATTCCTCCCAATCACAGCAAATACTACGGGGGCCAGAGAAGAGCAAATTACCCTTGGCCCCTAAAACCCAAATAGAGAAAAGACAGGTCTTATTGGGGGATCAGGGGCCAGGGGCGAGGCCAGCTGGGTGGGCTCAGGTCCTCATGGGAACTTGAAGGAGCTCCACCCACGGCCTTATTATGCCTCTTGTGGGCTGTGGGCACTTTTGTCTTTATGGACCCCTGCCTGCATAAAAAATGTTAAAAATTACATTTTATTGCTGAATTGGTATCAAGATGAATATATCCCTGGCTGCATTCTACTCATTCTTCTCATTTCAAAAGAAATTAAATCGTTTCATGGGCCCCTAAAAGTATCATGGGCCCTACATCATGGCCTTCTGTGGTCAGTGAACAAGTCAGCCTGGCCAAGGGGACTCGTGCTGGGGAGGGGTGGGAAGGGGCTGCTACAGGGGGCAGGGGTGGGGACAGGCAGAGGGATCAGGAGGGGCAGCCACAGGCTGAAGGATGCCCCATGGGGGTGCTCTCAGAGGATAGACAGGGGTACAAGGAGGCTTGGGTCTTCTTGGGGTTCTGTGGAGCTGCTGGGAGCCCCCGGCTGCTGTCTCACTCTGTGCGGCACTTCCGGCAAATCTCGGGGGAATCTTCTTCCCGGAAGGTGCCTTCTTCGCACTGACACACCGTGTTTCTGGTCGTGGTGCAGGAATTCACCTCCACTTCACCTGACGACAGAGCACAAGGTTTTGGGATATGTTTTCCTGATGTGTCCCTTGACCCTTCCTCCCCACCCCAAGACCCTCCTACTCAGCTTAATTCAGTTCGCCAAGGAGTTCTGAGGGCCAGTTTCTGCACCAGCACACTGGTGGCTCATACAGGACGCCCACCCTTCAGCTGTCGCCAACACTCAAGAGTCATACAAAAGGACCACAATTCATTATTTATTACATTAGATTAGGGGAAAGCATCGTTTAGGGAACAAGCATTGTTTAGATCACATGGTCAGTAGCAAGGGAAGTGTGAGGCATCACCTGAGAGACTGCAAGGAGAGGAGCCCTTGGGTGATTTCCCCAAGGCCCGGCCTGCTGGGGAGGAGGGAGAGGCCTGAGAACTGGAAGGATGAGTGAGGCTGAGCACCTGCCAAGAGCACAGAGCCCGGGGGAGAGAGCCTGGTCCAGAAGCAGACCCGTGCCACTGCTGAGACCCAGCCCTGTGCACTCGGCCAGGCTCATAGCCCCACTCCTTTGCAGCTGATAGTCTAAAAGATTTCCTTACCATGTAGCATACATTGTACAAATAATTTCTGTATTATTATTATTATTATTATTAAGACAGGGTTTTGCTCTGTTGCCTGGGCTGGAATGCAGTGACGCAATCTCGGCTCCCTGCAACCTCCACTTCCTGGGCTTAAGAGAGCCTCCTGCCTCAGCTTCCTAAGTAGCTGGGAATACAGGCACACACCACCCTGCCTGGCTAATGTTTATATTTTTGTAGAGATGGGGTTTCTCATTTTGCCCAGGATGGTTTCAAACTCCTGGGCTCAAGCGATGCCTCCCAAAGTGTTGAGATTACAGGCATGAACCACTATGCCTGGCCTGTTTTATTTACTTAAAAACTCGAAGACAAAATCACGGAACAAAGTATGACGAAGACCAAGGTGGACCAGTATCTAGGTCTCCTGATCCCATTTTAGCTACAACTTTTATGTCATCACCCTGCATTCCACCTTGAGGCATGGGGTCCTTATGTTCTGTACCTGAGTCACACTTGGTGCAGCGCAAGCAGAAAAGGAAGTCATTCCAGTGAGTGCTGTAGTCCTGTCCATATTTGCAGGAGATACAATCTCTACTGTCTTCGGAGATGTGGTGTCCTGGGAGGGGAGAGAAAAGCTGGTGAATGAAATGTCACAGGATTCCCAGCAGCTGGCAGTGGTGACTGGGGGACTGCTTTTTCAGGGATGTGTGGAACCCAAACAGGGAAATCTCTAGCTTGGTCAGTTTGTCAATTCTGCATTCACACACCTTAAACCAGCACTGCCAAAAGAAATATAAGCCACACATTTATTTATTTATTTTATTTTATTTTATGTTATGCTTTACTTTTGAGACATAGTCTCATTCTGTTGACCAGGCTGGAGTGCAATGGCACGATCTTGGCTCACTGCAACCTCCGCCTCCAGGGTTCAAGTGATTCTCCTGCCTCAGCCTCCTGAGTAGCTGGGACTACAGGCACGCACCACTACACCTGGCTAATTTTTGCATTTTTTTAGTAGAGACAGGGTTTCACCATATTGGCCAGGCTAGTCTCGATCTCCTGACCTTGTGATCCACCTGCCTCAGCCTCCCAAAGTACTGGGATTACAGGCGTGAGCCACTGCGCCCAGCCTATTTATTTATTTATTTAGACAGGGTCTTGCTCTGTAGCCCAAGCTGGAGTGCAGTGGTGTGATCTCAGCTCACTGCACCCTCGACCTCCCAGATCCCCCCTCTCGCCCACCCACAAATAGCTGGGACTACAGGTGCACACCACCACACCGGGTTAATTTTTTGTGTACTTTTTCTTTTGTAGAGACGAGATTTCACCATGTTGCCTAGGCTGGTCTCAAACTCCTGGGCTCAAGCGATTCACTCTCCTTGGACTCCCAAGGTGCTGGGAATACAGGTGTAAGCCACGTACGTGCCCAGCCCACATATGAAATTTAAATTCACACTCAGCACATTAAAAAAAGTGAGAAGGGGTAAAATTAATTTTAATAATGCATTTAAATTTAATGTACCCCAGATAATATCACTTAAATATGTAATCCACATAAAACGTTGAGATATTTTACAGCATTTTTTTTCATAGTATGTCTTCAAATCCTGCGTATATTCCAACTCATGGCACATCTCAATTTGCAGTAGCATATTTATTTCTTTTTTATTTTTGAGATGGAATCTTGCTCTGTTGCCCAGGCTAGAGTACAGTGATCTCGGCTCACTGCAACCTCCGCCTCCTGGGTTCAAGCGATTCTCCTGCCTCAGCCTCCCAAGTAACTGGGATTACAGGCACCCGCCACCGCACCTGGCTAATTTTTGTATTTTTAGTAGAGACGGAGTTTCACCATCTTGGCCAGGCTGGTCTTGAACTCCTGACCTTGTGATCCGCCCGCCTCGCATATTTCAAGTGATTGGCAATCACATGGGCCTAGGGACTACTATATTAGACAGTGCCATTTAGACCTTTAAAATGCACAGAATAATGTCCTAATACCTGTTCTGAATGAGCTCCTAGCCAGTGGAAGATACACCAGGAGCAGAAGTCATAGAACAATGGGAAAAGCCTTCAAAATTAAAGCTCACACCATCAGCCATGGGAAGAAAATGGGAGGAATCTCTATAGAGTCAAAGAATGATCCAAAGAAAGAGGGACTAAAGCTGCCCTGGAATGAAGATGTGTTTCAAAATTGGAAAGTGTGAGTCCCGCCAACTCTGCTTTTCTTTTACCAGATTGTTTTTGGTCAGTAAGTCCTTTTTAATTCCATACGACTTTGAATATAAATTCTTCCATTTTTAAAATAACACCACTGAGATCTTGATAGGGATTGCATTGAATCTGTATATTGCTTTGGGTAATTTAACACCATTTTGATCTATGAACATGGAATATCTTCCTGTTTATTTTGGTTTTCTTTAATTTCTTACAGCAATGTTTGATAGTTTTCAGTGTAAAAGTTTCGCAGTAGCAAAGAACAATCCAAAAGGGAAATTAAGAAAAACACTTTCATTGACAATGACATAAAAACAAATAAAACATTTAGGAATAATATTTAACAAGGAGGTGCAAGACTTTTGAAAAACATTTGTCTACATATCCAAGAAGCTCAACGATCTCCAAGCAGGATAAGTTAAAAGAGAACTACACTGAGACACATTATAGTCAAATGGACAAAAGCCCAACACAAACAGAAAATCCTGAAAGCAGCAAGTGGCCCACTCAGTATGTACAAGGGAACCCCAATAAGGTTATTAGCTAATTTCTCACCAGGAACCACAGAGGCCAGAAGGGAGTGGGTAACATATTTAAAGTGCCAAAAACCAAAAACACACACAAAATCCTGCAACCAAGAATCTGATATCCAGCAATACTGTCATTCAAGAAGGAAGAAGAAATTAAGACATTCTTAGGTAAGTGAAAGGTAATGGAGCACATTACTAGTAGATCTGCCCTGTGAAATGCTAAAAGGAGTCCTTTAGGAGGTAATGTAATGACATTAGGTAATAGCTCAAAGGCATATGAAGAGATAAAGAATACTGGAAAAGGTAAAGATACAGGTAAATATAAATGTTGGCACACAGCTACTCAGGCTGCTATAATAAAATCCCATAGACCAAGTGGCTTAAACAATAGACATTTACTTCTCATAGTTCTAGAGATGGCCACCATCTTGCTGTGCATTCACATAACCTCTTCCTTGTGCACACGAGAAGAGAGAGAGAGAGACAGCTCAAGTTGTCTGGTGTCTTTTCTTAAAAAGGCACCAATTCCATTATGATGGCCCCACCCTCACGATCTGATCTAAACCCAATTACTTCCCAAAGACACCATCTCCAAATACCATCACATTGGATAGTAAGGCTTCAACATATGATTTCGGGAGACACAATTCAGTCTATAGCACAGTATTGTGGTACATTCGGCTTGTAAATCCTCTTGTTTACTTATATGATTTAAAGAGCAAATGCAGAAAACAATAATTACAAATTGATATTAATAGGCACACAATGTACAAGGATGTGATCTATGACAACAACAAGATGGAGGAGGAAAGATGGAGAAGTACAGGAGCGCAGTGTTTGCATACCATTGAAATTATGTTGACATTATTAAAACTAAGCTCAAGTCCATCTCAGAAAGGGGCCAGTGGGTCCCCAAACCCATCCTGTCTGATTTCCCCATTTTAGTATGCATAATTGGAATAGACATACTCAGCAGCTGGCACAATCCCCACCTTCATTCCCTGACATGTGAAGTGAAGACTAAAGACCAGGTGGAAGCCACCAGATTTGCATTTACTTAAAAAAAAAAAACAGTAAATCAAAAGCAATATCAGATGGGCATGGTGGCTCATGTCTGTAATTCCAGCACACTGGGAGGTCAAGGCAGGAGGATTGCTTGAGGCCAGGGGTTTAAGACCAGCCTGGGCAACATAGTGAGACTCCATCTGTACATACACATACAAAATTATCCAGGTATGATGGTACATGCCTGTAGTCTTAGCTGCTCAAGAAACTGAGGCAGGATGATTGCTTGAGCCCAGGAGTTCAAGCTGCAGTGGGTGCTGATTATACCACTGCACTCCAGCCTGCGTGACAAAGTGATACCCCACCAGTAAAGCACAAAAAAACAAAAGCAATGCCACATTCCTGGAGGGATTGCAGAGATCATTACCACCATCCAGGATGCATCTGTGGCGATTCCCACCACATGCCCACTGAACTTGCCTATTTGGCTTGTGCCAAAGACAGTTGGATCTTGGTGAATGACAGTGGATTATCATAAGCTTAACCAGGTCGTGATTCCAGTTGTAACTGCTGTACCAGATATGGTTTCATTGTTTGAGCAAATCGCCACATCCCTGTCACCCTGGTACCTGGTATGCAGGTATTGAACTGGCAAATGCTTTGTTGTTTATACCTGTCAATAAGGACTCCCAGAGAAGCAGTTTGCTTTCAGTTGGCAAGGCCAGCAATATACCTTCACTATCCTATCTCCGGGATGCATCAACTTGCAGCCCTATGTCATAATTTAGTTTGCATTGCTTTTTTCTTTTTTCTTTTTTTTTTGACAGAGTCTTGCTCTGTCGCTCAGGCTAGAGTACAGTGGCATGATCTCAGCTCACTGCAACTTCCACCTCCTGGGTTCAAGCGATTCTCATTCCTTAGCCTCCCAAGTAGCTGGGATTACCCATGTGCGCCACCACATCCAGCTAATTTTTGTATTTTTAGTAGAGATGAGGTTTCACCATGTTGGCCAGGCTGGTCTAGAACTCCTGGCCTCAAGTGACCCATCCACCTTGGCCTCCCAAAGTGCTGGGATTACAGGCATGAGCCACCACATCTGGCCTGCAGGGTTATTGATGGTCTTTCCCTTCAACAAGACATCACACAAGATGATCCATTACATTGATGACATTATACTGATTGAACCTCATGAGCAAGAAGTAGCAACTACTCTTGACTTACTGGTAACACATTTGCATGTCAGAGAATGGGAAATAAATCTGACAAAATTTTAAGGGCCTTCTACCTCAGTAGAAGGACAACAACTAGGAAGCAAATTCCTAGTTGTTGAATGGTGTGGGGCATAAAATATTCCTTCTCAGCCAGATGCAGTGGCTCACGCCTGTAATCCCAACACTTTGGGAGGCTGAGGCAGGCAGATCACGAGGTCAGGAGATCGAGACCATCCTGGCAAACACGATGAAACCCCATCTCTACTAAAAATACAAAAAATTAGCCAGGCAAGGTGGCGGGCGCCTGTAGTCCCAGCTACTAGGGAGGCTGAGGGAGGAGAATAGCATGAACCCGGGAGGCGGAGCTTGCAGTAAGCCAAGGTCATACCACTGCACTCCAACCTGGGCAACAGAGCAAGACTCCACCTCAAAAAAAAAAAAAAAAAAAAAAAAAAACCAAAAAACATATTCCTTCTCTTCTAAGATAGTCTAAGATAAAAGATAAATTGTTGTATCTGCCACCCCCCACCCCCAACAACCAAGAAAATGACACAATGCCTAGTGTGCTTATTTTGATTTTGGTGGTAACATAATTCTCATTTGGGTGTATTGCTTTGGCCTATTTATCAAGTGACCTGAAAATGTGCTAGTTTTGAGTGGTGCTCAGAACAAGAGAAGGCTCTGCCACAGGTCCAGGCTGCCGTAGACATTTTTCTGTCACTTGGGCCATACGACCCAGCAGACCCAATGGTGCTTAAAGTATTGGTGGCAGACAGCAATACTGTTTTGAACCTTTGGTAGCCCACTCTAGGTCAACCACAGCTCAGGCCCTTAGGTTTTGGAGCAAAGACTTGCCATCCTCTGCAGATAACTACTCTCCTTTTGAGAAACAGCTCTTGGCTTGTTTCTAGGCCTTAGGGCAGACTGAATGTTAACCATAGGCCACCAAATTACTCTACGACCTGACTGCTTATCGTGAACTGAGTGTTATTTTGCCTACCAAGCCATAAGTTTGGGCACATACAGTCTGAAATTTCCATTTCCATTTTCAAATGTAATTAGTATATATACAAAATTGGGCTTAAGCAGGCCCTGAAGGCACAAGAAAGTTACATGAAGAAGTGGCCCAAGTGCCCATGATCTCCACTCCTGTGATATTACTTTCTTTTGCCCGACCTGCACTTATGGCCTCATGAGAAATTTGCTATGGTCAGTTACCAGAAGAAGGTTTACAGATGGTTCTGCACCACATACAGGTAATACTTAGAAGCGGACATTTGCAGCATCACATCCACTGTTTGGAACATCCCTGAAGGATAGTGGTGAAAAGAAATCCTCTAGATGGGGTGCAGTGGCTCACGCCTGTAATCCCAGCACTTTGGGAGGCCAAGGTGGGCGGATGACCTGAGGTCAGGAGTTCGAGACCAGCCTGGCCAACATGGTAAAACCCCATCTCTACTAAAAATACGAAATTGGCCAAGCATGGGGGCACATGCCTGTAATCTCAGCTACTTGGGAAGATGAGGCAGGGGAATAGCTTGAACCCGGGAGGCAGAGGTTGCAGTGAGCCAAGACCATGCCATTGCACTCTAGCCTGGGCAACAAGAGCGAAACTACATCTGAAAAATAAAAAATAAAAAAAAAGAAGATCACTCCACTGGGCAGAACTCTGAGCAGTGCACCTGGTTGTTCATTTTGCTCAGAGGGAAGAATGGCTAGACATGCAGTTATATACTGATTCATGAGCTCTGGTCAATGATTTGGCTGGACAGTCAGAGACTCAGAAGGAAAACTGATAACAAGGAAGTCTGGGGAAGAGGTGTGTGGATAGACCTCTCTGAATGGATAAAAAAGTGATCTTAGCAGGGAAGGATTTTAATAATCAGGTGGATAGGATGACCTGTTCTGTGGATACCAGTCGGCTTCTTTCCCAGCCACCCCTGTCATCACTCAATGGGCTCATGAACAAAGTGTGCGTGGTGGCAGGGATGGAGATTATGTATGGGCTTAACAATACAGAATTCCCTCACCAAGGCCAACCTGGCTGCAGCTGCTACTGAGCGCCCAATCTACAGGGAGGAGAGGCCAACACTGAGTCTCTGAGATAGCACCATTCAGAGGGTCAATCTGCCAGTTACCTGGTGGCAGGTTGATTATTACACTGAACCATGTATATCATGGAGGGGGCAGCATTTTTACTGGAAGAGAAGCTTATTTTGCACATAGACTTGCTTTCCCTGCACGCAATGCTTCTGTCAAAACTATCCTCTGTGGACTCACAGAATGCCTTATCCACAGTCATGGTATTCACACAGCATTGCTTCTGATTGAGAGACTCACTTGATGGCACATGCATTGCCCACTGTAACAGGCCTGTGCTCATGGAAGTACTGGTCTTACCATGTTTCCCACCATCTCAAAGCTGCTGGCTTGATAAGATGGTGGGATACGGCCTTTTGAAGACTCACTTATAATGTCAGCTGGATAGCAGTACCTTGAAGGGCTGCAACAAGGTTCTCCAGGAGGCTGTCTATGCTCTGAATTATCCTCCAATACAGGGGGTTGGTTCTTCCATTGCTAGGATTCATGTGTCCAGGAATCTAGGGGAGGAAGTAGGAGTGGCCCCACTACACATTACCTTTCGTGGCCCGTTAGCAAATTTTTTGCTGCCTGGTTCCTCGACTTTATGCTTTGCTAGAGCTCTGAGTTTCAGAGGGAGGAATGATTCCATGAGGAGACAGAACAATGCTTCCATGTAACTTGAAGTTAAGACTGCTACTTGGCCACTTTGGGTTCCTCATGCCTCTGAATCAACAGGCAAAAACCAGTTACACAAACCCTCCTTGCTGGATTGACTGATTCTGACCACAAAGGGGAAATCAAAGGGGAAATTGGACTGTTATTCCACAATGGACGTAAGGAAGAGGATGTCTAGAATACAGGAGACTCCTTAGGGCATATCTTAGTATTAGCATGCCCTGTGATTAAAGTCAATGGAAAACTACCACAACCCAATTAAGGCAGGACCACTAATAGCTCGGAGGCTTCAGGAATGAAGGTTGGTTCACTCTACCAGGCATAGAGCCATGACCAGCTGAGGTGCTTAGTGAGGGCACAGGGAATACAGAATGCACAGCAAAAGAAGCTTCTTATAAATACCAGCTACAATGACATGACCAGCTATGGAAACAAGGACTGTAATCATTATAAGTACTTCTTCCTTATTGTGTTATATGTGTGTGCTTATGTGTAAATATATGTTAAGCAAATATCTATGTTTTCTTCCTTCTCTTATCCCCTTGTTACCTGACATAAGATATTTTGAATTTATATCATAGTATTTAAGTATTGTTCACTCTATAGTATTTATGTTTCAGGGTATCAAGGAGAGGAGTAAACACCACTCAAGGACTTTGCATCCTCTTCTGGAGAAAGGGTTAGTGCGTTTTCAGTTGTATACAGGATAGCTGTATTATGCTAGGTGGAAATACAATCTTATTATTTCCGTTACTTGGAAATTAAGTATGGTTTAAAAGAATTTCAAATCTTTAAAAATTCTGTATTAGTCAGGGCTCTCTAGAGCAGGAGTCTCCAACGTTTTTGCCACCAGGGACTGGTTTCCTGAAAGACAATTTTTCCACGGACTGGAGTTGGGGGAATGGGGATGGTTTCAGGATGATTCAGGCATGTTACATTATTGTGCAGTTTATTTCTATTACTATTACGTTGTAACATATAATGAAATAATTATACAACTCGCCATAATGTAGAATCAGTGGGAGCCCTGAGTTTGTTTTCCTGGAACTAGATGGTCCCATCTGGGGGTGATGGGAGACAGTGACAGATCATCAGGCATTAGATTCTCATAAGGAGTGCGCAACCTAGATCTTTCGAATGCGGAGTTCACAATAGGGTTCGCGTTCCTATGACATCTAATGCTGCGGCTGATTTGACAGCATGCAGAGCTCGGGCGGTAATCCTCACTCATCTACAGTTCACCTCCTGCTGTGTGGCCTGGTTCCTAACAGGCCACGGACCCCTGCTCTAGAGAGATAGAGATTTATCCTAAGGAATTGGTTCACATAACTGTGGAGGCTGGCAAATTCAAAAGGTACAGGATAGGCCAGCAGAGAAGAGTCATAGCTCAGCTCTGAAGGCTGCCTGCTGGCAGAACAGCCTCTTTCTTGGTGGAGGTCAGTCTTTTTTCTATTGAGGCTTTCAACTGATTAGATGGGACCTGCCAACATTATGGGGGTAATCTGCTTGACTCAAAGTCCACTGATTTAAACGTTAATCCCATCTAAAAACAACAACAACAAAAAACACCTTCACAGAAACATCTAGGATAATATTTGGCCAAGTATCTGGGTAACCAAGTTGACATGTAAAATCAGCCATCACAAGTCAGCCTTGCTCCATACATATGCATGTCCTTAAGATCGACGTCAGTGGTCACACAGTGTGCAAGGATGTGATCTATGACAGCAACAACAGGAAGCTGGAGAGATGGAGCTGTGCAGGAGCACAGTATTCGGATTGCAATGAAATTATGCCGGGATTATAAAACTACCTTTTTAGATACTTAAGAAGGTAATTGTAATCTTCAAGAAACCAGTAAGAAAATACATTTTTGGCTGGGTGCATGGTTCACGCCTGTAATCCCAACACTTTGGGAGGCCAAGGCAGGTGGATCACTTGAGGTCAGGAGTTTGAGACAGCCTGGCCAACATGGTGAAACCCCATCTCTACTAAAAATACAAAAATTATCCAGGCGTAGTGTCTACTCCTTGTCCTCAGGAGGCTGAGGCAGGAAAAACGCTTAAACCCAGCAGCCACAGGCTGCAATGAGCCGAGATCGTGACACTGCACTCCAGCCTGAGTGACAGAGCAGACCCTCTCTCTCTCTCTATATATATATATATAAAAGATATGTATGTTTAAGATAAATACACACATACATATCTTTAAGATATATATTAAAATAAGTATATATTTAAATATATATTTATTAAAGATATACATATAGAAAATATATGTTTAAGAAAAAAAGAAAATCAATTTTAAAATATGCAGAAAAGAAAAGAAGTAAGTCAAAATGGTACATGCCAAGAAATAAACTGAAGTTTTTTTAAAAGGTGGTAAGGGAGGAACAAAATATATATAAGTCATAAAGAAAACAAATAGCTGAAGAGCAGAAACAAATCCTTTCTTGTCAATAACTATGTTAACTGAAAATAGTTTAAACTCTGCAATTAAAAGGCAGAGATTGGCAGAGTGAGTAAAACAAAAGCAAAAAATAGACCATAATCATCTATATGCTATCCACAAGATTCCTGAATTATTTTTATTAATATTGAAAGACATTCTAAAAAAACCAAATTACACAAACCTTACTTAACAATGTACCATAATGATACATTATTATCATACATAATGTAAGTATCATACATAATGATAGTGATTCATGTCACTGATAAAAATGTGATTATTTAATAACAGTGTTGGGGCAACTAAAAAGGTGGCTGGAAAATAATAAAGTGTCTTCCTTACTTGCCTCTTACAACAAAATAAAGTCCAGGTGGCTCAATGACTTAATTATAAAATAGAAAACCACAAAATGACTGCAAATATATATGAGAATTTTTTTTTTTTTTTTTTTTTGAGACAGAGTCTTACTCTGTCACACAAGCTGAAGTGAAATGATGTGATCTCAGCTCACTGCAACGTCTGCTACCCTGGTTCAAGCAATTCTCCTGCCTCAGCCTACCAAGCAGCTGGGACTACAGGCACGCCACTACACCCAGCTAATGTTTGTATTTTTAGTAGAAACAGGGTTTCGCCTTGTTGGTCAGGCTGGTATCGAACTCCTGGCCTCAAGTGTTCTTGAACTCCTTGCCCACCTTGGTCTCTCAAAGTGCTGGGATTACAGGTGTAAGTCACCGCGCCTGGCATTATATGGGAATTTTTGTTAGAAGTTTAGACCCGGCGCAGTGGCTCACGCCTGTAATCCCAACACTTTGGAAGGCCGAGGTGAGAGGATCGCTTGAGCCCAAGCGGTTAAGGCTACAGTGAGCTATGATCCTGCCACCGCATTCCAGCCTGGTCAACAGAGTGAAATCCTATCTCAATCAATCAATCAATGCATAATTTCCCTAATCTGTAAGAATTCATGTGACTCAATGATTAAAACAAACAAACAAACAAACAAAAAAACCTAACCTCTTACAAGGAGTGAAGAAAACCTAGCAGAACCCGTGTACAAATGGTGTCTGTGTCATCAGCAGATTCTTGACCTCATTCACAGGAAGAGAAATGCACATTTCGAGGAGTTTCCACGTCTCAGTCCTTTATGCTTGCTATGGCCTGCTCCCTGTGGTTGGAAGGACCATCTCCCCTCTAGGATGGAAGTTCTCCAACTGCTCCTGCTCAGCCCATTGCAGTCCTGTCTCCCTGGTCTATCGCCTCCAACTGCAAATCCTAATGGGCTCAGTTGTGCCCCTCCTTCTCAGTATTTACAGCTTCTTCCAGGAGGACACCCTCAAGACAGAGGCTTCAAGCATCACCTATGTGCTATGGTCCCCAAATGTGCACTGCTAACCCTGCCACACACTGTCCCCTCAGAGGCCAAGTTACCCTGAGCGGTTGAATTTGGTGCCTTGATTGTCCTCATTCCCCACATGTCATCCATCCACACCCCAAATACTTCTTGAATTCTTCCCATTCCTGTCCTGCTCCCTGGTCTTGACTCTGGACCACAGCAATAGGAGCATTTACAGATGAGTTTGTGTCTGCTTCACACTGGGTTCTTCCTTCTCCATGCTCTGCTCCTGACAAGCCCACGCGTGCAATGTGAGAGTTTGCCCTCAGGCAAGCCTTTCCTGTGGCCCTTAGTCATGGAAAAGAAATGCAAATTTGTAAATGGATTTTACAAGCCACTGCTTGCCACACTTGCCAGCCCTGGAAACCTTCATGCAGCAATCAATTCTTACCTCATCCGCGCGGGGGAAAGAGGGAAAGAAGTGCGAGGTGAACACAGCAGTCAAGCACACTTCAGGCCAGGTTCCTGCTGCATCTCTCAGGGCTCAAATGACCTTACAGGGCACCATATAACATCCCAGGGGAGCGCCTCACACTCAAGGCCCTCCACCTGCTTCCTGTCTTGCTCCGCTTCAATCCAGGAGTGGGCACTCAGGATGCACATCCAATGCTGGTGGCCCTCTGCTGAAAACTTCGCAGGGACATCCATCACTCGTGAAATAAAATCCAGCTTCCTCTCTGTAGGATTTGAACCCACCTGTCTCTCTAACTTCGTAACCCTCCACTCCCCACAGTAGTCCCCTGCCGTTGCTCCATCTTCCCCAACCCCTGACCCCCGGCAATTGTTCCAGTGGAACCCTCCTAGGAGCACTCTTCCTGGTTCCCACCTCCGGATGTCAACCCAAAGTCACCATTGCCTGGAGGCCTCACCAGCCCCATCTCTGTTCCACTCAATTCTCCCTCAAGGTGCCTATCAGTCTCTTTGGCGGTCTCATTCATTTGTGTGTCTTGATACCATCCTAGCAGGAAGGCTCCAGAAGGACAGAGCCTTGAGCTGGAGGCACCCAATGCCTCTCTGTGGCATAAAGAACCAGGAAGTGCAAAGGAAACAGACTGGAAGCTCATGGAGACAAGGGGAGGAGGGGTAAGGATCAGAGACCCATCTTAAACATACCAGGCGGACACAATCCCTCTGTGGGGCTGGATCTCTTTTGTTGTGGAGCCGCTCTTCGCTGGGGATCTAGGGATTGTCGGGTGATTGGAGCACAGTCAGCTGAGACCTGTGGGGACAAAGCAGGGATGGGTGTGAGTGGCTTCCAGAGCTCACCCCTCCCAGGATCCACTCACATTCCCTTGACCCCAGGCACGCAGGCTAAACAGAACCCTCATCTTTCTTGCAGCTCTCACCTCTCAAACATCCTTTCGTGTTTGTTCGTCCCTTCATATTTCAGGGAAGGCCAAGTAACATTCACTTGAAAAACTCTTCTAAACATGTTTATTCCAGAAAATGTGGGCAAGGAAAGTTTTTAGAAGAATACACAAACCACACATGATAATCTCAGCTAAAGATAGCATCCATTAATATTTTGTTTCATTTAGTTCCACTATTTTTCCATAGGTATGCCTATTCTCTCTCTCTTTCTCTCATTCTCTCTCTTACACAGACACACACACAAACAGACACACAGGCACACATACACATTTTTATAAATGGGGGTTATAATACAGCAAACTTAAAAAATTGGGATACAGGATCAAACATTAAATAGTGAACTTCTGATTTTAAAAGGTGCCTGACATATAGACCAATGGACTAGATCAGAGAGCCCAGAAATGAACTTGCACATACAGCCATGCATTGATCAACATTGTTCTGAGCAAAGGGTTGTTAGGTGATTGTGTTGTGTGAACATCAGAGAGTATGCTTACACAAACCTAGATGGTGTAGCCTATGACACACCTGGCCTATATGGTATAGCCTCTTGCTCCTAGGCTACAAACCTGTGTAGTATGTTACATAATTGCTGGAGCCACCATCATATATCCAGTCTGTTGTTGGCAGAAATGTTGTTATGTGGTGCATGACTATATATATCAAGTAATTTTTGGAAAAGGTACCAAGACCATTTAATTGAGAGAGGACAATCTTTTTTAAAATGGTCTTGGGAAATCTAGATATTGACTTATCACAAAACAATGACCTCAGACCTTTAACTTACATATATACAAAAATTAACTCAAAATGGATCCAAAATCTAACATAAAAGTGAAAACCCTAAAACTTAGGAGAAAACATAGGAACGATTCTTCATGACCTTGGATTTGGCAATGATTTCTTGAATGTGATCCCCAAAACACAAGCAATATAGGAAAAAAATAGATAAATTGCACTATGTAAAAATTAAAAACTTTTGTGCATCAAATGATAATCAACGGTGAAGGGGCAACCCACAGGAAGAGGAAAACATTTACTAGCTATATATCCGATAAAAGGTTAATATCTAAAATATATAAAAACTCCAACTCAACAACAACCACCACAAGCCAACAATGTGGTTAAGAAATGAACAAAGAACTTGAATGGTAACAAGCTCTTGAGCAGCCAATGTGTCAAAGAAGAAATCAAAAGGAAAATTTAAAAATATATTAAGAAAATGAAATGGAAAGATAACATAACCAAATTTATGGGATGCAGCAAAAGCAGTGTTAAGAGGAAATGGCAATAAATGCCTACATCAAAAAAGAAGAAAGATCTTGAATACAAGACTTAATGTTATACCTCAAGGAAACAGAAAAAAAGATACACTAAGCCCACAGTTAGCAGAACAAAAGAAATAATAAAAATCAGAGCAAAAATAAATAAAATAGATACTAGAAAAAAATACAAAAGACTATCAAAATTCTGTTAGTTATTTGAAAAAAAGAAATGAAATCAACAAACCTTTAACTAGACTAAGACAAAAGAAAGAAGACAAATCAAATAAAAAATGAATGAGGAGGTCAGGTGAGGTGGCTCACGCCTGTAATCCCAGCACTTTGGGAGGCCAAGACAGATGGATCACTTGAGGCCAGGAGTTGGAGACCGGACTGGCCAACATGGCAAACCCTCACCTCTACTAAAATACAAAAAAAAAAAAAAAAAAAAAAGCCAGGCATGGTGGAGCACACCTGTAATCCCAGTTACTTGGGTGGCTGGGTCACGAGAATCACTTGAACCTGGGAGGCGAAAGTTGCAGTAAGCCGAGATCATCCCACTGCACTCCAGCCTGGGCAACAGAGGGAGACTCTGTCTCAAAGAAAACAAAAAACAAACAAACAAAAAAAACAACAAGGAGACACATTACAATGGACAGAAATGCAAAGGATCATATGAAAATATTATGAACAATTATATGCCAAAGGATTGAACCACCTGGGAGAAATGGACAAATTTCTAGACACATACAACCTACCAATACTGAATCATGAAGAAATAGAAAATCTGAACAGACTAGTAATGATTAAGGATATTGAACCAGTAATGAAAAGTCTCCCAACAAAGAAACACCCAGGACCTAGATGGCTTCACTGCTGAATTCAGCAAAACATTTAAACAAGAACTAAAACCAGTCCTTTCTAAACTTTCCCAAATAAATTATAGAGGAGGGAATACTTCCAAACTTATTGTACAAGGCTTGCATTACGTTGATACCAAAGCCAGAATAGAACACTGTAAGAAAAGAAAATTATAGGCCAATATCTCTAATAAACACAGATGCAAAAATCTTCAACAAAATACTAGTAGACAAAATTCAATAGCTCATTAAAAGAATCATTCACCATGATAAAATGGAATTTATTCTGGGATGCAAAGATGGTTCAACATATGAAAATCAATAAATGTGATATACCATCTTAACAAAATGAAGGACAAAAACCATATGATCACCTCAATAGATGTAGAAAAAGCACTTGACAAAACACAACATTCTTTCATGATAAAAACTCTCACTCAACAAATTAGGTGTAAAAGGAATGTATCAACACAAAAAAGCCTTATACAACAAGCTTACAGCTAATATCATACTCAGTAGTGAAAAGTTGAAAGCTTTTCCTTTAATATCAGGAACGACACAAGGATGCTCACTGTCACCACCTCTTTTCAACATGGTACTGGAAGTCATAGCCAGAGCAATTAGGCAAGAAAAAGAAAAGAATTATTAGATATTCAAATAGAAAAGGAAGAAGTAAAATTGTCTATTTGCTGATGACATGATCTTATATATAGAAAACCCTGAAGACTCCACCAAAAAACTGTTAGAAATGGTAAACAAATTCAGTGAAGTTGTGGGATACAAAATCAACATATGAAAATCAGTAGCATTTCCATATATTAATAATGAACTATATGAAACAGACATTAAGAAAACAAACCTATTAAGAGCAATGACCAAAAAAAAAAAAAAACAAACAAACTTAGGAGTAAATGTAATGAAGTGAAAGACCTGTACATTGAAAACCATAAAACACTGATGAACAAAATAGAAGAGACGAATAAGTGAAAAGAGACACAAATGCATGAAAATAAATGCTCATGACTTGGAAGAACTAATATTATTAAAATGTCCATACTATCCAAAGCAATCTATAGACTCAATGTAATCACTATCAAAATTCCAATATCATTTTTCACAGAAATAGAGAAAACAATTCTAAAATTCATATGCAACCATAAAAAAAAAATAGCCAAGGCAATCATGAGCAAAAAGTACAAAGCAGGAGGCATCACACTACCTAATTTCAAAGTATACTAGAAAGCAATAATAATTAAAACAGCATGGCACAGGTATGAAAATATACACAGTGACCAATGGAACAAAATACACAGCCTAGAAATGAATCCACATCGCTATGGTCAATTGATTTTTGCCAAAAGTTACAAGAATACACAATGGGAAAAAAAGTCTCCACAATAAATGGTGTTAGGAAAGCTGGATATCCATATGCAGAAGAATGAAATTGGACACTTATCTTACACCATATACAAAAATCAACTAAAAATGGATTAAAGACTTAAATATATGACCTGAAACCATTAAACTACTAGAAGAAAACACAGGGGCTAAGACTACACAACATTGATCTGGGCAACACTTTTTTAGATTTGAAAAGTGCAAACAACAAAAGCAAAAATAGACAAATGGAATTATATCAACATAAAAAGTTTCTGCACAATCTGAGGTCAGGAGTTCAAGATCAGCCTGATCAACATGGAGAAACCCCATCTCTACTAAAAATACAAAATTAGCTGGGCATGGTGGCGTGTGCCTGTAATCCCAGCTACTCGGGAGGCTGAGGCAGGAGAATCACTTGAACCTGGGAGGTGGAGGTT
Organism: Macaca nemestrina; assembly: GCF_043159975.1. NCBI lineage: Eukaryota > Metazoa > Chordata > Mammalia > Primates > Cercopithecidae > Macaca > Macaca nemestrina. The sequence goes on along the minus strand of NC_092132.1, from coordinate 131,497,421 downwards.
GTGGTGAGCCAAGATCATGCCATTGCACTCCCGCCTAGGCAACAAGAGTGAAATTCTGTCTCAAAAAAAAAAAAAAAGGTTTCTGCACAACAAATGAAACAACAGAGTGAAGCAATAAGCTACAGATGGGGAGAAAATATTTGCATACCATACATCTGATAAGGGGTTAATATCTAAAATATATAAAGAACTCAAATAATTCTATTCAAAGAGAATAAATAATCTGTTTACAAAATGGACAAGGGACCTGAGTAGACATTTCTCAGTAGAAGACACACAAATGGTCAATAGATATATTTTAAAAAATTCAACATAACGAATCATTAGGGAAGTGCAAATTAAAACCACAATGAGATATCATTCCATACCCATCAGAATGGCTACTATGGAAAAGATGAACAATAACTAGTGTTGGTGAGGATACGAAGAAAAGGGAGCCCTTGCTCACTGTTGGTGGGAATGTAAATTAGTACAGCCATTATGGAAGGCAGTATGGAGGTGCCTCAAAAAACTAAAAATACAATTATTATATGATCCAGCAATCCCACTTCTGAGTATTTACCAAAAAGATTTGAAATTAGTATGTCAAGGAGATATCTGCACTTTCATGTTCATTGCAGCTCTATTTACAACAGCCAAGTTATGGAATCAACTGTGTCCATCAACAGATGAATGGATAAAGAAAATGTGGTATGTAGACAACACAGAATACTATTCGGCCTTTAAAAAGATAGAAATTTTGTCACTTGCAACAACATGTATGGAATTGGAATACATCATGCTAAGTGAAATAAGTTAGGCACAAAAAAAGAAATACTGTATGTTTTCATATGTGAAATTGAAAACAACTAGGCTGGATGCAGTGGCTCATGCCTGTAATCCCAGCACTTTGGGAGGCTGAGGTGGGGTGGATCACCTGAGGTCAGGATTTCGAGACCAGCCTGGCCAACATGGTGAAATCCTGTCTCTATTAAAAATACAAAAATTAGCTGGGCGTGGTGGTGGGCACCTGTAATCCCAGCTACTCAGGAGGCTAAGGCAAGAGAATCACTTGAATTCAGGAAGCAGAGGTTGCAGTGAGCTGAGATTGCACCATTGCACCCTGGCCCGGGCAACAAAAGCAAAACTCTTATCTCAAAAAAAAAAAAAAAAAAAAAAAAGGAAGAAAGAAAGAAATCAACTGAATTCAGAAGCAGAGAGTAGAATGGTTACCAGAGTCTGGGGGGTGGGGCAATGGGGAGATGACAGTCAAAGGTACAAAGCATCAGTTAGGAGGAATAAGGTTTTTGAGATCTGTTGCACAGTGCAATGAATATAGTTAATAACAGCATATTGTACATTTCAAAATTGCTAAAAGAATAAATTTCAAATGTTCTCACCATAAAAATGGTAAGTATTTGAAGTGATGGACATGTCAATTAGCTGATTTAATTATTCCATATTGTATGCACAAATTGTAACATAACTTTGTAACCTATAAATCCCCATAAATACATACAATTTATTGGGACTTGCCATGTTGCCCAGGCTGGTCTTGAATGCCTGGGCTCAAGCAGTCCTCCTGTCTCGGCCTTTCACAGTGCTGGGATTACAGGCATGAGCCACTGTGCCTGGCCATAATTTATTAATTTACAATAAAAATTAAAAAAAATTTTTTTAAAGGGCAAAAGACTCGAAAGACAGTTCTCCAAAGAAGATAAGTAAATGGCCCATAAGCACATGAAAAGATGCTCAACACCACTAACATCTGCTGTATTAAAAACAACAGCATGGAAAGTAACAAGTGCTGGTGAGGTGTGAAGAAACTGGAACCCTTGTGCCCTGTTGGTGGGAATGTAAAACACACACTGTGAAAAACAGTATTGTGGCAGGCCAGGTTTCAGTAACTCAGCCCTCCATCACAATTGTGTCGGTACTGACTGAGTGGTTAAGTTAAATATTAAAAGCTAAAAAAAACCAGTGCCCTTATACAAAGGCTGGGATGTAACAAAAGCCCATCAAGAGTTTTGCCTAGGCCTTTCCTGGGCCTTAAAGCATGACAAAATAACGAAGGAATTCTTAACAGGACCCATTTAGGATTAAACAAGTTTTATAGGGGGTCCGAAGAAACTCCGCAGGCCTCCACAAACAAGTGTATGGGAGGTCTGAAGGAACTCCCCAAACCACCATGATTTAGCAGGAGACAAGAAAAGGGTAACCACCCCAGCACCTGGACCCATTTAGATTAAGTAAATTTACTGAGGCTCCAGGGGAAGGCCTTCAGGACTCAGACCTTAGTTATAGATTAAAAGAAGTTAATCATTTATGTCTTTAGGTGAATGCACTCTTACACGTAGGCATATAGCTTAGAAGGGATACAAACTCTGAAAAGCTTTGTAATTTTGAGTTGGTCTGGCGATAATTTCCAGGACTTCTCCCCTTAACCAGTTTCAGAAATAAAAACTCTCTTCTTCCCCAGTTCATCTACATCTCATTATTGGGTGAAAAGAAGTAGCAGCCCCACCCTCAGTTTGGTCTGGGAACAAAAAACTCTCCTGCCAGGAGATAAGAACAGTGCTGTGTTCAGCAGCTGGCAGCTTGCAATGAGACAGTCTTCAGGAGGATCCCAGCAGCTGTCGGGTGATGTTTCCCCTGGGAACCTCCAGAGGGCTGTTTATGTGCAAATCTGCATGTCCCTTTCTCTACTGGGGAGGAACGGAGATAAAGAGCGGACACGCTCAAAGGGTAAGTCAATGGGATCCTATGCCAGGAGCCTATTGTTTTCCCATTTGGGCTTGGTAAGCCATTTGTCCGGTACTGCCAAGGGAAGCAATAGGGCTGGCTCATACACCCACTTTCCCTTTGGTTGATATCAGGTTTTGCATTAGTTTTGAGAGTCTGTTTTGCCGTAGTGCACTTCCCCTTGTGTTTTTCTGAAATGTTTCCATGTGTTTGTGTGTCTGTCTGGTTCTTTTTGATACCATGTAAACTTGAAAATGGGAAGTATTGGGTCCATCTCTGCTGAAAGGCCTCTGAGAAGGAGAAAGGTTTTTTTGAAACTCAGTGATTGAGAGTCAGCTTAATTAAAAGCTAACATTCAAAATGTGTATGTACGTGTGTGTGTGTGTGTGTGTGCACGTGTGAAGGCCTTTAAAAGGTCTTCATGTTTTAGGTTTTATTTCTCTCTCTCCTAGGGCCTTACCTTATGGTCGAACATTAACATCAGGTAAATGTGTCTATAAGGTTTTATTAAAAATTGGATTTAACATTAATAGTACACTAATGTAAAGGTGAAATGTGGCTTATTTAATATAAAAATTATACAGGAAGCATTGTTGAACATGAAATGGTGTTTGGCTTTCTTTGGGCTATATGTGCATAAATATGTTATTGGTATGTGTTCCAAGGTTATGGAAGACTCCTATAATTCTGATATATCTTAGTGTTTGTTATCAGTAGTAATTATAATTGTTATGTTAAAATTATTGTGTGCCACAGAGGTAACAGATAACCTTGTCGTCAATTGTGTCTTTAACTATGGCTACCCTAAAACTTTTTGTCATCCATAAATTTGTTGTCTTGTTTTTGTCCTCTTTAGAAGGTAGTTTTATAATTAGCTGTAAAGCTCTGACAGGTGCTCTTGAATGCAGGTTTCTGATAACTTTGGAGATTGTGACATCAGAATAGAGGAAAAATGTTCATAACTCTTGAAGAGTTAAAATGTTCATTAATATCAAACAGGACAAGAATTAACTGCATGAACTGAACTAATAGGAGACTGAAGTGATCTTTTTGACTTTTGGCTTAAAATGTTGCTAATCCTTTGTTTTGCTTTTCAGAGTCAAGGAAAACTTTTCTTTTGAGCTATTAACACCTTTTAACAATTAAGTACAGTATACTTCTATGAACAAAATTTGGAGCATATTTGTTTCTCTCTACCTGATTTTCTCCAGAATTTGGAAACTATTTGTGAGTATTCTTAAGTTATGGCAATATAGTTATTTGCATAAGTGCAGTAAGAATCTGTTTTCTTTTGTTACAAGACACAATTGGAAAAACTGGTTATTTTACCAAGGCTTTGACTTTGCTCTCCTTTAAGGAATCAAACTTGACTTACGAAGCCAAGAAAGCCCTTGGAAACTGGCCTCATATTTTGTGTACGTAGACCCTGTACAGGGTTTCTGACCTGTGGTAAGTAAAGATTGTCACTTTCTGACAGGCCGGGAACCCCAAGTTATCTTGGAACCTCAAAAAGAGAGGAATTTGCCCAACTCATAGGTATTTGATGGTACAAATCCATGGTTGGGCTCGGCTTTAAAAGGGTCTTATCTCAGATTCCTTCTATGGAACAAAGTTCTATCAAAGCCAATTTAAAAGGCGTATGTAAAAAATAATTATTCTTGCTGCACGGTATATAAATAATTAGGACAAGTACAATAAAGCAAACCAGTCCTACCATGATTTGTCTTTTAGTAAAAATGGGAAACTAGAGAGAGAAAAAATATGTTTCAAAAACTATAGTTACACCTGTTGTTAAATTCTAGTTTTCCTCAATGTTTTTCAGTTTTTATTATTTTCTACAGTTTGGATTAAATTCTAATTTTTCTGGCTGCAAGTCTCAAAAATGTTTTCAATTTTTTCCTTTTTCTTTTCCTTTTTCCCCATTTCCCCTAACTGGAAATCACTGAAACCTAAGCTGTGCTTTCTTAAAGCCCTGTGAACTGAAAACTAGGTGTTTCAGCAGGCACTGCCTCTAAGCCCCTAAAACAGAGTGCTACCAGGAACAAATCGACCTCCTCCACTCCAGCAGTGCATCTGGTGACCCATAACGACGACCCTCTCTCAGCACGAAGTAGCCAGAAAGATTATGACGCCCCATCTCCCTACGATTCTCATGATAAATAAATATACAAGCATGATAGAAATCATGCACAAATTGACAGTGGGGATTGTGGCAGTCCAGTTTTCACTAATGCAGCCCTCCATCACAACTGTTTCAGTACTAATCAAGTGCTTAAGTTAACTATTAAATGCTTAAAAAAAAAAAAAAAAAAAAAAACAAGGCCAGTGCCCTTATACAAAGGCTGGAATGTAACAAAAGCCCATCAAGAGTTTTGCCTAGGCTTTAAAGCATGACAAAATAATAGAGGAATTCTTAACAGGACCCATTTAGGATTAAACCAGTTTTATTGGGGGTTTTGAAGAAACTCCCCAGGCCTCCACAAACAAGTGTATTGGAGGTCTGAAGGAACTCCCCAAACCTCCATGGTTTAGCAGGAGACAAGAAAAGGGTAACAACCCCAGCACCTGGACCCATTTAGATTAAGTAAATTTACTGAGGCTCCAGAGGAAGATCTTCAGGACTCAGACCTTAGTTATAGATTAAAAGAAGTTAATCACATGTCTTTAGATGAATGCACTCTTACATGTAGACATATAGATTAGAAGGCATATAAACTCTGAAAAGCTTTGTAATTTTGAGTTGGTCTGGCAATAATTTCCAGGTCTTCTCCCTGTAACCAGTTACAGAAATAAAAACTCTCTTTATTCCCAGTTCATTGGCATCTCACGATTGGGCGGCAAGAAATAGCAGCCTGACCCTCAGTTTGGTCCAGGAACAGTATGGTGGTTCCTCAAAAAATTAAAAGTAGAATTACCAGATGATCCAGCAATCCCACTTCTGGGTATATATCCAAAAGAACTGAAAGCAGGGTTTTCATATTTATAATTTCATTGAAGCACATATATACTGTCCTTAGAGCCGTCAGTTTTAAAACTACAAATACAATATTACCTTAATGCCCTACTATAATAAGTAGATTTACTTTGTTTTTTCAGGACTTGTTTTTGCCTGATAAGACTCAGGAATTCCGAAATGTGAAGGTAAGTGTCTCAATTCTTTTTCTTGTAGCATGAATTAAGTGTATTTATCAATAACACTTATGACTATAGAATATAATAATTTGGCATATTATTCATATTACATATATATTATTCATGTATTACTTTTATTTTTAAAATAATTTAATTATGGCCAGATGCAGTGGTTCACGCCTGTAGTCCCAACACTTTGAGAGGCCGAGGCAGGTGGATCATGAGACCAGGACATCGGGACCATCCTGGTCAACATAGTGAAACTCCGTCTCTACTAAAATACAAAAATTAGCCAGGCGTGGTGGTCCATGCTTATAATTCCAGCTCTGTAATCCCAGCTACTTAGGAGGTTGAGGCAAGAGAATCGCTTGAACCAGGGAGTGGGAGGTTGCAGTGAGCAGAGATTGTGCCACAGCACTCCAGCCTGGCGACAGAGCAAGACTCTGTCTCAAAAAAAAAAAAAAAAAAAAAAAAAAAAAAGTTTAATTTGAGCTTTTTTTTTTTTTAACTAATGAGATTATGGACATTAATGTACATTTTCTGGTAGGTATCTCTCTTTTTTCTTTTTTTTTTTTTTTTTTGCTATGACAATTCCAACTTCCCAGAGACCTCCCATTTGCCTTTTCATTAGGGTAAAAGCTTTGCTCTCATTAAAGTACAAAGGAATTCTTTGGAAGCAGATTATTTTAGTTTTATAGTAGAGATGCATTTGATCATTTTAATGTGTAATCTTTTTGCCCTATTCAGGTATAATTGTTTTCCTTTCTTTTATAATGCATAAGTTTTTGTGTTGTTGTTTTTTGAGACAGTCTTGCTCTGTCCCCTAGGCCGATGTGCAGTGGTATGATCTCTGCTCACTGCAACCTCTACCTATTGGGTTCAAGCAATTATCCTGCCTCAGCCTCCCGAGTAGCTGGGATTACAGGTGTGTGCCACCACGGCTGGCTAGTTTTTGTATTTTTTGTAGAGACGTGGTTTTGCCGTGTTGGCCAGGCTGGTCATGAACTGCTGGCCTCAAGTGATCCGCCTGCCTCGGCCTCCCAAAGTGCTGGGATTACAGGAGTGAGCCGCCGCGCCCAGCTATAATGCATACATTTTCTCACCTTTGAGTAACAGTAAAGTTCATTTATATGTCCATCCCAAGATGACTTCAGTGCAAATGCTTTGACAGTACCTGGGTCTACAGATCATACTTGGCCTCTAAATCTTTCTTTTATATTTATTTATTTATTTGTTTGTTTATTTATTTAGAGACTGAGTTTCCCTCTTGTCGCCCAGGCTGGAGTGCAGTGGCGTGATCTCAGCTCACTGCAACCTCCGCCTCCCAGGTTTAAGCAATTCTCCTGCCTCAGCCTCCCGAGTAGTTGGGATTACAGGCATGCACCACCATGCCCAGCTAATTATTGTATTTTTAGTAGATACAGGGCTTTACCATGTTGGCCAGGTTGGTCTCAAACTCCCGACCTCAAGTGATCAGCCCACCTCGGCCTCCCAAAGTGCTGGGATTACAGGCATGAGCCACCGTGCCCAGCCCAAATCCTTCTTTCTGTTATTAGTAGAAAAACGATATAGAGTATTGGAATATCCTTATTCTGTTTTGAGTCCTAATTACTCATTTAGGTTTTTTTTTTTCTTTTTGGAATCCTAGTTGCCTAGATGTTGGTTTTTGTTCAATCCCACCCAACAATATATTTGATTTGTTCTTTTCTGCCTAACCTGACAAACTTTCTTGTGCTGCTTCTTTGTTGGTTAGTTTTGTGAAAGGAATCATCATTTAAGACCACTGTTTACCTTTTTTTTTTTTTGAGAAGGAGTCTTGCTCTGTGGTCCAAGCTGGAGTGTAGTGGCATGATCGGGGCTCACTGCAACCTCCGCCTCCCAGGTTCAAGCAATTCTCTTGCTTCAGCCTCTCAAGTAGCTGAGATTACAGGCGCCCACCACCATGCCTGACTAATTTTTGTATTTTAGTAGAGGTGGGGTTTCGCCATGTTGGCCAGGCTGGTCTCAAACTCCTGACCTCAAGTGATCCACCCACCTCTGCCTCCAGAAGTGCTGGGATTACAGGCTTGAGTTACCTCGCCTGGCCGAGATCACTGTTTCTATGCTTGTTTTGCACTTCATGTATTTTGAAGTGCATTAATTTACTTAGCATTCATGACTTGAATAATTTCACCAAATAAATAGTTTTTGGTAATTTGTAATGAGTTCTTCCAGTTCTTATACTTTGCTTGGTACTTGTCATAAATATGTAAAGGTAAAAGAAATAATTTTTCTGTATTCTGGCAAGCATAATTTTATGTAATGAATCGTTCATTTTTTTCTTTAAAAAAGTAGAGTTTCAAACAGATATTGGTACACTCATGTTTATAGCAGTATTATTCACAACAGCCGAAAGAGGGAAGCAATCTGTCTCCGTCATATGAATGGATAAATAAAATGTGGTACATGCATACAATGGAATCTTATTCACCTTAGAAAAAGGAAATGCTGACAAATGCTGCAACATGGGTGAACCTTGAGGATATTACGCTACATGAAATAAACCAGTCAGAAATGATGAATACTGCCTGGGCGCGGTGGCTCACACCTGTAATCCCAGCACTTTGGGAAGCCGAGGCAGGTGGATTACCCGAGATCAGGAGTTCAGGACCATCCTGGCCAACATGGTGAAACACTGTCTCTACTTAAAATACAAAAATTAGCCAGGTGTGGTGGTGGGCGCCTGTAATCCCAGCTACTCGGGAGGCTGAGGCAGGAGAATCATCTGAACCCAGGAGGTAGAGGTTGCAGTGAGTGGCGATCACACCACTGCACTCTAGTATGTGTGACAGAGCAAGACTGTCTAAAAAAAAAAAAAAAAATGCAAATACTGTATGATTCCAATTATATGAGGTACTTAGAGTAGTTAAATTCATAAAAACAGAAAGCACGGTAGTCGTCAGAGGCTGGGTAAAGGGGAGAATTAGAAGCTGTTTAATGGGTACAGGATTTCACTTCTGCAAGACAAAAAGCATTCTGGAGATTGGTTACACAACAATGTGAATGTTAACACAGCTGAACTGTACATTTAAAATAGTTATGATGGTAAATTTTACTAAATATGTGTAGTAATTTTATCACAAATAAATAGTTTTTAAAAACAGGTACCTGATAAGCTGTCTCCAAAATATCCTGTCAATGCCCCACTAAATACCAAAGAGTCACAGACAAGAGAAAACAACAGTACAGCTATTCAGGAGAGGATCTCTGCGCTATAAATGACATAAGAGCTATTGGAGAAATTTGTTGGTGGTGGTGGTGGTGTGTTTTTTCTGTTTTTTGTTTTTTGTTTTTTATTTTTTTAGATGGCATCTCGCTCTGTCACCCAGACTGGAGTGCAATGGCATGATCTTGGCTCACTGCAACCTCCGCCTCCTGGGTTCAAGCGATTCTCCTGCCTCAGCCTCCCGAGTAGCTGGGATTACAGCTATGTGCCACTGCACCTGGATAATGTTTCACATTTTTGGTAAAGATGGGGTTTCACCATGTTGTCTAGGCTCGTCTTGAACTCCTGACCTCAAGTGATCCTCCCGCCTCGACTTCCCAAAGTGCTGGGATTACAGGCATGAGCCACTGTGCCCACTATATTGGAGAAATTTGAATAAGGTCTGAGGATTAGTTGTAGTAATGTGTTGATGTTAATGCTCTCATTTTGAATGCTATGTCATGGTTATGGGGGAGAATGTTCTTATTAGTACAAAGTATGCACCAAAGTGTTGAGGAATGATGTGCATGAAGTCAACACCGAGTTTTCAGATGGTTCAGCGAAAAGTATTTGTGTAGTTTTTGCAAATTTCCTGTAATTTTGAGAGTGTTTTAAGATAAAAAGTGAAATTTAGACTATAAAAGACAAAATGAAAACATTTTGTTGAGCTCAGTTCAACTGCCTGAATTTAAGCAAGACAAAATGCAGCCCTCTTCCATAAAAGCCTGTCCAGTATTTAGTGACAGCAAAGCTAACATGTGTCCCTCAAATTGTCCCTTCCTCTGGCTGGGCCCCCCCGGCTTCAGACATCTATGTCCCCTTTCTCTGCCGTCACATTCCTATTCTCTCCTGTCTTCCCTGGCTCTCCTTCTGATAGGTTCTCTCCTTTGACATTTTATTATGAAAATTTTCAAGCACTCAATAAAGTTTACAGATTTGTGCAATGAATACCCACAACAGCAAAATGCGTATATATTATATACATATATAAAATATATAATTTAGACTGTTTATATATATATATATTTAGACAATTTAGACAGAGTCTCACTCTGTAACCCAGACCGGAGTACAGTGGCATGATCTCAGCTCACTGCAGCCTCTGCCTCCCAGGTTCAAGTTATCCTCCTGCCTCAGCCTCCCAAGTAACTGGGATTACAGGCACACACCACTATGCCTGGCTAATTTTTTTGTATCTTTAGTAGAGATGAGGTTTCACCATGTTGGCCAGACTGGTCTTGAACTCCTAACCTCAAGTGATTGAGGCCTTCCAAAGTGCTTACAGGCGTGAGCCACCACGCACGGCCAAAATGCATAATTCTCAAGTGTACCATTCAGTAAGTTTTGATAAATTCATACACATGTATAACCCAAATCCTTCATTTAAAATCATACAACATGAGGATAACCACAGAAAATCCCTATAGCCCCTTCTCAGGTAATCCTAATTGGCAACACCGCTCGAAGAAGTGATTAGTTTTTCCACGATCAATCAGTATTGCCAGTTCCAAAATCTTGAATACATATACTCATCTTCATGAGCCTTTTTTTTTTTTTGACCGAATCTTGCTGTGTCACCCAGGCTGGAGTGCAGTGCCGCGATCTCACCTCACTGCAAGCTCCGCCTCCTGGGTTCATGCCATTCTCCTGCCTCAGCCTCCCGAGTAGCTGGGACTACAGGCGCCCACCACCACGCCCGGTTAATTTTTTGTATTTTTAGTAGAGACGTGGTTTCACCGTGTTAGCCAGGATGGTCTCGATCTTCTGACCTCGTGATCCACCCGCCTTGGCCTCCCAAAGTGCTGGGATTACAGGTGTGAGCCACCGAGCCCTGCCTTTGTGAGCCTTTTTAAACTCAGCTTAATGTTTTCAGATTCATCTGTCATTCTATGTATGAGTAGTGTTGCTTTTTTTGTTGATAAACAAATTTCATTGTATACGTATGCCCCGATTATGCCATGTGCTTATATCTATTTTTCTGCTGATAGATCTCTGAGCCATTTTCAGCTTTTGGCTATCAAAATTAAGACTGCCATAGAATATTCTTTTACAAGTTTTTTTTGTGGACATATGTTTTCAATCATCTTCCATTTCGGCTGGGCGCAGTGGCTCAGGCCTGTAATCTCAGCACTTTGGGAGGCCAAGGCGGGTGGATCATTTGAGGTCAGGAGTTCAAGACAGCCTGACCAACATGGACAAACCGTGTCTCTACTAAAAATGCAAAAAAATTAGCTGGGCATAGTGGCACATGCCTGTAGTCCCAGCTACTTAGGAGGTTGAGGCAGGAGAATTGCTTGAACTCAGGAGGGAGGTTGTAGTGAGTCGAGATCGTGCCACTGCACTCCAGTCTGGAAGATAGAGTGAGATCCCGTTACAAAAAAAAAAGAAAGATTTTGTCCATTTCACCCACGTTATCAAATGTATTTATTAGCCTAAAGTTATTGATAAGATCTCTTTATTATCCTTTTAATGGTGCATAGTTTTTAATAATAAACCATTAACTCCTGATTAACACTGGTACTTTGTGTTCTCTTTTTTCCTGTTAGTCTAGTTAGAAGGTTATTAATTTTGTTGATAGTCTTAGAGAACAAACTTTTGATTCAGTTTGATTCTTTTTATTGTTTATATTCAATTACATTGATTTTTAACCCTCCTTGTTATTTCCCTTGGTTTTAATTTACACTTACATTTTATAATTTATTAATGGGGTTCTTCAGGTCATGGATTTTATTCAGTGCTTTTTTTCTTAATAGCTTTGGTGAGGTCTAATTCACATAATTAACAATTATATTCACATAATTCACTCATTTAAAGTGCATAGCTTAATGGTTTTTAATATACTCATAGAGTTATGCCACCATCACTATAATCAATTTTAGGACATTTTCATCACCCCCAAAAGAAACTCTGTATCATTAAGGGCCATTCTCCATTTCCCTTAACTCCTATTCTTTTAACAGAACCATTGAAAGCTACACATTTTACTCTAAGAACCATATTAGTGGCCGGGTGTGGTGACACACGCCTGTAATCCCAGCACTTTGGGAGGCCAAGGTGGGCGGGTGATGAGGTCAGAAGTTCAAGACCAGCCTGACCAACATGGTGAAACCCCGTCTCTACTAAAAATATCAAAATTAGCTGGGTGTGCTGGTGCGTGCCTGTAATCCCAACTACTCAGGAGGCTGAGGCAGGAGGATCCCTTGAACCTGGGAGGCAGAGGTTATAATGAGCCGAGATCACACCACTGCACTCTAGCCTGGGCAACAGAACGAGATTCCATCTCAAAAAAAAAAAAAAAAAAAAAAAAGAGAAACATATTAATAGCTTCCCCACAAGTTTTGATAAGTTAAGTTTTCATTATCATTTATTTTGAAATATTTTTGAATTACTTTTTAATTTCTCCTTTGAACCATGGATTATTTATAAGTGTGTTGCTTAGCATCCAAATTTGGAGGTCTTTATAGACATTCTTATCTATTTCCAATTGAATTTCATTGAGATCAGAGAACATACATTATATGAGTTCTCTTTTTTAAAAGAGACTTTACTTAGACTTAATTTTATAGCCCATATTCTGGGCTATAAAATGAGTGAGGGTACCATCTTCACTAGAAGAGAATGAGTTTTCAATAGATGCATGTGTGCTCTATAAATGTCAATTAAGTCAAGGTGGTTCAGATCTTTTATGACTTTACTGATATTTTTGTCAAATTGTTCCATTAATTGCTTAGAACAGTTTTGCTCTTGTTGCCCATGCTGGAGTGCCGTGGCGTAATCTCGACTCACCGCAACCTCTGCCTCCCAGGTTCAAGCGATTCTCCTGCCTCAGCTTCCCAAGTAGCTGGGGTTACAGGCATGCCCCACAACACCCGGCTAATTTTGCATTTTTAGTAGAGATGGGGTTTCTCCATGTTGGTTAGGCTGGTCTTGAACTCCCGATCTCAGGATATCCGCTCACTTCACCCTCCCAAAGTGCTGGGATTACAGGTGTGAGCCACCGCGCCCGGCCTGTGCATTGGATTTTTAAATCAACAGTATTTCCATTTTATGTGTAATTGTTATAGTGACTATAATAAATGCTTTCTTTTAAAAAAAAATCTAAAACTAAGGTAAATTATATATCACATGAAACTTATCTTTTAATCTTTTAAAGTATGTGGTTCAGTGACACTACATTTATTAATGTTGTTGTGCAACAATCACAACTCTCCATCCTCAGAAGTTGTTTCATCTTCCCACTCTTCCCTCCTTACAACCCCTGGCATCCAATATTCTACTTTTGGTTTTTGTGAATTTGACTACACTAGGTACCTCACATAAGTGGAATCCTATTTCATTTGTCCTTTTATAAATGGCATTTTACTGAGCATGTCTTTAATGTTCATTCATTGTGTAGCGTGTGCCAGTATTTCCTTCCTTTTCATGGCTGAGTAATACTCCATAGTATGAATATACCACATTATCTATTGATCTGTCCAACCGGGGTTTCTTCCACTTTTTGGCTATTGTGAATAATACTGCTATAAACGTGGGTGTACAAACATCTGTTTGAAACCATGCTTTCAATTCTTTTGGACATATACCTAGAAGTGGGAATGATGGATCATCTGGTAATCCTGTTTTTACTTTTGAGGAACTATCAAACTGTTTTCCATAGTGGCTGCACCATTTTACATTCCCATTAACAGGGCATGAGGGTTCCAACTTCTCTACAACCTTGCTAATGCTGTGTGTGTGTGTGTGTGTTTGAGACGGAGTCTAGCTCTGTCGCCCAGGCTGGAGTGCCGTAGTGCAATCTCGGCTCACTGCAAGCTCCACCTCCTGGGTTCAGGCCATTCTGCTTCAGCCTCCGGAGTAGCTGGGACTACAGGCGCCCGCCACCGCGCCAGGCTAATTTTTTTGTATTTTTTTAAGTGGAGATGGAGTTTCACAGTGTTAGCCAGAATGGTCTGGATCTCCTGACCTCGTGATCCGCCCGCCTTGGCCTCCCAAAGTGCTGGGATTACAGGCGTGAGCCACCGGGCCTGGCCTGTGTGTGTGTTTTTTATAATAGTCATCCTGATGGGTATAGGATGGTATCTCTGTGGTTTTGACCAGCAGTTCCCTAATGATTAGTGATTAGAGTATCTTTTCATATACTTATTGACCATTTGTATATTTGCTTTGGAGAAACGTTTATAAAAATCAGTTGCCCATTTTTAACCGGGTTGTTTTTCTTTTGTTGGACTATAGGAATTCTTCATGTATTTTAGATATTAAGCCCTTATCAGATATACAACTTACAAATATATTCTCTCATTCCGTGGGTTTTGCCTTTTTATCCAGTTAATTGTATCTTTTGATGCATAAGAGTTACTGATTTTCATGAAGTCCAAAATGTGTATTTTTTCTTTTGTTACCTGTGTCCATGGTGTCATATCCAAGAAATTATTGCCAAATCCAATGTCACAAAATTTTTATCCTATATTTTATTTCAAGAGTTCTATAGTTTTAGCACTTACATTTATATCTTTTTTTTTTTTAAGCTATTTTTTATATACAATGTTAGGCTAAAGTTCACTTCATTCTTTTGAATATGGATATCCAGTTCTCCTAGCCCCCTTCATTGAAAAGATGGCCCTTTCCTCCATTCAACCATCTTGGCATCCTTGTGAAAAATAATTTGGCCATATATGTGAGGGTTTATTTCTGGCTGCTCTATTCTATTCCACTTATCTATTTGTCTGCTTTTATGCCAGTACTATGCTGTTTTGATTACTGCAGCTTTGCAGGAAGTTTTGAAAATCAGGAAATGTGAATCCTACTACATTTTCATTCATTTTCAAGATTGTTTTGGCTATTCTGGTCCCTAGAAATTCCATATGAATTTTAGAATACATTTTTTCATTTCTGCAAAAATGTAATTGGGATTTTGATAGAGATTACATTGAATGTATAGATCACTTTAGGAAATGTTAACATAATTAGTCTTACAATCCATAATCATGGCATATCTTTCCATTTATTTTTGTATTCTTTAATTACTTTCAGTAATGTTTTATAGTTTTCATTGCACAAGTCTTCCACCTCCTTGGTGAGTTTACTCCTATTTTATTATTTTTGATACTATTGTAAATGGATTTTTTCCTAATTTCTTTTTTTTAATTGTTCATTGGTAGTGTATAGAAATGCAATTGACTTTTCCAGTTGATTTTGTATTCCGCTTCTTTGATGAACTCATTTTAGTATCATTAAAGAAAAATTAAAAACACAGTTTAGATATACCCCATGGCAATCACCCATAACCATGTAGCCAAAACTTAAGACATCCTGATATCCCTGAAACATTAACTGTAATCATGAAAAAAACCCACAAAATGTAAGTTTTACACCTTCGTCATGATGTAATGTGGTTCAGTGAAATTAAATCAAGCAGTGATAGAAAAATCAGCTTAAACAGCTCTGATAGCCTTTTAAAATAATGTAAATTTATAATAGTCAATCATGAAATTGTCAAAATACATCCTCCTTTATACAGTGTCCTATACCTACTGTAAGGCAAGTTTCTTACCACTTGGTTTGAAATCTCCCAGATTGCAATCTGTCCTGTCTCTTACTGAACAACAATAAATTTCAAAATTTTAAAAATTTGATATGATTTTATTTTTGGCAGTTTAATTTTTGTGAACTTTTGTGATTTTCTACCAGTAAGATCATATTATTTGAAAACGCAGATTTTACTTTTTCCTTTATAGTTCAGATGCTTTTATTTCTTTTTCTTGCCTAATTGTTTTGGCTAGAACTTCCAGTACTATGCCGAATGGCAAAGGTGGGTGGGTATCCTTATGTTGTTTTTAATCTTAAAGGAAAAGCTTTCCGTCTTTCACACTGAGTATGATGTTAGCTGTGAGGTTTTCTTACATGGCTTTTATGATGTAGTGGAAGTTTTCTTCTATTCTTAGTTTGCTGAGTGTTTTCATCATGAGAGGGCTTTGAATTTTATCAAAGGTTTTCCCTGTATCAATTGAGATGATCATGTGTCTTTTTCCCCCTTCATTCTATTAATGCAATGTATTACATTGTTCAATTTTCATTTCTTGAAACATTCCTGCATTCCGGAAATAAATCCAACTTGGTCATGGTGTATAATCCATTTAAGGTACTGTCGAATTATCTCTGATAGTATTTTGTTAAAGATTTTTGCATCCATTAGGGATATTGGGATGTAGCTTTATTTTCTTGTAGTATCTTTATCTGCTTGGGTATCAGAGCAATGCTGGCCTCACAGAAAGAGTCAAGAAAGGTTCCCGACCGGGCGCGGTGGCTCAAGCCTGTAATCCCAGCACTTTGGGAGGCCGAGACGGGCGGATCACGAGGTCAGGAGATCGAGACCATCCTGGCTAACACGGTGAAACCCCGTCTCTACTAAAAAATACAAAAAACTAGCCAGGCGAGGTGGCGGGCGCCTGTAGTCCCAGCTACTCGGGAGGCTGAGGCAGGAGAACGGCGTGAACCCGGGAGGCGGAGCTTGCAGTGAGCTGAGATCCGGCCACTGCACTCCAGCCTGGGCAACAGAGCGAGACTCCGTACCAAAAAAAAAAAAAAAAAAGAAAGGTTCCCTTCTCTTCAAGTTTTTGAAAGAGTTTGAGAAGTAGTGGTATTAGCTCTTCATTAAAATTAATTAAGCTGGTTAGAATTCACTAGTGAATTCTGTCAGCTTAATTAATAGTTTTGAAGAATCAATGTTTGTTTTGTGGATTCTCTCTATGGTTTTTCTTTTTTTCTTTTTCTTTCTTTCTTTGAGACAGTGTCTCACTCTGTCACCCAGGCTAGAGTGCAGTGATGTGATCTTGACTCACTGCAACCTACGTCTCTGGGGCTCAAGTGATCCTCGCACCTCAGCTTCCCGAGTAACTGGGATCACAAGTGTGCTCCACCAGGCCAGGATGGTTTTTGTATTTTTTGTAGAGACAGAGTTTGGTCTCAAACTCCTGGCTTCGAGCGATCCTCCTGTCTTGGCCTCGCAAAGTGCTGGGATTATAGGCACGAGCCACCACGTCTGGCCTCTACTGTTTTTCTATTATCTGTTTTATTTATTTTTCTTCTAATAATTATTTCCTTTATAATGCTAACTCTGGGTTTGGTTCATTCTTTTTCTAATTCCTATATTTGTAAACTTTGCTTGTAGATTTAAGGTCCTTCTTCTTTTTTAATTAAACCATTTCTGGCTATAAATATCATAGGTAGAATCAGATACTATATATGCTTTTCTGTCTGGTTTCTTTCAGCATAATTATTTTGAAATTCAGTCATATTTTCATGTGCATCAGTACTCTGTTCCTTTTTATTACTGAGTTGTATCACAGAATTAATATGATAATATCATAAAATGTAGGAGACTTGAAATAATACAGATTCATTCACCTCCACTACTGATTCTTTCTGCTATAGTTGTCTCAGGCATGTACATATGTTACAAACCCTACAAAGTGTTACATTATTTGATATTTTCAAGAAAGTAGCAGGAAATAATCATTCTTTATAGGTGCATTTATATTTCTATTGCTGATGATCTTCTTTCTTTCCTTAAGATCCATGTTTCTAGCTGGGCGAGGTGGCTCATACCTGTAATCCCAGCACTCTGGGAGGCCAAGGTGGTGGATCACCTGCGGTCAGGAGTTTGAGACGGGCCTGGCCAATATGGTGAAACCCCGTCTCTACTAAAAATACAAAAATTAGCTGGGTGTGGTGGCAAGTGCCTGTAATCCCAGCTGCTCAGGAGGCTGAGGCAGGGGAATCGCTTGAACCCAGGAGGCAGAGGTTGCAGTGAGCCAAGATTGCGCCATTGCACTCCAGCCTGGGCAACAACAGTGAAACTGTCTCAGAAATAAATAAATAAATAAATAAATAACTAATCCATGTTTCCATTTCATTTCCTCTATTCAGATTGAAATCTTTTAGCATTTTGTGTACTGCAGGTCTGTGAGCAGTGATGTGTCCATACGGTCTCCAATAGCACATTCAGGTTCCTAATTCTTTTTTTTTTTTTTTTTTTTTTTGAGACGGAGTCTCGCCCTGTCGCCCAGGCTGGAGTGCAGTGGCCGGATCTCAGCTCACTGCAAGCTCCGCCTCCCGGGTTTATGCCATTCTCCTGCCTCAGCCTCCCGAGTAGCTGGGACTACAGGCGCCCACCACCTTGCCCAGCTAGTTTTTTGTATTTTTTAGTAGAGACGGGGTTTCACCATGTTAGCCAGGATGGTCTCGATCTCCTGACCTCGTGATCCACCCGTCTCGGCCTCCCAAAGTGCTGGGATTACAGGCTTGAGCCACCGCGCCCGGCCTCAGGTTCCTAATTCTTAAAGCCATTTATGCCCATTTACTCCTTATTTGGTAATGACCTCACCCAAGTATCAGATTAGAAGCACTAGAATCCACCACGAACCTCTTTCCTCTTCTTACCAAACCCATTGCATCACTGGCCTGCATTATCATCATTTCTCTGAGATCCGCCTCAGCTGCCACTTGCCTTCTTCACGATAATGCAACCTGACCCTCACCCTAACCACTAGGACCCATCCCAAATGCTGCCCAGGCCACACTTGAGGTCACCCACCTAATCCACTCTCCACTGGGTGAACAATGATCTCTAAAGGGTGGATCTGATGGGGAACGTCCCCAGCGAAAACTTGACAATGGCCTTGGTGACTCTGGATGTGCGTGATCCTCCACACTCTATTCAGATCCTGTGTTCTGTCCTTGGCCTGCCTGCCACACTCCCCACCTCTCACGTTTAACGCTCTCTATGAGCAGGTTGAGGACACAACATCTGCATTAGTGCAGCTTCCTAGAATCCACATTACCCATTCATTCACTCATGGAAGACATGTAGGCACCTGGTGACCACATATGCAAGGAGCCATGGCATATCGGGAACACGACATGGCCCTTCCTTTCCTTAGCACAGTTTCCATTCACAAGAGCTGAGGCACAGCCATCATTAACCCCAAAGTCCTCGAACTTGTGAAGAGTCTGGAGGGGCTGCTCAGGCAGAAGCGACAAATGCCATCGGTGGTAGGGACAGTAGTGGACATAAAGGAAAGAGTTCATGCAGACAGAATCCCAGACAGACAGGAAGCCAGTGTAATGAGGGAGGGGAGTAAAAACAAGAGAGGTACTGCTGAATTAATGTTGTAATATGATTACAAAAGGTAGGAGAGTTGAAATAATATAGATCCATTCATCACCATTCACTCTTTCTGCTGTGCAGGACAAGGCTGTGCCATCCGTGGGCCTCTCTGATTGAGGGAGAATGGGCATGTGGCCAGAGATGTGTGATTGTGTTGGGCCACAGAAATGGGCTCATGGGGGTGTCCATGGGCATAGTTAAGAGAGAGAAGGAAAACAAGAAGAAGGGAGGCCAGCGGTTTGGCTTATTCAGTTCTTGACCCATTGAATTCTAGGAACCCTGCCTCCTCCCGGACATGAGTCATTGGCGGGGCTTCCCTGTCTTGTGACTCACCCACCTGTGACAGAGGCTCCTTGCTTTATACCAAGTTTGAGCCTAATGCCTGCTAATATTTCTCATCAAAAATTAACCCGAGTAACCTCCTCTTTCTTCTCTGAGTCACCCACATCCTTAAAACTGCCCTGGATAATCACAGTTCCTACATAGGTTGTTGTGTGAACTGAAAGTGTTAATATGTGTGGAAAGTGTTTAGAACACAGAACTTAAACACATGCTCTGATTACTATGATCATTACCCGCAATGTTGATTTTAAGCAAACCATATTATCCCGGCCACACTACCATGACCTGCAGCCTTGGGACTGCACAGCCTCCTTCTGTCAGTCAAATATGGAGGGATGACATCTCCGGAGCCAGCACAGCCAATCTGGAGGTAGGGGAGGTGACAGTGGTGGGACCTCATGCTTCCTGATAGTTATTGAGGTCCCTGCTGTCATCTGCTCCACCGGACTGTGGGCTCCAGGGAGCAGTATTCACACAGGGCTCATTTGTCCTTCCCCAACTCAGGCACAGATTTTCCCAGAGTAAAGGGCTCCTCGTCTACCTGATAAATGAATCACTCCTACCCCCGCCGCCAAGCACAGACAGTGAGACTAGCTGTGGCCTTAGCTCACTGCATAAGGACAGCCTCCAGCTGCAGCAGGGGCAGAGGACCCTGTAGAGCTCTGTAGACTCTGTTGAGAACCATAGGCAGGAGCTTCCAGGGGCCAAGTGCAGGGCAGAGATTGGGAGAAGCAGCTGCTCCTTGCAGAGGACATGTCCAGTGTCTGCTGAGACGGACTGTGGGTGCCTGAGAAGAAGCCACCCAGGGAAGGGAAGATTAGATTGCGGCCCATGCAGGGCTGAGAGATCTGCATGTTCCTGTTCCCCTTCCTACAGTGGACAGACCACATGCCAGGGGTGCTGGCTAGTTACCATCAGAAGTTGACCACTATACCCTTAGTAGTTAACTAAATGAGCCTCTGAATAAGGAAACTGAACACAAGGTTAACTACATATGGTTATATGTAGTTAAAAGCTAGTATCAGAGGAGCAAACTGATCCTCAGTTTTCTAATTGTGACCAGAGTAATACTCAATAGACTTTGAAAGAACGCAATGATGTTCAGTACCTAAGAAAGCAAAATTCACAATGCCATGCAATAAAAAATTACTATGCATGGAAAAAAACCAAAAATGTCCCCACAGGCAGGAAAAAAAAATGCAATCAACAGAAACAGTGGCATGATAACAGATATAATGGTGTTGATACATTAAAGACCTTAAAACAGGTCATCTAAAGCTTACAAATGTACTCAAGGATATTTAAAAAAGAGAAAAACAAAACACACATGCCCAAACTCACAGGCTGGGCATGGTGGCCCAGGCCTGTAATCCCAACACTTTGGGAGGACAACGTGGGAGGATTCCTTGAGCGCAGGAGTTTGAGACCAGCCTGGGCAACATGGTGAAACCCGGTCTCTACTAAAAATACAAAAATTAGCCAGGCATGGTGGCAAGCGCCTGTGGTCCCAGGTACTTGGGAGGCCGAGGTGGGAGGATCACTTGAGCTCAAGAGGTTGAGGCTGCAGTGAGCTCTGACTGTGCCACTGCACTCCAGCCTGGGTGACAGAGTAAGACCCTGTCTCAAAAAAGAAAAACACATAGAAGATCAGGAAATAAATGAAAGATACTAAAAAAGCCAAAAGAGAACTTCTAAAGTTCAAAAAAAAAAAAAATCTGATATACAGTAGATGAGATTAACAGCAGGTTAGATTCTGCAGAATCAGATCAATGAACTTGAAGAGCCCTCACTAGGAACTACTCAAAGTGAAGCACAGAAAATGATGGGGCAAAAAAAAGAATAGATACTAAGTTAACTCTGATACAAAATCTAATATTCTAACGTAAATGTATTAAGACCACCGTCACCAGAAGAGACAGACAGAGTATTTGAAGAAATAATGGCTGAAAATCTTCCAAGCAGAACATAAACTCGGCTGGGCACGGTGGCTCACGCCTGTAAATCTCAGCACTTTGGGAGGCCGAGACGGGCGGATCACGAGGTCAGGAGATCGAGACCATCCTGGCTAACACGGTGAAACCTCGTCTCTACTAAAAATACAAAAAATTAGCCGGGCATGGTGGCGGGCGCCTGTAGTCCCAGCTACTCGGGAGGCTGAGCCAGGAGAATGGCGTGAACTCGGGAGGCAGAGATTGCAGTGAGCCAAGATCGCGCCACTGCACTCCAGCCTGGGCGACAAAGACGACACTCCATCTCAAAACCAAACAAACAAACAAAAAAACATTAACTCTAAAACCCCAAATCCAGGAAATTCAACATAACTCTGTTGTGGCTTCCTTCCTTCGTTCCTTCCTTCCTTCGTTCCTTCCTTCCTTCCTTGTTCAACACAACTCTGTTGTGGCTTCCTTCCCTCTTTTTTTTTTTTTTTTTTGGAGTCTTGCTCTTGTCTCCCAGGCTAGAGTGCAATGGCACCATCTCTGCTCACTGCAACCTCTGCCTCCCGGGTTCAAGTGATTCTCCTGCCTCAGCCTCCCAAGTAGCTGGGATTACAGGCGCCCACCTGGCTAATTTTGTATTTTTAGTAGAGACAGGGTTTCACCATGTTGGTCAGGCTGGTCTTGAACACCTGACCTCATGTGATCTGCCCGCCTCCGCCTCCCAAAATGCTGAGATTACAGGCATGAGCTACCGGACCCGGCTGTCGTGGCTTTCTTTACAGAAAAATCTCCAAGGAGAACATAAACTCTAAAACCACAAATAAGAGAAATTCAACACAACCCAGTTGTGGCTTTCTTTACAGAAAAAATCTTCCAAGTAGAAAGAACATAAAAGTCGAAAGCCAAAAATCCAAGAAATTCTTTATAGAAAAAAAACACAACAGGGCAAACAAACCAAATCATTGCAAACCAGTGCTAAAAAAATCATAAAAGCAGCCAGAGACCAAAGATCCACCACCCACAGAGAAGCAAGATGCCGTGGGAGCCTAGGCCCACAGAAACCACAGCAGGAGGGGGAGGCCGAGGCCCCTGTACACCTTCCTCACCAAGAGGATTCCGCCCTCCCTCCACTCAGAGGTGATACCAAGGACACACAGTGGTGTGGGGTGGAAACACTGAACTCAGCATGAGGTGTGTAACAATATCCCATAAAACTCCAGTGCTTCACACTGGTATTCTTTAGGCCAACACCAGCATTCTCTTGACCTTACTTTCACGGTTCCTCCTCTCCCTTCCTGCCCCTCTGTACAGTCTTGAGTTAGGTCTCGGCCCACAGACTTCCCCTCGCTGAGCTACGGTCTCCTCCTCTGTAAAGTGTGATGATTCACAATCTCTCCCGTCGCTGAGCACACCGTGCTGTTCCCTACAAAGCCGACCCTTTGTCCCTTCCCCATTATCACAGATACTTGCCGAGAGGTGGCAAGAAAGGCTCTTGCCAGACCAAAATGCAGCTGCTGTTATCAAGCAGGTCAGGCCCCAAGTGCCACAGACTCCCTTCTCCTAAATCTCATTTTCCCAAGGAACCCCAAACACCGGCATTGGCGATGAGCGGCCCCGCGCGCGTAGGGGCGCAGCCGCTAAGGAGAGGAAGGGTCCTCTCCAGCTGCGCCCGCAACCGCTCCCGCGCGCGGAACGGAACCACTGGGACGCAGCGACCACAGGGGAGTTCTTCACTGGTCGCGGGTTCAAAGCGATCTGCAATGAGCACCTTTAGGAATTCATTCGAAGGCGCAAAAGGAAAAGAAATTAAGGCAGGAACTGATCGAGGAAGGAAGGGAGGGAAAGAAAGAAAGGAAGAAAGAGAAAAAGAGAAAGAAAGAAAAAGAAAGTAAGGAAAGAAAACAAAATCAAAGTCCGAGGACGTCTCTGTGGCTTCACGTGGCTTACTCGGGAATTCCCACCTTGTCGCGCACCCTCACTGGATTCGGGAATTTACACCAAGTGGAACGCGCGCTCTGCTCCTTCGCGGCCCGGGTCGCTCCTGCCCAGCCCGGGGACCCGGCTCTTCCCCAGACTCCGGCGACTGGTGCGTCTTGCCCGGACATGCCCGGCCGCAGGCGACCCGGGCCACGCACCCCCATAGTGTCCCCCTCTCTCCCTGCCCGCTCCCGGCGCCAGGAGCGCTCTTCCCCAGCCAGGGACCGCGGCGGGGACTCACCGACAGCAGGACTGCGGCGGCTGCAACGACGAGCACAAGGGTCTTGAGGACACGGAGCCCAGGCCTGGCTCCCCGCGCCTCCCTGGGTCCTGGGCCGCGCCCTTTCCGGGCCCCCGAAGCGGCCGGGGCGCTCTGTCTCAGTTGTCCCATGGCAGGAGGGAACGCTCTTCGCCCCCCAGGCCCGTAGGTTTCAACTCTTAAAGTAGATCGGACGTCAGTCCGTGTATTTTGTGGGCACAGAGATTGCGGGGTTCGCGGGACACGTGCTGATTTCTGTGTCCAGGATGAGTTGGGGCGGCGCGGCTGTACTTTCACAGCCCCCAGGCAGGCGTCATTCGGGGCGGGGCGAATCAGAGCCAATACGCAACTGCAAATTCCGCCACAGGTTGGTGACAAAAAATAAATAAATAATAAGAGCCTTGTCAACGTAACGCTCTGCAAGCCCGTCCAAGTGGGGCGGGGAGGGGAAGGTATCGGAAAGTAACCTTCGCCCTGGCGGCTGCGCCCCGGGCTGTGGTTTGTTTCTGGGTCCTGTCTGCGCCAGGACAGGCACCGAAACTGGGGGAGAATGAGTTGAGGGAGGCGCCTGGGGAGTTGATGCCTCCCAGGGTCGCGCGCTTGGCTGTGAACAGACAGGGTCTTGCGGTTCAGAGTCCGCTTTCCAGGCGCGTCCTGATCCTCTCCCCTTCCCAGGGGCACCTGTCCTTCCTGTTCTCTTGTTTTCTCTCTTTCTTTCTTCTTTCCTTCTTTCTCATTTCTTTCCTTCCTTCTTTCTTCCTTCTCTTTCTTTCTTTCATTCTTTCTTTTCTTTCTTTCTTCTTTTTCTTTCTCTTTTTCTTTTCCTTCCTTCCTGCTTTCTCTTTCCTTCCTTCCTTTCTTTCTTTTTTTTCTTTCTTTCCTTTCCTTTTCTTTCCTCTCTTTTCTTTCCTCTCTTTCTTTCTTTTTCTTTTCTTTCTTTTGTGTGGTTTATTTTTTGAGACAGTCTCTCTGTGGCTCAGGTTGGTGTGCCGTGGTGTGATCCCGGCTCACTGCAACCTCCGTCTCCCAGGTTCAAGCAATGCTCCCATCTCAGCCTTCTGTGTAGCTGGTACTACAGGCCTGCACCACCACACCTGGCTAATTTTTGTAGTTTTAGTAGGCATGGTGGTTCACTATGTTGGCCAAAAGACCATTGAACTAAGGCAGGAGACCACCCCTCATATTGTCTTATGCCCAATTTCTGCCTCCAAAGAAAGAAGAAGTAAAAACTAAAAGGCAGAAATGAAATCCATAGGCAGACAGCCCAGCACCATGCCCTGGTCCTGGTAGTTAAAGATGGACCCCTGACCTAAGTGGTTACGTTATCTATAGATTCCAGACATTGTATGGAAAAGCATTGTAAAAAATCCCTGTCCTGTTCTGTTCCATTCTGATTACCGGTGCGTGCAGCCCCCTAGTCACGTACCCTCTGCTTGCTCAATCAATCACAACCTTCTCACATGGACCCCCGTTAGAGTTGTGAGCCCTTAAAAGGGACAGGAATTGCCCACTTGAGGAGGTTGGCTCTTGAGACAGGAGTCTTGCCAATGCTCCCGGCCAAATAAACCCCTTCCTTCTGTAACTCGGTGTCTGATGGCTTTTGTCTGCAGCTCTTCCTGCTACAGAACCCAACTTACGCTCACACCTAGTCCACAGATGTGTCTGTGTCCCTGCACCCTTGCTACACTTAGCTTTCATTTGTCACTAGTCTAGGAAATAAAACATGATACATCACATTGTTAGGTATTTTCATTCCTTCATGGTACTAGGGATTTTCAAGGATACAGGAGTTTTTGGTACTGGGAATAGACGACCAAGGGATCCAGACAAGACAGCAGTGGAGGGCGGCAGGGAAGACTGAATTCTCAGCTGTGCACTTGGAAAACCGTGGTCAGCTGGGGCCAGTCCCTGCCACCCACCATGCCTGTGAATGGAGATAAGGTCTCTGTCCTCAGGCTGTCAGGAGGACATCAGATGAGCCTGGAGCTGAGCTCAGTTCCTGACCCCAGGTCCTGGCTCTGTCAATGCTGGGCTGGTCCAATCTCTATGCCAGGTCCTTCCACCCCATCCCTCTCTTTATCAAAACAGGAATCAAGAAGATCCAAAGGCTCAGCTTTCAGGTTGTCAGAGTACTGAAACTGGAGGCTGTGGATGGCTGGGCCCTGCCATGCTCCCAGTCCAGCTTTGTGACTCTGGTGTGGCCCCAGCTCCTTCCTGTAAAATGAGGAGATAAAAATCTTCAGCAGCTCTGTGTAAACTTCTGCAGGCTCTGTTAACAGGTCTGGGAGGACAAATTGCATCCTCAGGGCTGGTGTCAGTCACTCTGGACTCTGGGTCCCCAGGGCACATGTCCTCCACCCAGCAGAGGCTGCACCTGCTCCTACCTGCACCTCAGTACCAGCTCTCTGAGCTTGGGGCAGAAGCTTCTGAAGACTGGGGTGGAGCGCCATGTGGAGAGGCCATGGAGGAACAGAGGAGCCAGAATTCAAATGAGGACAGCAATGGCACTGCAGGATCACAGCCTGGTTTACCTGCCGCGCTTCCAGTTGTCCTTCTGGTGGGCGCCCAGCCCATGCCCCAGTTTGAAGAGTGAGCAGGAAAGGTCTCAATCCACGTGGCCACAGATGGCTGTTCACCCAGCCTCTACTGAGAGACCACGGTCCCGGTTCCGGTCCTCTGTCCTGTATCCAGGAGTGGCAGGGCAGTCAGGCTCTAGCTTCCAGGTTGGGGGTGGGGAGAGTGGGGACAGTGGGGACAGTGCCATGCCCTGAGCCTGTGCTGTTGGGCAGCTGGTGTCCTGCTCCCAGCCAAAGACTGCACATCTTCATGTAGTGGATTTTCCTAACAACCCGGGGAGATGAGGGTAGATCGTTTTCCATGTTTTACAAGGGGCAAAATGAGATTCAGGAGCAATGTCTCCAGCAATTTTGGCCTCACCTTCTGTATAATAGCAGCCATATTTGGGCCTCTGCAGGGCTAGAGTTCTCTGAGCAGCTGCTTCTCTGATCTCTGTCCTGCACTTGGCCTCGGGGAGCTCCTGTGGGTCCTCAGCAGAGTCCACAGGGCCCTCCCTGTGCTGCAGCCTGGAGCCTGTCCTTAGGCAGTGAGCTGAAGCTACCACTGCACTCACCTCATGGGCTTTTGGGGAAAATGATTCACCCAGGAAGTAGACAGTGAGCCCTTTACTCTGGGAACACCTGTGCCTGGGGTCTGCTGGCGGCAGGGAGGACAAACAAACCCCATGTGAATCCTGCTCCCCGGAGCCCACAGTGTGGAGGGAGAGGTGACACTAGGGGACATATAACTAATAGGAGGTAGCATGAGGGAGGCCTGAGAGCTCACCACCCTGGCCTCCCCCTCCTCCAGAGAGGCCGTGCTGGAGGGAGGCAGTGCAGCTGTAAGGCCATAGGATGTGGTATTGTTGGCCTGGAAGATGTGGTTTGATTACAGCCACCAATGAGGGTCATGGAGGGAAGCTAAGTTCCCCTTTAAGGGTTGGTTTGTTTGTTTGTTTGTTTGTTTGGCTGGGCCTGAGAATTAAATTGACATAAGACAGATCCACAGGAGAAAAGCACATAAATTAATATGCAAATTTTACATGGCACAGAAGATATAGTGAGAGTCAGTTACTTATATACTGAATTAGACCAAGTAACTTGTGAAGAAGCAAGTAAATATGTGGAGGCTAAAAAGATGAGTGATTCTATTCTTTTTTTTTTTTTAAATATCTGCTCCTTTAAGGAATAAAAAAGACAAGCTTACCTTTTAAAATGTATTTTATATATGTATACAATCTAAATTTATTTTTCTCTCCTTATCCCTGAATACTTTATTATTTTATTTTACTTTAAGTTCTGAAATACATGTGCAGAACATGCAAGTTTGTTACACAAGTATACATTTGCCATGGTTGTTTGCTGCACCTAACAACCCATTATCTAGGTTTTAAGCCCTGCATGCATTAGGTATTTATCCTAATGCTCTCCCTCCCTTTGCCCCTCACCCCCTGACAGGCCCCAGTGTGTGATGTTCCCCTCCCCATGTCCAAGTGTTCTTATTGTTCAACTTCTACTTATGAATGAGAACATGCAGTGTTTGGTTTTCTGTTCCTGTTTTAGTTTGCTGAGAATGATGGCTTCCAGCTTCATCCATGTCCCTGCAAAGGACATGAACTCATTCTTTTTTATTGATGCATAGTATTCCATGGTGTATATGTGCCACATTTTTTTTATCCAGTCTATTATTGAAGGGCATTTGGGTTGGTTCCAAGTCTTTGCTATTGTGAATAGTGCCACAGTAAACATACGTGTCCATGTCTCTTTATAGTAGAATGATTTATAAATCCTTTGGGCATATACCCAGTAATGGGATTGCTGGGTCAAATGGTATTTCTGGTTCTAGATCTTTGAGGAATCGTCACACTGTCTTCCACAATGGTTGAACTAATTTACACTCCCACCAGCAGTGTAAAAGTGTTCCTATTTCTCCATAGCCTCACCAGCATCTGTTGTTTCCTGACTTTTAAAATAATCATCATTTTAACTGGCGTGAAATAGTATCTCATTGTGGTTTTGATTTGCATTTCTCTAATGACCAGTGATGATGAGCTTTTTTTCATATGTTCGTTGGCCGTATAAATGTCTTCTTTTGAGAAGTGTCTGTTCATATCCTTCACCCACTTTCTGATGGTTTTATTTTTGTTGTTGTTGTAAATTTATTTAAGTTCCTTGTAGATTCTGGATATTAGACTTTTGTCAGACAGGTAGCTTGCAAAAACTTTCTCCCATTCTGTACATTGCCTGTTCACTCTGATGATAGTTTCTTTTGCTGTGCAGAAGCTCTTCAGTTTGATAAGATCCCATTTGTCAGTTTTGGCTTTTGTTGCCATTGCTTTTGGTGTTTTAGTCATGAAGTCTTTGCCCATGCCTATGTCCTGAATGGTATTGCCTAGGTTTTCTTCTAGGATTTTTATGGTTTTGGGTTTTACATTTAAGTCTTTAATCCATCTTGAGTTAATTTTTGTACAAGGTGTAAGGAAGGGGGTCCAGTTTCTGTTTTCTGCATATGGCTAGCCAGTTTTCCCAGCACCATTTATTAAATAGGGAATCCTTTTAATAGATTGTTTGTTTTTGTCAGGTTTGTCGAAGATCAGATGGTTGTAGATGTGTGGTGTTATTTCTGAGGTCTCTGTTCTGTTTCATTTGACTGTATATCTGTTTTGGTACCAGTACCATGCTGTTTTGGTTACTGTAGTCTTGTAGTATAGTTTGAAGTCAGGTGGCGTGATGCCTCCAGTTTTGTTCTTTTTGCTTAGGATTATCTTGGCTATATGGACTCCTTTTTGGTTCCATATGAAACTTAAAGTAGCTTTTTCTAACTCTGTGAAGAAAGTCACTGGCAGCTTGATGGGAATAGCATTGAATCTATAAATTACTTTGGGCAGTATGGCCATTTTCATGAAATTAATTCTTTTTATCCATAAGCATGGAATGTTTTTCCATTTGTTTGTGTCCTCTTGTATTTCCTTGGGCAGTGATTTGTAGTTATCCTTGAAGAGGTCCTTCATGTCCCTTGTAAGCTGTATTCCTAGGTATTTTATTTATTTGTAGCAGTTGTGAATAGAAGTTCACTCATGATTGGGCTCTCTGCTTGTCTATTGTTGATGTATAGGAATGCTTGTGATTTTTGCACACTGATTTTGTATCCTGAGACTTTGCTGATGTTGCTTATCAGCTGAAGGAGGTTTTGGGCTGAGACGATGTGGTTTTCTAAATATACAATCATGTCGTCCGCAAACAGAGACAATTTGACTTCCTCTCTTCCTATTTGATTACCCTTTTTTTCTTTCTCTTGCCTGATTGCCCTGGCCAGAACTTCCAATACTATGTTGAATATGAGTGGTGAGAGAGGGCATCCTTGTCTTGTCTTGTGCTGGCTTTCAAAGGGAATGCTTCTAGCTTTTGCCCATTTAGTATGATATTGGCTATGGGTTTGTCATAAATAGCTCTTATTATTTTGAGAGATGTTCCATCAGTACCTAGTTATTGAGAGTTTTTAGCATGAAGGGATGTTGAATTTTATTGAAGGCCTTTTCTGCATCTATTGAGATAATCATGAGGTTTTATCATTGGTTCTGTTTATGTGATGGATTATGTTTACTGATTTGCGTATGTTGGATCAGCCTTGCATCCCAGGGATGAAGTCAGCTTGATCTTGGTGGATAAGCTTTTCGATGTGCTTGCTGGATTCAGTTTGTCAGTATTTTATTGAGGATTTTTGCAACGATGTTCATCAGGGATATTGGCCTGAATTTTCTTTTTTTGTTGTGTCTCTGCCAGGCTTTGGTATCAGGATGATGCTGGCCTCATAAAATGAGTTAGGGAGGAGTCCCTCTTTTTCTATTGTTTGGAATAGTTTCAGAAGGAATGGTACCAGCTCCTCTTTGTACCTCTGGTAGAATTCGGCTGTGAATCCATCTGGTCCTGGGTTTTTTTTTTTTTTGTTTGGTAGGCTATTAATTGCTGCCTCAATTTCAGAACTTGTTATTGGTGTATTCAGAGATTCGACTTCTTCCTGGTTTAGATTTGGGAGGATGTAGAGGTGTTTATAGTATTCTCTGATGGTAGTTTGTATTTCTGTGGGATCAGTGGTGATATCCCTTTATCATTTTTTATTGTGTCTATTTGATTCTTCTCTCTTTTCTTATTAGTCTAGCTAGTGGTCCATTTATTTTGTTAATCTTTTCAAAAAACCAGCTCCTGGATTCATTGATTTTTTTTAAAGGGGTTTTCATGTCTCTATCTCCTTCAGTTCTGCTCTGATCTTAGTTATTTCTTGTCTTCTGCTAGCTTTTGAATTTGTTTGCTCTTGCTTCTCTAGTTCTTTTAATTGTGATGTTAGGGTGTTGATTTTAGATCTTTCTGGCTTTCTGTTGTGGGCATATAGTGCTATAAATTTCCCTCTTAACACTGATTTAGCTATGTCCCACAGATTCTGGTACATTGTGTCCTTCTTCTCATTGGTTTCAAAGAACTTCTTTATTTTTGCCTTAATTTCATTATTTACCCAGTAGTCATTCAGGAGCAGGTTGTTAAATTTCCATGTAGTTGTGCGATTTTGAGTGAGTTTCTTAATCCTGAGTTCTAATTTGATTGCACTGTGGTCTGAGAGACTATTATGATTTCCGTTCTTTTGCATTTGCTGAGGAGTGTTTTACTTCCAATTATGTGGTCAATTTTATAACACGTGCTTTATGGTGCTGAGAAGAATGTATACTCTGTTGATTTGGGGCGGAGAGTTCTATAGATGTCTGTTAGGTCCACTTGGTCCAGAGCTGAGTTCAAGTCCTGAATAGCCTTGTTAATTTTCTGTCTCGTTGATCTAATATTGACAGTGGGGTGTTAAAGTCTCCCACTATTATTGTGTGGGAGTCTAAGTCTTTTTGTAGGTCTCTAAGAACTTGTTTTATGAATCTGGGTTCTCCTATGTCAGGTGCATATATATTTAGGATAGTTAACTCTTCTTGTTGCACTGATCCTTTTACCATTATGTAATGGCCTTCTTTGTCTTTTTTGATCTTCGTTTAAAGCCTGTTTTATCAGACACTAGGATTGCAGTCCCTGTTTTTGTTTATTATTATTATTGCTTTCCATTTGCTTGGCAAATATTCCTCCATCCCTTTATTTTGAGCCTATGTGTGTCTTTGCATGTGAGATGGGTCTCCTGAATACAGCACACGAATAGGTCTTGACTTTTTATCAAATTTGCCAGTCTGTGTCTTCTAATTGGGGCATTTAGCCCATTTACATTTAAG
The DNA here is from genome assembly GCF_043159975.1 of Macaca nemestrina. Taxonomy (NCBI): domain Eukaryota; kingdom Metazoa; phylum Chordata; class Mammalia; order Primates; family Cercopithecidae; genus Macaca; species Macaca nemestrina. Next base: position 131,465,831 of record NC_092132.1, on the reverse strand, counting down.
GTTATTACTATGTGTGAATTTGATCCTGTCATCATGATGCTAGCTGGTTATTTTGCACAGTAGTTGATGCAGTTTCTTCATAGTGTCATTGGTCTTTATATTTTGGTGTGTTTTTGCAGTGGCTGCTACCAGTTTTTCCTTTCCATATTTAGTGCTTCATTAGGGGCTCTTGTAAAAAAAAAAGCCTGCTGGTGACAAAATCCCTCAGCATTTGCTTGTCTAGAAAGGATTTTATTTCTCCTTTACTTATGAAGCTTAGTTTGGCTGGATATGAAATTCTGGGTTGAAAATTATTTTCTTTAAGAATGTTAAATATTGGCCCTCACTGTCTTCTGGCTTATAGGGTTTCTGCCGAGAGATCCGCTGTTAATCTGATGGGCTTCCCTTTGTAGGTAACCTGACCTTTCTCTCTGGCTGCCCTTAATATTTTTTCCTTTGTTTCAACCTTGGAGAATCTGACAATTATGTGTCTTGGCGTTGCTCTTCTTAAGGAATATCTTAGTGGTGTTCTCTGTATTTCCTGAATTTGAATGTTGGCCTGTCTTGCTAGGTTAGGGAGGTTCTCGTGGATTATATCCTGAAGTGTGTTTTCCAACTTCGTTCCATTCTCCCTGTCACTTTCAGGTACACCAATCAATTGTAGGTTTGATATTTTCACATAGTCCCATATTTCTTGGAGGCTTTGTTTGTTCATCTTCATTCTTTTTTCTCTAATCTTGTCTTCATGCCTTATTTCATTAAGTTGATCTTCAATCTCTGATATCCTTTCTTCCACTTGATCAATTCAGCTATTGATACTTGGGTATGCTTCACAAAGTTCTTGTGCTGTGTTTTTCAGCTCCATCAGTTGATTTATGTTCCTCTCTAAACTGGTTATTCTAGTTAGCAGTTCCTGTAACCTTTCATCAAGGTTCTTAGTTTCCTTGCATTGGATTAGAACATGCTTCTTTAACTCAGAGGAGTTTTTTATTACACACCTTCTGAAGCCTACTTCTGTCAATTTATCAATCTCATTCTCCATCCAGTTTTGTGCCCTTGCTAGAGGGGGGTTGTGATCATTTGGGGAAGGAGAGGGATTCTGGTTTTTGGAATTTTCAGCATTTTTGCACTGGTTTTTCCTCATCTTCATGGATTTATCTACCTTTGATCTTTGAGGTTGATGACCTTTCGATGGGGTTTTAGTGTGGGGGTCTTTTATGTTGGTGTTGATGTTGTTGCTTTCTATTAGTTTTTCTTCTAACAGTCAGGCCCCTCTTCTGTATGTCTGCTGCAGTCTGCTGGAGGTCCGCTTCAGCCTGTATTCACCTGGATATCATTAGTGGTGGCTGCAGAACAGCAAAGATTGCTGCCTACTCTTTACTCTGGAAGCTTTGTCCCAGAGGGGCACTGGCCTGATGCCAGCAGGCGCTCTCCTGTTTGAGGTTGACCCGTGGTGCCTGGAACCCCTGTTGGGGGATTTCTCCCAGTCAGGAGGCACAGGGGTCAGGGACCCACTTGAGGAGGTAGTCTGTCCCTTAGCAGAGCTGGTGTGCTGTGGTGGGAGAAACCCTCTTGTCAGGATCACTTGCTCTCTTCAGAGCCGGCAGGCAGGAAGGATTAAATTCGATGAAGCTGCGCCCACAGCCGCCCCTTCCCCCAGGTGCTCTGTCCCAGGAAGACAGGAGTTTTGTCTGTAAACTCCTGACTAGGGCTGTTGCCTTTCCTTCAGAGATGCCCTGCCTAGTGAGGAGGAATCTAAAGAAGCAGTCTGGCCACAGCTGCTTTGCCATGCCCACCCCAGACCTCCCAGACTCCTTAGCACTGTCATGGGAAAACTGCCTACTAAAACCTCAGTAATGGTAGACGTCCCTCCCCCAGCCAAGCTCGATCCTCCCAGGTCGACTTCAGACTGCCATACTAGGAGCGAAAATTTCAAGCCAGTGGGATCTTAGCTTGCTGGGCTCTATGGGAGGGGGACCTGATGAGCGAGACCACTTGGCTCCCTGGCTTCAGCTCCCTTTCCAGGGGCAGTAAACAGATTCTGTCTCCCTTGGGTTCCAGGCACCACGGGTAAGAAAAAATACTCCTGCAGCTAGTTCAGTGTCTGCCCAAACAGTTTTGTGCTTGAAACCCAGGGCCCTGGTGGTGTAGACACAAGAGAATCTCCTCATCTGCAGGTTGCAAAAACCGTGAAAAACGTAGTAACCTGGCCGGGTAGCACAGTCCCTCGGGGATTCCCTTGGCTCGGGGAGGGAGGTCCCTGGCTCCTTGCACTTCCCGGGTGAAGTGACACCCCACCCTGCTTCTGCTTACCCTCCGTGGGTTGGACCCACTGCCTAACCAGTCCCAATAAGATGAACTGGGTACCTCAGTTGGAAATGCAGAAATCACCTGCCTTCTGCATCGGTCTCGCTGGGAGCTGCAAACGGGAGCTGTTCCTATTGGGCTATTTTGGCCCCTCCCTCCAAGCCGATACTCTCAAGAGTGGTTCTATTCTAACAAGGTCTGTGCCGTACTCTCTTGGCCTCTACTTCTCATCCTTAAAAACAAAGAGTTTGTCTGATGTATCCCAGGGGACTTTCATGTCCTGCTTTTAGAAAACACAAAAAAGGTCAAAAGGATCTTCTTGCACATGCTGTTTTTCACTTGATCTTAGCCAAAAGGCCAAGAAGCGATGCCCCTGCTGTTTTTCAATAGCCTTTAATTCATAATAGTCAATTGGCCACAGTGGGCAGGGTGCAATGGCTCACACCTGTAGTCCTGCCAAGGCGGGCAGCTCACTTGAGCCCAGGAGTTCAAGACCAGCCTGGGAAACATAGCAAAACCCATCTCTACAAACAACAACAAAACTCACAGAAAATTAGCCTGGTGTGGTGGCATGCGCCTGTAGTCCCAGCTCTTTGGGAGGCTGATGTGGGAGGATCACCTGAGCCTGGGAAGTCGAGGCTGTAGTAAACCGTGTTCACACCACTGCACTCCAGCCTGGGAGACAGAGTGAGACCCTGGCTCAAAAAAAATTCTTTTAGTAATGATTATGCTATTCAGAGTGTGCACTGAAATACAGCACATCCCATAAGTCAGGCTCTATTCAGACCCCTTCATACAAATTCACACATCTAATTCTGACAGCAACCTGACTGTGCCAGAACTATGATTAAGTTGGTTCTCTTGTGTGAGACACGGATCAACTCAGTAACTTGCTGAAGGTCACACAGCTATTCTCAGGGCGGGGGATGGCTGGCAGGAGGGGGGTCACTGGGGGATGGGTGAGCCAATCTCAGGGGAGCAGCACCCACTGCCTGACTGGCTTCTGCTGCCTTTCCCAGGGGAGAATTTGGTGCTCAGCTCTTTCTGGGTCACTGCTGGGAGGTCTCCAAGAGCTCATTTAATGACACTTGCTGTTTTAAATGAAGTTTCTCTCTTCACGTTTAGAAAGGAAGGGAAGTGACTTCCCCGGACTCCTGCATCTCTTTAATGGCTGGCCCTGGTCTTATACAGGGACAAAAAGAAATCTATAAACCTCAGAAGTAGATCCCAGGCCACAGAAAGACTGAGAGAACAAGTCTGAGTTGATGTCTGGTCTTCTGAATGACTGCTCAGGTCAGGGTCAACTAGCAGCTTTAAGGGTGTGTGTGCCCTGCAGAGGAAAGAGGAGCCTGCTTGGCTTGAGGGAGGGTGAGGGCCACACTGGGCTGTGGAACCACCTACCTATTGCATCATCAGTGGGGGATGTGCATAACCAGGAAACCCCCGGCTGATGACTCATCTGGAGAGAAGCCTGGAACTGCAGAGCCTTGCAGGAGAGGACCTAAGGAAGCCTCCACCCTCCTCCCTTCTCATTCTCCTTCTCTCCCCACCATGCCTCTGGCATGCTGCTCTCTCTCTCTCTCTCTCTCTCACACACACACACACACACACACCAGGAAAAAGTTCAAGTCTGACACAATTCTATGGACGGACAAAGTCACACATCTCTGGCCACACACCCGTTCTCTCTCAATCAGAGGCCGCATCCTGCACAGCCTTGTCCCCACCTCACTTGTTTTTACTCCCCTCCCCCATTACTTTGACTTCCTATTTGTCTGGGATTCTGTCTGTGTGGACTTTCCCCACTATGTCCATTACTGTCCCTGCCACCGATGGCATTTGTCACCTCTGCCTGAGCAGCCCCTCCAGACTCTTCACAAGTTCATGGACTTTGGGGTTGGTGATGACTGTGCCTCAGCTCCCGTGAATGGAAACTGTGCTAAGGAAAGGAAGGGCTGTGCTGTGTTCCTGATACTCCGTGGCTCCTTGCATATGTGGTCACCAGGTGCCTACATGCCTTCCATGAGTGAATGAATGGGTAATGTGGATTCTAGGAAGCTGCACTAATGCAAATGTTGTGTCCTCAGCCTGCTCATAAAGTGTGTTAAACGTGAGAGGTGGGGAGTGTGGCAGGCAGGCCGAGGACAGAACACAGGATCTGAATAGAGTGCAGAGGATCCAGAGGATCCAGAGTCACCAGGACCATTGTCAAGTTTTCACCTGAGACATCACCCACCAGATCAACACTTCAGAGATCATTGTTTGCCCAGTGCAGAGTGGATTAGGTGGGTGACCTCAGACGTGGCCTGGGCAGCATTTAGGATGGGTCCTAGTGGTTAGGGTGAGGGTCAGGTTGCATTATCATGAAGAAGGCAAGTGGTAGCTGAGGCGGATCTGAGGGAAATGATGATGATGATACAGGCCGGTGATGCAATGGGTTTGGTAAGAAGAGGAAGGAGGTTCAGGGTGGAATTCTGGTTTTTCTGATCTGAGATTTGGCTGAGGTCATTACCAAATAAGGAGTAAAAGGGCATAAAGTGGCTTTAAGAATTAGGAATGTGAATATGATTTTGGAGACGCTATGGACACTTCATTGCTAGTAGACCCGCAGGACACAAAATGCTTCAGGCCGAAAAGACCTGACACCAAATGGAAACCTCGATGTGAAGGAAGAAAGGAAGGTCACCAGAAATATAAAGTGGGGGAAAACGTAAAGGATTATTACTTCTTCTTAGTTTCTTGAAAAATATATACTATCAATGATGATGATATTGCTGTGAGGTTCATAAAGTATGCAGTTAAGGCTTAGGAATAGTGGGTGGTGATGAATGGACCTATCTTGTTGCAAGTCTCTTAAGCTTTCCATTAATATCACACAATTAATTCAGCAACACAACTCAGCCATGAAAAGGAATGCAGTACTGCTGCACATGGCCACAGGGATGGATTTCAAAATGATCATGTCATGTGAAGGAATCCAAGCAGAATGCATACCATCTGATTCTACTTCTTATTAAAATGTAGCTAATCTCTTGTGACAAAAAGCAGATGAATTGTTGCTGGGGACATAGGAGCAAAGCAGAAGAGAGGATTACATTGAAGAATGAAGACATTCTGGGGGTGGCAGACATGTCATCATCTTATTGTGGTGATAGTTTCATAGTGTATACTTACATCTCTACCAAACTACACATTTTAAAAATGTGCACTTTGTTTTATATCCATTATACCTCAATAAATTCATTTTTTAAAAAACTTTAAATAGAATATAAACACTTGAGTGTATACTGCATTCCCTATAGCACTTGCACATAGATCAGGAAATATGTACACACTAAAAGTCAGTATCTGGTCAGGTGCAGTAGCTCATGCCTGTAATCCCAGCACTTTGGAAGGCTGAGGTGGGTGGATCACGAGGTCAAGAGATGGAGACTATCCTGGCCAACATGGTAAAACCCCGTCTCTACTAAAAAATACAAAAAATTAGCTGGGTGTGGTGGCACAAGCCTGTAGTCCCAGATACTTGGGAGGCTGAGGCAGAAGAATCGCTTGAACCCTGGAGGTGGAGGTTGCAGTAAGCCAAGATCGCGCCACTGCACTCCAGCCTGGTAATGGAGCAAGACTTCGTCTCAAAAACAAAAAAAAAAAAAAAAAGAAAAGAAAAAAGAAAAAAAAAAAGGCAGTATCCAATTAAAATGGAATCCTAAAAGGTAATTAACATTAAAATGTACAGGGGAAAAAGGAGCAAAAAAATTAGACTAGACAATCATTGCTTAAATGGTAAACTTATACATCTATTTCAACTGTATCAATTATTGCACTAACTGTAAGTCCACTGACCACTACAGTTCAAAGGTAGAAATGGTTGGAAGGGCTGAGAAAGCAACCAGATCTTGTCTATAAGAGATGGGACTTAAAAAGGAAGACACAGATGCTGTCTGTTGAAAGTAAATGGATGGGAAAAGATATGTCATGCAAATCCTAAGGCCAAGAAAACTGTTGTGGCTATCTCAGTATCAGACATAGCTGATTTTGTTAGCAGTGGACGAGATCCGAGTTAACCTATGCTGATGATGGCGAATTCGGACGGGTACACAGCAACTTCAGCTCTTCGCCTCCTGGTAAGAAAGAATTTGAGTAAGGGTTATAAGGCAGAAGGAGAGATGGAGGCAAGTTTTAGAGCAGTCGTGAGTTTATTAAAAAGCTTTAGAACAGAAAGGAAAGGGAAGGGAAGGGAAGGGAAGGGAAGGGAAGGGAAGGGAAGGAAAAAGGGAAGGAAAAAGGGAAGGAAAAAGGGAAGGAAAAAGGAAAGGAAAGGAAAATACAACTTGGAAGATGGCCAAGCAGGTGACTTGAGAAGCCAAATGAGCAGCCTGACCTTGTGACTTGGGGATTTATACGTTGGCATACTTCCAGGATCTTGCCTTGCTTCTCCCCTGTCCTGAAATCTTGTTGGGAAGCTGCTGATCAGTTTCAGGTGCTTTCTATCTATTAGGAGCCTGCCTTTCCCTGGCATCAGCTGTAACCAGTTACTTCTTTAGAGAAACAGTTAAAAACCACCTAACCATCACCTGATGTTCGTTCAACCCTCCTAGTGTAAGAAGCAGGGGGAGCCCTGTCCTGCCCTGCTCATTCCTGACTAGCTATGTAGGGTAACAATTGTAGGACGTAGAATATTATGGGAGATCAAAAACAACCTTTGCAGTTAAAAAGGTTAATTCATCAGGGAGTATAATAATAATCACAAATTGTATATGCCTAGTAATATAGCTTCAAAACACTTGAAGCAAAAATGGAATGAAAATGAGATTAAATCAGCTCTTTCTCTGCAATTGATAGAACAATGAGATGAAAACACTAGCAAAGTGGCAAGCGACCTGCACACTGTCAACCACCTTGATTTAATTGACATTTATTTATTTATTTATTTATTAGTAGAGACGGGGTTTCAGTGTGTTAGCCAGGATGGTCTCGATCTCCTGACTTCGTGATCCACCCGCCTCAGCCTCCCACAGTGCTGGGATTACAGGCATGAGCCACCGTGCCCGGCCACCAATTTAATTGACATTTAACGAGCAGGAATGGAACATCCACTGAAGACTCATTCTTTTCAACTGTGGTTCTTTTGCCAAGATGGACCACATTCTGAGCTATAAAACATGTCTAAAGAAATTTAAAAGGAGTGAAATCATATACGATATGATTTTTAAGCTTAATGAAACTAAACTGGAAATTAGTAACAATATCCATAGAGAAATCCAAAATTTGGATATTGAACAACACAATTCTAAAATATCTGTGGTTCAACAAAGAAATCAAAAGGGAAGTTTAAATATTTCAAAATAAATAATGACTATAACACATCACAACTGGTGGGAAGTGGCTAACAGTGCTCAGGGTGAAACGTGCGTCTTTCAATATTTCTATTAAGGAATTGTAGGTTGGGAGATGGGGAGTTACTACTGAAGGGTAAGAAGTTACTTTTTGGGGTGATGAAAATATTCTAAAATTGATTATAGTGATGATTGCATAGTTACGAGTGTATTTAAAAAATATGGAAATGTAGCTTTAAATGGGTGAATTATATGAATAATTATAACTATTAATTATGTGAATTGTTCCTCACTAAAGCTGTCAAAAAAAGAAAAAACATGAAATGTATGACCCGAATATCCACATTAATGAATCATAAAATATAAAGTGAATTTAAACCAATCAAAGTAACAAGCAGGAATGTAAGTTAAGGAAGTAGAATACAAACCACAAAAATAATTGACAATGTGGACTTGGTGTGGTGGCTTACCCCTGTAATCCCAGCACTTTGAGAGGCCCAGGCAGGCAGAACACTTGAGCTTAGGAGGTAGATCAGTCTGGCAACATGGCGAAACACCATCTCTATAAAACGTACAAAAATTAGCCGGGCATTGTAACACACATCTCTCTGTGGTCCCTACCACTTGCGGGACTGAGGTGGGAGGATCGCTAGAGCCCTGGAGGCAGAGGTGGTAGTGAGCAGAGATCATGCCACTGCACTCCAACCTGGATTACAGAAGGAGACCCTGTCTCAAAAAAAAAAAAGAAAGAAAGAAAGAAAGAAATTGACAAAATGAAAAACTGTTCTGAAAGGATCAAAAAACCTAATAAACCCCTCGTTAGATGAGAGGGAGTAAGAGCGTGAGAGCAGAGAAAGAAGACGCAGACATTGCCTGAACCTAGAGGGACCCCAGCCGGGAAAAAGGAGGGTTTAAGGGCCACACAGTAGCTTCACTGCCACCAACTACTGGACAGGCTTTGATGTGGAAGAAGGCTATATTTTGTCTTATTTAGATCTAGGCAGTTGAACTGGGCCCAACATAAGCCGCTTTCATTGTAACCATTTTGGTTTTGCTTAAATTAATTTGCTACTTTAAAACACTCCCAACTTAAAGAAAAGTTACAAAAAGTATACAAGACAACCAGCCGAAAAATAGCTGTTGAAATGATGGACTCTATTACTGAATTCTTCAGTGTGTACTTTCTACAAACAAGGAAATTAGCATCAACACTTTACCACTATCTAATATGCAGACTCTATTCCGATTCTCCAGTTGCCTTCCAGTTGTCATTTACAACATGGAGATCATAGCCAGGATCCCTGAATTGCTGTTTCATCTTTTTCTGTCACTCTTTGATATTTAGTGGGACATGAACACTTTGATATTTAGTGGGAACAGCTTGTCAAGGTCGTTTGAAAAGCAGAAATTAATTACTTAATGTTTGATGCACATCCTAACTTTCTTTGAGGTTATATATATTATAACCCTCATTTGTAAAAATGTGTATGTTTATATGTGTGTCTGTGTGTGTTTGTGTGTGTGAGAGAGACAGAATTCACACATTGGTCAAATACTTGGTCAAACTAAATATATTAGATAGCATTTCTGCCTGAAAGGCTCATATGTGTTTTTTTTAGTTATTCTTATAAAATATTTTCTTGCCAACCACAGTGGCATGTACCTGTTATCCAAGTTATTTGGGAGACTGAGGCAGGAGGATCACTTCAGGCCAGGAATTCGAGCCTATAGCGGGATATGATCACATCTGTAAATAGCCACTGCATTCCAGCCAGGGCAACATAGCAAGACTCTGTATCAAAAAACCAAAATAACTTCTTGTTCACATTTTCTGGGGTAAAGCTATTTTATGTTATAATATGAGAAAAGGATACAGAGGTATTTTTCTTTATAGAAAATAGCTGCTATAACAGGCCAAGGGACAAACATGGATGCAAAAGAATGAAAGTTTGGAGCTGGAAAAAAGTCCAAGCTCTGATGGGTTTTCTTGCCTGGGGTGAAGGGAACGGAGCCTGGGAGAGGTGAGATCTGGAAGCCACTCATGCCCATCTCTGCCTTGTCCTCACAGGTCCAAGTTGACTCTGCCACCTTCCCCTGGCAGGACGAAGTTCTCTAGCAGACAGTGGCCCCACAGCAACAGAGGCGCAGCTTCGAGGAGGATGAGTGTCCAACAGGTGCACTCTTATTTTTAAAAATCAATTTATTTTTAATTGACAGATAAACATAATTGACAGATAAACATTATATATATTCATAGTGTACACCATGATGTGTTTACATTTTTATACATTGTAGAATGCCTAAATCAAGCTAATTCACATATTTATCATGTATTTGTGGTAAGAACACTTAAAATCTGCTCAGCAATTTTCAGCTGTACGGATACACAGCCCTGGGATAAGCCTTCTTCGCCCTCCTCATCCATGGGTTCTGCATCCATAGTTGCAACCAACACTGATCAAAAATATGTGGATACTTTCCACCTTTTTCTTCCTTTCCTGTACCTGTACCACGTGTTTTTTAAATCACAAGAAGTTAAAAGAAAGGAAACAAACAAAAAATGTCAACAATTACTACACAGTGCTGAATCACTTTGCACGTTTGTTTTTTAATTTGCAGAGATCCCGTCTTGCTATGCTGCCCAGGCTGGTCTCAAACTCCTGGCCTCAAGTGATCCTCCCACCTTGGCCTCTCAAAGTGGTGGAATTACAGGCATAAGCCACTGCACTCATCCAAATTGCATGTTTTTTGAAGGTGGTAAATGCAGAGTCACACATCTACTATACTATAGAAAGGCACTCAGTCATCGTGGGAGTTCCCTAACACTTTCTCCAGTCCCCAGCCCTTTTAAATTCAGGTAAATACAACAGATAATTTCTTGTGAATCTTTGCAGAAATTTTTATGCATATGCCATCTATATTCACACATGAATATGTACTTTTTATTGACATTACAGGGATTATATTATATATAATACACAGCCAAAGGAAACTTTTTTTTTCATGTTTGTTTTTTCCTTTTTCAACTTTTCTTTTAGATTAGAGGGCATATGTGCAGGTTTGTTACCTGGGCATATAGTTTGGGGTATGAATGATTCCATCACCCAGGTAGTGAGCATAGTACCCAACAATTAGCTTTTCAACCCTTCCTCCACTCCCTTCCTACCCCTTGTAGTAGTTTCTAGTGTCTATTGTTGCCATCTTTATGTTCATGAGTACACAGTCTTTAGTTCCTTCTTATAAGTGAGAACATACAGTATTTGGTTTTGCATTCTTGCATTAATTGGCTTATGATAATGGCCTCCAACTCCATCCATGTAGCTGTCAATGATATGATTTCATTTTTTATGGCTGCATAGTATTCCATGGTGCGTGTGTGTGTGTGTGTGTGTGTGTGTGTGATATATATATATATATCTCACATTTTCTTTATACAGTCCACTGTTGATGGACACTTAGATTGATCCCACGTCATTGTTGTTGTGAATAGTGGTGTCTTTTTGGCAGAATTATTTGTTTTATTCTCTATATATACCCAGTAGTGGGTTTGCTCAGTTAAATAGTAGTTGTATTTAAATTCTTTGAGTAATCTCCAAATTCCTTTCCACAGTGGCTGAACTAATTTACATTCCCACCAAAAATATAGGCCAGGCACGGTGGCTCACGCCTATAATCCCAACACTTTGAGAAGCTGAGATGGGTGGATCACAAGGTCAGGAGTTCGAGACCAGCCTGGCCAATATGGTGAAACCCTGTCTGTACTAAAAATACAAAGAAAAATTAGCTGGGCGTGGTGGCGCACACCTGTAATCCTAGATACTGGGGGGGCTGAGGCAGGATAACTGCTTGAACCTGGGAGGCAGAGGTTGCAGTGAGCCGAGATCATGCCACTGCACTCCAGCCTGGGTGACAGAACAAGACACTGTCTCAAAAAAAAAAAAAAAAGTATATAAATTTTCCCTTTTCTCCATAGCCTGGCTAACATCTGTTGTTTACTGGTTTTCTAATAATCACCATTTTGACTAATGTGAGATACATTTCTCTGATCCATGCTGATGAGCATTTTTTCACATGTTTGCTGGCCACTTGTATGTCTTCTTTTGAGATGTGCCTGTTCATGTCTTTTGCCCATTTTTAATGGGGTTATTTGTTTTTTGCTTATTCAATTAAGTTGCATATAGCTCCTGAATATTAGACCTTTCTCAGATGCATAGCTTACAAATATTTTCTCTCATTGTTGTCTGTTTACTCTGTTGATAGTTTCTTTTGGCTGATAGTTTCTTTTGCTGTGCAGAAGCTCTCTAGTTTAATTAGGTCCTGCTTGTCAATTTTTGTTTTTGTTGCATTGCTTTTGGGGACTTAGTCATAAATTCCTTGCCATGGATGATGTCCAGAAGGGTATTTCCTAGGTTTTCTTCGAGGGTTCTTATAGTTTGAGGTCTTACATCTAAATCTTTAATCCACCTTGAGTTAATTTGTGTATATGGTGAAAGTTGGGGGTCTAGTTTTCATTCTTCTGCATATGGCTAGCCAGTTATCTTAGCACCATTTATTGAATAAGGAGTCCTTTCCTCATTGATTATTTTAGTCCACATTGTCAAAAATTAGATGGCTGTAGTTGTGTTACTTTAATTCAGGGTTCTCTATTCTGTTCCATTGTACCAGTATCATGTTGTTTTGGTTACGGTAGCCTTAGAGTATAGCTTGAAGTCAGATAACATGATGCCTCTAGCTTTGTTCATTTTGCCTAGGATTACTTTGGCGATTCAAGCTCTTTTGTGGTCACATATGAATTTAAGAATAATTTTTCCAATTCTGCGAAAAATGACATTGGTAGTTTGATAGGAATAGTGTTGAATCTGTAGATTGCTTTGAGCAGTATGCCCATTTTAATGATATTATTTTTTCCAATCCATGGGTGTGGAATGTTGTTCCATTTGTTCATGTTATCTATGATATTTATTTATTCATTTATTTATTTAAGATGGAGTCTTGCTCTGTCGCCCAGGCTGGAGTGCACTGGCACAATCTTAGCTCACTGCAATCTCCTCCTGCCAGGTTCAAGCGATTCTCCTGCCTCAGCCTCCCGAGTAGCTGGGACTTCAGGCATGCCCCTCCGTGCCCGACTAATTTCTTTTCGTATTTTTAGTAGAGATGGGGTTTTACCATGTTAGCCAGCATGGCCTCAATCTCCTGACCTAGTGATCTGCCCACCTCGGCCTTCCAAAGTGCTGGGATTACAGGTGTAAGCCATTGACACCCGGCCCCATCTATGATTTTTTTTTTTAGCAGTGTTTTGTAATTCTGCTTGTAGAGATCTTTCACCTCCTTGGTTAGAGGTATTCCTGGTGCGGGGGGGCGGGGGGGTGTGTGTGTGTCTATTGTAAATGGGATTGTGTTCTTGACTTGTTTCTCAGGCTGAATGTTATTGGTGTATAGATATGCTAACGATTTTTACACATTGATTTTGTATCCTGAAATTTTGCTGAAGTTGTTGTCAGTTCCAGAAGCCTTTTTGTGGAGTCTTTAGGGTTTTCAGGGTATAGAATTATATTGTCCATTAAGATAGATCTTTGACTTCTTCGTTTCATATCTGGATGCCTTTTATTTCTTTCTCTTGCCTAGGTGCTCTGGCTAGGACTTCCAGAACTATGTTGAATGGCAGTGGTTAGAGTGAGCATCCTTGTCTTGTTCCAGTTCTCAAGGGGAATGCTTCCAACTTTTGCCCATTCAGTATGATTTTGGCTATGGATCTGTCATAGATGGCTCTTATTATTTTAAGGCATGTTCCAATGGGAACTTTCTAATGTGTTTTAATATCCAAGAGAGCAAACACCTCTTCTGTACTTTTTCAAACTTTATCATTTTACCCAGATAAAGCTTATAATTATAAGATTTCTTCCATTCTCCCCTTCTAAAGAAAATCAGTGGCATTTTTATCAATTTATCTTAAAATTAAAAATTAATCTAGAAATACTTAATATCTTATCAATATTCAGTATTTCCTTATCCAGTTTGAAGTCAAGTATTTTATTATAACTGAGTTGTGATATGTGCTCCTCTTCAGATAAATTTATTCCTATTTCTTCTCATGGCTGTTTGGTATTTTTGTAATCGTTATGAGTTACATAGCCTTGTAATTCTATTTGCTAATTTATTGCATCTCCTATGTTTTTAACATTCCTTCAGATATACTTTTATATTTCAATATCATAGTTTCATTCTTAGGGTTGTTTGTTTGTTTGTTTGTTTGTTTTTGACAGAGTTTGGCTCTGTCGCCCAGGCTGGAGTGCGGTGGTGCGATCTTGGCTCACTGCAACCTCCGCCTCCCGAGTTCAAGTGATTCTCCTGCCTCAGCCTCCCGAGTAGCTGGGACTAATTTTAGTAGAGACGGGGTTTCACCATGTTAGCCAGGATGGTCTCAATCTCCTGATCTTGTGATCCACCTGCCTCGGCCTCCCAAAGTGCTGGGATTACAGGCATGAGCCACTGCGCCCAGCCAGTCCCATTCTTAGGGTTTTTAAGTGACATTAAATATAATGATTATTGTGTCTGCCCCCTTCCAAGAATCTTGCCTCATTTTTGTTTTCCATCTTGTTGCACGGGCCAGAAATTTCAGAACCATGTTCAGCTGTGCTTAGGGAAGGCAGGTGTTTGGGTCCTGATCTGATTTCCGGGGAAGGCCTCTAACGTGCCACCCTTAGGAATGATGCTCACTTTTGGTTTCATATAGAAAGAAATTCACATCATCAAGAATGCAGCCTCCTATTCTAAAGGGGTTTCAAAAATTCAGAATTGGTGTTTAATTTTACTAAATATCTTTTCAGCCTCCATAGAGACTGATGTTTTATTTCCTTATTTAGACTATTGATATGGTATAGTATTGATGATCAAAGAACTTTTGCAATCTTGGAATAAATCCTTTTGTTAGATTTTTTCTGGGTGCTCTCATACATAGTCCTCTGTTGAGACTTCTGTTGGTAAAAGTTCTGTAATGAAGTGATCCTCTTCTGTGAGGGTGGGTGGAAATTGATGAGATGGGGAAGAAGGGGACTTTCTGGGGTGTGGCAACGTGCTATGTCTTGATCATAGGATGATTACACAGGTGTATACAGTAGTCAAAGCTGGACAGAACACTTATGAAGTGAGCATTTACTACCTGTCATGTATGTCTCAATGAGTCACCAGCACACAGAGCCCAAGAGCTATGCAGGACCAGAGGTTTGTCTCCATCTCCATGGAGACCCGAGAGGGGAAGCTCTGCAGGTCTCTTGCTGGCTGGTGGTCGGGGTCAGTACTGGACCGCAGGACTCCTGACTCTGACCAGAGCATTCCTCACTGTGTGTTACAGGAACAGGCAGAAGCTGAAGGGTGTCAGAGGAGGAGGCTGCTGGTTCCAGTGAATGGTGCTGACCCCACTGAGAGTAAGTGTTTTGTGCCTAGAGATGCAGAAGGAATGGAGGCAATAGGGATGATGTCCTAACTGCTGCCCCCATAGCTGAGAGGGCTCTTCTGGAGCATTCCCTGCTGGAAGTAGGGGGTCCTATGCCAATCCTGTGCTGATTGTCTCTGGAGCATCAAGACCCTGAATTCCTCTCTTCTTCTTCAGTCAACACCTTGCTGGAGGCCTCACACACTGAAAGACATGCAAAGGAAATAATTCAGGACCAACTGGTGGTCTCCAAAAAGTTCTTCTATGAAGAAGGTGATGCAGGCTCTGCTGCATCCTGCGTGTGAAAGAATCTCTTCAGGAAACTAGAGCTTCCTTCGTTTACCTTTTCTCCTACAAAGAGAAGCAGCCTGGAAGAAACAGTCTACTACTTGACCCATGCCTCAATTAACTCTACCATCCAATATGGTGCAGCTTACCAAAGGTCCTAGAACTTTGTCAATGCACTTGGAGTAATTTTTACGAAATATTCTGTGTGATAATCAAACTGTGGAAATTTATATAAGATGTTGGTGGCATAGAGTTATATGATTGTGTATTAAGGGTGGTTTTAGGATGTCATTTTTTTCAGTTCATCCTGAGAGAAGTCCTTTTTATGAGAGAAGTCATCATGAGAAAAAAGCTTTCTTATATTGTAAGTCCCATCTATACTGGTATGTGCATTTAATGACATTTAACTACAGATGGTGTAATACCACAGTGGTTTGACTTAGAGTTTTTTAACTTTATAACTGGTTTATCTGGGTATTACATGCGTTTTAAATGTGGCTCTTTCAACTTACGATGAGATTATCAAGACATAGCCCCATGCTAAGTCATGAGCATGTGGACTTACGATGGTTCAATTTAGATTTTTCGGCTTTAAGACAGGATTATTGGGGCTTACCTCCATCTTAAGTAGAGAAACATCTGTATTGCCTAAAACTATATGTTGTACATCTTTCTGTTTTCCTATTTTTGTGCACGTTGATGTAAGCATGGAAAAATTTTAGGAAATGCATTTGTTAGGCTGTTTACATGGGCTGCCTGTGAAAATCAGCAGTCAAAAATGACTAGCGATGAGGGGAGAAATCCTCCCTCTGTGGGAGGCACTGACTGTGTTCCAGTTCTCCCTCCTACTCCCTCAGAGTGGACCAGGGTTTGATGGCTGGCAACTTTTCAAGGGGCCGGTCTGTCTTAGTTGATGATTTTAGAGGTATATAGAGGTATTTATTTACAAATAAACAATATTTAGAAATAAATAATTATTTATATTTATTTATAAATAAATACTTATTTATAAGTAGACGTTTACATATGCCCAGGATTTTGAAGAGCATGGTATCTTTGGGAAGCCATGTGTCTGGTTTGTCCTGCTGGGACCGTCATGGAACTGCATCTTCCTACGTGTCCACAGCAGATGAGGACAGTGAGAATTATGCTAGATCTGAGACTGTGAAGAGCTTCTCTTTCAAGCGCCATTACCGTTGAACATTAGTGAACCTTGGGCCTCCTTTGGGCTCAGGGCACAGCGAGTCTTTATCTGCCCCGGTATCTGCCATGGCATCAGGAGGGAGGAGTGGACAGTGCTTGGGAATGGTGTGAAATGGCTGCCGACTCAGGAGTGGATGGGCCCCTCTCCCTTCTGGTGGTCTGTGACCCTGAGTCCCTGGGCTGCATTTTATGGTAGAGATTCCTGAGCTGCATTTTAGGGTACAGATTCCCTATTTGAGTCGCTTGGCTTCTCTGTAAGCATCTGGCTCATCTCAGAAATTTCAATTCTTAAACACTACGACAACAGGACCTAGAATGGCCGACACATTAAGGCTTTGCCCTTGTGTCACGTTCTATTATTTTATTTAAAAACTTCAGTAATCATTTGGCTGGGCGCGGTGGCTCACGCTTGTAATCCCAGCACTTTGGGATGCCGAGGCGGGCGGATCACAAGGTCAGGAGATCGAGACCATCCTGGCTAACACAGTGAAACCCCGTCTCTACTAAAAATACAAAAAAAAAAAAAAAAAAAGTAGCTAGATATGGTGGTGGGCGCCTGTAGTCCCAGCTACTCGGGAGGCTGAGGCAGGAGACTGGTGTGAACCCAGGAGGCGGAGCTTGCAGTGAGCCGAGATCACGCCACTGCACGCCAGCCTGGGTGACAGAGCCAGACTCTGTCTCAAAACAAAACAAAACAAAACAAACCTTCAGTAATCATTTTAGCCTCTTTCCAACAAACTCTTCTCCATAGTAGTCCAGTTGTGGTAGGATAAATTACGGATGTAGTCATTCAAGGAATTTTGGTCTTTTCCATCTAAAGGCATTGTGTGTAGTTTTGTTCTGGGACTGGTTTGGCTGAGACAAAGTTAGAATTGCCTGAAGATTTAGGCACATTCAGAGTGTTGTGTCCGTGGAGTTTGAGGAGTGGGTGGCCTTTCTGGTCTTCGCACTTCCCTCCTCTCCCACTTCCATCTGGCGTCCCACGTGTTGCCCCCTGCACATCTGGAAGGCACAGGGTGCTGCTGCCTCCTGGTTTTTGCTTTTGCAGGGCCTTCTGTGCAGGACGCTCGGCCTCAAAGCCCAGAGGGAGCCAGCCCAGCCCCAGCTCCCTTGTCCCTTCCGCAGAGGCCTTCCTTGAAGATGCATCTCGAGTGTCAGCCGTATCAGTGTTTGTTAAGCTTATTCTTTTAAAGTAAGCTTCCTGACAACATGAAATTGTTGGGGTTTTCTGGAGTTGTTTGGTTTGTATGGGATTTGCTTTATCCCCAGGCCAAACAGCACATGACACACGACAGCCACTTAACAGTGTGTCCCTGGTGATTAGTGTCCTTTGATGCTTCTGCCCCATGGAACTTATTTGAAGACCATGTTGTAATATCAAACAATACAAGGAAGCACGTCATGCAGAAAATGCTCATATGTTTATGAATTTTGACCAAAATAAACATGAAATCTTATATTAAAAGAGGTGTGTTTTTTGTTTTCTCCCTGTTCTCCCCTCCTCCTGTGAATCGGATCTGAGTGACAGGAGGCCAGGGCTGTGCTCCTGCTGAACTCCTTCCTTCCTTCCTTCCTCCCCTCTCTGCCTTCGCACTTGGCCTACTGGGGGTGTTTCCTGCAACTGATTCCCCGGAGTTTAAAGTGCCAGGTTCCTGGGGACCCGAATTCATACTTCCTTCCCCCACTCTCTCTTCTGCCTGCCCCTCCCTCTGGGGACAGGGACACCAGTGCTCGCCTGGCTCACCCACAGCCTCTCAGGAGGGTTCTCTGGGCAGCCGGGTTCCTGCATCCAGCTCTGATAGCTGTCCGGGAAGAGTCAGTGGGTCCCCGAGAGGCGGCCCGCCCTTGTCGCTGGGGGAGTCCCGTGGACACTTTCCTGCGGCTTCCTCCAGCCCTGGGCTAACCTTCACTTTCTCTGCCCCGGCCTTCCCTGCATCCCCATAAGTGTATCCAGATTGCTCAGCCCTGCAGGAACCTGACAGACACATATCCCGCTCCCCTTGCCCTGGAGAACCCGATCTCCCTCTTGCCCACAGCTCTCAAGAGGCCTAGGCGTGCCCGGACGTTGTCAGCCTTCCCCAGAGCGGGGGAGGGGCTGCTCCGGGGTTTCCCCCTGCCCTGCCCGTGGGCTTCTGGGCCTCACTTGGAGCCCTGGGCTGGGCTGAGCTGCAGGGAGGCTGAGCAGCCTGTAGAGGGCAGCACACGCGCGGCTTCCCAGCCAGCCGCCCTGGAGGACGTCGAGGGGAGGCAGCCAACGTCCTAGAAGGGTCTGGGCTTGGACAACATGGCTTCCCCCAGGGTTAGAGCCACTTGTCTTCCCACAGCCTGCTCTCTCCTGATGACCAGGAGTTATCAAAGAACAGCCTCTGAGCTGCATGGGAGAAAGCCATGGAGACAGCCAGGTGAGTTGGGAGTCAGTTCAGAAAGTGCAGAGGGTCCCACAACAGGCCCAGAACCCAATGGGGGAACCCGGAGAGCCCCTTGCGTGGGCGAACCTACTGCTCCATCGCCCACCCACCTCCAGTCCACAGAGAGCCTAGGTCACCAGAGAATCTACCTCAAAGATGGATTGAAAACCCACCCGGGGAGTATGGATGGACATACAGAGGCAGAAAGCAAAATGGGTGAGAGCCCCAGGGAGGGAGAGAGAGTGGCTACAGCGGGTGCTCAGAGGAGGAAGGAGGCTGCCTAGGCTGCCTAGGCTGCGCTTGTCATGGGAGCAGGTCCCAGGGCGGCCACTTCTGCATCTGTGGAAAGCACAGGGCCTGGGGTAGGGAACCTCTGTTTACACCCAGTTTAGCCTCATTCCCTGAGGCTGGAACAGAGGTAGGTAGGGGCAAACAGACCCTGAGCAAGAAGCGAACCCAAAGACAGAGCAACCCTGCCCAGAACTGGGGCCTGTGAGGGTATGAACCCAAAATATCTGAGACAGGTCTCAATCAAGTTAGAAAGTTTATTTTGCCAAGGTTAAGCAAGCGGCCATGACACAGCCTTAAGCTGTCCTGACGACATGTGCCCAAGGTGGTTGGTGTCAGCTTCCTTTTGTATATTTTAGGGAGACATGAGACATTAATCAATATGTCTCATTAATCAATCAGAAAGTGCAGAGGGTCCCACAACAGGCCCAGAACCCAATGGGGGAACCCGGAGAGCCCCCTGCGTGGGTGAACCTACTGCTCCATCGCCCACCCACCTCCAGTCCACTGAGAGCCTAGGGTTCCTGCATCCAGCTCTGATAGCTGTCCGGGAAGAGTCAGTGGGTCCCTGACTTGGTACATTGACTTGGTCCAGAAGGGCGGGACAACTGGAAGTGGAGGCTTCCAGATCCTAGGTAGATAAGAGACACAAGGTTGCATTCTTTTGGTCTTCGATCAGCCTTTCACTGAATACACAACATATATGTAGGCTATATGGGTAGAGGTAGAGGAATAGTCACTTATGCCTTTGGCTCAGTGAACTTGCATTTTTTTTTTCTTTTTTTTTTTTTGAGGCGGAGTCTCGCTCTGTCGCCCAGGCTGGAGTGCAGTGGCGCGATCTCGGTTGACTACAAGCTCCGCCTCCCGGGTTCACGCCATTCTCCTGCCTCAGCCTCCCAAGTGAACTTGCATTTTTACATAAACAATAGAGCAGAGGAGGCAGTCAGATATGCAATCTCAGGTGAGCAGAGGGATGACTTTCTGTCCCACACCTGTGAAGATCGGCTATCAATGTACATTACCAGGGTGAAACTCAGCAGAACTGTTTTAGGGTAAGGATCTTGAAGCCCATAAAGAATTTCTTTGTGGGCAAATTGGGAGGGAGCTTTGTAGCTTTTCTATCCTTGTAGCTATCTTATTTAGGAGTAAAGTGGGAGGCAGGTTTGCCTGACACAGTTCCCAGCTTGACTTTTCCCTTTGGCTTAGTGGTTTTGGAGTCCTGGTCTTATTTTCTTTTTAGAAGAGATTAAATGAGATTTTGTGCAATGCACTGCACACCACCTTCCCTATAGACAGAGAGGGCCTGGAATTTGAGTCTGTGTTTTGTACAGCCTTACTTAAAAAACATGAAAAGAAACAGATGACTTTCACTGATATTCATTCATCTATTTCACCTGAGACCCTTCAGCTTTTAGGTGTCTGTGAAAGACAATGGAGAATCTCCTTAGAATTGGGAGTTCTGGATTCCAACCTTGACCCTGAGAAGCAGTCAGCTGTGGGACCTGGCACAGGTCACCTCCCCTCCATGGAAATGAAGATAAACCTCCCATCCTGTAGAGTTCACCGATTCTCTGTGCCTGTTTGCTCACTGAGGCATAAATTACATGCAGTAAACTGTTCAGTTTAAAAGAAAAGAAAAAAAACAGGGTCTCACTGTGTCACTTAGGATGGAGTGCAGTGGTGCGATCTCAACTTATTGCAACCTTGGTCTCCTGAGCTCAAGCGATCCTCCAACCTCAGCCTCCTGAGTAGCTGGGACTAGGTGCACACCACCACACCTGACTAATTTTTGGTGGATATGGGGTTTCCTCATGTTGCCCAGACTGGTCTTGAACTCCTGAGCTCAAGCGATCTGCTCACCTTAGCCTCCCAAAGTACTGGGATTACAGACGTGAACCACCGCACCTGGCCTCAACTGTTCACTTCTTGTTTCATTTCATCTATGACAACTGTATACTCACATGTAACCATTATGCAATCAAGACACAGGAAATTTCCACCACCCCCAGAAAGTCCTTTTCTGCCCCTTTTAGGCAATTTCCACCACGTAGACAAGAGACAGCTACTTCCTCACTGGCTTTTAGGAGACTAACGACTTTCATATATCTGAGGGTACTTAGGAAAATCTCAAGTAAAAACTTATTCCAAGAATGTAAATGTGTTCAAAAATAAGGTACCATAACAATAGTATCAATAAGCAAACATACAGTCTCAATGGAGGCTGAAAAGGCATTTAGGATAATCAGATACCTATTCTGGCTTTTAGAACGGAACAGAAGGACACTTCACAATGATGAGAATTTCTGTAAGAAAACAAGAGCCAATTAATGGTGAAAGGCCTAAGTTTTCCCAATGAAATCAAATCAAGATCAAAATGCCTGCCTTCGCTAAACACCTTTCAACTTTGTCCTGAGAGTTCCGACCTATGCAACATGATATAGAACAAAAACAGAGGCAGGTCTCCTGAAAGGGAGAAGAAAAAAAAATCATGATATTAGGTATGATTGCATACTTAAAAATTGTAAGTTATAACAATAGTAATTTAACACATGTATATGTGGATGAATGTGCACAAAATATAGCAGATAACCCTTTAGAAAATGTATTTACAAGAGCATTCATTTCATAAGGGTTACAGAACACATAATATACAAAGAAACAGCCTTAGTAAGAAATAGAAATAATCGGGGTGGAGTCGGGGGGAGAGAGCATTATGAAAAACAGCACATTGTATTACAATTGTTCTACTATTTCCCTACTAATGTGGGAAGTCCCTTAGAGCAGGTACTGCATATTTTAATCTTGGCATACATTTTGCCTGGTACATAATCAATTCTCACTAAGTACTTGTAAAATCATTGTATGCAGGAGGTAATAAACATTTTCTGTTATTGTTACTCCTCGTTAGATAACTCATTCCTGGCTGGGCACGGTAGTTCATGCCTATAATCCCAGCACTTTGGGAGGCTGAGGCAAGTGGATTGCTTGAGTTCAGGAGTTCAAGACCAGCCTGGGCAATACAACAAAATATTGTTCCTACAAAAAATGCAAAAATTAGCTAGGTGTGGTGGCCTGTGCCTGTAATTCTAGCTACTCAGGAGGGTGAGGTGGGAGGATCTCTTGAGTCCAGGAGGTTGAGGCTGCAATGAACCATGATTGTACCACTACACTCCAGCCTGGGCAACACACTGAGATCCTGTCTCAAAAAAACAAAAACAAAAAAACCTCATTCTTCTAGGTAGAGTTTCTGCCTTCACAGCGGTTTTTAATGCTGATTCATAATAGAATCTCTTTTAGGGAGCTGTGAAATATATGCTGGGTCTACAGAAAAGATTGTTGACATGAGTGGAAGATAAGGCATTTCAGCATACATATGATAACTATAAAAGAAGAACCAAATGGAAATTTTAGAACTGAAAATTCCACTCTCTGAAATGAAAAATATATTTGGATTTTCTTAAGAGAGATTGAACAGGGCTGGGTGCAGTGGCTCACGCCTGTAATCCCAGCACTTTGAGAGGCTGAGGACGGGTGGATCACCTGAGGTCAGGAGTTCAAGACCAGCCTGGCCAACATGGCAAAACCCCGTCTCTACTAAAAATACAAAAAATTAGCCAGGTGTGGTGGCAGATGCCTGTAATCACAGCTACTCGGGAGCCTGAGGCAGGAGAATCGCCTGAACCCAGGAGGTGGAGGTTGCAGTGAGCCGAGATCATGCCACTGCACTCCAGCCTGGGCAACAAGAGCAAACACTCCGTTTCAAAAAAAAAAAAAAAAAAGAGAGAGAGAGAGAGCAATTGAACATTACAGAAGAATGAGTGAACTTGAAAAGAGATCAGTGGAAACTATTCCATCTGAAGTACAAGGGAAAATGGGACTGAAAGAAAACAAGGAAGTGAGTCTCAGTGACCTGTAGTAGAATATCATGCACTACACATGGAACCAGGGACCGAGAAGAAATGGCTGGAAAAGATGAGGAAAAAAGTGGTTGATCTATTCTCAAATGTAGTGAAAAAAACATCAACTTACACATTCAAAAAGCTCATAAACCCCTCAGAAAAATAAATGTAAAGAAAACCCTACCTGGATACATCATAGTCAATCATATAGAGTAAATTTTATGCATTCACAGGGAACAGAGATATGAATGACAGCTGACTCAAAACAACGGAAGCTCAGGATGTGTGAAGTGGTGAAAGAAAGCTGTTGACTTGTTATTCACACCCAGTGAAAATATCCTTTAAAAACAAAGGAGAAAGGAATAAGTTGTGAGAGATTGTATTTTCCAAATTTGGCCACAACAATAAATGTAACCAGAATAAACAAACCAATTAAAAGGAAGTTTCCCCAACTGGAAAAAAAGCAAGTTGAAATTATAAACTACCTAAAATATACGCACCTTAAATATAAAGCTTCAGATAGATTGAAAGTAAAAGATGGGGAAATATACAAAACACAACTATTAAGCGTGAGAAAGCTAGTGTGGCTTTCTTAATGTCAAAGAAGGTAGATTCAAGATAGGGCATATTAGCAAAAATAAGGAGGGATGTATAATGACAAGAGGGTCAATTCATCAGAGTGACGTAACACTAAAAAAATGTATGCACCTAACATGGATGCAAAGAGGGGAACAACAGACACTGGAGCCTACTTAAGGGTAGAAAGTGGGAGGAGGGAGAGTATCAGAAAAAATAACTATTAGGTACTTAGGCTTAGTACCTGGGTGATGAAATAATCTGTACAACAAACCCCCATGACACAAGTTTACCTGTATGATAAACTTGCACAGGTACCCCTGAACCTAAACTAAAAGTTTAAAAACATATTAAAAATATACGTGTACCTAATAACAGAGCTTCAAAGATTTGCGGCAGAAATGGACAGAATTAGTGAGAGAAATAAATGCATGATCATAGCTAGAGATTTTTAACATCCCTTGCTGAACAACTGATAGAATTAGTAAAAAAAAAAAATCAACAAAGTCATAATCTGAAACAATTATCAACCACCTTGAGCTAATAAACATTTATAGAGTACTATACTCAACAACTGTAGAATGTTGATTCGTTTTGAGTGCATATGTTCACTAAGGTAGACCCTATTCTGGACCTTAAAAACATTCCTGATAAATTTAAAAGAATTGAAATTGTACAGAATATATTATTTAGGTTGCAGAAGAATTGAATTAGAGCAACAAGAATAAGATATATAGAAAAGACTTCCATATTTGCAATTTAAACAACCATGGGCCAGAGAAGAAACTATGTGGAAATCAGAAATATTTCAAACTAAATGATAATGCAAAATATCAAAATTTATAAGATGTAACTACAGAACAGAGATTATGAGTGCTTATATTAGTAAAGAAAAAAAAAAAGAAAACAATGATCCAGGTTTCCACTTAAAAGCTGGAGAAAGAAGAACAATATAAACCCAGAATAAGTATAAGAAAGGCATGGCCGGGCGCGGTGACTCATGCTTGTAATCCCAGCACTTTGGGAGGCCGAGGCGGGTGGATCACAAGGTCAGGAGATTGAGACCATCCTGGCTAAGGCGGTGAAACCCCGTCTCTACTAAAAATACAAAAAATTAGCTGGGTGTGGTGGTGGGTGCCTGTAGTCTCAGCTACTCAGGAGGCTGAGGCAGGAGAATGGCCTGAACCCGGGAGGCGGAGCTTGCAGTGAGGTGAGATGCACCACTGTACTCCAGCCTGGATAACAGAGCGAGACTCTGTCTAAAAAAAAAAAAAAAAAAGGCAATAATCAGGAGAGGAAATCTATAGGAAACAGGAAAACTCTGAAAACAATAAAGACAATTAACACAGCATAGCTATTTGAAAAGAATAGTAACATTTATAAATCTGTGTTTCAGAAGAAAACTGTAGGATTAGATTAACCTGTGATTCCTGGGTGGCCACGAGGTCACCCATGGCATGGAGCTGCCCACAACGCCCCTTCTCAGCATGATGCATCCTGGAAGATCCAGGGCCAGGTTCCTCAGGATTGGGGAGTTGATAAGTAGAAAGGAGGACTGAAAGCAGCCCAAATGTCCCATAGAGCTGATGTTTATGGTTTCTTTGAAAAAACATAGAAATTTATCCTCCCGGTGTTAAAACTTGAAAAAGTCACGTTTGTCTTAACTGAGTTCCTTTATCAGGAAACCCACCATCAAGCTTCCCAGACAGTATCAAGGAGCTGAAACTTCCTGAGATCACTGCATCTAAACAGTGAGGTGCCAGGCCCCTCACCACCGTAATTGCCTAACCAACCACATTGCTTCCTGTTGACCAGCCTCTCTTCCTTACCTGTTCTCTAATTCCTGTTTTCCTATGTATGGTTACATTCCTTACCCCTCTCTAGTTCCTGTTTTCTCACACATGTTTACTTTCCTTGCCCCTCTCTAATTCCTGTTTTCCCACACATGGTTACATTTCTTCCCTGCTGTATACACCTTTAATTTTCCCTGGGAATACTCGTCTCAGCGATTGGCCATCTGTGCATCAAGCAGCAGGACCTAGACGGAAACTCTGGTGTTTCAGTAACAAGGACAGCTTACCTATGGACAGTTTTCATGCCTGTGGCCCTATGGGTTGCTCAGAAAGTTCACCACAACAACTAATATAAACTACATGCCAGGAAATTCATCAAAATTGCTACTACTTTTTGTCATTCCTCCATCTAAAGATGCTTCAAGCCCAACATCTAGAAATCTCAACTGACTGTCCTCTGGACTCAAAAACTGGGCTTGTATAATTTGCTCCGACCACTAACCTTTACTTTTCTTTTGTTTCCATAAACATGCCTCTTATTAAATACCTGACTGACCACACCATATAGAGGCCTAACCTAGATGAAAGACCACCTATAACATCACCTCCTGAAATGAGATACAACTGCCTAACTGGATAAAAGTCTTCTCGTGACTAAGAGACTTACTCAATAAGATATGGGGCAATATATTTAGACTTACGTCCTGCCTGTTCCAATTTATGTTCCTGTTTTCCTTTATAAGTCTCTTGCCACTCAGTTACTAACCTGATTCTTCTCTCCACAGCCATCCACTCGACTTTTAATACATGCAACTTCTCGGGAAGTTCCAGACGAGGAAAATGAAGGGGTTAAAATATGCTATTTTAGCATATTGACTATTTAAGTTAAAGATACTTGAAAAACAGCAAGTGTGAAAAGATCATGCCCTGCGAGTGGGACAAGGGAACTTTTCCCATTTCATAAAGACACCAGCTACTGGGTTTAGGGCCCAAACTTATCCAATATGACCTCTTCTTAAGCAATTATATCTGCAAAGAACCCGTTTCTGAATAAGATCACATTCACAGGTACCAGAGGGTAGGGCTTCAAAATATGCTTCGGGCGGACACATTCAACCCATAAAAGCATACCAAAAAAATATGGTCTACGTACAGGGAAAGAAGAAATTGACAGATACTTCGGGAAGCTCAGACATTGGACTTTTTGGGCAAATGCTTTAAATCAACAATTTTAAATATGCTCAAATATTTAAAGGAAGTGTGTGTGTGTGTGTGTGTGTGTGTATTCTAGAAGATTGCGGAGGATTAAAACAGTAGCTTGCAGCCCATGGCTTCCAGGGTGAGGCTGAGGAACCCATGGGCAAGGGCTGGAGGGAAATATTCTAGGGAAACCCAGAGGAGCACCTACACCTTTCCTTTGGGGAAACATTGATGCATCTATACATATGTATACTTACCTGTAGGAACATATAGAGAGTATCCATAAAGAGATAAGAGTTATTAAAAGGTCCCCAGTGGAAATCCTGGGGCAAAAAAATTAAAGTAGCTGAAGTAAACAATACAGCAGAGGAATTCCACAGCAGATTTGATCAGGCAGAAGAAAGAATCCGCTAATTTGAAGGCAGGAGAAAAGAACAGGCCAGACAGCCTCTACGGTGTGCACGGAGGGCAGGAACTGCTTCACAAAAGCAGACCTTCCCTTGCTTGTCTTTTCTCACACTAGAGAAAGCAGTAGGTGATCCTGTCTTTGAAGAGTGTGTTGTTAACATCAAGCATAAGAAGAAGGCAATTAGGGGTGAAATCCTGAGGTATGTATGAGTTAATGACTAAATTAACTATGGAAACTTACATAAAAAAAGTATAGAGGCTTTGTTTGTTTTTGTTTTTGCCCCTGTCCTCGCATTCTCCTCTGAAACAGCTCTGAGTAAACACAGGCTGTGTTCTTGCTGTGACTCGCACCTCCCTGCCTTCTCTTCCTTCAGGCTTGCTGAAGTGGGTGGGGAGTTGTTTCCTGCCTCTGACTCCCTAGAATTTAAAGTGACAGAGTCTTGGGGACTGGAATCCAGCACCTCCTTCTGCCCCTCCCTGTGGGGACAGGGACACCAGCACTGGTCTGACTCACCCACAGCCTCCCACCGGGGTTCTCTGGTTGCACCTGGGGCTACTGAGTGCTGCAGCCCAACTCTGATGGAGCTGTCAGGGAAGGGGCAGTAGGTCCCTGAGTGGTGAACTGGCCCTGGTTGCTGGGGAGGTCCTGGTTCTGGGGAAGTCCCATGGTCCCTCTCCTGTGGCTTCCTCCAACCCTGAGCGGACCTCGACTTTTTCTCCTTCAACCCTTCCTGCATCCTCATCGGGGGCCCACGTGTGCTCAGCCCTGGAAGCACGTGGGAGACCCATTTCCCGCTCCCCTTGCCCTGGAGGACCTGCTCTCCCTCTCGCCCACAGCTCCTGGGAGGCCCAGGCGTGCCCCCCACTGTTCACCTTCCTCAGAGGAGAGGTGAGGCTGCTCTGTGCTCCCCACTGCTTCCCTCCTGCCCTGACCATGAGCTCCTCAGCCTCACTTGGAGCCCTGGGCTGTGAGCTATGGTTTGAATCCTCCACAATCCTCCAGTCACATCTTTCCTCCTCTTAGAGTTGACCATGCTTTTCGTCCTGCTCAATTCTCCCTTTTTTTTCTTCCCTTTTCCTCCAAGACAACACCAGGTAGGGCTCTACGTGTGACCCTTCATTATAGGCGATCTTTGTTCTTCATTTTTCCTGACATTTGGCCTCTACCCCAAGTCCCCCAAAACATACAGTTAATAAAATTCTGTGAGACCCCCTCTAAAGATGAAGAGGATGGTCTGTGTTCTTGAGATGGGCAAAAGTGAGAGTTCAGTGTCATGCTCCACCCAAATACTAGCCCCTCTCCCCAAAACCTCAATCACCATTATGCTGAGGGCAAAGAAGTTCTGAATATTTGTGAATACATCTTTGGCCAGATTTCTAATCACCTTCATTAGGTGGCTTCCTAGAAGAAGTAGAATATCTCACACACACACACACATACATACACACACACACACACACAGAGCTCTGATTCCTACCAACAGTGCATCACTTTAGATCTGACGTCACTGCTCTTTGGTTTTCACTTCTGCTAACTAGGAAATAATTAATTGACCTCGATATGCATTTCTCTGCTTATTGACTTGTGTTTCATGTATTGATGTGTTGTTTGAATTTCTTTGTTCAAGCTGATTTTTTTAGGATTTGTGTATTGTCTAGGAAGACAGACTCCATGCTTCCCAAATACTAATAACAAATTTCTAGTCCTTTTATTTTGCCTTTTCTTTTTGTCTTAGATTTTAATGTACAGAAGTTTTAAATTTTAAGTAGTTGAATCCTTAGTTATACTTATTTTTTTCATGGTCATAAGCTTAGAAAGTCCTTTGCCGAACATAAAATAAGAGGACTTCTCTAATTTCTTAGGGAGATTTTTATTAAATGATTAGATTTGTAGCATATAGTGGTATAAAATAAGGTGAAATCTAATTTCTTAGGGAGGTTTTATTAAATGATTAGATTTGTAGCATATCATTGTGTAAAGTACATGGACATTATTTTTGATATAGAAAGTGTGGTGTTACCCTTCATTGTTCTGAGTTACTTTCATCTGTCCGACTCCAGTGAGTCACTGATTATTCCCTTTCTCTGAACCTTGTGGTTTATGGTGTTTATAGAAGCTTCATTCCATAGCACGAAGTCATCAATCATTAATCTCGGGTGATTAATCCTCAGGCATTTCCCTGCTCTGAGCAGAGGGGTGTGGTAGTGTTGAAAGTTGCAGTGCTCTGATCACGTGGTTGGTTCCACTGGCAACCGGCCACTCTCATCCAAGAGCTACCTCATCAGTATCAACTCAGGAATGCTGGAAGTCATTTTACGAATAAAAAATAAAGCCCCTCTCACCACAATTACTCAAGAAACTTCAATGCTTTAAAGCTTTGTTCCCAGAGCCAGGAGCAGAGAAAATACAGATGTTCCTTATTATATCCCAGCCATGAATACCACGAGAGAGGATCACTGGGGCTGTTTCAGAAGCTGCTTACCATGGGCTCCACGTGCACTCAGGGGAGAGGCCATGGTCAGAAGGAAAAAGAGAGGATAAGGAGTGTGATTGATGGCAAGTGTTTGCTAAGGTGGGAGTAGCTGGACCCTCTCTCTTCTGGTGGTTCCTGAATCAGTTCTAGCACTACATACTGGAGTCTGGATTGGTTGGTTGAGGAACCTGGTCTCTCTGCAATCGTTAGATTTCTGCAATAAAGATTTAGCATAAATACCTTGTATAGAAGAAAAGAAAAATTTAAAAATTATATTTAATTATGTTTTGAGGCATTCATGAAATATTTGAAGAGATTACACCACCACCACCCATACTGACATCAGCTAACCCCTGGAAATTAATGGAGGAATGTGTTAGGAAAAAATATTTTGCCAGGGATCCATCTGACATTGGCCTGACCACCTGAGCTCAGACATTGGTCCCACTCATTAACAGATCTAAGAAACATGAGGTACCAGCCCTATACCGAAAACCCTGAGTGCTATGGGCTCAGACAAAAAGGCAAAGTTCTAGCTGAGAGAATATTAACAAATTCAGTGAGCAATATGTTCATAGCTCAAGACACTTCTGCGAACAGATGTGTGGATTTTCTTCACCCTGATCAATTCTCCCACACCAGATGAGTGCCCATAATTCAATTCACTTCTGACACTAATCAGAGGTAGTGCCAACCCCACAGGGTAAAGATTCAGTCCCACAAGACTCCCCCCACTTCAGGGGCAAATCACAAGTAGAGAGTCTGTGTCCCCATCCATATTTCATCTTGAATTGGCTCTGTGTCCCACCAAAATCTCCTTTCGAATTGTAATCCCCCTGGGTCAGGGGAGGGATCTGGTGGGAGATGTCTAGATCATGGGGGTAGTTCCCTCATGCTCTTCTCATAATAGTGAGTATGTTCTCTGATGGTTTTATAAGGGTTATGGCAGTTCCTCCTTCACTCTCTTCTCTCCCTCCTGCCACCTTGTGAAGAAGGTGCCTGCTTCCCCATCGCCTTCCACCATGATTGTGAGTTTCCTGAGGCCTCCCCAGCCATGGTGAACTATGAGTCAATTAAACCTCTTTCCCTTATAAATTACCCAGTCTCAGGCAGTTCTTTATAGCAGAGTGAGAACGGACTACAACAGGGTCCCTAAGTCATCCACACCTTGCGTCTGACTTGGCTACTGATATACAATAGTGTTTGGTGACCCTAAATGTCTAAAAATGGTGTAACTTATGACAGGTGATCAGCCCACAGTGAAATTGCTGACCCCTCCGAGTGAGAAGCGTATGTGTGGTGGACTGAGGTGATGAGAGGACCTGCTGTGGACAGGTACCCCCTAGACCAGACAAGAAAGTGAAGCCAGAAGGCAGCTGAGATCTTGGCTACAGACAAGCCTGCAGAGGGCCATAAAAACCACAAAGACTCTGACCATAGCCAAGCAGCTGCCGCAGCTCTGTCCGTGAGAACTCTGAGGCCTCTTTTCCATGGGCTATGGAAGAAGAACAGCGACCCCCCACCCTGGTCCATGTTCTGAGGAAACCCGGACCTGCCAGTGTGTCAGTCAGTGTCCTGGTCTCCTGAGATGCTCACTGTGGTCCCTTCCCCACCGTCTCATCACTGCCTGTGTGTGTTGACTATATTCGCATGAGTGTTTATGTGCAAAAGCCACACAATAAAATGTGAATTTGCGGCAGGAAATTAAGGAACCGGAGAGACCGATCAAGGTGTAGGAGAGTTTTTATTTTAGGTGTACACCGGCTCAGCAGACATGTGTCCTGAAAGTCTGAGCACCAGACAAAGAAAGCAGTCACCTTTTAAGCAGTTTGTGGCAGGAGTTATGTGATGCAGGAAGCAGACTTACAGAAGGGAGAATAAAGGCAGTTAATTATCATGTAACATTCTTTAGCTTACATTTTGGGAAAGCATGTCTTATAACTTATGCTTATTTACCTTGTGACCTTGCAGCTGCACAGTAAGAGAAACAGAAACTACAAGGTATGTGGGAAAGAAATAAGGTTAATGTCTCACAGTCTTTACAGAAAGGCAGTTAATATTCTTTCTTAGCTCTTACTTTGGGGGGGTGGTCACTAATGCCCATAACAGCTTTACTTTTTCTATTTTCTTCATTTTATAAGAACAATTAATATCTTTTAATTTTTCCACTTCAAATTCATAAGAATTTCATTGGTCATTGAGTCATCGTGAAACCTTCTGGTCCCCCCACAACTAGGCTAACTGGAACCCAACATGAGAGCCACCAACTGGAAGTTGCCATGATCCCCTTCTCAGGTTTCATCATTCACTAGGCTGGCTCACAGAAGCCAGAACACACTTGCTATTGCCAATTTATTACAGAGGATATTTTCAATGATATCAATCAACAGCCAGATGAAGAGATACACAGGGTCAGGGTTGTGAGGGTGCCCAGTGCAGGAGCTCTGTCCCTGTGGAATTAGGGCATGCCACCCTCCCAACATGTGGATGGGTACTTGTTCACAAACCCAGAGGCTCTCTGAACTTTGTCCTTTTAAGCTTCTTTGGAGGCTTTATCGCTCAAGCTTGAGTGATTGTATCATTGACCTTTGGCGATCACTTCAACATTCAGCCCCTCTTCTCTCACCAGAGGCTGGGACAGGAGGAGGGCATTTGCAGCTTCCACCAGGTAAGCAAAACCCAAGCAAAACTTCAGCAGGGGCTGAAGGTTCAACCCTCTAATCATAGGCCTGTTCCCGCTCCCAAGGCTGTCCAGGAACCCCTAGCCATCAGTCGCCTCACTGGTGTACAAAGAGACATTGATCACTTCAGAGATTCCAAGGATTTCAGGAGCTTTGTGTCAGGAAACAGGGGCTGAGATCAAATATGTATCTCTCATTATTTCACGGTTCACAACCAGGTCTCTGGACTCCCTTACAGCAAAACGATATGCAACTCAAAAGGTACTGGTAGGTTATTAGTCCTCCTCAGTCATTGATAATTAGTCCAGTCCATCATCATGTTATATGAAAATGTCTCCTAGGATGAGGCCACTCGGGTTTGCAGGCCTCCATTCCCTCTGTCAGTTCCTAAAGGCAGGACAGGTCTCAGCAAACACGGAGCTCCCCCCTCCCAGATATCTGGATAATTGAGCTAAGAGACAATGTCATCTCCTTCTCAGTATTACTGTAATATAAGATTTCCCTCATTACATAAACCATGTATTCATTCGTTTACTCTCAGCAACTCCTCCTCCTGGTTTTCATTTCTACTCAAACTTTTCTACTTTGGAAAAAACTGTGATGAGTTGGCAGCAATACTAGTGTAACAAGCGTGTCCCCTCAGTGCACATCCATTCATACAGGGCAGGGTTACACAGGTGCAGAACTAGTGGGCTATTTTTCCAATAGGCAATACATTAGTCCATTGTGTGTTGCTATAAAGGAATATCTGAGGCTGGGTCATCTGTAAAGAAAAGAGGTTTATTTGGCTCACGGTCCTGCAGGCTGCATGAGCATGGCACCTGCATCTGTGCAGCTTCTGGTGAGGGCCTCAGGGAGCTTCCAATCATGGAAGAAGGCAAAGGGGGAGCCAGCACATCACGTGGTGAGAGGGAGCAAGAGAGAGAGGTGAGAGGTCCCAGACTCCTTTAAACAACCAGCTCTCCAGTGAACTAACAGAGTGAGAACTCACTCATTACGGTGGAAAGGGCAGTGAGCCATTCGTGAGGTTCTTCCCCCATGATGCAAACACCTTCACCAGGCCCATACCAACCTCAGGGATCACGTTTCAATATGGCATTCGGAGGGGACACACATCCAAACTATATCAGGCTATGTAGCTGCATTTACTGTTAGCCCCAATTTTGCAGGACTGGGGTCCCATCAGGTCCATAAGAAAATTGACAGAAAAGTCTAAACACACAGTCTGTTCCTGGCTTAGGAGTTGTCACTGCTTCCAGCATTTATAGTTGTAGCCCTGGCCCTGTGGCCAATGTACCAGGTGGCGGATGGGGAGAAGGGGAACGTTGAGGTTACACAGAGAAGAAACACAAAAATGACAGTCACTGGCCGGGCATGGTGGCTCACGCCTGTAATCTTAGCACTTGTGGGAGGCCAAGGCAGGTAGATCACCTGAGGTCAGGAGTTTGAGACCACCCTGACCAACTTGTTGGAACCCCATCTCCGCTAAAAATATAAAAATTAGCTGGGCGTGATGGCGGGAGGCTAAGGCAGGGGAATCACTTGAACCTGGGAGGTGGAGTTTGCAGTGAGCCAAGATCGTGCCATTGCACTCCAGCCTGGGCAACAGAGCGAGACTGTGTCTCAAAAAAAAACCACCACCACCACCACCAACAACAACAACAAAATGCCAGTCATTATACTAGCACCCTCCCTACCCCCTCATCCCCAGATCCACTGGAAAAATGGAGGAAAGTCTGGTGGGGACACTCCTTTAGCCCACTCGTGTGGAGTAGCGGCACACACCGGTGAAGGCGTTGAAGCCAGCCCTTCATGCCTTTATCTCCCCCCATTTTAGACAATCAATGTTTCAGTTGACTGTTCCGCTTCCCTATCAAATTATTACTCTAAGGAGGATATCTCGCTGCCCATTGCAAAACATTATGCGCTGAACGGCATGTTTCTTGGTCCAAGGAAGTGAGGCTTAGTGGTCCAAGCTAGAATAATACCTTATTTCAGTTCTTTTATATTAATAGCACTCTGGGCATTTGCAGCCTCCACCAGGTAAGCAAAAGACAATCCACAGTCAGTTTCTGTTCCCGTGGAGACTCACCTGTACCCCCCAGGACCCTGCCCTCAGTCTCACTTTCCAAGAATGTTCAGGGCCTCCCCATCAGGGAATCTGCCTCATAACCATAGGCAGTCTGTGTCTCTCCCGCTGGCAGACAGAACAGCGCTTATTGGCGTTATGCTCTGAGAGACAGCAAGAGAAATGTGTTTCGATTCAGCCCATCTCTGCATCGCTGTGGTTCCCCCATATCCACTCATTTTATTTAATGGCCTCTCATGACCACCTCAGGGGAGTACATGGTGGTATCTCTTGCTGATTGCAATGACTTTCCAATCCTGAGGCAGGGTCTACTGAGCAGTATGGATGTGTCCTACTTTAACGCACTCCTCAAGTCCCCCTAGAGATTGCCATAGGGTCGGGGCTCATATGGACATCCCTTCAATAGGCCAGTTTTCCATTACTCTTAGAAACAATGGAGAATGTAGAGACAAATATCCAAATTTAATATACTTTATTTGGAAAGCAAGAATTGCAATGCTTGGCATACACAAAGACCAACTTGTCTTGGGTATGTCTAAAGACCAAAAGAAGTTTAGAGGTTTTTTTTTTAAAGGAGAAGTTCTGGCCGGGTGCGGGGGCTCATGCCTGTAATCCCAACACTTTGGGAGGCTGAGGCAAGTGGATCACGAGGTCAGGAGATCAAGACCATCCTGGCTAACACGGTGAAACCCCATCTCTACTAAAAATACAAAAAAATTAGCCGGGCGTGGTGGCAGGCGCCTGTAGCCCCAGCTACTTGGGAGGCTGAGGCAGGAGAATGGCATCAACCCAGGAGGCAGAGCTTGCAGTGAGCCGAGATCGTGCCACTCCACTCCAGCCTGGGCGACAGAGCAAGACTCCATCTCAAAAAAAAAAAAAAAAAGAGAAATACTAAAGTATTTTTTTTCCAGGAAGTTCACTGGTGCTGTCAAATTTGAAGAAGTGGCAGGCTCTGACTGGTGAGTGATTGTAGTAGGTCAAGCTGGTCTTAGAGCAGCAGCAGGTTGTGTCAATAGATATTAGATAGAACTATTAATAGTTTCAGGTTACGGCTACCAGGCTTACAGAAAATTGCAGTTTGGGGGTAATACAGTGATTTTTTTTTTCCCCATGACCTCTTGACTCTGTTTTACTTGACATTTAGAATGACCCAATTTGTGCGATCAACTTTCACATTCTCCTTCCCAACTCTATGACCGGGACGTTGACGACTGTCCATGAGCCAGAAAAAAATCCAAGTACAGGGGCTTTTGCTGCTGTTCAAATCTTCCATCAACACTAGGAAAACAGCATGCAATCCAACCCACCTAGCCGATTTGCCTTTGCCTTCCTCAATCAGAAGGGTGGCCTTCCAAATAGGATGTTGTCCATTCACCTAGGAACGACAGTCTATAAACTAAGTAGCTCTTGGTCAGTCAGTAAAGAGCTGTGTATAGGGAAGTGTCCAAGTGACCCTAGAATCCAGCAGCTCCTCATCCAGTTCTAGAGTCAGTCTGAGAGGAACAGAGGCTCCCTGCTCATGAGTGTCTCCTCTTTGCCTTCCTCAGGCACCAGGATGCCATATAAACGATTTCCATTTTGTAATAGAACTCTTCTGGGACTGCCCTCCCCGTTACAGCTTTTCCAAGATCACTGAAGACATCACGAGTTTTTCAGGTTTCAAGATTATTTTATGTCCTTCAGTCACGGGGGAGCTTCAGTTAGTGTTCCATCACAAGCTGGTAAGAGCCTCTCAAATGGAAACTTTATAGTCTAAAGGCCCAGTTCCCGGGAGGTGCTCACAGCCTTTTGCTATTAGCCCTAGTCAGTGTCCCACATAGGGCACAGAGAATGCATCGTTACCTGCAATCTGGTTTCTAGTCTACACTGTGTGGTTCACCCTCCAGGAGCAAGGGGCCTGAGGTGCGCTAAAGACTTTCCTGCAGGCTTTGGTGGCTCTGTGTTAATGCTGTCAGTCTTCCTGAAGTCCCTGTCCTCTCACCTCCTGCCTGGATCTGCACCCAGCACACATTCCTGACCCCACGCATTTCTCAGTGCCTGGGACCTGGCACACATTTCTGACCCTAACTCAGTGCCTGGGGCCTGGCAGGTGCCCAGGGTGCTCCATCGCTCAAATCCAAGCCTGTGGAGAGGATGACATTTCATTCCCAGGTTTCTGATGAACAGAAAAAATCTTGTTTCTATAGTGCTATCCTCTTCTATCCACCATGTGAGGGGTCAGGAGCCAACTGACCCCAAGGGTCTAGGAGTCGTGCCATTGACCTGAGTGCCTAGGCTCACCAGCTGGCACCCTTCAATACCACACATTGGGTCTGTCCTCACAGCGGCAGTGTGCTTAACTGGATGGGGAGGTAAGTGGCCCAAGGTCAGACAGTTGGACCTGGGTAGACACTAGACTTGGGGGCAGGCTTTGGAAGACACTCCCCTGGACCTCCTCTCTCCATGGGGCCTCAGTACTAGAGCCCTCAAGGTTGGTCAGGGAGTGTCTGTGTCTCCACCATGCAAAGGGTGCCAGGCTGTGGCTAGGGATGCCCCCGGGATTCCTCTCCCTCCTACCTGCTCCTCAGCCTCTGTATGTGCCTATCATGGCCCCTGTGTCCTTCATTCTGTCCACTCATATGTTCGCTGGGCCCCTCCTTGGTGCCAGGCACCCGCTACTGAGGGGTGCCAAGACCCTGCCAGAGAAGCTTGGTGCTGGGTCACAGCAGCAAAGGGACTGGAGGCAGTGGCATAAGTGTAGTGGTCAGTGAGGCCACTGTAGGAGGAGGGAGTGGGAGCGGAAGCTAAGAGTGGACTGAAGTGCTTAGGCCAGGAGGTAGTTCAGGGTTTAAGAAGAGGAGAGACAGGCTTCGCTGGGAGGGAGGAGGCTCAGGAGGGGCCTCCAGTACCTCCTCTGAACCTCACTACCCAGACTACAGCAGGGCAGTGGGCAGCACCTCTGCTCCTTCCCCTTTTGCTGGCCACAGCCTGGACAGGACCCAGAATCAAACCACAGGCCCAGGGTCACCGCTGCCGGTAAGAACTAGTTCCTGTCCGTCCACGCAGCCACCCCCACAACTGGGGCCTTCCTGGAGGTGCTAGGGGAGGCCATGGCCCTTTTCTGAGTGCTTGGAAGTGACTCCTGGAAGTGACAAGTGACCACGCCTTTTTCCCGCGGGTATAAAAGCAGAGGCGCACTCCGATTCTGGCAGTGCAGCTGTGGGAACCTCTCCAGGCACACGAACCCTGTGAACGATTTCTGATCGATTTTTGGGCATTTGACCAGAGGTGCAGGGGATGAGGAGCGCTTCCTACCGCTAGGGGACTTTGGGGGCAGAGCGCCCCGGCCGCCTGAAGGCCGGGGCAAGGTGCGACCCAGGACCCAGGACGGCGTCGGGAACCAGACCGTGGCCCGGATCCCCAAGACCCTAAAGTTCGTCGTCGTCATCGTCGCGGTCCTGCCGCCGGTGAGTCCCCGCCGCGGTCCCTGGCAGGAGAAGAGCGCACCTGGAGAGGGGTACGGGAGACAGGGGAACACGATGGGGCAGGGAGACAGGGGAACACGGAGCGGGTGCCTGGCTCTGGTCACCTGCGGCCGGGCATGTCCAGGCAGGACGAACCCGTCTTCGGAGTCAGGGGAAGAACTGGGTCCCCGGGCCGGGCAGGAGGGAGCAGAGAGCGCGCTCTCCCTGGCTGTCCGGTGCCCGCGAATGGAGGGAAGTTGCAGAATCGAGAGAGGGAGGGAATCAAGGTGGAAACTATGGAGTGAACCTCCGGAAGACACAGAGCGGTTGCCTCTCTCATTAATTAATTAGTTAGTTAATAGAATTAACCCCATGTTTACATTCTTAAACGTGTTCCTTGGAGACGGGTTTAACCAACAGCCAGTGAAAAAACTTTCCAACGCTGTCTTTTACAATTTTCATTTCCTCTGCCCTGAAAGTGGAAGGAAGCAGTTAACGAACGTGCTTGCAGTTAGTATCTTGCACTGTCACCCGTGTGTCCCCTCTGCATCCCACAGGCAGGACCGGGGGCTCGCGCTTTCCTTCAGCGGTCCTGCCACTGGTGAGTCCTCGCCGCGGTGTAAAGTTCTCATTGTGAGTTGACTTTGTAAACTGAGATTGGTAGTAGTGTGAGTGCAAGGACATATGTATAAAATGTGCAGACTTCTAGGTCTCTTTCAGATTGATTGAGGTTTTTGCTAACAGCCCTTTTTAGGATTCCTTACATTATTAAAAAAAAAAAATGCCAAAGCAAGATTACAGGAACTATGAGAGTTTGCATGTTGTCTTTCTACAAATTAATGCTAAATTTAGAAAAGCAGTAATATTTTGACCTCTCAAAAATTACACAACTGACTTTTAAAATAGTTTACAGTGGATGAACTTACCTGAGACAACTAAAAGAATGGCTGTGTCAGGACAGTGGCCCTGAAGAGAGAATGTGTGGATGACCAGTGTAGACAAGGCCAGCAACATGAATTTCACAGTTTTGGGAATGTGAACTCTATATGTCCCAAAGGAGGCTTTGATCCTTCAGTCTTGCCTTAATTAAATGCATTTCAATGCACAATTGCTTTTTAAAATTTTGGAGCTAACACAAAGCACATTAAATGTTTTATGGCAGTACATTCAGATTGATTTTCTTTTAAACAAGGGTATTATATTTTACTGCATAGGTGAGCCACATTTTAATTCACTGTTGCTGCCTAGGGGCAGCTGGTTAGATCCCATCCTGACTTTGCCTTTGCTAATTCCAACAGCGTTGTACTAAATACCCTTGTATGTATCGTGTGTCCACGTATCTATGCGAACCAGCTTATTGGGCAACTCCTTACAAGTTGAATTCTACTTCTCTACTTCTCCTTCTGTGCGATAAATGACTTCAGAAGTTTC
The DNA here is from genome assembly GCF_043159975.1 of Macaca nemestrina. Classification (NCBI taxonomy): domain Eukaryota; kingdom Metazoa; phylum Chordata; class Mammalia; order Primates; family Cercopithecidae; genus Macaca; species Macaca nemestrina. The sequence goes on along the minus strand of NC_092132.1, from coordinate 131,426,599 downwards.
TTTAAATGTTCACAAATTTTCCTCCAAAGAAACCATTGAACCCAGCTTACGGTCACACGTAGTCCACAGATGTGCCTGTGCCCCTACACCCTTGCTACACTTAGCTTTCATTCGTTACTAGTCTAAGATGTAAAACATGACACATCACATTGCTATGTATTTTTGTTTCTTCATGGTATTAGGAATTTTCAAGGATACAGGAGTTTTTGGTACTGGGAGTAGATGACCAGGGGATCCAGATGAGACAGTAGGGGAGGGCGGCAGGGAGGACTGGAATTCACAGCTGTGCACCTGGAAAACCGTGGTCAGTTGGGACCAGTCCCTGCCACCCACCATACCTGTGAATGGAGGTAAGGTCTCCGTCCTCAGGCTGTCAGGGTGACTTCAGATGAGCCTGGAGCTGAGCTCAGTTCCTGACACCAGGTCCTGACTCTGTCAGTGCTGGGCTGGTCCAGCCACCTGGCGTGCCAGGTCCTTCCACGCCATTCCTCTCTCTATCAAAGTAGGAATTGAGAAGTTCTGACGGCTCAGAATTCCGGACTCTCAGGATGTGAAGGACTCCTGAGATTGAAGGCTGTGAATGGCTGGGCCCTGCCTTGCTCCCCCTCTGGCTCTGTGTCTCTGGTGTGGCCCCAGCTCCTACCTGTAAAGTGAAGAGGAGATAAAAATCTTCAGCAACCCTGTGTAAACCTCAGAGGGCTGTGTTAGCAGGTGTGGGAGGACAGATCACATCCTCAGGGCTGGTGTCAGTCACTCTGGACTGGATCCCCGAGGCACCTGTCCTCCACCCAGCAGAGGGTGCACCTGCTCCTACTTGCACCTCGGTACTGGCTCCCTGAGCTTGTGGCAGAAGCTTCTAAAGACTAGGGTGGAGCGCCATGGGGAGGGGCCATGGAAGAACAGAGGAGCCAGACCTCAAGTGAGGACAGCGATGACACTGCAGGGCCACAGCCTGGTTTAACTGTTATGCTTGCAGTTGTCCTTCTGGTAGGCACATGGCCTGGGTTGCAGTTTGAAGAGTGAGCAGGAAATGTCTCTATCCAGGTGGCTGCAGACGGCTACTCACCCAGCCCCTACTGAGAGGCCACAGTTCCAGTTCTGGTCCCCTGTCCTGTATCCAGGAGTGGCAGGGCAGTGAGGCTCTAGCTTCTAGGTCAGGGATGGGGACAGTGGGGACAGTGCCATGCCCCACGCCTGTGCTGTTGGGCAGCTGGTGTCCTGCTCCCAGCCAGAGACTGCACATCTTCGTCTAGTGGATTTTCCTAACAACCCGGGGAGATGAGGGTAGGTTGTTTTCCCTGTTTCACAAGTGGCAAAATGAGATTCAGGGCTAGAGTTCTCTGAGCAGCTGCTTCTCTGATCTCTGTCCTGCCCTTGGCCTCTGGGAGCTCCTGTGGGCCCTCAGCAGAGTCCGCAGGGCTCTTGGAGCCTGTCCTTCGGCCATGAGCTGAGGCCACCACTGTGCTCACTTCATAGGCTTGGGGGGAAAGTGATTCATCCAGGAAGTAGACAGTGAGCTCTTTACTCTGGGAATACCAGTGCCTGGAGTCTGCTGAAGACAGGGAGGACAAATGAACCCCATGTGAATCCTGCTCCCCGGAGCCCACAGTGTGGTGGGAGAGGTGACACCAGGGATTATATAACTAATAGGAGGTAGCATGAGGGAGGCCTGAGATCTCACCACCCTTTGCTCCCCCTCCTCCAGAGAGACCGTGCTGGAGGGAAATCATGTCCTTGCAAGGCCATAGGATGTGGTATTGTTGGCCTGGAAGATGTGGTTTGATTATAGTCACCATTGAGGGTCATGGAGGGAAGCTAAGCTCTCCTTTAGACTTTATTTTTATTTTTATTTTTTTTCCCCTGGCTGGGCCAGAGAATTAAATTGACATAAGACAGGTCCACTGGAGACAAGCACACACATTTATTTAATGCAAGTTTTACCTGGCACGGAAGAACCAGTGAGAGTCAGTTACTTATTTACTGAATTAGACCAAGTAACTCGTGAAGAAGCAAGTAATTATGTGGGGAGCTAAAAAGATGATAGTGGATCCATTCTAACATGGTCTGCGCAGTACCCTCTTGGCCTCGACTTTTCATCCTTCAAAATAAGGAGATCGTCAGCCAGGCGCGGTGGCTCATGCCTGTAATCCCAGCACTTTGGGAGTCCAAGGCAGGCAGATCACGAGGTCAGGAGATCAAGACCATACTGGCTAACACGGTGAAACCCCGTCTCGACTGAAAATACAAAAAAAATTAGCAGAGTGTGGTGGTGGGCGCCTACAGTCCCAGTTACTGGGGAGGCTGAGGCAGGAGAATGGCAATAACCCAGGAGGCGAAGTTTGCAGTGAGCTGAGATCGCGCCACTCCACTCCAGCCTGGGAGACAGAGCGAGACTCCGTCTCAAAAAAAAAAAAAAAAAAAAAAAAAAAAAAAAAAAAAAGGAGATCATCCTATGTTTTCCAGGGGACTTTCATCCCCTGCTTTTAGGAAACACAAAAGAGGTCAAAGGATCTTCTTGCACCTGTTGTTTTTCAGTAGCCTTTAATTCATAATAGTCAATGGACCAGGGTGGGCAGGGTGTGATGGCTCACACCTGTAGTCCTCCCAAGACAGGCAGATCACCTGAGCCCAGGAGTTCAAGACCAGCCAGGGCAACATAACAAAACCCTGTCTCTACAAACAAAACAAAACAAAACAAAAACAAAAACAAAAAACAGAAAAACACAGAAAATTATGTCATGTGAAAGAATCCACACAGAATGCTTACCATCTGATTCCATTTCTTATTACAATTCAATCTATTCTGACAAAAAACAGAGGAATTATTGCTGGAGACATAGGAGCAAAGCAGAAGAGAGGATTACACTGAAGAATGAAGACATTCTGGGGGGTGGTGGACATGACATTTTCTTATCGTGGTGATAGTTTCTCAGTGTATATACACGTGTCAATCTACCAAACTGCATGCTTTAAAAATGTATACTTTGTGGCCGGGTTCGGTGACTCACGCCTGTAATCCCAGCACTTTGGGAGGCCGAGGGGGGTGGATCACGAGGTCAGGCGATCGAGACCATCCTGGCTAACATGGTGAAACCCCACCTTTACTAAAAAATACAAAAAAATTAGCCGGGCGTGGTGGCAGGCACCTGTAGTCCCGGCTACTTGGGAGGCTGAGGCAGGAGAATGGCGTGAACGCAGGAGGCGAAGCTTGGGCCACAGAGCGAGACTCTGTCTCAAAAAAAAAAAAAAAAAATTACACTTTGTTTCATATCCATTATACCTCAATAAATCTATTTTTAAAAACCTTCAACAGAATATAAACACTTGAGTGTATACTGTATTCCCTATAGCACTTGCACATAGATCATGGAACTATGTTGCATAAAAAGTCAGTATCCAATCAAAATGGAATTCTAAAAAGTAATTAACATTAAAATGTGCAAGGGAAAGAGGAGCAAAAAAATTAGACTAGACAATCGTAGCTTAAATGGTAAACTTATAGGTCTGTTTCAACTATATCAATTATTGCACTACCTGTAAATCCACTGAGCGCTACAGTGCAATGGTAGAAATGGTTGGAAGGGCAGAAAAAGCAAGCCTCAACTATATGTTGTCTATATGAGATGGGCCTTAAAAGGAAGACACAGATGCTGTCTGTTGAAAGTAAATAGATGGAAAAAGATACACCATGCAGAGTGTAAGGCCAAGAAAACTGCCGTGGCTATCTCAGTATCAGATGAAGCTGATTTTGTTAGCGGTGGACGAGATCTGAGTTACCCTACATCGAAGGCGGCGAATCCGCAGGGGTCCACAGCACCTTCAGCTCTTCCCCTCCTGAGAAGAAAGAATTGGAGTGAGGGCCGTGAGGCAGAAGGAGAGATGGAGGCAAGTTTCAGAGCAGGAGTGAAAGTTCATTAAAAAGCTTTAGAACAGGAAGGAAAGGAAGGAAGGGAAAGAAAAGAAGGGAAGTACTTGGAAGATGGCCAAGCAGATGACTTGAGAAACAGCGCACAGCCGGCCCGCCTGAGTCGGGGTTTTATAGGTTGGCATACTTCTGGGATCTTGCCTTACTTCTCCCCACTCCTGAAATCTTATTGGGAAGCTGCTGATCAGTTTCAGGTGTTTTCTATGTATTAGGAGACTCTTTTTCTGGCATCGGCTGTAACCAGTTACTACTTTAGAGACACGGTTATCAACCACCTGATGGTCGCCTAACACTGCTGGTGTCAGAAGTGGGGAGCCCTCTCCTGCCCTGCTCATACCTGTCTAGCTACCTACTGTAACAATTTTAGGACACAGAATATTATGGGAGATCAAATATCTCCCATATTTGTATGGGACCTTTGTAGTTAAAAAGGTTAACTCTTCAAGGAGTGTAATAATAACAACAAGTTGTATATGCCTAGTAATACAGCTTCAAAACACATGACGCAAAAATAGAATTAAAAAGAGATTAAATCAGCTGTTTCTCTGCACTTGGTAGCACGATCAGATGAAAACGCCAGTAAAGTGGCAAGCGACCTGCACACTGTGAACCACCTTGATTTAACTGACATTTAAAGAGCAAGATGGAACATCCACTGAACACTCATTCCTTTCTATGATCATGATACTTTCACCAAGATAGACCAGGTTCTGGGCTATAAAACACATGATATGACTCTAAACTTAATGAAACTAAACTGGAAATCAGTAACAATATTCATACAGAATTCTAAAATTTTGAAATTGAACAACACACTTCTAAAAATCTGTGGTTCAGAGAAGAGATCAAAAGGGAAGGTAAGATATTTATTTCAAAGTAAATAATAATGACAATATAATACATCAAAACTGGTAGGAAATGGCTAACAGTGCTCGGGGTGAAATATACAGCTTTCAATGTTTCTATTAAAAAATTGGGGGCTGGGGAAGTGAGTTACAGAGGAAGGGCATGCAGTTCCTTTGTGGAGTGATAAAAATATTCTAAAATTGATTATAGTGATGATTACATAGCTATGAGTATATTAAAAACTATTGAAATATAGACTTTAAATGGGTGAATTATATGAATCATCATAATTATTAACTATGGAAATTGTGTCTCACTAAAGCTGTCAAAAAAAGAAAAAACATGAAAATTATGGCCTGAGGAGCTACGTTAATCAATCATAAAATATAAGTGTAAATTTAAACCAAACAAAGTAACAGGAAGGAACATAAATCAAGGAAATAGAATACAAACCACAAAAAGAATTGACCAAACGAACTGTGTGTGGTGGCTTACGCCTGTAATCCCAGTACTTTGGGAGGCCCAGGCAGGCAGAACACTTGAGCTCAGGAGTTAGACCACTCTGGGCAACAAGGCGAAACCCTAGCTCTACAAAATATGCAAAAATTAGATAGGCATTGTGGCACACGCCTGTCTGTGGGGACTGAGGTGGCAGGACCACTGGAGCCCGGGAGGCAGAGGAGGCAAAGGTTGAAGTGAACCGAGATTACACCACTGCACTCCAACATGGAGGTCAGAGGGAGACCCTATCTCCAAATAAATAAATAAATAAATAAATAAATAAAAAGACAAAATGAAAAGTTGGTCTTCTGAAAGGATTTTAAAAAACACTCATAAACCCCTCATTAGATGAGAGGGAGTAAGAGTGTGAGAGCAGAGAAAGGAGACGCAGACATTGCCTGAACCTAGAGGGACTCCAGCCTGGGAAGGAAGGATTTGGGAAACATGGGTTAGCTTCACTGTCACCAACTACGGGACAGGCTTTGATGTGGAAGAAGGCTACGTTTTGTCTTGTTTAGATGGAGGCAGTTGAATTGAGCCCAACATAAACAGCTTTCATTGTAATCATTTTGGTTTTGCTTAAATTAATTTCTTACTTTTAAACACTCACAACTTAAAGCAAAGTTACAAAAACTGTACAATAAAAACATTTGAAAAAATAGCTGTTGATGTGATGAAAGCTGTTATTGAATTATTTAGTGTGTACTTTCTACAAACAAGGAAATTAACATCAACACGTTACCACTATCTAATACCCAGACTCTATTCCGATTTCTCCAGTTGTCTTCCAGTTGTCATTTATAACATAGAGATCACGGCCAGAATCCCTGAATTGCTGTTTCATCTTTTTTTTGTCACTCTTTGATATTTAGTGGGAACAGCTTGTCAAGGTCCTTTATAAAGCAGTAATTAATTACTTCATGTTTGATGCTATATCCTGACTTTCTGTAAGGTTATATATATTATAACCCTCGTTTGTAAAACTGAGTATGTTTATGTGTGTGTCTGTGTGTATTTGTGTGCGTGTGAAGGAGAGAGACAGAATTCACCTATTGGTCAATTAAACACTTGGTGAAACGAAATATGTTAAATACTATTTCTGCATGAAGGGCTCATAAGTGTTTTTTAAAAATTCTTATAAAATCTTTTCTTTCCAACCACAGTGGTGTGTGCCTGTTATCCACATTTCTTGGGAGACTGAGGCAGGAGGATCACTTCAGGCCAGGAGTTCGAGCCTATAGTAAGATATGATCACACCTGTGAATAGCCACTGCATTCCAGCCTGGGCAACATAGCAAGACTCTGTATCAAAAAAACAAAAATAACTCTTCTTGCTCACATTTTCTGGGATAAATGTATTTTATGTTTTAATATGAGAAAAGGATACAGAGGTGTTTTCCTTTGTCTTTTCATTTTGGTTTTTTTGTTTTGTTTTGTTTTGTTTTGTTTTGAAACGGAATCTCGCTCTGTCACCAGGCTGGAGTGCAATGGCGCGATCTCGGCTCACTGCAATCTCTGCCTCTCAGGGTCAAGCTATTCTTCTGCCTCAGCCTCCCGAATACCTAGAATTACAGGTGTGCACCACCATGCCCAGCTAATTTTTGTATTTTTAGTAGAGACAGGGTTTCACCGTGTTGGCCAGGATGGTCTCAATCTCTTGACCTCATGATCCACTCACCTTGGCCTCCCAAATTGCTGGGATTACAGGCGTGAGCCATCACACCTGCCCATTTTTTTTTTTAATAGAAAATAGCTGGCCCTAACAGGCCAAGGGATAAACATGGATATGAAAGAATGAAAGTTTGGAGCTGGAAAAAATGTTCAAGCGCTGATGGATTTTGTCACTTGGGGTGAAGGGAATGTGAGATGGAGCCTGGGAGGGGTGAGGTCTGGAAGCCACTCACGCCCATCTCTCCTTTGTCCCCACAGGTCCTAGCTTACTCTGCCACCACTGCCCGGCAGGAGGAAGTTTCCCAGCAGACAGTGGCCCACAGCAACAGTGGCACAGCTTCCAAGAGGAGAAGTGTCCAGCAGGTGCACTCTTATTTTTAAAAATCAGTTTATTTTTAATTGACAGATAAACATTGTATATATTTATGATGTACATCATGAGGTTTTGAAATATGCATGCGTTGTGGAATGGCTAAATGAAGCTAATTCACATACTTATCATGTATTCGTGGTAAGAACACTTAAAAATCTTCTCAGCAATTTTCAGCTGTATGGATACAGAGCCCTGGCATAAGCTCTCTTTGCCCTTTTTATGTGGGGGTTCTGTAGCCTTCCTTATCTATGGGTTCTACATCCATGGTTGCAACAAACCACATATCAAAAATATGCGGAAAAAATAAAAATGATAATATGTCAATAAAAGTAGATAAAAGCAATGCAATATAGCACTTATTTACATATCATGTCTATTGCATTAGGTAGTACAAGTATTCTAGAGAAGATTTAAAGCATATATGCCTGGGTTTTATGCAATACTATCCCAATTTATATCAAGGACTTGAGTATGTGCCGAGTTTGTTCCATGGAATATATTCCCTGTGGATAGAAGGAAGGACTGTACAACACATTGTTTTAATAACTGTAGTCACCATGTTCCACAATACATCTCTTGAATTTATTCTCCCTAACTGAAATTTTGTATCCTTTGACTAACATCTCCCCAATCCACCATCCAACTCAAGCCCTGATAATCACCATTCGACTCTCCACCTCTATGAGATCAACTTTTTCTGATTCCACATATGTGAGATCGTGAAGTGTTTGTCTTTCTGTGCCTGGCTTATTTCACTTAGCATAGTACCCTCCAGGTTCATCCATGCTGTCACAAGTGACAGAATTTCCTTCTTTTTAAAGGCTAAATAATATTCCATTGTGTCTGTGTGTCACATTTTCTTTAACTTTTCATCCATCCATGGACACGTAGGTTGATTCCATGTCTTGACCATTGTAAATGCTCCACTGCATGTGGGAGGGAAGATACCTCTTCAACATACTGATGTCATTTCCTTTGGATGTACGCCCAATAGGGGGATTGCTAGATCATATAGTTGTTCTATTTTTTGTTTTCTGAGGAACCTCCATACTGCTTTCCATAATGGCTGTACTAATTTCCATTCCCACCAACAGTGTACCAGCGTTCCTTTTTCTCCCTATCATCATCAACACTTGTTATCTTTTGTCTTTTTGGTAATAGCCATTCTTATAGGTGTGAAGTGATATTTGATTGTGGTTTTAAATTGCACTTCCCTGATGGTTAGTGATGCTGAGCATTTTTTTCATATACTTGTTGGCCACTTCTGTGTCTCCTTTTGAGAAGTGTCTATTCAGGTCCCATGCCCATGTATCCATTTTACTTGGATTATTTGATTGTATGCTATTGAGATGTTTGAGTTCCTGTGTATTTTTTTTTTTTTTTTTTTGAGACAGAGTCTGGCTCTGTTGCCCAGGCTGGAGTGCAGTGGCCGGATCTCAGCTCACTGCAAGCCCCGCCTCCCGGGTTCACGCCATTCTCCTGCCTCAGCCTCCCAAGTAGCTGGGAGTACAGGCGCCCACCACCTCGCCCGGCTAATTTTTTTTTTGTATTTTTAGTAGAGACGGGGTTTCACCGTGTTAGCCAGGATGGTCTCGATCTCCTGACCTCGTGATCCGCCCGTCTCGGCCTCCCAAAGTGCTGGGATTACAGGCTTGAGCCACCGCGCCCGGCTCCTGTGTATTTTTGATTTTAACCAAAATCTTGGATCTTTTGGATATTGACCTTCATTCTGTAGGTTGTCTCTTCACTCTGTTCATTGTTTCCTTTGTCATGCAGAACCTTTTTAGTCTAATGTAACCTCATTTGTCTGTTTTTCCTTTTGTTGCCTGTGCTTTTGGGGTCATAGTCAAGAAATCATTGCCTGGACCAACATCATGAAAAATTTCCTCTATGTTTTCTTGTGGGTTTTACCATTCTAGGTCTTATGTTTTAATCTTTAGTCCATTTTGAATTAATTTTTACATGTGATGTGAGATAAAGGTCTTATATCATTCTTCTGCATGTCGATATCTACTTTTCTCAACACCATTTATTGAAGAGACTGTCCTTTCCCCATTTTGTGTTCTTGGTATCTTTCTCACAATCAATCGACTGTAAATGCATTGATTTATACCTGGGTTCACTATTTTGTTCCATCAGTTTATTTATCATTGTTATGCCATTACCATTCAGTTTTGATTACTATACTTTTGTAATATATTTTAAAATCAGGTCATATGATGCCTCAATCTTTGTTCTTTTGTTTGTTTTGCTTAAGATCACTTTGGCTATTTGAAGCCTTTTTTAGTTCCATACACATTTTAGAATTGTTTTCTCTATTTTGGCGAAAAATGTCATTGGAATTTTAGTAGGCATTGCATTGAATCTATAGATCACTTTGAGTAGTATGGACAATTAAACAATATTGAGTTTTCTAATCCATGAATGTGTACTGTCTTTCCGTTTATTTTTGTTACTTTCCATTTCTTCATCAATGTTTTACAGTTTTCAGATCTTTCACCTCTGTCATAAATTTATTTAAAAGAGTTGCTGCCTTGACATCCATTTGTAGGTCTGATATAAGTTGTTTAAAACCCAATCATACCACAGCATCGTTTGCCCAGTTAGCAATTCCTTTCCCTGTTCAATTGTTTTTGATATAGCACATTTGTTCTTCATCTCCCTGACCCCAAACCCAATACGTCCCACAGCAGCTCACTACAATGAAACCTAATGGTTCGGCAGGGCATGGTGGCTCATGCCTGTAATGCCAGCACTTCGGGAGGCCAAGGCGGGAGGATCACCTGAAGTCGGGAGTTTGAGACCAGCCTGACTAACATGGAGAAACCCCATATCTACTAAAAAAACAAAAAAATTAGCGGAGCATGGTGGTGGATGCCTGTAATCCCACCTACTTGGGAGACTGAGGCAGAAGAATCGCTTGAATCTGGGAGGCAGAGGTTGTGGTGAGCCAAGATCGCGCCATTGCACTCCAGCCTAGGCAACAAGAACAAAACTCTGTCTCAAAAAAAAAAAAAAAAAAAGAAAGAAAGAAAGAAAAGAAACTTAACGGTTCACACCAGAGCTGTGTAAATAAGCATAAAGAAGTTTCTTGTGAACATCTTGGGAAATCTCCTGGATCCCCATCAGGGCAAGGCTAGATTTTATAGCCACTCTACAGAGAGAAATGTCAAGACCAAATCAGAAGAAAATACAGCTACCTCCTTGGCTAAATTTATTCCTAAGTTATTTATTTATTTATTTGTAGCTATTGTAAGTGGGATTTTTAAGATAGTTTCTCTCTCTCTCTCTCTCTTTCTTTCTTTCTTTCTTTTTTTTTTTTTTTTTTTTTTTTTTGAGACTGAGTTTCACTCTTGCTGCCCAGACTGGAGTGCAATGGCACAATCTCGGCTCATTGCAACCTCTGCCTCTTGGGTTCAAGAGATTCTCCTGCCTCAGCCTCCCAAGTAGCTGGGATTACAGGCACCCGCCACTACACCCAGTTAATTTTTGTATTTTTAGTAGAAACAGGGTTTCACCATGTTAGCCAGGCTGGTCTCTAACTCCTGACCTCAGGTGATCCACCCACCCTGGTCTCCCAAAGTACTGGGATTACAGGCGTGAGCCACTGCTTCCAGCCCAGATAGTTTCTTTTTAGTGTATAGAAACACTTCTGAATTTGTTAGTTTATTTCATGTCCAACTTTATTTTACCCCGATAACCACTTATCTTTGCTCTTATAAAAAACTCGACACTTTTCCTCCCCCTGCCTTATTTTGTTTTTGACATCATTATTTATATCTTTTTTTTGGCAACTCTAGCTCTGTTGCCCAGGCTGGAGTGCACTGGCATGATATTGGCTCACTGCAACCTCTGCCTACTGGGTTTAAGTGATTCTCCTGCCTCAGCCTCCTGAGTATCTGGGATTACAGGCGCCTGCCACCATGCCCAGCTAATTTTTGTATTTTTAGTAGAGTCGGGATTTCACCATGTTAGCCAGACTGGTCTTGAACTCCTGACCTCAGAAGATCCACCTGCCTTGGCCTCCCAAAGTGCTGGGATTACAGGCGTGAGCCATTGAACCAGCCCTATTTACATCTTTTTATGTTGTGTACTCCTTAACAAATGGCATTAACTATCACTTAAAACAAAATTTTTGTCTTTTGACATTTATACTGATGCAAGTGATTTATACACTACCATGATTGTATTAGAATATTCTGAACTTGGCCGGGCGCGGTGGCTCACGCCTGTAATCCCAGCACTTTGGGAGGCCGAGACGGGTGGATCACGAGGTCAAGAGATCGAGACCATCCCGGCTAACACGGTGAAACCCCGTCTCTACTAAAAATATAAAAAATTAGCCAGGTGTGGTGGCGGGCGCCTGTAGTCCCAGCTACTCGGGAGGCTGAGGCAGGAGGAGCTTGCAGTGAGCCGAGATCAAGCCACTGCACTCCAGCCTGGAGTGCAGTGGACTCGGCAGGCGGAGCTTGCAGTGAGCTGAGATCAAGCCACTACACTCCAGCCTGGGCGACAGAGCGAGACTCAGTCTCAAAAACAACAACAACAACAACAACAACAACAACAAAAAGAATATTCTGAACTTGACTGTGTACCTACTTTAACCACCTAATTTTATATTTTTACATGGTTTTATGTGTCTTGTTAATGTTCTGTTCTTTCAGATTGAATAACTTTTTCTTTTTTTTTAGCATTTCTTGTAAGGCAAGTGTAGTGGTGATAAACTCCCACAGGTTTTGTTTCTCTGTGAAAGTCTTTATTGCTCCTTTGTTTCTAAAGGATGGATTTGTTGGGTATGGTATTGTTGGTTGGCAGTGTTTTTTTTTTCCTTTCTATACTGTGTATGATTCCACTATCTCCTGGACTGCAGGTTTCTGGTGAGAAGCCTTCTGATAGTTTTATAAGTGTTCCCTTATATGTGATGAGTTGCTTTTCTCTTACTGCTTTCAAAATTCTCTTTGCCTTTCACTTTTGGGAATATGTTTGTGATGTGTCTTGGTGAAGATCTCTTCATATTTAATCCGTTTGGGGTTCTTTGGGCTTCATGAATCTGGAAGTCTATTCCTATCCAGATTTGGTACATTTTCTTTCATTATTTCTGTAATTATACTTTTTTTTTTTTTTAGATGGAGTCTCGCTCTCCCAGGCTGGAGTGCAGTCGTGCAATCTCGGCTTACTGTAAGCTCTGCCTCCCGGGTTCATGCCATTTTCCCGCCTCAGCCTCCCTAGTAGCTGGGACTACAGGTGCTCACCACCATGCCTGGCTGATTTTTTTTTTATTTCTTGGTAGAGACGGGATTTCACCATGTTAGCCAGGATGGTCTTGATCTCCTGACCTCGTGATCCGCCCACCTCGGCCTCCCAAAGTGCTGGGATTATAGGCGTGAGCCACCACGCCCAGCCTGTAATTATACTTTCTGCACCTTCTCTGATGCAAGGAGCACTTTCTCTGATGCTCCTTGGACCATGATAATACCTATATTGTTTTGCTTCATGGTAACTCATCAGTACTGTTGGTTTTCTTCTCTCTTTTTCATTCTTTTTTTTCTTTTTGTTCCTGTGATTTGGAGATTTCAAATGATCTGTCTTCAAGCTCACTGATTCTTTCTTTTGCTTAATCAACTCTGCTGTTGAAGCTCTCTATTGGATTTTTTATTTCATATATTGTGTTGTTCAATTCCAGAATTTCTGTTTGGTCCTTTATTATGGTGTCTGTATGTTTATTAAACTTCTCATTTTGTTAATGTATTGTCTTTCTGACTTCACTTACTTGTCTATCTGTATTTTTTTTGTAGCTGACTAAGCTTCTTTAAAATTAGTATTTTCAGTTCTTTGTCAGGCTGTTGTAAATCTCCATTTGTTTAGAGTGGACTACTTGTGTTTTATTTTGTTGCTTTGGTGCTATCATGTTTCCCTGATTGCTCATGAGCCTGTGGCAATGTGCTGGAATGTGCGCTTTAAAGAAGCAGGGACTTATTCCAATATTTACAGACTGGCTTTGTCAGGGAACACCCTTCACCAGTCAGCCTGTACACAGATTTTGGTCAGGCCATGTGGTGTGGTTCAAAGGTGGTCTTGTTGCTGGTGTCCTCAGGCAAGCCGGTTTGGTATCCAGGCATGTGTGGGTAGGCTGAGAGCCTATATCCAGAAAGGTGCCCTGAAGCCTCAGTCCATGGGTCCTAAACTGGCACTGGCATGGGTCTCGAGTTTGGGTCTGCAGATGTCAGCCAGGTGATGGCATGGGCCTCATCCCTAGGTCCACAGGGAAGGGCCTGGATCCTGAGTTCATGGGGACTTACCTGGCACTGGGGCAGACCTGGAAGCTGAGTCTGTGGGGGTAGGCCAGGATTCTGGGTCTGTAGTCTAGCCTTGAGGACCCCATTGAAGACTGACCTCTCATCCTTATCATATTCTTGTCTCTATGTGCTTCTAGATTTCTGTTTCCTGCACTTTCTGGCTCTTTTTCCACAGGGATGCATTGGATGATTTCTGTCAGTCAGGCACCATGCTAACGGGGGTTAAGAGGCCCTGCCCTCATGGAGCTTTCTTTCCGGGATGGTATCAAGACATACAAATAGGCTGGGTGCAGTGGCTCACACTGGTAATCCTAGCACTTTGGGAGGCCAAAGCAGGCGGATCACGAGGTCAGGAGATCAAGACTATCCTGGCCAATATGGTGAAACCCTGTCTCTACTAAAAATATAAAAATTAGCTGTGCATGGTGGTGCGTGCCTGTAATCCCAGCTACTTGGGAGGCTGAGGCAGGAAAATCACTTGAACTAGGGAGTTGGAGGTTGCAGTGAGCCGAGATGGTGCCACTGCACTCCAGCTGGGTGACAGAGCAAGACTCTGTCTAAAAAAAAAAAAAAGAAAAGAAAATACACACAAATACACATAACAGTCAGGATGTCCTGATGGGAACCATGAAGAATAGTTAAGTGATAGGTGAAACAGACAAGGTTGGTGGGGCCTCTCAGGGATGGTGATTTGGGCTGATATTTCAAGTTGGACAGGGCCAGTCTTGCAGAGAGCCAGGAAGAGTGCTCTTGAGAAGGCCTTGCAGGAATGAGAGCCCCAGGTTTCAGGGGCTTGGGGAGACTAACAGGGAGAAGACAGGGAGCCACTGTGGTGAGTGGACAGCAAACAGATCAGGTGGACCAGCATGGGCAGATCACATGTACAGGAGGTTGGATGTTATTTTGTGAGTGAGGGCGTAAAAATAAAATATATCAGTGATGTGTATTGATTACATGTTGAAATGTAGTATTTTAGATATTTTAAGTTAAAATTATATTGTTAAAATTAATTTGGCCTCATCCTTTTTACGATTTTAATACGGCTCTCATAGAATTTGAATGTTGCGTGTGGTTTGTATTATATTTCTGTCAGCAGTGCCCATCAAAGGTATGTAATGGATGCTGAATTCATGACAAGACCAAGCCTGGAAGAGTGGATTTCTCTGTCTGGATTCCACTAAGAGCGAAAAGAGAAGTTTTTCAGCCACTGTCAGCCTCTGGGAATTCTGTGGCAACTCATTCATTGGCTTTTCTCTCCCTTCCCAGGATCTCATAGATGAGAACATACTGGAGACTGTAACCCGTGCACAGAGGGTGTGGATTACACCAACACTTCCAACAATCTGTTTTCTTGCCTCCCATGTACAGTTTGTAAATCAGGTACAGACTGTGTGCACCTCTTGTCCAGAGGCGGAGTGTGGGACAATGAGGTGGGAGTTGTAGCCGATGTGAGTCAGGGAACCAAGTTCCAGCCCAGCTTGGTCTTCATCACCCTGTTTCATGATTATATATTTGACAGATTAAAAAAAATAGAAAGAAATCTTTTCTGTAATGCATGCCACCTGGCTGGGAAATCTTCTAAACTGTCAGCTGCAAGAGGGTAGGGGGATCATTAAAGCACAGAGAAGGCCTGATCCAGTGGACAGGGTTGGGTTTCAGCAGTGGGACGGGTCTGCTCCAGGGTCAGGCTCTCTCCCCCAGGCTCTGTGCTTCTGGCAGGTGCTGGACCTCACTCAGCCTTCAGGTTCTCAGGCCCCTTCCTCCTCCCCAGCAGGCCCAGGCTTTAGGGAAGTCCCCTAAGGGCTCCTCTCCTTGCAGAGTCTCTCAGGTGATGCCCTTGCACCTCCTTTGCTATTGACTATGCCATCTAAACAATGCTTTTCCCCTAATCTGATGTAATAAATCATGAATCATGCTCCCTTTTATGACTCCTCTGAGTATTAGTGACAGCTGAAGGGTGGGTGTCCTGTATGAGCCCTGGGTATGCAGGTGCAGAAACTGGCCCTCAGAACTCCTCGGTGAACTTGGCTGAGCTGAGTAGAAGGGGGTGGGTGATAAGGAAGGTTGAGGGATACATCAGGGAAACACATTCCCAAAACCTTATGCTCTGTTGTCAGGTCAAACAAATACAAGTTCCTGCACCATGACCGGAGACCCAGTGTGTCAGTGTGAGGAAGTCACCTTCTGTGAGGAAGGCACCTTCTGGGATAGGAACTCCCCTGAGATGTGCCGGAAGTACAGCATAGGGTGAGACAGCAGCCACGGGCTCCCGGCAGCTTTCAGGAACCCAAGAAGACCTGAGTCACCTGGTACCCCTATTTCTCTGCTGACCCCATGGAGCCTCCAGACCCATGGGGTGTCCCTGAGCCTGTGGGGTCTCTTGGGTCTGCAGTGGCCCCTCCTGGTCCATCTGCCTGTCCCCACCCCTGCCCCCTGCAGCAGCCCCTTCCCACCCCTCCCCAGCATGAGTCCCCTTGGCCAGACCGACTTGTTCACTGGGCACAAGAGGCAACTTTCTAGATCCCTTGACCCTTTTCATCAAACCTAGGAAATGCAATTTCCTTTTGAAATGAGAAGAAAGCTGGGCGCGGTGGCTCACATCTGTAATCCCAGCACTTTGGGAGGCAGAGGAGAGCGGATCACTTGAGGTCAGGAGATCGAGACCAGCCTGGCCAACATGGTGAATCCCCGTCTCTACTAAAAATACAAAAATTAGCCGGGCTGGTGGCGGTCACCTGTAGTCCCAGCTACTCGGGAGGCTGAGGCAAGAGAATTGCTTTAACCCAGGAAGCGGAGCTTGCAGTGAGCCGAGATCGCGCCACTGCACTCCAGCCTGGGCGACAGAGCGAGACTCCGTCTCAAAACAAACAAACGAAAAAAGAAATGAGAAGAAAACACTTGAGTCCAGTCTGGGTTGTGTTTGTTGCTATACCAAACTGTTTTAAAAAATGTTATTTTTAATACTTTTTATGCAGGCAGGACCCATAAAGACAAAAGTGGCCACGACCAACAAAAGTCATAAGAAAGCTGTGGGTGGAGCTCCTTCAAGTTCCCATGAAGGCCTGAGCCAGTCCAGCTGGCCTCACCCCTGGCCCCAATCCCTTAATAAGTCCTGTCTTTTCCCTATTTGGGCTTTAAGGGGCAAGAGTAATTTGTCCTTCTCTGGCCCTCTAATGTTTGCTGTGATTGGGAGGAACCAGCAGACAAGTCGGGGTGAGAGCTCACTTGTACTGTGGGTTGACTGGAGGACAGGGCTCAGCTTGTGGCCACAAGGACTTGTGACCTTTTCCTGGCGTGTGGCTCCTCCTAATGCAGGCCTCCTCTGCAGCCCAGGGAAGCTCAGCGTGTGTCCAACACAGAAGGCTCCCAGAGCAGGGAGGCTGAGGGGCTGAAATGCGCATGCTCAGACTCTTCTTCAGCCTCAACAAGGGAGCTTGGGGGACCCCCTTCAGACACAAGGAGGCTATCCTTCCCATGACTCCTTCTCAGGGACATTGGAGACGGAGGGTGGCTCCCCTTTCATCCCACCTGGCCAGCTTTCCCTCAAGAGTCCTCACATCCCTCTCTGTGTGTACCCAGGTGCCCTAGTGTGGAAGTCCAGGTCAGTAATTGTACGTCCTGGAGCGATAGCCAGTGTGTTGAAGAATTTGGCGCCAGTGCCATTGTGGAAACCTCAGCTGCTGAAGAGACAACGACCACCAACCCAGGGACTCCTGCCTCTGCTGGTTACCTCTTATGCATCATCGTAGGGATTGTAGTTCTAATTGTGTTTCTGATTGTGTAAGTTTGCACTTTGGAAGAAATTCCTTCCTTACCTGAAGGAAGGTGGTGACTGAGGGCAGGGGCGCTGGACATTCTCTGCCCTGCCTCCTTCTGCTCTGTTCCCACAGACAGAAATGCTCACCCCTGCCCCAAGTCCTGGTGTCTCCAGCCTGGCTCTATTTCCCTCCTTGTGATCGCCCCATCCCCACATCCGGTGCACCCCCCTGGACCCTGGTCTCATCAGTTCCTATCCTGGAGCTGGGGGTCCCCACATCTCCCAGCCAAGTCTGGGAGATGGCAGGGCCAGTTCTTCCCATCTTCAGGCCCAGCCAGGCGTGGGGCAGTCGGCTCCTCAACTGGGTGACAAGGGTGAGGATGAGAAGTGGTCACGGGATTTATTCAGCCTTGGTCAGAGCACAACACAGAGATTTTCCACGTGTTGGTTTTACTCTAGTTCCCCTTCTCATCCCCCTTCCTCAGTGTGTCCCTGAATTGGAAGGCCCCCCTCTTGTCCCCAGCCCCAGGGCTCCTTGTCCAGTGTCCCTGCCCCCAGCCCACCCCTGCGCCCCACTGTCCTCTGGGAGAGAGGTGCTGCATGGGCCCCTCCCCGCCTGCTAAGGAGACTCCTCCTTTTCCAGGTGGTTGAAGAGGCCCTGAACGTGTGGACAGAATGACTTGGTTTCTCCAGAAACTGGAAGCCTCATGGGCTGAGGAACTGCCTCCCACCCACAGCAGAACCAGGTGGACATAATCCTTTCTCCTCATGGCTGCCCTGACTCTCTGAAGTGGCTTGGGACTCTGGGCTGACTGTGGGGGACACATGGCCATCTTGAGCATCACACAGACTGGCGGGCCGTGCTGCAGCCCTGTCCTTCCTGCAGTCTTGGTGACAACCTCACTCCACCGCCTGCACCCTGAGGATGGGATGTCCGCCTGAGCACAGCATCAGGGGCCTGGCCCCAGCAGCAGGTCCTGGATGTGCTGAGACTGGGCTGCCTGGGGTGACCTCATTGGGAGGAGGTGGGGATGGCAGGTCCAGCTGCATACTGGGGACCCTGCAGCAAGCCCTGGATGTGGACTCCTGAGTCAGTTCTTTGCCTTCCTGAGGCCTTTTTCCGGCACTCACGTCCCCCACCAAGGCCTGGGGTGAGAACAATGCCCACAAGGAGACCCTGAGTAACAGGGACTCGCAGCCCATCCAAGTCTCTGAGCAGGAAATTGAAGGAATCATGACATTTTACAGAGGAGGAGACTGCAGCTCAGAGTGGGGGAAGCGTGTGCACCAGGCCACAGGCAAGTCTGTCCAGAGCACTAGTAGGAATGAGGGACACTAGGAATGACCACTTTAAGAAGTTAGATGAGAAGAATTTCAAAGTTAAGTCATTGGAGTTTGTTGGTAATATATTGGTATGGCTTAGGTCATGTTAAGTGCATCACACGCTCACCCCCATGTCTGCTGTTGGTCTCAGCACTGGGTGGAGGGAGCGGGGAACAGTCCTGGTGAAGAGGAGAGGGGAGCAGCACCGGCTGGGGTGGGTCCTCTGCCGCTACCTCCTCCTGCTGTGGTTTCTCAGGGCTTAGGCGGCCCCTCACACCTGGCTTGTCTGTGGGGAGAAGATCTTTGTTCTCTGGCTGCTTTTAAGACTTTCTCCTTAACAGTGGTTTCGGCAATTCGATTGTGGTAAAAAGGAGCTGCAGAAGCCATGGCTCTAGCATTTTCGCCCTCCCCTTCTGTAAAATAGCAGCCATGTTTCGGCCTCTGCAGGGCTAAGGTCCTCCGAGCAGCTGCTTCTCCACATCTCTGCCCTGCGCTTGGCCTCTGGGAGCTCCTGGTGTTCCTTAGCAGAGTCCACAGGGCTCTTTGGGGTCCCATCCCTGTGCTGGAGCCTGGAGCCTGTGACCTGAGGTGGTGAACTGAGGCCACCACTGGGCTCACCTCATGGGCTTGGAGGAAAAGTCATTCACCCAGGAAGTAGATGATGAGCCCTTTACTCTGAGAATGTCTGCGCCTGGTGCCGGCGGGAGGACAAACGAGCCCTGCCTGTGTCAATCCTGCTCCCTGAAGCCCAGAGTCTGGTGCAGGAGGTGTCACCAGGGACCTAAATGGCGATCAGGAAGCATGGGGGCCACCTCCCCCACCCCCCACCTCCAGAGAGGCTGTGCCGGCTCCAGGGACGCCATCCCTCCCTACTTGGCTCTGGCAGAGGGAGGCTGTGCGGTTGCAAGGCCCCAGCTCATGGTATTGTTGGCGTGGAGGATGTGGTTTCATTAAAATCAACATTGAGAGTAATGATTGTACTAACAACAGCATGTGCTGTGCGAAACTCTGTTCTCAGCACTTTATATACATATGAACACACTTAATCCTCATACAACCAGACTGTACAGGAACCCTCATTGTCCTTGTTTTAGATGAGCAGCATGAGACGCAGAACATTCGTTCAGTGGAGGGACTGGACAGGAGGATGAGCGACCCTCGGGGACAGCAGCAGTGATTGGGTCACTGGGTTCTGCTGACCTTTCCCAGGGGAGTATTTGGTGCTTGTTCATGAGGCCTGCATTTGCCTAGCACTGGGTCACAGCTGGGGATCCCTGAGAAGTCATTTAAAGCCATCTCTTATTTCCAGAATGATAAACGTGTTTAGAGAAGAAGTGGTTTACCCCAGACCATGAGGCTGGCCCGAGACTACAAGACAGATGGCTTGCTTCTTAACCCAGGGGTCTTTTTATACCAAAAGAACAAAGACAGAAAAAAGCCACAAAAACTCAAAGGAAGCAGATTTCCCACCACAGCCAACCTCAGAACAATTCTGAGTTGCTCATTTTAAGATCAATAAGGCATTTTTTAGGGTGTCTATGCCTGAAGGAGGAAATCACAGTGTGAATATCAAACTTGCCTCTAAAACAGCCTAACACAATACTGGTCCAGGAAGAACAAGGCAAGGAAACCCCCTGGTGAATGACTCATCTCAGGAAGAGGCAGCGTCAGGAGAGTCTATGGAGAAGACCTGGAACAAGACCTCTCTCTCCTGCTCTTACACACACACACCCTCACACCCCCATGAGCCCCAATCTGTGAACTGAGAACCTCACTTCTCTGACTCACCTTCCATCTCCCTCAATCAGAGACGCCCACAAACCTCAGAGCTGCGTCTCAGCATCGCTTGCTTTGACTCCCCTCCCCCGCTGCCTTGACTTCCTTTCTGCCTGGGAACCTGTCTGTGTGGACTTTTCCCTCTATGTCTACCGGTGTCCTGCCACCAATGGCATTTGTCACCTCTGCCAGGGTAGCCCCTCATGACTCGGGGTATTGATGGCTGTGCCTCATCTCCCTGTGAACGGGAACTGTCCTAAGGAAAGGGAGGGTCGTTCCTTGTTCCTGATGCTCCACGATTCCTTGCACAGTGTGGTCACCAGGTGCTGATGTGCCCTCCTTGGATGAATGAGTAATGTGGGTTCTAGGAAGCCTGCACTAACGCGGATGTGACGTCCTCAGCCTTTCATAGACTATGTTTCCTACGAGAGGTGGGAAGAACAGCTGAACAGAAGGCTGGGGACTGCCCAGGTCCAGAGTCACCAAGAGCTTGTTGGCAGGTTTTCACTTGCTATTAGCAAAGGTTTTTTTTTTTTTTTTTTTTTTTTTTTAGGCACTATTTTTAGTGTTAAAAGTGAGTTCAGGCCGGGTGCAGTGGCTCACACCTGTAATTCCAGCACTTTGGGAGGCTGAGGCGGGGCAGATCACAAGGTCTGGAGATAGAGACCATCCTGGCCAACTTGGTGAAACCCCATCTCTACTAAAAATACAAAAATTAGCTGGGTGTGGTGACGTGCACCTGTAATCCTAGCTACTAGGGAGGCTGAGGCAGGAGAATCCCTTGAACCAGGGATTCGGAGGTTGCAGTGAGTCGAGATTGTGCCACTGCACTCCAGCCTGGCGACAGAGCCAGACTCCGTCTCAAAAAAGGAAAACAAACAAACAAACAAAAAGAATTCATCAGAAGGCATAATGATCATAAATGTGTGTATAAAGCTTTAAAATACATGAAGCAACGCTCAAAAGGATTAAAGGGAGATCATGTCACCCCCTTCTTAGCAATTGATAGAATGATCAGATGAAAACAGTAAAATATCAGATCTGAACATTTTCAACCACCTTGACTTAATTGACATTTATAGAGCACACATGCAACATCTATGGGAGATACCTTCTTTTCTATGAACATGGTACTTCACCAAGATAGACCATGTTATGAACTATCAAACAAATCTAAAAACATTTAAAACGAAGGAAATTATATAAAATGTGTTCTCTAATCTTAATGAAGTTAAAGTGTTAAGCAATAACAAAATCTAGAAAGACTCCCAAAATGTGAATATTAAGCAACATATTTATAAATAACTCATAGTTCATGGATGAAATCAAAAGAGGATTCAAAGCATTTCTTTTCTTTTTCTTTTTTTTTTTTTTTTTGAGATGATGTCTCATTCTGTCGCCCAGGCTGGAGTGTAGTGGCATGATCCTGGCTCACTGCAGCCTCTGCCTGCTGGGTTCAAGCGATTCTCCTGCCTCAGCCTCCCGAGTAACTGGGACTACAGGCGCCTGCCACTACACCTGGCTCGTTTTTGTATTTTTAGTAGAGATGAGGTTTTACCATGTTGACCAGGCTGGTCTTGAACTCCTGACCTCATGATCCACCTACCTCAGCCTCCCAAAGTGCTGGGATTACAGGCGTAAGTCACTGTGCCTGGTCTGGAGTTTCTTTTTGGGGTGATGATGAAAATGTTCAAAAATTGATTTTATTGATGGTTATACACTTCTGTAAATATATTTAAAGAATTATATGATACATAAAGTATATCTCAGTAAAGTTCTTAAGGATTAAAAGAAGAATGGCATCAAAATCAATGACTCAGAGGTCTGCATTACTCACCTGTAAAGTAAGTATAAATTAAACTCAAAGGTAGTACCAAGATGACAAAGAAATAATAAGACTGAAATCAATGAAATAGAATTCAAACAATAAAAGGAATCAACAAGCCAAGAGTTGGTTCTCCTAAATGATCAACAAAATTAATAAAAGTAATAAACTGGTTGGGGGAGGTGGCTCATCTCTGTAATCCCAGCACTTTGGGAGGCCGAGGCGGGCAGATCACCTGAGGTCTAGAGTTTGAGACCAGCCTGACCAACATGGAGAAACCCTGTCTCTACTAAAAATAAAAAATTAGCCAGGCGTGCTGGTGCATGCCTGTAATCCCAGATACTTGAAAGGCTGAGGCAGGAGAATCGCTTGAACCTAGGAGGCAGAGGTTGCAGTGAGCCAAGATTGCACCACTGCACTCCAGCCTGGGCAACAAGAGTGAAACTCCATCTCAGAAAAAAAAAAAGTAATAAACCAAACTTTAAAAGAAAAAAAGAACAACAGCACAAAATACCAATATCAAGAATTAATGATGGGATATTATTACAAGCTCTACAGCCATTAAAAGGATAATAGTGGGATCTTACGAATAACTATGCCGATCAATTTGACAACTTAGATTAAATAGACAAATTTCTTAAAAAACACTACTTAGCAAAATAGCCATAAGAAGTAAAGATAATTTAAATATTCCTAAAGTTGTCTATGAATTACAATTCGTTGTTTGTTTGTTTATTTATTTATGTTATTTTTTGAGTTGGAGTCTTGCTCTGTCACGCAGGCGGGAGTGCAGTGGTATAATCTTGGCTCACTGGAAACTTTGCCTCCTGGGTTCAAGCGATTCTTCTGCCTCAGCTTCCTGAGAAGCTGGGATTACAGGCACCCACCACCATGCTCAGCTAATTTTTTTGTATTTTTGGTAGAGGTGGGATTTCACCATGTTGGCGAGGCTGGTCTTGAACTCCTGACCTCAGGTGATCTGCCCATCTTGGCCTCCCAAACTGCTGAGATTACAGGCGTGAGCCACCCTCCCTGGCGAAATTCATTGTTTAAATGCTCACATGATGAAAACTAGGCCCATGTCATTTCACTGAATTCTATAAATATTTTTGGAAGAAACACCAACAGTTGACAAATTGTTTCAGAACATAAAGAAGGAGGAAAAACTTCTTTACTGTTTTAAAAGGCAAACATCATTCTGATACCAGAATCTGACAGAAGTTACAAAAAAAGAAAAATACTGATCAATATCTATTATAGATACAGATGTAAAAATCCTTAATTCAACAATAGCCAATTGAATTCTCCAAGAAGATAATACACTGTAAGAAAGTAGGGTTTATTCCAGGAATACAGTTAGATTAAGATCTGAAAATTAATGTTACTCATGATATTAACAGCATGAAGGAGAAAAGCTATATAAACACATCAATGGAAGCAGAAAGAACATTTGACAAACTTTGACTTCCATTTATGATTTAATAATTCTCTTTAGAAACAGAAGAGAACTTCCTTAAAACTGATTAAATGCATGTATAAAAGCTATGGCTAACATCTGTTAAAATAGTAAAATATTGAATGCGTTCATTCCATGATTAGGACCAATTCCAAGCATGTTCCTGTAGATCACATCCATTTGGCATTGAACTCAGGGTCCTAGCCAATGCAGTATGGCAGGAGAGAAAGACAGAATAATTGGGAAGGAAGGAATGGGACTACTTTCATTTGCAGAGAACTACTAGAACTAACAGGTGGCTCTAGCAGGTCACAAGATACAAGCCAGGTACTACACAAGGAAAGAGGACTGTGAGAGCAGAAAAGAGAAACAGAGTTTGAGGAACAGACACTAATGTAGCTGTCGCCAAATACTAGAGAGACTTTTATGTAGAAAGGGGTTGCATTTGATCTCTTTTAAATCCTGGCAGCAGTCAAACTAAGCTCAGCCTAAGCTATATTTAACAGCCTCGTCCTTCTCGTCCTCCACCTTCTCCTGCTCCTTCTCCCCCTTCCCTTCCCTTCCCTCCCCTCCTCTCCCCTCCCCTCCCCTCCCCTGGCCTCCCCTCCCTTCCCCTGGCCTCCCCTCCCCTCCCCTGGCCTTCCCTTCCCTTCCCTGGCCTTCCCTGGCCTGGCCCGGCCTGCCCTTCCGTTGTTCCCTGGCCTGGCCCGGCCTGCCCTTCCGTTGTTCCCTGGCCTGGCCCGGCCTGCCCTTCCGTTGTTCCCTGGCCTGGCCCGGCCTGCCCTTCCGTTGTTCCCTGGCCTGGCCCGGCCTGCCTTCCGTTGTTCCCTGGCCTGGCCCGGCCTGCCCTTCCGTTCTTCCCTGGCCTGGCCCGGCCTGCCTTCCGTTGTTCCCTGGACTGGCCCGGCCTGCCCTTCGGTTGTTCCCTGGCCTGGCCCGGCCTGCCCTTCGGTTGTTCCCTGGCCTGGCCCGGCCTGCCTTCCGTTGTTCCCTGGCCTGGCCCGGCCTGCCTTCCGTTGTTCCCTGGCCTGGCCCGGCCTGCCCTTCCATTGTTCCCTGGCCTGGCCCGGCCTGCCTTCCGTTGTTCCCTGGCCTGGCCCGGCCTGCCTTCCGTTGTTCCCTGGCCTGGCCCGGCCTGCCCTTCCGTTCTTCCCTGGCCTGGCCCGGCCTGCCTTCCGTTGTTCCCTGGCCTGGCCCGGCCTGCCTTCCGTTGTTCCCTGGCCTGGCCCGGCCTGCCCTTCCGTTGTTCCCTGGCCTGGCCCGGCCTGCCCTTCCGTTGTTCCCTGGCCTGGCCCGGCCTGCCCTTCCGTTGTTCCCTGGCCTGGCCCGGCCTGCCCTTCCGTTGTTCCCTGGCCTGGCCCGGCCTGCCCTTCCGTTGTTCCCTGGCCTGGCCCGGCCTGCCCTTCCGTTGTTCCCTGGCCTGGCCCGGCCTGCCCTTCCGTTGTTCCCTGGCCTGGCCCGGCCTGCCCTTCCGTTGTTCCCTGGCCTGGCCCGGCCTGCCCTTCCGTTGTTCCCTGGCCTGGCCCGGCCTGCCCTTCCGTTGTTCCCTGGCCTGGCCCGGCCTGCCCTTCCGTTGTTCCCTGGCCTGGCCCGGCCTGCCCTTCCGTTGTTCCCTGGCCTGGCCCGGCCTGCCCTTCCGTTGTTCCCTGGCCTGGCCCGGCCTGCCCTCCGTTCTTCCCTGGCCTGGCCCGGCCTGCCTTCCGTTCTTCCCTGGCCTGGCCCGGCCTGCCCTTCCGTTCTTCCCTGGCCTGGCCCGGCCTGCCCTTCCGTTCTTCCCTGGCCTGGCCCGGCCTGCCCTTCCGTTCTTCCCTGGCCTGGCCCGGCCTGCCCTTCCGTTCTTCCCTGGCCTGGCCCGGCCTGCCCTTCGGTTGTTCCCTGGCCTGGCCCGGCCTGCCCTTCCGTTGTTCCCTGACCTGGCCCGGCCTGCCCTTCCCTGCCCTACCTGGCCTGGCCTGGCCGCCCTCCCCTGGCCTGGCCTGGCCTTCCCTCCCTCCCCTGGCCTGGCCTGGCCTGCCTTCCCTCCCCTGGCCTGGCCTGGCCTGGCCTGCCTTCCCCTCCCCTGGCCTGGCCTGGCCTGGCCTGGCCTGGCCTGCCTTCCCCTCCCCTGGCCTGGCCTGGCCTGGCCTGGCCTTCCCTCCCTTCCCTGGCCTGGCCTGGCCTTCCCTCCCTTCCCTGGCCTGGCCTGGCCTGGCCTTTCTGACGGAGTTTCGCTCTTGTTGTCCAGGCTGGGGTGTAGTAGCACGACCTCAACTCCTTGCAGCCTCCGCCTCCTGAATTTAAGCGATTCTCCTGCCTCAGCCTCCGGAGTAGCTGGGATTACAGGTGCCACCACCACGCCCAGCATATTTTTAGTAGAGATGGGGTTTCACCATGTTGGCCAGGCTAGTCTTGAACTCCTGACCTCAGGTGATCGCCTGCCTCGGCCTCCCAAAGTGCTGGGATTACAGGTGTGAGCCACCGCACCTGGCCTCCCTGCTCCTCCTTTTCTAATTGAACTTTGTAATTAAAAGAATCTCCCAGTTACAGAAAAGATGCAAAAATTATACTATACGCTTTGCTTTGAACCACCTGAGAGCAAGCCACCCACAGAATGCACATCACCCTTTAACACTTGAGTGGGTATTTCCAACAAATAAGAACATTCTCCCGCACTACCACAATACAACCCTCAATATCAGACAGTAAGCATCAGTACATTACTACCAGCTAATCCTCAGACCCCAATGGTTTTCACTTGTCTTTATGATGTAATTTATTGTACAGAAATCCTGTCCTGAATAACTATACTGCTCTTTCATCTTTTTCTGACTCTAGTATTTCATGGGACATTGACAGACTGTTTTGGGGTTCAGGTTGTAAGGTGCCTTTTAAAAATTGAAGTTCATTATTTAATATTTGATTCAGTATCCTGCTTTTTAAAAAATGTACACATCATATAACCCTCATTAGTAAAAGTGTGTGTGTGTCTGTGTGTATGTGAACACCGCCCAATCACAGGAGAATATCCATTTTTCTCAAGGGTACATGAAACATTCTCCAGAACACACGATATGTTAGGCCACAAAACAAGCCTTAATACAATTTTAAAAATTGAAATAATATGGAGTATCTTTTCCAATCACAATAAAAGAAATTATAAATCAATAGCAGAAGGAAAACTGAAGAATCTGAAAATATGTGAAAATTAAAAAATCTAAAACAACCAATGGATAAAAAAAAAATCAAAAAGGAAATTAGAAAATATCTTGAGAGGCTGAGCTCTGTAGCTCACGCCTTTAATCCCAGCAGTTTGGGATGCCAAGGTGGGCAGATCTTGGGAGGCCCCACCCCCCCAAAAAAGAAAATATCTTGAGACAGATGACAGGCACATTAAAATCTCAGAAATCGCCACTAAAGAACTTATCCATGTAACAAAAACAAAAAAAAAACAAAAAAAAAACAGTTGTACCCTCAAACCTACGGAAATTTAAAAAATGTTTCAAAGGAAAGTATCTTGAGACAAACGAAAACAATATACCAAAACTTACAGGATATATGAAAGCAGTGCTAAAATGAAAAATGACAGCTGTAAATACATTTTAAAAAATAGCTCAAATCAACAATCTACCTTTACATAATGAAGTAGAAAATGAAGAGCAAACGGCCGGGCATGGTGGCTGACGCCCGTAATCCCAGCACTTTGGGAGGCCGAGGTGGGCGGATCACAAGGTCAGGAGATAGAGACCATCCTGGCTAACACAGTGAAACCCCGTCTCTACTAAAAATACAAAAACAGCTGGGTGTGGTGGCGGGCACCTGTAGTCCCAGCTACTCATGAGGCTGAGGCAGGAGAATGGCATGAACCCAGGAAGCGGAGCTTGCAGTGAGCCAAGATCACGCCACTGCACTCCAGCGTGGGCAACAGAGCGAGACTCTGTCTCAAAAAAAAAAAAAAAAAGAAAGAAAATAAAAGAAAGGAAAGAAAATGAAGAGCAAACTAAGCCCAAAATCAGGAAAAAAAGAGTAAGTAATAAAGATTAGATCAGAGATAACAGAAATAGAGAATAGAAAAACTACAGAGAAACTCAAAGAAACTGAAAGTTGGCTCTTTGGAGAGATCCATAAAATGTACAAACCTTTACCTAGATGGACTAAGAAAAAAGACAGAAAACACAAATAATCAAAATCAGAAATGAAAGAGGGGACATTTCAAACAAATTTACAGAAATCCAAAGGATTATAAAAAATACTATGAATAATTGCATGTCAACAAAGTAGATCACATTGATAAAACTGGTAAATTATTAAAAACACACTACCCACCAATATTGAATCATTAAGAAATAGAGATTTTGAACACAGTTATAGTGAGGAGATAGAATCCATAATTCAAAACTTCCCAGCAAAGAAAAGCCCAGGACCAGTTGGCTTCAATGATGACGTCTATCAAACATTTAAAGAGCTAACATGAATTCTCCTCAAACTCTTCCAAGAAACTGAGTTGGAGGGAACACTTTCTAACTCTGTAGGCCCCGCATTACTCTGATACTATAGAAGTGATAAAAGGAGGTCTCCACGTCTTGTTCCTGATCTTGGAGAAAAAACTTTTAGTCTTTCACTATTGAGTAGGATGGTAACTGTTGACTTTTCATATGCAGCCTCTAAGTCTAAGATCTACAAGAATTATACAACTCTTGTAATAAAACTGCAATTTTACCTTGGGGTATATATCCAAAAGAATTGAAAGAAGGGGCTCAAAGAGATTTTGTGAACCCATGTTCATAGCAGCGTTATTCACAATAGCCAAGATGTGAACACAAACCAAGTGCTCATGGATAGATGAATGGATAAACAAAATATGATATATATACACACAATGGAAAGGAAGGAAATTCCAATGCATGGTACCACATGGATGGATCATGATGATATTATGCTAATTGAAATATGACAGCCACAAGAAAAACATAAGGCACTGTATGTTACCATTTATATGAAGTATGTACAGTAGTCAAATTCATAGAAACAGACAGTAGAATGGTAGTTGCCAAGGGCTGGGCAGGGGTGGGGACAAAGAGACAAATTTGAGTACAAACAAATGGTTGAGTTTCATAACTGGGAGAAAGATGCAAGTTCTGTCTAATTTTGGAGGGTTGGGGGAATGGAATGTAAGATTGATCTTGTATTGGGTAAGATCTGGAAGCCACTGATGCCAGTCCTTGCTTTGTCCCCATAGGTTGTACCTGGCTCAGCTGCAATCATCAAAGTTCATGATCAATCAGTCGGCACACAGCAATGGGAACACAGTCCTTTGGGAGAGTTGTGTCCACCAGGTACATTCTAAGACTGATCTCTAATCCTTGACACCTCTCTTTTCCTTACCATATACCATATACAAAAATCATCTCAAAATTCATCAATAACATTCTTTTTCCATGTTCTTCAAGTTTTGTGTTTTCTACAGTTTCTGGTTTTTCTGTTCAACAGATACTTATTGATCCTTTGCCAAATCCAAGGTTACGAATCTTTATTCCCATGTTTTCTCCTAAGAGTTTTGTAGCTTAACTCTTGATGCATTTTCAATTAATTTTTGTAAATGGCATCAGATAAGATTCCAGCTACATTCTTTTGCATGTGGCTATCCAGTTGCCATTCATTGAAATGATGATTTTTTCCATTAAATAGTCTTGGCATCCTTGTCAAAAACCAATTGACCGTAAAGGTATGGGTGTATTTTTGGACTCTCAATTCTTTTCCATTGATCTATATCTGTCCTTTTTCCAGTGCCACACTGTCTTGTAGCAAGTTTTGACACCAGGAAGTATGAATCTTCCTTTTTTTGTTTTCCTTTTCCAGAATTATTTTGTTAATGCTGGGCTTTTTGAAATTCCATATTAATTTTAGGATCAGCTTGCCAATTTCTAAAATCAACTGAGTTTCTCACAGGGATTGTGTTGCACCTGTCGCTCAGTTTAGAGGTTATTGACATCTTAACAATGAGAAGGCTTTTGATCCAAAAGCATAAGTTTTTAAAAATTTATTTAGATCACCTCTAATTTTTACAAACAATGTTTTGTAGTTTGCAGACTATAAATTTTGGGTTGATTTTGTTAAACTTATTTCTAGATATTTAATACTTTTTTATGCTATTGTGGATAAAACCTTTTCTTAATTTCATTTTAGGATTCATCTTGAGTGTATGCAAATATAATTGATTTTCATACATTGATCTTGTATTCTATAACCTTGCAGAACTTGCTTATTATTATTAATGCTTTTATAGTGGCTTCCTTAGGATTTTCTCTATATAAGATCATATAATTTGCAAATAGAGAAAGTTTTACCTTTTCCTTTCCGATCTGGACGCTTTTTATTTCTTTTTCTTACCTAATTGTCCTGGCTAGAGCCTCCAGTATGATAATGAATAAAAGCAGTGAAAACAGATATCTTTTTTGGAGAAAATCTTTCAGTTGTTCACCATTACAATGTTAGCTGTGGGTTTTTGTAGATATTCTTTATCAGGTTGAGGAAGTTCACTTTTTTTTTTTTTTGAGATGGGGTCTTGCTGTGTTGCCCAGGCTGGAGTGCAGTGGTGCGATCTTGGCTCACTGCAAGCTCTGCTTCCCAGGTTCATGCCATTCTTCTGCCTTAGCCTCCTGAGTAGCTGGGACTACCTGCCACCACACCTGGCTAATTTTTTGTATTTTTTTTAGTAGAGACGGGGTTTCACCGTGTTAGCCAGATGGTCTCGATCTCCTAACCTCGTGATCTTCCTGCCTCGACTTCCCAAAGTGCTGGGATTACAGGCATGAGCCGCCACGCCTGACCTAGGAAGTTCACTTTTATTCTTATTTTGTGATTTTAATCATAAAAGGGTGTTGGAGTTAGTAAAATGCTTTCTCTGTGTTTTTGAGATAATCATGTGACTTTTGGTTTTTATTCTATTGATATAATTTGTTACATCAATTTATTTTGGGATGTTGAACCTATCTTGCATTCCTAGGATAAAACTTATTTGATCCTGGTATATAATTCTTTTTGTATGCTTTTGGATTCAACTTGCTAGTATTTTGTTGCAGATTTTTGCAACCATATTCATAAGAATCATTAGTCTGTAGTTTTCTTTCTTTGTGAGGTCCTTTTCTGGTCTTAATATTAAGCTAATTGTATTCATCCGTTTATGTGGTGCTGATGAAGACATACCCAAGGCTGGCAATTTACAAAAGAAGGAGGTTTAATTGGACTTATAGTTCATGTGGCTGGGGAAGCCTCACAATCATGGCAGAAGGCAAGGAGGAGCAAGTCACATCTTACATAGATGGCAGCAAGCAAAGAGCTTGTGCAGGAAAACTCTGCCTTATAATAACCATCAGATGCCATGAGACTTACTCATTGTAATGAGAACAGCATGGGAAAGACCTGCCCCTGTGATTCAATTACTTCCCACCAGGTCCCGCCCACAACATGTGGGAATTCAAGATGAAATTTGGGTGAGAATACATCCAAACCATATCATTCCACCTCTGGCCCCTCCCAAATCTCATGTCCTTACATTTCAAAACCAATCATGCCTTCCCAACAGTCCCCCAAAGTCTTATTTCAGCATTAACTCAGAAGTTTGCCATCCAAAGTTTCATCTGAGACAAAGCAAGTCCCTTTTGCCTATAAGCCTATAAAATCTAAAGCAAGTTAGTTACTTCCTAGATACAATGGGGGTACAGGCATTGGGTAAATACAGCCATTCCAAATGGGTGACATTTTCCAAAACAAAGGGGTTACAGGCCCCATGCAAGTTTGAAATCCAGCAGGGCAGTCAAATCTTAAAGCTCCAAATGATCTCATTAGACTCCATGTCTTACATCCAGGTCACACTGATGCCAAGAGGCAGGTTCCCATGGTCTTGGGCAGCTTCACCCTTGTGGCAATGCAAGGTATAGCGCCCCTCCTGACTGCTTTCATGTGCTGGTGTTGAGCGTCTGCAGCTTTTCTAGGCACCCGGTGTAAGTGATCTGCAATTCTACCATTCTGGGGTCTAAAGTACGATGGCCCTCTTTTCACAGCTCCACTAAGCAGTGCCCCAGTAGGGACTCCGCCACATTTCCCTCCCACACTACCCTAGCAGAGGGTCTCCATGAGGGCCTTGCCCCTGCAGCAAACTTTTGCCTGGGCATCCAGGCATTTCCATACATCTTCTGAAATTTACGTGGAGGTTCCCAAACCTCAGTTCTTGACTTATGTGCACCTGCAGGCTTAACACCATGTGGGAGCTGCCAAATCTTGGGGCTTACGCCCTCTGAAGCAACAACCCAAGCTGTACCTTGGCCCCTTTTAGTCACAGCTGGAGTGGCTGGAATGTAGGGCACAAAGTCCCTAGACTGCACACAGCAGAAGACCCTGGGCTCCTACCACGAAACTATTTTCTCTTCGGCCCTCAGGCCTGTGATGGGAGGGGCTGCCATGAAGACCTCTGACACGCCCTGGAGACGTTTCCCCATTGTCTTGGGGATTAACATTCAGTTCCTCCTTACTTATGCAGATTTCTGCAGCCAGCTTGAATTTCTCCTCAGAAAATAGGTTTTCTTTTCTGTCACATAGTCAGGTTGCAAATTTTCCAAACTTTAATGCTCTTGTTCCCTTATAAAACTGAATGCCTTTTACAGCACCCAGGTCACCCCTTGAATGATTTGCTGCCTAGAAATTTATTCTGCCAGATATCGCAAATCATCTCTTCCCAGTTCAAAGCTCCACAGATCTCTAGGGAAGGGACAAAATGTCACCTCTCTTTGCTTTCTTTGCTTAAACATAACAAGAATCACCTTTGCTCCAGTTCCCAACAAGTTCCCCATCTCCATCTGAGACCACCTCAGCCTGGACTTTATTGTCCATATCACTATTCGGCTTTTGGTTAAAGCCATTCAACAAGTCTGTAGGAAGTTCCACACTTTCCCACATTTTCCTGTCTTCTTCTGAGCCCTCCAAACTGTTCCAACTTCTGCCTATTACCTAGTTCCAAAGTTGCTTCCACATTTTCAGGTATCTTTTCAGCTGTTCCCTACTCTACTGGTACCAATTTACTGTATTAGTTTTTTTGTTTGTTTGTTTGTTTGTTTTGTTTTTTTTTCATGCTGCTGATAAAGACATACCCAAGACTGGGCAATTTACAAAGAAAGAGGTTTAATTGGACTTACAGTTCTACGTGGCTGGGGAAGCCTCACAATAATGGCAGAAGGCAAGGAGGAGTAAGTCATGTCTTAAATGGATGGCAGCAAGCAAACAGCTTGTGCAGGAAAATTCCCCCTTATGATAACCATCAGATCTTGTGAGACTTACTCATTATCATGAGAACTGCAAGGGAAAGACCTGCCCCACATGATTCAATTACCTCCCATTGGATCCCTCCCACAACATATGGGAATTCAAGATGAGATTTGGGTGGGGACACAGTCAAACCATATCAGTAATATTGTCCTTATACAATGAATTGGAAAGTGCTGCCTCCTCCACTGTCTTTAAAAAGGGTTTGTGAATAATTGGTATGAATTCTTCTTGAAATGGTTGGTATAATTCAATGGTAAAGGCAACTGGGCCTTGACCTTTTTTTTTTCTGGTGAAAACATACACATATATTTAGAATTAGCCAACTGGATTCAGTTTAGATGATCCCAGTTTTGTTGGCAAAATCCAAGGCATGGTAATCAGGAGCCAGTCAAACATATGCCGCCTTGTCTCCATCAGGCATAATCAGGGTGTTGAACCTTGGCCACATCAATGTTATAGAGCTTCTTCACAGCCTGTTTGATCTGGTGCTTGTTGGTTTTAACATCCACAATGAACACAAGTGTGTTGTTGTCTTCTATCTACTTCATGGCATACTCAGTGGTCATTGGAAGCTTGATGACAGCATAGTGGTCAAGCTTGTTTCTCCTGGGGGTGCTCTCCAGAGTCTCAGTAGCTTGGACCACTAGAAGGTGGATGACGTATGGATATTCTTTTTTTCATGGCTCTGGACATCTTTCTACACTGCCTTCTTGGCCTTCAAAGCCTTTGCATTGCTTCAGCTTTAGGAGGAGCAGGAGCTTCCTTCTTTGCTTTCAGTGCCATCTTGTGAAAAACGACTTTTCTTTAGGAGTAGTTTTTGATTACTGAGTCAAAATCTTTACTTGCTGTTTGTCTATGCAAATTGTCTATTTCATCTTGATTCACTTTCAGTAGTTTGTGTCTTTCTAGAAATTTGTCCCTTTCATCTAAGGTACCTAATTTTTTATTGTACAGGTTTCATAGTATTCTTTCATAATTTTTTAATTTCTGTATAATCTGTAGTAATGTGCTGTCTCTCATTTCTGATTCTAATACAGTCATTGCCTCAGTTGGTGATGGGAACACATTCTGAGAAGTGCATCATTGTGCAAACATCATAGAGTGTACTTCCACAAACCTAGATGATATAGCCTATTGCTCTTAGATTACAAACCTGTACTGGTAGGCAATTGTAACACAATGATAAGTATTTGAGTTCCTAAACATATGTGAACATAGAAAAGGCCCAATAAAAATATAGTATAAAAAGTTTTAAAAAATGGTGCGGTTGTCTAGGGCACTTACAATGAATGGAGCTTTCAGGACTGGATCTTGTCTGGGTGAGTCAGTGAACGGTGAGTGAATGTGAAGGCCTGGGACATTCCTGTGCACTGCTATGGACTTTATAAACACTGTACATTTAAGCTACACCAAATCTGTAAAAATTTTTTTTCTTCCTTCAATATTAACTTTAGTGTAACTGTTTTACTTTATAAACTTTTTAATTTTTAAAACTTTTTCACTCGTTTTAACAACACTTAGCTTAAAAAACAAACACATTGTACAACTGTACAAAAATATGTTCTTTATATTCTCATTCTATAGGCATTTTTATATTTTTAACTTAAAATTTTTTTTTACTTAAAATTTTTTTTTGTTAAAAACTAAGACAGAAACACACCCATTGGCTGGGCGCAGTGGCTCACACCTGTAATCCCAGCACTTTGGGAGGCCAAGGCAGGCAGATCACGAGGTCAGGAGATTGAAACCATCCCAGCTAACATGGTGAAATGCCGTCTCTACTAAAAATACAAAAAATTAGCCAGGCATGGTGACAGGCACCTGTAGTCCCAGCTACTCGGGAGGCTGAGGCAGGAGAAT
Organism: Macaca nemestrina; assembly: GCF_043159975.1. Taxonomy (NCBI): domain Eukaryota; kingdom Metazoa; phylum Chordata; class Mammalia; order Primates; family Cercopithecidae; genus Macaca; species Macaca nemestrina. Next base: position 131,391,693 of record NC_092132.1, on the reverse strand, counting down.
CGCTTGAACCTGGGAGGCAGAGGTTGCAGTGAGCTGAGATCGTGCCACTGTACTCCAGCCTGGGCGACAGAGTGAGACTTCGTCTCAAAAAAAAAAAAAAAAAAAAAGAAAGAAAGAAAGAAAGAAACACACACATTAACCTTCGCCTACACAAGGAGAGGTTCAGCAACATCACTGTCCTTCACCTCCACATCTTGTCGCATTGGAGGATCTTCAGGGGCAGACACACGTGGAGCTGTCATCTCCTATCTCCTCTGATAACAATACCTTCTTCTGGAAAACTGCATGAGGCAGTTTTACAGTTACCTTTTTCATTTGTAAGTAGGAGTACACTCTAAAATAACAATACAGTGCATAGTATCAAAAACACATAAATCAGTAAGTCATTTATTATCAGTATCAAATATTACATATAGAAATTCATTATATGTGCTATACTTTTAAACAACTGGCAGTGGAGTAGGTTTGTTTACATCAGCATTGCCACAAACACCTGAGTAATGCATTGACTTATGACATTACTAAGCGATAGGAATTTTTCTGCTCCATCATAATATTATGGGACCACCGTCACATATGTGGTTCATTGTTGACCAAAACGTCATCATGCAGTGTGTGACTATAATTTGAGTCTTATTTTTTCCCTGTGTTAATTTTTGTAATACCATTAGTTGTGCCAATATATCAATCAATTCAAAGAACTAGATTTTGAGTTCATTAATTTACTCTGTTGTTTTTCTATTCTCCGTCTCATTAATTTCTGCTCTAATCTGTATTATTTTCTTCCTTCTGCTTGCTTTATGTATAGTTTGCTCTTCTTTTTCCAGTGTCTTAGAGTGGATTATTAGGTTATAGATTGAGATATTTCTTCTTCCTTAATAGACATTTAGGAAGGATATTTCTTGTTCCTTAATAGACAATTTCTCTGTAAACTTCAGTTATGTTAGCTGTATCCCATAGGTTTTCATATGTTGTGTCTTCATTTTCATTCGTCGTATTTTCTGATTTCTCTTTTTATTTCTTCTTAGACAAGTTGGTTGTTTAGGAGTGTGCTATTTAATTTTTATATAGCTGTGAGGTTCCCCAGTTTCTTCCTGCTATTGATTTCTAATTTTATTCCATTGGGGTAGGAGAGTGTACTTTGTATTATTTCTATCCTTTTAAGTGTATTAAGGTTTATCTTATGGCCGAGCATATGGTCTGTTTTGGAGAATGTTCTATGTGCACTTTAAAAGAATGTATATCTTGTTTTGATTGAGTAGAGTGTTTTATAGACATCTGTCTGGTCTAGTCGTTAGTTGTGTTGTTCAAGTCTGCTACTTTCTTGTTGATGTTCTTTCTAGATTTTTTGGTATGAATTCCTATAGGTTAAGGAAACTATGCTTTTAAGTGTGGTTTTCATTGCAAATATTTTCTCCTAGTTTGTTTTCATGTTAGTCATGATTTCTTCCATGCAGTTTTCTTCCTAATTTTTATATAATTAACTGTACACAACTTTTTAGTTTCTCGTGAGACTGAGAAGGTCCTTTCTCTCTCCAAACTTGAAAGAAAAATTTCTCATGCAGTAGTTGTGTGGTTTCATACTTTACAGTTGACACCTTGATAGAACTAGTCTCTATTTCTTTATAGGAAGAGCATAAGCAAGAAGCTTTATTATTTTTCAGCAGTAACCTTAGTTGCCCCAGCACTACTACTGAATGATCACATTTTTATCATTGGTAGTGTCATCATCATAACACATCATCAAGGAAGTTGTTTTTCACAGTTTGGGTTTTTTGGCTGAGCTCCACGATTCCTTGCACAGTGTGGTCACCAGGTGCTGATGTGCCCTCCTTGGATGAATGAGTAATGTGGGTTCTAGGAAGCCTGCATTAACGCGGATGTGACGTCCTCAGCCTTTCATAGACTATGTTTCATGTGAGAGGTGGGAAGAACAGCTGAACAGAAGGCTGGGGACTGCCCAGATCCAGAGGCACCAAGAGCTTTTTATCAGGTTTTCACTTGCTATTTGCAGAGATTTTTTTTTAAGGCGCTATTGGTAGTGTTAAAAGGGTAAATTCATCAGAAGGCATAATAATCATAAATGTGTATATGCCTAATGATAGAACTTTAAAATGCATGAAGCAACACTCAAAAGGATTAAAGGGAGATCATATCACCCCCTTCTTACCAATCGATAGAATGATCTGATGAAAACAGTAAAATAACAGATCTGAACACCGTCAACCATCTTGACAAATGTTTATGCCTAATATTCCATTATTGGAATGCTAAACATGTGGAATTATTTATATCCTACTGCTCAAGGTCATAGCCAAGGTCTAATTGTAAAATTTCAAAAAATTGCAACCTCAGGCATAAACGGGTTAATTGACATTTATAGCGCATACATGCAACCTGTACCGCAGATTCCTTCTTTTCTATGAACATGGTACTTCCACCAAGATAGACCACATTGTGAACTATGAAACAAATCTAAAAACATTTGAAATGAAGGAAATTATATAAAATATATTCTCTGATCTCAGTGAAATTAATAACTATATCTAGAAAGAATCCCAATATGTGAATATTAAGCAACTTACTTATAAATAATTCACAGTTCATGGATGAAATCAAAAGAGAATTCAAAATATTTCAAAATAAATGATGATGATTATATAACATGTGGAAATGTGTGGGACGCCACTACACCAGTGCTTAGAGTGAAATGCACAGCTTTCAAGGCTTCTGTTAAGAGTTGGGAATTTGGGGAAACAAGGAGTGACTGCTAATGGGTATGGAGTCTTTTTGGGGTGATGATGAAAATGTTCAAAAATTGATTTTATTGGTGGTTATACATGTCTATAAATATATTCAAATGGAAGAATTCTATGATTATATATGTGATATATAAAGTATATCTCAGAGAAGTTGTTAAGGATTAAAAGAAGAATGGTATCAAAATCAGTGACTCAGAGGTCTGCATTACTTACCCGTAAAATAAGTGTAAATTAAACTCGGAGGCAGTAGCAGGGAGGGAAAGAAATAATAGAGTAGAAATTAATGAAATAGAATACAAAGAATAAAAGAAATCAACAAGCCAAGAGTTGGGTCTCAGAAGTGATCAACACAATTAATAAAATTAATAAACCAAACCTCAAAAGAAAAAGAACAATGGCCTGAAACACCAACATCAAGAATTAATGATGGGATATTATTACAAACTCTACAGCTATTAAAAGGATAATAGTGGGATCTCATGAATAACTTTATGTGAAAAAAATTCTACAACTTAGATGAAATAGAGAAATTTCTTGAAAAACCTTACTTAGCAAAATAGTCACAAGAGGTATAGATCACTTAAATATTTCTACAGCTGTGTAAGAATTGGAATTTATTGGCTGGGTGCGGTGGCTCAAGCCTGTAATCCCAGCACTTTGGGAGGCCGAGATGGGTGGATCATGAGGTCAGGAGATCGAGACCTTCCTGGCTAATACGGTGAAACCCCGTCTCTACTAAAAAATACAAAAAAAAAAACTAGCCGGGCGAGGTGGCGGGCACCTGTAGTCCCAGCTGCTCGGGAGGCTGAGGCAGGAGAATGGAGTAAAATGTAAAACCCGGAAGGTGGAGCTTGCAGTGAGCCGAGATCCGGCCACTGCACTCCAGCCTGGGCGACAGAGCGAGACTCTGTCTCAAAAAGAAAAAAAAAAAAAGCTATCGCTAACATCAGTGAAAATAGTAAAATATTGAATCCATTCCTTCCATGATTGGGACCAATTCCAAGCATGTTTCTGCGATCACATCTACTCAGCATTGAACTCAAAGTCCTAGCCAGTGCGGTATGGTTGGGGAGGAAGGATAATTGAAAAGGAAGGACTGGAACCACTTTAATTTGCAGAGAACAATTACTGGAAGTAACTGGTGAATCTGGCAGGTCACAGGATACAAGCCAAGTAATACACGGCTGTGAGAGCAGAAAAAGGAAACACACACAGGGTTTCCTACACACATTAGTGTAGCTGTCACCAGATATTTAAACACTTATGCAGAAGTGTGTTGCATTTGATCTTCTTTCAATCTAATCAGCTGTCAAACCGAGCTCAGCATAAACTGTTTTTATTTTAACAACTTTCTCCTCTTCCTCCTCCTGCTCTTTCTCCTTCTTTTCTAATTTAACTTTCTAATTTAAAATATTCTCCAATTACAGAAAAGACTATACTCTAAATCAAAAACTATACTATACACTTTGCTCTGAACCATCTGAGAGCAAACTACCCATAGAATACACATCACCCCCGGCTGGGTGCAGTGGCTCACGCCTGTAATCCCAGCACTTTGAGAGGCCAGGGTGGGTGGATCACGAGGTCAAGGATCGAGGCCATCCTGGCTAACACACTGAAACCTTGATTCTACTAAAAATACAAAAAATTAGCTGGGCGTGGTGGCGGGCACCTGTAGTCCCAGCTACTTGGGAGGCTGAGGTGGGAGAATGGTATGAACCCGGGAGGCGGAGCCTGCAGTGAGCCAAGATTGAGCCACTGCATTCCAGCCTGGGCAACAGAGCGAGACTCCATCTCAAAAAAAAGAAAAAAAGAGTACACATCACCCCTACATACTTGACTGGATATTTCCAATAAATAAAGACATTCTCCTGCATAACCACAATACAACCCTCAGTATCAGACAGTAAGCATCAGTACATTACTATCTCAGACTAATCCTCAGACCCCAGTGGTTTTCACTTGTCTTTATGATGTAATTTATTGCACAGAAATCCCGCCCTGAATAACTACACTGCTCTTTCATCTTTTTCTGTGACTCTTTAGTATTCAGTGGGACACTGACAGGCTGTTTTGGGGGACAGTTTGTAAAGTGCCCTTTAAAACCTGTAGTTGTGGCCAGGCGCGGTGGCTCATGCCTGTAATCCCAACATTTTGGGAAGCCGAGGTGGGCAGATCACGAGGTCAGGAGATCGAGGCCAGCCTGGCTAACATGGTGAAACCCCGTCTCTACTAAAAATACAACGAATTAGGCAGGCGCCTGTAGTCTCAGCTACTCGGGAGGCTGAGGCAGGAAAATCGCTTGAAACCGGGAGGTGGAGCTTGCAGTGAGCCAAGATGATGCCCCTGCACTCCAGCCTGGGTGACAAGAGCCTGACTTCATATAAAAAACAAAAAACAAAAAACACCCTTGAAGTTCATTATTTGATATTTATTTCAATATCCTGATTTTTAAAAATTTCATACATCATATAACCCTCGTTAGTAAAAGTGTATGTGTCTGTGCATATGTGAACACTGCCCAACCACAGCAGAATACCCATTTTTCTCATTTTTCTCAAGGGTACGAGAAACATTAGGGCACACTATATGTTATGCCACAAAACAAATCTTAATAAATTTTTAAAAATTGAAATAGTACAAAGTATCCTTTCTAATCACAATAAAAGGAAATGATATATCAACAGCAGAAGGAAAACTGAGAAATCCACAAATATGTAAAAATTAAACAACATGTTTTTAAACAGCCAATGGGTTAAAAAAAAAAAATCAAAAGGGATATTAGAAAATATCTTGAGAGGCAAGGTGCCGTGGCTCACGCCTGTAATTTCAGCACTTTGGGAGGCCTACGCAAGCAGATCACTTAAGGCCACGAGTTCGAGACCAGCCTGGGCAACATGGCAAAACGTTGTCTCTACAAAAAGTTAGCCAGGTGTGGTGGCGTGTGTCTGTAGTCCCAGCTACTTGGGAGGCTGAGGTAGGAGAATCACCTGAGCCCAGTAAGTTGAGGCTTCAGTGAGCTGTGATGGTGCCACTGCACTTTAGCCTGGGTGACAAAAATGACACCCCATCATCACCCCCAAAAAAGAAAGGAAATATCTTGAGACAGATGACAGGTGCACTAAAATCTCAGAAATCACCGCTAAAGAGCTTGTCCATGCAACCAAAAACCACACGTGTCCCAAAACCTATAGAAATAAAAAAATGTTTAAGAAAATATCTTGAGACAAATGAAAACACCATGTACCAAAACTTATGAGACATGAAAGCAGTGCTAAAATGGAAAGTGATAGCTGTAAATGTTCACATTAAAAAAAGAAAGTTCTCAAATCAACAATCTACCTTTACACCGTAACGAACTAGAAAACGAACAGCAAACTAAGCCCAAAACTAGCAAAGGGAGTAAATAATAAAGATGGGAGCAGAGATAACAGAAATAGAGGATAGAAAAAAATAGAGAAAATCAAAGAAGTCTCAAGCTGACTCTCAGGAGAGATCCCTAACATGTACACACCAAGAAAGAGAGAAAACTACAATCAGAAATGAAAGAGAGGACATTTCAAACAAATTTGCAGAAATCAAAAGGATTGGCCGGGCATGGTGGCTCACGCCCATAATCTCAGCACTCTGGGAGGCTGAGGCAGGTGGATCACCTGAGGTCAGGAGTTCAAGACCAGCCTGGCCATGATGAAACCCTGTCTCTACTAAAAATGCAAAAAATTAGCAGGGCATGGTGGTGTGTGCCTGTAATCCCAACTACTTGGGAGGCTGAGGCAGGAGAATCGCTTGAACCTGGGAGGCTGAGCCGAGATTGTGCCATTGCACTCCAGCGTGGGCAACAAGAGCAAAACTCCATCTCAAAAAAAAAAAAAAAAAAAAAAAAATCAAAAGGATTATAAAAAATACTGTGAGTAATTTTATGTCAACAAACTAGATCACATAGATAAAACTGATACATTCTAGAAACACACTACCTACCAAGACTGAATAACGAAGAAATCAGGATTTTGAACAGAACTATAGCAAGGATATAGAATCCATAATCCAAAACTTCCCAACAAAGGAAAGTCCAGAACCAGTTGGTTTCAATGATGATGGCTACCAAACATTTAAAGAACCAACACTAATTTTCCTCGAACTCTTCCAAGAAATTGAGGAGGGAACATTTTCTGACTCTTTCTGTGGGCCCTGCATTATCCTGATACTATAGAATTGTTGAAAAGAGGCCTCCATTCCTTGTTCCTGATCTTGGAGGAAAAACCTTTAGTCTTTCACTATTGAGTAGGATGGTAGCTGTTGGCTTTTCATATGTGGCCTAAATGTAAGATCTATAAGAATTGGCCAGGCGCAGTGGCTCAAGCCTGTAATTCCAGCACTTTGGGAGGCCGAGACGGGCGGATCACGAGGTCGGGAGATCGAGACCATCCTGGCTAACACGGTGAAACCCCATTTCTACTAAAAAGAATACAAAAAACTAGCCGGGCGAGGTGGCGGGCGCCTGTAGTCCCAGCTACTAGGGAGGCTGAGGCAGGAGAATGGCGTGAACCCGGGAGGCGGAGCTTGCAGTGAGCCCAGATCGCGCCACTGCACTCCAGCCTGGGCGACAGAGAGAGACTCCGTCTCAGAAAAAAAAAAAAAAAAGATCTATAAGAATTATGCAACGCTTGGAAGAAAACATAGCAATTTTACTTCTGGATATATATCCAAAAGAAATCTAAAGCAGGGTCTCACCCATGTACATAGGACAGCCATGTACATAGGAGCATTATTCACAATAGCCAAAATGTGAACACAACCCAAGTGTCCATCGACAGATGAATAGATAAACAAAATGTGCTATCTATAACACACAATGGAAAGAAAGGAGATTCCAATGCATGGTACCAAGTGGATGGATCGTGATGACATTATGCTAGGTGGAATATGCCAGCCACAAGAAAAAAATAAATACTGCATAGTTCCATTTATATGAGGTACCTAGAGTAGTCAAATTCATAAAAACAGACAGTAGGATGGTAGTTGCCAAGGGCTGGGCGGAGGTAGGGGCAAAGAGACAAATATAAGTACAAACAAATGGTTGAGTTTTAGAACCGGGAGAGAGACGTGAGTTCTGTCTAGTTTTGGAGGCTTGGGGGAATGGAATGTGAAATTGATCTTGTGACGGAGGAGATCTGGAAGCCACTCATGCCAACCCCTGCTTTGCTGCCACATGTCATACCTGGCTCAGCCACAACCATCAGAGTTCATGATCAGTCACCTGCCTCACAGCAGTGGAAACATAGCCCTTTGGGAGAATCGTGTCCAGCAGGTATATTCTAAGACTGATCTCCAATCCTTTACACCACCCTTTTCCTTACAATACACCATATACAAAAATTATCTCAAAATTCATCAATAATATTCCTTTTCCTTACAATACACTATATACAAAAATTATCTCAGAATTCATCAGTAACATTCCTTTTCCATGTTCTTCCTGTTTTCTGCAGTTTCTGGTTCTTCTATTCAACAGGTATTTATTGATTCTTGCCAAATCCAAGGTCATGAAGCCTTATCCCCGTGTTTTCTCCTAAGAGTTTTGTAGTTTAGCTCTTGATCCATTTTCAATTAATTTTTGTATACGGTGTCAGATAAGAGTCCAGCTTTATTCTTTTGCATGTAGCTATCCAGTTGCCATTTGTTGAAAAGACGATTTTTCCCATGAAATGGTCTTGGCATCCTTGTCAAAAAACAATTGACCATAAAGGTATGGGTTTACTTTTGGAGTCTCAATTCTTTTCTAGTGATTTATATCTGTCCTTTTGCCAGTGCTACACTGTATTATGAGATTTAGTCACATCTTCAGGTTCCCCTATTTTTTTTTTTTTTTGAGACTGAGTCTGGCTCTGTCGCCCAGGCTGCAGTGCAGTGGCGTGATCTCAACTCACTGTAAGCTCCGCCTCCTGGGTTCATGTCATTCTCCTGCCTCAGCCTCCTGAGTAGCTGGGACTACAGGTGCCCACCAGCATGCCCGGCTAATTTTTTGTATTTTTAGTAGAGATGGGGTTTCACCATGTTAGCCAGGATGGTCTCGATCTCCTGACCTCGTGATCCACCCGCTTCGGCCTCCCAAAGTGCTGGCATTACAGGCATGAGCCATCGTGCCCAGCCCAGGTTTCCCTTCTAGTTCTCTTGCTATGTCCACCACATCTGTGGTTACTTCCAGCCCTAAAGTCTTGAACTCCTCAAAGTTATCTCTACGGATGGGCAAACAGCTTTACCCCTCCCAAATACAATGGGATCCAGAAAAAAGAATGTGACCAAGCTATGATTACACAGTGGAAATACTTTATTTTATAAATGAGTAATTCAAGATCTATTTTATCTTCACGATTCTCTGAATGGCAACAGGGCCTGGATTCTATAATCTGGGGACACCATTCAGGTTGGGACAACGGTCCCCAGGCTCAGAAACACATGACCAATTTACCCTGGTGAGACTGCCCCATGTCTCTTGCCTGTCAGGACCAAATCAGTACCAGTCCTGTTCATCCCACCCCTCGGAGCTCCCTGTATCTTTCTCTGCTTTCCATTTCATCTGCCAATGTCTCAACTGGGCCTGGATTTTGTGGGATATTCCCACATGTCCCAAGCTGCCCATGTCCCACCCGCTCCCCCATCCTCCTCATGCAGAGCAAGACCATGAGAGGCAGCCAGTTCAGTGACAGAAATGGACACAGCAGACGACCCTTGGAGGAAAAGGTGGGATCTGCCACTGACGGGGTCTGCAGTGCTGGGCTTTGAATCTCACAGAGAGTGAGGATTTTATGATTCACTGTAGGTGCAAATATTTTGTTTAAAAAGTTCTCTCAACTTTTTTTTTTTTTTTTTTTGAGATGCGGTCTCACTCTCACTCTGTCACCCAGGCTGGAGTGCAGTGGCTCAGTCTCGGCTCACTGCAAACTCCCCCTCCTGGGTTCAAGTGATTCTCCTGCCTCAGCCTCCCGGGTAGCTGGGATTGCAGGGACGTGCCCCCAAGTCCTAGCTAATTTTTGTATTTTTAGTAGAGACTGGGTTTCACTATGTTGGCCAGGTTGGTCTCAAACTCCTGAGCTCAGGTCATCCACCCACCTCGGCCTCCCAAAGTGCTGGGATTACAGGCATGAGCCACGGTGCTTGGCCTAAAAAAGCTCTCTCAAGAGTCTGTTATGGTATATTTCAGATTTGAGGATGCAAACTAAAAAGAGAGATAAAAGAACTTTTATTATGAAACCCTTCTCCATTGAAAGGGAAAATCTACTAGCAGATGAGCCTGGTTCATGAGCAGGATTGTGGGTGCTGGGCAGTGAACCTCAGCCAGTGTCACATTAAATGGGTGGGTCTGGCATCCTGTGTGCTGGACAGGCAGGCATGGGTTCAACACTGAAGGAGGGGAAGAGCTGTCCGATGGCAGACCTTTACAGTGATTCTGCAGGGAGAGGGTGAGGCAAGCCTGTAGGGCTGGAGGATAAGGAGGAAAACTGAGCAACAGGCTCATGCTGAGAGATGGTAAAACCCAAATCAGAGAAGTCAAAGAAAAGGGCAAAGATGACTTTGCATGTTGGTCACCTTCAGGACTGGGGTGGGCGAAATGTCACTTCCAGCAGTCTATTCAGAAAATGCACTAAAAGACCACTACTTGTCCAAACTCAGAATATTGGGGGTTGTCAATAAAACTAAAGGAAATTTTAAACATTTGATGACATTCCATATGGTGGGCATTTTACATGCAGGTAGTGAAGTGGTGGGCACCACTGCTGTCTTGTTTACTACCTGGGACAGAATTCTGGCCTCCCTGTTCCTCAGTTTTCATGTGATAAAATGGACATGATAAGATATTTCAGGCATGCTTCATGTTATAGAGTGAGTTCAGGAGCAGCCCCTGGCAGGAATGGAATACTAGGCTGTCAAAGGTTCTGTCTTTTCTAATGCTGTGCCCACATTCCCGGGGGAGACCTCACAGGCATCATCCCATAGCCTCGCCTTGTCCTTCACATGGTTTATTGCAGGAGCACCAAGAGGTCCATTGAGGCAGTAATCACATAGGTCCAGATCCCTATCAGAATAAAAGGTGGATTCTGAGCTATCCTGTGAACTGTCTACACAATAGGGTGGCTGTCCATCTTTCTTCCTCCCTGCTTTCCATTTCCTTTTCCCTTTCCTTCCCTTTCTGCTTTCCTTTTCCCTTTATCATTTTCTTTCCTTTCTCCCCTGCTCTCCTCTCCTTTTCTTCCCCCTCCTTCTCTTTCTCCTTTTCTTATTTTCTATTTTTCTTGTTCAAGTGTAAATTTTTTAGATGTACCACAAGGTATGGACCATCATACAAGGTACTTTAATGTTTTCTCATCTTGCTCAAGAAATAAAATAATTAAAAACGCAGGTGGAAACCCCACAAATGTGTCAATCACCTCTCCCTCCCTGCAGCAAATGCTTGCCTAGTGATTACATCTCTAATTTCAGGAGAATTACAAGAATGGTTTCTTGATCCAAGATAGCAACATATGGAAGGACAGTGTAAAACTCCGAAGTGCGTTACCCCTTTCTAACATATTATGAGTGCTTATATGATGATGCAGTAAAGCCTGCACTTCCTGGACTGACATTTAGGACCCTTCATGGTTTGACCTCTCCCGTATGACACGGTCTTCCAGTCTCTCTGACCAGATGCTTTACTTTTCTTTTACTTGAAGACCTTCTCCCCAACAGACAATCAAGCTAGTCCAGCTGTTGTTTACAGCTCATTCTATGGACATCTGCTTGTTGTCAAATTCCTTAGGACCCAGGTCTCACTCTGAAGTGACCAACCCCTTTTAACTTCACTTTCCTTATTACAATTACCTTAGCCTACATTCCCTCTTCCATTTCATCCAAAAGGTTTCTCCTTCCTCAGAAATATGGCAGCTATTCTCTTTACTCCTCACTTGACACAAACATTCCTTACCTTTTATTGTCGTTTTCCTTTCGCTGACTGCATAAATTCTGTTGAGGTAATAAGCTACTTGTTTTCCTTTTTTTAAACATCAGGCATCTCTTTGTTTTCCACATTGTGTCTTATATGCATTGTCTAACACAAAGAGTTTGCTCAATAATGGTTTGTAGATCTTGATCTGATGGAGAAATGAGTTTAGCCCAATCAATTTTTTCTTTTCCTGGGACTATTTGACCGTCCCAAATGGCCGTGTGATTTCTTACTGTTGAGGTCTTGGTGAATGTGGGCTGGGTGCTGGTGGTGAAGCAGAGGAGAGGTAGGGGCTAGCTCTTCCTAGAATCAACCAGAATCATTGTCTTCTGATTTGTGACTATTCCCTTCCTTCCTCTGGTTCACTTTTAGGCTGTTTGAATGGTAGCCATGCAAAAAGTGAGGGTGGGTAGACCCTGGCACTTATTTCCAATATTCCCTAACTTTTCTCCTTCTGTCTTTGATCATTTCCTGACTAACTTTGAATCTACCTGTTTCCAGGTAACTTGGTGGCCCAAAGGAGGGCTAAAGAGATCTACCTAGGGCTGGCCGGGCGTGGTGGCTCACACCTGTAATCTCTGCACTTTGGGAGGCTGAGGTGGGCAGATCACGAGGTCAGGAGATCAAGACCATCCTGGCTAACACGGTGAAACCCCGTCTCTACTAAAAATTCAAACAATTAGGCGTGGCCAGGCGTGGTGGCCGCCACCTGTAGTCCTAACTACTTGGGAGGTTGAGGCAGGAGAATGGCGTGAACCCGGGAGGCGGAGCTTGCAGTGAGCCAAGATCACACCACTGCACTCCAGCCTCCAGCCTGGGCGACGGAGCGAAGAAAGAAAAAAAAGGAGATCTACCTAGGGTCTTCCCTGTCAGCCACACCTGACTTGAATCTAGTGGAAATCCTTTTCATCCTCAATCTTGTACATGGAAATGATGATAATGGTAATGCCACAAAGGAATTGAGGGCTTTAGAAAGTCCAGAGTTGGCTTTGGTATTGCACCTTCCTGATCTGTGACCTGACATAGATGACCACAGCCTGAGGACCTGCTGTCAGACATCTGTGTATAGAAGACAGCTCCATCCTCACAGTCAAAGGGAACTGTCAATGGACAGAGCCCAGAACCCCCCGCAGTGCCGTGGGTGTGTTCCTTAGGAATGTCCACACTGCTAATGCCTAAAGCACGAAGGCAGAGATCATTTGAGGCCAGGAGTTCAAGACCAGCTTGGCCAACATGGCGAAACCCTGGCTCTACCAAAAATACAAAAATTATGCGGGCGTGATGGCACATGTCTGTAATCCCAGCTACTCGGCTGGCTGAGGCGGTAGAATTGCTTGAGCCTGGGAGGTGGAGGTTGCAGTGAGCCAAGGTCGTGCCACTCCACTCCAGCCTAAGCAACAGAGTGAGACTCTGTCTAACTAAAAATATCTATATCACAGACATAAGGGATCCAGCTTTTGTTGGGCTCCTAATATTTGCAGACAGTGAATTAACTGCTTTATATACATTGCCTTCTTTAATTAATACAGTAGTTCTGTGAGGAGGTATTAGCAGCCCATTATTGCAGATGAGGAAAGCTGAGACCCAGAAAGACAATTCAATATGTTCAGGAAAGGTCCCTGCCTTTAACCAATGCAGCTGCACCTGGAACCTCTCTTGTCTGATTCCCAATTCTGCTTTTCTTGTCTACTTGATAATTCACCAAAAAGCTTGCCCGGATGATGTAACCCAGGCTACACATATTATGTAGGACACTGTCACCTCCATGTGGGAGGTGCCCCATCTTGTTTTATCACCTTATATGCCACGAGAACCTTGAGCAGTGCCTGGCTCAAAGCAGGTGTAGGTAGATGTTTACTGCACAAGTGCGTGAAGGAAGGGCAGATGGATTGTGCCATTCAGAAGGCACAAGAGAATAGACATGCCATCTATGTTTTCCATCATGGACTTCTTGGGCACGCCTACAGAATCCCCTCATGAAACTTCTAACTACTGTGGTGCCACCTGCCTCTAGAGGGACAACATATGTCATCTTCAATTCAGATTAACGAGAACAAGGGCCATTTGTAAAACTGTACCAATGAGGAGCAGTTTCCTTACCAAAAAACTGATCATAAGAGGCTGGGTTAAGTGGCTCATGCTGTAATCACAGCACTTTGGGAAGCCCCAGAGGGAGGATCACTGGGGCCAGGAGTTCGAGACCAACCTAGTGAGACAAGAACTATTTATATACTTAAAAATAAACACTTTAAAAAGATAGAATTAAGATCTCTTCAGTACTTTTCTTATCATAGAACATGCTTCAATTCAAGTATTTTCTTATAACTCAATTAAGTCTTGTGATTTTCTTCAGACAAATTATTCCTTTTTTTTTCTCACTCTGTCACCTAGGCTGGAGTGGAGTTGCATGATCTTAGCTCACTGCAACCTCTGCCGCCTAGGCTCGAGCAATTCTCCTTCCTCAGCCACCTGAGTAGCTGGAATTACAGGTGTGTGTCATCATGCCCGGATAATTTTCGTATTTTTAGTAGAGCCAGGATTTTGCCATGCTGGTCAAGCTGGTCTCGAACTGCTGACCTCAGGTGATCTGCCCACCTCGGCTTCCCAAAGTGCTGGGATTACAGGTGTGAGCCACTGCGCCCGGCCGGCTCCTGTTTTTCTGCAAAAATTCTTACCATTGTGAATTGTCCTCCTATTCTGTTCTAAGAACAAGAATAGGTGAATAATTCTGCTAAATGGCTTTTCAGCCTCCATTGAGACTACATGATGCTTACTTATTGATACTATTGATACAGTACATTATTTTTTAACATATTCACATTCTCTGAATGAGCTTTTACGTTAGATTTTCCAAAGTACCCTCATATATATGGAAGTCATTAGTCTCCTAAAAGCCAGGGAGGAGGTAGCTGTGTCTTGTTGGGGTGGTGAAAATTGCCTAAATGGGGCAGAAAGGGACTTTCTGGGAATGGTGGAAATTCTCTGTCTTGACTGCATAATGGTTACATGTGAGTATATAGTTATCATAGAGGAAATGAAACACTCAAGAAATGAACAGCTGAGGCTGGGGACCGGTGGCTCATGCCTGTAATCCCAGCACTTTGGGAGGCAGAGGTGGGCAAATCATTTGAGTCCAGGAGTTCCAGACCAGCCTGGGCAACATGATGAAACCCCGTCTCTACTGAAAATACAAAAATTAGCCAGGCGTGGTGGTGTGCACCTAGTCCGAGCTACTCAAGGGGCTGAGGTGGGAAGATTGCTTCAGTCCAGCAGACTGAGGTTGCAGTGAGCTGAGATTGCGGCACTACATTCCAGCCAGGGTGACAGAGTAAGACCCTGTTTTTTGTTTGTTTGTTTGCTTGTTAAGTGAATAGTTTACTGCATGAACTTACATCTCAGTGACCAAAGAGGGGCAGAGAATCTGTAAGCTCTTCAAGATAAGAGGTTTATCATCATTTTCATGGAGACCAAAGAGGGGAGGTGACATGCACCAGGTCCCACAGCTGGTGGCTTCTCAGAATCACTGTTGGAATCCACAACTCCGGACTCTGATCAAGGGGGTTCTCCATTGTTTTTTTTTTTTTTTTTTTTTTTTTTTTTTTGGCAGTCTCGCTCTGTCATCAGGCTGGAGTGCAGTGGCACTCGATCTCGGCTCATTGCAACCTCCAACTCCCTAGTTCAACCGATTGTCCTGCCTCAGTCTCCCTAGTAGCTGGGATTACAGGCACGTGCCACCATGCCCGGCTAATTTTTGTATTTTTAGTAGAGATGGGGTTTCACTATGTTGGCCAGAATGGTCTCAATCTCCTGACCTCATGATCCACCTGCCTTGGCCTCCCAAAGTGCTGAGATTACAGGAGTGAGCCACCGCGCCCGGCCCATTGTCTTTTATAGACACCTAAAAGCTGAAGGATCTCAGATGAAAAAGATGAATGAATATCAGTGAATGTCACTTGTTTCTTTTCATGTTCTTTAAATGAGGCTGTACAAAACATAACCTCGTATTCTTGGCCCTCTGTCTCTCTAAGGAAGGCGGTGTGCAGTGCGATGCACACACATTTTATTGAATCCCTTGTGAAAAAAGCTAAATAAATCTTGGGACCATAAAATCACTAAGCCAAAGGGAGAAGTCAAGCTGTGAACTGTGTCAGGTAAACCTGCCTCCCATTTTATTCTTAAATAAGATAGTTATGAAGATTAAAAAGCTATATACCTCCCTCACAATTTGCCCATGAGAGAATTCTTTGTGGGCCTCAAGATCCTTACCCTAAAACAGTTCTGCTGAATTTCACTTTGGCAATGTACATTGATCAGCTACAAGATCAGCTACATTGATAGCTGATCTTCACAGGTGTGGGACAGAAAGTCATCCCTCTGCCCACCTGAGACAAAGGCATATCTGACTGCTTCCTCCGCCCTGTTGTTTCTGAAAAATGCAGATTCACTGAGCCAGATAAGGCATGAGTGACTATTCCTCTCCCTCTACCCTTTTACATATAAGCTGTGTACTCAGTGAAAGGCTGATCAAAGATCCAAAAGAATGCAAGTTTTTGTCTCTTATCTACCTATGACCTGGAAGCCTCCACTTCCGGTTGTCCCGCCCTTCTGGACAGAACCAATGTACCTCTTATGCATATTGATTAATGTCCCATCTCTGCCTAATATATAACAGAAAGCTGACTCCAACCATTTTGGGCATATGTCCTCAGGACCTCATGAGCCTGTGTCATGGGTGTGTCCTCAACCTTGGCAAAATAAACTTTTTACAAATTATTTATTTATTTATATATTTATTTTTGAGACAGGGTGTCACTTTGTCACCCAGGTTGGAATGCAGTGGCGAGATCTCCACTCACTGTAACCCCTGCTTCCCAGATTCAAGAGATTCTTGTGCCTCAGCCTCCTGAGTAGCTGGGACTACAGGCGTGCGCCACCACACCCAACTAATTTTTGTATTTTTAGTAGAGACAGTCTCAAACCCCTGACCTCAAGTGATCCACCGGCCTTGGCCTTCCAAATTGCAGGGATTATAGGCAGGAGCCACTGCGCCTGGCCACAGAATAAACTTTCTAACTTGATTGAGACCTGTCTCATATTTTGGGTTCACATCCTCACATTCCCGAGATCTGGGTGGGGTTCTTCTCTCTTGGGGTTCACTTATTGCTCAGGATCTGTTTGCCCCCACCTACCTCTGCCCCAGCCTCAGGGAATGAGGCTAAGCTGGGTATAAACAGAGATCCCCTGCCCCAGGCCCTGTGCTTTCTGCAGATGCGGAAGTGGCCACCCTGGGACCTGCTCCCATGACAAGCGCAGCCCAGGCAACCTCTTCCCTCCTCTGAGCGCCCGCTGCAGCCACTGTCTCTCCCTCCCTCGGGCTCTCACCCACTTTACTTTCTGCCTCTGTACTGTCCATCCAACCTCACCAGGTGGGTTCTCAGCCCTGTGTGAGGGCTGATTCTCTGATGACCTTGACTCCCTGCAGCACCTTGGGTGCCAGGGAGGCCAGGCAGTGTGGGCACACTCTCTGTGGATGGGAAGCGGGTGGAGCGGATGGGTGCTACAGCGGTAGGTTTGCCAGCACAGGGGACTCTCCAGGTTCCCCCCTTGGGTTCTGGGCCTCATGTGGGATCTTCTGTCCTTTCTGAACTGAGTCCCAGTTCACCTGGCTGTCTCGGTGGCTTTCTCCACCCAGCTCAGAGGCTTTGCTTCTACAACTTTGGATAGATCCTGCCCTTTAACTCCTGGAAACCGCTCATGAGGCAGCCGAGCCTCGTGGACAGTGAGATCCTCGTGGCCAGAGCTGATGCAGCGAGCCCAAGGGATGCCTTGTATGGATGCTGGTGAGATGCATCAGCAAAACCAGGTGGGGCTCCTTGGTCCACACCCTGCAGGATGCCTTGGAAACACTGGCAGAAAGATGTATTTACAGGCATAATTATTTTTTTTAAAACTCTGAAGCTAGGCCAGGTGCAGTGGCTCACGCCTGTCATCCCAGCACTTTGGGAGGCTGAGGTGGACGGATCATGAGGTTAGGAGATTGAGACCATCCTGGCTAACATGGTGAAACCCCGTCTCTACTGAAAAATACAAAAAATTAGCCAAGTGTGGTGGTGGGTGCCTGTAGTCCCAGCTACTGAGGAGGCTGAGGCAGGAGAATGATGTGAACCTGGGAGGTGGAGTTTGCACTGAGCTGAGATCGCGCCACTGCACTCCAGTCTGGGCAACAGAGAGAGACTCTGCCAAAAAAAAAAAAAAAAAAAAAAAAAAAATATATATATATATATATATATATATATATTATATTAAATGTTTTGGTCAATACATTCATTTGTCTCATGCTTTTAAACAAAAGCATAGTGTTTTCTTTCATAGTGGAACTATGGCTCATTCTACTGTTGCCTTCTGTGGATAGTTGCATTTGTTTTTGAAAATTCTAACAGCAATCATCTTATAGGTATCATATATCCAGATAGCCATGTGCACTACTTAAAAGCACAATTTGGAGTCAATGAGTTAATTATTTTTAAATTTTGTTTAGATTTTGACAAATTGTGCTCTGAAAGAAAATTATAACAAGTTTACTCTCACACCAAGAGTCCTACACCCTTGTTACTCTGAACTTTCATTCTTTCCTAGTCTAAGAAGTAAACAATGGTATATCTCACTGTTGTGTTTTTGATTTCTCAACGTTATTAGAGGATTTTCCAGGGTCCAGGAGTTTTCTGACACTGAATGTAAATGATCTGCAGACCTCAGATTAGACAGCAGGGGAGGGTGGCAGGGAAGACTGAATTCCCAGCTGTGCACTTGGGAAACCGTGGTCAGCTGGGTCCAGTCCCTGCCACCTGCCACACCTGTGAATGGAGATAAGGTCTCTGTCCTCGAGCTGTCAGGATGACCTTAAATGAGCCTGGAGCTGAGCTTGGTTCCTGACCCCAGGTCCTGGCTCTGTCAATGCTGGACTGGTCCAATCTCTGTGCCAGGTCCTTCCACCCCGCCACTCTCTCTATCAAAGTAGGAACTGAGAAATTCTGAAGGCTCAGAAGCTTAGACACTCAGGCTGTCAAAGAGCCCAGAGACTAGAGGCTGAAGACGGCCAGGGTTGGCCGTGCTCCTCTTCAGCTCTGTGACTCTGGTGTGGCCCAGCTCCTTCCTGTAAAATAAGAAAGAGATAAAAGTCTGCAGAGGCCCTGTATAAACTGCAGTGGACTGTGTTGGCAGTGGACTGTGTGAGGTTGTGTGGGAGGACAAACCACATCCTCAAGGCTGGTGTCAGTCACTCTGGATTGGATCCCCAGGGCATATGTCCTCCACCCAGCAGAGGCTGCACCTGCTCCTACCTGCACCTCTGTACCGGCTCCCTGAGCTTGGGGGCAGAAGCTTCTGAAGACTAGGATGGAGCACCATGGGGAGGGGCCATGGAGGAACAGAGGAGCCACATCACTGCAGGGCCACAGCCTGGTGTACCTGCCACATTTCCAGTTGTCCTTCTGGTAGGTGCCCAGCCCAGGTTGCAGTTTGAAGAGCGAGCAGGAAAGGTGTCTGTCGCTCCCACATCTAGGTAATATAAAAGCTAAACCCTCCAGGGGAACTGTAAAAGTTGGGGTACTATATGGGTGGCCTAAGCACTTGACTCCTCAGGGGAGAAGCTGGGAGTGGGGAGTTTTCTCCTGATCGCACTGCAGTGCGCACGAGGTGCTGTTTGTGTGTGAATGTGTCCCACCTTCTCCTGCCCATTTCGGTGTGGATGTTTTCTCAGTTCCCCATGTTTAGGAGTCTCTCCACTAGTTTCTGGCTTTCTCTCAGATAAAACTGATTCATGCGTAGATGTTTATTTGGTGCTTACACGAAGAGAGGAAAAGTGGAGAGCCTCCTGTAGAATTATCTTGCTGATGACACAAACTTGGTTTTAAACGTAACTTAGCTTCACTCACGGGGGCTGTGGCAGAGCTAGGAGGCGGCAGACACACTCTGAGGGATGATTTACCTTGTAGAATGGAGCAAACATCACCAGCTCAGGGACTACAAGGAGGATTAAATGAGATGTGTGTGAAATATTCTACATACACTACCCAATGATATATAAGTTGAGTCTGGAATACAAACTTATATTTTCTGTTTTTTGTTTTTTTGGTTTTTTTTTTTAGACAAAGTCTCACTCCATCACCAGGCTAGAGTGCTAGAGTGCAGTGGCGCGATCTCAGCTCACTGCAGCCTCCGCCTCCAAGGTTCAAGTGATTCTCCTGCCTCAGCCTCCTGAGTAGCTGGGACTACAGGCATACACCACCATGCCCAGCTAATTTTTGTATTTTTAGTAGAGACGGGGTTTCACCATGTTGGCCAGGATGATCTTGATCTCTTGACCTTGTGATCCGCCTGCCTTGGCCTCCCAAAGTGCTGGGATTACAGGCATGAGCTACTGCACCAGGCCACAAATTTATATTTTCTAATATCTTCATGAAAAAAGTAAAAAGAAATACATGATATTAATGTTCATGACATTTTATTAAATGTAATATAGCCAACATTTTCTCATTTCAACATGTAATTAATGTACAATAAAGTATTAATGAAACATTTTACATTCTTTAGTACACTAAATTCTTCTTTTTTTTTTTTTTTTTTGAGACACAGTCTCGCTCTGTCACCCAGGCTGGAATGCAGTGGTGCGATCTCAGCTCATGGTAAGCTCCACCTCCCGGGTTCTCGCCATTCTCCTGCCTCAGCCTCCCTAGTAGCTGGGACTACAGGCGCCCGCCACCACGCCTGGCTAATTTTGTTTTCATATTTTTAGTAGAGATGGGTTTCACTGTGTTAGCCAGGATGGTCTTGATCTCCTGACCTCATGATCCGCCTGCCTTGGCCTCCCAAAGTGCTGGGATAACAGGCATGAGCCACTGCGCCTGGCCTACATTCTTTTGTTTTGTTTTGTTTTGTTTTTGAGAGTTTTGCTTTTGTTGGCCAGGCTAGAGTGCAATGGCGCGTTCTCAGCTCACCGCAATCTCCTCCTCTGGAATTTAAGTGATGCTCCTACCTCAGCCTCCTGAGTAGCTGGGATTACAGGCATGCGCTATCACGCCCGGCTAATTTTGTATTTTTAGTAGAGACAGGGTTTCTCCATGTTGGTCAGGCTGGTCTCAAATTCCCAACCTCAGGTGATCCGCCTACCTCTGCCTCCCAAAGTGCTAGGATTACAGGTGTGAGCCACCATGCCCAGCCTAGTACACTAAATTCTTGAAATAGGGCGATCAAATTGCTCATCAAATTCAGGTTAGCCTCAGCTCGAGTGCTCAGGAGTCCCTGGGCCAGTGTCTGTCATGCAGGACTCCGCAGCCCTTCAGGAGGCCCTCTAGCTGACGTAGGCCCTGAACTACAGCCAGGAGGGAAGGTGAAAGAGGAAGGGAAAGACAGATCGGTGTAAGGTGGTGTTAGGGGACAAGGTCGGATATAGTAGGGGAAGGAGAAAAGGGTGGGAGAAGAAGATTTAGGATTCTATTGGTCTGATGAGAAATGGCATAACTATAAGACAATCCCATTCATGATGACTACAAAGAATAAAATAGAAAGATAAACCCTTGACAGAAGCAGGAAGCTTGAGCCCAGGAGGTCAAGGCTGCAGTGAGCCCTGTGCTCCAGCCTGGGTGACAGAGTGAAACTGTCTCAAAAAAAAAAAAAAAAATTACTGAAGAATTTTACATTGCCTTTTGTCCAGGAGGGGACTTTCATAAGATTATAATGAATGACAAAATAAATATATCAATAGCTTAAGTTTCTTAACATTAAAAATTCTGCACCTGAAAATATTTGACCAAATAAAATGGCAAACAAGAAAGTAGAAACCTATTATCTGCACTTGAGAAGGTGCATGGGCAGGGACGTGTATCTCAATAGGCAAGATAAAAGTTGTAAACGGTCAGTTTGAAAAGAGAATCAAACAGCTAATAAACATGTGAAATTTAAGTCCAAAAATAAATAAATGCATATTTAAGTTAATTAATTTCTTCCTAGTTTGAGAAAACAAAAACGAAAGAACAAGCACATCAGCTCAAGACTAATGAAGTGCTGTTGGAACCAAAACCGTGCATGTGTATGTGGTGTGCACATGGGTGTGTGTGTGTGCAGGAAAAAATGCCTCTTAACACAGTAATTCTGTTTCTTTCAGGAAGCTACCTTATGAACTTGGTCAGAAAAGTTGTCCAAGATTTATTTTCAAACACAAACTTTTGGCTCTACGTCCATCTTGAGACCGTAGACTCCTATCCTCACCTTCAGAGGGGCATTCCATGGGTGCTCCTGGTGTGTGTTGGGAGTGGACCAGATTGGAGTCAAAGGTCAGGGAAAGGGGCACTGGCCTAGAGAACAGGATTCTCTTGTAATGAAAGGCCAGAGGACACAGAGCCTTCTTGTGGAATCCTAATTAGGGAAAGGGAGCCAGGTTGGTGGGAGCAGGGGAAAGCAAAAAGAGAAAGCAGGTAAGTGTGAAAGGAAAAGAAATCTTGTGGCCCCCAAATCTCTTAGCTAAAGGAAAAAGTCAAACTGAAAACTTCTTAGGGCAAACCTGCCTTTCCTTCTATTCAGTCACCCTCTGCTCACCGAGATAAATGCACATCTGATTGCCTCCTTTGAGGAGGCTAATCAGAAACTCAGAAGAATGTAACCATTTGTCTCTTATCTACCTATGACCTGGAAGTCCCCTCCCCGCTTGGAGTTGTCCTGCCTTTGCTTCCAGTTAACCCACCTATTCTGGACTGAACCAATGTTCATCTTACATATGTTGATTGATGTCTCATGTCTCCCTAAAACGTATAAAACCAGCTGGGTGTGGTAGCTCACGCCTGTAATCCCAGCACTGTGGGAGGCCAAGGTGGGCGAATCACCCAAGGTCAGGAGTTTGAGACCAGTTTGACCAATGTGACAAAACCACATCTCTACTAAAAGTACAAAAATTAGCCAGGCATGGTGGCTGGTGCCTATAATCCCAGCTACTCAGGAGGCTGAGGCAGAAGCTTGAACCCGGGAGGTGGAGGTTGCAGTAAGTTGAGATCACGCAACTGCACTCCAGCCTGGTGACAGAGCAAGACTCTGTCTCAAAAAACAAAACAAAACGCCGGGCGTGGTGGCTCAAGCCTGTAATCCCAGCACTGTGGGAGGCCGAGACAGGCGGATCACGAGGTCAGGAGATCAAGACCATCCTGGCTAACCCAGTGAAACCCCGTCTCTACTAAAAAATACAAAAAACTAGCCGGGCAAGGTGGTGGGCGCCTGTAGTCCCAGCTACTCGGGAGGTTGAGGCAGGAGAATGGCGTGAACCCAAAAGGCGGAGCTTGCAGTGAGCTGAGATCTGGCCACTGCACTCCAGTTTGGGCCACAGAGCAAGACTCCGTCTCAAAAAAACAAAACAAAACAAAACAAAAAAAACAAAACAAACAAAAACAAAACACCAAACTGTGCTCTGACCACCTGGGGCACATGTCCTCAAAACCTCCTGGGGCTATGTCAAGGGCATGCATCCTCAACCTTGACAAAATAAACTTTCTAAATTGACTGAAATCTGTCTCAGATTTTCACGGTTTGTGTAAGTCTGCCTTTCTTTGTGGTCCAGGACACAAAACCCTCCTGTGCAAATAACTCAAAATCTTCCCACACTCAGCTATCATCAGACACCTGCAAGCTGGCTCACTGCAACCTTGGCTTATCAGTACTGCACAAAGCCCTCTTCAACAGTCGTCATAAACACTAGCCTATAAAATCTCCAACAAGCCTTTGTCACTCTGCAGTCAGCTCCTCTTCTGCTGGCTTACCCATTGCGTCCTTGCTACACATTTTCCTACTTTCTCTAATACATCTGCTTTTTTTTTTTTACTTTTTTTTTTTTAAATGGAGTTTTGCTCGCGTCACCCAGGCTGGAGTGCAATGGTGTGATCTCAGATCACTGCAACCTCCCCTTCTGGGTTCAAGCAATTCTGTCTCAGCCTCCTAAGTAGCTGGGATTACAGGCACGCGCCACCACTCCTGGCTAATTTTTATGTCTTTTGGTAGAGACAGGGTTTCACCATGTTGGCCAGGCTGGTCCTCAACTCCTGACCTTGGGTAATCCACCCAACTTGCCCTCCCAAAGTGCTTGGATTGCAGGTGTGAGCCACCGTGCCTGGTCATTAATCTGCTTTTCTTTACCTACAACTGTCTTGGTAAAATCTTTACCTCTGCACCACTGGGCCAGATACTGGTCTCTCCCCTGTGACATTTATTTACTGCTGGGTGGGATAAAGGGAAGAAGAGGGAGAATGGAGGAGGAAAAGCAGGGTTGGTCCAGAGAGGAGGAGGACGGGGCTGGAAGAATGTGGAGGATGGAAACGGTAGCTCCCAGCCACCAAGGGGCAAAAGCTGGGCCACAATTGCCCCTTTCTGTTTTCTAACCTGACCGAAATTTCACCACCCACATCCTTTTTAGATGTAAAAGATGCAGTCCCATGGAGGAAGGGCAGAGCCAGGAGGCAGTGGAGCTGTGGGCTCAGAGCTCAGGCGTCACCTCACCTGAGAAAGATGTTCTAGCTGAGAGGGCCTGGGCAGTGCAGGAGGGAAGCAGGGGGTAGCCTGGAGGAGTCCCACCTACCCTCGGGGGAAGGAAGACAGCATGGGGGCACACCTGGGCCTCCTGGGAGCTGTGGGCGAGAGAGAGACAGAGAGACAGAGAGAGAGAGCGAGAGCGAGAGCGAGAGCGAGAGAGAGAGCGAGAGAGAGAGTCCTCCAGGGCAAGGGGAGTGGGAAATGGGTCTCCCAGGTGCCTGCAGGGCTGAGCAACCTGGGTCCACTGATGGGGATACAGGTAAGGGCTGCTGTCCCTCTCCCCAGGGGGAGGAGCAGACAGGAGAGAAACAGGGAGGAGGTGCATGTGAATTCCAGTGCCCAAGAACCTGGCCCTTTAAAATCCAGGGAGTCATAGGCAGGAACCTCCCCTGACACACCAAAGGCAGAGAGGGGACAAGTAAGGAGTCCCAGCAGGAACGAAGCCCTGGCCTCCTGTCACTCAGAGCTGTCACAGGAGGGGAGGATGGAAATAAACGAACAACACACCTCTTTTTATATGAGGTTTCACATTTATTTTTATCATAAACATAGGAGCATTTCATACATAACCAGGTGTTATATGTTATTTGGCCTGAGTGTAAAGCAAAACCTAAACAAACTAACCAACACCAAAAAACCCCAACAATTTCACGTTCTCAGGAAGCTTACTTTAAAGGAATAAGCTTAAACACTGATAAGGCTGATAGGCCAGATACATCTTCAAGGAAGGCCTCTGAAGAAGGGACAAGTCTCCTGCACCGAAGGCCCAGCAAAGGCAAAGACCAGGAGGCAGCAGCACCCTGTGCCTTCCAGAAGTGCAGGGGACAACGCGTGGGACGCCAGATGGAAGTGGGAGAGGATGGAAGTGCGCAGACCAGAAAGGCCACCCCCTCCTAAAACTCCACAGACACAGCACTCTGAATGTGCGATCTTCAGGCAATTCTAACTTTGTCCCCACCAAACCAGTCCCGGAACAAAACACACAATGCCTTGAGATGGAAAAGACTGAAACTGCTAGAATGACTACATCTGTAATTTATCCTACCACGACTGGACTGCTGTGGAGAAGGGTTTGCTGGAAAGAGGCTACAATGATTACTGAGGTTCTTAAATAAAATAATGGAATGTGACACAAGGACAAATGTGTCACCCATTTTAGGTTTCGTTGTCGTAGTGTTTAAGAATTGATATTTCTGAGATGAGTCAGATGCTTACAGAGAAACGAAGCGACTCAAATAGGGAATCTGTACCCTAAAATGCAGCCCAGGGACTCAGGGTCACAGACCACCAGGGAGAGGGGCCCATCCACTCCTGAGTCAGCAAACATTTCATACCATTCCCAAGCACCATCCACTCCTCCCTCCTGATGCCATGGCAGATCCCGGGGCAGATAAACACCTGCTCTGCCCTGAGTCCAAAGGAGGCCCAAGATTCACTAATATTCAACGGTAATGGTGCTTGAAAGAGAAGCTCTTCACAGTCTCAGATCTAACTTAATTCTCACTGTCCTCATCTGCCGTGGACACGTAGGAAGATGCAGTCCCATGACGGTCCCAGCAGGACAAACCAGACACATGGCTTCCCAAAGATACCATGCTCTTCAAAATCCTGGGCATATGTCAACATCGATTTATAAATAAATATAAATAAATATTTATTTATAAATAAATACGGCTATATACCTCTAAAATCAAGTAAGACAGGCTGGCCCCCTGAGAAGTTGCCAGTCATCAAACCCTCGTCCAGTCTCAGGGCGTAGGAGGGAGAACTGGAACACAGTCAGTGCCTCCCACGGAGGGAGGATTTCTCCCTCCATCACTAGTTATATTTCCAGTGATTTTTCACTGCTGATTTGTATCCAGGCAACCTATGTAAATAACCTAAAAAGTGCATTTTCTAAAGTTCATCCATGCTTACATCATTACACAAAAATCAGAAAATAGAAAGATGTACATCATACAGTAATAAGTAATACAAATGTTTCTCTAATTAAGGTGGGGGTAACCCCCATTAATCCCATCTTAACGCTCAAAACTCTAAGTCGAACCCTCATAAGTCCATACGCTCATGACTTAGCATAGGGCTATGTCTTGATAATCTCATCATTAACTCAAAAATATCCTAAACTGAAAATACAGCTAATAACTAGATAGATAATCCCATTCTAAAGTGAAAAAACTGTAAGATAAACCATTGTGGCTGTGCGGCATCTATAGTTAGATGTCATTAAATGCACATAGCAGTAGAGATGGAGCTTGCAATATAAGAAATTAAAAAAAGGACTTGTCTGGCTCACGCCTGTAATCCCAGCACTTTGGGAGGCCGAGGTGGGCGGATCACAAGGTCAGGAGATCGAGACCATGGTGAAACCCTGTCTCTACTAAAAACAGAAAAAATTAGCCGGGCGCAGGGGCGGGCGCCTGTAGTCCCAGCTACTCGGGAGGCTGAGGCAGGAGAATGGCGTGAACCCGGGAGGCGGAGCTTGCAGTGAGCCGAGATTGCGCCATTGCACTCCAGCCTGGGCGACAGAGCGAGACTCCGTCTCAAAAAAAAAAAAAAAGGACTTGTCGCATGATGAAGAACTGGAAAGAATGACATCCTAAAACTACTTTTTTTCTTTTTAAATTGAGACGGAGTTTCACTGTGTTGACCAGGCTGGTCTCAAACTCCTAAACTCAAGTGATCCACCAGCCTCAGCCTCCCAAAGTGGTGGGATTACAGGCATGAGCACTTGGACGAAAACGACCCTTAATACACAATCGTATAACTCTATGCTGCCAAGAGTCTTACACAAATTTCCCCAGTTTCCTTATCACACGCAGTATTTCATAAAAATTACTTCAAGTGTGTTGACAAAGTTCTAGGATCTTTGGTAAGCGGCACCATATTGGATCGCAGAGTTAGTTGAGGCATGGTTCAAGTACTGGACTGTCTCTTCCAGGCTGCCTCCCCTTCTAGAAGAAAAGGTAAATGAGGAAAGCTCTAGTTTCCTGAAGAGATGCTTTCACAGGGATGACATAGCAAAGCCTGCGTCATCTTCTTCATAAAAGAGCTTCTCGGAGTCCACCATGTGGTCCTGAATTGTTTCCTTTGCATGTCCTTCATCCAGTGTTGCCGAGGCATCCAGCAAGGTGTTGACTGAGAAGAGAGAAGAGATTTAGGGTCTCGATGCTCCAAGGACAATCAGCACAGGATTGACATGGGACCCCCTGCTTCCAGCAGTGAATGCTCCAGAAGAGCCCTCTCGCTATAGGGACAGCAGTTAGGACACTGTCCCTATTCCCTGTCCTCCTGCTGCGTCTCAAGGCACAAAACACTTACTCTTAGTGGGCTCAGCGTCATTCACTGGAACCAGCAGCGTCCTCCTCTGACACCCGCCGTTCAGCTACTGCCTGTTCCTGTAACACACAGTGGGGAATGCTCTGGTCAGAGTCAGGAGTCCTGCAGTCCAGTACTGACCCTGACCACCAGCCAGCAAGAGACCTGCAGCGCTTCCCATCTCGGGTCTCCATGGAGATGGAGACAAACCTCTGGTCCTGCATAGCTCTTGGGCTCTGTGTGCTGGTGACTCATTGAGACATAAGTGGCATGCAGTAAATGCTCACTTTGTAAGTGTTCTGCCCAACTTTGACTACTGTATACGCCTGGGTAATTATCCCCTGATCAAGACACAGAACATTGCCACCACCCCAGAAAGTCCCCTTCTGCCCCATCTCATCAACTCCCACCCACCCTCACAGGAAATGATCACTTCCTTACACAATTCTCACCAGCAGAAGTCTCAGCAGAAGAGTATATATGAGAGCACCCAGGAAAACCTAACAAAATGATTTATTCCAAGACTGTAAATGACCTTTGATCATTAATACTGTACCATATCCATAGTGTAATTAAATAAAACAGCAGTCTCCATGGATCCTGGAGAGACATTTGATAAAATTAAACACCAATTCTGATCTTTTTCAGAACCTTTTAGAATAGTAGGTTGCGTTCTTGATTATGAGAATTTCTATATGAAACCAAAAGTGAACGCCATTCCTCAGGGTGACACTTTGGAGGTCTTCTCCAGAAATCAAATCAGGACCTAAACACCTGCCTTCCCTAAGCACAGCTGAACATGGTTCTGAAAGGTCTGGCCTAGGCAACAAGATGGAAAATTAAAATGAGGCGAGACTCTTGGAAGAGGGCAGACACAATAATCACTATTTTCAATGTAATTTAAAATCCCTAAGAATGAAACTACAATACTGAAATAGAAATGTATGTTTGGAGGAAAGTTAAAAACATAGCAGATGCAATAAATTAGCAAACAGAATTACAAGGCTATCCAACTCATGCTGGATACGAAACACTAAACAGCCATAAGCAACAGGAATAATTTATTTGAAGAGGAACACAAATCACAATTCAGTTACAATAAAATACTTCACACCAAATATTATCTCCTTTGATAAGGAAATACTGAATATCTATTTCTGAATAAATATGCTGAATATTATTATACAGAATAAATATTATACTGAATCTAGAAATACTGAATATTTTATAAATATTTATAAAATACTATTATAAAATAGTCAGTATTTCTAGATTAATTTTTTATTTTAAAGCGAATTGACAAAAATGCCACTGAGTTTTTTCAGGAGGGAAAGATGGAGGAAATCTTTTAACTGCAAATTTTATCTGGGTAAAATAATACATTTTGAAAAAGTATGGAAGAGGTGTTTGCTCTTTTGGATATTAAAAAACATTAGAAAGTTCCCATTGGAATATGTCTCAAAATGGTAAGAGCCATCTATGACAAACCCACAGCCAACATCATACTGAATGAGCAAAAGCTGGAAGCATTCCCCTTGAGAACTGGAGCAAGACAAGGATGCTCACGCTCACCACTCCCATTCAACATAGTACTGGAAGTCCTAGCCAGAGCACTCAGGCAAGAGAAAGAAAGAAAAGGCATCCAGATATGAAATGAAGAAGTCAAAACTCTTCATGGACGATATGATTCTACACCTTGAAAACCCTGAAGACTCCACTAAAAGGCTCCTGGAACTAATAAACAGCTTCAACAAAATTTCAGGATACAAAATCAATGTATAAAAATCAGTAGCATGGGGCACCGTGGCTCACACCTGTAATCCCAGCACTTTGGGAGGCGAGACAGGTGGATCACGATGTCAGGAGTTCAAGACCATCATGACCAACATGGTGAAACCCTGTCTTTACTAAAGAATACAAAAATTAGCCGGGTGTAGCCAGGTGCAGCCAGGTGCAGTGGCTCACACCTGTAATCCCAGCACTTTGGGAGGCCAAGGCGGGCGGATCACAAGGTCAGGAGATCGAGACCATCCGGGCTAACACAGTGAAACCCCATCTCTACTAAAAATACAAAAAATTAGCTGGGCATGGCGGGGTGCACCTGTAGTCCCAGCTGCTCAGGAGGCTGAGGCAGGAGAATGGTGTGAACCTGGGAGGCGGAGCTTGCAGTGAGCTGAGATCCTGCCACTACACTCCAGCCTGGGCGACAGAGCAAGACTCTGTTTCAAAAAAAAAAAATTAGCCGAGCGTGGTGGCACCTGCCTATAATCCCAGCCTCTCAGGAGGCTGAGGCCGGAGAATCGCTTGAACCCGGGAGGCAGAGGTTGCAGGGAGCCAAGATCGCACCACTGCACTCCAGCTTGGCAACAGAGCGAGACGCTATCTCAAAAAGAAAGAAAAATCAGTAGCATGTCTATATACCAATAATGTTCAGGCTGAGGACCAAATCAAGAACACAATCCCATTTACAACAGACATACACACACACACACACAATACCTAGAAATACCTCTACCCAAGGATATGAAAGATGTCTAGGAGAATTGCAAAATTCTGCTAAAAGAAATCATAGATAACGTGAACAAATGGAAAAACATTCCATGCTCATGGATTGGAAGAATTAAAATGGCTAAAATAGGCATACTGCCCAAATCAATCTACAGATTTAATACTATTCCTATCAAACAACCAATGTCATTTTCCACAGAAATGGAAAAAATTATTCTTACCTTCATATGGAATCATAAAAGAGCCTGAATAGTCAAAACAATCCAAAGATAAATGAACAAATCTAGAGGCATCATGTTACCCAATTTCAAGCTACACTCTAAGGCTACCATAACCCAAACAACATGATATTGGTACAAAAATAGACACATCGCCAATGGAACAGAATAGAGAACTTAAAGCTGCACAACCACAGCCATCTAATGTTTGACGAAGTGGACAAAAATAAGCAACGAGGAAAGGACTCCTGATACAGTTTGGCTGTATTCCGTCACAAATCTCATCTTGAATTGTAGCTCCTATAATCCCCACATATCATGGCAGGGAACTGGTGGGAAGTAACTGAATCATATGGACGAGTTGTTCCGGTTCTGCTCTTGTGATAGTGAATAAGACTGACAAGAGCTGATGGATTTATAAAGAGCAGTCCCCTGCACACGCTCTCCTGCCTTTCTCCATGTAAGATGTGCCTTTGCTCGTCCTTCACCTTAGGCCCTGATTGTGAGGCCTCCCCAGCCATGCGGAACTGTGAGTCCATTAAACCTCTTTTTCTTTATAAATTACCCAGTCTCAGGTATTTCTTCACAGCAGTATGAAAATGGACAAATACAACTCCCTAGTCAACAGAAGATGCTTCGGATATTTGGCTAGCCATATGCAGAAGAATGAAAACTAGACTCCTACTTTTCACCATATACACAAATTAACTCAAGGTGCATTAAAGGTTTAAAGGTAAAGCTTACCTTCAAAGTTCGTGGTTTAAAGGTTAACTATAAGAATCCTAGAATATAACCTAGAAAACACCCTTCTGGACATCAGCCATGGCAAAGAATTTATGATTAAGTCTTCAAAAGCAATGCAATAAAAACAAAAATTGTCAAGTGGCATCTAATTGAACCAAAGACCTTCTGCACAGCAGAAGAAACTATCAACAGGCCAGGCGTGGGGGCTCACACCTGTAATCCCAGCACTGAGAGGACGAGGCAGGCAGATCACCTGAGGTTAGGAGTTCAAGACCAGCCTGACCAACAAGACAAAACCTCTACCAGAAATACAAAAATTAGCTGGGCATGGTGGTGTGTGTACCTGCAATCCCAGCTAACTGGGGGCTGAGGCAGGAGAATCACTTGAACCTGGGAGGTGGAGGTTGCAGTGAGCTGAGATCATGCCACTGAACTCCAGCCGAGGTGACAGAGCGAGAGTTCATCTCAAAAAAAAAAAAAAAAAGTATCGACAGAGTAACAGACAACCTACAGAATGGGAGCAAGTATCTGCAAACTATGCATCTGACAAAGGTCTAATATTCAGGAGTTATATACAACTTAAATGAACACACAGAAAACAACCCCATTAAAAATAGGCAAAAGACATAAACAGGCATGTCTCAAAAGGAGACATATAAGTGGCCAAAAACATATGAAAAAATGCTCATCATCATGAACCATGAGAAATGCAAATCAAAAGTACAATGAGATACCATCTCATACAGTCAGAATGGCGATTATTAAAAAGCCAGTAACAGGCTGGGCGCGGTGGCTCACACCCGTAATCCCAGCACTTTGTGACGCCGAGGCGGGCAGATCACGAAGTTAGGAGATCGAGACCATCCTGGCTAACACAGTGAAACCCCGTCTCTACAAAAATTACAAAAAATTATCTGGGCATGGTGGCGGGTGCCTGTAGTCCCAGCTACTTGGGAAGCTGAGGCAGGAGAATGGCATGAACCCGGGAGACAGAGCTTGCAGTGAGCCGAGATAGCGCTACTGCACTCCAGCCTGGGTGACAGAGCGAGACTCCATCTCAATAAAAAAAAAAGAAAGAAAGAAAGAAAGAAAAATAAAGCCAGCAACAATAAATGCTGGCGAGACTATGAAGAAAAAGGATCATTTATATACTTTTGGTGGGAATGTAAATTAGTTCGGCCACTATGGAAGGGAGCTTGGAGATTTCTCAAATAATTTTAAAACAACTACTAATTAACACAGCAAACCCACTACTGGGTACATATAGAAAACAAATCTGCCAGGCGCGGTGGCTCACACCTGTAATCCTAGCACTTTGCCAGGCCGAGGCGGGTGGATCACGAGGTCAGGAGTTCAAGACAAGCCTGGCCAAGATGGTGAAACCCCATCTGTACTAAAAATACAAAAAAATAGCTGAGCATAGGGGCACGTGCCTGTGATCCCAGCTACTCTGGAGGCTTAGGCACAGAATTGCTTAAACCTGGAGGGACGGAGGTTGCAGTGAGCCGAGATCGTACCACTGCACTCCAGCCTGGGTGACAGAGCGAGACTCCATCTCAAAAAAAAAAAAAAAAAAAAGGAAAACAAATCATTCTACCAAAAAACACCACTATCCATAATAGCAGTGACATGGAATCAACCTAGCTTCCCATCAACAGTGGATTGGATGAAGAAAATGTGGTATATATACACCATGGGATACTACACAGCCATAAAAAAGAATGAAATCATATTGTTTACAGCCACATGGATGAAGCTGGAAGCCATCATCCTAAGTGATTTAACGTAGGAACGCAAAACCAAATACCGCATGTCCTCACTTATAAGTGGGAGCTAAACATCAGGTACTTACGAACATAAAGTCGGCAACAATAGACACTGGCGACTACCAGGGCGGGGAGGGAGGGAGGGAGGAAGGGTTGAAAAACTAACTGTTGGATACTATGCACACAACCTGGATAAAATCATTCATACCCCAAATTTCAGCATCAAACAATATAACCAGGTAACAAATTTGCATAAGTACCCCCGAATCTAAATAAATTTGAAAAAGGAAAAAGAAAAAATGAAAACAAGTTTCCCTCAGCAGTGTATTATATGTAACATAATCCCTGTAATGTAAACAAAATGTACATATGCTTGTATGAATATACGTGGCATATGCATAAAGATTTCCACAAAGAACACAAGATATTCTCTGTTGCATTTACCTGAATTAAGAAGGGCTGGGGCTGGAGGAAGTGTTGGGGGACTACCACTATGACTGAGAACTTTCCTGTAGTGTGGCAGACGTATGGCTCTGCATTTACCACTTTCAAAAAATATGCAACGTGGTCAGGTGCAGTGGCTTATGCCTGTAATCCCACCATTTTGGGAGGCCAAGGTGAGAGGATGACTTGAGGCCAGGAGTTTGAGACCAGCCTGGGCAACATAGCAAGATCAGATCTCTACAAATTACAAAACAAAAGTGCAATGCGGTTCAGCAGCATGGAGTAATTGCTGACATTTTTTGTTTGTTTTCTTCCCTTTTAATACTTCATTAAAAAAAAAACATGGGGTGTAGCTATAGGAAAGGAAGAAAACAGGTGGAAAGTGATCCTTGTCCAGAAAAGCATTTGACAAATGATCAAAGAGGAGCCAAAAGCAGAGAACAAGAGGAGAATCCCTTCTTAAACAGGCGAGGAGGAAGGAGACAGTGACTCAGAACAGTTCAGAGAGTTCCTCCCTTCACGCAGCATCACAAAAGAAATGGCACCTACATTCCACTGGTGAATGCTACAAACCAAATCGTTCTTTCAAAGTCCATAAGAAATTAGATAGGATCATCTTATCTTGAAGGAAAGAACTTTCGAAGCTTAAAAAAAAAAAAAATGTGTGTCCAGATTTCACACCTACTCGATGTCATATCAAAACTGGTGAATCCAAGTGAATAGATACGTGTGTTTGCGTAATACAAAAGCACTTCTACGCACTGACTCAGAAATCCTACTTCCTCCCAGAAGCCTCCTGACATACTTGATCAGATATCCGGACAAAGATTTACTGTGAAGTATGTTCAATGTAGTGAGAATTTTGAAGTACATCCAAAACTTCTGCTGTTTCAAGCAGGGGCTCCCTGAGTTTTGTTAAGAGCACACGATGGAGACTGTGCAGCCTTAGCCAGTCATCAAAGAACCCTGTGACACCCACTGTATGCCTGTGGAGATCCAGGCTCTGGGGACAGGGAATAAGAAGCAGATGTCCTGCAGACTGGCACAGTCACCACCTCAGTGCAGCTGCTCCGTCCCCTGCAGTCCCTTCTCCCAAAGGCTTCATGTCCCCTTGGGCCAGGAGAACAGAGGCACTGCCATCTCCCACTGTCCTCAAAGTCCTGTGCAGGCAGCAGGCCAGGCATGGCACAGTCCCTGCTCAACTCACCAGCAGACGCTGTGGCTCCTCTGGCGACTGTACAGTCACATCTGTTGGCTCTCCTGGCTCCTGACCTTTGATTTCCTGCTCAGAGACCTGGCTGGGCTGCAAGAATCTGGTACTCAGGGTCTCTTTGTGGGCATTGTCCTCTGTCCCAGGAACTCGTGAAGGACGTGAACGCCGGAAAAAGACCTTGGGAAGGCAAACAGCCCACTCAAGTCCACACCCAGGGCTCAGCTTCAAGGTCCCCAGTTGGCAGCTGGACCTGCCATCCCCAATCCCTCCCAATGAGGTCACCCCAGGCAGCTGAGGCTCAGCACATCCAGCATCCACTGCGGAGGTGGGTCAGGTGGTCACCCCATCCCCACGGGGCCAGCTGTGGAGTGATGGTGTCACCCAGGCTGCAGGAACGACGGGGCTGCAGCACGGCCCGCCAGTCTGTGTGCTCCTCAAAATGGCCATGTGTCCCCCACAGTCAGCCCAGATACCCCAGGCCACGTCAGAGAGTCAGGGCAGCTATGAGGACAAGGAATTGTGCCCACCCGGGCTCTCCAGTGGACGGGAAGCAGTTCCTGAACCCACGAAGCCCCCAGTTTCTGGAGAAACCAACTTACTCTGTGCACACGTTCGGGGTCCCCTCTACTACCTGGAAGAGAAGGAGTCTCCTTAGCAGGCAGGGAGGGGCCCACACAGCACCTCCCTCCCAGAGGACAGCGGGGCACAGGGGTAGGCTGGGGGCAGGGACACTGGACAAGGAGCCCTGGGGCTGGGAACAGGAATAGGGCCTTGCAATTCGGGGACACCCTGAGGAAGGGGGATGAGAAGGGGAACTAGAGTAAAAACCAACACGTGGAAAATCTCCGTGTTCTGCTCTGACCAAGGCTGAATAAATCCCACAACCACTTCTCATCCTGACCCTTGTCACCAGTTGAGGAGCCGACTGCCCCCTGCCTGGCTGGGCCTGAAGGTGGGAGGAACTGACTTTGCCCTCCTAGACTTGGCTGAGAGATGAGGGGACCCCCAGCCCCGAGAGAGGCGATGAGACCAGGGTCCTGGGGGATACACGGGATGTGGGGATGGGGCAATCACAAGGCGGAAGATCGAGTCAGACTGGAGACACTTGGACCAGGGGCATGGATGGGGATTACTGTCTGTGGGAAGGGAGTGGGAGGGCGCAGGGCAGACAGTGTCCAGCGCCCCCACCCTCAGCCAGCACCTACCTGAGCAGATGCCTTTCAGGTAAGAAATGAGTTTCTTCCAACATGAAATGCAAAAAGCCAGAAGCACAATGATGACTAAGACCCCTGCAACGATGAAGATCCACTCAAAGACGGTTAGGACGAAACCGGGAGAGGCAGGAGTCCCCAGGCTGGTGGTCACTGTGTCCTCCGCCGCCACGGTTTTCTCAGTGGAACTGGCAGCTGGTGCAGTGCAGCTGATGTCACTCCAGGGCGTACAATCACTGACCTTGATCCTCCCTCTGGGACACCTGGGTACACACAGGGAAAGAGACGGGGACTCCTGATGGAAAGCTGGCCAGGTGAGATGAAAGAGGAGCCACCCTCCCTGCCCAATGTCCTTGAGAAGACGTCAGGGGAAGGACAGGCTCCTTGTGTCAGCAGAGGGTCCCCCTATGCTCCCTTCTTGAGGCTGGGGAAGGGTCTGAGCATGCGCACTTCAGCCCCTCGGCCTCCCTGCTCTGGGGTCTGCAGACCCAGGAGCTGCAGCTCCAGGAGCCTTCTGTGCTGGGCACACACGGAGCTTCCCTGGGCTGCAGGGGAGGCTGCATTAGGAGGAGCC
Organism: Macaca nemestrina; assembly: GCF_043159975.1. NCBI lineage: Eukaryota > Metazoa > Chordata > Mammalia > Primates > Cercopithecidae > Macaca > Macaca nemestrina. The sequence goes on along the minus strand of NC_092132.1, from coordinate 131,355,391 downwards.
ACACTCCAGGGGAAGATCACAAGCCCCTGTGGCCACAAGCTGAGCCCCTTCCTCCAGTTAACCCACAGTACCAGTGAGCCCTCGCCCCACCCTGTCTGCTGCTAGTTCCTCCCAATCACAGCAAACAGTGGAGGGCCAGAGAAGAGCAAGTTGCTCTTTGCCCCTAAAACCCAAATAGGAAAAAGAAGGACTTATTGAGAAGTCAGGGGCCAGGAGTGAGGACGGCGGGGTGGGCTCAGGTCCTCATGGGAACTTAAGGCAGCTCCACCCACAGCCTTATTATGATTTTTGTGAGCTACAGGCACTTTTTCCTTCATTGGTCCCCGCCTGCATAAAAAATATGAAACATTACATTTCTTAAACCAATTTGGAATAAGGACAAATACAAGCCACACTGGATCAAGTGTTTCTTCTGATTTCAAAGGAAATCCCATTTCCTAGATCCCCTGAAAAGGTTCAAGGGACCTAGAAAGTCACCTCCCGTGCCCAGTGAACAGTTCAGCCTGGCCAAAGGGACTCGTGTTGGGGAGGGGTGGGTAAGGGCTGCTGCAGGGGATAGGGGTGGGGACAGGCAGATGGACCAGGAAGGGCCACCGCAGGCTCAAGAGACCCCAAAGGCTCAGGGATGCCTCATGGGGCTGGAGGCTCCACGGGGTAAGCGGAGAGATAAGGGTACCAGGTGACTCAGATCTTCTCAGGTTCCTGACAGCTGTCAGGAGCCCCTTGGCTGCTGTCTCACCCTGTGCTGCACTTCCGACACATCTCAGTGGAATTGCCATTCCGGAAACTTCCTGGTTTGCACTGACACACTCTGTTGCTGGTCGTGGTGCAGGGACTCATCTCTTCTTCATCTGATGACAGAGCACAAGGTATTGGGAATGTGTTTCCCTGATGTTTCTCTTGACCCTTCCTCACCACCCCAACCCCTCCCCCTCAGCTCAGCTCAATTCAGTTCGCCAAGGAGTTCTGAGGGCCGGTTTCTGCGCCAGCACACTCAGGGCTCACACAGGACACCCACCCTGTACATAAGAACCAATACAAAAGGTCCGTGATTCATTATTTATTACATCAGATTAGGGAAAAAGCACCATTTAGATGACATGGTCAGTAGCAAAGGAGGCACAGGGTATCATCTGAGAGACTCTGCAAGGAGAGGAGCCCTTAGGTGACTTCCCAAAAAACCAGCCTGCTGGGGAGGCGGTAGAGGCCTGAGAACCTGAAGGCTGAGCAAGCCCGAGCACCTGCCAGGAACACAAAGCCCGGGGAAGAGAGCCTGGCCACAGAGCAGACCCGTGCCAACCCTAAAACTCAGCCCCATCCACTCAGCCAGGACTTCTCTGTGCTGTAATGATGCCCCCAGCTCCTTGCAGCCAATAGTTTAGAAGATTTCCCAGCCAGGTGGCATGCATCATAGAAACTATTTCTTTCTATTTTTGTTTAATCAACCAAAGTCATAATCATGAAACAGGGTGATGAAGACCAAGTTGGGCTGGAACTTGGTTCCCTGACTCATGTCGGCTACAACTCCCACCTCATTCCTGCACTCCACCTCTGGACGAGAGGTTCTGTACCTGATTTACAAACTGCACATGGGAGGCAAAAAGGTTCATTGTTGGAAGCATTGGTGTAATCCACACCCTTTGTGCATGGGTTACAGGCTCCAGTATGTTCTGATCTATGAGATCCTGGGAAGGGAGAGAAAAGCCAATGAATAGGTCACTGCAGAATTCCCAGAGGCTGAGAGTGGTGGGGAAACTTCGCTTTTGGCCCTCAGTGGAATCCAGAGAGAGAAATCCACTCTTGTCATCAATTCTGCATCTATTACATACCTTTGACTGGCACTACTGACAGAAATATAATACAAACCACATAAGAAATTTAAATTCTATGAGAACCATATTAAAGTGGTAAAAAGAACGAGGTCAAATTAATTTTAACAATCTAATTTTAACCTAAAATATCCAGAACACTACATTTCAATATGTAATCAATACAAATCTTTGAAATATTTTACTTTTGTGTTTTTGTTGTTCTTGTGCTGCTGTTGTTGTTGTTTGGAGACGAATTTTGGAGATGGAGTTTCACTCTTGTTGCACAGGCCGGACTGCAGTGGCACGATCTCAGCTCACTACAACCTCCACCTCCCAGGTTCAAGCGATTCTCCTGCCTCAGCCTCCCGAGTAGATGGGATTACAGACACCCACCATCACATCCGGCTGATTTTTTGTAGTTTTAGTAGAGACGGTGTTTCACCATATTGGCCAGGCTGGTCTCAAACTCCTGACCTTAGGTGATCCACCCGCCTGGGCCTCCCAAAGTGCTGAGATCACAGGCATGAGCCACCACACCACACCACACTCAGGCTTTTTTTTTTTTTAACAATAAAATAAAATAACAAAATAAAATCCAACCTCGTCTACATGTGATCTGCCCATGCTGGTCCACCTGACCTGTTTGCTGTCCACTCACTATGGTGGCCCTGTCTTTGCTCAGTATCCCCCAGCCCCTGCACCCTGCGGCTCTCATTCCTAGGCAGGCTGCTCAGGAGCACTATTTCTGGCTCTGCACAACTATCGCTGTCCAACTTTGGATACTGGCCAAAATCACCATCCTCGAGAGGCCCCACCAACCTCGTCTTTGTCTCACTCATCACCTGATTATTCTTCATGGTTCCGATCAGGAATTTCTGACTGTTATTTTGATCTGTGTATCTTAATACTATCCCAGAGAAAAGGTTCCATGAGGGCAGGGCCTCTTATAATTATCCCCATTAGCATGGTGCCTGACTGACAGAAATCATCCAACGTATCCCTATGGAATAAAGAACCATGAAGTGTAGGAAACAGAAGTCTAGAAGCACATAGAGATAAGGGCATGATAAGCTAAGATATCAGTCTTAGATTGTGCCTTCAGGCTAGCACTACAGACCCAGGATCCTGACCCAACTCCACAGATTCAGCTTCCAGGTCTACCCTAGTGCCACATCAGTCCCCATGAACTCAGGCTCCAGGTCCTTGCCTGTGGACCCAAGGATGAGGCCCATCGCAGCACCTGGCTGATATCTGCAGACCCAAGTACAAGGCCTACTCCAGTGCCAGTTCAGCCCCCATGGAGCCAGGCCTCAGGTCACCTCTCTGGATACAGGCTCTGACCACCCTTGAAACACGCCACATGGTCTGTCGAGAATCTGTGAACAGGCCGACTGGTGAAGGGAGTTCCCTGACAAAGCCAGTCTGTAGATACTGCAGTTAATCCCAGATTCATCAAAGTGCACATTCGAACACATTGCCACAGGCTCCTGAGCAATCAGGGAACTGTGATGGCATCAAAGAAACAAAATGAAGCACAAGTAACCAACCTGAAACAAACAGACATTTACAACAGCCTGACAAAGAATTGAAAATACTCATCTTAAAGAAGCTCAGTCAGCTACTAGAGAATACAGATGGACAACTAAGTCATGTCAGAAAACAATACATTATCAAAATGAGTAGTTTAATATATACAGACAGCATAATAAAGAACCAAGTAGAAATTCTAAAATTAAACAGCACAATATCTGAACTAAAAAATTCCACAGAGAATGTCAACAGCAGAGTTGATTAATCAGAAGAATCAGTGAGCTTGAAAACAGAGCATTTGAAATTACTAAGTCACAAGAAGAAAAAGAAAATAAAGAATGAAAAAGAGGGAAGAAAGCCAACAGTACCAATGGTTACCATGAAGCAAAATAATACATGCATTATGGTGGTCCAAGGAGCATCAGAGAAAGAGAAAGGAACAGAAAGTGTAATTAAAGAAATAATTAAAGAAAATGTCCCAAATCTGGATGGGAATGGACATCCACATTCATGAAGCCCAAAAAATCCCACACAGATTAAATATGAGGAGATCATCAAGACACATCACCACAGCATCTAGTGGATCCACATGTACAGTGCAAATTGAAGTTTTAAGGATTGCTTTTTAGCTATACTGTTGCACAAGAAGGATAAGCCTCCATTTGCTTTCTCTATGCCTTCTGTTAATCAGAAAAGGCCTGCTTCTCATTGTCAATGGTAAGTTTTACCCTGCGGTAAATAACCAAAGAAGCAGAGGCTGTTAGAGATGCTTCAGCAAAAAAAAAAAAGGGGGGGCCAAAGGGGCCTTTGCTTCTGTTTCGGTAGATTTAGTAACGTAGGGGTGAGGGTATGTTTCTGTTTTTGCAGGAGATGAACAAACCATGTGGGTGCCCTCAAGATGTAAAGACCATGGAATGGGAGACTAGAGGGATCCATGGATCCCAACCATGGACCGGGTTCCCCCCGTATGAACCATGCTGAGAAACTGCTGGAGCGCCAGGGTTTTACCTTTTGTTGGGATTCAGAGGTACAATAGATGCTTAACGGACCAATGCTTTCACAAAATGGGGAAAGGACAGCCTCTTCAATAAATGGTGTTGAGAAAATAAGTTATTGACATGCAGAAGAATGAAATAACACCCTTATCTCACATCATATGTAAAAATTAACTCAAAATGGACTAAAGATTAAACATAAGGCCTGATACTGTAAAACTACTCCAAGAAAACAGGGGAAAAATCTTCAGGACGTTGATCTGCACAATGATTTCTTGGCTATGACCCCAAAAGCACAGGCAACAAAAGCAAAAATAGATGAGATTACATTAGACTAAAAAGATTCTGCACAACAAAGGAAACAATGAACAGAGTGAAGAGACAACCTACAGGTTGAGAGATCAATATCCAAAAGATCCAAGATTTTGGTTAACATCCGAAATACACAGGAACTCAGACATCTCAATAGCATGCAATCAAATAATCCAATTAAAATGGACACATGGGCAAGGAACCTGAACAGACACTTCTCAAAAGGAGACATAGAAGTGGCCAACAGACACATGAAAAAATGCTCAACATCACTAATCAGGGAAATGCAAATCAAAACTACAGTGAAATATCACTACACACCTGTAAGAATGGCTATTACCAAAAAGACAAAAGGTAACAAGCGTCGATGATGATGGGGAGAAAAAGGAACGCTGGTACACTGTTGGTGGGAATGGAGATTAGTACATCCATTGTGGAAAACAGTATGGAGGTTCCTCAAAAAACAAAACATAGAACAACTATATGATCTAGCAATCCCCCTATTGGGTATACTTTCAAAAGAAATAACATCAGTATGTTGAAGAGATACCTTCCCTCCCATGTGCATTGGAGCATTATTTACAATGGTTAAGACATTTAATCAACCTAAGTGTCCATCGATGATGAAAAGGTACAGAAAATGTAGTACACAGACATAATGGATTACCATTCAGCCTTAACAAAGTAGCAAACTCTGTGATTTCTGACAGCATAGATGAACCTGGAGATACTATGCTAAGTGAAATAAGCCAGGCACAGAAAGACAAACACCTTATGATCTCACATATGTGGAATCTTAAAAGTTAATCTTATAGAGGTAGAGAGTAGAATGGTGATTACCAGTGCTGCAGTTGGATGGTGGGTTGGAGAGATGTTAGTAAAAGGATACAAAATTTCAGTGAGACAGGGGGAAATAAATTCAAGAGATGTATTGTGCGACATGCTCACTACAGTTATTAAAACAATGTTGGACAGTTCTTCCTTCTATTCACAGGGAATGTATTCCGTGAAACAAACTGCACATACTCTACTCCCTGATACAAATCGGGATAGTATTGCATATAACTCAGGCATATATGCTTTAACTCATCTCTAGGTTACTTGTAATACCTAATATAATAAACATGCTATGTACACAAGTGCTATACTGCATTGCTTTTTATCTACTTTTATTGATGTATTATCATTTTCATTATTTTTTCCATGTTTTTGATCTGTGTTGTTTGCAACCATGAATGCAGAACCTGCAGATGAGGAGGGCGAAGAGGGCTTATCCCAGGGCTCTGTATCCGTACAGCTGAAAATTGCTGAGTAGATTTTTAAGTGTTCTTACCACAAATACATGATAAGTATGTGAATTAGCTTGATTTAGCCATTCCGCAATGTGTACATATTTCAAAACATCATGGTGTACCCCATAAATATATACAACGTTTATCTGTCAATTAAAAGTAAACTGATTTTTAAAAATAAAAGTGCACCTGCTGGACACTCCGCCTCAAGGCTGCGCCTCTGTTGCTGTGAGGCCACTGGCGGCGGGGGAACTTCGTCCTGCCGGGAGATGGTGGCAGAGTCAACTTGGACCTGTGGGGACAAGGCAGAGATGGGCGTGAGTGGCTTCCAGACCTTACCTCTCCCAGGCTCCGTCTCATATTCCCTTCACCCCAAGTGACAAAACCCATCAGAGCTTGGGCTACTTTCCAGCTCCAAACTTTCATCTTTTGCATCCATGTTTGTCCCTTGGCCTGTTAGGGCAGCTATTTTCTATAAAGAAAAACACATCTGTGTCCTTTTCTCATATTATAACATAAAATAGCTTTACCCCAGAAAATGTGAGCAGAAGAGTTATTTTTATTTTTTATTTTTTTGATAGAGTCTTGCTATGTGGCCCAGACTAGAATGCAGTGGCTAGTCACTGGTGTGATTGTGGTCCACTACAGCCTGGAACTTCTGGCCTTAAGTGGTCCTCCTGCCTCAGTCTCCCAAGTAATGTGGATAACAGGAACACACCACTGTGGTTGGCAAGAAAAGATTTTATAAGAATACAAAAGGCCGGGCGCAGTTGCTCATGCCTATAATCCCAGCACTTTGGGAGGCCGAGGGGAGCGGATCATGAGGTCAGGATATCGAGACCATCCTGGCTAACACAGTGAAATCCCGTCTCTACTGAAAACACAAAAAATTAGCCGGGCATGGTGGTGGGCGCCTATACTCCCAGCTACTTAGGAGGCTGAGGCAGGAGAATGGTGTGAACCCGGGAGGCAGAGCTTGCAGTAAGCCGAGATCACGCCACTGCACCTGGGCAACAGAGCGAGACTCCACCTCAAAAAAAAAAAAAAAAAAAAAAGAATACAAAAAACCCATGAACCCTTCAAGCAGAAATAGCATCTAATATATTTAGTTTGATCAAGTGTTTAATTTACTAGTGGGTGAATTCTGTCTCTCTTTCTCTCTCACACACACACACAAACACACACATAAAGATACACAGTTTTACAAATGAGGGTTATAATATAACCTTAAAGAAAGTCAGGATATAGCATCAAACATTAAGTAATTTCTGCTTTACAAAGGACTTTGACAAGCTGTTCCCACTAAATATCAAAGAGTGACACGAAAAGATGAAACAGCAATTCAGGGATTCCGGCCATGATCTGTGTGTTATAAATGACAACGAGAAGACAACTGGAGAATCAGAACAGAGTCTGCTTATTAGATAGTGGTAACGTGTTGATGTTAATTTCCTTGCTTGTAGAAAGTACACAATAAATAATTCAATAATAGCTTTCATCATGCCAACAGCTATTTTTCAAATTTTTGTGTATAGTTTTTGTAACTTTTAAGTTGGGAGTGTTTTAAAGTACAAAATTAATTTAATTGTAAACTTACATTTAATTAAATTTAATATAATCTTGCTCCTGAGCAAAAACAAAGTGGTTACAACAAAAGCTACTTATGTTGGGCTCTGTTCAACTGCCTGGATCTAAACGAGACAAAATGTAGCTTTCTTCCACATCAAAGCCTGTCTAGTAGTTGGGGACGGCGAAGCTAAGGCATGTTTCCCAAATCCTTCCTTCTCGGGCTGCGGTCCCTCTAGGTTCAGGCGATGTCTGTCTCCTTTCTCTGCTCTCACACTCTTACTCCTTCTGAAGACCAACTTTGCATTTTGTCAATTCTTTTTTTTTTTTTTGGAGACGGGGTCTCCCTCTGTCATCCAGGTTGGAGTGCAGTGGCATAATCTCTGCTCACTACAACCTCTGCCTCCCAGGCTCAAGTGGTCCTTTGACCTCAGTCCCCAGGTGACAGGGACCACAGACAGGAGTGTGCCCCAACGCCTGGCGAATATTTGTGTATTTTGTACAGCTGGGGTTTCACCACGTTGCCCAGGCTGGTCCAACTCCTGAGCTCAAGCGTTCTGCCTGCCTGGGCCTCCCAAAGTACTGGGATTACAGGCGCAAGCCACCACACATGGTCCGTTTTGTCAGTTCTTTTTGTGGTCTGTATTCTATTTCCTTGATTTATGTTCCTCCTTGTTACTTTGTTTAGTTTAAATTTATGCTTGTATTTTATGATTGATTAATGCAGATCTGCAGGCCATACATTTCACATTTTTTTCTTTTTTTGACAGCTTTAATTAGACACAATTCACATAATTAGTAATTATGATGATTCATATAATTCACCCATTTAATGTCTACATTTCAGTAGTTTTTAATATACTCACAGCTATGCAATCATCGCTATAATCAACCTTAGAATATTTTTATCACTCCACAAAGGAACTGCATACCCTTTGGTAGTAACTCCCCATCTCCCCAACCCCCAATTCTTTAACAGAAACATTGAAAGCTGTATTATTTCACCCTCAGCACTGTTAGCGATTTCCAATCAGTTTTGATGTTATATTGTTATTATTATTTATTTTGAAATATTTTACCTTCCCTTTTGAATTCTTCTCTGAACCACAGATTTTTTTAGAAATGTGCTGTTCAATAACCAAATTTTAGAATTCTCTATAGATACTGTTACTGATTTCCAGTTTCATTTCATTAAGTGTAGAGATCATATCATATGTTTTATAGCCCAGAACCTGGTCTCTCTTGGTGCAAGTAACATGAGCATAGAAAGGAATGAGTGTTCAGTGGATGTTCCACTCCTGCTCTTTAAATGTCAGTTAAATCAAGGTGGTTCACAGTGTGCAGGTCGCTTGCCACTTTACTGGCGTTTTCATCTGATCGTGCTACCAAGTGCAGAGAAACAGCTGATTTAATCTCTTTTTAATTCTGTTTTTGCATCATGTGTTTTGAAGCTGTATTACTAGGCATATACAATTTGTGATTATTATTACACTCCTTGAAGAATTAACCTTTTTAACTACAAAGGTCCCTTTTGATGTCCCTTAATATTCTGTGTCCTAAAATTGTTACAGTAGGTAGCTAGTCAGGTATGAGCAGGGCAGGAGAGGGCTCCCCGCTTCTGACACCAGCAGTGTTGGGCGACCATCAGGTGGTTGATAACTGTATCTCTAAAGTAATAACTGGTTAAAGCCGATGCCAGTAAAAGGCAGTCTCCTAATACATAGAAAACACCTGAAACTGATCAGCAGCTTCCCAATGAGATTTCAGGAATGGGGAGAAGTAAGGCAAGATTCTGTAAGCATGCCAACCTATAAAACCCTGACTCAGGCGGGCCGGCTGTGCACTTAGTTTCTCAAGTCACCTGCTCAGCCATCTTCCAAGTTGTACTTTCCTTCTTTTCTTTCAATTTCTTCTTTTCCTTCCTGTTAAAGCTTTTTAATGAATTTCCACTCCTGCTCTGAAACTTGCCTCCGTCTGTCCTTCTGCCTTATGTCCCTCAGTCCAATTCTTTCTTCTCAGGAGGCGAAGAGTTCAAGTTGCTGTGGACTGGTACAGATTCGCTGCCTTCAACGTAGGGTAACTCGGATCTCGTCCACCGCTAACAAAATCAACTTCATCTGATACTGAGATAGCCACAGCAGTTTTCTTGGCCTTACACTCTGCATGGTGTATCTTTTTCCATCTATTTGCTTTCAACAGACAGCATCTGTGTCTTCCTTTTAAGTCCCATCTCGTATAGACAAGTTATAGCTAAGTCTTATTTTTTTCAGCCCTTCAAACCCTTTCTACCTTTGAACTGTAGTACCCAGTGGATTTACAGTTAGTGCAATAATTGATATCGAAATAGACCTATAAGTTTACCATTTAAACTATGATTGTCTAGTCTAATGTTTTTACTCCTTTTTCCCCTGCACATTTTAATGTTAATTACCTTTTAGAATTCCATTTTAATTGGGTACTGACTTTTTATGCAACATATTTCCATGATCTATGTGCAAGTGCTATAGGGAATACAGTATACACTCAAGCGTTCATATTCTATTGAAGGTTTTTTAAAAATAGATTTATTGAGGTATAATGGATATGAAACAAAGTATACATTTTTGAAGCATGTAGTTTGGTAGATTGAGATGTATGTATACACTGGAACTACCGCCACAATAAGACGACATGTCTACAGTCCTGCAGTGTTTCTTCATATTTCAATGTAATCCTCTCTTCCGCTTTGCTCCTATGTCCCCAGCAATGCTTCTGCTTTTTGTCACAATACATTGGTTGCATTTTAATATGATGAGGAATCAAATGCATTCTGCTTGGGTTCCTTCACACGACATGATTTTCTGTGTGTGTGTGGTTTTTTGGGTTTTTTTGTTTTATTTTGGTTTTTGTTTTTTTTTGAGACAGCATTTTGCTATGTTTCCTGGGCTGGTCTTGAACTCCTGGGCTCAAGTGATCCAACCACCTTGGCAGGACTACAGATGTGAGCCGTAGCACCTGCCCACCACCCTAGCCCATTGACTATTATTAATTAAAGGCTATTGAAAAACAGCAGCTGCAAGAAGATCATTTAGACCTCTTTTGTGTTTCCTAAAAGCAGGAGATGAAAGTCCCCAGGGAAACATAGGACAATCTCCTTATTCTTAAGGATGAGAAGTGGGAGCCCAAGAGAATACTCTGCAGACCTTGTTAGAATAGAACCATTCATCTTTTTAGCCTCCACACATTTACTTGCTTCTTCACAAGTTACTTGGTCTAATTCAGTATATAACTGACTCTCATTGCTTCTTCTGTGCCAGGTAAAACTTGCATTAAATAAATGTGTGTGTTGACCGGGCGTGGTGGCTCATGCCTGTAATCACAACATTTTGAGAGGCCAAGGCGGGCGCATCACCTGAGCTCAAGTTCGAGACCAGCCTGGCCAACACAGTAAAACCGCATCTCTACTAAAAATACAAAGATTACCTGGGCGTGAGGGAGGGCACCTGTAATCCCAGCTACTAAGGAGGCTGAAGCAGGAGAATGGCTTGAATCTGGGAGGCAGAGGTTGCAGTGATCTGAGATTGTACCACTGCACTCCAGCATGGGCGACAGAGCAAGACTGCATCTCAAAAAGAAAGTAGTATGTGCTTTCCTCCTGTGTACCTGTCTCATGTCAACTGAATTCTCAGACTCAGCCAAAATAAAAATCCTGTCAAGGGGAGCTTAGCTTCCCTCCATGATTCTCAATGGTGACAGTAACCAGACATCATCCTCCAGGCCAAAAATATCATATCCTATGGCCTTGCACCAGCACAGCCTCCTTCCTGCACAGCCTCTCTGGAGGAGGGGGAGGCAAAGGTGGTGAGATCTCATGCCTCCCTCATGTTACCTCCTATTAGTTATATGATTCCTGGTGTCACTTCACCCACCACACCGTGGGCTCCAGGGAGCAGGATTCACATGGGGTTCGTCTGTCCTCCCTGGCTCCAGCAGACTCCAAAGACAATAAAGGGTTCACTGTCTATTTCCTGGGTGAATCACTTTCCCCCCAAGCCCATGAGGTGAACGCAGTGGCGGCCTTGGCTCACCGCCTAAGGACAGGCTCCAGGCTATGGCACAGAGAGGGAACCCCAAAGAGCCGTGTGGACTCTGCTGAGGACCCACAGGAGCTCCCCGAGGCCAAGTGCAGGACAGAGATCAGAGAAGCAGCTGCTCAGAGAACTCTAGCTCTGCAGAGGCCCAAATATGGCTGCCATTATACACAAGGTGAGGCCAAAACTGCTGGAGACATTGCTCCTGAATCTCATTTTGCCACTTGTAAGACAGGGAAAACGAGCCACCCTCATCTCCCCGGGTTGTTAGGAAAATGCACTACCTGAAGATGTGCAGTTGCTGGCTGGGAGCAGGACACCAGCTGCCCAACAGCATAGGCTGAGGGCATGGCACTGCCCCCACTGTCCCCATCCCCAACCTGGAAGTTAGAGCCTCGCTGCCCCGCCACTCCCGGATACAGGACAGAGGACAGGAACCGGGACCGTGGCCTCTCAGTAGGGGCTGAATGAGCAGCCCTCTGCAGCCACCTGGATGGAGACCTTTCCTGCTCACTCTTCGAACTCCAACTCAGGCAGGGCGCCCACCAGAAGGACAACTGGAAGCGTGGCAGGTAAACCAGGCTGTGGCCCTGCAGTGCCATCGCTATCCTCACTTGAGGTCTAGCTCCTCTGTTCCTCGATGGCCCCTCCGCATGGCGCTCCACTCCAGTCTTCAAAAGCTTCCGTCCTAAGCTCAGGGAGCCGGTACTGAGGTGCAGGTAGGAGCAGGTGCAGCCTCTGCTGGGTGGAGGACATATGCCCTGGGGATCCAGTCCAGAGTGACTGACACCAGCCCTGAGGATGTGATTTGTCCTCCCACACCTGCTAACACAGCCCTCTGAGGTTTACACAGGGCTGTTGAAGATCTTTATCTCCTCTTCACTTTACTGGCATGAGCTGGGGCCTCACCAGTGTCACAGAGCTGGAGGGGAAGCACAGCAGGGCCCAGGTGATCCCAGTCTCCAATCTCAGGAGTCCTTGAGAGCCTCAGAGTCTGAGATTCTGAGCTGTTGGAACTTGTCACTTCCTCCTTTGATGAAGAGAGGGATGGCGTGGAAGGACCTGACACAGAGATTGGACCAGCCCAACATTAACAGAGCCAGGACCTCAGGTCAGGAACTGAGCTCAGCTCCAGGCTCATCTGATGTCCTCCTGACAGCCTAAGGATGGAGAGCTTATCTCCAGTCAGAGGCATGGCAGCTGGCAGGGACTGGCCCCAGCTGACCACGGTTTTCCAAGTGCACAGCTGGGAATTTGGTCTTCCCTGCTGCCTTCCCCTGCTGTCTCATATGGATCCCCCGATCATCTACTCCCAGTACCAAAAACTCCTGTATCCTTGAAAATTCCTAATACCATGAAGGAGTGAAAATGCATAACAATGTGATGAATCACGTTTTACCTCCTAGACTAGCAACGAATGAAAGCTAAGTGTAGCAAGGGTGTAGGGGCACAGGCACATTTGTGGACCAGGTGTGACCGTAAGCTGGGTTCAGTGGTTTTTTGGAGGAAAATTCGTGAACATTTAAAGAAACTTCTGAAGTGATTTATCCCGCAGAAGGAGAAGTAGAATTCAACTTGTAAGGAATTGTCCAATAAGCTGGTGCACATGGATATGTGGACACATGATACATACAAGGGTATTTAGTATAATGCTGTTGGAATTAGCAAAGGCAAAGTCAGGATGGGATCTAACCAACTTCCCCTAGGCAGCAACAGTGAATTAACCTGTGGCTTACCCATGCAGTAAAATACAGTACCCTTGTTTAAAGGAAGATCAATCTGAATGTACTGCCATAAAACATCTAATGTGATCTGTGTTAGCTTCAAAATTTTAAAAAGCGATTGTGCATTGAAATGCATTTAATAAGGCAAGACTGATGGAGGGATCAAAGGCTCCTTTGGGATGTATAGAGTTCACATTCTCAAAACTGTGAAATTCATGTTGCTGGCCTTGTCTACACTGGTCATCCACACATTCTCTCTTCAGGGCCACTGTCCTGACACAGCCATTCTTCTAGCTGCCTCAGGTAGGTCCACTCACTACAAACTATTGTAGAAGTCAGCTGTGTTATTTTTGAGAGGTGAAAATGTTACCGCTTTTTGAATTTAGTATGAATTTGTTGAAAGAAAACATGCAAACTCTCATGGTTCCTATAACCTTGTTTTGTCCTCCCTCTTTTTTGGTATTATAGAAGGAGCCTTAGCTCTCTTGGGAGAAAGGTCAATCACTCTGAGAAAGTCCTGGCGGTCTGCACATTTTATTTATAATATGTCCTTATTGCGCACCCCACCACCAATCTCAGTTTCCAAAGCCAACTCACAACAAGAACTTTATACCTTTCATGCTGAAGGAAGGGGCCAGCCTGTGGTCCTGCCCGTGGGATGCAGAGGGGACACACGGGTGACAGTGGAAGACACTGACTGCAAGCACCTTGGTTAACCGCTTCCTGCCACTCTCAGGGCAGAGGAAGTGAAAGTTGCAAAAAAAGCATTGGACAGCTTTTTCACTGGCTGTTTGTTAAATCGATCTCCAAGGAACACGTTTAACAATGTAAACATAGAGTTACCTTTTTTTTTTTTTTTTTTTGGACAGAGTCTTGCGCTGTCGCCCAGGCTGGAGTGTATTGGTGCAATCTCGGCTCACTGCAACCTCTGCCTCCCGGGTTCAAGCAGTTCTCCTGCCTAAGCCTCCCCAGTAGCTGGAATCACAGGCGCACGCCGCCATGCCCGGCTAGTGTGTGTGTGTGTGTGTGTGAGTGAGAGATGGAGTCTCGCTCTTGTCCTCCCGGCTAATTTGTGTGAGAGAGAGAGAGAGAGTGTGTGTGTGTGTGTGTGAGAGAGAGAGATGGAGTCTCGCTTTTGTCCTTCTGGCTAATTTGTGTGAGAGTGTGTGTGTGTGTGTGTGTGTGTGTGTGTGTGTGAGAGAGAGAGAGAGAGAGAGAGATGGAGTCTCGCTTTTGTCCTCCTGGCTAATTTGTGTGAGAGTGTGTTTGTGTGTGTGTGTGTGAGATGGAGTCTCGCTCTTGTCCTCCCGGCTAATTTGTGTGAGTGAGTGTGTGTGTGTGTGTGTGTGTGTGTGACGGAGTCTCTCTTTTCTCTCCCATGCTGGAGTGCGATGGCGCGATCTCGGCTCACTGCAACCTTCGCTTCCCGGGGTCAACCGATTCTCCTGCCTGTCGCTTCCTGGGTTCAAGCGATTCTCCTGCCTCAGCCTCCTGAGTAACTGGGATTACAAGCTGCTGCCACCACGTCCGGCTAATTTGTATTTTTAGTAAACAGGGGGTTTCACCATGTTAGCCAGGCGGGTCTCCAACTCCTGACCTCAGATGATCTGCCCGCCTCGGTCTCCCAAAGTGCTGGGATTCCAGGCGTGAGCCACTGCGCCTGGCCTGGGTTAACGTTATTAACAAACTAACTAACGAACGAACGAACGAACTAAAGAGGCAACCGCGCTGTGGCTTCCTGAGATTCATTCCGGAGTTTCCATCTTGACTCCCTCCCTCCGTTGATTCTGGAACTTACTCCGGGACAGCTCAGTGTGGTCCTCGCCTCACGCGACAGCCAGGGGGAGCGCGCGCTCTGCTCCCTCGCGGCCGGGTCGCTCCTGCCCAGCCAGGGGACCCCAATCTTCCCGACTCCGATGACTGGGTAGTCCTGCCCCGGCACGCCCTGCCGCAGGCGACCCGGGCCAAGCGTCCCCGCCGTGTCCCCCTCTCTCTCTGCCCACTCCCGGCGCCAGGTGCGCTCTTCCCCAGCCAGGGACCGCGGCGGGTACTCACCGGCAGCAGAACCACGACGATGACGAAAACAAACGTAAGGGTCTTGCGGCTAGCAGCCATGGTGTGGTTCCCGACGCCGTCCTGGCTCCTAGAGAGCGCCCTGCTCGAGCGCTCGAGGCGGTTGGGGCGCTCTGTCCGCAAAGTCCTATGAGAAGGGAGGTGGGTGGAGGCTTTTCGTCCCCCTGAAGTTTGGGTAAAAAGCGCCAAACTCAATCAGAAACCGTCCGGAAACGGTCCCCGTAGCCCATGCGCCTGGAAAAGCTTCCGCAGCTACACTGCCAGAATTGGCGCGCGCCTCCACTTTTATACCCCGGAGGAAAAGGCGTGGTCACTTGTTCTCCCTTCCCGCAGTCACTTCCAGGCACTCAGAAAAGGGGCACGGCCTCCCCCAGTACCTGGGGGAGGGCCCAGGTTGTGTGCGTGGGTGCATGGACGGAGAGGAACTAGTTCTTGCCGGCAGTGGTGACCCAGGGCCTGTGGTTTGATTCCAGGTCCTGTCCAGGCTGTGGCAAGCAGAAGGGGCAGGAGCTGAGGCGCTTCCCACTGCGCTGCTGTAGTCGGGGTAGTGAGGTTCAAAGGCGGCACTGGAGGCCTGTCCTGAGCCTGCTCCCTCCCCGGGACGCCTGTCTCTCCTCTTGTTAAACCCTGAACTACTTCCTGGCTTAAGGACTTCAGTCCACTCTTAGCTTCTGCTCCCACTCCCTCCCCCAACAGCGGCCTCACTGACCACTGCTCTGATGCCACTGCCTCCAGCCCCCTTGCAGCTGTGACCCAGCACCAAGCTTCTCTGGCAGGGGCTTGGCACCCCTCAGTAGCAGGTGCCTGGCACCAAGGAGGGACCCAGTGAGCGCATGAGTGGACAGAATGAAGGACGCAGAGGCCATGACGGGCACGTGCAGAGGCTGAGGAGTAGGTAGGAGGGAGAGGAAAGCCAGGGGCATCCCCAGCCACAGCCTGGCACCCTTTGCATGGTCAAGGCACAAACACTCCCTGACCAGCCTTCAGGGCTCTAGTACTGAGGCCCCATGGGGACAGGGGAGTCAGGGGAGTGGCTTCCAAAGCATTTCCCCAAGTCTAGTTTCTACCCAGGTCCAGCTGTCTGACCTTGGGCCACTTACCTCCCCATCGAGTTAAGCACACTGCCGCTGTGAGGACAGACCCAATGTGTGGTATTGAAGGGTGCCAGCTGGTGAGCCTAGGCACTCAGGTCAATGGCACAACTCCTAGACCCTTGGGGTCAGTCGGCTCCTGATGCCTCACATGGTGGATAGAAGAGGATAGCGCTATAGAAACTAAGGTTTTATGGCTCATGAGAAACCTGGGATTGAAATGTCATCCTCTCCACAGGCTTGGATTTGAGCGATGGAGCACCCTGAG
This sequence comes from Macaca nemestrina, assembly GCF_043159975.1. Classification (NCBI taxonomy): domain Eukaryota; kingdom Metazoa; phylum Chordata; class Mammalia; order Primates; family Cercopithecidae; genus Macaca; species Macaca nemestrina. The sequence goes on along the minus strand of NC_092132.1, from coordinate 131,338,659 downwards.
CACCTGCCAGGCCCCAGGCCCTGAGTTAGGATCAGAAATGTGTGCCAGGTCTCCGTGGCACTGAGGAGTTTGTGGGGTCAGGAATGTGTGCTGGGTGCAGATCCAGGCAGGAGGTGAGAGGACAGGGACTTCAGGAAGACTGACAGCATTAATGCAGAGCCACCAAAGCCTGCAGGAAGCTCTTTAGAGCACCTCAGGCCCCTTGGCCCTGGAGGCTGGACCACACAGTGTAGACTAGAAACCAGATTGCAGGTAACGACGCATTCTCTGTGCCCTATGTGGGACACTGACTAGGGCTAATGGCAAAAGGCTGTGAGCACCTCCCGGGAACTGGGCCTTTAGACTATAAAGTTTCCATTTAAGAGGGACTTACTAGCTTGCGATGGAACACTAACTGAAGCTCCCCCTGTGACTGAGGGACATAAAATAATCTTGAAACCTGAAAAACTCGTGATGTCTTCAGTGATCTTGGAAAAGCTGTAACGGGGAGGGCAGTCCCAAAAGAGTTCTATTACAAAATGGAAATCGTTTATATGGGATCCTGGTGCCTAAGGAAGGCAATGAGGAGACACTCATGAGCAGGGAGCCTCTGTTCCTCTCAGACTGACTCTAGAACTGGGTGAGGAGCTGCTGGATTCTAGGGTCACCTGGACACTTCCCTATACACAGCTCTTTACTGACTGACCAAGAGCTACTTAGTTTGTAGACCGTTGTTCCTAGGTGAATAGAGCAACAAGAGCGAGACTCTGTCTCCAAAAACAACAATAACAACAACAACAAAAACAAAGTATAAAACCAAACTGTGCTCTGACCACCTTGGGCCATGTCATCAAAAGCTCCTGTGGCTATGTCATGGGTGCGCATCTTCAACCTGTCTCCGATTTTCATGGTTTACATAAGTCTGCCTTTCTTCATGGTCCAGGATACAGAGCCCTCCTGTGCAAATAACTCACAATCTTCCCACACTCAGCTATCATCAGACACCTGCAGGTTGGCTCACTGCAACCTTGGCTTATCAGTACTGCACGAAGCCCTCTTCAACAGTCATCATAAATGCTAGCCTATAAAATCTCCAACAAGCCTTTGTCACTTTGCAGTCAGCTCCTCTTCTGCGAGCTTGCCCATTGCCTCCTTGCTACACGTTTTCCTACTTTCTCTAATAAATCTACTTTATCTACTTATTTATTTATTTATTTAGAGATGGAGCTTCACTCTTGCTGCCCAGGCTAGAGTGCAATGGTGCGATCTCGGCTCACTGCAACCTCCACCTCCAGGGTTCAAGCAAGTCTCCTGTCTCAGCCTCCTGAGTAGCCGGGATTACAGGCATGCGCCAACAAGCTCGGCTAATTTTTGTATTTTTTAGTAGAGACAGAGTTTCACCATGTTGGCCAGGCTCTTCTTGAACTCCTGACCTCAGGTAATCCACCCGCCTTGGCCGCCCAAAGTGCAGGGATTACAGGCATGAGTCACTGCACCTGGCCATAAATCTGCTTTTCTTTACCTACAACTGTTTTGGAAAAATCTTTTATTATTATTATTATAATAATACTTTAAGTTCTAGGGTACATGTGCACAATGTGCAGGCTTGTTACATAGGTATACATGTGCCATGTTGGTGTGCTGCACCCATCAACTCGTCATTTACATTAGGTATTTCTCCTAATGCGATCCCTCCCCCCGACCCCCACCCCATGACAGGCCCCGATGTGTGACGTTCCCCTCCCTGTGTCCGTGTGTTCTCATTGTTCAACTCTCACTTATGAGAGAGAGCATGCGGTGTTTGGTTTTCTGTTCTTGTGATAGTTTGCTGAGAATGATGGTTTCCAGCTTCATCCATGTCCCTGCAAAGGACATGAACTCATCCTTTTTTTGGCTGCATAGTATTCCATGGTGTATATGTGCCACATTTTCTTTATCCAGTCTATTATTGATGGACATTTGGGTTGCTTCCAAGTCTTTGCTATTGTGAATAGTGCCACAGTAAACATACATGTGCATGTGTCTTTATAGTAGCCTGATTTATAATCCACTGGGTAAATACCCAGTAATGGGATTGCTGGGTCAAATGGTATTTCTAGTTCTAGATCCTTGAGGAATCACCACACTGTCTTCGTGCCACTGGCCCAGAAAACCTGTCTCTCCCCTGTGACACTTACTTACTGCTGGGTAAGATAAAGGGAAGAAGAAGAGGGAGAACAGAGCAAGAGGAAAAGCAGGGTTGGTCCAGAGAGGAGGAGGGTGGGACTGGAGGAATGTAGCCCCCAACCCCCATGGGGCAAAAGCTGGGCCAAAATTGCCCCTTTCTGTTTTCTTTTTTTTGAGATGAAGTATCGCTCTGTCTCCCAGGCTGGAGTGCAGAGGTGTCATCCCGGCTCACTGCAAGCTCCGCCTTCTGGGTTCACACCATTCTCCTGCCTCAGCCTCCGGAGTAGCTGGGACTACAGGTGCCTGCCATCACGCCCGGCTAATTTTTTGTATTTTTAGTAGAGATGGTGTTTCACCGCGTTAGCCAGGAGGGTTGGATCTCCTGACCTCGTGATGTGCCCACCTCGGCCTCCCAACATGCTGTTTTCTAACCTTGACCCAAATTTCACCGCCCACATCGTTTTTAGGTGTAAAAGATGCAGTCCCATGGAGGAGGGGCAGAGCCAGGAGGCAGTGGGGCTGTGGGCTCGGAGCTCAGGAGTCGCCTCGCCTGAAAAAGTTGTTCTAGCTGAGAGGGACTGGCCCTGGGGTGGGCTCCAGGAAAACCCTGGTTAGGTCTGGGATAGAGCAAACTTGAAACAAAGACCACTTCTGCCACGGCTGCGTGGCGCCAAGACCTGGAGATCAGGGGTTAAATCCTCGAGAGAGAGCAGGCGGTGGCAACACAAGCAGCTCCAACCCTGGGGAAGCCATGTTGTCCCGGTCCAGGTCTCCAGGGCTGTGGCCCCCTCCCCTCCACAGCCTCCAGAGCAGCTGGCAGGCAAGCTCCGGCGTGTGCTGCCCTCTACAGGCTGCTCAGCCTCCATGCAGCTCACCCAGCCCAGGGCTCCAAGTGAGGCCATGGGCAGCGCAGGAGGGAAGCAGTGGGTAGCCCGGAGCAGCCCCACCTCCCCTCTGGGGAAGGCAGACAGCATGGGGGCATGCCTGGGCCTCGCGTGAGCTGTGGGTGAGAGGGAGAGCGGGTCCTCCAGGGTAAGGGGAGCGGGAAATGGGTCTCCCAAGTGCCTGTAGGGCTGAGCAACCTGGGTCCACTGATGGGGATGCAGGCAAGGGCTGCTGTCCCTCTCTCCAGAGGGAGGGGCAGACAAGAGAGAAACAGGGAGGAGGTGCGTGCGAATTCCAGTGCCCAAGAACCTGGCCCTTTAAAATCTAGGGAGTTATAGGCAGGAACCTCGACCCCTCCCCACCTCCAGCCCCCCAACCCCCCACCCCACCCCCAGGCGGGCCAAGCCTGAAGGCAGAGAAGGGACAAGGAAGGAATCCCAGCAGGAAGGAGGCCCTGGCCTCCTGTCAATCAGAGCTGCGTCACAGGAGGAGGGGAGGATGGAAATAAATGAACACCACAACTCTTTTTCTATGAGGTTTCACATTTATTTTGGTCATAAATATATGAGCATTTCATAAATAACCAGGTGTTATGTGCTATTTGACCTCGGTATAAAGCAAAACTTAAACAAATATCCAACCCCCGAAAACCCCAACAACTTCACGTTCTCAGGAAGCTTACTTTAAAGGAATAAGCTTAAACACTGATAAGGCTAATAGGCCAGATACATCTTCAAGGAAGGCCTCTGAGGAAGGGACAAGGGAGCTGGGTCTGGACTGGCTCCCTCTGAGCTTTGAGGCTGAGTGTCCTGCACCGAAGGCCCAGCAAAGGCAAAGACCAGGAGGCAGCAGCACCCTGTGCCTTCCAGAACTGCAGGGGACAACGCGTGGGACGCCAGATGGAAGTGGGAGAGGATGGAAGTGAGTAGACCAGAAAGGCCACCCCCTCCTAAAACTCCACGGACACAACACTCTGCATGTGCGATCTTCAGACAATTCTAACTTTGTCCCACCAAACCAGTCCCGGAACAAAACACACAATGCCCTGAGATGGAAAAGATTGAAACCCCTAGAATGACTACATCTGTAATTTATCCTACCACGACTGGACTGCTGTGGAGAAGGGTTTGCTGGAACGAGGCTACACTGATTACTGAGGTTCTTAAATAAAATAATGGAATGTGACACAAGGACAAATGTGTCACCCATTTGAGGTTCCGTTGTCATAGTGTTTAAGAATTGGTATTACTCAGATGAATCAGATGCTTACAGAGAAGTCAAGCGACTCAAATAGGGAATCTGTACCCTAAAATGCAGCTCAGGAATCTCTACCCTAAATGCAGCCCAGGGACTCAGGGTCACAGACCACCAGAAGGGAGAGGGGCCCATCCACTCCTGAGTCGGCAACCATTTCACACCATTCCCAAGCACTGTCCACTCCTCCCTCCTGATGCCATGGCACATGCTGGGGCAGATAAACACCTGCTCTGCCCTGAGCCCAAAGGAGGCCCAAGATTCACTAATGTTCAACGGTAATGGCGCTTGAAAGAGAAACTCTTCACAGTCTCAGATCTAACTTAGTTCTGTCTTCATCTGCTGTGGACACGTAGGAAGATGCAGTTCCATGACTGTCCCAGCAGGACAAATCAGACACATGGCTTCCCAAAGATACCATGCTCTTCAAAATCCTGGGCATATGTAAACGTCTACTTATAAATAAATATGGCTATATACCTCTAAAATTATCAAGTAAGACAGGCTGGCCCCCTGAGAAGTTGCCAGTCATCAAACCCTTGTCCAGTCTCAGGGCGTAGGAGGGAGAACTGGAACACAGTCAGTGCCTCCCACGGAGGGAGGATTTCTCCCTTCGTCACTAGTTATATTTCCAGTCATTTTTGACTGCTGATTTGCACCCCCAGGGAACCCATGTAAACAGCCTAATAAGTGCATTTCCTAGAGTTTTTCCATGCTTACATCATTATACAAAAATCGGAAAATAGATAATACAGCATACAGTAATAAGCAATACAAATGTTTCTCTAATTAAGGTGGGGGTAAGCCCCAATAATCCCATCTTAACGCTCAAAACTCTAAGTCGAACCCTCATAAATCCATATGCTCATGACGTAGCATAGGACTATGTCTTGATAATCTCATCATTAACTCAGAAATATCCTAAACTGAAAATACAGCTAATAACCAGATAATCCCATTCTAAAGTTAAAAAACTATAAGGTAAACCACTGTGGCTATGCGGCATCTGTAGTTAGATGTCATTAAATGCACATACCAGTAGAGATGGAGCTTGCAATATAAGAAATAGAAAAAAAGACTTGTCTCATGATGAACAACTGGAAAGAATGACATCCTAAAACCACTTTTTTTCTTTTTAAATTGAGACGGAGTTTCACTGTGTTGACCAGGCTAGTCTCAAACTCCTGAACTCAAGTGATCCACCAACCTCAGCCTCCCAAAGTGGTGGGATTACAGGCATGAGCCACCGCACTTGGACGAAAACCACCGTTAATACACAATCGTATAACTCTATGCCGCCAAGAGTCTTATACAAATTTCCCCAGTTTCCTTATCACACGCAGTATTTCATAAAAATTACTTCAAGTGCACTGACAAAGTTCTAAGACCTTTGGTAAGATGCACCATATTGGATCGCAGAGTTAGTTGAGGCATGGTTCAAGTACTGGACTGTCTCTTCCAGGCTGCTTCCCCTTCTAGAAGAAAAGGTAAACGAGGAAAGCTCTGGTTTCCTGAAGAGATTCTTTCACAGGGACGACGTAGCAAAGCCTGCGTCATCTTCATAAAAGAGCTTCTCAGAGTCCACCATGTGGTCCTGAATTGTTTCCTTTGCATGTCCTTCCTCCAGTGTTGCCGAGGCATCCAGCAAGGTGTTGACTGAGAAGAGAGAAGAGATTTAGAGTCTCGATGCTCCAAGGACAATCTGCACAGGATTGACATGGGACCCCCTGCTTCCAGCAGTGAATGCTCCAGAAGAGCCCTCTCGCTATAGGGACAGCAGTTAGGACACTGTCCCTATTCCCTGTCTCAAGGCACAAAACACTTACTCTCAGTGGGGTCAGCGTCATTCACTGGAACCGGCAGCGTCTTCCTCTGACGCCCTTCAGCTTCTGCCTGTTCCTGTAACACACAGTGAGGAATGCTCTGGTCAGAGTCAGGAGTCCTGCAGTCCAGTACTGACCCTGACCACCAGCCAGCAAGAGACCTGCAGCGCTTCCCATCTCGGGTCTCCATGGAGATGGAGACAAACCTCTGGTCCTGCATAGCTCTTGGGCTCTGTGTGCTGGTGACTCATTGAGACATAAGTGGCATGCAGTAAATGTTCACTTTGTAAGTGTTCTGCCCAACTTTGACTACTGTATATGCCCGGGTAATTATCCCCTGATCAAGACATAGAACATTGCCACCACCCCAGAAAGTCCCCTTCTGCCCCATCTAATCAACTCCCACCCACCCTCACAGGAAATGATCACTTCCTTACACAATTCTCACCAGCAGAAGTCTCGGCAGAAGAGTATATATGAGAGCACCCAGGAAAACCTAACAAAATGATTTATTCCAAGACTGTAAATGACCTTTGATCATTAATATTGTACCATATCCATAGTGTAAATAAATAAAACAGCAGTCTCCATAGACGCTGGAGAGACATTTGGTAAAATTAAACACCAATTCTGATCTTTTTCAGAACCTTTTAGAATAGTAGGTTGCATTCTTGATTATGAGAATTTCTATATGAAACCAAAAGTGAACGCCATTCCTCAGGGTGACACTTTGGAGGTCTTCTCCAGAAATCAAATCAGGACCCAAATACCTGCCTTCCCTAAGCACAGCTGAACATGGTTCAGAAAGGTCTGGCCTAGGCAACAAGATGGAAAATTAAAATGAGGCGAGACTCTTGGAAGAGGGCAGACACAATAATCATTATTTTCAATGTCATTTAAAATCCCTAAGAATGAAACTACAATACTGAAATAGAAATGTATGTTTGGAGGAATCTTAAAAACATAGCAGATGCAATAAATTAGCAAACAGAATTACAAGGCTATCCAACTCATGCTGGATACGAAATACTAAACAGCCATAAGAAACAGGAATAATTGATTTGAAGAGGAACACAAATCACAACTCAGTTACAATAAAATACTTGACACCAAATGTTATCTCCTTTGATAAGGAAATACTGAATACTTATTTCTGAATAAATATTATGCTGAATATTATTATACTGAATAAATATACTGAATCTAGAAATACTGAATATTTTATATTCACTATATATAAATTTATGTATGTATATATAGATTTTATATATAAATATATATAATAAATTATATATGATAAATATATATAATATACATAATAAAATATATAATTTATTTGTATATAAATTTATTAGTTTATATAATTATTGTTTATTATATAAATTCATATATTTATATATTTTTATAAACTATTTTGTAAACTAGTTCAACCATTATGGAAAACAGTATGGCGATTCCTCAAGGATCTAGAACTAGATGTACCATATGACCCAGCCATCCCATTACTGGGTATATACCCAAAGGACTATAAATCATGCTGGTATAAAGACACATGTACACGTATGTTTATTGCAACACTATTCACAATAGCAAAGACTTGGTATCAACCCAAATGTCCATCAGTGACAGACTGGATTAAGAAAATGTGGCACATATACACCATGGAATACTATGCAGCCATAAAAAAGGATGAGTTTGTGTCCTTTGTAGGGACATGGATGCAGCTGGAAACCATCATTCTTAGCAAACTATCACAAGAACCGAAAACCAAACACCGCATGTTCTCACTCATAGGTGGGAACTGAACAATGAGATCACTTGGACTCGGGAAGGGGAACATCACACACTGGGGCCTATCATGGGGAGAGGGGAGGGGGGAGGGATTGCACTGGGAGTTATACCTGATGTAAATGACGAGTAGATGGGTGCTGATGAGGTGATGGGTGCAGCACACCAACATGGCACAAGTATACATATGTAACAAACCTGCACGTTATGCACATGTACCCTAGAACTTAAAGTATAATAATAATAATAAATTTTAAAAATATATATAATTATATATATTATATAAATTCATATATTTATATATAAATATGTATTTATTTATATATAAATACTGAATATTTATAAAATATGTATAAATATTTACATTTATATTTATAAAATATTCAGTATTTCTAGATTAATTTTTAATTTTAAAGCGAATTGACAAAAATGCCGAGTTTTTTCAGAAGGGAAGGATGGAGGAAATCTTTTAATTGTGAATTTTATCTGGGTAAAATGATACATTTTGAAAAAGTATGGAAGAGGTGTTTGCTCTTTTGGATATTAAAAAACATTAGAAAGTTCCCATTGGAACATGCCTCACAATGGTAAGAGCCATCTATGACAAACCCACAGCCAACATCATACTGAACGGGCAAAAGCTGGAAGCATTCCCCTTGAGAACTGGAGCAAGACAAGGATGCTCACGCTCACCACTCCCATTCAACATAGTACTGGAAGTCCTAGCCGGAGCACTCAGGCAAGAGAAAGAAGGAAAAGGCATCCAGATATGAAATGAAGAAGTCAAAACTCTTCATGGACGATATGATTCTACACCTTGAAAACCCTGAAGACTCCACTAAAAGGCTCCTGGAACTAATAAACAGCTTCAACAAAATTTCAGGATACAAAATCAATGTATAAAAATCAGTAGCGCAGGGCACTGTGGCTCACACCTGTAATCCCAGCACTTTGTGAGGCGAGGCAAGGCAAGTGGATCACGATGTCAGGAGTTCAAGACCAGCATGACCAACATGGTGAAACCCTGTCTTTACTAAAGAATACAAAAATTAGCCGGGTGTAGCCGGGTGCAGTGGCTCACATCTGTAATCCAGCACTTTGGGAGGCCGAGGCAGGCGGATCAGAAGGTCAGGAGATTGAGACCATCCTGGCTAACACAGTGAAACTCCATCTCTACTAAAAATACAAAAAATTAGCTGGGCGTGGCGTCCCAGCTGCTCCGGAGGCTGAGGCAGGAGAATGGCGTGAACCTGGGAGGCGGAGTTTGCAGTGAGCTGAGATCGTGCCACTGCACTCCAGCCTGGGTGACAGAGAGACTCCATCTCAAAAAAAAAAAAAAAAAAAAAAAAAGGAAAACAAATCATTCTACCAAAAGACAGACACCATTATCCATAATAGCAGTGACGTGAAATCAACCTAGGTTCCCATCAACAGTGGATTGAATGAAGAAAATGTGGTATATATACACCATGGGAGACTACACAGCAATAAAAAAGAATGAAATCATATTGTTTACAGCCACATAGATGAAGCTGGAGGCCATCATCCTAAGTGATTTAACATAAGAACGCAAAACCAAATACTGCATGTTCTCACTCATAAGTAGGAGCTAAACATCAGGTACTTACGAAGACAAAGTCGGCAACAATAGACACTGGCGACTACCAGGGCGGGGAGGGAGGGAGGGGAGGAAGGGTTGAAAAACTAACTGTTGGATACTATGCCCACAACCTGGATAAAATCATTCATACCCCGAATTTCAGCATCAAACAATATAACCAGGTAAGAAACTTGCATATGCACCTCCTGAATCAAAATAAATTTGAAAAAGGAAAAAGAAAAAATGAAAACAAGTTTCCTTTGGCAGTGTATTATATGTAACATAATCCCTGTAATGTAAACAAAATGTACGTGCTTGTATGAATATACATGGCATATGCATAAAAATTTCCACAAAGAATCACAAGATATTCTCTGTTGCATTTACCTGAATTAAGAAGGTCTGGGGCTGGAGGAAGTGTTGGGGGACTACCACTATGACTGAGAACCTTCCTGTAGTGTGGCAGACGTGTGGCTCTGCATTTACCACTTTCAAAAAATGTGCAACGCAGTCAGGTGCAGTGGCTTATGCCTGTAATCCCACCACTTTGGGAGGCCAAGGTGAGAGGATGACTTGAGGCCAGGAGTTTGAGACCAGCCTGGGCAACATAGCAAGATCAGATCTCTACAAATTACAAAATAAAGGTGCAATGCGGTTCAGCAGCATGGAGTAATTGTTGACATTTTTTGTTTGTTTTCTTCCCTTTTTATACTTCATTTAAAAAAAACATGCGGTGTAGTTATAGGAAAGGAAGAAAACGGGTGGAAAGTGATCCTTGTCCAGATAAGTATTTGACAAGTGGTCAAAGAGGAGCCAAAAGCAGTAAACAATAGGAGAATCATTTCTTAAACAGGTGAGGAGGAAGGAGACAATGACTCAGAATAATTCAGAGTTCCTCCCTTCACGCAGCATTGCAAAAGAAATGGCACCTACATTCCACTGGTGAATGCTACAAACCAAATCGTTCTTTCAAAGTCCATAAGATATTAGATAGGATCATCTTATCTTGAAGGAAAGAACTTTCGAAGCAAAAAGAAAATGTGTGTCCAGATTTCACACCTACTCAATGTCATATCAAAACTGGTGAATCCAAGTGAATAACTAGATGTATGTGTTTGTGTAATACAAAAGCACTTCTACGCACTGACTGAGAAATCCTACTTCCTCCCAGAAGCCTCCTTACATACTTGATCAGAAATCTGGACAAAGATTTACTATGAAGTATGTGCAGTGTAGTGAGAATTTTGAAGTACATTTAAAACTTCTGCAGTTTCAAGCAGGGGCTCCCTGAGTTCTGTTAGGAGCACACGATGGAGACTGTGCAGCCTTAGTCAGTCATCAACGAACCCTGTGACACCCACTGTATGCCTGTGGAGATCCAGGCTCTGGGGACAAGGAATAAGAAGCAGATGTCCTGCAGACTGGCACAGTCACCACCTCAGTGCAGCTGCTCCATCCCCTGCAGTCCCTTCTCCCAAAGGCTTCATGTCCCCTTGGGCCAGGAGAGCGGAGGCACTGCCATCTCCCACTGTCCTCAAAGTCCTGTGCAGGCAGCAGGCCAGGCATGGCACAGTCCCTCCTCAACTCACCAGCAGACGCTGTGCCTCCTCTGGCGACTGTACAGTCACACCTGTTGGCTCTGCCGACTCCTGACCTTTGATTTCCTGCTCAGAGACCTGGGTGGGCTGCAAGAATCTGGTACTCAGGCTCTCGTTGCGGGCATTGTCCTCCGTCCCAGGAACTCGTGAAGGACGTGAACGCCGGAAAAAGACCTTGGGAAGGCAAACAGCCCACTCCAGTCCACACCCAGGGCTCAGCTTCAAGGTCCCCAGTTGGCAGCTGGACCTGCCATCCCCAATCCCTCCCAATGAGGTCACCCCAGGCAGCTGAGGCTCAGCACATCCAGCATCCACTGCGGAGGTGGGTCAGGTGGGCACCCCATCCCCACGGGGCCAGCTGTGGAGTGACGGTGTCACCCAGGCTGCAGGAAGGACGGGGCTGCAGCACGGCCCGCCAGTCTGTGTGCTGCTCAAAATGGCCATGTGTCCCCCACAGTCAGCCCAGATACCCCAGGCCACGTCAGAGAGTCAGGGCAGCTACGAGGACAAGGAATTGTGTCCACCCAGGCTCGCCAGTGGACGGGAAGCAGTTCCTGAACCCATGAAGCCCCCAGTTTCTGGAGAAACCAACTTACTCTGTGCACACGTTCGGGGTCCCCTCCACCACCTGCAAGAGAAGGAGTCTCCTTAGCAGGCAGGGAGGGGCCCACACAGCACCTCCCTCCCAGAGGACAGCGGGGCACAGGGGTAGGCTGGGGGCAGGGACACTGGACAAGGAGCCCTGGGGCTGGGAACAGGAATAGGGCCTTGCAATTCGGGGACACCCTGAGGAAGGGGGATGAGAAGGGGAACTAGAGTAAAAACCAACACGTGGAAAATCTCTATGTTCTGCTCTGAGCAAGGCTGAATAAATCCCAGAACCACTTCTCATCCTGACCCTTGTCACCCAGTTGAGGAGCCGACCGCCCCCTGCCTGGCTGGGCCTGAAGGTGGGAGGAACTGGCCCTGCCCTCCTACACTTGGCTGGGAGATGAGGGGACCCCCAGCCCCGAGAGAGGCGATGAGACCAGGGTCCTGGGGGATACACGGGATGTGGGGATGGGGCGATCACAAGGCGGAAGATCGAACCAGGCTGGAGACACTTGGACCAGGGGCATGGATGGGGATTACTGTCTGTGGGAACGGAGTGGGAGGGGGCAGGGCAGACAGTGTCCAGCGCCCCCACCCTCAGCCAGCACCTACCTAAGCAGATGCCTTTCAGTGAAGAAATGAGTTTCTTCCGACGTAAAATGCAAACAAACGCAGCCGCAAACAGAATGATGAAGACTGTAACGACGCCGGCTATGAGACCGTAAAGGTCAGGAGTCCCCAGGCTGGTGGGCACTGTGTCTTCCACCGCGGGGGTTTTCTCAGTGGAACTGGCAGCTGATGTAGTGCAGTTGATGTCACTCCAGGGCGTACAATCACTGACCTTGATCATCCCTCTGGGACACCTGGGTACACACAGGGATGGAGACGGGGACTCCTGATGGAAAGCTGGCCAGGTGAGATGAAAGAGGAGCCACCCTCCCTGCCTAATGTCCTTGAGAAGATGTCAGAGGAGGACAGGCTCCTTGTGTCAGCAGAGGGTCCCCCTATGCTCCCTTCTTGAGGCTGGGGAAGGGTCTGAGCATGCGCACTTCAGCCCCTCGGCCTCCCTGCTCTGGGGTCAGAGCTGCAGCTCCAGGAGCCTTCCGTGCTGGGCACACACGGAGCTTCCCTGGGCTGCAGGGGAGGCTGCCTTAGGAGGAGCCACACTCCAGGGGAAGATCACAAGCCCCTGTGGCCACAAGCTGAGCCCCTTCCTCCAGTTAACCCACAGTACCAGTGAGCCCTCGCCCCACCCTGTCTGCTGCTGGGTCCTCCCAATCACAGCAAACAGTGGAGGGCCAGAGAAGAGCAAGTTACTCTTTGCCCCTAAAACCCAAATAGGAAAAAGAAGGACTTATTGAGAAGTCAGGGGCCAGAAGTGAGGCCGGCGGGGTGGGCTCAGGTCCTCATGGGAACTTAAGGGAGCTCCACCCACAGCCTCATTATGATTTTTGTGAGCTACAGGCACTTTTTCCTTTATGGGTCTCCACCTGCATAAAAAATATTTAAAATTACATTTTTTTTAAACCAATTTGGAATAAGGACAAATACAAGCCAGGCTGGATTCAAGTGTGTTCTTCTGATTTCAAAAGGAAATCACATTTCCTAGGTCCCCTGAAAAATTTCAAGGGACCTAGAAAGTCACCTCCTGTGCCCAGTGAACAATTCAGCCTGGCCAAAGGGACTCGTGTTAGGGAGGGTATGGGAAGGGACTGCCGCAGGGGGTAGGGGTGGGGACAGGCAGATGGACCAGGAGGGGCCACCGCAGGCTCAGGAAATCCCATAGGCTCAGGGATGCCTCATGGGGTCAGGGGTGAGACAGAGGTACTCGGTGACTCAGGTCTTTTCAGGTTCTTGAAAGCTGTCGGGAGCCCCTGGCTGCTGTCTCACCCTGTGCTGCACTTCCGGCACATCTCAGGGGAGTTTGCATCCTGGAAGCTTCCTTTTTCACACTGACACACAGTGTCTCTGGTCGTGGTGCAGGAGCTTGTATTTGTTTGACCTGACAACAGAGCATAAGGTTTTGGGAATGAGTTTCCCTGACATGTCAGTCCACCCTTCCTCACCACCCCATCCCCTCCCACTCAGCTCAACTCAGTTCACCAAGGAGTTCTGAGGGCCGGTTTCTGCACCAGCATACTCGGGACTCATACAGGACACCCACCCTGTACATAAGGACCAATACAAAAGGACCGTGATTATTTATTACATCAGATCAGGAGAAAAGCATTGTTTAGATGGCAAGGTCAGTAGCAAGGGAGGCGCAAGGGCATCACCTGAGAGACTCTGCAAGGAGAGCAGCCCTTGGGGGACTTCCCAAAAGCCCCGGCCTTGACTGGGAGGAGGAAGGGGCCTGAGAACCTGAAGGCTGAGTGAACCCGAGCACCTGCCAGGAGCCCAGAGCCCGGGAGGAAACAGCCTGCTCCCGGAGCAGACCCGTGCCACCACTGGAACCCAGCCCTGTCCACTGGGCCAGGCCTCCTCTGTGCTGTAATGACGCCCCCACCCCCTTGCAGGCAATAGTTCAGAGGAGTTCCCAGCCAGTTGCCAGGCATTATAGAAAAGATTTTGGTTGGGCACAGTGGCTCACGCCTGTAATCACAGCACTCTGGGAGGCTGAGGTGGGTGGATCACCTGAGGTCAGGAGTTCGAGACCAGCCTGGTCAACATGGAGAAACCCTGTCTCCACTAAAAATACAAAAAACTGGCCTGGCTTGGTGGCTTACATCTGTAATCCCAGGACTTTGGGAGGCTGAGGAGGGCGGATCACGAGGTCAGGAGATCAAGACCATCCTGGCTAACACGGGGAAACCTCGTCTCTACTAAAAATACAAAAAAAATTAGCCGGATGTGGAGGCGGACGCCTGTAGTCCCAGCTACTCAGGAGCTTGAGGCAGGAGAATGGCGTGAACTCAGGAGGCGGAGCTTGCAGTGAGCCCTGATGGCGCCACTGCACTCCAGCCTGGGCAACAGAGCGAGACACAGTCTCAAAACAAACAAACAAACAAAATCAGCCAGGCGTGGTGGCGCATGCCTGTAATCCCAGCTACTCAGGAAGCTGAGGTAGGAGAATCGCTTGAACCTGGGAGGCGGAGGTTGCAGTGAGCCAAGATCATGCCATTGTCCTCAAGCCTCGGCAACAAGAGCGAAACTCTGTCTAAAAAAAAAAAAAGAAATCTTTTTTTCTTTTTTTTTTTTTTCCAATCAACCAGTCATAATCATGGAACGGGGCATGATGAAGACCAAGTTGGGCTAGAACTTGGTTCCCCGACTCACATCAGCTACAGCTCCCACCCACCTCATCACTATGCACTCCACCTCTGGGCAAGGGGTTCACACATTCTGTACCTGATTTACAAACTGTACATAGAAGGCAAGAAGGCAAATTGTTGGAAGCAATGGTGTAATCCACACCCTCTGTGCACGGGTTACAGGCTCCAGTATGTTCTGATCTATGAAATCCTGGGAAAGGAGAGAAAAGCCAATGAATGAGTCACCACAGAATTCCCAGAGGCTGGCAGTGGCTGGAAAACTTCTCTTTTGGCCCTCAGTGGAATCCAGACGGAGAAATCCACTCTTCTAGGCTTCGTCTTGTCATCAGTTCTGCATCTGTTACACACCTTGGACTGTCACTGCTGACAGAAATATAATACAAACCACACGCAAAATTCAAATTCTATGACAGCCGTATTAAAATAGTAAAAAGAAAGGTCAAGTTAATTTTAACAATCTACTTTTGAACCTAAAATATCCAAAACACTACATTTCAATGTGTAATCAATATAAATATTTGAAATGTTTTATCTTTTTTTGGCAGGGCGCGGTGGCTCACGCCTGTAATCCCAGCATGTTGGGAGGCCGAGGCGGGCAGATCACGAGGTCAGAAGATCGAGACCATCCTGGCTAACACGGTGAAACCCCGTCTCTACTAAAAATACAAAAAATTGGCCAGGTGGCGCCTGTAGTCTCAGCTATTCGGTAGGCTGAGGCAGGAGAATGGCGTGAACCCGGCAGGCAGAGCTTGCAGTGAGCCGAGATCGTGCCCCTGCACTCCAGCCTGGGCGACACAGAGAGACTCCATCTCTTGAAAAAAAAAAAAAAAGGAATATTTTATTTATTTATTTATTTTTGGAGACAGAGTTTCACTCTTGTTGCCCAGGTTGGAGTGCAGGGGCACGATCTCGGCTGACTGCAACCTCCACCTCCCAGGTTCAAGCGATTTTCCTGCCTCAGCCTCCCGAGTAGATGGGATTACAGGCACCTACCACCACACCCGGCTAATTTGTTGTATTCTTAGTAGACATGGTGTTTCACCATATTGGCCAGGCTAGTCTCAAACTCCTGACCTCAGGTGATCCACCCTCCTCGGCCTCCCAAAGTGCTGAGATTACAGGCATGAGCCACCACGTCATGCCCAGTCTACTTTTTTTTAAAAAAAAACAATAAAATAAAATAACAAAATAAAATCCAACCTCGTCTACATGTGATCTGCCCATGCTGGTCCACCTGACCTGTTTGCTCTCCACTCACTATGGTGGCCCTGTCTTTGCTCAGTATCCCCCAGCCCCTGCACCCTGCGGCTGTCATTCCCAGGGAGGCTGCTCAGGAGCACTATTTCTGGCTCTCTGCACAACTATCCTTGTCCAACTTTGGATACTGGCCAAAATCACCATCCTCGAGAGGCCCCACCAACCTCGTCTCCGTCTCACTCATCACTTAATTATTCTTCATGGTTCCTATCAGGAATTTCTGACTGCTATTTTGATCTGTGTATCTTAATACTATCCCAGAGAAAAGGTTCCATGAGGGCAGGGCCTCTTATAATTATCCCCATTAGCATGGTGCCTGACTGACAGAAATCATCCAACGTATCCCTATGGAATAAAGAACCATGAAGTGTAGGAAACAGAAGTCTAGAAGCACATAGAGATAAGGGCAGGATAAGCTAAGATATCAGTCTTAGCTTGCGCCTTCGGGCTAGCACTACAGACCCAGGATCCTGACCCAACTCCACAGATTCAGCTTCCAGGTCTGCCCTAGTGCCACGTCAGTCCCCATGAACTCAGGCTCCAGGCCCTTCCCTGTGGACCCAAGGATGAGGCCCATCACAGCACCTGGCTGACATCTGCAGACCCAAGTACAAGGCCTACTCCAGTGCCAGTTCAGCCCCCATGGAACCAGGCCTCAGGTCACCTCTCTGGATACAGGCTCTGACCACCTTTGAACGACACCACATGGCCTGCCCAGAATCTGTGTACAGGCTGATTGGTGAAGGGCGTTCCCTGACAAAGCCAGTCTGTAAATACTGGAATAAGTCCCTGCTTCTTCAAAGAGCACATTCCCACACATTGCCTCAGGCTCATGAGCAATCAGGGAATCATGACAGCACCAAGGAAACAAAATGAAGCACAAGTAACCAACCCGAAACAAACAGACATTTACAACAGCCTGACAAAGAATTGAAAATACTCATCTTAAAGAAGCTCAGTCAGCTACTAGAGAATACAGATAGACAACTAAGTCATGTCAGAAAAACAATACATGAACAAAATGAGTGGTTTAATATATACAGACAACATAAAGAACCAAGCAGAAATTCTAAAATTAAACAACACAATATCTGAACTAAAAAATTCCAGAGAATGTCAACAGCAGAGTTGACTAATTGGAAGAAAGACTCAGTGAGCTTGAAAACAGATTGTTTGAAATTACCAAGTCACAGAAAGAAAAAAAAAAATAAAAGAATGAAAAAGAGGGAAGAAAGCCAACAGTACCAACGGTTACCGTGAATAAAAACACTACATGCATTATGGTAGTCCAAGGAGCATCAGAGAAAGTGAAAGGAACAGAATGTGCAATTAAAGAAATAATTAAAGGAAATGTCCCAAATCAGGATGGAAATGGATATCCACATTCATGAAGTCCAAAAAACCCCAAACAGATTAAACATGAAGAGATCTTCACCAAGACATATCTTAAACAAATTCCAAAAATCAAAGGCAAATAGAATTTTGAAACCAGCAAGAGAAAAGCAATGTACACAAAGGAAACCTTATACAACTATTGAAGGCTTCTCAGCAGAAAACCCACAGGCCAGGAGAGAGTGGAATTACACAAAGTACAGAAAGGAAAAAACCCTTGCCAACCAAGAATACTGTACCTGGCAAGCCTGTTCTTTAGAAATGAAGAGCAGTAAAGGCTTTATCACACAAACAAACAAACAAACAAAAAAACCATTGGAGTTCATCTTTAGCATTTCTTGCCTTACACGAAATACATAAATTCTTGCCTTACAAGAAATGCTGAAGAGAGTTATTCAATCTGAAAGAACAGAACACTAACTGGATACACCAAACTATGTGAAAATACGAAACTAGAAAATATGAAATTCAGAATATTCTAATACAATCATAATAGTGTACAAATTACTTGTATCATTAGTATAAAAGTTAAAAGACAAAAGTATTTTTTAAAATGATAGTTAATACAATTTGTTAAGGAATATACAACATAAAAAGATGTAAATAATGACATCAAAAACTAAGACAGGGAAAGAAAAAGTGTCAAGTTTTTTTATGAGACCAAAGATAAATTGTTATCAGTATAAAATAAAGTTAGACATGAACTCAACTTACAAATTCAATAGTGTTTTTATACACTAACAAGAAACTATCTGAAAAATCCCATTTATAATAGCCACAAAAAATGCTTAGGAATAAATTCAACCAAGGTGGTAACTGTATTTTTTTCTAATTTGGTCTTGAGGTTTCTCTCTGTAGAGTGGCTATAAACTCTAGCCTTACCTTGGAGGGGGGATCCAGGAGATTTCATCACGGATGTTCACAGAAAACTTATTTATCCTGGTGGACCGTCTAATGCCTATTTAGGTGTTCATCTTGTGGGTGTCCCTTCCACAAGACAATTACTTTTACTAGCAGAAGACCTTATGGTTCTTGTCTGACCTAAGTCCAGTTTTAAGTTATCTCTACTCTTTAGGAGATAGCGACTCTTTAAGAGAGCCAAGATGGAGAAAGATGTTAGGTTCAGATGTGTCAGTTAGGGAAAACACAGAGGAAGCAACACAACAAAACACAGGAAACACAGAAGTGCTATATTACTTACAGACTCCAGAGAAGAGGATAGCACACTTTGCAGCACTTATGGGAAGTGGGGAGCCATCCAGTCCAAGGACACAACCCGGTGTGTGGGGAGCAAGAGACAGAGAAAGAGGACCCATGGGACTACACCTTTATAAAGATCCATGGGCATTATACCCTAGGCTTTCCCACAGGGATTGTGGAAGACAACACCTGCAAAGAAGGTTCACACTGCTCTGGTGTGAACCATTGGGTTTTATTGTAGTCAGTTGCTGTGGGATGTGTTGGATTTGGGGTCAGGGAGATGAAGAACAAATGTGCTAGATCAAAAACAATTGAAGAGGGAAAGGAATTATTAATTGGGCAAAAGATGCTGTGGTATGATTGGGTTTTAAACAACTTATATGGGGCCTAAAAATGGATGTCAAGGCAGCAACTCTTTTAAATAAATTTATGACAGAGGTGAAAGATCTGAAAACTGTAAAATATTGATGAAAGACATGGAAAGTAACAAAAATAAACGGAAAGACAGTACACATTCATGGATTAGAAAACTCAATATTGCTTAATTGTCCATATGACCCAAAGTGACCTACAGATTTAATGCAATGCCTATTAAAATTCCAATGACTTTTTTTACCAAAATAGAGGAAACAATTCTAAAATGTGTACGGGACCACAAAAGACCTCAAATAACCACAGTGATCTTAAGCAAAACAAACAAAAAGAACAAAGATGGAGGCATCATACTGATTTTAAAATATATTACAAAGGTATAGTAATCAAAACTGAATAGTAATGGCATAAACGAAGATAAAACTGATGGAATGAAATAGTGAACCCAGACATAAATCAATGTATTTACAGTCAACTGATTGTGACAAAGATACCAAGAACACAAAATGGGGAAAGGACAGCCTCTTCAATAAATGGTGTTGAGGAAAGTAGATATTGACATGCAGAAGAATGAAATAAGATCCTTATCTCACATCATATGTAAAAATCAACTCAACATGGACTAAAGATTAAACCTAAGCCCTGAAATTGTAAAACTACTACAAGAAAACATAGGGGAAAATCTTCACAACATTGGTGTGGGCAATGATTTCTTGGCTATGACCCCAAACACACAGGCAACAAAAGCAAAAATAGACAGATGAGATTATATCAGACTAGAAAGGTTTTGCACAACAAAGGAAACAATGAACAGAGTGAAGAGACAACCTACAGGATGAGAGATGGATATCCAAAAGATCCAAGATTTTGGTTAATATCCAAAATACACAGAACTCAAGCATCTCAATAGCATGCAATCAAATCATCCAATTAAAATGGATGCGTGGGCAAGGGACCTGAATAGACACTTCTCAAAAGACGACACAGAAGTGGCCAACAGGTATATGAAAAAAATGCTCAACATCACTAATCAGGGAAATGCAAATCAAAACCACAATGAAATATCACTTTACACCTGTAAAAATGGCTATTATCCAAAAGACAAAAGATAACAAGTGTTGATGACAATGGGGAGAAAAAGGAACGCTGGTACACTGTTGGTGGGAATGGAAATTAGTACATCCATTGTGGAAAACAGTATGGAGGTTCCTCAAAAAACAAAACATAGAACAACTATGTGATCTAGTAATGCCACTATCGGGCGTACATCCAAAGGAAATGACATCAGTATGTTGAAGAGGTATCTTCCCTCCCATGTGCACTGGAGCATTATTTACAATGGTCAAGATATTTAATCAACCTAAGTGTCCATCGATGATGAAAAGGTACAGAAAATGTAGTACACAGACACAATGGAATACTATTCAACTTTAACAAAGAAGGAAATTCTGTGATTTCTGACAGCATAGATGAACCTGGAGATACTATGCTAAGTGAAATAAGCCAGGCACAGAAAGACAAACACCCTATGATCTCACATATGTGGAATCTTAAAAGTTAATCTCATAGAGGTAGAGAGTAGAATGGTGATTACCAGGGTCGCATTTGGATGGTGGGTTGGAGATCTGTTGGTCAAAGGACACAAAATTTCAGTGAGATAGGGGGAAATAAATTCAAGAGATGTATTGTGTGACATGTTGACTACAGTTACTAAAACGATGTGTTGTACAGTCCTGCCTTCTATTCACAGGGAATATATTCCATGGAACAAAGTCTGCACTTACTCAAGTTCCTGATATAAATTGGGATAGTATTGCATATACCCCAGGCACATACGCTTTAAATCATTTCAAGGTTCCTTGTAATACCTAATGCAATAGACATGCTATGTAAATAAGTGCTATACTGCATTTCTTTTTATCTACTTTTATTGTCGTGTTATCATTTCCATTATTTTTTCCACATATTTTTGATCTGTGTTGGTTGCAGCCACGAATGCGAAACCCACAGATGAGGATGGCTACAGAACCCACAGATGAGGAGGGCAAAGAGGGCTTATCCCAGGGCTCTGTATCCGTACAGCTGAAAATTGCTGAGTAGATTTTTAAGTGTTCTTACCACAAATACACGATAAGTATGTGAATTAGCTTGATTTAGCCATTCCACAATGCATACTTCAAAACATCATGGTGTACACCATAAATATATACAATGTTTATCTGTCAATTAAAAATAAACTGATTTTTAAAAATAAGAGTGCACCTGCTGGACACTCCGCCTCAAGGCTGCGCCTCTGTTGCTTTGAGGCCACTGGCGGCAGGGGAACTTCATCCTTCCGGGAGATGGTGGCAGAGTCAACTTGGACCTATGGGGACAAGGCAGAGATGGGCATGAGTGGTTTCCAGACCTTACCTCTCCCAGGATCCGTCTCATATTCCCTTCACCCCAAGTGACAAAACTCATCAGAGCTTGGGCTTCTTTCCAGCTCCAAACTTTCATTCTTTTGCATCCGTGTTTGTTCCTTGGCCTGCTAGGGCAGCTATTTTCTATAAAGAAAAACACATCTGTGTCCTTTTCTCATATTATAACATAAAATATCTTTACCTCAGAAAATGTGAGCAGAAGAGTTATTTTTATTTTTTATTTTTTTGATAGAGTCTTGCTATGTTGCCCAGGCTAGAATGCAGTGGCTAGTCACAGGTGTGATCATAGTCCACTACAGCCTGGAACTTCTGGCCTCAAGTGATCCTCCTGCCTCAGTCTCCCGAGTAATGTGGATAACAGGAACACACCACGGTGGTTGGCAAGAAAAGATTTTATAAGAATATAAAAGGCCAGGTGCGGTGGTTCACGCCTGTAATCACAGCACTTTGGGAGGCTGTGGGGGGCGGATCGCGAGGTCAGGAGATCGAGACCATCCTAGCTAACACAGTGAAACCCCATCTCTATTAAAAATACAAAAAATTAGCCGCATGTGGTGGCGGGTGCCTGTAGTCCCAGCTACTTGGGATGCCTCAGCATCCTCCAGAATCTGGGAGGCGGAGGTTGCTCTGAGCCCAGATCACGCCACTGCACTCTAGCCTGGGCAACAGAGTGAGACTCCATCTCAAAAACAAACAGAATACAAAAAACACATATAACCCCTTCAAGCCGAAATAGCATCTAACATATTTAGTTTGACCAAGTGTTTAATTGACCTAGTGGGTGAATTCTGTCTCTCTCTCTCTCTGCCACACACACACACACACACACACACACACACACACACACACAGATACACAGTTTTATAAATGAGGGTTATAATATAACCTTAAAGAAAGTCAGGATATAGCATCAAACATTAAGTAATTTCTACTTTATAAGGGACTTTGACAAGCTGTTCCCAGTAAATATCAAAGAGTTACAGAAAAAGATGAAACAGCAATTCAGGGATTCTGGCCATGATCTGTGTGTTATAAATGACAACAAGAAGACAACTGGAGAATCAGAACAGAGTCTGCTGATTAGATAGTGGTAACGTGTTGATGTTAATTTCCTTGCTTTTAGAAAGTATACACTAAATAATTCAATAATAGCTTTCATCATGCCAACAGCTATTTTTCAAATTTTTGTGTATAGTTTTTGTAACTTTTAAGTTGGGAGTGTTTTAAAGTACAAAATTAATTTAATTGTAGACTTACATTTAATTAAATTTAATATAATCTTGCTCCTGAGTAAAAACAAAGTGGTTACAATAAAAGCTACTTGTGCTGGGCTCTGTTCAACTGCCTGGATCTAAACAAGACAAAATGTAGCTTTCTTCCACATCAAAGCCTGTCTAGTAGTTGGTGATGGCGAAGCTAAGGCACGTTTCTCAAATCCTTCCTTCTCGGGCTGCGGTCCCTCTAGGTTCAGGCGATGTCTGTCTCCGTTCTCTGCTCTCACACTCTTACTCCTTCTGAAGACCAACTTTTGCATTTTGTCAATTCTTTTTTTTTTGGAGACAGGGTCTCTCTCTGTCATCCAGGTTGGAGTGCAGTCTCTGCTCACTACAACCTCTGCCTCCCGCGCTCAAGTGGTCCTTCGACCGCAGTCCCCAGGTGACAGGGACCACAGACAGGAGTGTGCCCCAACGCCTGGCGAATATTTGTGTATTTTGTACAGCTGGGGTTTCACCACGTTGCCCAGGCTGGTCCAACTCCTGAGCTCAAGCGTTCTGCCTGCCTGGGCCTCCCAAAGTACTGGGATTACAGGCGCAAGCCACCACACACGGTCCGTTTTGTCAGTTCTTTTTGTGGTCTGTATTCTATTTCCTTGATTTATGTTCCTCCTTGTTACTTTGTTTGGTTTAAATTTATGCTTATATTTTATGATTGATTAATGTAGATCTGCAGGCCATACATTTCACATTTTTTGACAGCTTTAATGAGACACAATTCACATAATTAGTAATTATGATGATTCATATAATTCACCCATTTAATGTCTACATTTCAGTAGTTTTTAATATACTCATAGCTATGCAATCATCGCTATAATCAATCTTAGAATATTTTTATCACTCCACAAAGGAACTGCATACCCTTCGATAGTAACTCCCCATCTCCCCAACTCCCAATTCTTTAGTAGAAACATTGAAAGCTGTATTATTTCACCCCGAGCACTGTTAGCCATTTCCCACCAGTTTTGAAGTTATATTGTTATTATTATTTATTTTGTAACATTTTACCTTCCCTTTTGATTTCTTCTATGAACCACAGATTTTTTAGAAGTGTATTTTCAATAACCAAATTTTAGAATTCTCTACGGACTGTTACTGATTTCCAGTTTCGTTTCATTAAGTGTAGAGATCGTATCGTGTGTTTTATAGCCCAGAACCCGGTCTATCTTGGTGAACGTATCATGAGCATAGAAAGGAATGAGTGTTCAGTGGATGTTCCACTCTTGCTCTTTAAATGTCAGTTAAATCAAGGTGGTTCACAGTGTGCAGGTCGCTTGCCTCTTTACTGGCGTTTTTATCTGATCGTGCTACCAAGTGCAGAGAAACAGCTGATCTAATCTCCTTTTCATTCTATTTTTGTGTTATGTGTTTTGAAGCTGTATTACTAGGCATATACAATTTGTGATTATTATTACACTCCTTGAAGAATTAACCTTTTTAACTACAAAAGGTCCCTTTTGAGCTCCCATAATATTCTATGTCCTAAAATTGTTACAGTAGGTAGCTAGTCAGGTATGAGCAGGGCAGGAGGCCTCTCCAGCTTCTGACACCAGTAGGGTTGGGCGACCATCAGGTGGTTGATAACTGTATCTCTAAAGTAATCATTGGTTACAGCCGGGCGTGGTGGCTCACACCTGTAATCCCAGCACTTTGGGAGGCCACGGCGGGGGGATCACAAGGTCAGGAGATCCAGACAATCCTGGCTAACATAGTGAAACTTCATCTCTACTAAAAATACAAAAAATTAGCCGGGCGTGGTGGGGGGCACCTGTAGTCCCAGCTACTCGACAGGCTCAGGCAGGAGAATGGCGTGAACTCGGGAGGCGGAGCTTGCAGTGAGCGGAGATGGCGCCACTGCACTCCAGCCTGGGTGACAGAGGGAGACTCCTTCTCAAAAAAAAAAATAAAATAAACGAAAAACTGGTTATAGCCGATGCCAGAAAAAAGCAGTCTCCCAATACATAGAAAACACCTGAAACTGATCAGTAGTTTCCCAATAAGATTTCAGGAGTGGGGAGAAGGCAAGATCCTGGAAGTATGCCAACCCATAAAACCCCAACTCAGGCAGGCGGGCTGCACACTGTTTCTCAAGTCACCTGCTTGGCCAACTTCCAAGTTGTACTTTCCTTCTCTTTCCCTTCTTTCCTTTCCTTCCTGTTCTAAAGCTTTTTAATGAACTTTCACTCTGCTCTGAAACTTGCCTCCATCTCTCCTTCTGCCTCATGCACCTCAGTCCTATTCTTTCTTCTCAGGAGGTGAAGAGCTGAAATTGCTGTGGAACCATAAGGATTGGCCACCTTCAACGTAAGGTAACTCAGATCTCGTCCACTGCTAACAAAATCACCTTCCTCTGATACTGAGATAGCCATGGCAGTTTTCTTGGCCTTACACTCTGCATAGTGTATCTGTTTCCATCTATTTACTTTCAACAGACAGCATCTGTGTCTTCCTTTTAAGTCCCAGCTCGTATAGACAAGATATAGCGGAGTCTTGTTTTTTCAGCCCTTCAAACTCTTTCTACCTTTGACTGTAGTGTCCAGTGGATTTACAGTTAGTGCAATAATTGATAGTCGAAATAGACCTATAAGTTTACCATTTAAACTATGGTTGTCTAGGCTGGGCACGGTGACTCACACTTGTAATCCCAGCACTTTGGGAGGCCAAGGTGGGTGGATCATGAGGTCAGGAGATCGAGACCATCCTGGCTAACACGGTGAAACCCCGTCTCTACTAAAAAAATACAAAAAAAATTAGCCGGGCATGGTGGCGGGCGCCTGTAGTCCCAGCTACTCGGGAGGCTGAGGCAGGAGAATGGCGTGAATCTGGGAGGCGGAGCTTGCAATGAGCCAAGATTGCGCCGCTGCACTCCAGCCTGGGCGACAGAGCGACACTCCCTCTCCGGAAAAAAAAACCAAAAAACTATGATTGTCTAGTATAATTTTACTCCTTTTTCCCCTGCATATTTTAATGTTAATTACCTTTTAGAATTCCATTTTAACTGGATACTGACTTCTTATGCAACATATTTTCATGATCTATGTGTAAGTGCTACAGGGAATACAGTATACATTCAAGTGTTTATATTCTATTGAAGGTTTTTAAAAAATAGATTTATTGAGGTATAATGGATACGAAACAAAGTGTATATTTTTGAAGCATGTAGTTTGGTAGATTGGGATGTATGTATACACTGTGGAACTACCGCCATTACAAGATAATGACAAGTCTACCGTCCTGCAGTGTTTCTGCATTTTTCACTGTAATCCTCTCCTCCGCTTTGCTCCTATGTCCCCAACAACACTTCTTCTGCTTTTTGTCACAATACATTAGTTGCATTTTAATAAGACGAGGAATCAAATGGTATGCATTCTGCTTAGGTTCCTTCACACGACATGATTTTCTGTGTGTGTGTGGTTTTTTGTTTTGTTTTGTTTTATTTTGGTTTTTGTTTTTGAGACACCATTTTGCTATGTTTCCCAGGCTAGTCTTGAACTCCTGGGCTCAAGTGATCCACCCACCTTGGCAGGACTACAGATATGAGCCATCACACCCTGCCCACCCACCCTGACCCATTAACTATTATGAATTAAAGGCTATTGAAAAACATCAGGTGCAAGAACATGCTTTGACCTCTTTTGTGTTTCCTAAAAGCAGGAGATGAAAGTCCCCAGGGAAACATAGGACAATCTCTGTTGCGGGAAGTCAGGGACCCCGAACGGAGGGACTGGCTGGAGTCGCAGCAGAGCAACATAAATTGTGAAGATTTCATGGACATATATCAGTTTTCAAAATTAACACTTTTATAATTTCTTACATCTGTCTTTACTACAATCTCTGAATGTAAATTGCAAAGATTTCATTTTAATATGGACATTTATCAGTTCTCAAAATTAATACTTTTATAGTTTCTTACACCTGTCTTACTTTAATCTCTTAATCCTGTTGTCTTCATAAACTGAGGATGTACGTCACCTCAGGACCACTATAAGTGTATCTAACTGTACAAATTGATAGTAAAATACACGTTTTTGAACCATATGAAATCAGTGCACCTTGAAAAAGAACAGAATAACAGCGATTTTAGGGAACAAGGGAAGACAACCTCAAGGTCTGACTGCCTGTGGGGTCGGGCAGAATAGAGTCATATTTTTCTTCTTGCAGAGAGCCTATAAACGGATGTGCAAGTAGGAGAGATATCGCTAAATTCTTTTCCTAGCAAGGAATATAATATTAAGACCCTAGGTAAAGAACTGCATTCCTGGAGGGAGGTCTATATACGGCTGCTCTGGGAGTGTCCTACGTGGTTGAGATAAGGACTGAGATATGCCTTGGTCTCCTGCAGTACCCTCAGGCTTACTAGGATTGGGACACACCAGCCCTGGTAAATTTGAGGTCAGACCGGTTCTCTGCTCTCGAACCCTATTTTCTGTTGTTTAAGATGTTTATCAAGACAATACATATACCGCTGAACAGAGACGCTTATCAGGAGTTTCTGATTTTGCCTTGTCCTGTTTCCTCAGAAGCATGTGATCTTTGCTCTGCTTCTTTGCCCCTTTAAAGTATGTGATCTTTGTGACCTACTCCCTGTTTGTACACCCCCTCCCCTTTTGAAATCCCTAATAAAAACTTGCTAGTTTTGTGGCTCAGGGGCATCATGGACTTGCTGATATGTGATGTCACCCCCGGAGGCCCATCTGTAAAATTCCTCTCCTTGTACACTTTCTCTTTATTTCTCAGACCGACTGACACTTAGGGAAAATAGGAAGAACCTACGTTGAAATATTGGGGGCGGTTCCCCCAAGAAATCTCCTTATTTTTAAGGATAGAAGTCAAGGCCAAGAGAGTACTGTGCAGACCTTGTTAGAATAGAACCACTCATCTTTTTAGCTTCCACATATTTACTTGCTTCTTCACAAGTTACTTGGTCTAATTCAGTACATAAGTAACTGACTCTCACTGCATCTTCTGCACCAGGTAAAACTTGCATTAAATAAATGTGTGTGTTGGCCGGGCATAGTGGCTCATGCCTATAATCCCAGCATTTCGGGAGGCCAAGGCGGGTGGATCACCTGAGCTCAGGAGTTTGAGACCAGCCTGGCCAACATGGCAAAACCTCATCTCTACGAAAAATACAAAAACTAGCCAGGTGCGAGGGTGGGCACCTGTAATCCCAGCTACTCAGGAGGCTGAAGCAGGAGAATTGCTTGAATCTGGGAGGTAGAGGTTGCAATGAGCTGAGATTACACCACTGTTACTCCACCATGGGCGACAGAGCAAGACTCCATCTCAAGAAAAAAAAAGTAGTATGTGCTTTTATCCTGTGTACCTGTCTTATGTCTATTTAATTCTCAGGCACAGCCAAAAAAAAAAAAAAAGCCCTTAAAGGGGAGCTTAGCTTTCCTCTATGACTCAATGGTGACTCTATCCAAACACCATCCTCCAGGCCAACAATACCACATTCTAAGGCCTTGCACCAGCATGGCATCTCTGGAGGAGGGGCAGGCAAGGGTGGTGATCTCATGCCTCCCTCACTGTACCTCCTTTAGTTATATGATTCCTGGTGTCACCTCACCCACCACACCGTGGGCTCCAGGGAGCAGGTTTCACATGGGGTTCGTCCATCCTCCCTGGCTCCAGCAGACTCCAAAGACAATAAAGGGCTCACTATCTATTTCCTGGGTCAATCACTTTCCCCCCAAGCCCATGAGGTGAGCACAGCTTACAGCCTAAGGATAGGCTCCAGGCTGTGGCACAGAGAGGGGACCCTGAAGAGCCCTGTGGACTCTGCTGAGGACCCACAGGAGCTCCCCGAGGCCAAGTGCAGGACAGAGATCAGAGAAGCAGCTGCTCAGAGAACTCTAGCTCTGCAGAGGCCCAAATATGGCTGCCATTATACAGAAGGTGAGGCCAAAAACGCTGGAGACATTGCTCCTGAATCTCATTTTGTCATTTGTAAAAGAGGGAAAATGATCTACCCTCATCTCCCCAGGTTGTTAGGAAAATCCACTACCTGAAAATGTGCAGTCACTGGCTGAGAGCAGGACACCAGCTGCCCAACAGCACAGGCTCGGGGCATGGCACTGTCCCCACTGTCCCCATCCCCAACCTGGAAGCTAGAGCCTCGCTGTCCTGCCACTCCCAGATACAGGACAGAGGACCGGAACCAGGACCGTGGTCTCTCAGTAGGGGCTGGGAGAGCAGCCATCTGCAGTCACCTGGATGGAGACCTTTCCTGCTCACTCTTAGAACTCCAACCCGGGCCAGGCACCCACCACTAGGACAACTGGAAGCGTGGCAGGTAAACCAGGCTGTGGCCCTGCAGTGCCATCACTGTCCTCACTTGAACTCTGGCTCCTCTGTCCCTTGATGGCCCCTCCACATGGTGCTCCACTCCAGTCTTAAAAAGTTTCTGCCCTAAGCTCAGGGAGCCGGTACTGAGGTGCAGGTAGGAGCAGGTGCAGCCTCTGCTGGGTGGAGGACATATGCCCTGGGGATCCAGAGTCCAAAATGACTGACACCAGCCCTGAGGATGTAATTCATCCTCCCACACCTGGTAACACAGCCCTCTGAGGTTTACACAGGGCTGCTGAAGATCTTTATCTCCTCTTTACTTTACAGGCAGGAGCTGGGGCCACACCAGTGTCACAGAGCTGGAGGGGAAGCACAGCAGGGCCCAGCTGTTCCCAGCCTCCAATCTCAGGAGTCCTTGAGGAGCCTCAGAGTCTGAGATTCTGAACCATTGGATCTATTCGATTCCTACTTTGATAAAGAGAGGGGCGGGGTAGAAGCACCTGTCACGGAGATTGAACCAGTCCAACGTTGACAGACCCAGGACCTGGGGTCAGGAACTGAGCTCAGCTCCAGGCTCATCTGATATCCTCCTGAAAGCCTGAGGACGGAGACCTTATCTCCATTCACAGGCATGGTGGGTGGCAGGGAATTGCCCCAGCTGACCATGGTTTCCCAGGTGCATAGCTGGGAATTCGGTCTTCCCTGCCACCCTCCCCTGCTGTCTCATCTGGATCCCCCAGTAATCTACTGGGAGTAGATTTGGTACTTTGGTACTCCTAGTACCAAAGAACTCCTGTATCCTTGAAAATTCCTAATACCATGAAGGAATGAAAGTACACAGCAATGTGATGAATCACGTTTTACTTCCTAGACTAGCAAAAAATGAAAGCTAAGTGTAGCAAGGGTGTAGGGACACAGGCACATTTGTGGACTAGGTGTGAGTATATGCTGAGTTCAATGGTCTTTTGGAGCAAAATCTGTGAACATCTAAAGAAACTTCTGAAATCATTTATCCCACAGAAGTAGAAGTAAAATTATACTTCTAAGGAGTTGCCCAATAAGCTGGTGCACATGGATATGTGGACACACAATACATACAAGGGTATTTAGTACAACATTGTTGGAATTAGCAAAGGCAAAGTCAGGGTAGGATCTAACAAGCTGCCCCTAGGCAGTAACAGTGAATTAACCTTTGGCTTACCCATGCAGTAAAATACCCTTATTTAAAGGAAGATCAATCTGAATGTACTGCCATAAAACATCTAATGTGATTTGTGTTAGCTCCAAAATTTTAAAGAGCGATTGCACATTGAAATGCATTTGATAAGGCAAGACTGATGGAGGGAACAAAGCCTCCTTTGGGATGTATAGAGTTCACATTCCCAAAACTGAGATTCACGTTGCTGGCCTTGTCTACACTGGTCATCCACGCATTCTCTCTTCAGGTCCACTGTCCTAACACAGCCATTCTTCTACCTGCCTCAGGTAGGTCCACCCACTATAAACTATTGCAGAAGTCGGCTGTATAATTTTTGAGAGGTGAAAATGTTACTGCTTTTCTGAATTTAGTATTAATTTGTTTAAAGAAAACATTCAAACTCTCATAGTTCCTATAATCTTGTTTTATCCTCCCCCTTTTGTTTTGGTATTATGTAAGGAACCTTAGAAAGTGCTGTTGGCAGAAACGTCAATCACTCTGAGAAAGTCCTGGCAGTCTGCACATTTTATTTATAATAAGTCCTTACTCTGCACCCCACCACCAATCTCAGTTTCCAAAGCCAACTCACAACGAGAACTTTACACCTTTTATGCTGAAGGAAGGGGCCAGCCCGCGGTCCTGTCTGTGCGATGCAGGGGGAACACACGGGTGACAGTGAAAGACACTGGTTAACCGCTTCCTGCCACTTTCAGGGCTCTAGAGGAAATTAAAGTTGCAAACACAAGCGTTGGAAAGCTTTTTCACCGGCTGTTTGTTAAACGGATCTCCAAGGAACACGTTTAACAGTGTAAACATAGGGTTAATTTTTTTTTTTTTTTTTTTTTTTTTTTTGACAGAGTCTTGCTGTTGCCCAGGCTGGAGTGCATTGGTGCAATCTCGGCTCACTGCAACCTCTGCCTCCCGGGTTCAAGCAATTCTACTGTCTCAGCCTCCCAAGTAGCTGGGATTACAGGCGCCTGCCACCATGTCTGGCTAATTTTCGTATTTTTAGTACAGACGGGGTTTCACCAAGTTGGCCAGGCGGGTCTCCAACTCCCGACCTCAGGTAATCCCCCCCGCCTCGGCCTCCCAACGTGCTGGGATTACAGGTATGAGCCACCACGCCAGGCCTGGGTTAATGTTATTAATGAACGGACAAACGAAAGAGGCCACGGCTCTGTGGCTTCCAGAGGTTTACTCCGGAGTTTCCATCTTGACTCCCTCCCTCCGTTGATTCTGGAACTTACTCTGGGGCAGCTCAGTGCGGTCCTCGCCTCTCGCGACAGCCAGGGGGAGCGCGCGCTCTGCTCCCTCGCAGCCGGGTCGCTCCTGCCCAGCCAGGGGACCACCCAATCTTCCCGACTCCGACGACGGGTTCGTCCTGCCCGGGCATGCCCCGCCGCAGGCGACCCGGGCCAAGCGTCCCCGCCGTGTCCCCCTCTCTCTCTGCCCACTCCCGGCGCCAGGTGCGCTCTTCCCCAGCCAGGGACCGCGGCGGGTACTCACCGGCAGCAGAACCGCGACGATGACGAAAACAAACTTAAGGGTCTTGGGGTCCGGGAGCCATGGTGTGGTTCCCGACGCCGTCCTGGCTCCTGGAGAGCGCCCTGGTCGAGCGCTCGAGGCGGTCGGGGCCCTCTGTCCGCAAAGTCCCATGAGAAGGGAGGTGGGTAGAGGCTCTTCGCCCCTCTGAAGTTTGGGTAAAAAGCGCCAAACTCAATCAGAAACTGTCCGGAAACGGTCCCCGTAGCTCGTGCGCGTGGAAAGGTTCCCGCAGCTACACTGGCAGAATTGGCGCGCGCACCTCCGCTTTTATACCCCGGAAAAAGGCGTGGTCACTTGTTCTCCCTTCCCGTAGTCACTTCCAGGCACTCAGAAAAGGGGCACGGCCTCCCCCAGTACCTCCGGGAGGGCCCAGGTTGTGTGCGTGGGTGCAGGGACGGAGAGGAACTAGTTCTTGCCGGCAGTGGTGACCCGGGGCCTGTGGTTTGATTCCGGGTCCTGTCCAGGCTGTGGCAAGCAGAAGGGGTAGAAGCTGAGGTGCTTCCCACTGCGCTGCTGTAGTCGGGGTAGTGAGGTTCAGAGGAGGCTCTGGAGGCCTGTCCTGAGCCTGCTCCCTCCCCGGGACGCCTGTCTCTCCTCTTGTTAAACCCTGAACTACTTCCTGGCTTAAGGACTTCAGTCCACTCTTAGCTTCTGCTCCCACTCCCTCCCCCTACAGCGGCCTCACTGACCACTGCTCTGATGCCACTGCCTCCAGCCTCCTTGCTGCTGTGACCCAGCACCAAGCTTCTCTGGCAGGGGCTTGGCACCCCTCAGTAGTGGGTGCCTGGCACCAAGGAGGGGCCCAGTGAGCACATGAGTGGACAGAATGAAGGACGCAGAGGCCATGACGGGCACGTGCAGAGGCTGAGGAGTAGGTAGGAGGGAGAGGAAAGCCAGGGGCATCCCTAGCCACAGCCTGGCACCCTTTGCATGGTCAAGGCACAAACACTCCCTGACCAACCTTGAGGGCTCTAGTACTGAGGCCCCATCGAGACAGGGGAGTCAGGGGAGTGGCTTCCAAAGCCTGTCCCCAAGTCTAGTGTCTACCCAGGTCCAACTGTCTGACCTTGGGCTACTTACCTCCCCATTGAGTTAAGCACACTGCCTCTGTGAGGACAGACCCAATGTGTGGTATTGAAGGGTGCCAGCTGGTGAGCCTAGGCAATCAGGTCAATGGCACAACTCCTAGACCCTTGGGGTCAGTTGGCTCCTGACCCCGCACATGGTAGGTAGAAGAGGGTATCACTATAGAAATGAAGGTTTTTTGACTCACCAGAAACCTGGGAATGAAATGTCATCCTCTCCACAGGCTTGGATTTGAGCGATGGAGCACCCCAAGCACCTGCCAGGCCCCAGACACTGACCTAGGGTCAGAAATGTGTGCCAGGGCCAGGCGCAGTGGCTCACGCCTGTAGTCCCAGCACTTTGGGAGGCTGAGGTGGTAGGATCACGAGGTCAGGAGTTCGAGGCCAGCCTGGCCAACATGGTGAAACCCCATCTCTATTAAAAATACAAAAATTAGCTGGGCATGGTGGCGGGCACCTGTAATTCCAGCTACTCTGAAAGCTAAGGGAGAAGAATCGCTTGAACCCAGGAGGTTGCGGTTGCAGTGAGCCGAGATTTATGCCGCTGCACTCCAGTCTGGGTGACAGAGTGAGACTCTGTGGGGAAAAAAAGAAAAGAAATGTGTGCCAGGCCCCAGGCACTGAGAAATGTGTGGGGTCAGGAATGTGTGCTGCGTGCAGGAAGTGAGAGGACAGGGACTTCAGAAAGACTGACAGCATTAACACAGAGCCATCAGGGCCTGCAGCAAAGTCCTTAAAGCACTTTAGCTCCCTTGGCCCTGGAGGGTGAACCACACAGTGTAGACTAGAAACCAGATTGCAGGTAACGACACATTCTCTGTGCCCTATGTGGGACACTGACTAGGGCTAATGGCAAAAGGCTGTGAGCACCTCCCGGGAACTGGGCCTTTAGATCATAAAGTTTCCATTTAAGAGGGATTTACTAGCTTGCGATGGAACACTAACTGAAGCTCCCCCTGTGACTGAAAGACGTAATCTTGAAACCTGAAAAACTCGTGATGTCTTCAGTAATCTTGGAAAAGCTCTAATGGGGAGGGCAGTCCCAGAAGAGTTCTATTACAAAATGGAAATGTATTTTAGTGCAGTGGTGCGATCTCGGCTCACTGCAACCTCCGCCGCCCAGGTTCAAGCGATTCTCCTGCCTCAGCCTCCCAAGTAGCTGGTATTACAGGCACGTGCCACCATGCCTGGCTAATTTTTGTATTTTTAGTAGAGATGAGGTTTCATCATGTTGGCCAGGATGGTCTTGATCTCTTGACCTTGTGATTCACCGACCTCGGCCTCCCAAAGTGCTGGAATTACAGGCGTGAGCAACCTCACCCGGCCTACAAAATGGAAATGGTTGACATGGGATCCTGGTGCCTGAGGAAGGCAAAGAGGAGACACTCATGAGCAGGGAGCCTCTGTTCCCCTCAGACTGACTCTGGAACTGGGTGAGGAGCTGTTGGATTCTATGATCACTTGGACACTTCCCTATACACAGCTCTTTACTGACTGACCAAGAGCTACTTAGTTTGTAGACTGTCATTCCTAGGTGAATGGACAACATCCTATTTGGAAGGCCACCCTTCTGATTGAGGAAGGCAAAGGCAAATCGGCTAGGTGGGTTGGATTGCATGCTGTTTTCCTAGCGTTGATGGAAGATTTGAACAGCAGCAAAAGCCCCTGTACTTGGGTTTTTTTCTGGCTCATGGACAGTCGTCAACATCCCAGTCATAGAGTTGGGAAGGAGAATGTGAAAGTTGATCGCACAAATTGGGTCATTCTTGTCATACCCAACTAAAACAGTCAAGAGGTCATGGGGAAGAAATCAGTGTATTACCCCTGAACTGCAATTTTCTGTAAGCCTGGCAGCTGTAAGCTGAACCTATTAATAGTTTATCTAATATCTATTGACACAACCTGCTGCTGCTCTAAGACCAGCTTGACCCACTGCAGTCACTCGCCAGTCAGAGCATGCCACTTCTTCGATTTGTACAGCGCCAATGAACTTTCTGGAAAAAAAAAAAAATACTTAGTATTTCTCCTTTTAAAAAAAACCTTTAAACTTCTCTTTGTTCTTTGGACATACCAAAGACAACTTGGTCTTTGTGTATGCCAAGAATTGCAATTCTTGCTTTCTAAATAAAGCGTATTAAATTTGGATATTCGTCTCTACATTTTCCATTGTTTCCAAGAGTAGTGGAAAACTGGCCTATTGAAGGGATGTCCATATGGGGCCCGACCCTATGGAAATCTCTAGGGGTACTTGAGGAGTGCATTAAAATAGGACATGCCCATAGCGGTCAGTAGAACCCACCCTCAGGTTTGGAAAGTGACTGTAATCAGCAAGAGATACCCCTGTGTACTCCCTTGAGGTGGTCACCAGGGTCCACGAAGTAAAATAAGTGGATATGGGGGAACCACAGCGATGCAGAGATGGGCTGAATTGAAACACGTTCCTCTTGCTGTCTCTCAGGCGCATAACGCCAATAAGCGCTGTTCTGTCCGCCAGCGGGAGAGACACAGACTGCCTATGGTTATGAGGCAGATTCCCTGATGGGGAGGCCCTGAACATTCTTGGAAAGTGAGACTGAGGGCAGGGTCCTGGGGGGTACAGGTGAGTCTCCACGGGAACAGAAACTGACGGTGGATTGTCTTTTGCTTACCTGGTGGAGGCTGCAAATGCCCAAAGTGCTATTAATATAAAAGAACTGAAATAAGGTATTATTCTAGTTTGGGCCACTAAGCCGCACTTCCTTGGACCAAGAAACATGCCGTTCAGTGCATAGTGCTTAGCCATGGGCAGAGAGATATCCTCCTTAGAGTAATAATTTGATAGGGAAGCAGAACAGTCAACTGAAACATTATCTACAATGGGGGGAGATAACAAGCATGAAGGGCTAGCTTCCACGCCTTCACCGGTGTGTGCCCCTACTCCACACAAGTGGGCTAAAGGAATGTCCCCACGGGACTTTCCTCCATTTTTCTAGTGAATCTGGGGACAAGGGGGTGGGGAGGATGCTTGTATAATGACTGTCATTTTGTTGTTGTTGGGTTTTTTTGAGACACAGTCTAGCTCTGTCGCCCAGGCTGTAGTGCAATGGCACGATCTCGGCTCACTGCAATCTCTGCCTCCCGGGTTCAAGTGATTCCCCTGCCTCTGCCTCTCAAGCACCTGAGACTACAGGCCCCCGCCACCTCACCCAGCTAATTTTGATATTTTTAGCTGAGACAGGGTTTCACCATGTTGGTCAGGCTGGTCTCAAACTCATGACCTCAGGTGATCTACTCGCCTTGGTCTCCCTTAAGTGGTGGGATTACAGGCAGCGTGAGCCACTGTGCCCAGCCAGTGACTGCCATTTTTGTCTTTCTTCCCCACGTTACCTCAACTCTCCCCTCCTCTCCACCTGCCACCTGGTGCAGTGGCCACAGGATTGGGGCTACAACTACGAGTGTTGGAAGCAGCGACGACTCCTAAGCCAGAAACTGAGACTATGTGTTTAGACTTTTCTGTCAATTTTCTTATAGACCTCATGGATGTGGGTTGTGCTTTGCCCCACCCGCCAAAATAGAGGCTAACCGTATATGCAGCTACATTGCCTGATATGGTTTGGATGTGTGTCCCTCCAAATTTCATATTGAAATAGGATCTCATATTGGAGATGGGCCTGGTGAAGGTGTTTGGGTCATGGGGGAAGAACCTTCATGAATGGCTCACTGCCCTCCCCACAGTAGTGAATGAGTCCTTCCTCTATTAGTTCACTCAAGAGCTGGTTGCTTAAAGGAGTCTGGCACCTCTCACGTCTGTCTCTTGCTCCCTCTCATCCTGTGATGTGCTGGCTCCCCTTTGCTTTCTTCCATGATTAGAAGCTCCCTGAGGCTCTCACCAGAAGCTGAGCAGATGCAGGTGCCATGCTTGTATAGCCTACAGGACTATGAGCCAAATAAACCTGTTTTCTTTATAAATTACCAAGCCTCAGCTATTCCTTTATAGCAACTCAACATGGACTAATACATTGCCTATTGGTAAAATAGCCCACTAGTTCTGCACCTGTGTAACCCTGCCCTGTATGAATGGAAGTGGACTGAGGGGATACGCTTGCTGCCTAAATATTGCTGTCAGCAAGCTGGCCCATCACAATTGCTTTTAAAGTGGAAAACTTTGAATATAAGTGAAAAGAAAAAGGAGGAGCTGAAAGTGAAAGAATGAATAAATGGTTTATGTAATGAGGAAAATCTTATATTACGGTAATACCAAGAAAGAGACGCAGAGGAAGAGAAGACATTGTCTCTTAGCTCAATTATCTCAGATGTCTGAGAGGGGGAAGTTCCATATTTGCTGAGACCTGTCCTGCTTTTGGAACCTGACAGGTGGAATGGAGGCCTACAAACCTGAGTGGCCTCTTCTTGGGAGATTTTTTTTTTTTTTTTTTTTTTTTGAGACAGAGTTTCTCTCTTGTTGCCCAGGCTGGAGTGCAATGGCGTGATCTTGGCTCACTGCAACCTCCACCTCCCGGGTTCAACCGATTCTCCTGCCTCGGCCTTCCAAGTAGCTGGGATTACAGGCATGTGCCACCACATCCAGCTAATTTTGCATTTTTGGCAGAGACAGGGTTTCTCCATGTTGGTCAGGCTGGTCTTGAACTCCTGACCTCAGGTCATCCACCAGCCTCAGCCTCCCAAAGTGCTGGGATTACAGGTGTGAGCCACCACACCTGGCCCCTGGGAGATATTTTTATATGATATGATGCTGGAGTTGACTAATTATCAATGACTGAGGAGGACCTAGTAACCTACCAGTATCTTTTGAATTGTGTATCGTTTTGCTATGAGAGAGTCCATGGACAGAAATCAGTCTGGTCTCTGGCCATGGACTCCCTCATAGCAAAAGGATATGCAACTCAAAAGATCAAATATGTATTATTTTATTTGATTGATCTCTGCCCTGTTTCCTGCAACAAAGCTCCTAAAATCCTTGGAACCTCTCAAGTAATTAATGTTTTTTTATATGTCAGTGAGGTGACTGATGGCTGGAGGCTCTTGGACAGCCTCAGGAGGGGAACCAGCCTGTGATCAGAGGGTTGAAACTTCAGCCCCTGCTGAAGTTTTGCTTGGGTTTTGCTTACCTGGTGGAAGCTACAAATGCCCTCCCCCATCCCAGCCTCTGGTGAGAGAAGAGGGGCTGAATGTTGAGGTTGTCACCAATAACCAGTGATCAATCATGCTTGAGCAATGAAGCCTCCAAAAAAGCCCAAAGACAGAGTTCAGAGAGCGTCTGGGTTTGTGAACAAGTACACATCCATATGTAGGGAGGGTGGCACACTCTTATTCCAGGGACAGAACTCCTGCACTGGGCACCCTCACAACCCTCACCTTCTTCATCTGACTTTTGATTGATATCATTAAAAATATCCTCTGTAGGCTGGGCGCGGTGGCTCAAGCCTGTAATCCCAGCACTTTGGGAGGCCGAGATGGGCGGATCACAAGGTCAGGAGATGGAGACCATCCTGGCTAACACGGTGAAACCCTGTCTCTACTAAAAAATACAAAACACTAGCCGGGCGTGGCGGCGGGCGCCTGTAGTCCCAGTTACTTGGGAGGCTGAGGCAGGAGAATGGCGTAAACCCGGGAGGCGGAGCTTGCAGTGAGCTGAGATCCGGCCACTGCACTCCAGCCTGGGCGACAGAGCGAGACTCCATCTCAAAAAAAAAAAAAAAAAAAAAAAAAAAAATCCTCTGTAATAAATTGGCAATAGCAAGTAAACTGTGTTCCTGGCTTTTGTGAGCCGGCCTAGTGAATGATGAAACCTGAGAAGGAGATCATGGTAATTTCCAGTTGGTGGCTCCCAGGTCGAGTTCCAATTAGCTTAGTTGTGGGGGAACCAGGAGGTTTCACAATGACTGAGTGGTCAATGAAATTCTTATGAATTCGCAGTTTATTGTGTGGCTTTTGCACATAAACACTCCCGTAAATATGTTCAACACACACAGGCAGTGGTGAGACGATGGGGAAGGGACCATGGTGAGTGTCTCAGAAGACCAGCATGCTGATTGACACACTGGCAGGTCCAGGTTTCCTCAGAACATGGGCCAGGATGGGGGTCGCTGCTCTTTTCCCATAGCCCGTGGGAAAGAGGTCTCAGAGTTCTTGTGGGCAGCACTGCAGCAGCTGCTTGGCTATGGTCAGTGTCTTTGCGGTTTTTATGACACTCTGCAGGCATGCCCGTAGCCAAGATCTCAGCTGCCTTCTGGCTTCACTTTCTTGTCTGATCTAGGGGGTGCCTGTCCACAGCAGGTCCTCTCATCACCTGAGTCCACCACACATACACTTCTCACTCTGAGGGGTCAACAGTTTCAATGTGGGCTGATCATCTGTCACAAGTGACTTTATTTTGAGACATTTAGGGTCACCAAACACTATTATATATCAGTAGCCAAGTCAGACAGAAGGTGTGGACGACTTGAGGACACTGTATTAGTCCGTTTTCACACTGCTATAAAGAATGGCCCAAGCCTGGGTAATTTATAAAGGAAAGTGATTTAATTGACTCACAGTTCCACATGTCTGGGGAGGCCTCAGGAAACTTACAGTCATGGCGGAAGTCGATGTGGAAGCAAACACCTTCTTCATAAGGTGGCAGAAGGGAGTGAAGAGAGTGAACGAGGAACTGCCAAACCCTTATAAAACCATCAGATGTCGTGAGAACTATCACGACAACAGCATGAGGAAACCACCTCCGTGATCCAGACATCTCCCACCAGGTTCCTCCCTTGACATGTGGGAATCGCAATTCGAGATGAGATTTGGGTGAGGACACAGAGCCAAACCATATCAGACCACCTGCTTATGATTTGCACCTGAAGTGGGGGGGAGTCTTGTAGGACTGAGTCCTTACCCTGTGGGGTCGGCACTACCTCCGATTCGTGTCGGAAGTGAATTACGCGCACTCATCTGAGGTGGGAGAATTGGTCAGGGTGAGAAAAATCCACACATCTGTCCCAGAAGTACCTCGAACTATGAACGTATTGATCAGTGTAATTTCTTAATATTTTCTTAGCTAGAACTTTGCCTTTTTGTCTGAGCCTATAGCACTCAGGGTTTTCGGCAATAGGGCTGGTACCTCATGCTTCCTAGATCTGTTAATGAGTGGGACCAGTGTCTGTGCTCAGGTGGTCAGGCCAATATCAAATGGGTCCCTGGCAGAATATTTTTTCCTAACACATTCCTCTTCTGGTTTCCAGGGATCGGTAGATGTCAATATGAGTTGTGGTAGTGTAATTTCTTTAAATTTTTCATGAAGGCCTCAAAACAAATTATATATGATCTTTAAAATTTTGTTTTCTCATATACAGGGTGTTTATGCTAAATCTTCATGCAGAAATCTAATGACTGGAGAGAGACCAGGTTCCTGAAACAGGCAATCCAGACTCCAATATGTAGTGCTAAGGCTCTGATTCAGGGACCACCAGAAGAGAGAAGGTCCAGCCAGTCTCATGTTAGCAAACACTTAATGTCACTCATACTTCCCATTCACTCTTCCTCCTCCAGGCCAGGGCCTGTCTCCCCTGAGCCTACATGGGGCCTGTGGTAAGCAGTTTCTGAAATGGTCCCAGTGTTCCTCTCTCCTGGTATTCATGGCTGGGACGTAATGAGAAACATCTGTTTTTTTCTCTGGTTTTGGGGCCAAAGCTTCAAAACACTGATGTTTCCTGAGCAATTGTGGTGAGAGGGGCTTTATTTTTTTTAATCATAAGATGACTTCCAGCATTCCTGAGTTGAGGCTCCTGAGGTGGCTCTTGGAGGAGAGGGTCCGGCTGCCAGTGGAACCAACCACATGATCAGAACAATGGAACTTTCCACACCACCACATCCCTTAGTTCAGAGCAGGGAGATGCCTGAGGATTAATCACCCGAGATTAATGATTGACACCTTCGTGCTTTGGAATGAAACTGCCATAAACACCATAAACCACAAGGTTCAGAGGAAAGGAATAATCAGTCGCTCACTGGGGTTGGACAGATGAGAGTAACTCAGAAAAATTAAGGGCAACATCACACTTTCTATAGCGAAAGTAATGTCCGTGGGCTTTACCTCACTATATGCTACAAATCTAATCATTTAATAAAACCTCCTTAAGAAATCAGAGAAGTTCATCTTATATTATGTTGGGCAATGGACTTTCTAAGCTTATGATCAAGAAAAAAAATAAATGTACCTATAGATTTAGCTACTTAAAATGTAAAATTTCTGTACATTAAAATCTAAGACAAAAAGAATAGGCAAATAAAAAATCCAGAAATCTGTTAATAGTATTTGGGAAGCATGAAGCCTGTCTTTCTAAACAAGACAAATCCTAAAAAATGAATTTGAACAAAGGAATTTAAACTACTGACCAATATATGAAACATATATTAGAGAAATGTATATCCAAGTCAACTAATTCTTTCCTGGTTAGCAAAAGTGAAAACCAAAGAGCAGTGATGTCAGATCTAAAGTTGGTAGAAGTTGGCACTGTTGGTAGGAATCACAGCTGTGTGTGTGTGTGTGTGTGTGTGTGTGTGTGTGTGTGTGCGCGCGCGCATCTCTACGGGTTAACCCCAATATGCTACTTCTTCTAGAAAATTGCCTAATGAATGTGATCAGAAATGTGGCCAAAGAGGGCAAAGAATATTCACAACTTCTTTGCCCTCCGCATACTGGTGATTGAGGTTTTGGGGAGAGGGGCTAGTATTTGGGCGGAGCGTGACACTGGACTCTCGCCTTTGCCCATCTTGAGAACACAGGTCATCCTCATCATCTTTGGAGGGGGACTGACAGGATGTTTAATAACTGTATGTTTTGTGGGGGGATTTGGGCAGGGTCCAAATGTCAGGAAAAGGGGCACAGAGCTGAAGAACAGGAGTCGCCTGTAATGAACCAACCCGGTCCCACTGATGACGATGCAGGCAAGTTCCAGGGAGAAAGTGAAGATCGACCCAGGGCGGGAGGAAGCCACAGGAAAGTGACCACAGGACTTTCCCAACAACCAGGGCCAGTTCACCACTCAGGGACCCACTGTCCCTTCCTTGACAGCTCTATCAGAGCCCAGCTGCAGCCCCAGGTGCAGCCAGAGGACCCCCCCGGAGGCTGTGGGTGAGCCAGGCCAGTGCTGGTGTCCCTGTCCCCACAGGGAGGGGCAGAAGGAGGTGCTGGATTCCAGTCCCCAAGAATCCGTCACTTTATTTTTTTTATTTTTTTATTGTTATTTTTTTTGAGACGGAATCTCTCTCTGTCGCCCAGACTGGAGTGCAGTGGCATGATGTCCACTCACTGCAAGCTCTGTCCCCCGGGTTC
Organism: Macaca nemestrina; assembly: GCF_043159975.1. Taxonomy (NCBI): domain Eukaryota; kingdom Metazoa; phylum Chordata; class Mammalia; order Primates; family Cercopithecidae; genus Macaca; species Macaca nemestrina. Next base: position 131,296,347 of record NC_092132.1, on the reverse strand, counting down.
CTGCCATTCTGCCTCAGCCTCCCAAGTAGCTGGGACTACAGGCACCCACCACCAAACCCGGCTAATTTTTTGTATTTTTAGTAGAGACAGGGTTTCACCATGTTGGCCAGGATGGTCTCGATCTCCTGACCCCTCGTGACCCACCCACCTCGGCCTTCCAAAGTGCTGGGATTACAGGCGTGTGCCACCGTGCCTGGTCAAGGCTCTGTCACTTTAAATTCCAGGGAGTCAGAGGCAGGAAACAACCCCCCACGCACTTCAGCAAACCTGAAGGAAGAGAAGGCAGGGAGGTGTGAGTCACAGCGAGAACACAGCCTGTGTTTACTCAGAGCTGTTTCAGAGGAGAATGGGACAGGGCAAAAACAAAAACAAACAAAACCTCTACACTTCTTTTTTTTTTTTTTTTTTTTTGAGACGGAGTCTCTGCCGCCCGGGCTGGAGTGCAGTGGCCGGATCTCAGCTCACTGCAAGCTCCGCCTCCCGGGTTCACGCCATTCTCCTGCCTCAGCCTCCCGAGTAGCTGGGACTACAGGCGCCCGCCACCTCGCCCGGCTAGTTTTTTGTATTTTTTAGTAGAGACGGGGTTTCACTGTGTTAGCCGGGATGGTCTCGATCTCCTGACCTCGTGATCCGCCCGTCTCGGCCTCCCAAAGTGCTGGGATTACAGGCTTAAGCCACCGCGCCCGGCCCTACACTTCTTTTTATGTCAGTTTCCATAGTTAATTTGGTCATGAATTCACACATACCTCAAGATTTTACCCTTAATTGCCTTCTTTTTATGTTTGATGTTACCAACATATTCTTCAGATATGATCATCTACTGCTTTCTGTAGTAGGAGAACAGACAAGCAAGGGAAGGTCTGCTTTTGTGAAGTAGTTCCTGCCCTCCGTGCACACAGCAGAGGCTGTCTGGCCTGTTCTTTTCTCCTGCCTTCAAATTAGCAGATTCTTTCTTCTGCCCGATCAAATCTGGTGTGTAATTTCTCTACTGGATTTTCCACTTCAGCTATTATATTTTTTTCAGTCCCAGGATTTGCTACCTTCTGATATTTCCTATATCTTTATGGATATTCTCTATATATTCGTATAGGTATGTATAGATATATAGAGAGAGAGATGCATCAATGTTTTCCCAGAGGAAAAGTGTAGGTGCTACTCTGGGTTTCCCTAGAATATTTCCCTCCAGCCCCTGCCCATGGGCTCCTCAGCCTCACCCTTGAAGCCATGGGCTGCGCGCTATTGTTTTAATCCTCCGCAATCCTCTAGAATATACACCCCCCCCCCCACACACACACACACACACACTTCCTTTAGATATTTGAGCATTCCTCAAACTGTTGATTTAGGCAAGGTATTGCCTCATGCCCATAAACCTATCACTTTGAGAGGTGGAGTTGGGCAGATCACTTGAGGTCAGGAGTTTGAGACCAGCCTGGCCAACATGGCGAAACCATGTCTCTACTAAAAATACAAAAATTAGCCAGGCAATTGTGGCACTCTTGTTACCCCAGCTACTCCGGAGGCTGAGGCACTAGAATTGCTTGAGCCTCGAAGGTGGAGGTTGCCTTGAGCCGAGATGGTGCCACTTCATTTTAGCCTGAACAACAGAGCAGAGCGAGACTCTGTCAGAAAAACAAACAAACCCCACCACAACTGTTGATTTAAAGCCGAATAAGACCAATATCTGAGCTTCCCCAGGTATCTATCAATTTCTTCTTTCCCTGCACATGGACCATATTTACTTTGTATGCTTTTGTGGGTTGAATTTTTCTCCCTAAAGCTTATTTTAAAGCCCTACGCTTTGGTATTTGTAAATGCGATTATTTTTGTTTTTGTTTTTTTTTTAAGCAGAGTCTCACTCTGTTGCCCAGGCTGGAGTGCAGTGGCACGATCTCAGCTGACTGTAACCTCTGCCTCCCAAGTTCAAGCTATTCACCTGCCTCAGCCCCCTGAGTAGCTGGGATTACAGGTGCATGCCACCACGCTCGGCTACTTTTTGTATTTTTATTACAGATGGTGTTTCACCATGTTGGTCATGCTGGTCTCGAGCTCCTGACCTTGTGATCCGCCTGCCTCAGCCTCCCAAAGTGTTGGGATTACAGGTGTGAGCCACCGTGCCTGGTCATGTGATCTTATTTAGAAATGGGTTCTTTGCAGATATAATTACTTAAAAAGAGGTCATACTGGGTTAGGGTGGGCCCTAAACCCAGTGACTGGTGTCCTTAGAAGGCCATGTGAAGACACAGAGGGGAGACACACAGAGAGGAGAACATCCTGGGAAGACAGACATGGAGACTGAGTGAGCACCCCGAAGCCAAGGAAGGTGATGGATAGCCAGCAGCCCCCAGAAACCAGAAGAGAGGCATGGATTATTCCTCACAGCCTGCAGAGGGACCAACCCTGCTGCCACCTTGACTTTGAACCTCTAGACTGCAGAACTGTGAGGTGAATTTTTTTGAACCATAAAGTTTGCGGCAATTCATTACAGTAGTCCTAAAACTAATGCGCTTAGTCAGATTCCATCACTTTTTTTTTTTTTCATTAAGCCCTCTTTTGGTTGCTGTCGTAGGGCTGGAGAAACTCCCTTTCATTCTCCTAGGATCCCACCTAGGTTGCAGAGTTAAACTGACATAAGATTGATCATCGGGAGCCCTCATAAAGAAATGAAGATCCAATGAAGTACTTACAGTCAGTTACTCATGCACTGAATTGGATCAAAAACGAGTTGTGAAGAAGCAATTAAATTATGTGAAGAGATTTAAAAGATAAGTTATTTTTAACAAGGTCTGTACAGAATCCTCTTTCAACTTCTCTTCCTTGCAGATAGGGAAGGGCATCTTTCCCATAGAAATTACATCTTCCACTTTATCATTATTATTATTATTTTGAGATGGAGTCTCTCTCTTTCACCCAGGCTGAAGTGCAGTGGTGCGATCTCGGCTCACTGCAAGCTTCGCCTCCCGGGTTCACGCCATTCTCCTACCTCAGCCTCCTGAGTAGCTGGGACTACAGGCACCCCCCACAGCGCCAGCTAATTTTTTGTATATTTAGTAGGGATGGGGTTTCACTGTGTTAGCCAGGATGGTCTCGATCTCCTGACCTCATGATCCACCTGCCTCAGCCTCCCAAAATGCTGGGATTACAGGCATGAGCCACCGTGCCCGGTCATCTTCTACTTTTAAGAAATAACAGGAGGGTCAAAGTGATTATTTCTCACTTGCTGTTTTTCAAGTATCTTTAACTTAAATAGTCAGTATGCTAGATTAGCATATTTTAACCCCTTCATTTCTCTCATCTGGAACTTCCCAGGACGTTTCATGTATTAAAAGTTAAGTTGATGGCTGTGGAGAGCAGAATCAGGTTAGTAACTGAATGGCAAGAGACCTATAAAGGAAAACAGGAATATAAATAGGAACAGGCAAGACATAAGTCTAACTATATAGTCCCATTTTTTTTCTTTTTTCTTTTTTTTTTTTTTTTTTTTTTTTTTTTGAGACGGAGTCTCACTCTGTCACCGAGGCTGGAGTGGAGTGGCGCGATCTCAGCTAATGGCAACCTCCGTGTCCTGGGTTCAAGCGATTCTCCTGTCTCAGCCTCTTGAGTAGCTGGGATTACATGTGTGCGCCGCCACACCCGGCTAATTTTTTGTATGTTAGTAGAGATGGGGTTTTGCCACCGTGTTGGCCAGGCTGGTCTCAAACTCCTGAGTTCATACAATCCACCCGCCTCGGCCTCCCAAAGTGCTAGAATTACAGGCGTCCCTTATCTTATTGAATAAGTCTCTTAGTCATGAGAATAGTTTTGTCCAGTTAGGCAGTTGTATCTCATTTTAGGAGGTGATGTTGTAGGTGGTCCTTCATCTAGGTTAGGCCTCTATAAGGTGTGGCCAATCAGTATTTAATAAGAGGCATTTCTATGGAAACGAAAGAAAAGTAAAGGTTAATGGTTGGAGCAAATTATACAAGCCCAGTTTTTGAGTCCAGAGGACAGTCCGTTGAGATTTCTAGATGTTGGGCTTGAAGTATCTTTAGATAGTGGAATAAGAAGTCGTGGCAATTTTGATGAATTTCCTGTTGTGTGGTTTACATCAAGTGTTCTGGTGAACTTTCTGAGCACCCCATATACTCACGGGCATGAAAATTGTCCATAGGTAAGTTGTTATTGTTACTGAAACACCTGAGGATGGGTCTGGGTCCTGCTGCTTGACACACAGAAGGTCAAGCAATGAGACATTGAGTATTTCCAGGGAAATGTAGGGGTATATATAGCAGGGAGGAAATGTAACCATGTGTAGGAATACAGGAATTAGAGAGTGATGATAAGAAACCTAACCATGTGTGGAAAAAGAGGAATTAGAGAGGAGTAAAGAAGAGAAGTGGCCGGGCGCGGTGGCTCAAGCCTGTAATCCCAGCACTTTGGGAGGCCGAGGCGGGTGGATCACGAGGTCAGGAGATCGAGACCGTCCTGGCTAACATGGTGAAACCCCGTCTCTACTAAAAATACAAAAAAAAAACTAGCCGGGCGTGGTGGCGGGCGCCTGTAGTCCCAGCTACTCGGAGGCTGAGGCGGGAGAATGGCGTGAACCCGGGAGGCGGAGCTTGCAGTGAGCCGAGATCGCGCCACTGCACTCCAGCCTGGGCGACACAGCGAGACTCCATCTCAAAAAAAAAAAAAAAAGGCCGGGCGCGGTGGCTCAAGCCTGTAATCCCAGCACTTTGGGAGGCCGAGGCGGGCGGATCACAAGGTCAGGAGATCGAGACCACAGTGAAACCCCGTCTCTACTAAAAATACAAAAAAAAAATTAGCCGGGCGCGGTGGCGGGCGCCTGTAGTCCCAGCTACTCAGGAGGCTGAGGCAGGAGAATGGCGGGAACCCGGGAGGCGGAGCTTGCAGTGAGCCGAGATCGCGCCACTGCACTCCAGCCTGGGCGACAGAGCGAGACTCCGTCTCAAAAAAAAAAAAAAAAAAAAAAAAAAAAGAAGAGAAGTTAGTCAACAGGAACCACCTGACTGGCTAGGCAATCCTAGCGGATGAGGAGTCTGGCATCTCACTGTTCAAATGCAATGATTTCAGGAAGTTTCAGTTCCTTGATACTGTCTGGAAAGCTTGTTGGTGGGTTTTCTGAGAAAGGAAGTTAGATAAGACTAATATAACTTTCTAAAGTGTTAACACTGGGGGGATCAATTTCTATGATTTTTCAAATAAACTGTAAACATCGATTCTGTGAGACAGTTGGGTCTGTTTCAGTCCCTCATTTCTACTTATTAATTCCTCAATCCTGGGGAACCTGACCCTGGATCTTTCTGGCTGCCTCACGCTGAGGTGAGGCGTTGTGGGCAGCTTAATACCATGGGTGACCTCGTGGCCACTCAGGAATCACAGGTTAATCTAATCCTACAGTTTTCTTCTGAAATACAATCTTCCTCTCTCCATCCCCCACTTCCACCAAAGATGAATCGTAGCAAGATCATCTCTTATTAATATTACACAAACATTTTGTTCAAAAGAAACAAAGTTTTTACCCTTGTATGGTGTATTATTGTTAAAACTCATTTTAATAAACGCTTAGAAACTAATCTAATTTTAATTAGTTTGAACATAATGTAAGATTTTCATAAACTTTCTATAATGTTTTACAATTTTCTATTAAAGAGCAAATCAATATTCCAAGGAAACCCTGTTATTCTGACACAGGGGCCCAGATGCTGGCCTTGCATCAGTGTGCTTTGAATATTAACGCTTAATTTGTAGAAAAACTCCGAACTTATTTTATCTCTCAGAATCAGTCCTTACAATCTCACGTGCCCATCTCTTCCAAAATAGTCCCTGGGCCTAAAGGGATTGAATAGTTTTAATTTCTTGCCCTGTGTCTCACGAAGGCACTTCATTTTGATTGTCACCTTCTCCTGGGTCTGAAGATGAAGCTTTGACTGGTGCCAATGTTCAGGATTAAGCAAGAGTTGGCCAGGCACGGTGGCTCACGCCTGTAATCCCAGCACTTTGGGAGGCTGAGGCGGGCGGATAACAAAGTCAGGAGATCGAGACCATCCTGACTAACATGGTGAAACTCCATCTCTACTAAAAATACAAAACCAAAAAATTATCTGGGTGTGGTGGCAGGCACCTGCAGTCCCAGCTACTCAGGAGGCTGAGGCAGGAGAATGGTGTGAACATGGGAGGCAGAGCTTGCAGTGAGCCGAGATCACACCACTGCACTCCAGCCTGGGTGACAAAGCGAGACTCTGTCCCCCCTCCCCACCCCCCCAAAAAAAAAAAAAAAAAAAGATTAAGCAAGCAAGAGTCGGTGCCTTTTTCAGACCCAGGAGTCAAAGTCCTTTAACTTGACAGCCCAGGATTGGTTAACAGGATTTTACACTGCAGGAAGTCCTAGCATTCTCTCTAACATGTCACAGATTAACCATGTCCAGTAGTTACTGCCTGCAGCACTTCAAACCATTATATTAAAGTGGTTAGGTTACTTATTGCACATGTCTAATTGCAACTATCTAGTGACAGAACTATGTCCGAAAGCATCAAAAATGTGATAGATTTTATGCCAAACTTACCAAAGTAAGACAACTAACTTTCCTCTCCATCATTTTTAAAAAAAGGTAAATGCAGCCAGGCATGGTGGCTCACGCCTGTAATCACACTTTGGGATTATACTTTGGGAGGTCAAGGCAGGTGGATCACCTGAGGTCACAGCTTTGAGATCAGCCTGGCCAACATGGTGAAACCCTGTCTCTACTGAAAATACAAAAATTAGCTGGGTGTGGTGGTGCGTGCCTTTAATCCCAGCTACTTGGTAGGCTGAAGCAGGAGAACCTCTTGAACCCAGGAGGCAGAAGTTGCAGTGAGCTGAGACTGTGCCACTGCACTCAAGCCTGGGTGAAAGAGCAAGACTCTGTCTCAAAAATACAAAAAAAAAAAATAACGTAAATGTGGATATCAGTTTTCGAAATTCAGCATAGGGATAATCTCCTTTCACTTAAATACTGTAAAAGAAAACAGGGACAGAGTCAAGAACAAGCATAGAATAATTTCAACTATTTCAAAAGAGCGTCATCACACCTTTCCAAGATTGTTAATCTAGACAACTGCTTAGGTAAGTTTCACTGCTACAGCCTTCAAACCGGTGCAACACTTGTACTTATTTTATTTTCAAGTACACACATGAAGGCCTAAACGTAATAAAAGGGTTGGAATAAAAAATTAGTAGAAAGTTGGCTGCGCACAGTGGCTCATGCCTGTAATCCAGCATTTTGGGAGGCTGAGGCAGGTGGATCACCTGAGGTCAGGAGTTCAAGACCAAATTGGCCAATATGACAAAACCCTATCTCTACTAAAAATATAAAAATTAGCTGGGCGTGGTGGCAGGTGCCTGTAATCCCAGCTACTCGGGAGGCTGAGGCAGGAAAATCACTTGAACCAGGGAGGCAGAGGTTGCAGTGAGCCGAGATCGCACCATTGCACTCCAACCTGGGCGACAAGAGTGAAACTCCGTCTCAAAAAAAAAAAAAAAAAAATGGCTCTTCCGGGGACGTTGTCTGCAGGTACTCAGAATGGTCCAGCGTTTGACATACCGACGTAGGCTTTCCTACAATACAGCCTCTAACAAAACTAGGCTGTCCCGAACCCCTGGTAATAGAATTGTTTACCTTTATACCAAGAAGGTTGGGAAAGCACCAAAATCTGCATGTGGTGTGTGCCCAGGCAGACTTCGAGGAGTTCGTGCTGTAAGACCTAAAGTTCTTATGAGATTGTCCAAAACAAAGAAACATGTCAGCAGGGCCTATGGTGGTTCCATGTGTGCTAAATGTGTTCGTGACAGGATCAAGCGTGCTTTCCTTATCGAGGAGCAGAAAATTGTTGTGAAAGTGTTGAAGGCACAAGCACAGAGTCAGAAAGCTAAATAAAAAAATGAAACTTTTTTGAGTAATAAAAATGAAAAGAGTTGCTGTTAAAAAAAAAAAAGAAAAGTCTCATTTTTAAAATTACTACTTAACCCAAGTGAATGTCACTTAGTTTTAATAATGGTAAACACAACTAAAGCAATTTTAGAGAAATCCTAGTCAATATAAATTTCTTCAGGGCAAGGCCAATCTTTCCTGAATATTAAAACTTTGTACCTGTATCGCAGTTTTTCTTCATTGCCTAAAGAAAAGGATCTGAAACCAACTTAAATTATTGATTGAATTGAATTTCCGTGAAAAGAAATGCCATTTAAACATTTCTCCTCTCACTTGCTTTTCCAGATAACAAAATCAATAATGTTCTTTTTCTGCTGGACTTTTAAGCCTTTATTTTTACTTTTTTTTTTTTTTACCAGGAAACTTAAAGTTCTTGTAGCTCTCTAGATCGTCAGAGCTAAGCAAAACCAATCCAATTTTAAATGGCTGGTATCAGCTCTCAATTTTTGCAGGTTTGACAAAGGTAGCTTAGGAAGTTTAGGTAAATAGAGCAAATGATAAACGGTTGGAAATGCACAGGAAACAAAATGGCTGTTCATAGAACCAAATATAAGCCTTCCATTAGAAACTAAAATACTGCCAGACACGGTGGCTTATGCCTGTAATCCCAGCACTTTGGGAGGCCGAGGTGAATGGATCATGAGGTTAAGAGAACGAGACCATCCTGGCCAACATGATGAAACTCCATCTCTACTAAAAATACGAAAATTAGCCAGGTGTGGTGGTGGGCACCTGTAGTCCCAGCTACTTGGGAGGCTGAGGCAGGGGAATTACTTAAACCCGGGAGGTTGCATTGAGCTAAGATCACGCCACTGCACTCCAGCCTGGGGACAGAGCGAGACTCCATCTCAAAAAAAAAAAAAAACCAAACAAAAAACAACAACAACAACAACAACAATGGACTTATAATTGTATGTATAAGCCAAATCCCAATGAAAACAAACAGCAGATAAATGTAAATTAAAAGCAAAAACAAATAAACAGGACACCAACCCCCAATTTTTTTTCCTACTCAGTTGTCTTGGAGGCTACCGTGTTACCCAGGGCCTAAGGAAAAAAAAAAAAAGATGAATATTTCATTTCTGGTATATGAATTAATGTCTTTAAGTCCACCAATCCCACTGTGTATTTTGTGCAATTAAGAAATTCACTTTAGGCATGTGACAAGTAAGTACTTTATTGCTAGTACTATCTCTGCAGAAGAGCAATACAGTGTGAAACGAAGCAACGCAAGCGTGGGTGTGAAATGTGGCCCCTTGTTTAAATATGACTTCATGATGAACTATATTAAAGAAGAATTGGCAAACTGCCAGTGTATTTCTTTACAATACTTATTTTACCTTCATCAAGACTGAGCTTTTAACCACGAGCAATGTCAATTAGCCAAACTTTTCAATTTTCTATCAGATTTTAAAGAATATTTTACAATGTACTTACATGGATCATTGATGACATGCTAGAACTTTCTGTTTTGTCCTAAATTGTCTGTCTTTGTTTTAATAATCATTCAATTTATATTAGAATATGTTCCTATATTCATCATGTAAGACTTTTTCTCATACAAAGTTATTCTCTTTTCTTTCTAACCTTCATTACCAAAAATACATCTTCACCATAATTTTTTTATTTTTCTTTTTTTTTGTTTGTTTGTTAGAGATGAGCTTTTGCCACATCACTCAGGCTGATCTTGAACTCCTAAGGTTGCAGTCCACTTGCGTCAGCCTCCCACAGTGCTGGGTTTACAGGCGTGAGGCACCACGCCTGGCCATAAATCCATGACTTACATCTTTCTCCTCTTCTTACTGGTTCCTTTCTACCTTGTTTCATAAATAACCTTTGCAAGTCCATAAACAGAATTAACCTTTAGATAACTTCTGAATTAGACAAATTTATTCTTTTTCTTAATAAGAACCCATCTTCTTTGGCAAATCTTATGTACAGAATTATACACTAACTACAATTGTTATCCTTAGTAACTTTAAATTTTAGTGAAAACTAGGAAGCAAAAAGTCCTGAACTGAACTGTCTATCAAGAGAAAATACTAGCATTTTCTAGATGGGCTTTCCATAAGGAGGAACAGTCAGACTGCAGGTTTTTCTTTCCCTTTCTCGTAATCAGCCTAAGAAACAATATTTTACATTTTATCAAAATAATTCCCAGTCAGGTGCAGTGGCTCATGCCTGTAATCCCAGCACTTTGGGAGGCCAAGGTGGGTGGATTGCTTGAGCCCAATAGTTCAAGATCAGCCTGGGTAATATGGCAAAACCTTATAGCTACAAAAAAATACCAAAAAGAAAAAATTAGGCCAGGCACGGTGGCCCAGACCTGTAATCCCAGCACTTTGGGAGGCCGAGGTGGGTGGATCACGAGGTCAAGAGATCGAGACCATCCTGGCCAACATGGTGAAACCCCATCTACTAAAAATACAAAAATTAGCTAGGCGTGGTGGCACATGCCTGTAATCCCAGCTACTTGGGAGGCTGAGGCAGGAGAATCACTTGAACCAGGGAGGCAGAGGTTGTAGTGAGCCAAGATCGCGCCACTGCACTCTAGCCTGGTGAGAGAGCGAGGCTCCATCTCAAAAAATAAATAAATAAATAAATAAATAAATAAATAAATAAATAAATAAATAAAAATTTTAAAAAAATTAGCTGGGCATGGTGGCAGATGCTTGTAGTCCCAGCTACTCAGGAGGCTAATGTGGGAGAATCACCTGATCCCGGGGAGGTGGAGGCTACAGTGAGCCATGATCACACCATTGCACTCCAGCCTGGGCTACAGAGCAAGACCCTGTCTCAAAATAATAGTAATAGTAATAATAATAACTCATTTGTTGCCTTTATTAGGTTTTTAATTGCTTAGAAAAACTGAGATCTAAAAGGTTTTTTACATTCACCTAACCTTCTGTAGTGCTTTTTTTTTTTGAGACAGGGTCTCAACCTGTCACCCAGGCTGGAGAGCAATGGCCCAATCTCAGGTCACTGCAACCTCTACCTTCTGGGTTCAAGTGATTCTCCTGCCTCAGCCTCCCAAGTAGCTGGGATTACATGCACCTGCCATCACGCCCAGCTAATTTTGTATTTTTAGTAGAGATGGGGTTTCACCATGTTGACCAGGCTGGTCTCAAACCCATGACCTCAGTTGATCTACCCACCTCGGCCTCCCAAAGTGCTGGGATAATAGACGTGAGCCACTGCGCCCAGCCTGTTTTGTCCTTTTAACAGAGAAATTCAAATTCTAGTTCTGTGTCAGTTCACTCTCAGTATTTAGGCTTATTTTTAAAAGTAATATAATAAATTCATTCAGTTTAATCAACTTGAGCACATAGGATTCTCTCGTTTTCTCTTTCAGCTTTTTATTTCTGCTGTGATTTGCATGTGCCCCCCAAAGTTCATGTGTTGGAAACTTAATTCTGAATGCAACAGTGGGGGGAGGTGAGACCTTTAAGGGATGATTGGATTATGAGGGTACTTCCCACATGAATGGATTAATACATTATTGTGGAAGTGGGTTCATTATTGCAGGAGTAGATTTGTTATAAAAGTGAGTTTGGCCCCCTCTTGCATGTTTTCCCTTCCTCTCATGCATGCCCTCTTGTCCTTCCACCTTTCACCAGGTGATGAGGCCACAAGAAGGCCCTTGCCAAATAGGGGCCCCTTGACCTTGTACTTCCAAGCCTCCAGAGCAGTAAAAAACAAATCTCCATATTTAACTAAATCACCCAGTCTCAGGTGTTCTGTCATAGTAGCACAAATCAGACTGAGACAATATCCATTGTTTGATCTGTTATTTAGTGATTCATTTTGAAACAACCTTTGAATAACTTCCAAACTAAAACAATATTATTTTTTATTTTAGCAAAAACCCATCTTTTCTGTCTCATAGTTTTTTTGTTTATTCATTTTTGTGTTTTTAGAAAGAGTCTTGCGTTGTTGCCCAGGCTGGAGTGCAGCAGTGCGATCTTGGCTCACTGCAACCTCCACTCCTGGGTTCAAGCGATTCTCCCACCTCAGCCTCCGGAGTAGCTGGGGTTACAGGCACCCGCCACCATGCCACCATGCCCGGCTAATTTTGTATTTTTAGTAGAGACGGGGTTTCACCATGTTGGCCAAGCTGGTCTTGAACTCCTGAGCTCAGGTGATCCACTGCCTCAGCTTCCCAAAGTGCTGGGATTATAGGCGTGAGCCACCATGCCTGGCCAGTATATGGTTGTTTATAAGTGTGTGACACCTTCCCCTCTCTCTCTACCTCCTGCTCTGGTCATGTGAGACAGCTCACTCCCCCTTTGCCTTCTGCCATGATTGGAGGCTTCCTGAGGCCTCCTAGAAGCAGAAGCCGCCATGCTTCCTGTACAGCTTGCAGAAGTGTGAGCTAATTAACTTATTTTCTTTATAAATTACTCAGGCTCAGGTATTTCTTTATAGCAATGCAAAACAAACTAATACAGTGACTCTGTTATAAAAGCCTGTTTGCCTCTCAGTGTGTCCCCTCGCCCTATAATGTCCTGCACCAACTTGGGACTCTGCAGAGACTTTGTATTAGTTTGTTCTTGCATTGCTATAAATTAATACCAGACACTGGGTGATTTATAAAGAGGAAGAGGTTTATTTGGCTCACAGGTTCACAAGCTGTACAGGAAGCACGATGCTGGCATCTGCTTGGCAAATAGGGAAGCCTCAGGAAAGTTACAATCATGGCAGAAGGCAAAGGGAGAGACAGCACTTCACATGGCCAGAGCAGGAGAAGAGAGAATGGGGACGTGCCACAGATTTTTTGACAATCAGATCTCATGAGAACTCACTCACTGTCAGGAGGACAGTACCAAGAGGAATGGTGTTAAAACGTTTATGAGAAATCTGCCCTCATGATCCAATCACCTCCACCAGGCCCCACCTCCAACGCTGGGGACTACAATTCAACATGAGACTTTGGTGGGGCCACAGATCTAAACCATATCAGAGTCCGTCAGCAAGAAGGCCCTCCCTAGGTTTGGCCCTTTGCCCTTGGACTTCCTAGCCCCAAGAACCATAATACATAAATTGATTTTCTTTATAAATTACCCACTCCCTACTCTGAGGTATTCAGTGATAGCAACAGAAAACAGACTAATACAAATAACCTTCATTTAACTTAGGTTAATATAACTAAGATTTTTAAGTTACCAAAAATTAAATATAAAAATACTTAAAAGTAGACACCTTATAAAAACCATACCAAAAAAGACACAAGAAATGGCCTTGCGCGGTGGCTCACACCTGTAATCCCAACACTTTGGGAGGCCGAGACAGGCAGATCACGAGGTCAGGAGATTGAGACCATCCTGGTTAACACTGTGAACCCCCGTCTCTACTAAAAATACAAAAAATTAGGCGGGCGTGGTGGTGGGTGCCTATAGACCCAGCTACTTGGGAGATTGAAGCAGGAGAATGGCATGAACCTGGGAGGCGGAGCTTGCAGTGAGCTGAGATCACACCACTGCACTCCAGCCTGGGCGACAGAGCAAGACTGTCTCAAAAAAAAAAAAAAGAAACAAAAAAAAGATACAAACATCACATAACACATAAAAAACACAAAACAAACAAACACATAACATATAAAAAACACACAAACAAAATACAAAGAACCATACATTGAAAATATATGACTCTTTTCAATCCTTTTTTTCATTCTTGTGTTTCATATACATCAAGAAATTTATATTTTCCTTGTACATTTTGTTCTCCAGTTGAATTTACAGTTTTATGATCTTAAAGACACATAAGTGTTTTGATTAGTAAATCCAGGTAGAAGTTGTATGTGTGAACTGTATATAATGTTGACAACTCTGAAGAATTGTCTGTTTTAATTAAACCAAGAAACTTAAACTAGCTTTTCATATACTAAAGATTACCTCGGATCACGTGAGCTTGAAAAACATTTAGGTGGGCTCCCATTTTTCTAAGAAAATGCTTGATTTACGGAAGCAATTCTTTTCTTCCTTTTAGCCAAATCTTTGCATAGGCACCAAATAACACATTTGTTTAAGATGAGAGCTCCCCCCTACCCCTGCCAAAAAAATAGTATTTTTATATACAAAAGTCCAAATCTCCAAAGGTACATGTACTTCAATTGTGACTTGAACTCACGGTAAATAAATTAAATAATTAATAAATTAACCTTAGCTTACTGGATAGTCACCATCTTATATGCTGTTCCCTTGACTGAAATGTTGTTGTGGAGCAAATGACTCTATATGAAATGGTACTGGAGGAATTAATGCATCTCATAATGGAGACTGAGAAGTTCCACAACAGGCCATCTTCACAGCAGAGACCCTGGAATGCTGGAAGCAGGGCTTAATCCAGTCCAAAAACCTAAGACCCAGGGAAGCCGATGGTGTAATTCTTAGTTCAAAGTCAAAGTCCTTACATCCTCGGGGGGCCACTCGTGTAAGCCCTGGAGTCCAAGGGCTAGAAATCCTAGAGTCTGATGTCCACAGGCAGAATAAGAGTGTCCCAGCTCCAGGAGATCAGATGGATTTGCTTTTCTTTTTTTGTTCTATCTGGCTCCCCAGTCTATTGGATGCTACCCCCCAACATTAGGGGTGGGTCTTTTCCACTCAGTCCACCCGACTGCACGCCAGTCCCCTCTGGAAACACCCTCGAAGACATGCCCAGAAATAATGTCCCAGAAATAATGCCTTACCAGTGCTCTAGGTGTTCTTTAATCCATTCACATTAGCACCTACAATTAACCACCATGATAAGGAAACACATGGAGACCCAAGCAGACCGGCCAGCTCAGGAGAGAACCAGATTTTTCTTTGCACATAAGCCTCAGTCGGGCAATAATTCTTTCAAGTTTATTTTATCTTGAGATGGAGTCTTGCTCTGTCGCTCAGGCTGGAGTGCAGTGGTGCAATCTCGGCTCACTGCCTCGTGGGTTCAAGCGATTCTCCTGCCTCAGCCTCCTGAGTAGCTGAGAATATTGGCACGCACCATCACACCCAGCTAATTTTTGTATTTTTTTGTAGAGACGGCGTTTCACCATGTTGGTCAGGCTGGTCTTGAACTCCTGAGCTCAAGTGATCCACCCACCTCACCGTCCCAAAGTGCTGGGATTACAGGCATGCCACTACACCCAGCTAAGTATTTATTTTATATACATGTAAACAAAACAAAACAAAAACAAAAAACTATTAACACCTAAAAGGAAACTTCTGGTAAAAAGAGTCTTTCACTCCAAGGACACGGCAGAGCCTGTGCCATCTTCCAAGTAGATAAATTTTCCAGAGTCCACCAGGAGGTCCTGAATCCTCTCCTTTGCACGTCTCTCTCCTATCCTCTCCAGGGCATCCAGCAGGGTGTGGATCGAGGCATCCTGTCCAGTTTTGTTGACCCATTTCATCAGCATTGCATACAAGGCATCCCCTGGGCCTGCTGTATCAGCTCTTACCATGTGGATCTCATTGTTTGTGAGGCCCAGCTGCCTCATGAGCTGGTCCCAGGAGTTAAAGGGCACGATGTCTGCAAAGTTGTCAAAGAACAGCATCATAGCTGGGTGGAGAAAGCCACAGAGACAGCTTGGTGAGTTGGGACTCAGTTCAGAAGGGGCAGAGGTTCCCACATCAGGCCCAGAACCCAAGAGGAGAACCTGGAGAGCCCCTTGCATGGGCAAACCTGTTGCTCCATTGCCCACCCACCTCCCATTCACAGACAGCCCGCCCACACTGTCCGGTCTCCGTGGCCCCCAAGGCACTGACGGACATCAAGGTCACCACAGAATCTGCCCTCAGAGGGCTGAGAACCCACCTGGGGAGAATGGATGGACCCTACGGAGGCAGAAAGCAAAGTGGGTGAGAGCCCAAGGGAGGGAGAGAGAGTGGCTGCAGCGGGATCTCAGAGGAGGGAGGCTGCCTGGGCTGCGCTTGCCATGGGAGCAGGTCCCAGGGCGGCCACTTCTGCATCTGTGGGAAGTGCAAGGTCTGGGGCAGGGGACCTCTGCCCCCCCCCCCGAGGCTGGGGCAGAGCTAGGTGGGGGCAACCAGGCCCTGACCAAGAAGCAAACCTGAAGACAGAGCAATCCTGCCCGGATCTCAGGACTACCAGGGATTAAATGAAATGAGATGTGTGTGCAAAGCACTGCACACCACCATCCACAGGGATAGAAAGGGCCAGGAATACCAGGCTATGTTTTCTAACAGCCTCATTTAAAGAACATAAAAAAGAAAAAAGTGACATTCATTTTAATGTGTGGTACTGAATATGTGTAAAATATAATTTAATATGCAACCAATATACAAAAACTGAAACTCACCCAATTGTCCCATAGAAAGGTTTTTTTGATAAACATAGAAATTGACCCTTCTGGTCCTTAACCACTTGAAACTTAATTTGTTTTATCTGAAGTATTTCCTCAGGAAAGACCTTCAGGCATCTCAAAAATGTATCAAAGAACTGAAACTCACCAGATCACTACATCCAGACAATGATGGGATGTGGGACCCCTCATTTCTCTTGTTTCCTTGCCCCATTCTAGTTCCTACTTTCTTACACTGTTACATTTCTTGCCTGCTATATAAACCCTTAGTTTTAGTGAGTCAGGGAGATGGATTTGAGACTGAGCTCCCATCTCCTCCACTGCAGCACCTGATTAAAGCCTTTTTCTTGGCAATACTCATCATCTCAGTAACTGGCTTTCTGTGCAGTGAGCAGCGGGACCTAGACCAAACCCCTGAGGTTTTGGTAACAGATTCTGGTTCCCTGGCTGGGAAAGTGTTGCTCATGGTTCTGCTGCCACGGGCCAGGCGTCTCAGAAGCCCTCCCAAGCAGTTGCCCCACTAATTTTGGCTGGAGATGAGTTTCAGTCTCTCTCTGGTCCCACTGCAGCCGGCCCCAACCACATTCCTGATTACCTCAGAAGAACTGCCTTTGAAATTTGACATTTGTATCCAGATACGTGATTGTCCTTTATAGGCTCAGACAGCAGGATCTGCTCTTCTCAGTTTGAGAAATTTTTAAAGGAATTTCCATTTGCAGGTTGAACAAGCCCAAGTTCAGTCTTTGGAACTAAGAGGGCTGCACTCTGCCTCTCAGTCTGGACACTCTTGGGGGCTTGTTGGTAATTGTGTGTTGTGTCGGGGCAAGTGAGTGTCTTTTGTGGGTGCCAGGCAGCACGACTGGCTCCTCTCAATGAGAAATTTGAAAGGAATTTTTGTTGGCAGGTTGATCAAACCTAACCAATGGAGAGAGGAAGCACCCTGTTTCAGTCTGGGTAGTTTTGGGGCTTGTGTGTTGCTGCAGCAGTTGGATTATGTTTTGATAATTATTTGTATGTGTTTGCTAGAGTCATGGGAAACTGGAATTCAGTACTTGGTATTCTTTTGTAATACTGTTTGGCCCTAATATTGTTTGGAAACTGGAGTTTGCTGCTGAATGAGAAAGTGGGATGGAGTTCCTGTATTCAGGCTTTTGTGCTGCTGTTCTAAGCAGGGTTGGGCCTGGTTAGTTGGTTCTAGGTGGTGTTCTCTGTGATGCTGTTTAGAGTCTGTGGAGGTTTGGCCTTTAAACTGCCATGGAAACTGCTTTACCTAAAATTTGAGTTCACAGCCTTCACTGCATTACCTATTGGGGCTAACAAAGTTCAGCCATGTGAACATGTTTGTAGATTGGTGAGTTTGTATTGCTCTCATGGAGAGAGTTCAAAGGTAAAAGCTATTGGTTCTTTGTGTGCGTGTATATAGGTCTAGCTGTGTTTATGTGTATGTACATTTATTATTAAGTTACATGTTGTATCTACCAAATTGACTTTTAAGAGTGCTCATAAATTAAGTAAATAACTCCAAGCAATTTTCAAGTTCATGTGACTTAAGTAAATCCTTACTAAACAAGCTGGCTTTAAAATTATCGGTAATAAAAAAAAAACAGAAGTGTCTTAAGAATCGTCAGCATATATTTTTGTCTGGGCTTATATTTGTCTTTGCTAGATATTTTCAGATAACAGTTTGGCACAAAAACTTGTAAGACTATAAACCCAACCAAAGCAAAATGACCTTTTAGTCAAGCTTTTGGTAAGTAAGATTAATTTAATGTTGTTGGTTTAATGAAAACAGCTGAGTCTTCTGAGTTATTGGTGAAAATGCCTATATATTTAACTTTGAAGCTTTTAGGTGAGCACCTGATGTTCACTGGCTATTAAAAAAATGGTTGACAAAGAAATAACTAACTTTAAATGATGGTGTCTAATATTTCAATTTTCAGAAGCAATCTGGATAAACTGAAAAATGAAAGAATTCAGTAAATATAAATGGGATGTTTTAAGTAAATTTTTCATGTAATTAAAAATTGTTGTCATTGGATTACAGAGAAAACTTTCAGTGCAGTAACTGAAAGACCAATGTGTGGCCAGGCACATTGGCTCATGTCTGCAATCCCAGCACTTTGGGAGGCCAAGGCGGGCGAATGTCCATCACTTGAGGCCAGGAGTTTGAGACCAGCCTGGTCAACATGGCAACACCCTGTCTCTACTGGAAATACAAAAAGTACCCAGGTGTGATGGTGCACACCTGTGGTCCCAGCTACTTGGGAAGCTGAGGTGTGAGAATTCCTAGAATCCAGGTGATGGAGGTTGCAGTGAGGTGAGATTGCACCACTGCACTCCAGCATGGGTGACAGAGCGAGACTCTGTCTCAGAAATAAGTAAGTAAATAAAAGACACACTGATGTGTTAATAAAGATTGTGATTGTTAACCAAACATGAAGCTGGGCAGGAGTTGATTGTGTGGGGTAAACTAATGGAGGACTGAAATAATTTTTACGGCTTTTCTTGGTTTGAAATATTGCTGATTCTTTTGGTTTTGTTTTCCAGAGTCTGGAGAACTTTTTGTATATTGAGTATACTTTTGTAAACAGAATTTGAAGCATATTTCTCCCTCTGCCTAATTTCTCCAGAATGTGTAAATTATTTGTGACTATTAATTCTTGGCAATGTGTTTGCTTGCATGTGGTTAATAACGTTTTCTTTTACAATGGAACACAGTTGGAGAAAATGGTTATTTTCTCAGGGCTTTGATTGCAGTGGCCTTGTGAGAGGTTCCAGCGAAGCCAACTTAGGAGAGCCTATGTGGACAGTGATTTTTGTTGCACTTTGTGTGGGTAATCAGGCCACATATATGGAACTAAACTTATTTTGCAGGTACACTGGTCCTGCTATAATTTGTCTTTGGTGGAAGTGGGGCCAAGACAGAGAGAAGTGGGGCCAAGAAGATTGTGTTTCTTCTGAAACACAATCTTCTAGTATTAAATTAACTTTTGATTCCTGGGTGGCCACAAGGTCACCCATAATATGAAGCTTCCCACAATGCCCCTCCTCAACCATGAAGCAGCCAGAAAGATCCAGGACCAGACTCCCTGTGACTGTGGGATTGACAAATAGAAAGGGAGACCTGAAATCAACCCAATAGTTCCATCAAAAGTTTTTTGTTGTTGTTGTTTTGATAAACATAGAAATTGACCCTTCTGTTCTTAAAGCTCAAATCTTACATTTGTTTTATCTGAGTTCCTTTTTCAGGAAATGATCTTCAGGCCTCTCAAAGTATCAAAGAACTGAAACTTACCAGATCACTGCATCCAATGGGATGCTGGACCCCTCATTCATCTTGATTGCTTCTTTACTCCTCCCTAGTTCCTATTTTCTTACACATTGTTACATTTTATCCCTACTATATAAACCCCTAGTTTTAGTCAGCTGGGGACATGAACTTGAGACTGAGCTCCCATCTCCTTGGCTGCAGCACCCAATTAAAGCCTTCTTCCTTGTCAATAGTTGTCTCAGTGATTGACTTTCCGTGCAGTGAGCACCAAGACCTAGACCCAACCCCTGGTCTCAAATAATGAGTGAAATATTTCAAATAATGAGTGAAATATTTTCGATTCTTTCTTTCATTAAGTCTTTGGAATCAGTATGTAGTTTATACAACAGCTCTGCAAATTGGGCTTAGGCACAGATAAAGAGCTATTAGCCCACTGAAGTCAGTTGTGCCATGCAGGACAGCGCAGCTCCTCAGGAGGTCCTGAACAACAAAGGAGAAGACAGGAAGTGGAGAAGGGGATAGACAGAATGGTTAGTGTCATTAATAGCGTGCAGAAAGAATGAGTGGGAAGAAGAGACGGAAGAAGACAGTTTAGGGCCTTGATGGTCTATAGCACAGGAACCCGTTTCTGGCATGGAATGCTCTGGAAGAGCATTCTCAGCAATGGGGACACCACTTCGGACACTGTCCCTATTCCCTCCATTCCTGCTGCATCTCCAGGAGCAAAACACTTACTCTCAGTGGGGTCAGCGCCATTTGCTGGAACCAGCGGCCTTCTCCTCTGAGACCCTTCAGGTTCTGCTGGTCCCTGTAACACACAGTGGGGAACGCCTTGGTCTGAGTCAGGGGTCCTGCAGTCTAGTACTGACCCTGACCACCAGTCAGCCCTGAGACCTGCAGCACATCACTTTCCCTCTTGGGTCATCATGGAGATGCTGAAAAACCTCTAGTCCCACAGAGCTCACAGTCACTCCCCACTGCTGGCATTACCACCTCAGCTCCACTCCATCAGATCAGCGGCAACATTAGATTCTTACAGGAGAGCGAACCCTGTTGTGAGCTGTGCATGTGAGGGATCTAGGATGCACGCTCCTTATGAGGGTCTTATGCCTGATGATCTGTCACTATCTCCCATCACCCTCAGATAGATCCACCTAGTTGAAGGAAAACAAGCTCAGGGCTCCCACTGACACTATTATGGTAAGTTGTATAATTATTTCATTATATATTATAATGCGATAAGAATAGAAATAAAGTACACAATAAATGTAATGTGCTTGAATCATCCCAAAACCATCTTCACCTCCCAGTCCATAGAAAAACTGTCTTCCACACAACTGGTCCCTGGTGCCAAAATGTTGGGGACCATTGGTTAATAATATGATGTCTTTTGTATGCACATATACTGATGCATCGATTTGGACAAAGAATCACAAGAAATGGTATCTCATAGTTACTTGAGGAAACACCCAGGGCACTGCAGAGTGGAAGATGCTCTCTTTCCTCACTGAATACCTTTTGACAGTTTAAATTTTCTCACTTTAAATGTATAAACCATTTCTTCACGTCAAAGCACCTTATCAAGCTGGAGAGATTAGAGATTATTGACCTTTTTAATGTTTGCTTTCTTTTTACTTTTTTTATTTTTATTTTTTACATTTTTGGTTAGAATAAATGGGTACTAATGCAAGAAAGCAACCAAATGGAACAGTCTAGGTGGAAGGAGATCATTGTCTACATGAGCATTTAACCTGTGATTAAGCATTTAACCAAAGCAGAGGGAAACAGGAGAATCAGTGGCTCAAAGGGGTTGGAAAAACCAGACAGCAACTAGAACAATTCAGGGAGTGCCTCGCTTTGCACTGAAACACAAAATAAGTTCTATTTAGATTCTATAGTTATATGAAAAAATCACATCTTTGAAAAAAATATCTCCATAAGAAGTTAGAGGAGTTCATCTTGTGTTGGGGAAAGGTCTGTCTACAGTAATGAGCAATGAAAAGGTAAATGTATCTACAGATTTCACTGGTTAAAAATTAAAGCTTCTACACCTGAAAATATTAGAACAAAAAGGGGCAAGAAGAAATTAAGAATCTATTGTCTGAATGTGAGAAAAAGCATGAGTAGGAGAGCAGACCTTTCTCATAAAGACTCTGAGAGACAAGACACTGATCTTATGCAAAAACAGTCAAAACAAAGAAATGTTCATTTAAAACAATGTTTTCCTAAATAGCAAAAAAAAGAAAAAGCCCTTCAATGTTGAATCAAAATATATAAACTGGTACAAACCAACGCTGGGGGGCTGTGTGCATGTGTGTGTGTGTACATGCATGTGTACATGCGTGTGTGTGTGCATGTGCATGTATGTGCGTGTGCACAGTAAGCAGTACTGTCACACGCTGACTTGGAAATTGTGCTTCTTCTTGGAAGCCTCCATACAACCATATTCAGAAATCTGGGCAGAGATTTATATCCAAATATATTTAATGCAATAATAATTTCAGAGTACATTTAAAACCCCTGTTGTTAGGAGCAAGGGCTCCCTAACTTCTGTTAGGAGCACACAGTGGAGACCGTGCAGCTTTATTCAGTCATCAACAAACCCTGTGACCCTCATTCTATTCCTGTGGAGCTCCAGTTTCTGAGGACATGGCAAGGACAGGACAGGGACTAAGAAGCAGACATCTGGAAGAGTGGCTGTCCACTTGTGAGGGTGGTTGCTTTTCCCCACGCAGCCCCGTCCCCTGCAGTCCTATCTCCCTCAGGCTCCACTTCCCCCTTGACCAGGAGAGCCGAGGCACGGCCCTCATCCCCTGCCTACAAGGTCTTGGAGGGGCCTGGCCTGTCCCCCACTCACCAGCAGACACTGTGCCTCCCCTGGAGACTGTACAGTGACACCTGTCAAATCTGCTGGCTCCTGGCTTTCCATTTGCTGCTCAGAGATGAAAGTGGACAGCGAGTCTCCGTGGTTCAGAATCATGTTGTGGGCATTGTCCTCAGCCCCAGGCCCTCGTAGGAGACCCAAGCACCAGAGAAACACCTTAGGAAGGCAAAGAGCCAACTCAGAAGCCCACACCCAGGGCTCCCCACGGGGTCCCCAGGGCACAGCTGGACCTGCTGCCACCACACTCTCCCAATGAGGTCACTCCAGGAAGTCCATGCTCAGCACATCCAGGACCTGAGGCTGGGGCCAGGCTCTGGTGCTGGGCTCGGGGGCTTACCCCATCCCCAGGGTACAGGCTGTGGGGTAAGGGTGTCACCCGGCCTGTAGGAAGGACAGGGCTGCAGCATGGCCTGCTACCCTGTATGATGCTCAAAATGGCCTGTGTCCCCCATAGTCAATCCACAGCGTCCAGGCCACTTCAGAGACTCAGGGTAGCCATGATAACACGTGGACCCACCCACCTGGGCCACGCTGTGGGCAAGAAGCAGTTCCTGAGCCAGCCCCAGCTCCTGGAGAAATCAACTCACCCTGTGCATGCACTTGGGGTTCCCTCCACAACCTAGAAGAGAAGGCAGTTCCCTTAGTGGCCAGGAAGGGCCCATGCAGCACTCCTTCCTAGAGGGCAATGTTGGGCAGGGGTGGGCTGGGGGCTGGGACACTGGACAAGAAACCCCGGGCCTGGGGATCTACATGAGGCCTTGCTAACTTGGGAGCTCCTTCAGGAGGAGGAGTATAAGGGAAGTAGGCTAAAAACAAACACATGGAAAACTGCTGTTTTCTGCTTTGTGTTCTGCTCTGAACAAAGCTACATAAATCCCATGACCACTTCTCATCCCGACTCTTGTCACCCAGTTGAGGAGCTGACTGCCCCCTGCCTGGCTGGTCCTGAACAACGGAGGAACTGGCCCTGCCTTCCCAGACTTGGCTGGGAGATGAGGGGACGCCCAGCTTCGGGAGAGGGACGGATGAGACCAGGGTCCTAGGGGTGCAAGGATGCAAGGATGGGGAGTGATCACAAGAAGGAAAATAGAGCCAGGCCAGAGACACTAGGACTTGGGGCAGGCGTGGGCGTTTCTGTCTGTGGGAACAGGAGGAGGCAGGGCAGACAATGCCCAGTGCCCCTGCCCTCAGCCAGCACCTACCTGAGCCGATGCGCCTACAGAACATCAGCACAGCCACCAACAGCAACAGGGCAACCAAAATCACAACTGTCACAATCAAAATCGCCCATACATTATGTCCATTGCCTGAGAAAAGACAGGGAAAGACAGGAGTCCCAGGGCTGCTGGTCACTGTCTCTTCTGCAGCTGGGGCTTCCCCAGTGTGCTTTGTACCTGATTCTTTGTGGACACACTCGATGTCACTCCAGGGCGTACAATCCTTGACCTTGACCATCCCTCTGGGACACCTGGATACACACAGGGAGGGAGAGGGGGGACTCTTGATGGAAAGTTGGCCAGGTGGGATGAACGATGAGCCACCCTCCCTCCCCAGTGTCCCTGAGAAGGCGTCAGGGGAAGGACAGTCTCATCGTGTCTGCAGGTGGTCCCACTATGCTCCTTTATTGAGGCTGGGGAAAGGTCTGAGCATGCGCACTTTAGCCCCTCGGCCTCCCTGCCCTATGGTCAGAGCTGCAGCTCCAGAAGCCTTCTGTGCCGGGCAAACATTAATCTTCCCTGGGCTGCAGGGGAGGCCTGCGTTAGGAGGAATCACACTCCAGGGGAAGGCCACATACCCATGTGGCCACAAGCTGAGCCCCATCCTCCAGTTAACCCACAGTACAAGTGAGCCCTCGCCCCACCTGTCTGCTGGTTCCTCTCAATCACAGCAAACACTGGAAGACCAGAGAAGAGCAAGTTACTCTTTGCTTCCAAAACCAAAATAGGAAAAAGACAGGACTTATTGGGAAATCGGGGCCAGGGATGAGGCCGGCTGGGTGGGCTCAGGTCCTCATGGGAACTTGAAGGAGCTTCACCCATGGCCTTATTATGATTTTTGCGGGCTGTGGGCATTTCTGTCTTCTTGAATTAAAAGCAAATATTAAAAATTACATTTTATGACTCAATTTGTTTAAATATAAATATAACCCTGGTTGGATTCTATACTATTATTTTCTTATGATTTTAAGATAAAATATTTCATGTACTTCTATTGTGGGCCCTAAGTCATGGCCTCCTGAGCCAAGTGAACAAGTCAGCCTGGCCAAGGGGACTAGTGATGGGGAGGGGTGAGAAGGGGCCACTGCAGGGGACAGGGGTGGGGACAGGCAGATGAACCAGGAGGGGCAGGTTGCAGGCTCAGGAGACGCCACAGGCTTAGGGACACCCATGGGGGTGGAGGCGCCATGGGGTCAGGGCTGAAAGATAGGGGTACAAGGAGACTCAGGTTTTTTAGGGTTCCTTGCTTCTGGGGGTTCTTTGAGGCTGCTGGGAGCCCCTTGGCTGCTGTCTCACCCTGTGCTGCACTTCCGGCACATCTCAGCGGAATCGTCATTCCGGAAAGTTCCTGGTTTGCACTGACACGCTGTGTTCCTGGTTCTGGTGCAGGCACTTCTCTCTTCTTCATCTGATGACAGAATACAAGGTTGTGGGAATGTGTTTCCCTGACGTGTCCCTTGACCTTTCCTCACCGCCCCAACCCCCTCCCCCTCAGCTCAGCTCAACTCAGTTTGCCAAGGAGATCTGAGGGCCAGATTCTGCACCAGCACACTTGGGCTCATACAGGACACCCACCCTTCAGCTCTCACCAACACTTGGAGTCATACAAAAGGACCATGATTCTTTATTACATCAGATTAGGGAAAAAGCACCATTTAGATTGCATGGTCAGTAGCAAAGGAGGCACAGGTATCATTTGAGAGCGTCTGCAAGAAGAGGAACCCTTGGATGACTTCCCAGAAACCCAGCGTGCTGGGGAGGAGGGAGGTACCTGAGAAATTGAAGGCTAAGTGAGGCCGAGAACCTGCCAGGAGCACAGAGCCCAGGGGGAGTGTGACCCCAGAGCAGACCCGTACCGCCACTGAAACTCAGCCCTGTCCACTCGGCCAGGCCTTCTCTGTGCTGTAATGATGCCCCTATCCTCTTGGAGCTGATAGTTTGCACTACCAGGTGGCATGCATTATAAAAATGATTTCTTTCTGTTTCATTTTATGGACCTAAGACAGAACCATGGAACAGGGTATGATGAAGACCAAATTGGGCTGGAACTTGGTTCCCTGACTCACATCGGCTACAACTCCCACCTCATTGCCCCTCATTGCCCCTCACCCCACCTCTGGACACGAGGTCCACACATTCTGTACCTGATTTACAAGCTGTACATGGGAGGCAAGAAAACAGATTGTTGGAAGCACTGGTGTAACCCACACCCTCTGTGCACTGGTTACAGGCTCCAGAATGTTCTGATCTATGAGATCCTGGGAAGGGAGAGAAAAGCCAATGAATGAATTGCAACAGAGTTCCCAGAGGCTGGCGGCGGTGAATGGAAAACTCTTCTTTTGGCTATCAGTAGACCCCAGATAGGGAAATCCCCTCTTCTCAGCTTGGTCTTGTCGTCAATTCTGTATCTATTACACACCTCTGACTGGCACTGCTGACAGAAATATAATATAAGCCACATACATAATTCAAATTCTATGAGAGCCATATTAAAATAGTAAAGAAAAAAAAAAGAGGTCAAATTAATTTTTTTTTTTTTTGAGACGGAGTCTTGCTCTGTCACCCAGGCTGGAGTGCAGTGGCCGGATCTCGGCTCACTGCAAGCTCCACCTCCCGGGTTTATGCCATTCTCCTGCCTCAGCCTCCCGAGTAGCTGGGACTACAGGCGCCCGCCACCTCGCCTGGCTAGTTTTTTGTATTTTTTAGTAGAGACGGGGTTTCACCGTGTTAGCCAGGATGGTCTCAATCTCCTGACCTCATGATCCGCCTGCCTCGGCCTCCCAAAGTGCTGGGATTACAGGAGTGATCCACCGAGCTCAGCCAAAAAACCCAAACTGTGAAAAACAACTTCCTTGATGATGTGTTATGATGATGACACTACCAATGATAAAAATGTGATCATTCAGTAGTAGCGCTGGGGCAACTAAGGTTACTGCTGAAAAATAATAAAGCTTCTTGCTTATGCTCTTCCTATAAAGAAATAGAGACTAGTTCTATCAAGGTGTCAACTGTAAAGTATGAAACCACACAACTACTGCATGAGAAATTTTTCTTTCAAGTTTGGAGAGAGAAAGGACCTTCTCAGTCTCACGAGAAACTAAAAAGTTGCGTAAAGTTAATTATATAAAAATTAGGAAGAAAACTGCATGGAAAAAATCATGACTAACATGAAAACAAACTAGGAGAAAATATTTGCAATGAAAACCATACTTAAAAGCATAGTTTCCTTAACCTATAGGAATTCATACCAAAAAATCTAGAAAGAACATCAACAAGAAAGTAGCAGACTTGAACAACACAACTAACGACTAGACCAGACAGATGTCTATAAAACACTCTACTCAATCAAAACAAGATATACCTTCTTTTAAAGTGCACATAGAACATTCTCCAAAATAGACCATATGCTCGGCCATAAGATAAACCTTAATACACTTAAAAGGATAGAAATAATACAAAGTACACTCTCCTACCACAATGGAATAAAATTAGAAATCAATAGCAGGAAGAAACTGGGGAACCTCACAGCTATATAAAAATTAAATAGCACACTCCTAAACAACCAACTTGTCTAAGAAGAAATAAAAAGAGAAATCAGAAAATACGACGAATGAAAATGAAGACACAACATATGAAAACCTATGGGATACAGCTAACATAACTGAAGTTTACAGAGAAATTGTCTATTAAGGAACAAGAAATATCCTTCCTAAATGTCTATTAAGGAAGAAGAAATATCTCAATCTATAACCTAATAATCCACTCTAAGACACTGGAAAAAGAAGAGCAAACTATACATAAAGCAAGCAGAAGGAAGAAAATAATACAGATTAGAGCAGAAATTAATGAGACGGAGAATAGAAAAACAACAGAGTAAATTAATGAACTCAAAATCTAGTTCTTTAAATTGATTGATATATTGGCACAACTAATGGTATTACAAAAATTAACACAGGGAAAAAATAAGACTCAAATTATAGTCACACACTGCATGATGACGTTTTGGTCAACAATGAACCACATATGTGACAGTGGTCCCATAATATTATGATGGAGCAGAAAAATTCCTATCGCTTAGTAATGTCATAAGTCAGTGCATTACTCAGGTGTTTGTGGCAATGCTGATGTAAACAAACTTACTCCACTGCCAGCGCCTGTAGTCCCAGCTACTCGGGAGACTGAGGCAGGAGAATGGCGTAAACCCGGGAGGCGGAGCTTGCAGTGAGCCGAGATCCGGCCACTGCGCTCCAGCCTGGGCGACAGAGCAAGACTCTGTCTCAAAAAAAAAAAAAAAAAAAAAAGTATAGCACATATAATGAATTTCTATATGTAATATTTGATACTGATAATAAATGACTTACTGATTTATGTGTTTTTGATACTATGCAATGTATTGTTATTTTAGAGTGTACTCCTACTTACAAATGAAAAAGGTAACTGTAAAACTGCCTCATGCAGTTTTCCAGAAGAAGGTATTGTTATCAGAGGAGATAGGAGATCACAGCTCCATGTGTGTCTGCCCCTGAAGATCCTCCAATGCGACAAGATGTGGAGGTGAAGGACAGTGATGTTGCTGAACCTCTCCTTGTGTAGGCGAAGGTTAATGTGTGTGTTTCTTTCTTTTTTTTTTTTTTTTTTTTGAGACGAAGTCTCACTCTGTCGCCCAGGCTGGAGTACAGTGGCACGATCTCAGCTCACTGCAACCTCTGCCTCCCAGGTTCAAGCGATTCTCCTGCCTCAGCCTCCCGAGTAGCTGGGACTACAGGTGCCTGTCACCATGCCTGGCTAATTTTTTGTATTTTTAGTAGAGACGGCATTTCACCATGTTAGCTGGGATGGTTTCAATCTCCTGACCTCGTGATCTGCCTGCCTTGGCCTCCCAAAGTGCTGGGATTACAGGTGTGAGCCACCGCGCCCAGCCAATGGGTGTGTTTCTGTCTTAGTTTTTAACAAAAAAAAATTTTGAGTAAAAAAAAATTTTAAGTTAAAAATATAAAAATGCCTATAGAATGAGAATATAAAGAACATATTTTTGTACAGTTGTACAATGTGTTTGTTTTTTAAGCTAAGTGTTGTTAAAACGAGTGAAAAAGTTTTAAAAATTAAAAACTTTATAAAGTAAAACAGTTACACTAAAGTTAATATTGAAGGAAGAAAAAAAAATTTTACAGATTTGGTGTAGCTTAAATGTACAGTGTTTATAAAGTCCATAGCAGTGTACGGGAATGTCCCAGGCCTTCACATTCACTCACCATTCACTGACTCACCCAGACAAGATCCAGTCCTGAAAGCTCCATTCATTGTAAGTGCCCTAGACAACCGCACCATTTTTTAAAACTTTTTATACTATATTTTTATTGGGCCTTTTCTATGTTCACATATGTTTAGGAACTCAAATACTTATCATTGTGTTACAATTGCCTACCAGTACAGGTTTGTAATCTAAGAGCAATAGGCTATATCATCTAGGTTTGTGGAAGTACACTCTATGATGTTTGCACAATGATGCACTTCTCAGAATGTGTTCCCATCACCAACTGAGGCAATGACTGTATTAGAATCAGAAATGAGAGACAGCACATTACTACAGATTATACAGAAATTTAAAAATTATGAAAGAATACTATGAAACCTGTACAATAAAAAATTAGGTACCTTAGATGAAAGGGACAAATTTCTAGAAAGACACAAACTACTGAAAGTGAATCAAGATGAAATAGACAATTTGCATAGACAAACAGCAAGTAAAGATTTTGACTCAGTAATCAAAAACTACTCCTAAAGAAAAGTCGTTTTTCACAAGATGGCACTGAAAGCAAAGAAGGAAGCTCCTGCTCCTCCTAAAGCTGAAGCAATGCAAAGGCTTTGAAGGCCAAGAAGGCAGTGTAGAAAGATGTCCAGAGCCATGAAAAAAAGAATATCCATACGTCATCCACCTTCTAGTGGTCCAAGCTACTGAGACTCTGGAGAGCACCCCCAGGAGAAACAAGCTTGACCACTATGCTGTCATCAAGCTTCCAATGACCACTGAGTATGCCATGAAGTAGATAGAAGACAACAACACACTTGTGTTCATTGTGGATGTTAAAACCAACAAGCACCAGATCAAACAGGCTGTGAAGAAGCTCTATAACATTGATGTGGCCAAGGTTCAACACCCTGATTATGCCTGATGGAGACAAGGCGGCATATGTTTGACTGGCTCCTGATTACCATGCCTTGGATTTTGCCAACAAAACTGGGATCATCTAAACTGAATCCAGTTGGCTAATTCTAAATATATGTGTATGTTTTCACCAGAAAAAAAAAGGCCAAGGCCCAGTTGCCTTTACCATTGAATTATACCAACCATTTCAAGAAGAATTCATACCAATTATTCACAAACCCTTTTTAAAGACAGTGAAGGAGGCAGCACTTTCCAATTCATTGTATAAGGACAATATTACTGATATGGTTTGACTGTGTCCCCACCCAAATCTCATCTTGAATTCCCATATGTTGTGGGAGGGATCCAATGGGAGGTAATTGAATCATGTGGGGCAGGTCTTTCCCTTGCAGTTCTCATGATAATGAGTAAGTCTCACAAGATCTGATGGTTATTATAAGGGGGAATTTTCCTGCACAAGCTGTTTGCTTGCTGCCATCCATTTAAGACATGACTTACTCCTCCTTGCCTTCTGCCATTATTGTGAGGCTTCCCCAGCCACGTAGAACTGTAAGTCCAATTAAACCTCTTTCTTTGTAAATTGCCCAGTCTTGGGTATGTCTTTATCAGCAGCATGAAAAAACAAACAAACAAACAAACAAACTAATACAGTAAATTGGTACCAGTAGAGTAGGGAGCTGCTGAAAAGATACCTGAAAATGTGGAAGCAACTTTGGAACTAGGTAATAGGCAGAAGTTGGAACAGTTTGGAGGGCTCAGAAGAAGACAGGAAAATGTGGGAAAGTGTGGAACTTCCTACAGACTTGTTGAATGGCTTTAACCAAAAGCCGAATAGTGATATGGACAATAAAGTCCAGGCTGAGGTGGTCTCAGATGGAGATGGGGAACTTGTTGGGAACTGGAGCAAAGGTGATTCTTGTTATGTTTAAGCAAAGAAAGCAAAGAGAGGTGACATTTTGTCCCTTCCCTAGAGATCTGTGGAGCTTTGAACTGGGAAGAGATGATTTACGATATCTGGCAGAATAAATTTCTAGGCAGCAAATCATTCAAGGGGTGACCTGGGTGCTGTAAAAGGCATTCAGTTTTATAAGGGAACAAGAGCATTAAAGTTTGGAAAATTTGCAACCTGACAATGTGATAGAAAAGAAAACCCATTTTCTGAGGAGAAATTCAAGCTGGCTGCAGAAATCTGCATAAGTAAGGAGGAACTGAATGTTAATCCCCAAGACAATGGGGAAACGTCTCCAGGGTGTGTCAGAGGTCTTCATGGCAGCCCCTCCCATCACAGGCCTGAGGGCCGAAGAGAAAATAGTTTCGTGGTAGGAGCCCAGGGTCTTCTGCTGTGTGCAGTCTAGGGACTTTGTGCCCTACATTCCAGCCACTCCAGCTGTGACTAAAAGGGGCCAAGGTACAGCTTGGGTTGTTGCTTCAGAGGGTGTAAGCCCCAAGATTTGGCAGCTCCCACATGGTGTTAAGCCTGCAGGTGCACATAAGTCAAGAACTGAGATTTGGGAACCTCCACGTAAATTTCAGAAGATGTATGGAAATGCCTGGATGCCCAGGCAAAAGTTTGCTGCAGGGGCAGGGCCCTCATGGAGACCCTCTGCTAGGGTAGTGTGGGAGGGAAGTGTGGCGGAGTCCCTACTGGGGCACTGCTTAGTGGAGCTGTGAAAAGAGGGCCATCGTACTTTAGACCCCAGAATGGTAGAATTGCAGATCATTTACACCGGGTGCCTAGAAAAGCTGCAGACGCTCAACACCAGCACATGAAAGCAGTCAGGAGGGGCGCTATACCTTGCATTGCCACAAGGGTGGAGCTGCCCAAGACCATGGGAACCTGCCTCTTGGCATCAGTGTGACCTGGATGTAAGACATGGAGTCTAATGAGATCATTTGGAGCTTTAAGATTTGACTGCCCTGCTGGATTTCAAACTTGCATGGGGCCTGTAACCCCTTTGTTTTGGAAAATGTCACCCATTTGGAATGGCTGTATTTACCCAATGCCTGTACCCCCATTGTATCTAGGAAGTAACTAACTTGCTTTAGATTTTATAGGCTTATAGGCAAAAGGGACTTGCTTTGTCTCAGATGAAACTTTGGATGGCAAACTTCTGAGTTAATGCTGAAATAAGACTTTGGGGGACTGTTGGGAAGGCATGATTGGTTTTGAAATGTAAGGACATGAGATTTGGGAGGGGCCAGGGGTGGAATGATATGGTTTGGATGTATTCTCACCCAAATTTCATCTTGAATTCCCACATGTTGTGGGCGGGACCTGGTGGGAAGTAATTGAATCACAGGGGCAGGTCTTTCCCATGCTGTTCTCATTACAATGAGTAAGTCTCATGGCATCTGATGGTTATTATAAGGCAGAGTTTTCCTGCACAAGCTCTTTGCTTGCTGCCATCTATGTAAGATGTGACTTGCTCCTCCTTGCCTTCTGCCATGATTGTGAGGCTTCCCCAGCCACATGAACTGTAAGTCCAATTAAACCTCCTTCTTTTGTAAATTGCCAGCCTTGGGTATGTCTTCATCAGCACCACATAAACGGATTAATACAATTAGCTTAATATTAAGACCAGAAAAGAACCTCACAAAGAAAGAAAACTACAGACTAATGATTCTTATGAAAATGGTTGCAAAAATCTGCAACAAAATACTAGCAAGTTGAATCCAAAAGCATACAAAAAGAATCATATACCAGGATCAAATAAGTTTTATCCTAGGAATGCAAGATAGGTTCAACATCCCAAAATAAATTGATGTAACAAATTATATCAATAGAATAAAAACCAAAAGTCACATGATTATCTCAAAAACACAGAGAAAGCATTTTACTAACTCCAACACCCTTTTATGATTAAAATCACAAAATAAGAATAAAAGTGAACTTCCTAGGTCAGGCGTGGCGGCTCATGCCTGTAATCCCAGCACTTTGGGAAGTCGAGGAAGGAAGATCACGAGGTTGGGAGATCGAGACCATCTGGCTAACACG
The DNA here is from genome assembly GCF_043159975.1 of Macaca nemestrina. Classification (NCBI taxonomy): domain Eukaryota; kingdom Metazoa; phylum Chordata; class Mammalia; order Primates; family Cercopithecidae; genus Macaca; species Macaca nemestrina. The sequence continues at coordinate 131,263,545 of NC_092132.1, read as the reverse complement.
GTGAAACCCCGTCTCTACTAAAAAAAATACAAAAAATTAGCCAGGTGTGGTGGCAGGTAGTCCCAGCTACTCAGGAGGCTAAGGCAGAAGAATGGCATGAACCTGGGAAGCAGAGCTTGCAGTGAGCTGAGATCGCACCACTGCACTCCAGCCTGGGCAACACAGCAAGACCCCATCTCAAAAAAAAAAAAAAAGTGAACTTCCTCAACCTGATAAAGAATATCTACAAAAACTCACAGCTAACATTGTAATGGTGAACAACTGAAAGATTTTCTCCAAAAAAGATATCTGTTTTCACTGCTTTTATTCAGTATCATGCTGGAGGCTCTAGCCAGGACAATTAGGTAAGAAAAAGAAATAAAAAGCGTCCAGATCGGAAAGGAAAAGGTAAAACTTTCTCTATTTGCAAATTATATGATCTTATATAGAGAAAATCCTAAGGAAGCCACTATAAAAGCATTAATAATAATAAGCAAGTTCTGCAAGGTTATAGAATACAAGATCAATGTATGAAAATAAATTATATTTGCATACACTCAAGATGAATCCTAAAATGAAATTAGGAAAAGGTTTTATCCACAATAGCATAAAAAAGTATTAAATATCTAGAAATAAGTTTAACAAAATCAACCCAAAATTTATAGTCTGCAAACTACAAAACATTATTTTTAAAAATTAGAGGTGATCTAAATAAATTTTTAAAAACTCATGCTTTTGGATCAAAAGCCTTCTCATTGTTAAGATGTCAATAACCTCTAAACTGAGCGACAGGTGCAACACAATCCCTGTGAGAAACTCAGTTGATTTTAGAAATTGGCAAGCTGATCCTAAAATTAATATGGAATTTCAAAAAGCCCAGCATAAACAAAATAATTCTGGAAAAGGAAAACAAAAAAGGAAGATTCATACTTCCTGGTGTCAAAACTTGCTACAAGACAGTGTGGCACTGGAAAAAGGACACATATAGATCAATGGAAAAGAATTCAGAGTCCAAAAATATACCCATACCTTTATGGTCAATTGGTTTTTGACAAGGATGCCAAGACTATTTAATGGAAAAAATCATCATTTCAATGAATGGCAACTGGATAGCCACATGCAAAAGAATGCAGCCGGAATCTTATCTGATGCCATTTATAAAAATTAATTGAAAATGCATCAAGAGTTAAGCTACAAAACTCTTAGGAGAAAACATGGGAATAAAGATTCATAACCCTGGATTTGGCAAAGGATCAATAAGTATCTGTTGAACAGAAAAACCAGAAACTGTAGAAAACACAAAACTTGAAGAACATGGAAAAAGAATGTTATTGATGAATTTTGAGATGATTTTTGTATATGGTATATGGTAAGGAAAAGAGAGGTGTCAAGGATTAGAGATCAGTCTTAGAATGTACCTGGTGGACACAACTCTCCCAAAGGACTGTGTTCCCATTGCTGTGTGCCGACTGATTGATCATGAACTTTGATGATTGCAGCTGAGCCAGGTACGACCTATGGGGACAAAGCAAGGACTGGCATGAGTGGCTTCTAGATCTTACCCATTACAAGATCAATCTTACATTCCATTCCCCCAACCCTCCAAAATTAAATAGAACTTGCATCTTTCTCCCAGTTATGAAACTCAACCATTTGTTTGTACTCAAATTTGTCTCTTTGTCCCCACCCCTGCCCAGCCCTTGGCAACTACCATTCTACTGTCTGTTTCTATGAATTTGACTACTGTACATACTTCATATAAATGGTAACATACAGTGCCTTATGTTTTTCTTGTGGCTGTCATATTTCAATTAGCATAATATCATCACGATCCATCCATGTGGTACCATGCATTGGAATTTCCTTCCTTTCCATTGTGTGTATATATATCATATTTTGTTTATCCATTCATCTATCCATGAGCACTTGGTTTGTGTTCACATCTTGGCTATTATGAATAACGCTGCTATGAACATGGGTTCACAAAATCTCCTTGAGCCCCTTCTTTCAATTCTTTTGGATATATACCCCAAGGTAAAATTGCTGTTTTATTACAAGAGTTGTATAATTCTTGTAGATCTTAGACTTAGAGGCTGCATATGAAAAGTCAACAGTTACCATCCTACTCAATAGTGAAAGACTAAAAGTTTTTTCTCCAACATCAGGAACAAGACATGGAGGCCTCCTTTTATCACTTCTATAGTATCAGAGTAATGCGGGGCCTACAGAAAGAGTTAGAAAGTGTTCCCTCCAACTCAGTTTCTTGGAAGAGTTTGAGGAGAATTCATGTTAGCTCTTTAAATGTTTGATAGACGTCATCATTGAAGCCAACTGGTCCTGGGCTTTTCTTTGCTGGGAAGTTTTGAATTATGGATTCTATCTCCTCACTATAGCTGTGTTCAAAATCTCTATTTCTTCATGATTCAATATTGGTGGGTAGTGTGTTTTTAATAATTTACCAGTTTTATCAATGTGATCTACTTTGTTGACATGCAATTATTCATAGCATTTTTTATAATCCTTTGGATTTCTGTAAATTTGTTTGAAATGTCCCCTCTTTCATTTCTGATTTTGGTTATTTGAGTTTTCTGTCTTTTTTCTTAGTCCATCTAGGTAAAAGTTTGTACATTTTATGGATCTCTCCAAAGAGCCAACTTTCAGTTTCTTTGAGTTTCTCTGTAGTTTTTCTATTCTCTATTTCTGTTATCTCTGATCTAATCTTTATTACTTACTCTTTTTTTCCTGATTTTGGGCTTAGTTTGCTCTTCATTTTCTTTCCTTTCTTTTTTCCTTTTTTTTTTTTTTTTTTTGGAGACGGAGTCTCGCTCTGTTGCCCACGCTGGAGTGCAGTGGCGTGATCTTGGCTCACTGCAAGCTCCGCTTCCTGGGTTCACGCCATTCTCCTGCCTCAGCCTCATGAGTAGCTGGGACTACAGGTGCCCGCCACCACACCCAGCTGTTTTTGTATTTTTAGTAGAGATGGCGTTTCACTGTGTTAGCCAGGATGGTCTCTATCTCCTGACCTTGTGATCCGCCCACCTCAGCCTCCCAAAGTGCTGGGATTACGGGCGTCAGCCACCATGCCCGGCCGTTTGCTCTTCATTTTCTACTTCATTATGTAAAGGTAGATTGTTGATTTGAGCTATTTTTTAAAATGTATTTACAGCTGTCATTTTTCATTTTAGCACTGCTTTCATATATCCTGTAAGTTTTGGTATATTGTTTTCGTTTGTCTCAAGATACTTTCTTTTGAAACATTTTTTAAATTTCCGTAGGTTTGAGGGTACAACTGTTTTTTTTTTTTTTTTTTTTTTTTTTGTTACATGGATAAGTTCTTTAGTGGCGATTTCTGAGATTTTAATGTGCCTGTCATCTGTCTCAAGATATTTTCTTTTTTGGGGGGGTGGGGCCTCCCGAGATCTGCCCACCTTGGCATCCCAAACTGCTGGGATTAAAGGCATGAGCTACAGAGCTCAGCCTCTCAAGATATTTTCTAATTTCCTTTTTGATTTTTTTTTATCCATTGGTTGTTTTAGATTTTTTAATTTTCACATATTTTCAGATTCTTCAGTTTTCCTTCTGCTATTGATTTATAATTTCTTTTATTGTGATTGGAAAAGATACTCCATATTATTTCAATTTTTAAAATTGTATTAAGGCTTGTTTTGTGGCCTAACATATCGTGTGTTCTGGAGAATGTTTCATGTACCCTTGAGAAAAATGGATATTCTCCTGTGATTGGGCAGTGTTCACATACACACAGACACACACACACTTTTACTAATGAGGGTTATATGATGTGTACATTTTTTAAAAAGCAGGATACTGAATCAAATATTAAATAATGAACTTCAATTTTTAAAAGGCACCTTACAAACTGAACCCCAAAACAGTCTGTCAATGTCCCATGAAATACTAGAGTCAGAAAAAGATGAAAGAGCAGTATAGTTATTCAGGACAGGATTTCTGTACAATAAATTACATCATAAAGACAAGTGAAAACCACTGGGGTCTGAGGATTAGCTGGTAGTAATGTACTGATGCTTACTGTCTGATATTGAGGGTTGTATTGTGGTTATGCAGGAGAATGTTCTTATTTGTTGGAAATACCCACTCAAGTGTTAAAGGGTGATGTGCATTCTGTGGGTGGCTTGCTCTCAGGTGGTTCAAAGCAAAGCGTATAGTATAATTTTTGCATCTTTTCTGTAACTGGGAGATTCTTTTAATTACAAAGTTCAATTAGAAAAGGAGGAGCAGGGAGGCCAGGTGCGGTGGCTCACACCTGTAATCCCAGCACTTTGGGAGGCCGAGGCGGGCGATCACCTGAGGTCAGGAGTTCAAGACTAGCCTGGCCAACATGGTGAAACCCCATCTCTACTAAAAATATGCTGGGCGTGGTGGCGGCACCTGTAATCCCAGCTACTCCGGAGGCTGAGGCAGGAGAATCGCTTAAATTCAGGAGGCGGAGGCTACAAGGAGTTGAGGTCGTGCTACTACACTCCAGCCTGGACAACAAGAGCGAAACTCCCTCGGAAAGGCCAGGCCAGGCCAGGGAAGGGAGGGAAGGCCAGGCCAGGCCAGGCCAGGGGTGGGGAAGGCAGGCCAGGCCAGGCCAGGGGAGGGGAAGGCAGGCCAGGCCAGGCCAGGGGAGGGGAAGGCAGGCCATGCCAGGCCAGGCCAGGGGAGGGGAAGGCAGGCCAGGCCAGGCCAGGCCAGGCCAGGGGAGGGGAAGGCAGGCCGGGCCAAGCCAGGGAAGAACGGAAGGGCAGGCCGGGCCAGGCCAGGGAACAACGGAAGGGCAGGCCGGGCCAGCCCAGGGAAGAACGGAAGGGCAGGCCGGGCCAGGCCAGGGAACAACGGAAGGGCAGGCCGGGCCAGGCCAGGGAACAACGGAAGGGCTGGCCGGGCCAGGCCAGGGAACAACGGAAGGGCAGGCCGGGCCAGGCCAGGGAACAACGGAAGGGCAGGCCGGGCCAGGCCAGGGAACAACGGAAGGGCTGGCCGGGCCAGGCCAGGGAACAACGGAAGGGCAGGCCGGGCCAGGCCAGGGAACAACGGAAGGGCAGGCCGGGCCAGGCCAGGGAACAACGGAAGGGCAGGCCGGGCCAGGCCAGGGAACAACGGAAGGGCAGGCCGGGCCAGGCCAGGGAACAACGGAAGGGCAGGCCGGGCCAGGCCAGGGAACAACGGAAGGGCAGGCCGGGCCAGGCCAGGGAACAACGGAAGGGCAGGCCGGGCCAGGCCAGGGAACAACGGAAGGGCAGGCCGGGCCAGGCCAGGGAACAACGGAAGGGCAGGCCGGGCCAGGCCAGGGAACAACGGAAGGGCAGGCCGGGCCAGGCCAGGGAACAACGGAAGGGCAGGCCGGGCCAGGCCAGGGAACAACGGAAGGGCAGGCCGGGCCAGGCCAGGGAACAACGGAAGGGCAGGCCGGGCCAGGCCAGGGAACAACGGAAGGGCAGGCCGGGCCAGGCCAGGGAACAACGGAAGGGCAGGCCGGGCCAGGCCAGGGAAGGGAAGGGAAGGCCAGGGGAGGGGAGGGGAGGCCAGGGGAAGGGAGGGGAGGGGAGGGGAGGGAAGGGAAGGGAAGGGGGAGAAGGAGCAGGAGAAGGTGGAGGACGAGAAGGACGAGGCTGTTAAAAATAGCTTAGGCTGAGCTTAGTTTGACTGCTCCCAGGATTTAAAAGAGATCAAATGCAACCCCTTTCTACATAAAAGTCTCTCTAGTATTTGGTGACAGTACATTAGTGTCTGTTCCTCAAACTCTGTTTCTCTTTTCTGCTCTCACAGTCCTATTTCCTTGTGTAGTACCTGGCTTGTATCTTGTGACCTGCTAGAGCCACCTGTTAGTTCTAGTAGTTCTCTGCAAATGAAGGTAGTCCCATTCCTTCCTTCCCAATTATTCTGTCTTTCTCTCCTGCCATACTGCATTGGCTAGGACCCTGAGTTCAATGCCAAATGGATATGATCTACAGGAACATGCTTGGAATTGGTCCTAATCATGGAATGAACGCATTCAATATTTTACTATTTTAACAGATGTTAGCCATAGCTTTTATACATGCATTTAATCAGTTTTAAGGAAGTTCTCTTCTGTTTCTAAAGAGAATTATTAAATCATAAATGGAAGTCAAAGTTTGTCAAATGTTCTTTCTGCTTCCATTGATGTGTTTATATAGCTTTTCTCCTTCATGCTGTTAATATCATGAGTAGCATTAATTTTCAGATCTTAATCCAACTGTATTCCTGGAATAAACCCTACTTTCTTACAGTGTATTATCTTCTTAGAGAATTCAATTGGCTATTGTTGAATTAAGGATTTTTACATCTGTATCTATAATAGATATTGATCAGTATTTTTCTTTTTTTGTAACTTCTGTCAGATTCTGGTATCAGAATGATGTTTGCCTTTTAAAACAGTAAAGAAGTTTTTCCTCCTTCTTTTTGTCCTGAAACAATGTGTCAACTGTTGGTGTTTCTTCCAAAAATATTTATAGAATTCAGTGAAATGACATGGGCCTACAGTTTTCATCATGTGAGCATTTAAACAATGAATTTCGCCAGGGAGGGTGGCTCACGCCTGTAATCTCAGCAGTTTGGGAGGCCAAGATGGGCAGATCACCTGAGGTCAGGAGTTCAAGACCAGCCTCGCCAACATGGTGAAATCCCACCTCTACCAAAAATACAAAAAAATTAGCTGACCATGGTGGTGGGTGCCTATAATCCCAGCTTCTCAGGAAGCTGAGGCCAGTGGTCAGGCTGGTCTCAAACTCCAGACCTCAGGTGATCTGCCTGCCTCGGCCTCCCAAAGTGCTGGGATTACAGAGATGAGCCACCTCCCCCAACCAGTTTAATACTTTTATTAATTTAGTTGATCATTTAGGAGAACCAACTCTTGGCTTGCTGATTCCTTTTATTGTTTGAATTCTATTTCATTGATTTCAGTCTTATTATTTCCTTGTCATCTTGGTACTACCTTTGAGTTTAATTTATACTTACTTTACGGGTGAGTAATGCAGACCTCTGAGTCATTGATTTTGATGCCATTCTTCTTTTAATCCTTAAGAACTTTACTGAGATATACTTTATGTATCATATAATTCTTTAAATATATTTACAGAAGTGTATAACCATCAATAAAATCAATTTTTGAACATTTTCATCATCACCCCAAAAAGAAACTCCAGGCCAGGCACAGCGACTTACGCCTGTAATCCCAGCACTTTGGGAGGCTGAGGTAGGTGGATCATGAGGTCAGGAGTTCAAGACCAGCCTGGTCAACATGGTAAAACCTCATCTCTACTAAAAATACAAAAACAAGCCAGGTGTAGTGGCAGGCGCCTGTAGTCCCAGTTACTCGGGAGGCTGAGGCAGGAGAATCACTTGAACCCAGCAGGCAGAGGCTGCAGTGAGCCAGGATCATGCCACTACACTCCAGCCTGGGCGACAGAATGAGACATCATCTCAAAAAAAAAAAAAAAAAGAAAAAGAAAAGAAATGCTTTGAATCCTCTTTTGATTTCATCCATGAACTATGAGTTATTTATAAATATGTTGCTTAATATTCACATTTTGGGAGTCTTTCTAGATTTTGTTATTGCTTAACACTTTAACTTCATTAAGATTAGAGAACACATTTTATATAATTTCCTTCGTTTTAAATGTTTTTAGATTTGATAGTTCATAACATGGTCTATCTTGGTGAAGTACCATGTTCATAGAAAAGAAGGTATCTCCCATAGATGTTGCATGTGTGCTCTATAAATGTCAATTAAGTCAAGGTGGTTGAAAATGTTCAGATGTGTTATTTTACTGTTTTCATCTGATCATTCTATCAATTGCTAAGAAGGGGGTGACATGATCTCCCTTTAATCCTTTTGAGCATTGCTTCATGTATTTTAAAGCTTTATACACACATTTATGATCATTATGCCTTCTTTTTTTTTTTTTTTTTTTTTTTTTTGAGATGGAGTCTCGCTCTGTCGCCCAGGCTGGAGTGCAGTGGCCGGATCTCAGCTCACTGCAAGCTCTGCCTCCTGGGTTTACGCCATTCTCTTGCCTCAGCCTCCCGAGTAGCTGGGACTACAGGTGCCCGCCACCTCGCCCGGCTAGTTTTTTCTATTTTTTTTAGTAGAGATGGGGTTTCACCGTGTTAGCCAGGATGGTCTCGATCAACTGACCTCATGATCCGCCCGTCTCGGCCTCCCAAAGTGCTGGGATTACAGGCTTGAGCCACCGCGCCCGGCCTCATTATGCCTTCTGATGAATTCTTTTTTTTTTTTTTTTTTTGAGATGGAGTCTTGCTCTGTCACCCAGGCTGGAGTGCAGTGGCCGGATCTCAGCTCACTGCAAGCTCCGCCTCCCGGGTTTACACCGTTCTCCTGCCTCAGCCTCCCGAGTAGCTGGGATTACAGGCGCCCGCCACCTCGCCCGGCTAGTTTTTTTGTATTTTTTAGTAGAGACGGGGTTTCACCGTGTTAGCCGGGATCGTCTCTCGATCTCCTGGCCTCGTGATCCGCCCGTCTCGGCCTCCCAAAGTGCTGGGATTACAGGCTTGAGCCACCGCGCCCGGCCCTGATGAATTCTTTTTGTTTGTTTGTTTGTTTTCCTTTTTTGAGACGGAGTCTGGCTCTGTCGCCAGGCTGGAGTGCAGTGGCACAATCTCGACTCACTGCAACCTCCGAATCCCTGGTTCAAGGGATTCTCCTGCCTCAGCCTCCCTAGTAGCTAGGATTACAGGCGCATGCCACCACACCCAGCTAATTTTTGTATTTTTAGTAGAGATGGGGTTTCACCAAGTTGGCCAGGATGGTCTCTATCTCCAGACCTTGTGATCTGCCCCGCCTCAGCCTCCCAAAGTGCTGGAATTACAGGTGTGAGCCACTGCACCCGGCCTGAACTCACTTTTAACACTAAAAATAGTGCCTTAAAAAAAAAAAAAAAAAAAAACAACCTCTGCTAATAGCAAGTGAAAACCTGCCAATAAGCTCTTGGTGACTCTGGACCTGGGCAGTCCCCAGCCTTCTGTTCAGCTGTTCTTCCCACCTCTCATAGGAAACATAGTCTATGAAAGGCTGAGGACATCACATCCGCATTAGTGCAGGCTTCCTAGAACCCACATTACTCATTCATCCAAGGAGGGCACATCAGCACCTGGTGACCACACTGTGCAAGGAATCGTGGAGCATCAGGAACAACGCACGACCTTCCCTTTCCTTAGGACAGTTCCAGTTCACAGGGAGATGAGGCACAGCCATCAATACCCCGAGTCATGAGGGGCTACCCTGGCAGAGGTGACAAATACCATTGGTGGCAGGACACCGGTAGACATAGAGGGAAAAGTCCACACAGACAGGTTCCCAGGCAGAAAGGAAGTCAAGGCAGCGGGGGAGGGGAGTCAAAGCAAGCGATGCTGAGACGCAGCTCTGAGGTTTGTGGGCGTCTCTGATTGAGGGAGATGGAAGGTGAGTCAGAGAAGTGAGGTTCTCAGTTCACAGATTTGGGCTCATGGGGGTGTGAGGGTGTGTGTGTGTGTGTAAGAGCAGGAGAGAGAGGTCTTGTTCCAGGTCTTCTCCATAGACTCTCCTGACCCTGCCTCTTCCTGAGATGAGTCATTCACCAGGGGGTTTCCTTGCCTTGTTCTTCCTGGACCAGTATTGTGTTAGGCTGTTTTAGAGGCAAGTTTGATATTCACACTGTGATTTCCTCCTTCAGGCATAGACACCCTAAAAAATGCCTTGTTGATCTTAAAATGAGCAACTCAGAATTGTTCTGAGGTTGGCTGTGGTTGGAAATCTGCTTCCTTTGAGTTTTTGTGGCTTTTTTCTGTCTTTGTTCTTTTGGTATAAAAAGACCCCTGGGTTAAGAAGCAAGCCATCTGTCTTGTAGTCTCGGGCCAGCCTCATGGTCTGGGGTAAACCACTTCTTCTCTAAACACGTTTATCATTCTGGAAATAAGAGGTGGCTTTAAATGATTTCTCAGGGATCCCTAGCTGTGACCCAGTGCTAGGCAAATGCAGGCCTCATGAACAAGCACCAAATACTCCCCTGGGAAAGGTCAGCAGAACCCAGTGACCCAATCACTGCTGCTGTCCCCGAGGGTCGCTCATCCTCCTGTCCAGTCCCTCCACTGAACGAATGTTCTGCGTCTCATGCTGCTCATCTAAAACAAGGACAATGAGGGTTCCTGTACAGTCTGGTTGTATGAGGATTAAGTGTGTTCATATGTGTATAAAGTGCTGAGAATAGAGCTTGGCACGCACAAGTACTGCATTTCAGCACATGCTGTTGTTAGTACAATCATTACTCTCAATGTTGATTTTAATGAAACCACGTCCTCCACGCCAACAATACCATGAACTGGGGCCTTGCAACCGCACAGCCTCCCTCTGCCAGAGCCACGTAGGGAGGAATGGCGTCCCTGGAGCCGGCACAGCCTCTCTGGAGGTGGGGGGTGGGGGAGGTGGCCCCCATGCTTCCTGATCGCCATTTAGGTCCCTGGTGACACCTCTTGCACCAGACTCTGGGCTTCAGGGAGCAGGATTGACACAGGCAGGACTCATTTGTCCTCCCACCGGCACCAGGCGCAGACATTCTCAGAGTAAAGGGCTCATCATCTACTTCCTGGGTGAATGACTTTTCCTCCAAGCCCATGAGGTGAGCCCAGTGGTGGCCTCAGTTCACCGCCTCAGGTCACAGGCTCCAGGCCCCAGCACAGGGACGGGACCCCAAAGAACCCTGTGGACTCTGCTAAGGAACACCAGGAGCTCCCAGAGGCCAAGTGCAGGGCAGAGATGTGGAGAAGCAGCTGCTCGGAGGACCTTAGCCCTGCAGAGGCCAAAATATGGCTGCTATTATACAGAAGGGGAGGGCGAAAATGCTACAGACATGGCTCCAGCAGATTATTTTTGCTACCATCCAAGTGCTGAAACCACTGTTAAGGATAAAGTCTTAAAAGCAGTCAGAGAACAAAGATCTCCCCACAGACAAGCCAGGTGAGAGGGGCCGCCTAAGCCCAGAGAAACCACAGCAGGAAGAGGCAGTGGCAGAGGCCCCACCCCAGCCGGTGCTGCTCCCCTCTCCTCTTCACCAGGACGGTTCCCCTTTCCCTCAACTCAGTGCTGAGGCCAACAGCAGACACGGGGTGAGGGGGTGATGCACTTAACATGACCTAAGCCATACAAATGTATTACCAACAAACTCCAATGACTTAACTTTGAAATTTTCTTCATCTAAGTTTTTAAAGTGGTCATTCCTAGTTTCTCTCATTCCTACCAGTGCCCTGGACAGACTTGCCTACGGCCAAGTGCACACACTTTCCACCTCTGAGCTGCACACACTTTCCCCCTCTGAGCTGTGGTCCCCTCATCTGTAAAATGTGATGATTCACATCCCCTCCTGGCCACAGGTGGGTGTCTGAGGTGCTGAGTGCACCCTGCTCTTCCCTACAAAGCAAACCCTTTCTCCTTTCCCCATTATCACAGATACCTGCCTGAGAATCCAGAAGAGCCCCTTCCCAGACCAACAGGCAGCTGCTACTATCAAGCAGGCCAGGTCCCAAATGCTGGGGACTTCCTCCTCTTAAATCTCATTTTCTCCCCAGACAAAAAGAGAGCAATAAGCCCCATCTCCCTTAGGTTAGGAAAATACCCTGAATGAAGATGTGCAGTATCTGGCTGGGAGCAGGACACCAACTGTCCAACAGCACAGGCTCGGAGCATGGCACTGTCCCCACTGTCCCCGTCCCTGAAAGCTGGAGCCTCGCTGCCCTGCCACTCCTGGATACAGGACAAGGATCAGAACTGGGACTGTGGCCTCTCAGTAGGGGCTGAGTGAGCAGCCATCTGCAGCCACGTGGATGGAGACCTCTCCTGCTCACTCTTCAAACTGCAACCAGTGCCGGGCGCCCACTAGAAGGAAAACTGGAAGGAAACGTGGCAGGTAAACCAGGCTGTGGCCCTGCAGTGCCATCTTTGTCCTCACTTGAAGTCTGGCTCCTCTGTTCCTCCACGTCCCCTCCCCATGGCACCCCACCCCATTCCTTAGAACCTTCTGCCCCAAGCTCAGGGAGCCCGTGCTGAGGTGCAGGTAGCAGCAGGTGCAGCCTCTGCTGGGTGGAGGACAGGTGCCCTGGGGATCCAGAGTCCTGAGTGAGTGACACCAGCCCTGAGAGTGTGATTTGTCCTCCTACATGACAACACACATCTGCCAACACAGACCACTGTGGTTTACACAGGGCCTCTGCAGACTTTTATATCTGCCTATTTTGTAGGAAGGAGCTGGGGCCACAGCAGAGTCACACAGTCCACTGCCAATACAGTGCACTGCAGTTTATACAGGGCCTTTGCAGACTTTTATCTCTGTCTTATTTTACAGGAAGGAGCTGGGCCACACCAGAGTCACAGAGCTGAAGAGGAGCACGGACAACTCTGGCCATCTTCAGCCTCCAGTCTCTGGGCTCTTTGACAGCCTGAGTGTCTAAGCTTCTGAGCCTTCAGAATTTCTCATTTCCTACTTTGATAAAGAGAGAGGCGAGGTGGAAGGACCTGGCACGGAGATTGGGCCAGCCTAGCACTGACAGAGCCAGGACCTGGGGTCAGCAACTGAGCTCAGCTCCAGGCTCATCTGATGTCATCCTGACAGCCTGAGGACAGAGACCTTATCTCCATTCACAGGCATGGCGGGTGGCAGGGACTGGCCCCGGCTGACCTCGGTTTCCCAAGTGCAGAGGTGCAACTGCGGTCTTCCCTGCTCCTTCCCCAGCAGTCTAATCTGGAAGATTAGCTCTAGGTCATCTACTCCCAGTCTCAAAAAACTCCTGGATCCTTGAAAATATCTAATAACACTGAAATAAAAAAGTACAAACATTGAGGTCTATCATTTTTTACCTCTTAAGAGTAGCAAAGAATGGAAGTTCCACGTAGTAAGGGTGCAGGGACACGGGCACGCTTGTGTATTCTTGGTGTGAGAGTAACATTGGTACAATCTTCTCCCGAAGGACAATTTAGCACTATCCAAACAAAATTCTAAATTAATGAGCTCATTGACCCAAGAATTCCTCTTTTAAAGGGCTGCCCGATACTCCAGAGAATATTGACACATGGACATATGATACATACAAGGGTTCTCACTACAATGCTGCTGGAATTAGTAAAAACAAAGGCAGGACATAATGTTAACAATTGCCCATAGGATGGAAGATTAAAATCAACTGTGGTTCACCCCATGTGTTTCACCCATGCACTAAATATTATGATGCTGTTAAAGAAAATGAGATACATGCATGGACTGATAGAAAACATCTGATGTGATTTGTTGTTCAGTCAGAATTTTTAAAAGCTAAAGTACCTATAAATGCACAGGAAGAAGGCTGATGGATGGTGGGATGAGAGGGTCCTGTGGGATGGAAGAAGGCCTTGGTGTCTGCTATGGGTCCTTTGTCCCTGCCAGGTCTCATGTTGAAATCTGAACCCCAATGTAGCTGGTGGGGCCTGTTGGGGTTTGGGGTGGATCCCTCATGAAAGGCTTGGTGCCATACCTGCCCCCTCCCACATTCCCCCAGGAGTTGTCACTCTTAGTTTCCATGAGAGCTGGCTGTTAGGATGAACCTGGCCCCTCCCGCTCCCCTTTCAGAAATCATCCCCCTCCCCCTGCCATCCTCCCCACCCCCTTCCCTGATGGGCAGAATCCAGCTGTCCTTCCCCTTCACCACCAGTGGAAGTTTCCTGAGGCCTCACCAGAAGCAGATGCTGGTGTCATGCTTCTTGTACAGCCTGCAGAATCATGTGTCAAATAAACCTCTTTATAAATTATCCAGCCTCAAGTATTTTTTTATAGCCACACAAACGCACTGTCACATTTCCAAAACCACCAAATTCAGATGTTTGACCTTGTCTACACAGGTGAGCCCTACATCCACCTGGAATCGCACTAGCCTGTCAAAAAGAAAGCCATTTAATAAGCGTATTAAAAATAAGCATCAACCGTGGGTTCCACCTAATATAAACTGATGTTTAAAACATAAATTCTGTAATTATTTGGAGATTACAAAATGCTATTGGTTTCCTGGATTTTGTTTAGTTTGTTAAACAAAAACACTTAAAATTTACCGACACTTGTAAGACTGGTTTATCTTTGAGGTAATTTGGCTTTTGTTTTTTTCCTTAACATAGAAGGAATCTGAAAGAGAACAATTGATAGAGACTTAATGAACTTGAAAGAGAACTGAAGGTATTGGCATTTTTCCAGACTGAGTGATTGCTTTCACAGGAAACGCTGCCTCCTGAAGGAAGGGCGTGCCCCGGTCTTGGCTGCCTGCCTGGTGGTCAATTCACTGCCCTGTACCTGTTGATGTGCAAGAAAGTGGCTGGCAGGAAACTGCTGCCGGTGTGCTTAGTGGACTCGAAACGGAAGAAACAAGCAGCGGAGAGAAAGTTACTTTTTCTGCCGGGCTGCGTGTTTAACCGATTTGTCTAAGAAAAGAAGGATGGAGGGCCCGGCGCGGTGGCTCACGCCTGTAATCCCAGCACTTTGGGAGGCCGAGGCGGGCGGATTTGGCTAACACGGTGAAACCCCGTCTCTACCAAAAACACAAAAAATTAGCCGGGCGTGGTGGCGGGCGCCTGTAGTCCCAGCTCCTCGGGAGGCTGAGGCAGGAGAATCGCTTGAACCCGGAAGGCGGAGGTTGCAGTGAGCCGAGATCGCGCCAACGCACTCCAGCCTGGGCGACAGAGCGAGACTCCGTTTCAAAAAAAAAAAAAGAGAGAGAGAGAGAAAAGAAGGATGGGGGTGGGGAGGGAATGAGGGAGTGGGGAGGAGAATGGTGCTCCCCATTCACGCAGCCGGTGTGGCTCGGAGGTGGCTTGGAAGTTTACACACTTGAGCTCTATCGATTCTGAAACGTCCCGATACATCTTGAAGTGTGGGGAGCAGGGAGCCGCGCTAGGCAGCGGCCAACGTGGTGGAGTCCCCGGGCCCAGACTCTTGCGGGAGGGGGCTCTGCTCCCTCCAGGCCCCGGCCGCTCCTGCCTGGCCCCGGGGACCCCGCTCTTCCTCGGACTTCGACGACGGACTCCTCTGCCCGGACATGCCCCGCCACAAGTGACCAGGGCCAGGCACCCCCGCCGTGTCCCCCTCTCTCCCTGCCCCCTCCCGGTGCCAGGCGCGCTTTTCCCCAGGCAGGACCGCGATGGGGACTCACCTGCAGCAGGACCCCGACGACGACAAACTTGAGGGTCTTGTGGACCCGGAGCCCAGGGCTGGCTCCCTGCGCCGACCTGGGTCCTACGACGCGCCCTGCCCGGGCCTGGGCACTGGGTCCCTGCTGTCCCATAGAGGTAGGGAGCGCTCCTCGGCCCCCGCCCCGCGGTTCAATCCTCCCCGCGGAAGAGCCCCACACTTTGCTGGGTGTGGCTGTGGCTGCCTCTGTCCCACTCGCTGCGCTCCCCGGATTCGGAGTCACTGCCAGGAACGCGCCCAGCTTTACTCCAGCTGGTGGTGGCGCCATCCTGCCAGGTCAATCTAAGAAGCAGCGTGCTTGGCTGTGATAAGACAGAAGTTCGCATTCGGAGTTCAGGGCACCCCTGACCCCGCCCCCTTTTCGGGGCACCTGCGGCTCCTGTTGGCCAACCCTGAACTTCCTTCCTCTGTGACTGCCCTCGCCGCCCTCGCCGCCCTCAGCTTCTGTTCCTCAAACACGGCCGCCGCGTGGATGCTGCTGCATTCAGAGTCGTTTTGCTACTGTCAAAACGACTGGTCCCAGCGCGAGGCTTCTCGGTCGGGAGTCGACCTCAGTCTCTCCGTGGCCGGATTCCTGGCGACTAGCAGGCACTCGGTGGACGGATGGGTAGCGGAATGAAGGGCACAGAGGCCGCCACCGCGGAATCTGGCCTCTAAGAGGCTTCTACGGCCTCTTCCGTCACTACCGGGCGAGTGATTCATCCTGCCTTTTTTTTTTTTTTTTTAAATGGAGTCTAGCTCTGTCGCCTAGCTGGAGTGCAGTGGCCCGATCTCGGCTCACTGCAACCTCCGCCTCCCGGGTTCAAGCGATTTTCCTGCCTCAGCCTCCTGAGTAACTGGGATTACAGGCGCCCGCCACCACGCCCAGCTAAGTTTTGTATTTTTAGTAGAGACGAGGTTTCACTGTTTTGGCCAGGCTGGTCTCGAACTCCTGACCTCGTGATCCGCCCTCCTTGGCCACCCAAAGTGCTGGGATTACAAGCGTGAGCCACCGAGCCTGGCGCATCCTGCTATTGGTCTCAGGTTTCCATGCCAGTGAAATGTCACCTCAACTCCACTGTCCCTGGTGTCAGGCAAGCCCGAGGGACCCAATTCTGCCTTTCCTCTGGATTTTCCTAACCTGTTAAGAGTCTTGAGAGTTCTTAAACCATGGAGGACTACCTGGTGCATGACAGGGATGCGACTTGGCGGCAGTCCCACGTGGAGGCAGGTCCTTTCCAGCAGTTCCTCCGCACCCAGCGCTTCGCGGGCCCAGGGAGCGGAAAATCAGCCTCCCGAAAGCCAGGCGAGTCACGGTCCTGCCTGCGAAGGGCTCCCAGGGCGACCTTGGGGCTGAGGAGTGGGTAAGAGAAAGGGGACGCTGATTGATATTCATTTTTCTCCATATTTTACCGAGTTCCGGTACTATTTGTTGAAAAGACTTTCTTTTCGGCCGGGCGCGGTGGCTCACACCTGTAATCCCAGCACTTTGGGAGGCCAATGTGGGCGGATCACGAGGTCAGGAGTTTGAGACCAGCCTGACCAGCATGTGTAAACCCTGTCTCTACTAAAAATACAAAAGAAACGAAATTGGCCGGGCATGGTGGCGCATGCCTGTAATCCCAGCCACTCAGGAGGCTGAGGCAGGAGAACTGCTTGAACCCAGGAGGTGGAAGTTGCAGTGAGCAGAGATCGAGCCACTGCACTCCAGCCTGAGCAACAGAGGGACTCTCCGTCTAAAAAAAAAAAAAAAGAAAAGAAAAAGAAATTTTATCCTTTGACACCAATAGCTACAGCACACAGTAAACACTCCCTAACTGCTAGTCAGATAAAAATAAAACCTCCCACTAAAAGTTCTGTTTCACTCAATTCCTTTTATTCAATCCATCATGTTCATAATACAGGAAATAAACAGAATTGAAGGGAGAAATTTACACTACTGTAATAATAGTTGGAGACTTCAATTGTCTCACTTTCAAAAATAGAACAATCAGAATGAAGATAAATAAGGACGTAGAGTACTTGGACATCACTATATACTAATGGAAACTAAAAGACATAAAAAACAGTTCACCACAAACAGAAGCATTCAATTTTTCTCAAAGATACATGGAATATTCTCCAGGATAAACCATAAGTTAGACCACAGAGTAATTCTTTATAAATTTAAAATAACTGAAATTAAAACTTCTGATCACAATATGACACTAGAAATCAACATCAGAAGGAAAAGAGTAAACTCACACATGTAGAAATCAAGCTTTTAAATAACCAACGAGTCAAAGAGGATCTCATATGAGAAATTAGAAAAGATCTGGAGATAAGTGAAGCAAAAACCACAACATACTAAAACTTCCGGGATGCAGTAAAAGCAGTGCTAAGAGAACATGTTATCATGGTAAATGCTTATATCAAAGAGGAAAAAAGATCTAAAATAAACAGTGTACACATTAAGAAACTAGAAAAGGAAGAATAAACTAAATCCAAGGTAGCGGAACAAAGGAAATTTTAAAAAATAGAGGAGAGATTATTTTTAAAAAGAGAATACAAAAACAGTAAAGAAAATAAGCCCAAAAGTTGATTCTTTGAAAAGATTAACAAAATGGAGAAATCTTCGACTTAATTTATTAAAAAATAAAAATCCTCAAATTACTAAAATCAGAAATAAAAGTGGGACATTATTACTGATTCTATAGCAATAAAAAGGGTTAGGAGACAGTACTATGAAAAACTGTATGCCAAAAAACACAATTATCTAGCTAAAATGAACAAATTTGTAGAAACACACAACCTACCAGTACTGATAAGAAACAGAAGATGAGAACAGACATAACTGGAAGGAGATTGAATCAACAATCAAAAACTTCCCTGGACCAGATTTGTGTCCGACCAAATATTTAAAGAAAAATTGGCTGGGCACGGTGGCTCACGCCTGTAGTTCCAGCACTTTAAGAGGCCGAGGTGGGCAGATCACAAGGTCAGGAGATCCAGACCATCCTGGCCAACATGGTGAAACCCCGTTTCTACTAAAAATACAAAAATTAGCTGGGTGTGGTGGTGCATGCCTATAGTCCCAGCAACTCGGGAGGCTAAGTCAGGAGAATCGCTTGAACCCAGCAGGCGGAGGTTGCAGTGAGCAGAGATTGCACCATTGCACTCCAGCCTGGCGACAGAGAGGGACTCTGTCTCAAAAAAGAAAAAAAAAGAAAAGAAAAAAAGAAAAATCAACACCAAATTTTCTCAAAGATGTGAAAAGGAGGGAACTCTTCCTAAATGATTCTGTGAAGCCAACACTGTCCTTACACCAAAGTCAGGCAAAGATACCACAAGAAAGAAAACTACAGACCAATATCCCTTATACATTTTGCTGCAAAAATCTTCAACAAAATAATAACAAACTAAATCTAACATTCATCGATTTTTATTTATTATTTATTTATTAAAGACAGTCTTGCTCTGTCACCACGCTGGAGAGCAGTGGTTTGATCATAGCTCACTTCAGCCTTGAACTCCTGGGCTCAAGTTATCCCCTTGCCTCAGCCTCCCAAGTTACTGGGACTACAGCTGCATGTCACCATGCCTAGCTAATTTCTTGTTTTTTTGTAGAAATGGAGTCTTGCTATGTTGCCCAGGCTAGTCTCAAACTCTTGGACTCAAGCAGTCCACCTGCCTTGGCCTCCCAAAGTGCTGAGATTATAGATGTGAGCCTCCATGCCTGACTCTGAATCAAACATTTTAAAAAAAGTTATACACCGGTCGGGCATGGTGGCTCACGCCTATAATCCCAGCACTTTGGGAGGCTGAGGCAGGTGGATCACCTGAGGTCAGGAGTTCAAGACCAGCCTAGCCAACATGGCAAAACCCTACCTCTACTGAAAATACAAAAATTAGGCCGAGGGCAGTGGCTCACACCTGTAATCCCAGCACTTTGAGAGGCCAAGGCTGGCGGATCACCTGAGGTCAGGAGTTCGAGACCAGCCTGACCAACATGGAGAAACCCCATCTCTACTAAAAATACAAAATTAACTGGGCCCGGTGTCACGCACCTGTAATCCTAGCTACACGGGAGGCTGAAGCAGGAGAATCACTTGAACCCAGGAGGCGGAGGTTGTGGTGGCCAAGATCGCGCCATTGCACTCCAGCCTGGGCAACAGGAGTGAAACTACATCTCAAAAAAAAAAAGAAAATTAGCCGGGCTTGGTGGCGGGTGCCTGTAATACCAGCTACTGAGGAGGCTGAGGCAGGAGAATCACTTGAACCTGGGAGGGGGAGGTTGCAGTGAACTGAGATTGTGCCACTGCACTCCAGCCTGGGCAACAAGAGTGAGAATCCATCTCAGAAAACACAAACAAACAAAAACGGATTATACACCATAATCAAATGGGATTTATTGCCGGAATGCTGACATGGTTCAACATATGAAAATCAAAGTAATACAGCACATTAACAGAATGAAGGATAGAAACCACATGATCCTCATCTCTTTTTGTTTGTTTGTTTTTGTTTTTGAGACAGCATTTCACTTTGTTGCCCAGGCTGGAGTGCAAAGGCTTGATCATAGCTCATTGCAGCCTGCACCTCCTGGGCTCAGGCAATTCTCCTACCTCAGTTTCCCCAGGAGTTGGGACTTATAGGTGTGCCACCATGCTCGGCCTTTTTTTTTTTTTTTTTTTTTTTAGCATAGACAAGGTCTCCTTGTTGCCCCTACTCATCTCAATTGATGCAGAAAAAGCATTTGACAGAATTCAATACTGTCTTATGATGAAAATACTCAACATACTAGGAATAGAAGGAAACTATATAGGCCGGGCGCGGTGGCTCAAGCCTGTAATCCCAGCACTTTGGGAGGCCGAGACGGGCGGATCACGAGGTCAGGAGATCGAGACCATCCTGGCTAACACAGTGAAACCCCGTCTCTACTAAAAATACAAAAAAAAAACTTAGCCGGGCGAGGTGGCAGGCGCCTGTAGTCCCAGCTACTCGGGAGGCTGAGGCAGGAGAATGGCGTGAACCCGGGAGGCGGAGCTTGCAGTGAGCTGAGATCCGGCCACTGCACTCCAGCCTGGGTGACAGAGCTAGACTCCGTCTCAAAAAAAAAAAAAAAAAAAAAAAGAAGGAAACTATATAGACATAATAAAAAAAATTTGAAAAATGAAAACTAACATAAGGATGAAAGACTAAAAGATTTTTGTCTAAGATTAGGATCAAGACATGGATGCCTACTTTCACCACTTCTATTCAAAATAGTACAAGAAGTCTTAGAGCAATTATGCCAGAAAGAGAAACATGCTCATTCAGATTTGAAAGGAAGACATAAAATTATCTGTTTGCAGATGCCATGATCTTATACATAGAAAACCCTGAAGATTTCACAAAAATCTGCTAGAATGAATAAACAAATTTGGAAAAAGTTGCAGAAAAAAATCAATACACAAAAATCAGTTCCTTTTCTATTCACCAACAATAAACAATCTGAAAAGAAAAGAAAGCAATTCCATTTACAAAGGTATGAAAAAAATGCTTAGGAATAGACTTCATCAACAAGGCAAATAACTTGTACACTGAAAACTACAAAATGTTCCTGAAAGAAATTAAAGAAAACATCAATAAATGGAAGGACAGTCTGTGTTCATGGATTGGAAGACTTAATATTAAGATGCCAACACTACTCAAAGCAATCTACAGATTCAATGTGATCACGATCAAAATCCCAATGATGTATTTTTGCAGAAATAGAAAGATCCGTCCTAAAATTTACATGGAATCTCAAGAACTCTAAGCAGCCAAAACAACCTTGAAAAAGAAGAACAAAGCCGGAGGATTCATACTTCCTGTTTTCAAAACTTAACCACAGGCCGGGCGAGGTGGCTCAAGCCTGTAATCCCAGCACTTTGGGAGGCCGAGATGGGCAGATCACGAGGTCAGGAGATTGAGATCATCCTGGCTAACCCGGTGAAACACCGTCTCTACTAAAAAAAAATAAAAAACTAGCCAGGCGAGGTGGTGGGCGCCTGTAGTCCCAGCTACTCAGGAGGCTGAGGCAGGAAAATGGCGCAAACCCAGGAGGCGGAGCTTGCAGTGAGCTGAGATCCGGCCACTGCACTCCAGCCTGGGCGACAGAGCGAGACTCCGTCTCAAAAAAAAAAAAAAAAACCTTAACCACAAGCTATAAGAATCAAAGTAGTGTGCTACTGGCAGAAAGACAGACATATAGACCAATGGAATCATATAGAGTGCTCAAAATTAAACCCTCACAAATATGGTCAAATGATTTTTGATACAGATCTCATAACCACTTGTGTTTGGCCATATTTGCATTGCTATATGGGTAATTTATAAGGAACGGTTTAATTAGCTCATAGTTCTGCAGACTGTACAAGCATAGCACTGGCATCTACTTGGCTTCTGGTGCAGCCTTAGGGAGGTTTTATTCATGGGGGAAGGTGAAGTGAGAGCAGGCACATTATATGGTGAGAGTAGAGCAAGAGAGAAAGGAGATAGATGCTATACCCTTTGAAACAACTAGATCTTGCATGAACTAACTGAGCAAGAACTCACTTATCACCATGGGGATGGTGCTAAACCATTTGCATTAGTCTGTTCTCATGCTGCTAATAAAGACATACCCAAGATGGGGTAATTTATAAAGGAAAGAGGTTTAATTGACTCACAGTTCCACATGGCTGAGGAGACCTCGCAATCATGGCAGAAGGCAAAGGAGAGGCACATGCACATCCTTTTTTTTTCTTTTTTTTCTTTTTTTTAGACAGAGTCTTGCTCTGTCACCCAGTCTGGAGCGCAGTGGCACGATCTCAGCTCACTGTAAGCTCCGCCTCCTGGGTTCACCATTCTCCTGCCTTAGCCTCCCAAGTAGCTGGGATTACAGTTACCTGCCACCATGCCTGGCTTATTTTTTGTATTTTTAGTAAAGAGGATTTATACCATGTTAGCCAGGATGGTCTCGATCTCCCAACCTTGTGATTCGCCCACCTCGTCCTCCCAAAGTGCTGGGATCACAGGCGTGAGCCACTACACCCAGCCGCAAAGGCACATCTTACATGGCAGTAGGCAAGGAGAAGTGCAGAGCAAAGAGGCGGAAAAGCCCTGTATAAACCATCAGATCTCATGAGAACTCACCATCATGAGAACAGCATGAGGGTAACCACCCCCGTGATTAAACTACCTCTCACTACAAATCAAGATGAGATTTGGGTGGGGACACAGCTAAACCATATCATTCTACTGGCCCCTTCCAAATTTCATGTCCTCACATTTCAAAACATAATCATGCCCTGGCAACAGTCTTAACTCATTTCAGCATTAAATCAGAAGTCCAAGTCCAAAGTCTCATCTGGAACAAAGCAAGTTCCTTCTACCTATGAGCCTGTAAAATTAAAAGCTAGCTAGTTACTTCCTAAGTACAATGGGGGTATAGGCATTTAGTAAATATACCCATTCCAAATGGGAGACATTGGCCAAAACAAAGGGGCCAGAGGCCCCATGCAAGTCCGAAATCCAATAGGGCTGTCATTAAACCTTAAAGTTTCAAAATTATCTCCTTTGACTCAATGTCTCACATCCAGGTCATGCTGATGCAAGAGGTGGGTTCCCATGGCCTTG
Organism: Macaca nemestrina; assembly: GCF_043159975.1. Classification (NCBI taxonomy): domain Eukaryota; kingdom Metazoa; phylum Chordata; class Mammalia; order Primates; family Cercopithecidae; genus Macaca; species Macaca nemestrina. The sequence continues at coordinate 131,240,731 of NC_092132.1, read as the reverse complement.
GGCAGCTCTGCCCCTGTGGCTTTGCAAGGTACACCCCCTTGTTCTGGTTGCTTTCACAGGCTGGTGTTGAGTGTCTGTGGCTTTTCCAGGTGCACAGTGCAAGCTGTCGGTGGATCTACCATTCTGGGGTCTGAAGGATGGTGGCCCTCTTCTCATGTATTCACTATGCAGTTCCCCTATTCTGTATGGGAGCTCTGACCCCACATTTCCCTTCTGCACTGCCCTAGCAGAGGTTCTCCATGAGGACTCCACCCTGCAACACACTTCTGCCTGGACGTCCAGGCATTTCCATACATCCTCTGAAATCTAGGCAGAGGTTTCCAAACCTCAATTCTTGTCTTCTGCACACCTGCAGTACCAACACCATGTGGAAGCTGGCAAGGCTTGGGGCTTGCACCCTCTGAAGCCATGACTCATGCTGTACATTGGCCCCCTTTAGCCATGGCTGGAGTGGCTGGGATGCAGGGCACCAAGTCCCAAGGCTGCAAACAGCAGGGGGACCCTGGGCCTGGTCCAGGAAACCGATTTTTCCTCCTAGACCTCCAGGTCTGTGATGGGAGAGGCTGCCGTGAAGACCTCTGATACGCCCTGCACACATAAAGACATTTTCCCCATGGTCTTGGTGATTAACATTTGGCTCCTCATTACTTATGCAACTTCCTGCAGCCAGCTTGAATTTCTTCTCAGAAAATGAGATTTTCTTTTCTATTGAAATGTCAGTCTGCAAATTTCCCAAACTTCTGTGCTCTACTTCCTCTTGAACGCTTTGTCACTTGGAAATTTCTTCATCCAGATACCCTAAATAATGACTCTCAAGTTCAAAGTTTCACAAATCTCTAGGGCAGTGGCAAAATGACGCCAGTCTCTTTGCATAGCAAGAGTGACCTTTACTCCAGTTCTCATCAAGTTTCTCATCTCCATCTGAGACCACCTTTGCCTGGACTTCATTATCCATGTATCACTATCAGCATTTTGGTCAAAGCTATTCAACAAGTCTCTAGGAAGTTACAAACTTTCCCACATCTTCCTGTCTTCTTCTGGCCCTCAAAACTGTTTCAACCTATGCCTGTTACCCACTTCCAAAGTCAATTCCACATTTCTGGCTATCCTTTGTGAAAGAAAGATATCTTGGGCCCCCCAAATCACCAAGCTAAAGTGAAAATTCAAGCTGGGAACTGCTTAGGGCAGAACCTGCCTCCCATCCTATTCAAAGTTATCCCTCTGCTTACTGAGGTAAAATGCATATCTGATTGTCTCCTTTGGAAAGGCTAATTGGAAACTCAGAATAATGCAACTGTTTGTCTCCCACCTATCTGTGACCTGGAAGCCCCCTGTGATGGTTAATACTGGGTGTCCAGTTGATTGTATTGAAGGATACAAAGTATTCATCCTGGTGTGTCTGTGTGGGTGTTGCCAAAAAAGATTAACATTTGAGTCAGTGGGCTGCTGAAGGCAGATCCACCCTTAATCTGGTGGGCACAATCTGATCAGCAGCCAGCCAATATAAAGCAGTCGGAAAAACATGAGCAGGAGAGATGGGCCTAGCCTCCCAGCCTACATCTTTCTCCTGTGCTGGATGCTTCCTGCCCTTGAACATGAACATCAGACTCCAAGTTCTTCAGTTTTGGGACTCGGACTGACTCTCCTTGCTCCTCAGCTTGCATACAGCCTATTGTGGGACTTGTGATCGTGTAAGTTAATACTTAGTAAACTCCTCTTTATATATATCCTATTAGTTCTGTCCCTCTAAGAGAACCCTAATACATCCCTTTTCCACTTTGAGTTTTCCTGCCTTTGCTTCAACTTGTCCTACCTTTCCAGACCAAATCAATGTACTTCTTACATATATCCATGGATATCTCATGTCTCCCTAAAATGTGTAAAACCAAGCCGTGCCCTGACCACTTTGGGCACATGTCATCAGGCCTTCCTGAGTCTGTTTCATGGGTGCACATCTTCAGCTTTGGCAAAATAAACTTTTTTTTTTTTTTTTTTTTTTTTTTTTTTGCGATGGAGTCTTGCTCTGTTGCCCAGACTGGAGTGCAGTGGTGTGATCTCCGCTCACTGAAAGCTCCGCCTCTCAGGTTCATGCCATTCTCCTGCCTCAGCCTCCCGAGTAGCTGGGACTATAGGCGCCCACCACCACGCCCAGCTAATTTTTTGTATTTTTAGTAGAGATGGAGTTTCACCGTGTTATCCAGGATGGTCTCGATCTCCTGACCTTGTGATCTGCCCACCTCAGCCTCCCAAAGTGCTGGAATTACAAGCGTGAGCCACCACACCCAGCCAGCAAAATAAACTTTCTAAATTAACTGAGACCTGTCTCAGATTTTCTGGGTCCATATTTAATAACCATAAAGGGATTCTGAGTGGACATGCTCCTCACCTTTGACAAATCTAGCCTTTGACAAGCTAGATTTGACAAACACCTATTGGTGCTTGGTACTAGCATGAGCTTACTTTATGGCTCAAACCAATGGGACAATTTGCTGAAGTCTGAGAGCAATGCACCCTCCACCACAGCCCGCTCCCCCCAACCCCGCCGCCCACCAAGAGAATACCCAAATTTGGTCGAAATCTGAAGTTTATTTTATTTTTTTGTTGTACAACTCTTTTTTTTTTTTTTTGGAGTTTTACTTGCTTCCAACAAGAAAGGCAAGTTTTCCTTTTCCTTGCTTCCATGATGATGGAAGATAGGTAACTCCGTTATGGAGTTTGAGCTCACTTCCAACAGGGAAGGTGAGTTTGTTGTTGTTGTTGTTGTTGTTTTGTTTGTTTTTCTGCTTCTAGGATGATAGAGAGTGGTCTACAGCCTGAGATCCATCCCTAGATAAGCAAGTGAATTGGGGTTTATCTTGGCTAAAGTTAAGATTAACAACCAGCTGGTCTTTATTTCTCCTTACCATTAGCATGCTCAGGAATTATACAAGTTGTGAGACTGTTTGTTTTGCTTAAGTTTTTTGTTGTTGTTGATGTTTGTTTGTTTCTGTTTTGTTGTTTCATACTTTTCTCCCATTGGGTTTGACCAACTCTATCCAACTCGACCAAATCCGAAGGAAAGTTCCAAATTATGGGGAACAACGCCTCTGAAATGGCTAAATTCCCATACACAAAAAAAGGTGGTATAGTGAGGGGGGAAAAACGGTCAACAAAAGAGAAAAAAAAATTTTTTATTTTGACTACTTAAGGGATTTTATTTACATAACAAGGCCACCTTTTTGCTAGCCAGGCCAAACTGAAAGCAATGGCTGTCCCCCACTCTGCAGTTCAATAGCTAAGTTTCTGCCTTTTTTTCCCCCCTATTCATGACAGCCAAGGTTTTGTTCCTAAATCAAGTCCTTTCTGGTTTGATACTTGGTACTTCTTTTTTTTTTTTGAGATGGAGTTTCGCTCTTGTTGTCCAGGCTGGAGTGCAATGGTGTGATCTCGGCTCACCACAACCTCCACCTCCCGGGTTCAAGCAATTCTCCTACCTCAGCCTCCCGAGTAGCTGGGATTACAGGCATGAGCCACCACACCTGGCTAATTTTGTATTTCTTAGTAGAGACGGAGTTTCTCCATGTTGGTCAAGCTGGTCTTGAACTGCTGACCTCAGGTGATCCCCCAGCCTCGGCCTCCCAAAGTGTTGGGATTACAGGCGTGAGCCACTGTGTCCGACCAATACTTGGTACTTCTGAAATAGCAGCAATTTGTCCTAGCTGAAATATAATAATAAAATTTTGAATTTTTGTTGTTGTTATTTTTGTTTTTGTTTTTAGATGGAGTCTCGCTCTGTGGCCCAGGCTGGAATGCATTGACACTATCTTGGCTCACTGCAACCTCCGCCTCCCGGGTCCAAGCGATTCTCCTGTCTCAGCCTTCCAAGTAGCTGGGACTACAGGTGTGTGCCACCATGCCCGGCTAATTTTTTGTATTTTTAGTAGAGATGAGGTTTCACCCTGTTAGCCAGGATGGTCCTTGATTTCCTGACCTCGTGATCGGCCTGCCTCTGCCTCCCAAAGGGCTGGGATTACAGGCGTGAGTTACAGTGCCCGGCCACCCGATTTTTTTTTACTCAGTTATTGCAACAGAGGCTACTCTTGGGTTTTTAAGAAAGAGTATAGTTTAGACACTTAGAAATGCTTTGTTTAAAAAAACGTTTTAAGTGCACTGTAAAAGCATCATGTGGTCTAGCCTTATAATAATTCTCCCTTTTTGGAGACCCAGGATTCAGTGTGGGCTCTTCCCAGAGCTCAGAGATCCAGTTAAAAAAGAATTGGTAATCCCGATCTAAATAAAATTGATCTCCTTATATAATCCAATGATAAATTTCTATAATTTTATGTTAAATTAGCAATTAAATCTGTTTTAATTTCCCTCCAGCTCACCAGAATTTCTCTTCAGACCTTATAATGTAAATTTTGCTATCTGACTTTCACTTGAATTGTTTCCTTTAATATGCAAATTTAAGACTATTTAGCTGACAACTGCCTAGGGTTGTGAAACAGGTTATCAGGAATCTGAACGCCTAAGATAAAGAAAAAAAGCATTTTTGTGAATCTGTAAGATGTACTTCTTCTATCAACATGCCTAATACATCTATGTATTTATATGTTGTGTACACAATGTTGCACTCCTGAAAATATATAAAAGAGCTCTAATTAATGGTCTTAAAAAATAAAAGCATTTACATCAAGTACTTTATTAGAAAAAGGAAAGACTGGTCAAATGCTTTTTCAAGTTATCTGATAAGTAAAATCTTTAATAAATAAGCTAGCTTTAAAATTACTGGTAAAGTAATATTAGAAATGTCTTAAGAATTGCCAGCATACATTTTTATTTGCATTTATTAATCAAGAAATTTCATACTTAACCCTACCAAATACTATAAGGTGTCAAAATTTGGCACAGAGCTTACAAAACTATAAACCCAGCCCAAGATAGAATGACCTCTGCTCCTGTAATCACTAATAAATAAGACATTGATATTGGTTTAATGAAAATAGCTACATCTTGAATTATTTAGCAAAATTACCATAATTTCTAATCTTGCGGCAGTCTAGGTAGTCTAGTCCACAGGCAGTAAGGAGGTTTGTTTTGGGAAAGGACTGTTACAATCTTTGTTTCAAAGTTAAACTATAAGTAAACTTGCATGGTAAAAGAATGTTTAATTTTGTGAAAAACGACCAAACTGTCTTCCAAAGTAGCTGTCAGAGACAACCTGCTCCCAGAAGAAAGCAGCAAGCCCCCTCCCCTAAATACCCTGCAGCTTATTTCTTCCAAGATGCCGGCTCCGCCCCAAGTTCTCAGAACTTAGGTACAGCTGTATCCACCCCCAGGCCAAACGACATCCTGGTACTCTAAGCCAGGTGGGGCAAGAAGTGACAAACAACTGCAGGATGTAGACTAACCTCAGAAAGCCCCTAGGCCCTCAAATCCCTATATAAGCCCCTCACCTTAAACACTCTGGGCTGCCTCCTCTGAGGGTTATGGAGCAAGCCGGCAGGTCAACAAACTTGCTTGCCTGACTTTGAGCCTACTGGTCCTTTCTCTCCGCCGACCTTACAATAGCTGTACCACTTTGCATTTCCACCAGCAATGAATGAGAGTTCCTGTTGCTCTGCATCCTCATCAGCATTTGGTGTGGTCAGTATTTTGGATTTTCACCATTCTAATAGGTGTGTAGTAGTATCCTATTCTTGTCTAATTTGCAGTTTCCCAATGACATATGCTATTGAGCATATTATCATATACTTATTTGCCGTTGGTATATCTTCTTTGGTGAGATGTCTGCTCAGATCTTTTATTCATGTTTTAATTGGGTTATTCTTCTTTTTGTTGAGTCTTAAGAATTATTCGTGTGTTTTGGATTAACAGTCCTTTATCGGAGATGTCTTTTGCAAATAGTTTCTACCAGTCTGTGGCTTATCTTCATATTCTCTTCACAGTGTCTTTCACCGAGCAAAAAAAATAATAATTATTATGTCTAATTTATCAATTATTTCTTTCATGGATTATGCTTTTTGTGTTGTATCTAAAAAGTAATCATGATCCCCAAGGTCATCTAGATGTTTTGTCTTCTAGGAGTTTTATTGTTTTGTGTTTTTACATCTAAGTCCATGATCCCTTTGATTTGGCTTTTGTGAATGGTGTAAGATCTGTACCTGGATTTGTTTTTGTTTTTGCATATAGGTGTTCCAGTGCTCATTGTTGAAAAGACTCTTTGAACCATTGTATTGCCTTTCTTTTTTTGAAAGTTCGGTTGACTATATTTATGTGTGTCTATTTCTGGGATTCCTATTCTGTTCCATTTATCTATTTGTTTATTTTTATGTATTTATTTTTGAGATGAATCTCGCTCTGTTGCCCAGGCTGGAGTGCAGTGGTGCAATCTTGGCTCACTGCAAGCTCCGCCTCCCGGGTTCATGCCATTCTCCTGCCTCAGCCTCCCGAGTAGCTGGGACTACAGGCGCCTGCCACAACGCCTGGCTAATTTTTTGTATTTTTAGTAGAGATGGGGTTTCACCGTGTTAGCCAGGATGGTTTCCGTCTCCTGACCTCGTGATCCGCCCGCCTCGGCCTCCCAAAGTTATTTGTTTATTCTTAAACCAATAACACACTATCTTGATTACTGTTGATTTATAGTAATTCTTGAAGTTGGGTTGTATCCATCCTCTGACTGACTTCTTCAATATTATTTTGGCTCTTCTGAGTCTTTTGCTTTTCCACACAAACTTTAGAATTAGTTTGTTGATATCTACAAAATAACTAGCCATGATTTTGGAATTGCATTGGATCTACAGATCAATTTGGGAAGAATCGATATCTTGATAATATTGAGTTTTCCTGTCCATGAATATAAAATGCCTCTATATTTATTTAGTCCTTCGTCGATTTCTTTCATCAGAATTTTGTAGTTTTCCTCATGTAGAATTTGTACATATCTTGTTAGATTTTTACCTAATTTTTTTATAGGGGGTGCTAATGTAAATGGTATTGCGTTTTTAATTTCATATTCCACTTGATCATTATAGGTATATAGGAAAGGAATTGACTTTTATAAATTGACTTTGTATCTGCAATCTTGTTCTCATGGCTTCTTAGTTCCAGGACATTGATTTGGCAATACTTTCATAATTTTCTACATGGATAATTATGTCATTTGTAAAGACATACCATTTTATTTCTTCCTCTTCAGTCTGTACAACTTTTATTTCCTTTACTTGGCTAACTATGTTAGCTAGGATTTCCCGTACAGCATTGACTAGGAATGGTGTAAGCAGACATTCTTGTGTTATTCCTGATTCCAGTGGAAAAGGATCTAGGTTCTCACCATTAATTCTTATGTTGGCTGTAAGGTTCTTGCTTATGTTCTTTATCAAGTGGAGGATGTGTCCCTCTGTTCCTGGAGTGCCGAGACTTTTTATCATGAGCTGGTGTTGGATTTTGTCAAATGCTTTTTCCGCATCTGGCGATATGATCATATGATTTTTCTTTAGCCTATTGGTGGCTTATATTAATTGATTTTTGAACATTGAACTAGCCTTGCCTAGCTGTAATAAATTCCACTTTATCCTGGTGTACAATTCTTTCAATACATTGTGGGTTTCAATTTGCTAATATTCTATTGAGGATTTTTGCCTCTGTATTCACAAGATATATTATTTTGCGTTTTTTGTTTGTTTGTTTTTGTTTTTTCCGAGACGGAGTCTAGCTCTGTCGCCCAGGCTGGAGTGCAGTGGCGTGATCTCCGCTCACTGCAAGCTCCGCCCCCCGGGTTCACGCCATTCTTCTGCCTCAGCCTCCGGAGTAGCTGGGACTACAAGCGCCCGCCACCACGCCCGGCTAATTTTTTGCATTTTTAATAGAGACGGAGTTTCACCGAGTTAGTGAGCATGGTCTCAATCTCCTGACCTCGTGACCTGCCTGCCTTGGCCTCCCAAAGTGCTGGGATTACAGGCGTGAGCCACCACACCCGGTGGTGTTTTTTCTTTCCTGTAATGTCGTTTGTGTGGTTTTGGCATTAGGGTAATTCTTGCCTCATAGGCTCAGTTGAGATGTATTCCTTTTGTTTCTATCATATAAAAGAGATGGCACAGAACTGGCATAACTTGTTTTTTAAATATTTGGTAGAACTTATCAAATGAAACCATTTGAGCCTAATGCTTTGTTTGGATGTTATTAATTATTGATTCAATTAATTAGACATAAACATATTCAAGTGGTCTGTTTCCTCTTGTGTGTTTTGGCAGAGTGTGCTTTCAAGAAATGTGTCAATTTCGCCTAGGTTATCAAATTTGTGGACATACAGTTATTCATAGGATTCCTTTATTATCATTTTCATGCCCATGGGATCTGTAGTAATGTCCCTTATTTCATTTCTGATATTGACTATTTGTTTTTTCTCTTTGTTAGCCAGGCTAGAGGTTAATCAATTTCATTGACCTTTTCAAAATATCAGCTTTAGGTTTTGTTGATATTCTTTTGATTTTGTTTTCAATTTCATTGATTTCTGTTCTTTTATTTTTTCTCTTCTGTTTACTTTGAACTTAATTTGTTCTTATTCTAGATTACCAAGGTGGAATCTTAGGTTATTTTAGATCTCTCTTCTTTTCTGGTTTGTACATTCATTGATATAAATTTCCCTCTATACAGAGATTCATGGATCCATCCGGGTGGTCCGGGCACCACTGGCGCCCCTCTGCGGCGATTCCCCTGTTCCATTTTCTGAAGCCACAGGTCAGAAGCCGCTGTAGAACGCTTTGCCAAACTCCAGGATCTTGAAGGGAACGTAAGCTGCAGCTACCTGCCGCGCAGGCGCAAGCCTTTCTTTCCGCACAAAGACCGTGGGAGGAGGGGTCGGCGCAAGCGCTCGGTGTCTCTCTGAAAAGAACTTCATCATCCTGCCGCCCGGTTACGGAGCGTAGCGCAACGCATGCGCCTTGAAGACTTACGGAACTTATTTCATGCTCGGGGCGGCGGTGACGTATGAACGAGAAGGAGGTGGTCAAGGAACGGAAGCCGGGAGGGAACTAGGGCGGAAGGGGACCAGGGCCGGGCTTGTGTTCGGTGCCTTGCCGGGGCTGGGGGGTTCCGATGTGGTCCCCGGAGCGGGAGGCCGAGGCTCCGGCCGGGGGAGACCCGGCGGGCCTACTGCCCCCCGAGTGGGAGGAGGACGAGGAGCGCATGTCCTTCCTGTTCTCCGCTTTCAAGAGGAGTCGCGAGGTGAACAGCACCGACTGGGACAGCAAGATGGGCTTCTGGGCGCCGTTGGTGCTGAGCCACAGCCGCCGCCAGGGGGTGGTGCGCCTGCGTCTGCGGGACTTGCAGGAGGCCTTTCAACGCAAGGGGAGCGTCCCGCTGGGGCTGGCCACGGTGCTGCAGGACCTGCTGCGGTGAGGGGCGGGCCGGGGCCGGGGTCACGAGGGCGGGCGGGGGCAGCTCTCCGAGGGCCGGGCCCTGGTCCTGTTCTCTGCACAGTGCGCTGCGCCCAGCCCAGTGTCTGGCCCAGAGAAGGCATCCAGTGTGGGTTCAGAAGGCGAAGAAGGAAAATAAGGAGGCCGGGCTAGGGAGGCTTGGAGGGAGAGGAAGGGGGGGGTCTGGGGGAAGATTTGGGGTCGGGGATAGTCCCATTAGATGAGTTCCAGAGAAACCAGCCTAGCAAAGGTGACAGTGATTTGCCTGAACTGGGACCCCGTTATGTAGTTATTTCGTAAGAGCCTCCAAATTTGAATGGCCCGTGGAGCAGAAGGTCTAAGAGATAGTATTCATTAACCTAGAGAAGGTCAGAGCTAAAAAGCGGGCATTCGTGGGGAAGAGGCCTGTAGGCATCTTGCCAACAACCCCTGGCACAGCTCATGCGTCTGGCTTGTCCTTGGCACAGGCTTTTTGGAGCAGAGAGGACGTGAAGGAGAACGAGGGCTTTGCTGAGTATCTGAGTGCCCTTAAAAGGTCTGTAGGAGATACGTGTGTGACAGGTGCAGTGTTTTGGCGGTATCTGAGGGGTAACATTGATAACTAATAGATGTACAGTGCTTGGCAGCATGCTGATACTTTGTATGCACCATTTGACCCACTCAGCGGTCTTGTGGTGCGGTGGTAGGTAGATTATCCTCAGCAGACAGAAGAGGAAACTGAGTTTCAGAGAGATCAAGTGACTTCCTCAGAGTTACACAGGTGGTTAAAGCTGATACCGGGACTGGATACCTGGTCTTTGGATAAGTCATTTGCAGTTCAATGTACGTATCATTCTGAGACCAGCCTAGCGTGATACCCTTCTCAGTGAAGGAGGGAGAAAGTCAACTCTGATGTGTTTTTTTTGTTTGTTTCTTTTTTTCTTTTTTTTTTTTTTAGTTTGCTGCTCTTTCTGATTAAGAGCTCTCCCTTCTCTACTTTTGTTCTCAGTACCTTCCCATTGGCTGACATTGATATTGCCTAGGATGGTCTCGAACTCCCGAACTCAAGCGATCCTCCCACCTCGGCCTCCCAAAGTGTTAGAATTACAGGTGTTGAGCCACTGCACCTGGCCAGCAAGGCTTTCGGAGAATGTGTACAGTGGAAACCGTTTTTGTTCATGCCTGAAGTAGGAAACAGGAGAAACAGTAGTTGAAGAAGTCAGTGAGGGATGAGACCAGAATGGACCTCCTTACTGTAGAAGGGTGACGATCTTTCACTTCCGATCCAGACACTTTAATACATCGATGGTATTAAAGTCTCTTCTCCTGACTGCTGACGCTCCACTGAAGCTTCCTGTTGCTTACCTGGGTCCTGAAGAATTTCTGAGGGTGATACTTCTCCACAGAGGCGACGTGGCATAGTATTAGTATTAAAAGTAGTATCAAAAACCACAATTACTTTTGCACCAACCTAATAGTTAACAGCTCAGCTTGAGGGCCAACTGGCCTAGGCCTGAATCTTGGCTCTGCCATTTGCTAAATTATGTGGCCCTGCACAAATTTTATGCTGTCTTTAACTCTCAGTTTGACAAATTCTAAAATGGTGATGATAATTGTACCTAGGTTTATTGTGAGGATTTGAAGAGATATTCCTTATATAGCCTTCAGCATAGTGACTGGCCAGCAGCAAGCATTTAATAAATTGAGCTGCTGTTACTGTTACCAGCACCACGAAATACTTACATGTACTTACATATACATCGTATCCCCACCCTTGCCTTGGAAGAGCACGAAGTCTTTCTGTGTACATCTTTGTTTTCTTCCTTGTGTCTTGCACTCGACAGTGATTTATTTTCATTTGATTGTTTTGAGCACCATTTGTAAAAGAAAATCTCAGAGAAGGCTCAGAAGCTGCCTGTGTTTCTGTTGTCTTAGTGGGGCACTTGCCTTTTGGTTCCAGCTCTATCGTGGTGTAGATTTGACCTCTCTGCTTACCTTCTGAGTCCCTCAGTTTTCTCATTTGTTAAAATGCTCATAACACCGCCTCCTATGCAGAGGTGTTGTGAGGCTTAGAGCTGGAGTATAAACAATGCTGCATGTAGTTGGCACAGCGTAGGTGCTTAGTAAATGGTAGTGATGATGATGATAAAATTCCTCTTTTCGGGTAAAGGGGGAGCTGGAGACTGGAATGGGATATTGCATTAAGTGCTACTACACGCCCTTCTTTTTCTTCCCTGCAGTCGAGGGGAGCTGCAGCGGGAGTCAGACTTCATGGCCAGTGTAGACAGCAGCTGGATCTCCTGGGGGGTCGGGGTCTTCCTGCTGAAGCCTCTCAAGTGGACTCTTTCTAACATGCTGGGAGATAATAAGGTTCCAGCCGAGGAGGTCCTTGTCGCTGTGGAGCTGTTGAAGGTGGGTACTCAGAAGGGGGTGTCTGGGTGTCACCTGATGTGATCATAGCATCCTCCACGTCCCTTGGGTGCGTTCTTTTTTACATGGTGACTGAGTTGATAACTGAGTTTATCTGCCCTCCCTTGTACTTGCGCTTTGTATATTCATTAGTGGGACTTGTACATTTCAAGGGTTAGCCTTTGTCTGGGAATTTTCAGCAACTAACAGTGGATTCTTTTCTAGTATCTGTAGGGATTCATGTTAAGCAGCCGTTTAGGAAATGCTTTGCCTTCTGTAGTTTACTGACAGGAGTTTCTCAGGATTCCTGAGGACCTTGCGGCTTTCGGTATTGCCACCTCTGAACTGGCGCACTCAGCTCCGCTTTCCTACTTTGTGACCGTGCCCTTTCCCCTTCCAGCTTTCTGATGGCCTGCCTTCTGCTGCACATGCTCCTCTCCCTTGAAGAGGCCACTGGGGCCATGGTCCCGTCCTAGCCTCCTGGTCAGTCAGCCTCCTCCCGGCCTGCCTTCCCCACAGCCTTAATCGCATGGCTCATTGCTCCACTCCCTTCCTCAGCAACACCCTCAGCTCCTTTGCATCTCCTTTGGTCCACACCAGGAGACTCCCAGCAAATCCATAGCCCTAGATCAGCCACATGGGGTCTAACACCCCTGCTGGAGAAAATCACCTGTCATCAGACTGAGGTCCCCTTCACAGTCCCCAGCTGTGGGAGGCCCTCAGAGCCACACCACAGCCTCATTTTTCTTTCTCTCTGTCCCCTCACACGCTGTGTCCTCTTTCCTCTCTGCAGGCACTTCACTGAGAAGGTAGACTCAGGGTTCCTGAGTTGGCCTTCAGTTTTCTGTCCTCCTACCCCAAGCCTGACCTCCTCAGAGCCCACCTCCTTCTGTGCTCAGAGTGTAGTGTCCTTCCTCTGCCCCTCGTCTGCTGTGCGTCTGCCCCTCTTGTCCCTTTGTCCCATTGGCTGGCCTCTTGCCCGGTATGTTCCATCTACCTCTCAGCCTGTAAACCCAAACCCACTCGTGCTTTTCTGAACACGGATTGTCTCTTTTGTGGTACCTGGGCCCTACCTAGTGACTGCTGTTTTCTTCTCAGCTGACCTTTGCGTCACCATTTCCTCACCTCCCATTCACTCTGTCACCCGGTGCAGACCTGCTTCAACCACCCCCTCCACCCGGATGCTGTGGATGAGTCTCTGTGTGTGTGTGTGTGTGTGTGTGTGTGTGTGTGTGTGTGTGTGTGTCTACAAAGTTGACTGAGCACCTGGTGGCCAAAGTACATTGCAGAGAGTATTTTTGAAATTCACAGACCAAGCCTGACCTCAGGGCCCTTGCATAGCCCTAGAGGCTTCACACAGCTGGAGCCAGCCCAGAATCCCCACCCCCACCCCAAGAGACGCACTCATTTCTCCTCACCGTGAGAGACTCCAGCGCACTCTTGCCTCAGATGGAGGAAGAGGTCTCCCAAATCTGCCAGTGTCTCGCTGTCCCCCAGGACTTTGACTAAGCAGCCCACATTTTCCTCAGGGGCAGCCCCTTTGCTCCATCTACACGCCCTCCCCGCACCCACGCGGTTATTCCCCTGCCCGGTGCCCTGGTCTCCAGGGCTCAGTCAAGGTCCCCGCAAAGACTGCAGGATGATTTGAGTCTGCCTCTCATCTCACATTGTCCTCCAGCCTGGGGCGGAGGAGAGGCAGACCCGTGGATCCCCACAGGTGAGGTTTGCAAACAAAACAAGCCTGCTCTTGATGTAAATTGGTTTTCCCGAGTCCAGACAGAGAAACAGCCAGTAACTTTTTACTTTTGGATGGTACTGAAAAATACAAAAAAGCAAACATTGTCTGTTATTTTGTTATTAAAAAAAAAATACAAAGAAACGAAAGTTTTCTTTCTGTTCATCCAACTTTTCTCTCTTTGGGCACTCTCTTCACATTTGTGTGAGTGTGTGAGTGTGTATGTTTACAGACTTATGTTTCCTTAATGGCCTTGTCAACTCTAGTTCTTCCTGAAAATCTTATTCACTTTTTTCTTGTCTGTCTTTCCTGCTAGAAGGGAACAGTGCCATGGGCCCTGGGACCCTGGGAGCAGTGCCTGGTGCCTGGTACCTGATAGACAGTCAACAGATCCCTGTCGAGTGAATGAATATATACACACAGACACATGTGTACACATCACTCCATTTTTTTCTAGAAATGGAATCGGTGTGCAATCTGCTTTGTTTTCTTCCACTGCATTATATCAGGTGCCTCTTTGCAGGCCCTACACAGTATGGATTTACTTGATTCTTTTTGATGCCTGCATGATAATCTATTGATATGCCACAATTTATGCAACAGGTGCTCTGCAGATGGACATTTAAGTCATTCCGATTTCTCTCTCCATTTTTCCATTACAAAAAAATGCCACTTGGGCAGAGATCTATGTACTTCTCCCTTTATTTTTATGGAATTGATTTTCAGAAATGCCTATGTACTTTTTAAATTTTAACAAAAATTGCCAAACTACTTTTCAAAAGTTTGTAATAAGTTGCACTTTCATCAAGATTCTATAGTCCAGTCTCCCCACATCCTTATCAGCACTGGATAATATCAGTCTTTTCAATCTTACCAACTTATTGGGAAAAAAAATGATACGTCCTGTTTGTGAATTAAGCATTTTTTTCACCTATGTACTAGCCATTTACATATCCCCTTCTGTAAATTGTCTGTTTATATCCTTTGCCTGTTTCGTATTGTGTTATCTTTTTTTTTTTTTTTTTTTTGAGATGGAATCTGTCTCCCAGACTGGAGTCCAGTGGCGTGATCTCCACTCACTGCAAGCTCCACCTCCCGGGCTCACACCATTCTCCTGCCTCAGCCTCCTGAGCAGCTGGGACTACAGGTGCCCGCCACCACACCCGGCTAATTTTTTGTATTTTTAGTAGAGACGGGGTTTCACCTTGTTAGCCAGGATGGTCTCAATCTCGTGACCTCGTGATCCGCCCACCTTGGCCTCCCAAATGCTGGGCTTACAGGTGTGAGCCACCACGCCCGGCCGTATTGTGCTATCTTTTATGTTAATCTGTATTCTTTATGTATTAGAGATAGATACGTATAATGTATTTAGTATTAAGGATGTAAATATTGTTTCCCAGTCTGTTGCTTGCTTAATTTTTATTTATGATGTCTTTTACCATATAGAAGGGTTCATATTTCTGTAGTCAGATGTCTCAAACCTTTCCGTATAGCTATTGAATTTCAGGTCTTCTTTAGGAAGGCATCTTCTGACTCAAGCTTAAGTGGGTATTCTTTTATTACTTTGTACTTTAAGTTTTTCCCTTTACATGTCGTTACTTCAATACTTATTTTTGTGTATGTGGTGGGGAAAAGCTCTTCTTCCAAATGGATGGCCAGTTGTCTCAGTATTTTTTCTTGATGTCGTATAACATTAATTTATTTGTGTGTGGTTACTGTGCAGTTAGTGCAGTAGTTGCGTATCTGGTAGGGCAGTCGAGTCCATGAAAACTCAATGTCTGTGTCTTTCTAGGCTCTTTTCCACCCTTTGACACCATTGACGAGTCGCTTCTTAAAATGTCTAATTTCCTTGAATTTGTTTACATGATGCAGCAAGCTCTCCTTGGTTCCCCCAAAGCAGTCCTGCTGGCTCTCTTTTGTGGGTTCCTTCACTTCCTAAACAGTGATCTTCCTTCAGCTTATTACTTTCCTCCCTGAGTGTCCTTGGATATTTGCCGTGGATATGCTGAGGACTTTCAACCATTGTATCACTGTCCTGCCGTCTCCTTTGAGTTTCAGATTTGTATATCCACTTATATGTTGTATATATATTTTTGGATATCTCTCAGACATCTTTTTTATTTATTTATTTGTCTATTTTCAGATGGAGTCTCGCTCTGTTGCCCAGGCTGGAGTGCAGTGGCGCAATCTTGGCTCACTGCAAGCTCCGCCTACCGGGTTCAAGCAATTCTCCTGCCTCAGCCTCCCAAGTAGCTGGGATTACAGGCGCTGCCACCATGCCCAGCTAATTTTTTTGTATTTTTTTAGTGGAGACGGGATTGCACCATGTTGTCCAGACTGGTCTCAAACTCTTGACCTCAGGTGATCCACCCACCTCAGCCTCCCGAAGTGCTATATTATAGGCGTGAATCACCGCGCCCGGCCTCTGTCAGACATCTTAAAACATCATATCCAAGATGAGATATTTTGTCTTTCCTTTAAACTAGTCTTTTCCTCCTGTGTTTTTTGCTATTAATAGCGTCACATCCATCAGTCACGCAATCCATGGTGGCTTTCCTCTCAACTTTCTCCTCCAACCCTGTATCCAGTTACCAGTGTTATCTTCTGAATTTTGTTTGGCTCCACCACTCCTCTTTCTGTGTCTATTATTCAAATAGTCTGTTGTTCAACCCCACATAATCTCCTGGTCTCCTTGCCTCTAATCTTAACTCTACAATCCATCCTATCCCAATTGGCAGTTAGCTTTCTGTTAATCTAGCAATGTCAGTTTTCTTCAGTGACCACCCACCATCTACAGAATAAAGGATCATCATAAGATATTATACTTTCTATAATATAGGAGTGCTTGGCCAGGCGCGGTGGCTCACGCCTGTAATCCCAGCACTTTGGGAGGCCGAGGCGGGTGGATCACGAGGTCAGGAGATCGAGACCATCCTGGCGAACACGGCGAAACCCCGTCTCTACTGAAAATACAAAAAAATTAGCCGGGCATGGTGGCGGGCGCCTGTAGTCCCAGCTTCTAGGGAGGCTGAGGCAGGAGAATGGCGTTAACCCGGGAGGCGGTGGAGCTTGCAGTGAGCAGAGATCCAGCCACTGCACTCCAGCCTGGGCGACAGAGCGAGACTCCATCTCAAAAAAAAAAAAAAAATATATATATATATATATATATATATATATGTATGTATATACATAGGAGTGCTTCTCCTCTCTTTCCTTTCCCCTCTACATTTGTACACGTGCCACATTGACCCACCCTTCTATACTTATGTTCCTCTCTCTTCCCGAGATACCCCTTTCACCTCTTCACCTAGCAGCTTGCTCACTCTTCAGAATTCTGCTAAACTTTTTTTTTTTTTTCCAAGAAATCCTGAATCCCCAGGCAGTCTTTTCCTATATTTTCACAGCATCCCATGCACACCTCAGTAAGTCTTTCTTGTTTCTGGTAGTAATTTCCATGTATGAGCAAAATAGTGACATTGTTTCTTGGAACTTACATTTCTTAGTCTTGTCACTAATCTTATCCCATCTGCTTATCATATACTTTTCTTTGTTTTTTGTTTTGTGTTGTTTTGAAACAGAGTTTTGCTCTTGTTGCCCAGGCTAGAGTGCAGTGGCACAATCTCAGCTCACTGCAACCTCTGCCTCCCAGGTTCAAGTGATTCTCCTGCCTCAACCTCCCAAGTAGCTGGGATTATAGGGGCCCACCATCACACCCGGCTAATGTTTTTTGTATTTTTAGTAAAGACGGGGTTTTGCCATGTTGGCCGGGCTGGTCTCGAACTCCTGACCTCAGGTAATCCGCCTGCCTCCGCCTCCCAAAGTGCTGGGATTACCAGCATGAACCACCATGCCTGGCCCTTTTCACTTAAGACTCTTTACAGACTCAGTAATGTTTGTGTTTGCAGTATAGCCAATTGGCAGGAAAATGGAGAGACTACAATTGGAAGGGAATTAGATATCATTTCATCCACCCTCTTCAGAGAGTGATACTGAGGACTAGTGAGGCTGTGACTGGCCCAGCGTCACCCAGGCTGGGCTGGAAATCAGGCCTCAGGTCTCCTTCACAGATGTTCTACTTCAGCTCACCTCCTCAGTCTTCCCTTGGGAAACCACAGACCAGAGAGAGGCAGGAGTGTAAAATCCCCAGTGGACGTGCAGTGCAGAGCTGGCTCCCAGCATCTCATGTGCATTTCATATGGAGTCACCAAACTTTCCTCCAAGGCTTAAAAACACAGATCCTTCCTCCTTTTTAAAAAGCCGCTACTTGGGGAGGATGGGCTTGGGATTCCCGGGTGCTTGCCTTGTGTGGTCATGGTTTTGAAGCTCAGGGTCAGGGTCCCTGCGTCCTGTGGCAGTGGCCAGGGCCTGTCAGCCCATGTTGCCTTTCCCGCAGGAAAAGGCTGAGGAGGTGTATCGTCTGTATCAGAACTCGCCCCTCTCCTCCCACCCCGTGGTGGCCCTGTCAGAGCTGAGCACCCTCTGCGCTAACTCCTGCCCAGATGAGAGGACCTTCTACTTGGTGTTGCTGCAGCTGCAGAAGGAGAAGAGGGTCACAGTCCTCGAGCAGAACGGGGAGAAGGTACGGAGGCTCACCTGTTCATTCTCTGACTCAGCGGTGATTGATTCAGTACATATAGTAGCGACCCCTTATCTGAGATTTTGCTTTCCAGAGTTTCAGTTACCTGCAGTCAACCACGGTCCAAAAATAATAAGTGGAAAATTCCAAACATTAACAGTTCCATAGATTTCAGTTGTGCACTGTTCTGAGTAGTGTGATGGGACCTCGTAGTATTCCGCCTGAATGCTCATCCCCTCTTTGTCCAGCATCTCCCTGCCTGAGTCACTTAGGAGTTGTCTCAGTCATCAGATTGACTGTCATGGCACTGCAGTGGTTGTGTTCAAGCCACCCTTATTGTACTTTTTTTTTTTTTTTTGAGATAGAATCTTGCTGTCACCCAGCAATCGCACAATCTCGGCTCACTGCAGCCTCCACCTCCCAGGTTCAAACGATTCTTCTGCCTCAGCCTCCCGAGTAGTTGGGATTACAGGCATGGCCACAGCGCCTGGCTAATTTTTGTATTTTTAGTAGAGAAGGGGTTTCACCATTTGGCCAGGCTATCTTGAATTCCTGACCTCAAGTGATCCTCCTGCCTCGGCCTCCCGAAGTGCTAGGATTACAGGTGTGAACCACCGTGCCTGGCCTATTGTACTTAATAATGGCCCCAAAGCACAAGAGCAGTGGTGCTGGCGGTCCAGATTTACCAAAGAGAAGCTGTCAGGTGCTTCCTTTAAGTGAAAAGGTGAAAGTTCTGGACTAAATAAGGAAGACAAAATATCATTTGCTAAGGTTGCTAGGATCTACAGTAAGAATGAATCTTCTATAGGAAAAACTGTGAAGAAGGAAAAATGTTTGCATAGCTGTATATATAGGGTTCAATATTCTCCGAGGGTTCAGGCATCCACGGGGGGTTCCATTCACTGGAATGTATCCCCCATGGATAAGGGGGGCCTGCTGTTCTCATATGCCCACCAGCACTCCTGCTTGGGAAGTTCTCAGCCTTTGTGGTAGCAGCAGTAGTAATTTCTCCCTGTCCCTCAGATTGTGAAGTTTGCCCGAGGGCCACATGCCAAGGTCTCTCCAGTCAATGACGTAGACGTTGGGGTGTACCAGCTGATGCAGAGTGAACAGCTTCTCTCGCGCAAAGTGGAGTCCTTATCCCAGGAAGCAGAGAGGTAACTTTTAACCCCTAGCTGAGCCCCCTCCCCACTGTGGCTGGCCCCCAGAGCCAGCAAAATGTTACTGTATGTGGGCTTTTAAAAAGATAGGTTTTTTTTTTTTTTTAAGCTAATTACAGAAGTACTCACTGCTCAATGCAGAAATCATAGAAAGCACAGAATATCACAAAAGAGAAAAAAAAATGAGGCCTTTTCTTTCTTTTTTTTTTTTTTTTTGCTCTGTCACTCAGGCTGGTGTGCAGTGGTGTGATCTCGGCTCACTGCAAGCTCCGCCTCCTGGGTTCACACCATTGTCCTACCCCAGCCTCCTGAGTAGCTGGGACTGCAGGTACCTGCCACCACGCCTGGCTAATTTTTTTATATTTTTAGTAGAGACGGGGTTTCACTGTGTTAGCCAGGATGGTCTCAATCTTGTGACCTCGTGAGCTGCCCATCTTGGCCTCCCAAAGTGCTGGGATTACAGGCGTGAGCCACTGCGCCTGGCCTTTTTTTTTTTTTTTTTTTTCCTAAATTGAGACAGGGTCTTGCACTATGCCCCAGGCTGGAGAGCAGTGACACGATCTTAGCTCACTGCAGTCTCAAACTCCTGGGCTCAAACAATCTTCCTGCCTTAGCCTCCTTAGTAGCTGGGACCACAAGTGCGCACCACCATGCCTGGCTAGTTTTTAAATTTTTTGTTGAGATGGGGTCTCACCGTGTTGCCCAGGCTGGTCTCAAACTCCTCGGCGCAAGCGAGCCTCCCACCTCCCACCTCAGCCTCCCAAAGTGCTGGCATTGCTGGGGTGAGCCACTGTGCCCAGCTGAAAACACGAGTCTTAATTCTTCCCCCGCAGACCATGACTGTGAGTGTAATGTTTATGCTCTTCCTTACCAGTATCCATTCAACTAATATTTATTGAGCTAGGCATTGTCTTAGGGACTGGGGATATAGGCGTGGACAAGACAGGTTCCTGCCTTTGCAGAGGTCTTTCTGAGGGGCCCTTCCCCTGCCCTTTCCCCTGGATGACTGTACAAGGAATCCCTGATAGAGACACACACTCCGGCAGGGGGACACAGACATTGAAGTCTGTCTTCCAGTTGGGAAAGCCTCGCCTTGTTGGGAGGCAGAGGGATGTGTCCAAGGTCATTGTTGGTGTTAACAGTTCATTCCCTGTCTCCCCAAATTGGGAAGACATGTACGAGGTGCCCTGTTGGCATGTTCTGTCGTGGTGGGTAGAAAAAGCTTGTCCTCAGTCAGCCTGCTTGAGCTGCCTGTTGACTTGCCACAAGAGTTTTTGACCTTCAGCAGCATTTTTCTTGCCACTGGGCAGAGTGGGTTTAGTCTTCAGATTTAAAACCACCTTGACTTGAGTGCTGCTCTCAGGGACCCTTTGGGACCCTGCCCCTCCCGTCCTGTGACTCAGTCATCTTATCTGTCCCTCTGTTTCTAGGTGTAAAGAAGAAGCCCGCCGGGCATGCCGAGCAGGAAAGAAGCAGCTGGTGAGTTCTTGTCTCCTCCAGCCCCATAGCAGTGCCCCAGGCAGGCCTGGAGCGATGCCCAGCAGTTCGGAGAGCAGCCTGCTGGGGTTTTGAGGGGGACAGAGTCTGCAGGGGCCCAGGCACCACGGCTTATTTTACAGACGGGAGGGAAGAAGGCTGGGACGGCCTTAGGGTCTGGGAAGGGCTGTCTTCCTCTTGCCCTTTGGCTTCCCAGTTCAGCACTGACCCAAGTCTCCATGCCCCCCAGGCACTGAGGTCTCTCAAGGCCAAGCAACGGACAGAGAAGCGCATCGAGGCCTTGCATGCCAAGCTGGACACTGTTCAAGGCATCCTGGACCGGATCTATGCCTCCCAGACAGATCAAATGGTAGCCACTCCCCCCTACTCCAGCACTCAGCTGGTCTCTCCGTGGGTGTTGGTCACTTGCAGCTTCGGCTTTGCCGTTTGGAGGATCCCTGGGTTCTTTCGGGATGTAGCTGGGGTTGCCTTTGTCTTTCCAGTCAGGAGGTTTGGCCTCAGTGGGTATAGGGTAAATTGAGATTGGGTGCCCAAAAAACCCCAAAGCTGCCTTTTGGAGTTGAAACAATATTGTCTGTATTTTGCCAAATGTCTGTCATATGCACTGATAGCTTTGCTTTGTCTTTAGGTTTTTAATGCCTACCAGGCTGGGGTGGGAGCACTCAAACTCTCCATGAAGGATGTCACAGTGGAGAAGGCAGAGAGCCTTGTGGATCAGATCCAAGAGGTACAGAAAGGGGCCAGGGAGGGAGACACAGAGAAGGAAGTGACAGAGGACAGATTTGACTTCATTGTACATCCTCTTTAATGAAACTTGACTTGTGACCTTGTGAACTTGAGGAAGCTTTTCTTGATTCTCATTTGGGGCAGGATTGCTTTGTCACCCTAGATATTTTCCACCGAAACCTGAGATGCTCAGAGCCACCATGCCCAACTCAGGGCTTTGCACTTGTCTCTTACAGCTCTGTGACACCCAGGATGAAGTTTCTCAGACTCTGGCTGGTGGGGTAACCAATGGCTTAGGTGAGTGGACAAGGTGGTTATTTTTATTTTATTTATTTATTTATTTATTTATTTTTAGATGGAGTCTCACTCTGTCACCTAGGCTGGAGTGCAGTGACACATTCTCGGCTCACTGCAACCTCCGCCTCCTGGGTTCAAGCGATTCTCCTGCCTCAGCCTCCTGAGTAGCTGGGATTATAGGCGCACACCACCACACCGGGCTAATTTTTGTATTTTTAGTAGAGATGGGGTTTCACCATGTTGGTCAGGCTGGTCTCGAACTCCTGACCTCGTGATCCGCCTGCCTCCGCCTCCCGAAGTGCTGGGATTACAGGCATGAGCCACCATGCCTGGCCCAAAGCAATTGTTTCTTCTTTTCATCCTAGAAGACTTCGTTTCCCTGTGCTGTGATGAGTTTGATGGTAGATTTGCTTTTCCGGCTGCAGGCAGGCCTCTCCTAGCCTGCCCTCCCTGGGGTCCATCTGCAGGAGCAATCAGGGAATTGCCATTTCCTCCTTGACAGCTGTGCTCATGAGCCATCTGTGCTCCGGCATTCCTCATTCACAAGGCTTCCGACTGGAGGATCCTCCTTCAAGGGCAAGGGGAATCAGGGTCAGGTCCATGGGGTTAACAGAATACACCTCCTTGGTGACTTAACTCTGAGTGTGGAAGAAGCGTCTCTGCTTGAAGCTACCCTCAGTTTCCTGACTTTCGGGATTTTTTTTTAATTTGCAAGGAGGCCTGGCATCTTTTGAAAAGCTAAGCGGAGTTTTGGTAACCTCAGTCCTGTACTCATTAATGCATTTCTCCCTGGAGTTTATGCATCTTTATGTTCTCTTTAATTTCCAGATTTTGACAGTGAAGAACTGGAGAAGGAATTGGACATCCTCCTTCAGGATACCACCAAAGAACCTTTGGATCTGCCTGACAACCCCCGCAATAGGCATTTTACCAACAGTGTGCCTAACCCTAGGATCTCAGATGCTGAACTTGAAGCTGAACTTGAGAAACTGTCCTTATCAGAGGGAGGTATGGAGCTGTTTTCCAAGGCCTCAGGCGGGCATGTGGCCTTCTGGCTGACAGAGTTGATGGGCCCAAGCCCAATTACTCAATTTGCCAGAGTACCAGAGCCCTATAGGGAGTTGAGGGTTTGTTTATATTAAGACTCAGTCTCATAAACACTGGAATGCCTTCATCTTCAAGATTTTCCTGTTATAGTGTTCAGTCATTTCTTTGCCTTGCAGGTTTGGTCCCAAGCAGTAAATCTCCGAAAAGGCAATTGGAACCGACTCTAAAGCCATTGTAGGACCCTCAAGTGAAGGACCCTCATGTAAAAGAGAGACCAGGCTTGCTGGGTGTGTACATAGTTATTTAAACAAGAAACTCTCAGAATGTGTTTGGAAGAGGAGGAAGGAGAACTACTGATTTATCTGGATGCTACTACTTACTACAGGACAGATAGAATTTCTGGAAGCGATGCTCCAAAGGCTTGCTCCCAGCTGTATTATGGACCTGCCTTCTCATCTTTATAGTGCCACAATTTATACAGTCCTGTGTCTGACCTGTCATTTCATAGCCTGCAGTTCTTGCCATTGGCACACTTAGTTTGTCTTCACCCACCAGCTTCGTTCCAGCCTATGAAGGGGAAAGATTTGCAGTTTTGCCAAATCTGAATCAGTTCCCACTTCCCCCTGTGATTTTTTAGAGGGGTTTATCCTCTCGCTAATGTCAGTTAAATAACTTACTCTGCCCCACTTGATTTCACTGGTAAGAGAAGAATGAGAATGAAACACTTCAAGGTTTTATTTGAGGGGACTTAGCTGCCATTTTATGGAGAAACATGTAGTGTAAAAGGTTTTTCTCTAGGGTCATTTGTCAGAATTCTCCAGGTGTTCAGAGAAAGAGGTCGCCCCAAGTGGCCCAGAGTCGTGACAGTCCGAAGGGGCTGGTGTGGCCGGTGGGCACTGCCTCTTCATCCGATGCAGCAGGAGGTCCGCTGGTGGGGGAAAGCTTCTTCCGAGGCCTCTGCACTCGCCTGGGAAGAGGCCCAGTCACTACAGGACCCCGAGATGTCCAGACCCTTTATACTTTTCTAAAGAGGTGAAACTGTGGCCTTGGCCCCATCATGGGATAACTTAAAAATACATACCTATCTTCCAGAACAAGCCACACAACAACACACCTCCCCTCCTTGAGCCTGGCGCACAGCACCGGGCTCTGTGAATTTGGAAAGCGTTTCACTTTGTGGCCTACTGCTCGGGGCAGGGGAGCTGAGCCAGGATGTGCAATAGAAGCAGGGGCTGTGCCTTCTGCCAGATCTGCCGGGAGCTACCTGGGCCACCCGTGCACCTGTCCTGCTTCCTGCAGTCCCCGCTCCCTGCCTCCTCTGAGGGACGGGGCAGGGCGGGGTAGGGGGATAGACAGGAAGGGGTCTGAATGCTCTGGCAACGGTGAGAAGAAACGATAGCCACAATGCCACTCCGCTGCCCAGCCGCCAGGATCTCTGCCTGGAGCCCTTTGCCCTGTCCCTGCTGCCTGAGGTGGCGTAGAGCAGAGGAGGAGAATTTGCTCCAGGCCAGGAGCACAAATCATTGTTCAATGAATTTCTCTCCAACTCGACCTTGGTAAACGGAAATGTTGGGGGTGAAGAGAAACAATCACTATTTTTTTTCTTTTTTATCTGGTAAATAATTAAAAGAAAAACCAGAACACTTGTCCCGTCTCTTCTTTAGGTTGTATCAATGTCTTGTTCCTTCGTGCCTCCCCACGCTTCCAGCTTCTGCACACTTTGGTTCTTTCTCTGAAGTCCAGAGGAGAATGTGGAGCGCCTGATCATGTGAGCTTTGAGCTGCAGCAGCTGCTGCTCCATCCAAGTGGCCGCGCACAGTGAGCTCTCCTGGGGAGAACTCACTCTTTGAATGGCCTCCCTGGTTTTAGCAGTGTGCTCTTGCTACAGTTTTCCGTTGCCTGGGCTCTATGAGTGGCCTAATTTCTTCTGCTCATGTGATTGTATCATATTTTAGTCTGGCACTGGTATTTCTCAGCCCCTCCTCCAGGGATGGTGTTTGCCACGCCCTGTGAGGGAGATGGGCTTTGAGGCTGAGGGCAGCATTAGGAACAGGCGAAACAATTGGCTGCAGCACTCGGTCTGCAGCTCCAGGTAAGTCAGAGGTGAACTGGCCAGGAAAAGGTGGTGAGAGCAGCGGCTCAGAAAGCCCTGGGAGAATCTAAAGGACCTGGTGAGAAGGGCGAGAGGGACTGGAGTTCACAGGCCCAGCCAAAGAGAGGGCAGAACCGCTGTTCCATTCCTTCTGCTGGAAGGAAGTGGCCTGGACCTGGTGAGCCTTGTTAGTCTGGTTTAAGGTTGCTTTTTCTTTCGCTATCCTGAGCCACTGAAGAATCCTGTTAAATGATCCAGTCTTATTCTTTGCTGTGCTACAGGAAATTAAAAGGAGCTATTGAGTCTGCTGGGAGCAGAGAACAAGAAGGGGTCATCTACAGGACTCTGGTGGCGGCGGCTGCAGCTGCCAGCATGGGATTCCCACAGCTGGGCAATCAGGGCTGAGTGGCCTCAGGAGTCAGCACCGCGGAGGGATTCACTCCTCTTGAGAGTTTTCTCTCTCTCTTTTTTTTTTTTTTTTTTTTGAGACAGGATCTTGCTCTGTCACCCAGGCTGGAGTGCAGTGTGAGATCGTGGCTCACTGTAGCCTCGACCTAGGATCAAGCAATCCTCCCACCTCAGCCTCCCGAGGAGCTGGGCCTACAGGTATGCCACCACACCTGGCTAATTTTCTTTATTTTTGGTAGAGATGAGGTCTCAAACTCCTGGCCTCAAGAGACCCGCCCACCTTAGCCTCTCAAAGTGCTGGGATTACAGGTGTGAGCCACGGCACCTGGCCAACTTCCTTCTCTTGAATCTTTGCTGCCTCGTGACAGGAGTCAGAGCCTGACAAAGTGAAGAGATGATGCCGTGCCTGGGAGGGTGGCTGGAGAGTCCCCCATCACTGCTAGTATGGGAACGGTGATGGTTTGCAGAGAGGAGGTGTGGATAGAAGGGTAAGTGGGTATTTGGAGGTGAGGGGAAGGGTGCTACCTGGGAATCTCTTGGGGCTGCCTCAAAAGGTTGTGTAACTAGAGTCCTGGGACCGGGGTGGGCTCTGCAGTCAGAAGTTGTGAAAGAGATGAAAGGGTTACACTGCAGTTCTCACTGCCTGCCTGAAGTGACAGCCCAGGGCTGAGCAGACCTCCGGGAGGTGGTCATGAGGATCTGGCTCAATCTGCCGAAAATATAATCTAGGCCATCAGAAAAGAGGAGGGAAGAGCTGGAGCTGTGAAGAAAGATGAGATCATTGAGAGCACTGACTCCCAAAGAATCAAAACGAAGCCCTGCTCTGAGGCTTGTGGGTGAGCCTGGTGACCCTCCTTTCTTCTGAAGTGTCTTCATGTCTTCTCATTTTTACGTAGTTGTGGCTACTCTTTGGGGAAAGTGTGGCTTCTTTTCTCTTTCTGCACAGAAGCAATGCAAGGTTATAGACCCTGGAATATAACCAGAATATGGACTCGAATATGGCCAGAAGGAGCCACGAGAAGGGTAGGGGAAATGTCTGTTTTACAGAAGAGGACCCTGAATCTTAGACAGCTTGCTGAAGCCACAGAGCTCACAGGGGAATTTAGTTTATTGACTTCCAGCTTGGAATTCTTTGTTACACAAGTGTTGAGGATCAGAAAATAATGCCCCAAATGTGGCATTTGACGAGCTGAACTAAAGCAGCAGCCTCAAGCTCTCTCTCTTGACTTTCCCCCACCATGGTGTCTTTCTGACCCTTTCTTTTCTTTCTTTCTTTTTTTTCTTTTTTTTTCTTTTTTTCTTTTTTTTGACACTCTTCTAAAGCACCAGGAGCATGCTATCTCTCTGACCCTTTTTCTTTCCTTTTTTTTGGACCCTTTCTTTTTCTAAAGCACCAGGAGGAGCTCTTTCTCTGGAAGTTCCGTTACCTGATTGAGAAAACTTCTTCTAAAATAAATGCAGTTGTCTTAAAGCCCCCTCCCTGTGAATCTCATTAAATAACCAGGAATGATTAATCACCCAAGAAAAGACTAAAAAAGAAGCTACAGCCAGGATAGCATACCAGACAGACTTTTCATCTTTTCTTCTGAGGGCAGTTTCAAGAGATCACCTGGGAGACTGTATCCGCATAGTAAGACAACCTTGGTTCACAGTGCAGTACTACCCCTCACCTTTCGTGACTTGTCCACAAGCTATTGTTTGTCCTTCAGTCCCATTCAGCGTCCAAAGAGAACCATTTACAAACCACTGTCAGGTCTTTGGGTCCATTCATTTAAAGCCCCCCTACTTCCCTTTCCCCAGTGAAGAGAGTACTTAAGTGCCAACCATTGGGCCTTTCTGTGTATGTTCATATTTTTTATATGGCTCCCCTGCTTCATGCATGTTAATAAATTTGTTATGTTTTTCTCCTGTTAACCTGTCTTTTATTGTAAGAGTATTGGCTATGACCCTTAATAGGATGGAAGAAAGAGATCACCCCTTTCCACTCTTGCACCAGGCTACTCCTAACCACACTCTCAGAAATGCATTCTCATGACCAGGTGCAGTGGCTCACACCTGTAATCCCAGCACTTTGGGAGACCAAGATGGATGGATCACTTGAGCCCAGGAGTTCAAGACCAGCCTGGGCAACATAGTGAGACCCCATCTCTAAAAATGGAAGAAGAAGAAAAAAAAAAAACACTCTCAAAAAATAACTCTGAAATTACTTTCTGTAGTGGGCATGTGCCCTGACCCCATGTCAGTGCTTACGGTTGGCAGATCAGCTTTCTTTGGCTGACATTTGTGCAGTTACACAGACTTCTACAGATTGGAAATTACAGGCTGGGTGCGGTGGCTCATGCCTGTAATCCCAGCACTTTGGGAGGCAGAGGTGGGCAGATCACTTGAGGTCAGGAGTTCCAGACAAGGCTGGCCAATGTGGTGAAACCCCATCTCTACTAAAAATACAAAAATTAGCCAGGCGTGGTGGCGGGTGCCTGTAGTCCCAGCTACTTGGGAGGATGAGGAACAAGAATCACTTGAACCCGGGAGGTGGAGGTTGCAGTGAGCTGAGATCGCACCACTGCATATCTGCCTGGGCAAAAGAGTGAGATCCCATCTCAAAAAAAAAAAAGAAAAGAAAAAAGAAAATTGCCTCCCAGGAGATACTGGGTAAGGCTGTGCCTCAGAATCTCCCCATTTTTAGGGAAACCAAAGAAAGGATTAAGATTGTTTTTTTGTTTTGCTGGTCTGCAACCCGTAGATAACGTTTGGATTGTATTTTGCAGCAGGCCCTTCAACTGTGCAGAAAAGAGCCAGCTATTGGCCGCATAGCACTTCCTGAAGGAGCAGGTTCACAAAAGTAGTAAAGCCGTCTTTATTCACAGGTGATACAATTGTGTATGTACTAATCCAAGGAACCTATAGAGAAACTGCTTGAATGAAAAATGTATTTTAGCATGGTCACTGGACACAAGCTCAATATTTTAAGCATGTAGTGTAGTTCTATATACAAAAATATAAAAATTTAAAAGAAATTATCTATGCTAGCGCCCAATATATTGAATTCTAAGGAAAAAGTTTAATACCCTTTACCATGGCTTCTCAACCTTGGTGCTATTGATATTTTGAGCCTGTAATTATTTGTTACGGGACTCATACATTTTGGGATGTTCAGAAGCATCCTTGCCTCTATGCGCAAGATTCCATTAGCACTGTCCATCCCCTAGCATAACAGCCAAAAATGACTCCAGATACTGCCCTGGGGGACAGGGAGGATGGGAGCAAAATCACCCCTAGTTAAAAACCACTGCCCTACACTGAAAACTATAAAATATTATAGAGAAAAAAAAAGTTAAAGATTCCATCCATTCTTCCAAAATTTATACGGTCAATGAAAACCCAGTCAGAATGCCAGCAGATTTTGTGCATGTGTGCACGTGTGTGTATGTGCAAATTAAAAAGCAACTCTAGGCCGGGCGCGGTGGCTCACACACCTGTAACCCCAGCACTTTGGGAGGCTGAGGCGGGTGGATCACTTGAGGTCAGGAGTTCGAGACCAGACTGGTCAACATGGTGAAACCCCGTCTCTATTAAAAATTCAAAATTAGCTGGGCGTGGTGGCTTGTGCCTGTAAACCAACTACTCGGGGGGCTGAGGTGGGAGAATGACTTGAACCCAGAGCCAGAGGTTGCAGTGAGCCGAGATTGAAGGAAAGAGGAAAGAAAGAAGGAAGGAAGGAAGGAAAGAAAGGAGGAAGGAAGGAAGGAAGGAAGGAAGGAAGGAAGGAAGGAAGGAAGGAAGGAAGGAAGGAAGGAAGGAAGGACGGACGGACAGACAAAGGCAATTCTAAATTATATAGAAAGGCAAAGAACGAAAAATAGCCAAACTTCAGTCTTGAAGAAGTGAAATAAAGCTGGAGGACTGCTGGGTGTGGTGGCTCACACCTGTAATCCCAGCACTTTAGGGGGCCAAGGTGGAAAAATCAGTTGAGTCCAAGAGTTCAAGACCAGCCTGGGGGAACATAGGGAGATCCTGTTCCTACAGAAAATAATTTTTAAAAATTTAGCCAGGCGTGATGGTGTGCATTTGTGGTCCCAGCTACTTGGGAGGCTGAGGTGGGAGTATTGCTTGAGCCTAGAAGGTCAAGGCTGCAGCGAGCCATGATTGCACCATTGTGCTCCAGCCTGGGCAAAAGAGTGAGAGACTGTCTCAAAAAAAAAAAAAAAAAAAAAAAAAAAAAAAAAAATGGAGGACACAATTTTCTGTATGTATGCCATACTTCAACTTTTTAAAAGTGAATAACACTAAAAGATATTGAATGAATAACTTCCAAACCACTTGTGGGTATAAAAGGGCAATAAGAATAACAGTACAATAGAAGACAGGAAAATTTTGAAACAGAAGTACAGAAACTCTTAACAGAAAGTACTAAATGAGCCAGTAAAAGGTAATAAAAATATGTCAGTAATCACAACGAGTGTAAATGAATTGAACTTGCCAGATAAAAGACAGATGTTGATCCGGGTGTGGTGGCTCACGCCTGTAATCCCAGCACTTTGGGAGGCAGTGGCGGGTGGATCACCTGAGGTCAGGAGTTTGAGACCAGTCTGGCCAACATAGCGAAACCCTATGTCTACCAAAAATACAAAAAGTAGCTGGGCATGGTGATGCACATCTGTAATCCCAGCTACTCGGGAGGCTAAGGCAGGAGAATCACTTGAACCTGGAGGCGGAGGTTGTGGTGAGCTGAGATCTTGCCACTGCACTCCAGCCTGGGCAACAGAGTGAGACTCCACCTCAAAATAAAATACAATAGAATAGAATAAATACAGATGATTTTAGGTTTTAAAAAAATACGATTCAATCCTGAGCTATTTGCAAGGGATATACTTAAGTTCATACAAAGATTTTAAATAAAAGGATCAAAAAAGGGACTGTATCTGAGGTAGGAAGTGGGACTGGACTCCAGAGGCGGGGTTTAGGCACTGGACTAAGTTGAGGATTAGCTAAAACAGGGACGAGGTGGAAGCAGCTTTTCATACGACATGTTCACCAGTGTGCCATGTCAGTTTACCACTGCCATGCTGACACCCAAATTTACCACCTCTTTCCATGGCAACAACCCAATGACCTGGAAGTTACAGCCCTTTTTCTAGAAATGTCTGCATAACCTGCCCCTTGATTTGCATATAATTTAAAATGGGTATAAATGACTGCAGAACTGCCTCACCTGACCTCAAACAATTTGCTCCCCTCAGCCTCTCAAAGTACTGAGATTACAGGCGTGAGCCACTGTGCCCAGCCCAGACATAATTTTTTAAAAGGTGAAAATGTGAGCCTAAAACCAGAAGGAAACAGTTTCAACTCGTAATTGACAAAGTCCTACAAATCTAAAAGAAAAAGAAAACCTCAAAGGGGATAAGGAGCCAGTAAGGTGCATGAACAATCAATTCTCAAGAGGGAAAAAGGCAGTTTTCAGAGTGGGAAGCGGGAAGAGTGGTGAGGAGGGTGCCTTAGGCAGGTCTGGCTGCCTTAATACAATCCGGCAGACTGGGTGCTTAACTGAAATGCACTCTTTCGCAGCCCTGGAGGCTGGCAGTCCAAGGTCAAGGTGCTGGCAGGGTCGATTCCTTCTCAGGCCTCTCATTGGCTTGTGGGTGGCCGCCTTCTCCCTGTGTCTTCACATGGGCTCCCTCCTATGAAAGTCTGTGTGCTAATCTCCTCTTCTTGTAAGGACAACAGTCTCATTGGATTAAGGGCCACCCTAATGACCTAATGTTAACTTCATTACCTCTTTAAAGCCCATATCTCCAAATACAGTCACATTCTGAGGTGCTGGGGGTTAGGACTTCACCATATGATTTTTTTTTTTTTCTTTGAGACAGTCTCGCTCTGTCGCCAGGCTGGAGTGCAGTGGCCGGATCTCAGCTCACTGCAAGTTCCGCCTCCTGGGTTCAAGCGATTCTCCTGCCTCAGCCTCCTGAGTAGCTGGGACTACAGGCGCCCACCACCACGCCTGGCTAATTTTTGTATTTTTAGTAGAGAAGGGGTTTCACCGTGTTGGCCAGGATGGTCTTGATCTCTTGACCCACTGCCTCTCAAAGTGCTGGGATTACAGGCATTGAGTTACCATGCCCAGCCACACCATACGATTTTTTGGGGGCGTGGGGAGACATCAGCCCATAAAAGAAGGTCTGCCTAAGTAGAGAGCAATAGGAGTAGGGTGTCAGCAGCGGCCAGTTCCCAGGTATACACTGGAGCCAGAACCCACAGGTTCCCGAAGGCTTAAGGTAGGGTGGGAAGGGAGAAATAAAGGGTGATTAATACACTGTGGGCTTGAACGAGTGGGTGGGCGCTGGTGCCATATATTGAGATGGTGAGAACTTGAGGAGGAATAAACTTGAAGGTCAGCCTAGGATGGAACCCGAGGCATTCCAGCTTTTAGAGGTTGAGTAGGAGAGGAGGAGCCAGAAAAGAAAACCAAAAGGGGCTGGGGAGGAAGAAGGAAACCCGAACCTATAAGGTAATGGAAAGTGAGAATGGCCATCATTGAGTTGTGCTGAGAACCAGGCAGTGGGAGCCCTCTGTTCCAGGGGCAGGCACAGAGGGAGGCATTGTCTGCAGATGAGAGAAAAACAAGAAGAGAACCCAGTCTGTATTTCACTATCACCGTGTGCTGACAGTTCTAAACAATGTGGGTGATTTATTGGTCTAAGTTCCAAATAACTATTGTGGTTATCTGAGCTTCAGTGGGCACATTCCTATCACCTGGGCTTTACTAACCCTTGTACTTGGAAGTTCATTCAGAGAACTCACAATGATACCGGCGGCTGCCTCACATACTCAGTTTGCAGGTAGGTTCTTAACGGTTTGGAATCACTAGAGCTCATTTGTGGTTGCAGCTTGTCTTCAACCCTTATGATAATATGTATTCCTGGGTTTAAATAGTAGCTTCAAAATAAGCCAGGACAGTGTAGTAATTGTAAAGACCAAGGACACAGAGCATGAGTTACTGTAATTATGTCATTGTCTATGGCCACTTGGAGTTTTGCTTGTGTTTAACATTCAAAACAGTGGGCTGGGTGCGGTGGCTCATGCCTGTAATCCCAGCACTTTGGGATGCTGCGGCGGGTGGATTACTTGAGTCTAGGAGTTCAAAACTGACGTAAGCAACATAGGAAGACCCCATCGCTACAAAAATTAAAAAATTAACTGGGCATGGTGGCACACGCCTGTGGTCCCAGCTACTCAGGAGGCTGAGGTGGGAGGATCATTTGGGCCTGGGAGGTTGAGGCTGCAGTGAGCCATGATTGTGCCAATGCACTTCAGCCTGGGCAACCCTATCTATCTCAAATAAATAAATAAATAAATAAATAAATAAATAAATAAATAAACTGTGGAAAAGAACAAACCACGTGGTATACTTTTATTTGGTAAGTGAAAATTTTAGTTCATGCATGAAATATTTTACCAACTTTGAATATCTTTAAATGGAAATTTATTCTTTTCAAAGTGTTCATTGTTGTTCAGATAAAGAACAAATCAAGACAGTGCTGATTATTACGTATTACTATGTAATTATTGCCAAAAATAACTCTGTTGTTTGGAGGAGGAAGATGTTTAAAAATGATCAGTTCACCTGGCATCAAATATGCTAGTTATGCCACCAAAATAGTCAATATTTTATCTTCAACTATAAATACATAAGGGTAAAGCTTACTGTCTCCTGGAGGAGTATTTATCCTTTTATTTATTTGTTTATTTATTTTGAGACAGGTTTCACTCTGTTGCCCAGGCTGGAGTGCAGTGGCGCAATCATGGCTCACTGCAGCCTTGATCTCCTGGACCCAAGTGATCCTCCCACCTCAACCTCCTGAGTAGCTGGGACCACAAGCATGTGCCACCTCACCTGGCTAATCTTTGGTATTTTTTGTAGAGATAGGTTCTTGCTCTGTTGCCCAGGCTTTTCTTAAATTCCTGAGTTCAAGAGATCCACCCGCCTCAGCCTCCCAAAGTGCTGGGATTACAGGTGTGAGCTACTGCACTTGGCCTTATCCTTTTAATTGCAGAAGTTGGTGAGGAAAATAATTCAGAGGTAATTCTGGCCAACACAGAGAAATTCTGGGCGAGTTGAGGAAAACATCAAATGAACTGTGTCGGCATTCATATTAAATTAGCTGATGGCCCCATCTGTATTTTCACAGAAATGACTCATGTGTGGTGTTTTAGTTTACTGAGTTTCCTTGAATATTTTCTCTTTTTCCAAAGCCATAAAAACTAGTGATTTCCTAATATTTCCCTCTCAAGGCCGTAAAGAGGCTTTTTAGGAAGTTGAAGGGAGGGAATTGGAAAGTTAGACTCCAAGCCCCTCAGCCCAGCTTCCACCAGAACAGACCCCATTTAAACATTAAAGTCCAGGTGTTATGGGCTAAATCGTGACCCCTCTACATTCACTCATTGCAGCCCTAACCACCCCCCAGTCCTCCTCCACTCTGAAATGTGACTGCATTTGGAGATCAGGTCTTTAAAATGGTGATTGGGTTAAAATAAGGTTGTTAGGGTGGGCCCTAATCCAGTAAGACTGGAGTCCATATAAGAAGAGGAAATTTGGGGGTCAGGCATGGTGGCTCACGCCTGTAATCCCAGCACTTTGGGAGGCTGAGGCAGGTGGATCACAAGGTCAGGAGATCGAGACCTTCCTGGCTAACATGGTGAAAACCCATTTCTACTAAAAAAAAAAAAAAAAAAAAATTAGCCGGGCATGGTGGCAGGCGCCTGTAGTCCTAGCTACTCGGGAGGCTGAGGCAGGAGAATCGCTTGAACCCAAGAGGTGGAGGTTGCAGTAAGCCGATATCGTGCCACTGCACTCTAGCCTGGCTGACAGCAAGACTCTGTCTCAAATAATAATAATAATTTGCTGGACATTGTGCATGCCTATAATCCCAGCTACTCAGGAGGCTGAGGCACGAGAATTGCTTGAGCCCAGGAGGCAGAGGTTGCAGTGAGCTGAGACTGCGCCATTGCACTTTGGCCTGGGAGAGAGAGCAAGACTCTGTCTCAAAAAAGAAAAAAAAAAGAAGAAGAAGAGGAAAATTGGACATAGAGAGACATCAGGGGTGCACGGTGCACAGAAGGACCACCACGTGAAGAGGCAGCAAGTGGTCAGCCATCTGCCAGCCAGGGAGAGAGGCCTCAGAGGAAACCCAACGCTGCTGACATCTTGATCATGGACTTCCAGTCTCTAGAACAGTGCGAAAATATAATTCTGTTGTTTAAGCCATCCAGCCTGTGCTACTTTGGTATGGCAGCCCTGGCAAGCTAATTCACCAGGGTAGTATTTGTTTGAGCAGAGGGTTCCACAGCTAATAACTGTTGGAAATCACTGGAATGGAGCACGAGCTTTGGGATGTTCACCTCGGTTGGAAGCACAGTATTGCTGTTTAGTAGCACGTTAATATTGGGCCATTTACTGAATGCTGGGACCCAATTTTTATGTCTGTAAACTGGGGTAATAACACCTACTTGGAGGGATTTCCATGGGGATTGTATGGGGTAATGGATGTAAAGTGCCAGGTGCACAGTAGAAGCCCAATTAATGAGGATACTGACCCCAGCCCTCCCCAGGACCTGGGCTGGGCGGACACTGCTCTAGTGACTTTAGTGACGCCATGTCCTGCCCAATGGGACTGCACTGGGGAGGGCTGGAAATCAGTGCACTTTGCAATTAAGGGGAGTCATTTTAAAAAATGTTTGCTTAGTTAATACATTTTCAAAATTTTGCCAAATTTGCAAGTAGTGCTACTTTGAATGATTTGGGAAGAATAAAAAATAGGTATATCCTATAGCTTATGAAAATTGCATGCCTATATATATATATATATATTTTTTTTTTTTTTTTTTTGAGACGGAGTCTCACTCTGTCACCCAGGCTGGAGTGCAGTGGCGCGATCTCAGCTCACTGCAAGCTCTGCCTCCTGGGTTCATGCCATTCTCCTGCCTCAGCCTCCTGAGTAGCTGGGACTACAGGCGCCTGCCACCACACCCGGCTAATTTTTTGTATTTTTAGTAGACATGGGGTTTCACCGTGTTAGCCAGGATGGTCTCAATCTCCTGACCTCATGATCTGCCCGACTTGGGCTCCTTAAGTGCTGGGATTACAGGCATGAGCCACCGCGCCTGGCCTCGCATGCCTATATTATACATACACTACAGAGATATACATTTGGATACATACATTACAGACAATTTTATGTGAAAAGAGCAGGAGTCTAAAGAGGAAACAACTGATAATCATAGCACTCAGAGACAACCACTGCCCACATTTCAGTGCATTTTCCTTCACTGTCTTTTCTATTGCCTTTTTTTTTTTTTTTTTTTTTTTTTCCTTCCTTGAGATGGAGTCTGGCTCTGTCACCCAGGCTGGAGTGCAGTGGCTCAAGCTCAGCTCACTGCAGACTCCGCCTCCCGGGTTCAAGCAATTCTCCTGCCTCAGCCTCTGAGTAGCTGGGATTACAGATGCCTACCATAACGCCTGGTTAGTTTTTGTAATCTTAGTAAACATGGGGTTTCACCATGTTGGCCAGGCTGGTCTTGAACTCTTGGCCTCAAGTTATCTGCCTGCCTCCGACTCCCAAAGTTCTGGGATTACAGGTGTGAGACGCTGCGCCCAGCCTCTGTTGCCTTTTGTTTAGTAAGTAAGATCAATTTTGTGTCCTTTTTTTTTCATAACCTTTGAACTTTTAAACATAGGTACTTCTTATGCTGTTACAAAGGCTTAATATTCATTTTTAGTATCTATTTTTCCTCCATCCCCTTGGACCCCAGTGGGGCCACAGACAGGCTCTGATGTGAGGTTGCCTTTTGAGCTAGGGAAAATAAGTCTGGATTTTTTTTTCAAATTATTTTATTTTATTTTATTTTACTTTTTGAGACTGAGTCTCGCTCTGTTGCCCAGGCTGGAGGGCAGTGGCGTGATCTCGGCTCACTGCAACCTCCGCCTCCTGGGTTCAAATGATTCTCTTGCCTCAACCTCCCAAGCAGCTGGAATTACAGGCACCCACCAACATGCCTGGTTAATTTGTATTTTTAGTAGAGACAGGGTTTCACTGTGTTGACCAGGCTACTCTCAAACTCCTGACCTCAGGTAATCTCCCTGCCTTGGCCTCCCAAAGTGTTGGGATTACAGGCATGAGCCGCCATGCCGGGCCATAAATCTGCATTGGGAGGTAGTGTCCAAATTTCTGCAAAGTCATTTCATTGTAAGGAGACCTTCACAGGAGACCCCCTCACCCCATCTGGGTTCCCATGACTCTGGCCCTTTAAGAAGAGGCTAGAACTCTGGAGAGGTTGAGGTCTCCTTGGAACTGAGGGGCAACAAAAGTGTCAGAGATTTGGGGAGTGTGGTGGGGACTCTCCTGGCTGGGGTGGCACACACAGAGGCTAATCAGGTAGAGCGGGAACCAGGGAAGATGACTCATTCCCCTCTCCCACCAGCCCCTGCACCTCCGCACCCTCCCCTCTCTCCCACTTTCCCTCTCTAGTTCTGGCTCCTTCTCCACCATCTCTGCCTTTCTCTGCCCTTTAATCACTCCCACTGCCTTGGCTCCAGAATGCTCTTCACTTCTGAAAACAGCTCTGGCTTGTAAGAGTTTCTCAGTTGATTTTTGGCTGGGCACGGTGGCTCAAGCCTGTAATCCCAGCACTTTGGGAGGCCAAGACGGGCGGATCACGAGGTCAGGAGATCGAGACCATACTGGCTAACACGGTGAAACCCCGTCTCTACTAAAAAAAATACAAAAAATTAGCTGGGTGAGGTGGTGGGCGCCTGTAGTCCCAGCTACTCAGGAGGCTGAGGCAGGAGAATGGCGTAAACCCAGGAAGCGGAACTTGCAGTGAGCTGAGATCCGGCCACTGCACTCTAGCCTGGGCGACAGAGCGAGATTCCGTCTCAAAAAAAAAAAAAAAAGTTTCTTAGTTGATTTTCTTGGATTTTTTAGGTTAAAAAAGAAAAAATCAAAGGTCAGGTGCGGTGTCTCATGCCTGTAATCCCGGCACTTTGGGAGGCTGAGGCAGGAGGATGGCTTGAGCCAGGAGTTCAAGACCAGCCTGGGCAACATAGTGTGACCTCCGTCTCTACAAAAAAATACAAAAATTAGTCGGGTGTGCTGGCGTGCGTCTGTAGTTCCGGGTACCAGAGGCAGGAGGATGGCTTGAGCCCAGGAGTCCAGGTTACAGTGAGCTATGATCATGTCACTACACTCCAGGCTGGGTGACAGAGGGAGACTTTGTCTCAAAAGCAAACAAACGAACGAACACAACAACCCACCAAAAACACAAATATTCTGCAAACAGTGAGAAGTTGATCTCCTCAAATGTCTGAACTTTCCGGTTTTTATGTCAATTTGCTTTTGTTAGTACCGCTTTAAAAAAAGGTAAACACTAGAGGCATGGATACAAAGCCTTGACTTGTCCTGAAGTGAATGTGGTTCCTCTGTGATTCTCTATTTAGCCCTGTGTGGTGTTTTGATCACTCTATTTGGATCCTTAAATGAATTTGCATCGAGTTCTTCTAAGTGTGAGTTGGGTAAAGAACATATAACAATGTTTCGCTTTTTGAACCTTTTTTTTTTTTTTGAGATGGAGTCTCTCTCTCCAGGGTGGAGTGTGCAGTGGCGCAATCTCGGCTCACTACAAACTCTGTCTCTTGGGTTCAAGTGATTCTCATGCCTCAGTCTCCCCAGTAGCTGGGATTACAGAAGTACACCACCACACCCAGGGTTTTGCCATGTTGGCCAGGTTGGTCTCAAACTCCTGACCTCAAGTGATCCACCCACCTTGGCCTCCCAAAGTGCTGGGATTACAGGCATAAGCTACCACGCCCAGCCTATTTTTAATCCATTTTAATGTTTGTAATATAATTGAATTATCCCACCTCTGGTTTCCTTAAAACACTTTGGTATTACTTCTATCACTGATTTTTTTTTTTTTTTCTGGCTTCCTCTCCCTCCCCAGTTACATTTTTCTATATGGGCAGTGTTTCTTTCTTAACCAACTTCCCTAACTTCTGGCAATTATTTGGAAAACATAGCATTTACTGACTTTGCCACAGTTATATGCCTCTGCTCCTACCCCCGACACTTTGGAATGTACTCCGGGGTTCCTGTCCCAATTTATGGCAATAAAGAAATTGCTGCCGGGCGCGGTGGCTCACGCCTGTAATCCCAGCACTTTGGGAGGCCGAGATGGGTGGATCATGAGGTCACGAGATCGAGACCATCCTGGCTAACACGGTGAAACCCCCGTCTCTACTAAAAAATACAAAAAACGAGCCGGGTGAGGTGGCAGCCGCCTGTAGTCCCAGCTACTCGGGAGGCTGAGGCAGGAGAATGGTGTGAACCCGGGAGGCGGAGCTTGCAGTGAGCTGAGATCCGGCCACTGCACTCCAGCCTGGGCGACAGAGCGAGACTCTGTCTCAAAAAAAAAAAAAAGAAAAGAAATTGCTTTTGTTATTACATTCTATAGCCCTCCTTTCAAGATTTATAATATTTGTATACCATTTTGTTACTCTGATTATTTAAGTTAATTGAATGTTTTAAGTAAATGACTTAGCACAAGGCGTCTTCTCCCAGGACATCCCAGCTTGTGAATCATATATCTGAATTCGTCTCTTGATTGTCGGGACCATGTCTTCCAGTGGCTTTCCAGGAAGGACCGTGAATGTCAAAGCATAACTCAGAAATATTTCGTTAGCTGGGTAACTAGTTCACAAGCACACCAAGGAAACAGCCATTAGATTCTTACCAAGGGACAAAGACCTAAACGAACAAACAAACAAACCAATGCGAGGACTGATAAAGAAGAAAAAGGTGCCAGCCTAGACAGGGTGATTTTTCTAATGATTAGCTGGAGGTTATCAAAGAGGCTAGTCTGGGCGATCTATGCTGGAAGAGATTGAAGAGCTCACTAGAGAAAAAAAAAAAAGTCAGTTATCTGTGGATTTTGCAAGACGTCTTTTGAGTTAAGCTATGCGGTACACGTGGCAGGCTGTCCCCACACAGTGTCTGCCAGTATGGCCTGGCGTCTCCACCTGACAGGCCAGCATCACTCCATTTCTCTTGGCAGAATGTGACTGCAGGTTTGAGAATATCTTTCTGTTGCCATCACAGTTTACAGGATTTTCCAGTCTTAACATTTTCCATGTAAAATTCTACAGATACTGTTCCGTTGTTTTCCGGCAGATGAGTTGCTAGGAAAAATCTGTCAGCCACTTAATTTTTTTCTTTTGAATTTTGCCTAAATCAAAATTCATTTTTTTAATCTTCAGAGAAAATATTTTTACCATAATCTGGATCAACCTTTTATTTATATGTTTATTTTCTAGAACACCATTTTAATCTGTAGATTCACATTTTCTTGTGTTTTAATAAAATATTGTTGCATTTACATTGTGTGTGTGTGTGTGTGTGTGTGTGTGAGAGACAGGGTCTCACTCTGTCACCTAGGCTGGAGTACAGTGGCACAACCACAGCTCACTGCAGCCTCAACCTCCCAGGCAAAAATGATCCTCCCACCTCAGCCTCCAAAGTAGCTGGGACTACAGGCATGCGCTACCATGCCTGGCGAATTATTATTATTATTATTATTATTATTATTATTATTGAAACGGAATCTCGCTCTGTCGCCCAGGCTCCAGTGCAGTGGTGTGATGATCTCCGCTCACTGCAAGCTCCGCCTCCTGGGTTCACGCCATTCTCCTGCCTCAGCCTCCTGAGTAGCTGCGACTACAGGCGCCCACCACCACGCCCTGCTATTTTTTTTGTATTTTTAGTAGAGACGGGGTTTCACCATGTTAGCCAGGATCATCTTGATCTCCTGACCTTGTGATTCGCCGTTTGCTACCCCATGTGCCCTGGATTCAATCCTTTCATAATCTTTCAATTATACTTCCAGTTTTGGGTAAAATTCTGTAGCTCACACCCAGCCTGCTTCTCCCACTGATAAGGTACATCTAATTTATTTAACCCCTGACTTTGGTACCTGGCTATTGGCCACAGGATTAAGATAATCCTAGACTGGGCGCGGTGGCTCATGCCTGTAATCCCAGCACTTTAGGAGGCCGAGGTGGGCAGATCACCTGAGGCCAGGAGTTTGAGACCAGCCTGGCTAACATAGTGAAACCCCATCTCTACTAAAAGTACAAAATTTAGCCGGGCATGGTTGCACATGCCTGTAGTCCCAGCTACTTGGGAGGCTGAGGCAGGAGAATTGCTTGAACCCAGGAGGGTGCAGTGAGCCGAGACTGTGCCACTGCACTCCAGCCTGGATGACAGAGTGAGACTGCCTCAAAAAAAAAAAAAAAAAAAAAAAAAAGACAATTGTAATGACATGCTAAAGTTGGAGAGTCTTCACCTTGGGGTGTTGAAAAGCAGGGGGTTGACAGGCTAGATCTGGGTTTGAGTTCCAACTCTCTGGGTCTCCTTTGGCTAAACCTCAGTTTATCCCCATACCATATGGGTAATAATTTTCATCTGAGAGGGCTGCTACAAAGTTTAAAGTGCAATTTGTATGGCAAGCTTTATGTCAATAAGTAGCAACTATCTTGATTTTTGTAAGCCTTTACTCCATATCACCGGTTTTCAACATTGTTGACTCTAGCTTTGCTGGTTTGATGATGAACATGATTGCCTCTTTCACGTCTTTCCATAGCTCTGACAATTTCCTTTCATCTCAATTCATAGCTTACGCATTGAACATGGAAATCAGGCTTTGACCTCCTTGAGAGTGTGAAGCAGTTATTAACTGGAAATTTCTTGTTTTCTCAAGAGAGTCTTCCAAAATATTCTTATCCTGTATCTGTTCCTTGCTCTGGTTTCTTCCTTTCTCTCTCTCTCTTTCTTTCTTTCTCTCTCTCTCTCTTTCTTTCTTTCTTTTCTTTCTTTCTTTCTTTCTTTCTTTCTTTCTTTCTTTCTTTCTTTCTTTCTTTTCTTTCTTTTCTTTCTTTCTTTCTTTCTTTCTTTCTTTCTTTCTTTCTTTCTTTCTTTCTTTCTTTCTTTCTTTCTTTTCTTTCTTTCTTTCTTTCTTTCTCTTTCTTTCGAAATTCTGCCCATCGTTTGTGCTGCTTTTGTTGCATTTATTCACCTTTGAACGGTGACCATTCTGCCTTACCTGCTGTTTGCCCCCAAAGGTGTGGGTAGCTGTGCTTTGACTCCCTTCCCTGTTTATCTAGGAATCTCTAGATAACCTCTACCCATGATGGAGACCTGGACACTGATACCTTTTTTCCTGTTTAACCTCTGAGTTGCCTAAAGAGGGTTTGGTAGAAACTAGAAACTAGATTCCTGGGCAGCCTTCCCCGGGAGCTTGTTCCTACTGAGTCTCTCTCTGAATTTGTTGAACACCTCAATAGCATGACCCAGCTCTAAAGAGGTGGGGACATAGCTTGCTTCCTGGGTTTTGGGTTTGTTCCTCCATTTCGGGGAGGTACAGCGACTTTGTCAAAAAAGCTGGGCCTGTGTTTTCAGAGAAAACATGTGGTGCTAAGTGGACTTGCCTCTCAGCCTCACGTGCCCAGTCCAGGGAACCTGGGCAGACAAAACAATGCCACGGTGTGGCCTGCTCCCACTTCCATTAAGCCAGCATGGAGTGTGGGTAGGGCTGGTGGAACCAGAATCCAAACGGGTGCCCCCTGCTCATCCTTTTTCCCCTGGAGTTGAATGCCCTCCAGTCTAGGCACGGGGGACCTGTCAGATCTCCTGAATCTCCTCTCACAACCATGCTCAGAAAGGAAATTCATGACTCAGCTACCTGAGTTCTGTCTGCACTTCAGTTTTGTCTTTATTCTAGGCCCTTTTTTATTCTTCTTGCTGGGTATCTGAGAAGATAGGTTTTGTAAATATAATATAATTCCACTGTCATTTTTAGAAATGCTTTGGAAAAATGTGAGACAGCAAAATGCATCTAATTTTTTCTCCATTTCTCCATCCCCAAGCCACTTCTCCCAGTCAGCTTTTTGAGGGACAGCCCTCCCTCCCCCATCCTGCCTGTACCTTATGTCAGAGCCCACTCAGACTGCCCCACCCCTGACCAAAACCTAGGTGTTAAGTGCCCTTAGGTGAGTGCTTCCAGATTCAGAGTGACCAAGGGATTGCATTTTCATTACTTTCAGGGAACAGAACGATTTCAACCCTGGTCTCCTAGATTATAATCATCCATCCCACAGGCTGTCTGATGGCAAGAATTTTAAGCCCCATTTAAGGTGGACGCTGGAATTATTTCTAGATGGAGCAAAGTAGCACAGGTTGCTGAGCTGCAAATCACTGCAATAGTGACTGGCCAACCCAGTAACCCACAAGGCTAGCATGCCTTGTCAGTGCCACTGTGGTGTGAATTAGACTTTTTTACAGGTGACATCAATGCGGGAGAAGGAAGGGCAATGATGGGCAAGAGTGCTGGAATATCTGATGCTCAGAAACTTCCTTCCTCTTTATTCCTCTGTTAGGTCCCTGGGGAGGGGAACAATGAATGGGAAACTCTAGCACCGCCGCTAGCTAGCATATAGCACTATTAGGTTGGTGCAAAAGTAATTGCAGTTTTTTACTTAATGGTAAAACCACAATTACTTTTGCACCAACCTATTAGTAGCTGAACAAAAGTGTTTGTTGAACTTAATTGATCCTGGAAGACTGTGCCAACATTGAGGACAAAAAGAAAAAAGCCCATCTTGGAATCAGACCCATCTTTGCTCAAAGTAAGACTCTGGAATGTACTATCTGTGCAACTTGGGGCAAGTTATTTCACCTTTCTGGGTCTTGGTTTTGCCACGAATATGAAAGCTAGTCGTGTCCCTCTAGGAGAAGCGGTTCGTGTTAGTGGCAGGTGCGCCCCCTCCCAATAGGTGACAAGAACACGCCCTCTCCCGTTTCTGCGTTACCTCCCCCAGGCCGCGCGATGGCGCTGCGTCTCCGCAGCGGCCCGGGCCTCTCTGGGGCACTCGGGCGCGCTGGCCCCTGGGGACGCCGAGGGCGGCTGCGAAGCGCAGAGAGGCCGTGGTGAGTGCGGCGGCACTAGGGGGTGATCTTCCCGGCCCCCGGGCTCCCGGGTGGGAAGGGGCAGCTGGGCTGCGCGGAGCAGGCCCTCGTGAGCCCCGGGAAGGAACGCAGCGCAGGGTGTGGGGCCACCCTCAGCATCTGACCGCAGGCGGGGACGAGAGCCTTGGGCAGCAGCCAGGAGACCCCTCCCCTGACCGCTGACTTGCCGGGGATCCCTGGCATCACTTCCCCGCCGCCGAGACTTGGACCAGAGGGTTTCTAAGGCCCTTTCGGTTCCGGCGTTGCGGGGTCGCGGGTGATCCCGGGGTCTGTGCTCTGATCCCCGGCCCTGCCCGTCTCTCTTACAGGCTCTCCCACCTGTCACCCTGGCCCTTCTCTGCTTGGACGGTGTCTTCCTCTCCTCAGCTGAGAATGACTTCGTCCACCGGATCCAGGAGGAACTGGACCGCTTTCTGCTGCAGAAGCAGCTGTCAAAGTAGGCTCGTGGGAGGGGCGAGGGTGCCTCTTTGCTGGGAAGGGCAGTGTTCCCGAGCCGCCTGTGTGCCCTCCCCCAGGTGGTGCCTGGCAGCTGGCTCTGACCTTGGCCTTTAGTCTTCATAACGCCAGCTGCCGCTTCCAGCTGCATCTTTGTAATTCTGAGCATC
The DNA here is from genome assembly GCF_043159975.1 of Macaca nemestrina. Lineage (NCBI taxonomy): Eukaryota > Metazoa > Chordata > Mammalia > Primates > Cercopithecidae > Macaca > Macaca nemestrina. The sequence continues at coordinate 131,196,737 of NC_092132.1, read as the reverse complement.
ACCCTGAGACTGAAGGGTCCCCGCACAGGGAGGCGGATGGGACCTGTGGGTCCCTGCGGTCACCTCTGTCTATGCTCAGATCCTTTGCAGTCCACCTGGGACCCAGGGGGCGGAAGGGAGGCCAGCGTTAATCCGCGATTAACCTGGGAGTGGACCTGGTAGGGGTCAGGCCCTGGACACCTGCTCAGCGCTTCTTCCCCTCCCTCCCCAGGGTTCTTCTTTTCCCCCCACTCTCCAGTCGCCTCCGGTACCTGATCCATAGAACAGCAGAGAATTTTGATCTCTTGAGCAGCTTCTCCGTTGGGGAGGGCTGGAAGAGGAGGACGGTCATCTGTCACCAGGACATCAGGTGTGTAGCCTCCCACCTTGGAGTGCCTGCAGCAGTGGTGTGTGGGCGGCCAGCCAGCTGGTCAGCCTTTGGAAGGGCAGGGCTGGGTGGAACCAGGGCTGGGACCCCAGGGCTGCTGCCATTCCTAGCCGCAGCCGCTTAACCAGGGCTGCCTTTTGCATCAACAGTGGAGCAGATATGCAGTTTGTGGAATTCACTTGGCAAAATCAGCTATGTGGTTGGGCCAAAAGAGAGAGAGATCTGTTTAAGTAGTGGGTGTGGTGGGGGGGTCTCCCTAGCATTCCTCTCAGTGAGCTTGTGCCCCACAGAGACCAGAAAAGCCCCTGCTGGGCTTGGGTCCCCTCTGTTCCCATGTGCATCTCACAGTGAGCATCATACTTTAATGACTGTGATCCTAGTGTTTGAAGTGACATGTTTTTCTGATAGCCTAATTCTTAAATGCAAAAGCTTACCTGCCTGGTGTGTAATTGAAGATGGACTAATCTCTAATTTTGATCATAGCACTAGAGGGGCGAGCTGGCTGCTCTGGGCTTGTTCAAAAGTGACAGCCTCCACTGTGATGCCTTCCTAAGGGATTTTCGAGGGTCATTTTGGCTGTGGTTTTCGCCTAATGCTGACCTGAATGTCACTCCTGAATGACAAGTGGCTCTAGTAAATCATTTTCCTTTGGGCCCCTATACACTCTGATTACCTCCTCCCATTCCTGCTCCAGGGTACCCAGTTCAGATGGCCTCTCTGGCCCCTGCCGCCCTCCTGCCTCCTACCCCAGCAAGTACCACGGTCCTCGGCCCACCTCCAACCAAGGAGCAGCTGCTCCCCGAGGTGCCCGGGCTGGCCGGTGGTATCGTGGACGCAAGCCAGACCAGCCTTTGTATGTGCCCCGGGTGCTGCGCAGGCAGGAAGAATGGGGGCTGACCTCTACCTCGGGGCTCAAGGGAGAGGCCCCAGCTGGCAGGGATCCAGAAGAACCTGGAGATGTTGGTGCTGGAGACCCCAACTCTGATCAGGGACTCCCTGTGCTGATGACTCAGGGATCAGAGGACCTAAAGAGCCCAGGACAAAGGTGTGAGAATGAGCCGCTGCCGGACCCTGTTGGCCCTGAGCCCCTGGGGCCTGAGAGTCAGTCAGGGAAGGGAGACAGGGTGGAGACGGCCACACGGTTTGGGTCCACCCTGCAGCTAGACCTGGAAGAGGGGAAGGAGAGTCCGCTGGAGAAGAGGCTCGTGGCAGAGGAGGAAGAGGACGAAGAGGAGGTGGAAGAGGACGGCCCCAGCAGCTGCTTGGAAGACGATTACACTGAGCTGCTGCAGGAGGTGATGAGGCTCTTGAGCCCAGAAAGGGAGGGCGGAGGTGAGGTGGGTGTGGCCATGGGTAGGGCTGGGTGTTGGGTGACAGGGATTCCTTAGGGAACACAGGAGAGGAGGTGTGGATTTGGGTCCCAGCCCAGCCATGTAGGAGCTGCTTGACCCTAGGCAAGTTATTTTGTGTTGCTGAGTCTCAGTTTCCTCATCTGAAACTAAAACCAGATAACACAGCCTTCGCTAGGTCACGGACTCTGTGTACAAGTACATCGTCATGTGTTATGGATGCCAGTCATGGAAATTACTCTTTAGCCTGAAGTTTTATCTTACAAATCTTGTTTCCTGGGGACCATGTGACTGCCCCTGAGACTGGCTGTGGGTTCGGTTGGGAGAGTAGAATCTTTTATGGCTATTTTATACATGAAGAATGCAGACCACAGACCTGCCAAATATCACAGCGCTAGCAGGGAAAGGAAGGGTCTTGGACTCGCCCAGTTCTGCCTCTTAACTGACTTTGCAACTTTGGGAAAAATTACTTAACTCTTGGGCCTTCAGTTTCCCCATCTGTAAAGCAGCTTTCTAGAATATAGTTTTCAGGATTCTATGGAACGTTGTGTGTGTAATTGCCAGTCACTTAGTGGGGACTCCATACAAGTAAATGCCCTCCCGTAAAACCCACGCTTCTTGACCTTCCAGCCCAGCCTGCCTGCTGCTGCCCTTCCCAGACTTTTGCTGTGAGGGCCCCTTCTCCCCGCAGAGCTCTCAGCGCACGGGCTAGTGGTTTGGAGCTCTGCGTGTCCAGGCTCCCCTTGCTAAAGGGTCCGATCTCTCCTAGATCACAGACAACCTGACGAAGAAGGAGATTCAGATAGAGAAGATCCACTTGGACACGTCCTCCTTTGTAGAGGAACTGCCTGGAGAGAAGGACCTTGCCCACGTGGTAGAGATCTATGACTTTGAACCAGCGCTCAAGACGGAGGACCTGCTGGCAACGTTTTCTGAGTTCCAGTGAGTGGTGGCTGGGGAGGTGCTGCCTTCAGAGAGAAGCTAGGACACGCTTGGTAGCTGGGGTGCTTGCCTGCCCCACCCCCAGTGCCTTAATGCTTCAGCAAGAGAGACAGAAAGTGGGTGTGTTGCCTGGGTTCTGTATTCCTGGGCAGTTCACCCTGCCAGCCATCCTTGGGGAAAGAGAGCACTGATTTGTTGGTCGTAGATACACCCTGGAGGCCCTAGACCTGGGCTAGCCCCTCTGCCTGGCCACATGCCTGCCAGGACCCCACGTACCCTCCCTCAGTCTTGAGGGACATGACAGCCCCCTCTCTTCCCCTTGCCCACCTCCCAGCAGCTGCTCAGTGGGTCTCCAGCAGGCTACAGGCCAGCTCCATGTGGCAACTGTTTCTAGGGTACACTGAGCAGCCTGCTGGGGCAGAGTGGAGGTTGGGATGGTGGCCAGAGTCTGCATTGAGAGACACGACTTCCCTCCTCCTCAGCTTCCCCACATGCCTTTAGATCGACCCTCCTGTCTTTCCTTCTTTTTTCTTTTCCTTTTTATTCTCATTTTGCCTTCTCCCCTTCCCCTTCTTTGTTCCTGCTCAGGCTTTCTTTCTCTTCTTTTGTTTTGAGACAGGATCTTGCTCTTTTGCCCAGGCAGGAGTGCAGTGGTGCGATCACAGCTTGCTGCAGCCTCAACCTCCTGGGCTCAAGTGATCCTCCCACCTTGGCCTCCCAAGTAGCTGGGACTACAGGCATGCACCACTGTGCCCAGCTCTGCCTAGGCTTTTGGAAACCCCTTTCTGCATGGCCCTCGTTAACCCTGCTTCCTAAAGCCTTCTTCCCCTGTGCTCTGCCCCTGAGCAGGAGGAGAGCCAAAGGGGTGGCTAGGGGCAACATGTTCTACGCTTGTATTCTCTACCTTGATGGTGCAGCCAGGCTGGGGCCCCTGTGCCTTCCTCAGCCCGGGTAGGGCCACACTGCCTTAGGTCTCTCACAGGCTGCAGGGTAGGTGGCACCTTCCTGAGCAATAGGAAGAAAGCCAACAGGAGCTTGGTGGCCCTGCTGGTTTGAGCTCCTGTTCCCCTCCCCCGCCACAGAAACCCTTTCTTCCCCAGCCTCAGACCCCATGGCCTTGGCCTGGCTGAGACAAGCCTGTGAGGAGTCTTTTCTTTGTGTTGTGCCATATGAGCTGTTTGAGTCCTGGCTTCTTTAGTTCTAGAAACTGGTGACCTGCCTGACATATTGACAGGAGTGACGTTTGTCTTTCTGAAGCCAACCATACGGGCTTCAGAGGAAGTTTGCTGCAAATGGTTGTCTCCGTCCCCGAGGAGATGGGACTTTGCCTCTGGCTCGTGGCATCTGTGGGCTGGAGGCGAGGGGGCGCGGCTGCGGGATTCGAAGAGGAGTTTGACCGCTTGCTTTCCTGAATGTGCTGTCTCCTCTCTCCCCGCACAGAGAGAAGGGGTTCAGGATTCAGTGGGTGGATGATACTCATGCACTCGGCATCTTTCCCTGCCTGGCCTCAGGTAAGGCACCCCCGGTGGGCCCGGCCCTCACTCGGATCCCCACTGAGAGGGAGGACTCTTGGTTCCCTGGGTGGAGGCCACCATCTCCTGGGCGCAGGCTCAGCTGAGCCACTGGGCTCTTGGGGTTCTGTTTCCAGCCTAAAACCCAGGGGGAGCCGAGCAGTCTCTGGCCCATAGTAATGCGCCTTAATGAAGAAGCCTTTCCTATTGTGTTAGTGCTTTCAGTGAAAAGGCATCAGATTCAGGCGACCTTTGCTGAGGAAGGTCACCGGCCAAGCCCAGCGGAGGTCCCTGTATTAAGTGAAAGCACAGGAAAGTGCTGCTTTAACGGCCAAAAGAATTTGAATTCCGGCGATTTCATATGGTTCAAGTAGACACATTCTTACTCGATTTTCACTTCGGCCTCAAGATATAGGTCAGGTTACCTCCACTGTACAGCTAGGGAGACTTAAGGATCCCAGAGTGTCAGGGGTACACTCCAAGTTACACAGCCTCTCAGTGCCACAGCTGGGGGCGCCACGCTGCCTCCTCATGACTCCAGTGCTCCTGTCCCTCTCAGCCACTTGCCTGCACTGCCTTGTCACACCACACCTTGGTATACACCAAACGTGTATACACCACGCCCCCTTCGCTGGGCTTCCTAGAAACAGCCTTCTGAACTCCTGAGCCGGGGGCTGGGAGCACCACTGCTGGTGGGGTCCAGTCCTCAGGAGGGAGGGGGCAGCATTTAGGGAGGGAACAGGGCACGGTGGGGTCTCAAACCCCAGAAAGGGAGATTGTAGAAAGAAAGGCAGGGAGGGAGGCCAAGAGGCTGCCATGTGCTGTGAGAGGAATGAGCTCTGGCCGGGGTTGGCCATGGCGTTCTGGTCTCCACAGACTACGGCGGGAGCAGGTTCCCTGGGTTCAGTTTCCTCTTCTGTAGAGCAGTGGGCAGCTTGGACCTGAAGCGTCTCCCAGGTCTGCTCTGCCGTACTCTGTAAATAGCCGGGGTGCTGCAGTGCCAGGTGTGACTCAGGACGGTGAACACATGTTCCCTGGAGGGTCCTGAGTGGTGAAAGGGGGAGAGGCTGTGTTTAGCCCTGGGGCTTCGGAAACTGGGAGCCCGCCTCTTCTGATGTCAGAATCACAGCCTCACCAGTGCTCTCCCTGACCAGCCTGGGGTGGGAGTGTCCTCTGAGCGCAGGGGTCCCTGTGCAGGCCTGTGGGGCTCTGGGGGACGAGGCAAGCAGGCGGCAGGCGTCTCTTGCCCATCCAGGGCGGTGTTGGAGCAGCCCTGCCCTGAGCTTCGAACAGGTGCACAACACGGCTGCTGGCGTTCGGGGTGGTAGGTGTGCCGCAGGATCCTGAGGAGGAGGGAGTGACTCCGCACCTGCTTTCTCTCCGCAGCTGCTGAAGCTCTGACCCGGGAGTTCTCGGTGCTCAAGATCCGGCCCCTCACGCAGGGAAGCAAGCAGTCAAAGCTCAAAGCCTTGCAGAGGCCAAGTAAGGAAAGCGGATGTCCGTGGATAGGGAGGCTATGTGTGTGTGTGCGCGTGTGTGCATGTGTGTGCGCGCGTGTGTGCATGTGTGTGTGAGCGTGTGTATGTGCGTGTCTGGTTTGAGCAGGGTCTTCTCCGTTCATTCTTCCCTCTTGACTTCTCTGCTCTTTGGGAGCCCTGGGCTGCAGTAGCCAGTGGGGCTGGGTTTCCCCTCCCTAGCAGGCCTAGGGGGGTCTAGGGCAGGGGTCTCCCTTGGGGAGTGGCATCTGCCAGCTGCTGTGCAGGGAGGCCCTCGTGCTCACACCCTCTTCTGGGCACCGCTCAGGGGAAAGCTGGTTCTTTCTTCTGGAGGGCCCTGGAAACCGTATCCCACAGGTCCGGGAAGGGCCTGGGCTTTGGAGGACCCCTAAATGGCTCTGTCAGTTACTTCAGTCGGCCTCAGTGACACTGAGGAAGTCACTCAGTGTGTGAGTTGGTTTCTTCTTCTGTAAAATGAGCAGACTCTTCAGTCTGGAGGATTGAATGAGAGCCTGGCATACCTGCCTGGAGCCCTGAGGGCACACAGAAGGTACCAGATAACCGTTAGCGCCTCCCTTTCCCCTTCCCCCTCCAGAAACCATGGTGGGAGATTTCAGACACGAGTTTTCCATGACTTCAAACTAGCAACTAGTAAAATGGGCCTGCAAGAGGCCTGCCGAGGCCGGCTGTGCTCTCATGGGTGGTTACGTAGCCAAAACTGTCCAAGGTTTCTTGGAACAGTAAATATCCTGTCCGTAGCTCAGGATATTTGTGAGCTCTGGGTGTTCCATCCTGACTTGATATCCCTCCCAAAGGACCCTAAAAAGCAGGGAGGTGTGCAGGATGAACCCCTCAGCCCCCTCACTGTAGAGACAGAGAAACAAGGGCATGGAGAGGCAACAGGTTTGGGTCAGCATCCCCTGGGGGGCCAGGATCCCTAAGTGGGCCCCCTCGCACAAGCATCCGGCCGCACCACAGGCACAGGTGGGCCCAGGCCTCACACATGTCACATGAGAGGCTGGCTCCGATGGTCTCGACGGCTGCTGTGTTGCTGGGGGAGAGGCAGCCACGGCCTTGTGTTCAGGTCCCCACCGTGGGGCTTTCCTTCTAGAACTCCTGCGTCTGGTGAAGGAGAGGCCGCAGACAAATGTGACGGTGGCCCGGAGGCTGGTGGCCCGGGCCCTGGGACTCCAACACAAAAAGAAAGAGCGGCCTGCTGTCCGGGGTCCGCTGCCGCCCTGAGGCCTGGAGACCCAGCCGGCCTGGATCTGCGCCCTGATGTAGCTGGTGCCCGAACACCATAAGCCTTCACAGATGCCAGAGCAGCCCCGCGCCACCCTCAAGCTTCACCATGGGGTGTGGTGGGCTTTAGTTTAGTCTCACAAATGGAGAAAAAATAAAAACTCACATTGTTCTAATGTGATCGCTTTGAAATGTGGTCTGTGGGGGACGCTAGGGGGTGCTGTTCCACCTTGCAGTGCAGGCCTGTGGCTGCTGAAGGAAGGTCACTTGAGGAGCTTGGCTGGGAGGAACCCCGCTAGGCCTGCAGGGCCTCTGTGCACAGCCTGCCCAGTTTTGGGAGCTGGGTTGCACCTGCTGTGTAGCACCTGCCCACACTCCTTTGGCAGTTCAGGTATCCAGCCCGCTGGCCTGTGCTGTGGGACAGTTCTGGGACCCCTGGGCTGGTCCTGGTGTTACCTGTCAGTGCCGGTTCTTGCAGAAATAAACGTGAACAAAGGCAAGAGGTGAGATCTGAATGTGCCCCGATGCCCTCATCGATTGTGGTTTGGGTGGAGTTGGTGCTAAGGTTGTCCTACCTACCCTCTAGTTTGCTGGGTCCTAGCATGCTGTTGACACAAGGGGGAGCCCCTGTGTCTGGGTGAGTGGCTGGTTTGGGCCGGCCACCCCCACCGCCACTGAGAATGGCTGGGAGCCCGTCCTGCGAAAGGATGCCCTCTTGCTTTGAGAAGCTGCCTGGCGGCTGTTTAAATCTAGACTTCCCATCCGACCCTAACATAACTGCTACGCCTCCTGACAAGTTTCAGTAAAAACCACAGGAGTGCAAGAAAGGTTATGACCCCTGTTCGCTGCTTTTTGTGATCTTCTTAGACTGCTTCTCCCAGAGGGCAGGAGCTGCCCCTTTTGGAGTCCACTGAAGGAGCCTCCTAGCAGCCACACTGGGCTGGAGGGGATCTGGGGACCCATGTCCACAGAAGGAAAACCATGAATGTATCTGAAGTTCCGCTTCCGGCCACTGAACACAGGAAGTCTGCTGCTCGGGGCCCAGGTGCTGTGGGTCAAAGGAAACACAGACGCGTTTCATAAATCTTTTATTCCAAGTTTCAAGTATGTGTAAGTGTCTGTGATGACACATGGTGCTCAGCGAGCGCCCTGTCACCCAGGACCCTGGTTATAGCACCGTTCAATCAAAAACCCACAGAATTGGAACAATAGGAAGATGAGTCACTTACACAGGTGGGTTGGTTTTTCCTTAGATTTGTACTTCCAAAGGCCCAGATGTCCAATATTAAATGCCAATAAACTTGTGTCTCAAAAGTCTGTGAAAATATAATAATAGTATCCTGAAAAACAAGGTCGGGGGGTGTGGAGAGAGAAGCACCAAGTCTGAGCTCACTGAATCAGAAAACACGTGGCACCATTATCTATGTGACTATAATAGACTAGAGGGTTTCCATGGAAGAGAGGTCTAGATATTCAAGTTTGCTGAAAACGACCTAAGAGGAGGAGAAACAGGATTCGGCCTGACCCTCTCTGGGGGCTGATGAGCCCACATTTGTCCACGTGTCACTGGAGAAGAACACGCCTGCACTGTGTCTGTGGTGAGCTCGGTGGCTTGAATGGGACAAGCTGATGACAACCTGTCTGTGGGCCTCGTCCTGGTCAAGGTTGGCTCTCAGTGCTGCTCCAGCAGCTCTGTGGACAAACCCCAGCCTCCAAGGCCTTCTCAGGCCCCAAGGGTCAGGCAGCAGCCCCCGGTGAGTGACGGAAGGGTCCCCTTCCTCCTGAGCTTGGACACGGCTGCAGGGGTCTGGACGGGGTGGGGGCCGGGCTGGGTGAGGGCGCGGTGGCGTTCGTTCAGACTCAGTTGTTGGGGGAAGTCCCACGGAAGATGTGGTGTGGCCTGAAGACAGGAGATGACCACGCAGATTTCTTTACTGCGGGGAGAGCTGGTTGTTTAAGAGCCCGCTGAAGTGCTCAAACTTTTTTTCCGTCTCTTCACTGAAGGAACCACCTGAAGAGTGAGAATCGGGGGGAGAAAGTGGGCAAAGGAGGTGCTCAGGCCTTGCCTGACCCTGGTAAGTGGGCCGCAGGGGCTCTGCCGGGGTCACCTCTGTGTGCCCTCACAAGGACAGGTGCGAGGCGCTGGCCATCTCTAGGGGTGGGCACATGGCAGGTGCTCTGTCAAAGTTGAGTGAACGAGTGAATAAATATAGCGCCTTTAATTTTAACATTTTGCCAAGAGTGAGGCCCATGACTTCTCCTGCAGAGGAAAAAGCTCTGCCTTCCCTCTTGTTCCCCAAGTCCTATCATCCAAGGAAAAAAGTGTCTTTATTGGACACTAGGAATAACCGTGCTTTGCTAGCTTCCAGCTCTTGACAGAAAAACCTGATAGGCAGAGCCCACAGATTGCTGATGCCCACATTTTTGAGGTCACATGCACGATGAGCCAGTGGCCTCGGCTCCAACCCTTAAATAGCCTTGGGGTCTGCGCTGGGCCGGCCCAGTCCTGTACCACCCTCTCTCCATGGCCGGAGCTGGCTGTAAAAACTCAGTCTCCATCCAGGCCTGTGTGTCTGTGGCTTCCGTCCTGAATGTGGAAATGTGATGCTGGCTGCATTCCCTGAGCTCTTTACCCAAATTAGGAAGCTGCCTCTGGGTCCTTGAGAAAGTAGGGCAGCTCCCGCCTGCTTCCTGGAGCGGGGGCGGCCTGGACCTTACCTATGTGGCAGTTGTACATCCAGATGCGGTGGCCGTCATAGCGGCTCCTGCACTTCATGATGTTGTTGGAGTAATCAGATTCTGCAACCTCGAAGTTGGGGTTAATCACAACCTGGGGAGAAGCAGGGCAGAGGAGGCTGCTGGATCCCTCTGTGGCCACCTCCACCCAGGCCCGGGGATCTGCGAGACCAGCGACCTCAGGGAAGGGGAGCGTGGCAGGTGCCGGGACCCAAGAAGGGAGTCTGTGGGTCCCAACAAAGTCCTTGGGGTGGGGCAGAGATGAGTCAGGGAGCACAGGGAGCATGGCCCGGAGGAGGGAGACCCTGCCCTCTGTCCATGGCGGTGTAACACACACCCCTCTACCCAGGGTGGGCCTTCGGAAGGGGGTCACCCCCTCCTGGGAGTTCTGAGGGAGGCAGGAGTTGGGGTCTGGGGAGACCCCAGAAGAAGATGCTGGAGAAGCAGAAGGGTATGGGGAGGACCTGGCAGTGTGGGAAGCGGGAAGAGGGCTGCCTGGGCACTGGAGATGGGACACTCGTCACAGCCATGTGACTGTGGACACGTCCCTTCCTCTCTCTGTGAAATGACGGGTGGGACCTGGGGATCTGTGTCCCTGCCTGTTCTGCTGGGCCAGGGCCTGGCTCTGGGGCTGCTGGAGAAGCCACATCCTCTCCCCGTCCTTCCACCCCTGCCTCTGCATCCCCCCAGCTGCAGGGACTTTGCCCAGAACAGCAGGAATAGGAAGGACATATTCTGAGAGGGTGTCTGTGAGGGGACAGAAAAGGGGAGGTTCACGGTGAGGACCCGAGGAGAAAAGTGAAAGGGAGGGGGAGGGAGAAGAGACAACAGTGGTGAACAGAGGGGCAGAGGACGCAGATGACAGGCCTTCCCTCAAGGGTCCTGCCACATTTGGAAGGGCTGGGACCCATAGCGTGGGGGCGGGTACAGGCTGCTCGTTCAGGAACATTCTCTAAATTTGGGGCCCCAGAAGGGCCTGGACGTGACCCTTTAACAGGCCACTGGGCTTGCCCAAAGAGGTGCTGTGGGAAGCCAAGGCCAGCCTGGCAGCCAGCCCTGTGTTTTGGCTCTGTGGGGCTGTTCTGGGGGCCTGCACCTGGCCCAGCTGGGGTCCTGTCCCTTTAGCTAAGGAGGTACATGCTCCGCTCCGGGGTGGCTTGAGTTTTCTCTTCCACCCAACCATTCTAGCTGCCCCCTCATCCCTGGCCCACACATGGCATGGGGCAAACACAGCTCCACATGCCAAGGCCTCCAGCTGTGCAGGTCCAGGCAGCTCCTCGGCCGCCCAGGCGTCTCCACAGTGCAGCCATGAAGCCGGCTGAGTGCAGCCATGAAGCCGGCTGAATGCAGCAAGGGCTTGTGTTGGGGGCATGAGAGCCAGTGTGACGTGTGAGGTGGAGGTGGGGCTGGCAATCTGTGTCCCCCACTGTCTCACCCCATTCAACTACTGCAGGCTGAAGTCTCACGAGGGCCTGTGGGAAGTGGCTTTAGGTTTCTGTACATCTATGAATCTAGGAAATGATGAGGAAGAGGATAAAGCAGGGGCCACCAGGAGCCAGGAGGCCCCTTCAGCCCTGCCTCTGAGCTCTGCACAGGCCCCTCTGTGTGGAAGGCCACTTCCTTCTTGCCCAGCTCCCTCCTCCCATCCTTCACAGCACCACTGATGTCTGAAATGAAGGCCAGCACTTGTGTCCCGTGAATCCCCAGGTCGGCGCTTGTAGCGCCTAAAGTTCCATGTCTATCTTAAGGGGAATATTCTTTTTGATTAATCGGAGGTATTAACATGCCCCTAATGAGTCCATTTGCTAATTGTATCATTTAGGGGTTGAGAACACAAAATCAAGAGTTGATATGTCTGGGGTTGTGTGGCTGTGAAAGGAGGGTGATGATGATGCCCCTTCCTTGGGAGATTAAATGAAATAATGGGTTCCCCAAGCTTAGGCAATTCATAGTGGTTATCAAGTGGATGGCACTGGCCAGAATACAGGGAGATACACACTCACCCGGCAAAATGATAGCAAACCTCAAACAGAAACCACCAGGCACTGTAGACGTGCACATGGCCACGGCTACTCATCTTTTAAAATAAATGACTCTCTGGTTAGACCTCTCCAAGTCTGTGGTTCTGGGCTTGTGGCTGGAAAAGTGCTTGGCTGTCTGCTTTCCAGCCTCTGACACTGCCCAGGAATCCTCTGAAAGCCCCTCTGTGGTGACTTCTCTGAAGGTGTTGTTTCTTCAGAGGACTGTCTGTAGGTGGGGACTGTGGGCCAGGCCCTGGGCTGGCTGGATGCCCCCTCAGGAAAGCTTTCAAGGTGGAATGACACATTTCTGGTCATCCACTTTGCCAGCCAACAGGGCAAGCGGGGAAACGAGCTGGGTTGGGATGCAGGAGACAGTGAGAGGCTGAGATAAAGCTTCTGCAGGCGGACGTGCACCCGTGCACCGGCAGAGAGACATTGGGGTCCCCATGCCCCTTGTCTCCCCCAGTCAGAGCCCTGGCCAGAACATGCCGCTGTTTTCAGGAAGGAGGGAAGCCAGGGCCCCCGGTTCCTCCTCAGGGCTGGCCTTCCGCCCAGGCAGAGTATGTGGAAACAAACGCCGGCAACCCCTCTGACAAAGAAGTCACCTGGCCAGGCTGTCTTTCATGTTCCATATTTGATTCTTATAGATTTGCTTTGTATTGAGAACGGCCCCTTCTGCAGATCCTCCTCTATGAGGCAGATATTTCCGGAAGAGCTAAATCATAGACACTTGCGAGCGACTGGCTCTTTATGAGTTTGTTTTCAGTCTTGACAGCACAGACCAAGGCAGGCTAGGGCCATAGGAGAAACAGGGCTGGTGGAGAGAAGAGCTCCATAGGAGACAAGAGGTGTGGGTTGCCTGAGCATCGATGGAATAAACTGGCCGGAGGAGCAAATCTAGCCTGCTGATGAGTTATGATTGGCATGCACCAGGTGTTAACTAAATCAAATGTGAACGTCTCTGGCAGCTCTGGTCCTGTGCACGGCCTAATTCTCAGGCCCCCATGCCTGACATCGTTGGGTTAACTGATGGACTGTGATGGGCTCTGGGGGTAGCACCTTGCCCTTTAGACGGACTGACTCCCATGCCCCTGTGTGGACACCAGTGGGAAGGAGCCTGTGGAGGTGGCCTCCCCTCCTCCCCCTGGAGGGCTGGAACCCCTTCCTGCCCACCTCACCTGGAACAGGTAGTCTCCAGGGGGCACGTCAGTGATGTCAATCCACTGGCAGTCGATGTCATGGCGGTACATGTCCCAGCAGCCCATGGTGATACCCTGATCGCCGAAGTTGGCGCACTCGTAATTCTTCTGGATATCTGCAGGTGGGGCAGAGGGGAGCTCATCACCAGGGAACCATGGCCCCACTGCCGTGCCCTCTTCCTGCTCCCAAGGCCGCCTCCACTGCTTCATCTGGGCTCAGCATCCCACCCCACTGTGTGGGCTGCTCATCTGTTATCATTTCAATAGAACCCCCCAATCAGTTCCCTACCCACATCCTGCCTCTTCCCTCAGGCCAGGCTCAAGGTCCCCTTCCTCCATGAAGCCCTCCCTGACTACTCTGATCCACCCTCGCCTTTCTGTGATATCCTCAGCCTAGGGATAACTGCATGTGTGTGCACTGGGGAAATCTCTGGTGCCTGTGGTTTAGCATAACATGCGGGTCATACTGTCTGTCTCCTCTAGAGGATCAGCAGGTAGAGTGTAGGCCCATGTCTCTGACACTCACATGTTATCTGCACATGGTAAGAGGTCAAAACCTGTCTGCTGTGTGATTTCACGGCAAGTCAGTGGCGGGCCGCTTCAATGAAGAACAAATTAAACACACATTTATTGAGAAGCTGCCATGCCTGGACACTGCTGTAAACAGTGGGTCTAGCAAGAAAAACTGACATGTCTCCCCATGAAGAGCCCCCAGGGCTGCAGGTGCACTAACGGGTGATCACAGGGCAGGTGTAGTGACCTACTAGAAGTGTGAGCAGAGTGCCACTCCTGCCTGGGGGTGCGATTTAGAGGGGGCATCTGAGTTAGAATTGAAGGGTGAGAGCCTGGTGTGGTAGGGACACTTGGCATTGGGACACCAGAAAAAGGTTGGTGGCAGCCAGAGTGGGAGGGGCATTGAGATCAGGGTCTGGGCTGCTGAGCCCAGATGAAGCAGGGTCCTGAGGCCTGGATCTTGTCCAGGAGGCCCTGTGGACCGACCAGTGCCTGTCAGCACAGCTCTGGGGAATCCGGGTGCCCCTGGAACCAGGTCATGCCCATGCCTCCAGCACCTCACTATAGCTAAGGAAGGTCCAGGTGGGGAAAGGTGGCAGTGGTCAGAGTGACACAGGGTCAGTGCCAGGCCTGGGCTACAGTCAGGTGATCGTGGAGACAGGGGCATTCGAGTCCCTCTGAGGCCCCCCATCCCCCCACTCCACCCACAGATACCTCCTTCACATTCTGTGTCCTCCAAGCAGAAGCTGGCCTTGTGACCCTCTGCCACCTTGGTGCCGTTGAGGTTCAGCAGGTCGTAGTGGGTGAACACCTCCATGCTGTGGTAGTGCCTGGAGTGAGAGAGAGACGGCCTGGAGGTCAGTTTCTGGAGCAACTGCTGCTTGCAAGCAGAGGTCTGGCTGGCGATTTGCCTCTGGGAATACTTCGAGGGGACCAGAGGGGGCCGGGTGGGGAGAGGAGCGGATAAGAGGCCTGAGGAAAGGAAAGCTGGTGCTTCGGAGGCAGCTGCAGGGCTCTGAGGTCAGACCACTGCTCACCTTGCTAAGCCTCTGTCCTCTCCTCCGCTGAATGGGAATGACTGTTGTAATGCATGGGTGCTGTGGGTACTGGGGAGGTAGCGATTAGCCGGCACTGCATATGATAAGCACAGAACTCCAGCTATTGTTTTTAATAAGCGCGCAACTGGCTCTCCACAGCCCCTTCCTGTTTGATGCACTTTCTTCCGGGTAATTTAAAAAACCCACATTTTGATGTCTTTTGAAATGGAATAGGGTAGGGAGAAAAACCAAAGGGGAGGAGGCATGATTAAGGGGGAGAAGCAGAAAGAACAGGAGCAGTAAGGAATAAAACGTGTGGACACGCAGGTGCCCCAAGGTCGCGCCTGCGCTTCAGACCCAGTCAGGAAGGGCCTGCAGCTTCGCCTCCAGCCCTGGGAGGTGAGCAGCGAGTGTGCAAATAAAGCAGGGAGGAGCAGAAAGACAGCCGGGAGGCCCTCTGGGAAGGAGACATTGACTCATCCTCGGGGGCACACACTAGCAGCAAAGGGAGGCACATCCCTCGGGGTTCTGGGAGTTCTGCAGGAGAGCTTGTGCAAGCAGGCTGCAAATCCCTCGCCGCTGGTTTACATAACGGAACGCTCCCTCTCTTCCCTCGGGAGGAATTGAGAACAGATGCAGTCTTGGAACACATGTGCTTGGTTTAGAATAGCCCTTGGTTCAGAATAAACAAGGGAAACGGGGCTGGGGCTGTCGCCTGTTGCTGCGGGGCCTTCCCGAAGCCTGCACTGCCCAGGCCCGGGGCTGAAGGAAGCAGGTTGTCTTAGCCTGATCCCAGCCTCCAACGGGCACGTCGCCAAGTGTCTGCAACTATTCCTATACGCTTGTCTCTGCCATCACAGGGACATTTGGAAAAAGGGGGAAACTGAGGAACGAGGTGCCAAGTCATGGGAGCAGAGTCCCCTGCTTTGTTGGTGCAGGATCTGAGCCTCCTCTTTGGCAAAGGGGAGAGGGTGGCTTTGCCTGCTCTTGGGGCTGCAAGATTGAGTAAGATGAATGGCGTCAAATAACTAACACGAGGCTGGTAGCACATGAGTACTCAAGATTTGACATACCTGTCCCCTTCCTTGTGACACTCCCATCATAGCAGTCACAGTAGCAGGATTTTTATTACCTCTACTACCACTGCTGCTACGACTCCGAGGCCGGCGGGAGCTCCTCACTTCCCCAGCCCCCTGCCCTTGGCTTCAGGTTCCCTCTGCTGTGAACGGGTGGTGGTGGGGGCACGGGGAAGACAGCAATGAACGGGATAGGTTTCCTGCGAGGAAATTCGAGGCTCTTTTCCCTTCCTCCTGCATTTGTCTGTGCTAAAAATATCAGGAGTTGCTAAGTTGGGCTTCCCTCGGTCACTCATGTTTCTGGGTAAAATGACGCTGAGCCTGAGCTCCAGAGAACATTCACAAGGAGGCATTTTGTGGCCGTGGAAGTGACGACTTTGAGAAAGTCTATTTTGGCTTCTTGAAGGAGCAAGAAGAGACATGAGGTCTGACTCACTGCCTAAAAAATGTCTGCATCGCTCAGAGAGGGGCTTATGTGACCATGTTTACCGGCTGGAAAGACTGAAGAGAAATAGGTTGATGCTCCGTTGTCTAAACAGAATTCAGACGGAGTGCACAGACGGACTCTTGTAAGGCTGACCCCATCCCGCTCCTCAGCTTCCTGCAGACTTGATTTAAATCTTCCCTAGCTTCAGTTTTTCCCCTGCAAACACTCAAGAGGGGAACAGCTGGTTTTATGGTCTCCCAATTTTCCCTGGCTTCTGTCCGGGGCATCTTCGCTTTGCCTCTCGGGCGTATGCAGTCATCCCTCCCTAGAGCCACATCTCCTTCCCAGCTGCCTGGATTAGAGCCTAGAGCCCCACCGCCCCCGCCACCAGCACTACCCACCCATGCCCCCCAGGAAATACAGAGCAGGACTCTGGGAAATGGGATGGTGAGTCCTGGCGAGGAAGGTATTCCTCCTCTTCCCAGGCTGAGCTGTCGTGACCCTTGGACGGTTAGGAGGGGACTGGATCCCTGGGGTAGTTAGGGAAGCGTGGACTTGGAAGGAAAATCCAGAACGCTAAGGGGAGAGAGAGCCTGACGCTTGGCGGAGGTCACTGTGATCCGGACAAAAGGAGACACGGCCTTCTACCGTGAGAGTCCAGAGCTCAATGCTTTTTTGTTTTTGTTTTTTTTTGAGATGGAGTCTCACTGTCACCCAGGCTGGAGTGCAGTGGTGCGATCTCGGCTCACTGCAACCTCCGCCTTCCGGGTTCAAGCAATTCTCCTGCCACAGCCTCCTGAGTAGTTGGGACTACAGTGCATACCACCATGCCTGGCAAATTTTTGTATTTTTAGTAGAGATGGGGTTTCACCATGTTGGCCAGGCTGGTCTTGAACTCCTGACCTCAAGTGATCCACCCGCCTCGGTCTCCCAAAGTGCTGGGATTACAGGTGTGAGCCACTGTGTCCAGCCCAGAGCTCAGTGTTTTAAGACATGGCACTCGTCAAGGGAGCAGGTGTTGGATGCAAAACGGATGGCAGATAAAGCTGGTACAGAGAAAGATGGGAGAAGCAGGTATGTTCTTTGCTGTCCTAGGTCGTTGGTGGCCCCAATCAAACTCCCAGTCAGAAGCTCCGTGCCCTTTACAGAGGAGATACTTGCGCTCTACATCTTTTCCCACCCCAGCCACGTGCCCCCAGGGCATCCGGAAGGGACAGTCCTGGAGGCGCTCTGCCACAGTGGGGACAACACTCCTGTCCTTGTTTCAGAGAACGCTGGGGATGCTTCCATCCCGGGAGGAGATGCCAGAAAGGCAGAGGCCCTTCTGCTCGCTCCACTCTGCCATCCCCCTGTGCCAAGCGGCTTGGCAGGAGCAAGCCCCACAGATGAGATGAGGGCCTCAGATTGGCTCCCAGGGGCCACATCACATCTATGGGCTTTGATCCTCCCAGGAAGCTGCGCCGCACATGTGGTAGGCAGGGTGGAGTGAAAGGGCATCTCTCCTCTTTGCAGCAATGCCACCCCTGACCCGGAGGACTGTCATCTGAGCTGCAGCCCATTCCCCCTGCTTCTCCAACTCCTAGCTCCTCTCCTGGGGCTCCCCCAAGGTGGGACAGCCAAGCCCCTCGGCCTGTGGAGCCTGTTGTGCATCTGTGCCCCATGCTCTGTCCTGTCAGAACTGTGGCACATCGTGCCAGTTGAGCAGCGGTGGCCCCACAAGAGGCAGGAGAGAGATGCATGGAGACCGTCGGCCAGGGCACAGTGCACATGAGAGAAAATAACTCTGGGGGCACTTTCCTCCAGGTCTGGTTGTCGAGGACATTTCCAAGGGGGCCAATCTTTGTGTTTCAGTCGAGGGCTTTCAAAGAACAGAGCTCTCTTCCCCGAGGTAGCATCAATTAAACTGGAAATGGCTTTTTTTCCCCATTCCCACTAATTTGAGCCAGGGTTCTCAAGCCTGGCTCCAGATGGCCTTCAGAGTGTCTGCAAATCTGCTGACATAGGCTATTAAACTTCTAGAAATATTTGTTTTGAGCAGAGGAAGAGCCAGCTCTCATCAGCTTCCAAAAAGAACCCAACAGCGGTTTGAGGCCAGGATCCTGTTCCTCCCACAGCACCTGGAGAAGTCACCTGGAGCTCAAGGGACTCCTCTTAAGGTTCCTAGGATCTTATGGTCATCTTTTCTCAGCTATGGACCAGGAGGGGGAGACCAGAAGGTACATGTGCTCAGCATGTCCTTCCTTCCCCTCCCATCCCCTCCCAAGCCATTGACTGGAACATCTGTAAACAAAGAAATAAAATAGACCACAGGAAAAGCGGGGGTGGAGGGGGTGGGGGGTGGCGGGGAGCAGGCAGGGAGCCAGAGTCTCCAGATCAGAAGAACATTTCTAGGATGTCACCATGTGCCTATTCTTAGAGGAGACCGATTCCTTGGAGAGTAAGTACATGGCACAGGGAGGTTCCTACCATGTAATCTCTGGGTGGGCCGCTATATGCAGGGCTGGGATGCAATTATCTTCTGCTTATAGACCCATAGGCAGCGTCAGCCCCTGCCGCCCAGGGCTTCCACCCACACGTTCCCCAAAGGGAGCCAAGCACCGATACCGTCATGACTTTAACTCTACTGACTTACGCCCTGAAGAAGACTGACGTACTTCTCTATAAAGACCACACTTTCTTGGGCTAATTAGGACGTTCAGAACGTTCAACTGTTTGAATGGAAAATCAGCACCCCTGAATTCTACCACAGTCCTTCCTTGGGAGACTAGTGGAACAACTCTATCCCCAAACTGATTTGAATGGAACCAGATCATCAGTTGCGACATGAAAATAAAATAAAATAAAATAAAAGCCAAAGATAGATTTCTTTTTTTTTTTTTTTTTTTTTTGAGACGGAGTCTCGCTCTGTCGCCCAGGCTGGAGTGCAGTGGCGCGATCTCGGCTCACTGCAAGCTCTACCTCCCGGGTTCACACCATTCTCCCGCCTCAGCCTCCGAGTAGCTGGGACTACAGGCGCCCGCCACCACGCCTGGCTAGTTTTTTGTATTTTTAGTAGAGACGGGGTTTCACCATGTTAGCCAGGATGGTCTCGATCTCCTGACCTCGTGATCCACCCGCCTCGGCCTCCCAAAGTGCTGGGATTACAGGCTTGAGCCACCGCGCCCGGCCCCAAAGATAGATTTCTGATGAAGAGTCAGCGGACAAAAAAGAAAGAGCATGTGGTTTGGAGTCAGATAGGCACGAGCCGGGATCCCTGCTCTCTGCAACTCCTAGCGTTATCTTGGGCAAGAGATAACTCCAAGCCTCTGTGTCCTTTTCTAGGAAAATGAGGGTTCCCTGGGCCTGACACTTAGAAGGGGGCAGGACATGTTAGTTCTGCCCGTAACAGTGATGACCACATTCCAGAGCTGCAGCGGAGCCTCAGCATCATCTAGACAAGGGCTTCTCAGACTTCAGTGTGCACATGGTCACCTGAGAATCCCGCTAAATGCAGATGCTGATGCGTAGGTCTGCAACGGGCCCTGGGATTGAGCAGGTGCCAGGCTCTCAGGTGGTGGCAGATACCTCTGGTCCAAGGACCTCACTTTGAGAAGCAGGGATGTGGTGCAAAGGCTCAGTTGTATAGATGGGCCATCCAAGTGTGGGGAAGGGCAATGACTAGGCCACATCTGTAGCCCCTCGGGGGCTTCCTGCTGTATTGAGTGGCAGAGGCCTCTCTCCCTTCCTTTCCTGGAGTGTGCCTGCTTCTCCTCCCTCTATGCACTCAGCTCGGGTCTGAGCAAGAAAATCCCTGGACAGGCAGAGACAGCAGGTTCTGGATTAGATTAAGAGTCCAGGCAAAAAAGGGAAAACAAAGGAACAAGGGAAGGTAAGAGGATGAGCAGATGGCTTGTGGTGGCTCTAGCCAGGGTTGGCTGTGGGATTTCACCCTGTTCTTCTGTCCTTGTCTGGGATTTGCAGCATTGGGATCAGGTCCACAGACTGACAGAGCTGGAAGGGACAGGCGAGGTCCCAGGTGATGTGGCCCAGCTGACCCGACATTATGCAGCTGGCTAGAAGCATGGCTGCGTTTAGAGACCAAGTCTCAGGACTCTTGGGCCTAGACTTCAGTCTCCACATCCATTGTCTTCCTAGAGGTATTTAAAATACATACCAGTACATGGAATATATAAATAAATACATATATAAATATATATAAATATAAAATATATATATATATATATATATATATATATATACACACACACACACATATTTTTTGAGACAGAGTCTAGCTCTGTCGCCTAGGCTGGAGTGTGGTGGCATGATCTCAGCTCACAGCAACCGCCGCCTCCCGGGTTCACGCCATTCTCCTGCCTCAGCCTCCCGAGTAGCTGGGACTACAGGCGCCCGCCACCTCGCCCGGCTAATTTTTTTTATTTTTAGTAGAGACGGGGTTTCACCGTGTTCGCCAGGATGGTCTCGATCTCCTGACCTCGTGATCTGCCCACCTCGGCCTCCCAAAGTGCTGGGATTATAGGCGTGAGCCGCCGCGCCAGGCTGGGAATATTTCTAAAGGAACTCAGAGTCCAACAACTGCAGAGCCTGGAGTACCTGGCAGCGCACAAACCTGTGGACACACTTGGAAACCATGGGCTGAAGGTCAACAAGGAGGGTATGGGCGCTCAACACAAAGTGTGTTTCCTGATGTTAGAAGTGTTGGAGGCAGGAAGAAGGGGCGGCAGGCCAGGGGAACTTGGAGTGGAGAATGACTTCGGGAAATGTGACAGCCAGTGTGGCAGACGCAAGCCCCCCACTTAGGAGGATCCTATCTCCAGGCCATGCAGCCTCTTGGCTCTAAGTGACCCTGGCAACTCTGAACTCCCATCTGGGGCCCGCAGGACGTCCACCGGGCAGCTTAGCGGGGAGGGTGGTGAGCCAGGCCTACCTGTGACAGTCATGCCAGATCCACGCGTGGCGGCCGTTCTTGGGCCGGAAGTCGGACTGGCCATTGTTGTGGATCTGGGAGGAGAAGCGCAGGAGCCGGCGGTAGCCCGTGGTGGGGTTGGTCTGTGCGGCTGAGGCCGAGAGGCAGTTCTCCTCCATGGCACACTGCAGCATGAACATGGGCCGGTCCTCCAGGTAGGTGGTCTGCTGCACCATCTCCGCATTGAGGACCAGGTCTGGGGCGGCTGCGGAGGATGGCATGCTGGTCAACAAGGCAAGAGACCCCTCCCCAGGGCTCCCACTTCTGAGTCTTGAGCTGGGACACACCCCTCTCCTGCCTACCACCACCTTCTGGAATGGCTCGAGGGCTCCTCAAGGTTACCTTCTTGTTTAGCAAGACCCTAAATTCCTCTTTCCCTCTGCTGTGAGTCCTCTTTGACAACTCTTCAGTTATCGGTGCAGATGAGCCAGATGTTGAAATTTCCAGCTAAGCACAGACCATGGTATGTTAACAGATCCCGTGCCGCGTGAGCACTGAATGTGAGTGAGGAGCACACGGGGGTTGATTGTATTATTCTACTTTCAAGTGGCTTCAAATTTTCAATAACAAAATGCAACAAACAACAGTAACGATGTGATTGTTCTACCCAGAGAGAAAGAACACCTCTCATACCTTGGTCTGCTTCTTCTGGAAATGATGTATTTTCCAACATGTATAATATTGTATGTAGAGTTATGGTGTGCTAATACTGTTTCCCTTAAAATCCATCTTGTCATATTTTCACGTTGACATATATCCATTACAGCATACTCATTTCATGGCTACATAATATTTAATTCCTAGCTCTATCTCATATTTTTAGATATATTGGCTGTTTGGAATTTTGCAGTTACAAGGTGCGATAAACACCCTGTAGTAAATCTGTGCATCTAAGTTATTTTTTTCCTTTAGAATATATCTCTGTAAGTGAAACTGCTAGGAGAAAGCACTGTCTATTTTTAAGTCTCTGATTCCTATTGCCAAATTGCCTTCTTAACAGGTTCTTCCAGGTTCCACGGCACATACCGCTGCCTTACGGGAGAGTTTTCCCCAGGTGCCTGTCTTTTACAACGCTTGATTTACTCAATTAGCGCACTGCACATAGCAGGTGTTAAAAGAATGACTGATGGCTACAATCTACGTTTACTAAACAATTGTATTAGGAAGCTTAGCTTCTTTGCAAAAGGAGTAACTGTAGGCTTTACCTTTAAAAGTGAGCTTTCAGTGAGCATTTCTAGTACCTAGAAAAATGCCATATATGAATCAGTGATCACAAGATCCTGCCATCTTTTATTTTGACAAGTTGCTTGTAAATTTTTTTTTCCCCTAGACTGCTTGGCAGAATTGCTTGTAAATTTTAAGCAAGCAGAGTCTGTGAGTTTTGCTTCCCTCAAGTTCACCAGCACATGGAGGGAGCTCTGTCTCCCTTCTTCCCCTCCCCCTCCAGGCTTATAGGCTGCGGCAGAGCCCAGCGGGTTCTCAGTAAACCCTGTGCGCTCACTGGCACCTGAAGGAGCTGGCATCCTCTAGAGAGCAGATCCACTCGCAAGAATTGGGTATGGAACCGAAGGGCAGGGAAAGGGTGCACACAGATGGCATGTGGGGTGGGGCATGGAAGCCGTAAATCAGGAGGCTCCCGTTTACTGACAAGTATGTCTTCTTGGAGGCTATGCAAGATGCAGCATTGCCCAGCACTGAGTGTTTTGGACATGCTGATTTTTATGAGGGTGTCATGTGAGCCTCTTATTAGTTGACAGCTCCTCTGAATACTTCTGAGCTGAGCACAGGGGTCTCCACTTGGGCTCTCCCTCCAGCTCTCGAGGAAAGAGATTGTTAATGTACCATGTTCTGTGCTTAGCTGGGAGCCTGGGACCTGCAATCTCAACACCTGCCATGGGCTGGGGCTTGGCCTCCCCTGCATCCTGCAGGCAGCGGAACTCCTAAGTGGCATCCTTCCACCTACCCATGGCTTGAGTATTACGATGCACTGTGCTAGGCTCTCTGGACAGAGCTGAGCAAGGCAAGGTGGAACTACCCTAGACTCTGGCAAGAGAGAGACATATGCAGCACATAATAATGACTACTGCAACAAGAGCTGGCAGGAGAAATGCGGGGTATGATGGGAATTGTAACAGGAGGAGCCTGTCGGGTGGGTGGTCAGGAGGCTTCTTTGGGAGAAGTTGTGTTTTAGTGTTTCTCTGAAGGAGGGGTGGGGATTTGAGGAAATAACACTAAGGATGAGGTTGGGACAAAACACACAGCCTGTGCCAGGCCCCTGTGGCACGAGGGAGGGTCAAAGCCAGTGTGGTGCAGACACTGAGGATGGGTGGGGGTGGCCTGGGAGGAAGCCGGACAACACGAGCCCTGTGTGAGCCCCTGGTCACAGAAGTGCGGTGGGACCCTTGGGTGGGATTTAAGTGGGAGGTGGTCTTGGCTCTGGCTTTGGGGAGGGGAGAGGAGGGGAAACCACCGCAGGGGCACGTGTCACTGTGGGGATATCCTTTGCAGTGATGCTGTGTGGAAGGTGGTCATCTGGACACAGGCAGCAACAGTGGCAGAGAAAGATACAGAGAAGGTTGAGAAAATACTGAAAGGTAAAAATCAAGAGGGACTGGACATGGGGAATGGTGAGGAAGAGGGAGAATCAAGGAGGATGTGTAGATTTCCAGCACATGCAATTGGTGGGGTGAGAGTAAGATATTATGAAGGGTTGCTGAAGAATTACTTTATTTCCCTGAATACTCCCACATGCATTCGGCCAGAGGAGACAAGCGCTGTGTTCCTGGCCCCAAGGGCTACTGCCCCGCTGCAGACACACTCCCAGTGATGCTTCAGCCTAAGCTGCAGAGCATTCTGAGAAATCGCCCCACAAAACTCATTTTTGGATCTTCCATGAGAATCTGAGGGCATCGTTCATCTCATAAATCTCAGTCCTCAGAGAGAAATTCCCTTTAATCTCTAGAGTTGTGGGCTTCTCTTGACTCATGGGTTAGTTTTCATCTCATAGGTACTGTTAGTTATATTAGTGACCAGTTTTCTCTTTGCTCTGGCCGCTAGGAAGCTCACTGTGAAATTAATGAGCTACTCATAATAAATGTATAGAACCCCCAGTACACGTTTTTAAAATTAACCCCTCCCTGGCTCCATCTTAAGCCACTACCATTTTGCCAGCACCTGTCTTTCATCTGTTTTTATTTTCTGCTATCTTGAATTGTATTTAGGTTTGTATTATCTTAATTTCCTTCTAGAAAAGATGGACTACTGCAAATATAAATAAATTGATAAATAAAGAAAAGTTCCCCGACAGGGGAGTGGCTGTTCCTCTCTGCTGGGATGCTTTCCCCTGGGGAGCTGGTAGGGTGGTGATCTCACCATCTCTCCTCTCACACAGGATGTGATAGCGTGTTATGTCTACCCAGAGAAGCCTGCCCTGAGGTCCTGCTTTGTGAGGGCTAGGAGATGCTAGTGAATCTAAAAGGGGTTGGTGGGAGACGCAGCTGCTGGGCTCAGTTCAATCCCTCATTCTCCGTGATGGCAGGATGACAGTGAATCTTTGTTTACCAAGCCCTTGCGCATATTGTCACACTTGATTTCTAATTTCTAGGGAAAACTACAACTATAGACCACAGAGGCTGACACGCTTTTCCAAGATCAGCCAATAAGGCAGGCTCTGGTCTCAAGTTCTCTGGCCAGAATCTGGGCCTCCCAATGGAGATGGCTACGTGTGGGTTTATATTATAACGCCAGGAAAGGGAGGGCAGGGTTTGGGCTCAGGAGGACAGCATTCCAAAAGGGAGTCTACTGCTCCTCTTCTCTCAGCATGGGAGGGAGGCTTCAGGAAGTGGGTCATCCTGAATCCCTCGCTGGCATTCCCTCTATGGCCTCAATCTCTCTAGGACTCCCAGTGAACCACCAGGCAGCTAAGTGACTTTCAGGGTCTGAAAACAGGAAATGCTCCACGGAGGAGGTGGAGGGAGGAAGCCAACACCCATGGAGGGTGTCATCGTTCTCATTTAACTAGCATGACGGAGGAGCTCTCAGTCACGTAGTCTGCCCTGGGTCACTGCGGTAGCAGTGGTCCTGTGACTGAACCTGGGCTACAGATTGCAGCCCCTCCCTCCCCCTTTTCTCCTCACTATGTGGTTGGGGTGGCGGTCATCTCTCTTGCCCCCAGTTTTTCTCCCTTAGGATTTCATTCCACCTTCCTCTATTGCTTGGCTCATGGCAAGGCTTCAGAGTCTCTTGAAGAATAACTGGTGGGACTCTGGTCCCCTCGGAAGCCCGGTGGGGAGGGAGGGGAGGAGCTCTCACTTTCTGAGCAGGCAACTCCGGCCCCGTACTGCACTCCTCCCTGGGGGCAGGCCACGTCCTCCCCGTCGTGACGGCAGTGCGCCAGGGACAGCTCCGTTCCCGAGCACTTCACTCCGCTCATGACCACTTTGTTGGCGTAGACATCTCCATGCCAATACCAGGTCTCCTGGAAGAACCAACAAAACAAGTGGTGGGTACATCACCTTGAACTGTCACTTTCTGATATCCTGGCAACTTGCAGCCTCACAAAAATCCCAACTTTTATGATCCCATTTTTCGAATGGAGACAGCACAGAGAGTCACCTATCCAAGCTGTGCAGTTAGTTGGTGGCAGAGTGGGTGGGAATCCAGGTCTCCTGACCCTAGCACTTGGACTCTGTCACTCTCTCCCTTAGGGAAGTAGAGCTAAGGTTGTGGTCAAACACTGCAAGGCTGCATGTCAGCAATGGCAGGTGCACACAACTCAGGTTGCCCACTTCCTAGTCCTGAGCCAGGGCAGACATTGCTAATCAATCACTGCACTCTCTCCTCTAATCCCGAATGGGATTAGATGCTATTGGTTGATTGGAAGTGGCGAGAGAGAAGAAATCTATTTGCATATGTCAATCGTTAGACATGTTATAAAGATGAACTTCTGAATTTAGACTTTTCCCCAGTTTAAAGAGCAATTAATAGAGCAGTTCTGCACAGAAGCTGAGGAGATCCGAGGCTTAGGATGCTGGGATTTATTTGGCTCCTTTGCTCTATGGGGCTTCAAAATACTGTTAGGATTTACTCTCACACTTCAGAGAAGTTTCGAGTAGAGAAAAATGAGGAGCAGAATGGGGGCCGTCAGGTATAGAAACGGGATGAGCACACAGGTGCTGTGTTCCTCAGGTCTCTCGGGCTTGGAGGCTGAGGTAGGATTAGAGCTCAAGGAGGTCTTCTCAGGATCGTCAGAGACAGACCATCAGGATAGGAAGGGCCTTGGAAGTATTTATATCTCATCTAAGCTCTCCTGTGATGGTTCATACTATGTGTCAACTTGGCTAAGCCACAGTACCCAGATACTTGGTCAAATATTATTCTAGATGTTTATGTGAGGCTGTTTTTAGATGAGATTAACATTTTAATCAGTAGACTTGGAGTAAGGCAGATTAACCTCCATAATATGGGTGATTCTCATTCAATCAGTTGAAGATCATAAGGGGTTAAAAAAAAAAAAACCTGAGGCCCCCCCCAAGGAAGAGGCCGTTCTGACCACAGACTGACTTCAGACTCAAGCTGCAACATCAATGCTTCCAGCCTGCTGGTCTACTCTGCAGACTTCAGACTTGCCAACCCCATAACTGGATGAGCCAATTCCTGAAAAGAAATACCTTTCTTCATGCTGTATGTGTGAGATATACACACACATATATAAATACACACTCATACATCCTATTGGTTGATAGCGCGTGCACACACACACACACACACACACACACACAAATACGCATTCATGCAACCTATTGGTTCTGTTTCTCTAGAGAACTTGACCAATACCCACCTCCATCCTCCAGATGAAGAACTGGGGACTTGAGAAGGGATGGGGCTTGTGATCAGTGGCAGATTTGGTACAAATGTCAACCCCAGGCCAGTTTCATGACCCCAGCTGAGGCCCAGGTGTCTTAGGAATGAGCTGACCGGGAAGAAAAATATGTGGACAAAGACTCCCTTGAAACGCAGCACTGTTTTTCCACTCTCCTTGGAGATTTAGAGAGTGCACTGGCTTGTCATAAACAGTATTAGCAGAAACACTGCGTTGCCTGGGGAAGCTGAGCTCCCAGAGGGCGTAAGCAGCTATTTCAAACGCCTGCCCCTTCTAGAGGCTGGAATGAAGAGCCACAGGGCAGGGGACCCCGGGCAGCTTCTGCTCAGGGCTCAGGACCTCCCATCAGAGCGACCTGGACCCACCCAGCCCATGGGAGACAGTCAGGCTCAGCAAGGATGTAGGAGTTCTCCTCTTCTCTCCCTAAACCCCTTTCTTAGGTCCCAAGAAGGGCCACTGGGGAAGGAGAGCTGGAGTCAGGATTAACAACACAAGAGGAGGGTCTCCAAGCATCTTCCCATTCTGTAAGCTGCTTGCTTAATGGAAGTGTTTAGAGCCAGGATACTGAGGACTTGGGATTATTCATTCCACGTCACGTGGAGGACAACTGAGGCAGGGAAGGTTGGCTGCTTTGCCCCAGACCATTACACAGCCAGCTGGTGGGAATGCGTCGGGATTAGACCCAGAGCCTCCTATACTGTTGCTCCTTTTGTGATGGGGGTGGGAGGGTGGGAACTAGGACCAGAGCTCAGCTGTTCTCAGCTAAGTCACTCTCTCTTTGGAGAAGGGGAGTTGGAGGAAGTGCAGATGATGTGACAAGTCTTGGAGATTCCCTAGCATGTCAATGGGAGAATGCATTAGGCACAGATGCCAGTGGAGAAATGTGTTCAGACCAGAGCGGGCTTCCAAGGGAGCAAGCTAAGGTGTTTAGGGGGCGTTGAGCGTTGGGCCACCTCCCTGAAGGACTGAGTTGTTTCCTTCTGCGCAACGCACATCAGGACCGCTCCAGGATCAGCCTTGAGCTCAGGGTGAACCCCAGTGTGCAGTGCAGGAGTGGACCATGAAAAGCAGAGCCCAGCCCCTCATTCTGCAGCCAAGAAATCGAAGCAGAGGTGGGAGCAACCTGCCTGAGGACTCAGGCCTGTAAGGAGCAGCGCTGTGGCCAGGGTGAGGCTCCCTGCCTCCGGATCCAGGCACCTTGCTCAGTCCTTCCTGCACGGCTAGGGAAGGTATGCGGGAGAGGGGGGCTGATTGAAGACAGCGTGGTCAGACAGCACGGGGGGTGAATGTGGAGTCTGAGGCCGGGGCTTCTCACCTGGAAGGCGTTGCTGGCGAATCCCAGGCCCAGCTGGCGGCAGACCACCATGGCCTCCACGATGCCCCAGTTCTGGCCACACACCATCCCCCACACAAGGGACCCGTTTCTCTCCACCAGCACCTCCACTCGGCCCTCGTAGGGATTGCGGCCCCCATTCAGGCGCAGCTGCAGACACAAAGGAAGGCCGCGGTCACCAAGAGGGACAAGGGAGCTTCCCCACTGCACTGCCATCAGCCCCAGTGTCCTGGAGTCCTAAGCCAAGTGGTGCTGCCCGGGACACACACACTCAGATTCAGCAGCACTCTTGGCAGCCCCCTGGTGGCAGTGCCATACCTAGCGTGGTCTTTTTTTTTTTTTTTTGAGACGGAGTCTCGCTCTGTCGCCCAGGCTGGATCTCAGCTCACTGCAAGCTCTGCCTCCTGGGTTTACGCCATTCTCCTGCCTCAGCCTCCCAAATAGCTGGGACTACAGGTGCCTGCCACCTCACCCAGCTAGTTTTTTGTATTTTTTAGTAGAGACGGGGTTTCACCATGTTAGCCAGGATGGTCTCGATCTCCTGACCTCGTGATCCGCCCGTCTCGGCCTCCCAAAGTGCTGGGATTACAGGCTTGAGGCACCGCACCCGGCCACCTAGCGTGGTCTTATAGTGAGGTCCCCACCCCAGGCACCCTAAGCAGCTGGGGAGGCCCAGTGACTCCACTGAGCACCACAGCAGAAGCTGACGCTGCTCCCCAGGAGCCTATCATTGGGGGCTGCTCTTTGGAAGGATGGTGCTCTCGGGACCTTGACATGTTGGAATCTCACGAGACTCCTGCCTGGGCCCTTTTCTCTTTGCCACACCCCCTACCTGGCAAGTTCCAGAGCCTGCTGGCATCTTGTCCCATGGCTCCCCTGCTGGTCTCTCTGAGACCCACCTAACTAGCTGCCTGTTTGACAACTCCACTTGGTATCTCAGAGATCACAAATCTGAACTTGCTGTCTTTTCCCTTTACCCTAAATGATTGGGTGTGGCTATGTTCCAATACTTTATTTTAAAAAATAGGCTGGGTATGGTAGCTCATGCCTGTAATCCCAGCACTTTGGGGGGCCAAGGTGGGAGGATCACTGGAGCCCAGGATTTTGAGACCAGCCTATGCAACACAGCGAGACCCCATCGCTACAAAAAATAACTTTAAAAAATTAGCCAGGTATGGTGGCACACACCTGTAGTTACAGCTACTTGGGAGGTGGGAGGATCCCTTGAGCCCAGAAGTTTCAGGTTGCAGTGAGCTATGATCATACCACTGCACTCCAGCTTGGGCAACAGAGCAAGACCCTGTCTCAAAAAACAAACGAATAAAAAACCAGGAGGAGGGGTGGGCTTGGCCACACATCATAGTTTGCTGGGCTCCTGAATCTGCTGTTATTCAAGCCAGAAAGAGAGGAGCAATTCTTGACATCTCCCACTCTCTTATCTCACATCCTATCTAAGTCTTCACCTGTGGGTTTTATCTCTCGTCTCTCTGCAATGCATCCACTTTCCTCCAGTCCTTCCCTACCCTCCCTCATCTCTTGCCTGAGCCAGAGCAGTGTTCCTGTTCTAGGTCCTAAAGCCAAGGCAAGTCTCAGAGGCTCTGGCTGCAGAATGTGGCTGCCTCGTTGCCTCTGGGGCCAGGAAAACATGTGGTCATCAAGGGCACTTCCCAAGGCTCCAAGACGTTAAGGCTGACCAGGCCTGCAATGGCCTCCATGACAGAGAGAAGGGTTGACTGTTCCGGAAGGAATCTGGACACTTCACACACTGGGGGGCTTTTCTCATTTTCTAGATTAGACTGCAGCGCACAGTGTAGCTGGCATGCAGTTCTAACTCAGCAAAGGACCCAGCTTGCCACTCCCAGGGCCCCACGCGGGGCGCCAGCATCGTGGAAACCGTGTGGCTTTCTGGTGAGCGGGGTCTAACCTCACCGATGACAATGGAGCCTATGGGACTTCATGGTCAGCCAGGAGCCTCTGTCCTCACCCTCTCCACCTCCTCACCCAAGGAGGATGCCAGGGAAGGTCAGGCCCTCTCCAAGTCTCTTAAAGCAGCCCAGGCATTTCCCTTTTCCTGTTCCTTTGGTTCTCAGTGGCAGCAGCACAGAGTTTTAAAGAAGGGAGCGAAGTGTGTGGCAGCCCAGTTTTTTTTCTGAACATGAATAGAGAAAACAGAACGCCTCCAGCCAGCGGAGCACAGCCAGGCTGCACCGTGTTTTGATAAGGTTGTGGCTAGCCGGTCCCACGCCTGTCTTTGGAGGTGGTGAGGCAGAGGTGAGGTAACTCAACTCAGATGTTAACATGCAAGGAGGCAGGGCCTTTCCAGCTCACATTGCACACAGGGGCTTGCGCCTGCTGCCAGGCCAAGGCCAGGCCCGAAGTTCAGAGGGGGAACGAAACATTGCAAATGCCAAGTGGCAATGTCTGCAGCAGTACTAGCAGCAGTGCCTGGTCACTTCCTGGGTTCACCCCAGAGCTCTGTGGCTATACTTTCTGTGGCCTCAGTTATAGTCCCCTCGAGGTGTCCAGTCCCCTCACCTTTTTCTGCAAGCCCATGGCAGGGGTGTTGCATCTCACACCAGCGTCCTCCTCGTGGTTGCAGCCCTGAGACTCGGCGTTGAACTTGCAGTCTATGATGGATTTCTCATTGCCCGTGCACTGGATCTCGTTGAGGTGGATGGGTCCAATCCCTGCAGAGGGACAATAAACAGGCGCTATGAAAGCTTTGGAAGGAAACTTTCTGGATCGGCAAGAAAGGCCGGACAATAACAACATGCCTCTCCCATCCTCAGAACTCTCCCCACTGCCTCTCATAATCAGCTCAGTGACCCAAGCCTCTTCTCTCCAGACAGAACAGTGCCAATTCTCTTGGGATTCACTTATCCCATAAGAGCAAATAAAGTTTGCTACTAATTTGCTGTGTGACCTTGGCTGATCACTCAGCCTCTCTGAATACCACTTTTCTCTCATTCTTTTTCTAGTCCAAAGGAATTGGACTAGAAGTATACGTTTCCTTCCCGACTTTAATGTTCCATGCATTTATGAATCTCAAAGGTACGACTACTGCTGTATCTGTAAGGGTCCCTGCAAGAAACAGATGGCATGTACAAATTGGATTGAGTTAGAAAAAGGGATTTTAAAAATAAAGGTATGGATGGAGTGAAGGGAAATCACAGAGCACAGTCCAGTACTCAGGAGCTAGTGATACAGGCATAGATACCACGCCTGTTACCCTCTGCCTCCCTGCTAGGGGCTATGGATTCAAAGATGGGTAAGGCAGGCCCCTGCCCCGAAAAGCTCCCAGTTCCCGGGGGAGGCAGAACTTACACAAAGGCTTGTGTTACTGACGTGGTCAGTAACAAAGATGAAGTTCACAACAGGTGCTCTGGGGCTCAAAGGAGGCCCCTGACTCTGCCGGGGGGTTCTGGAGACAGCTGGTATCGAGGCTTACTGAGGCCAAAAACCGACTTCTAGATCAACCCATATTAGCAGGCAGGAGCCAAGTTTCTATTTCCTTGGAAATTCATAAATGATGCTTCCAATTCCTTGGAATGTTATAAAATGCATAAAAACGCATTGGTGATGGCGGCTGGAAGCATCGAAGGACTAGCATGGAAAGGCTGTGACAAGGCATCGATCCTAATCAGAGCCCAGGAAGCAAGCAAGGCCCACAGCTCATGGGCACAGAGACAGTCAGGAGAGAAAACCGCATGTTGGGAAAGAGCACAAGGTTCTGTCTGGGAAACAGCTGGGCTGATCTGGTCCAAACGCCCGAGCTCTCCTCCCTCTAGGGAAGCCCTCACTGTCTCCTGCCTCCTGGACTGCCCTCTTTCTGCCTCCATCTAAGGAGAAGCCTGCCTTGAAGAAAAACCTCCATCCTCCTTCGTGGTGCAGCTTGAAAGAACTCCCACTTGTCTGAACTTCTGCTTGTTACACATCTTGCTCAAGCGGCAATGAACTGGGCAGGCAGCGTGAGACTGAATTCAGCTTGAGGTTGAAGATTAGGTTGAATCCTTGGAGAGTGATAAAGCTTTACCTCTACCTTCCTCATCTGTAAAAGGCCAATTAATTATAATATGTGTTTTGCCAGGTTGGGATTTTTTTTTGGGGGGGGGAACAAAGTTTTGCTCGGTTACCAGGCTGGAGTGCAGTGATGTGATCTCGGCTCACTGCAACCTCCGCCTCCCAGGTTCAAGCAATTCTCCTGCCTCAGCTTCCCAAGTAGCTGGGACTACAAGTGTGTGCCACCGTGCCCAGCTGATTTTTGTATTTTTAGTAGAGATGGGGTTTCCCCATGTTAGCCAGGCTGGTCTCTAACTCCTGACCTCAAGTGATCTGCCCGCCTTGTCCTCCCAAAGTGCTGGGATTACAGGCGTGAGCCACTGCGCCCGGCCCAGGTTAAGATTATGGGGAATGAAGTGTCTAAGTATGTCAAATGACTAGGGACTCAGTAAATGGTGGGCATTTTCAGTATTATGTCTTCTAGATCATCTATTTGTTAGTGTAAGTTATTTCTGACTAAGATTATTTCTTCTTCTTCTTCTTTTTTTTAATCTTGAGATGGAGTCTCACTCTGTCACCAGGCTGGAGTGCAATGGCATAGTCCCAGTTCACTGCAACCTCCGCCCCCCAGGTTCCAGAGATTCTTCTGCCTCAGCCTCCTGAGTGGCTGGAAATACAGGTGCACACCACCACGCCCAGCTAATTTTTGTGTTTTTAGTACACACGGGGTTTCACCATGTTGGCCAGGATGGTCTCGATCTCTTGACCTTGTGATCTGCCCGCTTTGGCCTCCCAAAGTGCTGGGATTACGGGCATTGAGCCACCATGCCTGGCCTGATTAAGGTTATTTCTTATTTCTCCCACTTGACATGAGCTCCTGGAGAGTGGAGTATTTGTGGAATAAATGAATTCTCCTTTCCAAGATCCAGGCTGAAGAGCACTCAACCAATGTTTGTGGATTGCTAAGACTAGAGCTCAAGACTGGACAGGATAGGTAAAGCCAACTTAAGAGCCTAGCACGCCTCAGACTCAACTGGTTGGTCTCCTTCTGGCTGAACTTCTATGTAAACTTGTGTGGCTGTCTCAGACATCTGGGGACGAGGCCTCGGGGGGCAGGGCCTCCCTCCTGAAGCACATATACCCATGGTGCATCCAAGGAAGGGCACAGAGAAAGAGGCCCAGCATGGCTCACCCTCTTCCTGCCCCATTGAGTTCCGTGGGGGGTTGGGCAGGGGGTGGAAGATGCTCCAAAGGACACTGGACTGGGCATCTGGCTTCAGCGTGCCCATGGCGTCTGTGGGCTTCTGGTTCCTTCTGCTGACCTGGGCTTGGCATTCGGCACCTTGACCTGCAGCTGTCACCTACTCCTGGGTTCTGGAGCACCCCTGAATTGCTCCTCCTCACGGTGCCTTCCCCGTCTCCACCTTGGCTCTGTTGTTCTCCACATACAAACCCTGGCCTAGGTGACCAGGAGGCTTGAGGCAGAATTAGGGCTTGGTGGAAAAGCCACGTCTAATATCATAGAGCAGTGTTTTGGCTTCCATGGGTCCAGGCCAATGAGTGGGCTGAACTGTCAACTAAGCTGGTTACAATCAGATTGTAGGAGGCACAAGAGAACAGAACAGGACATGTCACGGGTTCTGCATGTTGTAAAGCTAAGCTCTTGTTTAGAAAACCTTTGCTGGAGTTTTACATGTCACATGCATTCCTTCTTGGGGATTGCATGCAAAAGGGTTTTCAAGCCACTGCTGTAAAACTGGGGAGCTGCCCCCTCCAGTACAGGAGCCACCAGCCGCATGTGGCTATGGAGCACTTGAAATGTAGCCAGCCAGTTTGTCTACTCAGGGATGCAGACAAACTGAGATGTCTGGTAAGTGTCAAATACATCCTGGATTTCAAAGACTTAGCACCAAATATGCAAATGATCTCACTAATAGCATTCATATTGATTACATGTTGAAATAATATTTTGGATACACTGGTTTAAAGAAAATACGTTATTAAAGTTAATATCATCTTTTTAAAATTGTGGCTACTAGAAAATGCAAAGTTACATGCGAGGTTCCTGTTCTATTTCGTTTCTTTTTGAGAGACAGAGTCTCGCTATGTCACCCAAGCTGGAGAGCAGTGATGTGATCATGGTTCACTGCAGCCTACCTCCCGGGCTCAAGTGATCCTCCCACCTCAGCCTTCAGAGCAGCTGGGACCACAGGTGTGTGCCACCATGCCGGCTAATTTTTCTTTCCTTTTCTTTTCTGACAGAGTCTCCCTCTGCCGCCCAGGATGGAGTGCAGTGGCACGATCTCAGCTCACAGCAAGCTCCGCCTCCCGGGTTCACGCTATTCTCCTGCCTCAGCCTCCTGAGTAGTTGGGACCACAGGCGCCCGCCACCATGCTACTTTTTTGTACTTTTAGTGAAGACAGGGTTTCACCATGTTAGCCAGGATGGTCTCACTCTCCTGACCTCATGATCTGCCTGCCTCAGCCTCCCAAAGTGCTGGGATTGCAGGTGTGAGCCACCGCACCCAGCCTATGCCTGGCTAATTTAAAAAAAATTTTTGTAAAGGGGGGGGTCTCACTATGTTGACGAGGCTGGTCTTGAACTCCCAGGCTCAAGTGATCCTCCTGCCTGTTGCTTCCCAAAGTCCTGGGATTACAGGCGTGAGTCCTGTTCTGTTTCTATCAGACAGCACTGGTCTAGTGTTGGAACTTGTCTAATGCTGTAACTTCTTCACCAAGTATTTGTTCTGCTGACCCTACTGATTCAACTAGAACACATTCATTCATTCTTTACAACGTCAACAGCTCTGGAGCGCTGCGTGCTGGCAGCCTCGGCACTAAGGACACAGAGATACAGAAACAGGAACGCCCTAATGTGGCACGCAGCCTTGCAGGGAGGTGGAGGCACCAACAGGCAGTTGGAGTCCCGATGTGGGCGGGAGTCCTGAGGCACAGAGAGCAGAGCCTGACCAGGACCTCACATCTATGCTGGTGAGGCTGGAGCCAGTCAGAGCTGCAGGTGCTGTGCGTCCAGTCACCTTGTTTCACAGTGAAGAATCTGAGGCCCAGAAGGTTGCTCAAGGTCACCAAGCAAGCAGGTGGCCAGGCAGGGAGGAGGACTCAGATTGCCTGACTCCCAGTCGTTGCTCTTTCATGCCTCCTGGCTGTGGGTGTGGTCACTGAGTCCGTCGGCTAGAGCCAGGGCTGAGGGGCTGACCCTGTCTGCTCTGTGACTTGATATTAAATGTGGTACTTTTCCCTTTCTGCCTACTGGAGTTACCCCGCCCAGCATGACAGGAGATGATCAATCATCCACTGGTTCTTTCCAGGACAGCATCAAAAATGCCAAATGCCTCTTTCTCCCAGAGTTCTGCAGGCCCCTGGAAACCTCTGGCTGCTCTGGGCAGTGAAATAATAAGGTCACATAGCACACACCCATGATAAATGGAATGTTTATGTCATCGAGGGCCTGTTTATTCCTCAGAATGAGTGGACTCTGTCCTGTAGGCCCTGGGAGAGCACAAACCCACACGTTGGCCAATCAGTAAATAACTGCAGGGATAGTCAAGATCCAGGGAGGCCGAGTGCAGTGGCTCATGTCTGTAATCCCAGCACTTTGGGAGACTGAGGTGGGTGAATCACTTGAGGTCAGGAGTTCGACACCAGCCTGGCCAACATGGTGAAACCCCGTCTCTACTAAAAATACAAAAATTAGCTGGGTATGGTGGTGCACACCCATAATCCCAGCTACTTGGGAGGCTAAGGCAGGAGAACTGCTTGAACCCGGGAGGCGGAGGTTGCAGTGAGCTGAGATCGCACCACTGAACTGGGTGACTGAGTGAGACTCTGCTTCAAAAAAAGATCCAGGGGATCCTGAGGAGCTCACCGTGCCCAGGGAAGGAGCACTGTTATATGGCCCAGTGGAAGCTGCCAGGTGGCACAATGTGACTCAGAGTACACCCCAGACCCCCAAACTTCAGTGTACACCTGGAAGCTTGCACAGACTGGAGAATAGAGGCAGAGACATTCTGAATGTGAACAGGACTGGGCCAAGGTGGGCATAAGGAAGAGGCCCACGTCTGAGAGTTAGAAGACTTGGCTTTCAGTCTTTCTCTGCCAGCAACGATTGGGGTGACCTCAGACTTGCGTCTCTTGCACTACAGGACCTGAGGTCTCTCCAGCAGTACTGTCCATGATTTCAGGACTCTCTCCAGGCCTCTGGAATGCAGGCCTCCTTCCAACATCCGGAGACCCTGTAAGAGCTGACCAATTGCAGGCCAGGATGTGGGGACGCCGAAGAAGGAAACAACCAATGGCACTAGACAGATGAGCTCCACTTCTAGAAGGGGGAAAGCTCCACGGTCTTTGACTCAGCTGGAGGCTAAGTTCAATGCAGGATTCTAGAGCCTCACACCAAAAACCACTGGATGTGGTGTCAGGCCCTGGGCTAGTGAGGACTATCATTTCCTCCAGGCTGTGATCAGTGACCTCACCACATTCCTTTCTGTGGGGTGATGGCCCGACATCTGACACTATGGAAATATCCCCTCCCCACTGGACAGGCCACCCCACCCCGTGTCTGTAGCCCATTCTGCTTCCTACCCATCCCTTCCCAGCCATAGCAGCCGACGGTCTGCAGTGGCCTCCCTGCTGGTCAAGGCTGAAAAAATTCCAGGAAATGACTAGGACTTCTCTCGCTCAAGTCACAGTTGTCTCGGGGAGGGCTGGGCACTCCTAGACTGCACAGTCTGTTTGGGGTAAAAACCCCTCCTGTGGGCCGGGCGCGGTGGCTCAAGCCTGTAATCCCAGCACTTTGGGAGGCCGAGACGGGCGGATCACGAGGTCAGGAGATCGAGACCATCCTGGCTAACACGGTGAAACCCCGTCTCTACTAAAAAAATACAAAAAAAACTAGCTGGGCGCGGTGGCGGGCGCCTGTAGTCCCAACTACTCGGGAGGCTGAGGCAGGAGAATGGCGTGAACCCGGGAGGCGGAGCTTGCAGTGAGCTGAGATCCGGCCACTGCACTCCAGCCTGGGCAGCAGAGCGAGACTCCGTCTCAAAAAAAAAAAAAAAAAAAAAAACCCCTCCTGTTCAATGACCAAGGTTCGCAAGGATAAGTGGTGTTCGTGAGGCTTCCTGGGGAGGGGAAATGGCCTCTTCTGTGTCATCTTCTAGCTGCAACATCACTTTCCACCAAGGGACCCACTTGAAAGCCTCCTTTCCTTCTGTTTTTTTGCTCACATGAAAGATTTGTTCAGGACAGTTAATAAAAAGCAGGCCCTTTCTTAATGAGTCTGAGGACATCCGGAGGGCGGCATCTTGTTCCCTTTCTCTGCTGTCAGGCAGGGACTGTGTGCAGGGCTGCTCCGGGGAGGAAAAGTAAGATGGCATTTGGTCCTTTTGTTGTACAGAGTGGTTCAGTCTGGTGAACTCGGAGCCCTCTCCTGCAGGAGGGGCCTGAGAACCCCGCTTTTTTGGTGGGGCAGCAGAGATCAGTGGGTTAGGAGCTGGGAGATCTACGGGGGAGTATTCATTGGCCACTAATATGTTATCTCACCTTGGACGTTTACTCTGCTTTTTGGGCCTTAGCTTCCAAATCCATAAAATAGGGTCTCAATGTTCTCTAAGGCCCCTTTCAGCTCTGTCTAGGGAGAGGCCTGGGATTCTCTCCTAGGCAGCCGCCAAAGGGAGGAGGGAAAGTGAGGACTGCCCGAGAGCTCACGGCCAGCAGCCAGGCTGTGCTCACGGCACCATGCTCCCGGCACCATGCTCCCGGCAAGAGAGGCCCCCTCTAGCCTCCCCATTCCTTACCTTGCCCCAGTCGGGAGCCAGTGACTGCCTCTTTGGCACTCCCAAAGCCCAGCTCTCTGCAGACCACACTGGCCGACACCAGGTCCCACTTGTCGTCGCAGACGGTCCCCCATTCTCCATTTTTGAGCACCTCCACGCGGCCCTCCCCGATGTAGGCACCGCCTCGCAGTCGCACCAGGGGTTGCTAAAGAGACACACGGTCCTGCTGAGTACAGATGCTGATGCACGTTCAGCGGGTGACCACTGTCCCCTCCCCCTCCCTTCACCGCCACCCTGTTCCCAGGCCAGGCACTGTCTGAGAGCTGCAACTGTGCTTGATGTATGGATGTGTGTGTGTGTGTGTCATGGGTGTGTCGGGCTGTGGGAGCTTCCTCTACCGAGACAGCTCTGGTGCAAGCTCCCTTTGCAGCCCTCGCATGGATCTTCTGTCCTGGTCCCCTGGGGAGCCCATCGGGGACTGTCAATCACTCATCACCCCAACCTATGCGTGGCACAACCTTCCATCAGCACTTTCCCCACCAACTCCAGAGCCTCATGCTTTAGAGCTAGAGAAAGAAGCGCCTATCCTCCAAAGTCTGCAGATTCCAAATGGATCATAATTCTTTCTTATAACAACGTAGGTTGCTTCTAAGCAAGTTTGGATCAACCTTGCTTATAACACGGTGCTACAGTCTAGGCCTGCGGAGACTCCACAGTAGTAGGCAGGCACTGGAACGATTCTGCTATGCACAGCAACCAGAGGCAGGAGGGAGCAGACAGGAGAACGGGAAGACAGGGAGCTGGAAAGCCAAGCTTCACACAGTCACGACTCACAGAATGGATGGGGAGCCTCACACTGATTTGTCCCAGGGCTGGGGGCATGCCCAGCCTCCCCGGATTTGACTCCAAGTCCCAGCTGGCCTGACTCCAGAAGATGCAGCCAACCGGCTATGCAGAGAGGGTGGAGAATTACAGTTTGAACACCCCTAGTGTTCACTGACAGTCTGGCAGCTTTCATCTCTTTGTGGGCTTTACTGAGTTAGACAGGAGTAAGACACTCTCTACGTCTTGGTCACAGTGGATCATGTCTTACAAGATGGGAGCTGGGTCACTTGACTCCAGCTGTCCACATACCTGGGTTTGCATCTGTTTCTCTGCATGTGTGTGCATGCACGTGCATGTGTGGCTCATGTGTGTGCAAGCTCACCTGCATGCATGCTGCATGTATGCGCGTGTGTGTTTTGGAGGAGGCTCAGAAGCCTGTGAGGCTCTCAGCTACTGCTGATGCTCAATTCCACTCCACAGAGGGAGTGAGGAAGACTGTGTAGCCATTCTAAGTGTGTCACCTCAGACCAGAGTCATTGCCTGTCCTGGCCTATGTTGTCCTCAGCCCATAACTGCCTTCACCCTACCATTGATGGCCAGGCCGAGACAGGCCTGGGTGGAGGTGACCTTTTCAAGCATTCACGTCCACCAGCTACGTTGAGGGGGATGGCATCATACAAGAACTTGCCTCTCCACCAACTGTACCTTGGGGCTGGCCATGGCAGGGTGGGGTGCTGGGACAGCACCCAGATTTACAGACCTCAGGGACTGCCCTGACTCTGGCAGCATGGGGAGAAGAAGAAAGGGGAAAACGCTCAGTGGCTGCAGGATCTTTTATCCTAGCTTTGAAAGAACACCCCAAACAGAGCAAAACGAGTATAACTGCTGGCTGGCTCCAAGCTCTGTTTTCTGCAGAATGGTGGCCTCCTGCTTCCCTGACCTCCCTTCCCAAGCTGTCTTCCCACAGAGTGGACCATCCATGACCTAAGCTTAATGGAGGCAGAGTGTCCAATAACCTCGCTCCAGCCCGGTAGTGGCCAAGCAGTCGGCTGGCCCCAGAGGAAAGAAAGAAACCAAGGGAAAATATGATGTAAGGCACGCTCGCTCTGTTTTAATTGGTTTGGTATGAACTTGATTCCTTTTTTTTAAACCGCACAGTAGAGGAATTCCAAGACAGTAGGATCTGGTATTCTGGATGACACACAAGGAAAGCTCAGAGGCTCAGGCTGAGGCTGTGGAAAGGCTGTGGCCATGAAATCACACACAGGGGGCATGGAGGTTTAGGGGGTGGTGGGCTGACTGTCGGAGGAGGGGGAAGTGGCGCTGTCCAGGTATGTCCTGGAGGCACACATATGATGGTGTGGTCACCTCTGTGCTCTTCAGAGGCCCTTGAGGGGACAGAGGAGGCAGGGCCTCCTGAAAGTGCCAGGAAGTTACTCCTAATAGTTCCCACTCCCTCTGGCTGAGGAGGGCTGGGCTCGCAGCATGCATTCTGCTCCCCTCACTGAAGGCTCGGTCTTTTGTTCAAATCACCACCAAGCCCGGGAAGGGGGGTGCCCAGTGTGGTTTATCCAGCTCTTGTCATGGTGTCCCTTTTCTATTGGAGGAGTGTAATCACCTCCTTTCCAGAGCAGGTCTCAACAAAGAGGGGAGACCGCAGAGGGGAGAGGGGAAGGAGGGAGGGTAGAGGAGAGGAGACAAAGGGCATGGTTGGGGGAAGGCTGGTTGGCTCAGCCTCTGCTGCTTCTGCTCAGCTGCCTGGACCCGGCTGACACACCTGGTTGATACACTCTCTGCCCCACCCCAGAGCTCTTCTCCCTGCTCTGGCTCCCTCTTACCCCCGACTTGGTGACAGCCCACCTGGAACTCACCCCTGCCAAGGTGATGATTACTACGACCATCACGCTAATCAGATGCTGTCTCGTCTACTCATGCTGAGTCAGCACACAGTGCACTAAATACTGGGGTTTTACCTGGCACAGGGAACCAGCCCCTGAGAAATGATCAGTCACTTCTCCTATCCCTCCCTCTCCTCTTCCCAGTTGCTGTTCCCACCCACTCACCAGATAGTAGCTGTTTCCTGAACACAGAAATCACAGAGACCCTTTGATGGATACAGGAAGAAGGAAGAGGAGGAGAAAGAAAAGCGAATCAAGAAGAGACAGATAGGGCACCTGCTCTTTTTCAGAGGCTGGGTCAAGCCTACCATGGTTGGGGTACTTTACTTGTTCTAGAAAATCGGCCCGTTAGGCCAGGCATGGTGGCTCATGTCTGTGATCCTAGCACTTTGGGAGGCCAAGGCGGGTGGGCCATCTGAGGTCAGGAGTTCAAGACCAGCCTGGCAAACATGGTGAAACCCCGTCTCTACTAAAAATATAAACATTAGCAAGGCATGGTGGCGGGTGCCTATAATTCCAGCTACTCGGGAGGCCGAGGCAGGAGAATTGCGTGAATCCAGGAGCCAGAGGTTGCAGTGAGCAGAGATCATGCCATTGCACTCCAGCCTGGCAACAAGAGTGAAACTCTGTCTCAAAAAAAAAAAAAAAAAAAAAAAAAAAAGAAATCGGCCCATTGAAATGGGGCTGTTACTTTATATGGGAAGATGTTCATCTACATTTTAGGAATACACTCACACACGGTTCCACACATTCACACACGCCCACACACTCACACACACCCCCATACACACACCCCCCCACACCCACCCCCACACACACTCACACATCCCCACACACACACAGCCCCACACTCACACACCCCGACACACACACACCCCCCCCACACACACCCCACACACACACAGCCCCACACACTCACACACCCCCCACACACTCACACACCTCCCCCACACACACACCCCCCACACACACAACCCCACACACTCACACCCCTACACACACACCCCCACACAGTCCCACACTCACATACCCCCACACACTCACCCCCCCATACACAGCCCTACACACACCCTGACACACACCCCCACACACACACACCTCCGCACACAGCCCCACACTCACATACCCCCACACACCCCCCCACACACACACTCCCACACAGCCCCCCACATACACCCTCCACACACACACCCCCACACACTCACAGCCCCCCACACACACAACTGCACACACACCCCACACACTCACACACCCCCCACACACACCTCCCCACACACACACCTCCCCACACACACTCATACCCACACACACCCCCACACACACACACCCACACCCTCACACACATCCACCACACACACCCACACCCCCCCACACACATCCCCACACCCACACCCCCACACACTCACCCCCACACACTCCCAAACCCCCCACACACACACCCACACACACACATACCCCCACATACACACACCCCCCACTCACACCCCCACACACACTCATATATACCCCCACACACTCATATACACGCCCACACCCCCCCACACACTCATACACCCCCACACATACATACCCCCGCACACTCATACACACACTCATACACACCCCCCACACTCACACCCCCCCACACACTCATAATACACACTCATACACATACACGTGCTGTTTCACATAAGTATAATGTGACTAATGTATGGATGACTTAGGATAATGGCAGATTTTCTACCTTGGTGGGAGCTTTTTAAAATTGTTATCCTTTCTGTTGCAAAATAAACCAAACATGCTTGAAAACGTGTCGTTGGCTGCGTGTACTTTTCAGAGTTGGGTCACATTTCCAGTTCTCCTTTGGGAACTGTGCAGGGGCACCAGGTCCCTGTTGCACACCCTTCATCATCTGTTCCTGCTGGGTAAGCAGACAGCGCACAGCCTATGACAACTGATGCTAGGGTAGTCTTCTCCCCCAGATGGTCCTTCCCTGCAGAGGGCGCTCAGGTCTCAGAGTAAAGCAGCCATGATGGTGATCTCAGCTGAGGCCACCCTTCCTCACTCTCCTGGGGGATCCTGCCTACTCCCTCAACACCCTCCCATCCCCTCCAGGTGCCAAGTGGCCACACCTCGTGCCCTGTCCTCACCTCTGGCTTGTAGGCTTTCCGGAATCTCGAGGGTCCGTCAGGGCTGAAGACCTGCCCAGGCACACAACTCACCACGGCCGGCAGCCCATTCTCACAGGTGACATTCTTCATGGGGTCCAGTGACACCTGGGGGCCCAGCTTGCAGCTGGAGATGTGGGCCTCTGTGCCGGTGCAGTCCATGGAGAATGGCCAGTAGCGCTGTTTCCTCCGTGAGGCAAACATTCTGCAGACGGTGGGAGGGGACAGGTGATCAGGGCATCATGACACCTATCCTGATTCCTTCTGCAACGAGGCAGAACAAGAGAGACTGGGCCCTGCTCCTGGAGCTCAGCCCTGCTTCACAGAGGGGTCCTAGCTCAGTCCATTCAGCCAGCATTCACTGAGCACCTCCTAACGCCAGGCGCCACACTGGGCACTGGGGGACAGGACCCAGAGTGTGGACAAGGCCTCCTGCCCTCAGGCAGCTTTCATTCTAGGAAAGAAAGGACTCACTCAACGTAGTGAAGTAATAATAATAAT
The DNA here is from genome assembly GCF_043159975.1 of Macaca nemestrina. NCBI lineage: Eukaryota > Metazoa > Chordata > Mammalia > Primates > Cercopithecidae > Macaca > Macaca nemestrina. The sequence goes on along the minus strand of NC_092132.1, from coordinate 131,153,479 downwards.
GAAGCCCAAGAATACAGAATGCACAAAGGTATTTAAAACAGGTGAGATCCCTGGTCCTAGAAAACCCCTCACAGTCTAAGGTAAACCATTTGTTTACCCTAACTCTTCAGATAATTCCAACATAATTTGCTGTCATTCTTTTTTTTTGAGACACAGTCTCTATCCCCCCAGGCAGAAGTGCAGTGGTGTAATCACTGCAACCTCCGCCTCCCAGGTTCAAGCAATTCTCATGCCTCAGCCTCCTGAGTAGCTGGGACTACAGGTACCCACCACCATGCCAAGCTAATTTTTGTATTTTTAATAGAGACGGGGTTTCGCCATGTTGGCCAGGATGGTCTCAAACTCCTGATCTCAAGTGATCTGCCTGCCTCGGCCTCCCAAAGTGCTGGGATTATAGGCGTGGGCCAATGCGCCCGGCCCGTTGTCATTCTTTAGCTTTATTTTTCTTTGTCAATGAGCAGTACAAGCTGATTGCTAAACTCTCCCAGTGATATACAAGATTAAATTTGTATTTCCAATGAGAAGCAATGCAAACAGTCTTAAATTACTCCATCTGCTGAATCAAAGTACAATCTGCCTAGCAGTAGAAATTATAATGGAACAAAACTGCTGCTTCCTGCACCCAGGAAGATGAGTGAGGTTGAGGTTGTCTCTGTACCATATCCTAGGGAAGCCCTTAGCCTGTATTGCTAGCACAGGCAAAGTGTTCCTTTGTATGTTTCTTTTCTTTTTTTTTTTAAGGCAGAATATGGATGCAGGTAATTCAGTGTTTTTTGTTTTCTGTTTTTTTGTTTTTCTGAAACAGTAACCAACTGATAACTAATAGATTGGCTAACAAAAGGATACTGTACCTCAGTTTCTCATGTCCAAAATCAGAAGTAGTAATAGTATCTACTTCACTAGATTGTTATGATAGTTTGTTTACTTATTTGTTTGTTGTTTTTTTTTTTGAGATGGAGTCTCACTCTGTCGCCCAGGCTCAAGTGCTTTGGTGCGATCTCGGCTCACTGCAACCTCCGCCTCCCAAGTTCAAGCAATTCTCCTGCTTCAGCCTCCCGCGTAACTGGGATTACAGGTACCTGCCACCACACCGCCTAATTTTGTATTTTTAGTAGAGACGGGGTTTCACTGTGTTGGCCAGGCTGGTCTCGAACTCCTAACCTCAGGTAATCTGCCTCCCTCGGCCTCCCAAAGTATTGGGAATTATAGGCATGAGCCACCACGCCGGGCCATAAATCTGTATTTGGAGGTAGTGTCCAAATGTCTGCAAAGTCATATCATTGTAAGGAGGCCTTGGCAGGAGACCCCTTCACCCCATCTGGGTTCCGATGACTCTGGCCCTTTAAGAAGAGGCTAGCACTCTGGAGAGGTTGAGGTCTTCCGGGACCAGGGTGGTCTTGAACTCTTGACCACAGGTGATCTACCCACCTCTGTCTCCCAAAGTGCTGGGATTACAGGCATGTGCCACTGCGCCTGGCCTGTGGTGACAGTTTAAATTCGTTAATACTTGTCACTTAAAATAGTGCCCAGACGTAGGAAGGGCTACATAAGAGTTTGTGAAATAAATAAGTAAATAAATAAAATTGTATTTGGTTAAAGAAAAAAAGAAAAAGAAGAGTGAGAGGAGGGAGGGATTCCGTGGTTGGAGTGATGAGAGACGACTTTACGGAAGAGAAGACTTTAAATTGGGCCCTGAATGATGGTGGAATTCGAAACAAAGGAGGTCCAGGAAGGCCCTGCTGCCTGCTCATGCCAACCCAGCTTTTCAGGGCCCATGTGCTTGTCCCTGCATGGCAGGACCCAGTGAGACGCCAGAAGGAGCCAGCAGAGGGGACTCGCTGGGCAGGCTGACCCCAAGACAGGGCAGAGGCGAGATCCCATCCCTGCTGGTCCAGCAAGCAGTCCTGGAAGTACCTCCTTTATCTCAGTGTGAATGGAGTGTGAAGACAGAGGAGGGGCAAATCCTACAGACACAGTTATCATCTCTCCTTAACCCAAATCTGAGACTTGTTAGAATTCTAGTGTGCCTGTGAATGCAATGACACGGAATCTTGCCGAGGACTATCCACTACCCTGGCAAATCCAGGGTGCGTGCTCACCACAGCGGCAGCCCAGAGCAGAGAACTGCTCAGGAGGGCTATTAATAATTCCAGGAACCACTGCCCTCCCGACACACTTCCTGCAAGGCCCCTGCACTTGGAAGCCTACAGCATGTTCCATGACGCCCCCACAAGGGGCGGGAGAAGATACTCGGGGGGAACACCAGCTGCTTGGGGATTGGTCAGACCTCACCGCCTGCCTTGGCTCAGGAAAACCCCTCTGCTTCTGGCCATCAGTCAGCGCCACCCTCTCCAGGAACAGATGTTCTGCGTTCTAACTGGACAATGCAGAGCCCACAGCAAACAACTGTCCCCAGCAGCCCAGATCCCTCTGACATCAGCCCCCAGGAATGTGCTGCAGACCCTCTAGCACATTCAGGCCTTGCCGAGGCGCTTCTCCCCTCCTCCATCCCAGTGTTTCACTGGGGACAGGCTTCTGAGCTGCAGATGGAGGCCCTCGGTGGGTGGTGGACAGCCCACCCGGCTCCAGGCCTGGAGACTGGAGGGGTGACTGGAGTGAGTGAGGCAGCCTTGGGTGGAGTGGAGCGGGAAGCCTGCCTGTGAAAGAGGCAGCTAGGCCAATAGCTGGGCTGTAGGAAGAACACGGAGCTGGACTGATTCAACCAAGAGTCCTACCCTGACCTAGAGTGAAGGCAGATGTGGGATCCTGCCAGCTGCTGAGTACAACTATTTCCATGATGCTTTCTGGAAGTGGGGAAATAGCACAGGATGGATTTGAGATGGACTTAAGCTAAAACCCCATAAGCCCCCACTTTGATGTTCTCAGTCTCTTAGAATTAGTGTAAGCTCAGAACCAGTGGCTAGTAGTCCGAAAGATCTGATTATTTCCTTTTCTCCAATGCATGCTCATCCTGGTGAAAGGTGCCTTTGGAGAAGTGGGAGAAAGAATACAGTATAAATTTCTGGCAGGGTACCAGGGTGCTTCCTTGAGGGTACCCAGCCTTTCCCTCATCCAAGAACTGGTAAAACTGGCTCAAGTATGGGAATGGATTGAGGGGTCATGACTCTGCTTTTATGATTCGGGATAGACTTTTGTTTGCTTGGCCTAGAACTTTTCTGCTTATGCAGATTATTAAGTACGAACTTAGTAGGCTTCCTGTCTATTTCACTTCGAGGAACACCATGATCAACCAGCCAACACCACAGGTCTGCAGCAGTCAGACTGATCGCTGCTTTGACTCCAGTGTCCAATAAGGTCAGCATGTCCACCTTTGGTAGTACTACAGCCACGGGACCCCTGCCACCCTGAAGCCAATTACTCCCATCGCATTCAGGTCACTGGTTCAGTGGCTGCTGTTCCTGCTGTGAGTCCTGGCCTTCAGAGAAGAGTGATCACAGCTCCTCAAGGAGGCTGGGGCTCCTTTCATATATTTACTTTTCACCGTCAAGGTGAAAGGCGTGTCTTCAGGACAGTGTGGGTGAGGAGGTCTTAAAGGTAAGATCCATTCTAACATTCAACCTCCCTAAGCTTTTGAATTCTGTCTTCTACACACAACAGAGGCAGGGTCAGCATTTCTGCTTACTCACTGTGGGCCACACTTTGGTCCACATTTCAGTCGATCCACCAAGCAAACTGCTGGAGGCCTTTCTAACTTTCTGAGCTGCAACATTAAATGCAGAATCTCTGCTTAGAGAGCTCATTTCAATTAAATGATGTCAGTATTGAGATCCTACTTTCGGGAGAACAAAATCATGACTACACAATGCTCCCTCCCGGCACCAGGAATGGGGGCCTGAAGTTTAAGCTTCATTAGCTTCAAGGTACATGCATTGCACCCCAGCCCGACGTGGAAGTCAGTGCCATGGCCAAGCCAATCGGAGAGCAGCCCTTGGTGAGGAGCCCCTGACTCTACCTGTGGCTGCAGAGGCCTCTGGGGTGTGTGCAGGTAACTGGGGGGTATTAGTCCATTCTCATGCTACTAATAAGGACATACCTGAGCCTGGGTAATATATAAAGGAAAGAGGTTCAAAAAACTCAACAGTTCCACATGGCTGGGGAGGCCTCACAATCACGGCGGAAGGTGAAGGAGGAGCAAAGGCACGTCTTACATGACAGCAGGCAAGAGCGTGTGTGCAGGGGAACTGGCCTTTATAAAACCATCAGGTCTCATGAGACTTATTCACCATCATGAGAATAGCATGGGAAAAACCCAGTCCCATGATTCAGTTACCTCCCACTGGGTCCCTCCCACGACATGTGGGGTTATGGGAGCTACAGTTCGAGATGAGATGTGGGTGGGGACACAGCCAAACCGTTATCACTGGGGGAAGCAGAGGTGCTGAGGAAGAGCTGCAGTTGGAGGCCGGGGGCAGCTCTAAGGCTTCCGAGTGGCCACCAGCCCAGCAGGTTCACAGAGGGAGCCAGTCCAGTAAGGCAGCAGTGGGGCGGGGGGCCCAAGGTGGGGGGCCCTCAGGGGTTAAGCAGGTGAGTTTCTGAGGCTATAAGGTCCTTCAGGGACCTTGGTGGATACATGGAGATTACTAACTCCACCCCAGACCGAGAATTACTTTGAAAATAATTTCCTGCATAGAGTGGGCAGTGCTGCAGGGCGGGAGGGAAGGGGTCCCTTCCTGGGCCTCAGAGGTGTGCTGCTAGCAACAGCAGCCACAAACTGTAGGAAGAGGGAAAGGGACACGGGAAAGATGCAACCGGAAGCCACCGCTTCAAGTGCCAGGCAGGGGAGTGGTCCTCAGTCTGGCCTCCAGACCTCTGCAGTCCTCAGCCTCTGAGCAGGGCCCACTGATATCCCTAGGCCCAGGCCAGTTGTGCCCCAGCCCTCAGACTGGCCAGTGCTTCTGAGCTGGCCCTACCCCAGGGAGAATAGGAGCTGCAACGGTGCCAGCAGGTGGAGACTGCTGGGTGGTGCTCTCCCTAGAGAGCTGGGCTGTCCTGCAGGCTCTGCTAGGTGTGGGCTGTGACACCCTGAGTCCACTGCCCTTCAGGCCTCTTCCATGCAGATCCAGGGCTTAGGCCAGTGGTCTCTGAGCCTTACAATTCCCTAGGAGTCCTAGTTTTGCTGGCAGTTTAGCCCCGACAGCCCACCGAGGCACACAGAGTCTTCCCAGCACCTTTCTCTTTGGGGCACATGTAGGCCTAACTGTCAACTGACTCCCAGACACGAACACAAAATGACAGGGACAAGCTGAGAAGGTCGTGCTTCCCCTCCCACTCCTCCGCTAGGAAGGCCGCCCCATCTCTCCAACTAGAAGGCTGCAGGAGGGGTTGGTTTCCAGCAGCTTCTGTTCTTCATCTCCCATCCTGCAGACAGCACCACCCACCACCCGCTCCTTGGATCGCTCTCAGCCTTGGAAGCCTTGTCCTCCCCGTCCTTGAAAAGGCAAAGCCACAGACGCGAGGGTGGGAGGGGCAGGGGGGGGTTCCAATCCAGCACGTAACAGGATTACCCAGGGCCCAGCTGCTGAAACTGGCCTGAGATCAACTCCTCAAAAGCCGAGAAGGACTCCGGACTGGCCACAGTTGGGAGATGGCTTCCAAACATCATCTGAATGAGGCGCGTGCTGTCCAGCTCAGAACTGCGCCAGGCTGGGGGCACTGGTAGGGCCAGCCAGGTAGGAAGCCTGCCAGGGAGGGGGTTTGCTTTTCTTGGCTCCAACTGGTTAGAAAAGCTGAGAAGGTGTCACCAAGGAAGGAGTCAGGTGGGAGTTCTCCAAAGTATTCAGAGGATGGCGACTCCTGGTGCCAACAGGAAGGTCTGGGCCATGTCTGGGGACTGGGATCACCATGGTGGTCACCCTGGGGTGTTGTGTGCTTACCCAACTGGGCAGCTCTGCGGCCGCACTCATTCACCCACACAGGGGGCTGGGGGCTGGGACCAAAGTATGGCCCACCCCATCCAAGCAGGGCTGGGCCAGGGTCAGGGAGGGATATGTGGTCTGCCCAGACCCCAGGGAGCTGGTGAGTAGAGCTGGGGCTTCAAGCCAGGTCTCCTGACTCAGAAGCCATGTCTTTTCTTCCTCTGATTTGGAAGGAAAGAGACAGTGCTGAGAGTCTGCGCTCTCTAGGAGTGTGGACCCTACAGCTGGACACAGGGGACCTCCAGAGGCCAGGATCTGCCCCTTCCTGGTTCTATCGCCTTTCTCCAGTTTACTCAACTCTGAAACAGACTCCTATTTCCCAGTGGTGTTGTGAGGATTAAATGACTGAGAATAGTGCCTGGAACACTGTTAAGCCCTTAGTAAAGAGACGCTACTATTTCTATCATTATTAAGAGGAGGGAGGAAGACCCCATGATCAATCAGGTATCCCAAGTATATGCAGCCATCAGCTTGTTGGGGTGCTGGAATACTTCCATTGGACACCCCTAAGTCAAACGACTCCAGGTTCTGTCCCTGTCTACTTCTTTCCCCTACTGGGAAATATTAACCTTAGAGACCATCACAGCATTGTCAGATTTAACTGGGATTGGATGAAGTGAGCTGCATTGATCAGTTTCTCAACTACCTGCTGCAATTTCCAGATTTCTCAGAAGAATCATTTGCCGAGGGCAAGTAAACATTTCTTCTTAAGTTGGTGTTGTCTCTGCCCAGCCCGGCCAGGGTATTGTCCTAGCTTAGCTCATGCAGTCCCTGAGCTGGCCGGCAGCACCCCGAGCTGGGGTTATCTGGACTGGGGATACCTTGCACCTCACTGCTGCAATATGCCTTCCCTCAGGCTACTCTAGGGATTAGGGTCTATCTCCTATAGACGTGTGAGTTCCTCAAGGGTAAGGATGCCACGGGGCGCCCTTGAACTTGCTGCCTGGCCCGGCCCAGGAACTCTATGCAGGTTGCCTGCAGGTATACTAGCTGGCCTGGCCATGCCTGGCCAAGGAAAGGCCACCGCCAGCGTGGACTCTTTTAACCAGGTAGGCAGGGCAGATACCCTCAAAACCACCTGTGTGGTGCAGTCCTCTTACTTGTACACTTTGGTGTTGTATGTCCTCTCCCCAGGGAAGCCGAACATGCCGCAGACCACGCGGGAATTCTTGGCCGTCCAGTGCTTGTCACAGATCTGCTTCCAGGTCTTGCCCTCCTTCACCTCCACGTAGCCCTCCGTCACCGGGGTGCGCTTGCGGTAGGCCGAGAGGATGGCTCGAATCCGAATGTCCTCCACCTGGATATTCAGGTTCTGGGAAGAAGGAGGTGTGGAAGGAGAGGGTTACCCTTCTGGCCTGCCTGCAGACACACCAGGCAACCAGTCCTTCTTTAGCGATTACCGGCCGGGCCTGCTGCCGGCCTGCCTGTGCCCTTGGACCCCGCAGTCAGCTCTGGGCACCTCCGAGGGGCACATGGCCCAAGCTGCAGTTAGAAAGCGCTATGCATGGGAGGTAGTGAGGCTGCCAGGACCCAACAGGGAGTGGGGTGACCTGGAACAGTCAGGGAAGACTCGGAGAGCCCATGGGCTTCTCCCACATCCAAACCTAAGATCTTGGAGAGCAAAGGGCAGCGGACTCCTCCTGCACAGGCCTCGAAATAAATGCATGGGAGAGAAAGTGTTCTTTGAATGTGGATTTTGCATTTCACTCCAAAGTACCTGTGTATGTGCCTGTGAGTGTGTCTGTGTGTGTCTCCCTGATTCATCTTTCAGTAAAACTTGAGTTTCAGATAGAGGAGCCCCAGATGTCCTGAAGCTGGTGGTGCCACCCTGCAGACTACCGTATACCCCAGGGGTGGGCATTCCTCTGTTCAAAAATCCTTAGAGAGGCCTGAGAGAAGGGTCAGGGCTTAGAGAGAAAGGAAGCAGAGATTCCTGGCGTTGAGTGTGCTGTGTGCAGAGACCCACACCTGCCGGCAGGGATCAGGGAGGTAGGATTGGGGACAACTATTTGGCTGCAGCAAGGAAAGGAGAGACTGCAAACGCTTTGAGGTTCCCTTCCCATACCCACCCCACCCATCTATCTGTGGAGTAAAGGACAGGGGCTGGGGTCAGGGTTGGAAAAATTCATTGGCAGGGCTCTTTGGGAGGAAGTAGAGGAGGGCTGGAGGGGCATGGGCGGGAGGAAGGCGCCTGGCTGCCTGCCACATGGGCGCTCCTCCTCCCTCGACGTGGAGCTGGAATGTCCCTGTACCACCTAGACCTCCCGGGGATGTGGAGGAGAGGGGGCCTCAAGAGGCTAAGCTGGATGAGAGGAGCAGAGGTTCCCTGGAGTTACAGTGGCACTTTTTAATGCCTTTCCAAGACATGCCATAACAGGCTCCAAATTCTATGGAAGCTCCCTCCCGAATCAGTCACCGCCAGCCATCACCAGCTCTTCCAACAGTCCCTGACTGAGTCCCTGCCTCCATCTGTCTGCCACAGGGCCACTCACCAAAGAGCCTCTTTTTTCTTTTAATTAATTAATTCTTAATCTTTTTTGAGGCAGGGTCTCACTCTGTTGCCCAGGCTGGAGTGCAGTGGTGTGATCAGGGCTCACTGCCGTTTCCATATCCTGGGCTCAAGCAATCCTCCTGTTTCAGTCTCCCAAGTAGCTGGGAGTACAGGTGTGTATCACCATGCCCAACTAATTTAAAAATATATTTCAGAGACGAGGTCTCACTATGTTGCCTAAGGTAGTTTCGAACTCCGGGCCTCAAGGCATCCTCCTACCTCAGCCTCCCGAAGTGCTGGAATTACAGGTATGAGGCACTGCAGCTGGCTCTTTCTAAAACACAGATCTAACCTTGTCCCTTGGCTAGCTCCTCTTTGTCTATGTAATACCCTAATATTGAGCAAAATGCTCTCAGCCATTCAAGACTGATTCCACCTATGCCTCCAGCCCCCTCACTGTTCCCAGCTTCACATGGATCAGCAAACACCACGAATTGCAGCATATAATAGCAACAGCTACCGCAAAGCACACGCCAGGTGCCCAGCCCTATGTGAAGTGCCTTCCTTGCGTTCTCGTACTTAACCTCGCATGCTGTAATGAGGTGGTTGATAGCTATTACCATCCCCATCTTACAGATGAGAATACCAGCTGACTCCAGTTCCCTCCCCAGGGCCACCCCGAGGTGCACGGGAAGACACACACACTGTGAGTGGGTCAGGGACTGGGAGTTGGGGCTGGTCCAAGCGGGGCTGGAAGGTAGGAGGAACCCAGCACCCCAACTGCCCCAGCCCTGTCCAGCCAAGATGCAAATGAACCACGAGTTTGAACAAACCATTCTTTGGGTGCCCAGGGATTCAGGTCTCCTTGCCACAGCCTTCAGGGTCTACAGCCAGGCCACGCTCTCAGGTCCTGAAAGGCGGTGGAAAGTACGTGGGCCTGGAGTGATGGCACTTGGCTCCGTTTCCTTTCCACCACAGCAGAAGGAATGCTGCCAGCGGCAGGATTATGCCTTCCAGTCTGGATGCTGGATCCTTTACAGCCTCATTCAGGCCGCAGGACCCGTGCCACCAAGACACGTGGACAGGGGCGAGCCAAGAAAGGGCCTGAGGTCTAAACCCAGCCCACGAGCCAGCCCTCTTCTGTCTCTTCCCACCTCAGGAGGCCGGGCTGGAATTCCAGTGTGTAACTGTCATGCCCAGAAGGAAAGTTACTGCCTAGCATCAGGCCTGTGCTTCACGGGGCAGGCGGCCCGGGCTGACCTTCAGTTCACAGATCCTCTCCCCTGCATTGGGCAGCAGTGCCGGCTCGCTGCAGGGAAGATGTGACCCCCAGCACCTGGCCTCCACAGGAGGAGGAAGAAGGTCCAGCTGGAGGAGCTCAGTAGACCCCACTGGAAAGAGTTATGCGGGCCTGAGGCCAGCATACACCAACCCAAACGCCAAGGGAGCTTGCACTCGTTCCTGCGATGATGCAGGACAGGTTCCTCCACTGAATATGGCTGGTGGGAAGAGCCTCGGGGGCTCTACGATGAAGGCAATGCAACCTGGAGAAGAGAAAGAGCTAGCACCAGGGGTCATCATCCTCATTCTTCCACCGACTCACTGCATATGAGTTTATGAATCTCTCTCTCTGTGTGTGTATGTGTGTGTGTGTGTGTGTGCATGCATGGTGATATGTGCTTGATGGTCTGTGTGTGTGTGGTGTGTATCTCTAGGTCTGTGTGTGTGCACGGTGGTATACGCATGATGGTGTGTTTCTGAGTGTCTGTATGTCCATGTGTCATATAAGCCCCTGCATATGTGTATGTGTGTGTCTCTCTGGGATTGTGTGTCTCTGGGATTGTGTCTGTGTGCATGATGATGTATGCATGACAGGGTTGTGTGTGTGTGTGCCTGTGTGTCATGTGGGTCTCCGTGTACTCTCTGTATGTGTCTATGACACATGGGTCTCTGAATGTATAAAGTATGCATCTATTTGTGTGTCTTGTGGAGGAGGAAATTCTGAAAGGATCTTGTTCCTTGCAAGGCCTTAGGAAAACAGTCAGGATATGCTTCGCATTCATTCCTTCAAACTGGAACATCTTCTCTTCTTCTCCCTCCAAAGAACCAAAGCCTTCCCAGTCTTTAAGGCGCAAATCCATCTTATTCATTCATTCATTTAACAAAACGCAGTCTCTGCCCTCCCTGGGCCTTGCTGGGCTTCCTTCTTACACCCCAAGCCCAGCAGCTTTGAATAATGACAGCTATGGGCATCATTTATTAAATACCAATTAATTGCAGGCTAGGTTTCATTCAGAAAACTTTACATCCACTCCATTATTTAATCCCCATGGCAGCTTTCAAGATGGTTCATGGTCCACCCGTTTAGAGGTAAAAACATGATAAATCTTCACAAGCTTTTGGAAGTTACCCAAGTTCACACAGCCAAGAAGTAGGTAAACAAGTATGCAAATCGAGTTCTGACTCCAAACCTGTGCTCCAGGCTCATAATGACCACTGGTCTCTGAGCAGTCCTCATCTCATGCCTGTGTCCAATACATTGGTTGGTACTGAGAGTGACTCACCCAGGGCAGGGCCTGGGGCCCAGAATTCTGGGTGTCCCCTTCAACCAGCTGAAGGGGGCTGGTGCTGTGCACATTGCAAGCCCAGCGCCCCATGTCGAGGGGCAGTGAGTCAGACTGGATTGTGTACGTGAGGGGAGAGCTGGGCTCCCGGCATTCTTGTCTTCAGGCCAGCGGGCGGAGGCAGGAAAACCCTCTGGGGCACACATTCGATGCTCACACTAGCTAACCAGCTCGCAGACACTTAGTTAGACGTCTCAGAAAACACACACACACACTTCACTGCTGTGGAATCCCTTCCATGACCACAAGTGTTAGGATATTTTTTGCCCCAGGAGTTCAGTCCCAAAAGTGAAGAGAAAGTTTGAAATATAAAAATATATACACTTTTTTTTTTCTTGTTTTAAATGAAAGGCACTCTAGACTTGCTAGTTTAAAATTCAGCTCCAAATGCCAGAAGCCGGTCAAACACCCTGCACATATTAAAATTCAAGCTAAAACCTGATGCTGTCCCTCTTGCCAGAGACAACAGTACACCCAGGCCTCCAGAAAGCTTCCCTCCAAGAGACACACAGACACTCCGGGAAGCGTGGTCCTCAGAGCTCATCACATCCTCCAGCAGGGCCTGAGGCTCTGGGAGTGATTTGCATCCGCTCCCAGAAGGGAAACCCAAGGCACAGCCAGGCAAGGGACTTGTCACTTCAGCCGGAGAGGAAGGGAGCTCTGGGCTCTGACTCTCATGTTTATGCCTGAATGACATTTAATATTTGCAGCATCTGTTCATGACTTGCCAATTCCAGGATGCGATAGTCTGGGTCTGTCGCCAGTGAGGAAAAGTCACCCATTTTGAAAGTCTAGCTGGAAGTTGCATCAGGGAAAGGTACAAGGAGAAGCAAGTCAAGCAAGCCAGACTACGTGAATCCACATCACAGTTGCCCTAAACTCTCAGCACTAGGCACGTTGGCAAGGCTGGGTCTTAGCTCAGCAGTCATTCTCCTTCCCTCTGTTCTAGAGGTCATAATTTAATATCAGCCCAGGCTTTCTGACCTGAGAGCTCATCCTGGGGGTGAGGAGGGGTGGGAGGATAATGCTGGGAAGACATAACATCATGCCAACATCTCAACGAGAATGCATGACTGTCAACTCTAGCCAGCCTCTAACTCACCTCGCATGCAGCCTGCCACAACCACCAGCAAGTTCCTGCATCTTCCTCTCAGAGCCTGCAGCTTTCTTACTTTGGCTATCTAAAAACAAAACAGGGCCGGGCGTGGTGACTCACACCTCTAATCCCAGCACTTTGGGAGGCTGAGGTGAGCAGATCACTGGAGATCAGGAGTTCAAGACCAGCCTGGGCAACATGGTGAGACCCCATCTCTACTAAAACAAACAAACAACACAAAAAATAGCCGGTCATGGTGGTGCATGCCTGTAATCCCAGCAACTCAGGAGGCTGAGGCAGGAGAATCACTTGAATTCGGGAGGTGGGGGTTGCAGTGAGCCCAGATTGTGCCACTATACTCCCAGCTGAGGTGACTCAGTTGAGCAAGACTCTATCTCAAAAATAAATAAATAGATGGGGCATGGTGGCTCACGCCTGTGATCCCAGTACTTTGGGAGGCCGAGGTGAATGGATCATTTGAGGTCAGGACCAGTCTGACCAACATGGTGAAACCTCATCTCTACTAAAAATACAAAAAAAAAAAAAAAAATTAGCTGGGCATCTGTAATCCCAGCTACTTGGGAGGCTGAGGCAGAAGAATCACTTAAACCCGGGAGGCGGAGTTGGCAGTGAGCTGAGATTGCGCCACTGCACTCCAGCCTGGGCGAAAGACCAAGACTCCGTTTCAAAAAAATATAAATAAATAAATAATAAAAACAAAACAGGCTGGGTGTGGTGGCTCACACCTATCATCCTCATGCTTTGAGAAGCTGAGGCAGGAGGATGGCTTGAGGCCAGAAGTCCAAGACCAGCCTAGGCAACAGAATGAGATCTCATTTCTAAAATAAAAAAGTTAAAAAATTAGCTGGGCACCAGCAATCCCATTACTGCGTGTATTCCCAAAGGATTATAAATCATGCTACTATAAAGACACATGCACACGTATGTTTATTGCAGCACTATTCACAATAGCAAAGACTTGGAACCAACCCAAATGTCCATCAATGATAGACTGGATTAAGAAAATATATACATATACACCATGGAATACTATGCAGCCATAAAAAAGGACAAGTTCATGTCCTTAGCAGGGCCATGGATGAAGCTGGAAACCATCATTCTGAGCAAACTATCACAAGGACAGAAAACCAAACATCGCATGTTCTCACTCATAGGTGGGAATTAAACAATGAGATCACTTGGACACAGGGTGGGGAACATCACACACCGGGGCCTGTCGTGGGGTTGGGGGAGGGATAGCATTGGGAGAAATGCCTAATGTAAATGACGGGTTGATGGGTGCAGTGGGCCAGCATGGCACAGGTATACCTATGTAACGAGCCTGCATGTTCTGCACATGTACCCTAGAATTTAAAGTATAATAATAATGAAAAAAAATTAGCTGGGCACGGTGGTACCTGCCCATAGTCCTAGCTCCCAGGAGGCTGAGGTGGGAGAATCACTTGAACTCAGGAGTTTGAGGCTGCAGTGAGCCAGTATTGTGCCACTCTACTCCAGCCTGGGCAACAGAGCGAGATCTCCTCTAAGAAACAAAACAAAACAGGGGCCTCCCAGATACAGACCCATGTCCCAACTACCAGCTTGACACTTTCCTCAGCATCTGAAATCAAACACATTCAAGATGCCTTCACCTCTTCCTCTTTTCATTGAGTCACCGAGGGATGCACCTGCCTCCAGCTTTGCAGACCTTTGTGACCGTCTCTCTTCCTCACTCATGCGCCCATTCAGCCCAAGCAAGACCTTCTCTTTGCCCTTCTATTAGCTTGCCATTCTCACTCCCAATTCCCAGTCAGCTGTGCAAGGGGAATTGTGGGAGCATAAGAAAGGGCGTGATAATGCTGTCATCTCACCTAGGCCCACACTGTCTCCTGGCCCCTGGTTTCTTCTCCCATCCGTTCATCCTCTTTGACCACAGTGCATTCAAGGGTCTTGCTCAGATCTTCCTGGTGGCACCCCCGTGTTAGGCCCAAACCACACCCTGCCATTCTCCATCCCTTCTTTTTACCTATCAGAATCCTGCCAACCCTCAGGGAAATTGTTAATCATTTGCTCATTCAAAAATATTTGTCCAGTGCTACCATGTCCCAAGTGCTGTGTGAGACTCTGAAAGGATAGGCACGGTCCTCACTGTCATGAGGTCCATGATCTAGAGGAGGAGAGGCAGTACCAGCACCTCTGTGAAGCCCCCTCCCCTGCCCCCAAATAGCACATCCACACATTTCATTTCTTCTTTATTCCTCCAGCACTGGCATCTGGTGACTCATGAGTTCTTGGCTTATGCTGACTATCTTGTACTAGTATTTACTTTTCCGCATCCTTTTGCCACTCAATTGGACTGTGAATTCCCTAAGGGCAAAATTGTGCCTTATTCATTTTTTTATTACCCACACAGTAAGAAATTATTACTGGTTCCTTCCAACCATGTCTGAGGACTCACTATAGCCAGACACAGAGTGGGTCCTCAAACATGTTTGGAAGGAACCAGTAATGATTTTTTCAAAATCCAACAACAGGAGTTTAGCTTAGCTAGACATGCTGTGCGCCCAAGTTCAACATTTTAATAAAGGCCGGGCGCGGTGGCTCAAGCCTGTAATCCCAGCACTTTGGGAGGCCGAGACGGGCGGATCACGAGGTCAGGAGATCGAGACCATCCTGGGTAACACAGTGAAACCCCGTCTCTACTAAAAATACAAAAACTTAGCCGGGCGAGGTGGCAGGCGCCTGTAGTCCCAGCTACTCGGGAGGCTGAGGCAGGAGAATGGCGTGAACCCGGGAGGCGGAGCTTACAGTGAGCTGAGATCTGGCCACTGCACTCCAGCCTGGGTGACAGAGCGAGACTCCGTCTCAAAAAAAAAAAAAACAAAACAAAATAAAACAAAACAAAACAAAACAAAAACATTTTAATAAAGACTTTTTTCTATTCTTTGTTTAATGCAAAATAAACAGCTACGTAGTCCTCCCCTCTCTTCCTAACATAAGCATGACTTGTGTGACTTAAGGACAGGAGAACATCTGTGCTTTGTCCAGGCATCCTTTTGTCACCTGAGCTCCCTAACACCCTCTCCCCTTTTCCCTTGAGATCTGACACCAATAAATAGTTACTGAACTGAATTAAAAGCCGTCTGATCCTCAGCACACAGTTAGATGGCTTGGCTAAGTGGGTATTATCTGTACACAGTATGAGGCATGCTGTATTCCAGGAGTCTGGCTATGTTGTAATTATCCCTTTTTGATGATCCAATCAGAAACTCTTAGTTTAACGGGCTTCTGGGGGGCTGAGTGCAGTGGCGCATGCCTGTAATCCCAACACTTTGGGAGGCCGAGGCGGGTGGTTCACCTGAGGTCAGGAGTTTCAGACCAGCCTGGCCAACGTGGGGCTCTACTAAAAATACAAAAATTAGCCAGGCGTGGTGGGCACGCACCTGTAATCCCAGTTACTCAGGAGGCTGAGGCAGGAGAATCACTTGAACCCAGGAGGCAGAGGTTGCAGTGAGCCGAGGTCATGCCATTGCACTCCAGCCTGGGCGACAAGAGCGAAACTCCAACTCAACAAAAAATAAGCTGCTGGTAACGTTCTTTAGCCTGTGACTTCTTGATGGAAGAAAGTGGGAGAGGAAAGGCATTTCAACAATTTCTGTTCCTCAGCTCTAGGCGACAGAGGCCAGTGGGGGTAGGGTGGGGGTGGCCTGGAGAGCTGAGGTCATGCTGACACCACCAAAGGAAAGAGCCGGTAGTCTGTTGGGGCCTTCCTCCTGTAAATCAAAAGCTTTGCAACACTGCTGGAAAACTGAATGCTCTGTGTTTCATTTTCCAAGCAGGCAGCCACTTGGGTAGGTAACAGAGGCTGCTTTTTTGGAGAATGGGCAAACCCTGCTGTCGACAGGAAGCCGGTGGGACACCTGCTCCAACAACCAGCCCCTGTGACCCAGCAGTTCCTCCTGTCCTGGTCAGGCCCGACTGCCCACCACACAACCTCATGGTGAATCTGGGGTTCTCTTCACAGCCATCCTCACCATGGTAACATAGTCATGATGCATGAGATTGTTTCTCCACTGCTGGACGGTAAGCTCGAGGTGGGCAAGATGGTCCGTTCCATCACTCCCTGTATCCTCATGCCTAGTGTAGGGTCTGGTGCTGAATTGAAATGTATTGAGTGAATGAACGAACAGATCCTTAGCAACAGGCTCCTGGGGATGGGTTGGGGGAATTCCATGGCACTGACACCCAGCATGGCTGAGGTGACTCAAATAAGCCACTTAGGCGCATTGCAGAACCAGGCTGACCGATGCCCACTCTGCCCTAGTCACGTCACCAGACCTCCCTGCAGAGTGGATCTGCCCACGCAGGGCAGGCAGAGGCTTTCTCTGGCCCAGCTCAAGCCCCCACTTCCTCCAGATAGCAACTATCCCACAGGTTTCCTCATTCACCTCTCTCTTCTCCAAACTGCCATGCATTTGAGCACCCAATCACATTCTTCAAAGTTTGAGTACATCCTGTTCATTTATTTATTTCACCTAAAACAAATTATAAGCCTCCTTATTCATGTGTGCTGTCAAATAAATAGAATGTTATGTATTGGTTTATTTCATCTCACAAACAGTTATAATGGTATTTATACTTTTCAAAGCATTGTATCTACAACAGCCGGGTCAGAAACCAGGTTCCCATCTGTTATCCACATACACACCCTTCTGCATTTCAGATGTTCAGTCGGGAAAATAGGTCACTCTAGAACTACTTGCTTTGTGTGTCCCTTTTGGTAGCTGGCAAGCCCTGGCTACATACAGGCTCTTAGTAAATAGAATCGTGGAATGTGAGGGCTGGACAGGATCTTTTTTTTCTTTTTTTTTTTTTTTTTTGAGATGGAGTCTCCCTTTGTCGCCCAGGCTGGAGTGCAGTGGTGCAATGTTAGCTTAGTACAACCTCCACCTCCTGGGTTAAAGCGATTCTCGAGTAGCTGGGACTACAGGCACGCGCCACCATGCCCAACTAATTTTTTGTATTTTTAGTAGTGGGGGAGGGGGGGTCTCGTCACATTGGCCAGGCTGGTCTCGAACTCCTGACCTCAAGTGATCCACCCATCTTGGCCTCCCAGAGTGCTGGGAATATAGGCATGAGCCACCGTGCCCAGCCCTGGACAGGATGTTATATATCCTCTTGCCCAAGAAGTAGGAGAGACAAAACCCAGGAGAGCTACATCTGATTGTCCAGCCAGACAGTTCAGTAAAACTGAGAGTTCAGAGGCTGTGGGCCTCCACCTTGGCTCCTTCTGCCCTTGCCGAAAAGTCCGGTGCAAACTATCCCCTGGCTACCATTTCTCTTCCTCTTACAGAGAGAGGCCATCCAACTACCCTGTGACCATCCAGGAATGGGGTCTAAATTTAGGCGTGGGGGGACCACTACCTTCTAAACTGCACAGAGGTGAAAATAGGCCCCCTTTTTTCCCCAGACCACCCAGTGCAACCTCTCTGGTGGGAGTCAGGGGAAGGATGAGATTCCTGGCTGGGAAGGTTCAGAATTTTCAGAAGTCCTTCTAGAGACCTTTCCCTTTTAGGCTGAAGCCCTCCACCCTCGGCCGCCCCCAAACAGACAGAGCTGCCGCTGGGAGGGCAATGCTGAAACATTTGGCAGCTGACTGTAACTAATAAAAACCTGGACCCAAGGAATTTTAAAAATTTACAGCAGCCTCAGTCTCTGTGGTTAAGACGAGAAGAAAGGGCTTTTTCAGGTCTCAGCATCCTTCCAGACGAACGCGAGAGAGTAGAGAATAGGGGGACCGGGTTCTCCCCTTGGGTGGAAAGAAATGGCTTTCTCCTCGTTCTGTCCTCATCGTCCCTCTGTTGGCCCCTCCAGACCTCCTGCGCTGCCCACTTTCACAAATGGGAAACTGAGGCTTGGAGGTCACTCAGGGGATAGGCAACACCTAAATCTATCTCACAGCCTGGGGATTTTCCAATCAGTTCCGGCAATGGAATTGCTTTTTGCAAAAGAGCCTTTAAAGGATGGGTAAGGAAGAAGGTGGGGTGGGGTGGGGTGGGGTGGGGTAAAGAAAAAAGACCAAAACGTTTCCTGATTAGCGACACACAGCCCAGCCACGAGGCTTCCTGTGAGAGCACATGACAGGGCAACGTGCAGAGCAGCCGGGGAGCAGAGGTTTACTCAGCAGGGCATCTGGATTTGTCATCTTTCCTTATCTAATGCTTTTTCCAACCAGTCTACCCGCCACAGGCAGGAAACAAAGCCTCTCCATTTAAGAGGCTCTGAAATCCTGGGAGGTTTGGTTTGGGCTCTGTTTTCCAGGTTTAAAAGAGATCTGTTCATTTGGAGCCAAGAGTATTTCACATTTGCTTATTTGCTCCTACTTACCTCCTTTTAAGAAAGATTTGAGGATTGACCTAAAACTGATTTTCTTTATATCCAGACAAACTTCTGTTTTGTAGGACAGTATCCAGAGGCCCAAGAAGGGTCAGTCACTGGATATATAGCTGTGAGTTCCAGTCTCCACTGGGACTGGAACCCAGGGGTTCTGCCTTCAATTCTGGAGTCCAAAACTGAGAATATACAATAAGATATGACGGCACAGCCTGTGTCAGAAAAGGGGAAAACTGAGAACCTGCCTGGTTAATTTCCTGGATGAAATGAACCAAGGCTGGGGATTCAGTGGTAGGACTAACCCAGGGCAGCACTTTTAGAGTCTGCAAAGCACTTTTACAGAAATCATCTGAATTTTTTCCCCTACAGAATATTTAAAACTACCTTGTAAATGATGAATGCACACTACGTCATTCTGATGGAGAAACCATTGCCACTGAACTACAGACCGTCACAGCTGGAAGGGATTGAATTCAACTCGCTCGACACTTGCCCTGTTGTTCTGGATGCTGGTCAAAAGGCAGGTTAGGGTACAAACCTGTGAACTTTCCCTTGGTGGGGTCACTTATGTGAAGAAGGTGTGATTTTTTTTTCCTCCTCTAGAGGGGATTTTACAATCAGGAGCTCCCAAGGATGCTGCAAGCAGCTGTAGGAGTCCAGGGAAGCACAGTTTGCTCATTAAGTGAAATTCCATCAGCCAGCCTCCAGGGCTCAGTGACTCATGCCTCTGGCATTCCAGAGTAGGATGAACTTGGTCTAGACTGATGCAGTTTTCTTCCATTCTCTGCTTTGGGAATTCCAGTGCACTCTGGAGGAAGCATGGGTTGTGAGGGTCATCTGTAATGATCTGTAACCTGTCCCCAATCTCCAGGGGTTAATGAGGGTGAATGTTACAGAGCCCAGCCCACGCCCCTGCAGAGTAGGCATGGGAAGGGACGCAGAGGCCCTCATCACATTCTTTAGCCCAGTGGTCTACGACTGGGGTCGCAAAACACAGAGAAATCATTCACTGACATTTCGTTCCTGGCCACTTTTCAATTTGCCCCTTCCAAACTGGGGGAATTCGAAGGAGGGCTTTAACTCTCACACTTTGATATGAAGAGTGAAAAGTCTGTACCTGGTTTCACGGTCAAGGCCATTAGGGGCTGCAGAAAAGGCAAACAGAGAACCCAAGCACACAATACACATGCTGGTTGGCATCCCTTCTCTCTCTATGTTCTCACACACACATGATGCCAATTTACACATGGTACGCAGTGTCAATATCCAGCTAGGCACACACTATGTGGGATGAGTGCATTTTCCCAGACACTGAGTAATAGGGTCTTGAAACTTGGCAATCACTTAATCCCACTTCCCTCCCCATGTAGGCAATCGACCACAATATTCCTGGCAGGTGTTGTCCAGTTCATGCTTGAATTCCTCCACCGACAAGGAGCTCACTGTCAGGCCTCCGAGCCCAAGCCAAGCCATTGCATCCCCTGTGACTTGCACGTATAAGCTCAGATGGCCTGAAGTAACTGAAGAATCACAAAAGAAGTACAAATGCCCTGCCCCGCCTTAACTGATGACATTCTACCACAAAAGAAGTGAAAATGACCGGTCCCTGCCTTAAGCAATGACATTACCTTGTGAAAGTCCTTTTCCTGGCTCATCCTGGCTCAAAAAGCTCCCCCATTGAGCACCTTGTAACCCCCACTCCTGCCCGCCAGAGAACAACCCCCCTTTGACTGTAATTTTCCTTTACCTACCGAAATCCTATAAAACGGCCCCACCCTTATCTCCCTTCGCTGACTCTCTTTTCCGACTCAGCCCACCTGCACCCAGGTGAAATAAACAGCCATGTTGCTCACACAAAGCCTGTTTGGTGGTCTCTTCACACGGACGCGCGTGACACTCACCACTAACTTTGGGTAGAGCTACCTACTGTGGGGCTTCCAGTGAGCCTAAGATCTATCTCCCATCATGCTCCCCTCCGCTTTGGCTCTGGGAGTTGGAATACATTCTTTTTTTTTTTGAGACAGAGTTTTGCTCTTGTTGCCCAGGCTGGAGTGCAATGGCACCATGTCGGCTCATTGCAACCTCCCCCTCCCCGGGTTCAACCTCAGCCTCCCAAGTAGCTGGGATTACAGGCGCCCGCCACCACACCCAGCTAATTTTGTATTTTCAGTAGAGACAGGGTTTCACCATGTTGGCCAGGCTGGTCTTGAACTCCTGACCTCACATGATTTGTCTGCCTCGGCCTCCCAAAGTGCTGGGATTACAAGCATGAGCCACTGCTTCCGGCTGGGAGTTGGAATACATTCTAAACATTCTTCTGCATGGTAGTAGTTCAAGTATTTGAAAAGAACCATCTCCCCCCATATCTCTTTTCTTGACAAAAAACTTCAGTTCCTCGTGATATGGTTTCCAGATTTGTCTCCATCCTGCTGGCCTTTTCCCTGGTGACCTGGTTAAGATCTGGATCCAGAACTGAACCCTGCAGTTAGCGACTGGTCCAAAAGGCAAAGAGCTTAGGGAAATAATTCTTCTATCTGTAAAGTAGTTGACATTAACTTTTTTTTTTTTTTTTTTTTTCCAGCAGCCCTACCACACTCTTGGCTGATACCGAGCTTTTTGTCAACCACTGCTGCCTCAGAGATTTGTTCTTTTTTTTTTTTTTTTTGAGATAGGGTCTCGCTCTGTCACCCAGGCTGGAATGCAGTGGCACCATCATTGCTCACTGCAGCCTCCACCTCCTAGGGTCAATCAATCCTTCCACCTCAGCCTCCCAGGTAGCTGGGACCACAGGCGCATGCTACCATGTCAGGTTAATTTTTTTAATTTGGTAGAGACGCGGTCTCGCCATATTGCCCAGGCTGGTCTCAAACTCCTGGGCTCAAGCAATCTGACCACCTCTGCCACCCAAAGTGCTGGGATTACAGGTGTGAGCCACCACAACATGCCTTTTTTTTTTTTTTTGAGACGGAGTCTCGCTCTGTTGCCCAGGCTGGAGTGCAGTGGCCGGATCTCAGCTCACTGCAAGCTCCACCTCCTGGGTTTATGCCATTCTCCTGCCTCAGCCTCCCAAGTAGCTGGGACTACAGGCGCCCGCCACCTTGCCCGGCTAGTTTTTTGTATTTTTTTAGTAGAGACGGGGTTTCACCATGTTAGCCAGGATGGTCTCGATCTCCTGACCTCGTGATCTGCCTGTCTCGGCCTCCCAAAGTGATGGGATTACAGGCTTGAGCCACCGCGCCCGGCCCAAAAGACGCCTTTTTTAAAAAAAAAAAGATCAATGATTTTTTAGTTACTCTCCCTAAAGTCTGCACTCCTGGGACTTTTTTTCCCCCATGGACTTTGATATAGACCCTTCTATTCATCCCTAGTATGTTACAGCTTGGGCCCATTATTTCAACCTACAACAGTTTTTCTGAAAGTTCATTCCATAATTTTATACTCCAGCAATCTCTCCTAGTTTTGTATCTCCCATAGATTTTATCAGTATTCCTTTTAATTTCCATGAACATTCCTGATACATGATGGGGAGGCCGGAGCAGAGCCCTAGCGCTCGCCATCAGAGACCATCCACTCTGTTTACACAAATTAGTCAGCAGTTTACCCTGGGTATCATTAGTCAGTGTGTTCATGACCTCACCCAACTGCATGTCCACCAAAGCTATGTCTCTTCTTCTTATCCACAAAAATTTAATAGCAGGCATTTCTTTAGCTGAGAGGAATGATCCTATGACTTCAGCTACCAACACAGGCCATTCCAGAAGGTATTTTGGAGAAATGTCTCAGCATCCCATAAATATCCCGTGTAGGTGGTCCAGGCAGTTCTCCACTCATCAGGCCAGCACTGCCAGTAAGCATGAGCCTCAGCCACAAAGCCCTGGATGCAAGAACCTTCTGGCAACTCACGGAGGTTCTCCCCAGACATCCTGAAGTCTAGGCCCTTTCATGACCTACTTTCAGTGGCTACCAAAGGGAAGAAGTTGCAGGGGACTGGTCATCAATGAAAGTTCCCTCAGTCTCTGTGGTTGGGCCAGAAAGCTTCCCCCTGGCTTGTGGGCACCAGCCAGATCTATCTGACAGCAAAAGGGAGGCCTTCTAGGAAAATGCAGAGTGTGTAAGGCTGTGGATGTCACCTGGCTCTTTAAGCCAGACGTCTCCATAGGTTGCCTCTGTGGGTTTCCGGAGATTCGTTAGGGTCCATGCTCCTTGCCTTGGAAGGATCCCCAGCTTTCTCCAAGGTGTACATCTTGTCTTATAGGTTCTAAGGGCTGGAGGACAAGGGCCATGTTTTCTTTCTCTACTGGTATCCCAAACCAGCAGGTACCCAACAAATGCCCTGAAGAAAGGTAGGGGCTAAGCTTTCCCATCATGGAATCTCAGCCCTTCCAGAATAAGAAAGTTGTCTCCGACATATTTTTTTTTCAGTCTTTTTTTTTTTTTTTTTTTTTTTGAGATGGAGTCTTGCTGTTGTCAGCTCAGGCTGGAGTGCAATGGTGCGATCTCGGCTCACTGCAACCTCCACCTCCCAGGTTCCAGCAATTCTCCTGCCTCAGCCTCCTGAGTAGCTGAGATTATAGGCACCTGCCACCATGCCTGGCTAATTTTTGTATTTTTAGTAGAGATGGGATTTTACCATGTTAGCCAGGCTGGTCTCGAACTCCTGACCTCAGGTGATCCACCCGCCTTGGCCTCCCAAAATGCTGGGATTACAGGCATGAGCTACCACACCCGGCCATTTTCAGTCTTTTCTATGTTTATTCCACCCCATGAAAGCTCTTCTTTTGATATGACCCATCTTATTTCGCCCTGGAATTGCTAAGCATTGGAACTGGCACTTAGTAGGTATTCAACAAACATTTATCTAATGAAGTGCCACTCAGAGTCCTTTTTCCAAAATCTTTTTTTTTCTAATGCCAGATGAACCTTCTCATTTTCTCGACACAAAGCTCACTGATGTTTTGGCCTGTCCTTTTTTTTTTTTTTTTTTTTTTTTTTTAATTCAAGTCATCAATGACTTTCTTATGCCAAGAAGCCTGGGTCTTCACTGGACACTCCAGGTAGATTAACCTGAGGTTCTAGGTTGAACAGAAGCCCATCCAAGATGTTACAAATCAGCTCATGGTCTGATTAGGCAGGACAAGCTGTGAAGAAATTATTTGCTTCCATGTGCTTCTCATTGCTGTTTAGCTTATATTTTATCCTGGGAGATTCTCCACCTAAGGGGATAACAATTTCTGGCTTGCATTTCTGGGGAGAAGAAAATTTGGAAGTTGGAGACATTGTTCCCATTAGGTACCTAGAATTTATCTGTTGGATACAATGATGCATAAGATATAGCCCCTGCCCTCTGGGAGCTTCCAATCTCATGAGAGAGATAAGATACACATAAGTGGGGGCCAATTATTGCTCATGAGGTTATAAGGAATGGAGATGGAAAATTTTGTGAAACTGGGTTGGACGAGCCCAACTGTCAGATCATAAACTTCATGGTAAAGAAAGCAAAGCTGTCATTAGTGACTGGAAGACTGAAGAAAGTACATCAACTCCATCACAATCTCTCCAGTTATCTTCAATAAAATAGCAGCATTTGACAGGTGTCGACCAGAAGCAGCCTCCTCCACAGCTGACAGAAGCCTGGAAATCCTTTTCCATGCTATACTACAGGGCTGGACAAATTCCCAGCACACTTGGGAACATATATGGAGAGAGAAGGACTGTGTGAGCCGTGACAGTAAAGGCCACAGTCTTGGCAGAACTTCCTCTGGAGCCCAAGTAGGGCAATTTCAAGTCACCTTTCTTCTGCATTAGTGCTGGGGTCAGTTGGAGGCTGAAGCACACCGAAGGTTCCTTGACCTGGATTTGGGGCAGATCCCACAATTCCTTGGAGGTGGCATCCGACATGTTCCTTGAGGACAGGAGTGTTAGCTGCCAACTCCTCCTGCCCTAATTCCCACATATGTTGCAAATAAGAGTCATGTAATAAATGTTTGTTAATTTAATTGTTTCGGTAAAGAATTTGCTGGAAAGCTAACCCTGAAATTTAGCCATAAATGTAGACTTTCAAATGCTGAAATGATCAGTCTGGCAACATCAGAATCATCTGGGGCTGCTTAAAGAAAAATAAACTGGTCCCATAGCAGGAGATTTTGAGCCAGCAGGTCAGTGGGAGGCCCCAGTACCTCCATTTTTTTTGTTTGTTTGTTTGAGACGGAGTCTCACTCTGTCGCCCAGGCCAGAGTGCAGTGGCGTGATCTCGGCTCACTGCAAGCTCCGCCTCCCGGGTTCATGCCATTCTCCTGCTTCAGCCTCCTGAGTAGCTGGGACTAAAGGCACCCGCCACCACGCCCAGCTAATTTGTGTGTGTGTGTGTGTGTGCGCGTGTTTAGTAGAGACGGGGTTTCACCGTGTTAGCCAGGATGGTCTTAATGTCCTGACCTCGTGATCCGCCCGCCTCAGCCTCCCAAAGTGCTGGGATTACAGGCGTAAGCCACTGCGCCCAGCCCAGTACCTGCATTTTTAAAGTGATTCCAGGCCGGGAGCGGTGGCTCACACCTGTAATCCCAGCGCTTTGGGAGGCCGAGGTGGGTGGATCACGAGGTCAAGAGATTGAGACCATCCTGGCCAACATGGTGAAACCCTATCTCTACTAAAAATACAAAAAAATAGCCCGGTGTGGTGGCGGGCGCCTGTAGTCCTAGCTACTTGGGAGGCTGAGGCAGGAGAATAGCGTGAATCCGGGAGGCAGAGCTTGCAGTGAGCCGAGATCGCCCCACTGCACTCCTTGCCTGGGCGACAGAGCGAGACTACATGTCAAAAAAAAAAAAAAAGATTAATTAATTAAAAAAAGTGATTCCAATCCTCAGCTACATTGGCCAGTGGTAGCCAGCTTTCAAGATGGCCCCAGCAACCCTACCTGGTGTCTCACGTTTGTGTAATCTCCTCCCACTCTCTACCAGGGTTAGTCTGTGTGATCCATAGAATACAGTGAAATGATGGCCTATCACTTCCAAGATTAAGTTATGAAACATGACTTCCATCCTGTGCTCTTTCTCTCACTCTCCTTTGCCTCACTCACTGTGAGGGAAGATGACCACCATGTCCTGAGGCCACTCAGGCAGCCTACCAAGAGGCCACATAGAGAGGAACAGAGGGCTGCAGTCTACAGCTAGCAAGGAACCACAGCCTGCCAACAACCATACCAGCCTGTGTGGGAGGGGACCTTCCAGCCCCCACTGATAGCCTGCGTGCAATTCCATGACAGACCCTGAGCAGAATCAAGAAGCTAAGCCGCTCCTCAATTCCTGACTCTCAGAAACCGTGTGAGATAATGAAGATTCATTGTTTTCAGCTGCAAAATCTGGGGGCAATTTGTTATGCAGCAATTGATAACTAATACATTTTCCTACCCAAAGGGCAAGCTCCTGAATATGGCACAGGAGGTGTTTCATGCCCGTCTTTCCAGCTTCAGTTAACTCTACTCCCAGATGCACTCTCCCTGAGATCATGCTCCCTGAGATCAGCCTTCCCACCTCTGTGCCTCTGTCCATGCTGTTCCTTGTGCCTGGAAATGCCCTTTCCCCATGGATGGGATTCCCTTCTCCACAAATCCTTCCCTAAACTGCCCTTGCATCTAATCCCATTGGGTTAGGTACCCTCCTTCCTGCTCACACACACTTCCTGAAATCAATACACAAAAAGCGAGTCACATGGAAGAAGAAAAATGTTTGCATGACGGAGACATCAAAAGCACATGACTTGCCTCTATCTGGTTGATCAACGAATTGTCAAATTTGAACCCAGGAATCCTTTTGTCGCTGCACACCACACCGACGTCCTCCGTGTGCTTGCAGTCGGTGACGCCCCAGCCATTGGAGGTGCATGCTGCAAGGGTCGCCTCATTGCCAGTACAGTGGAGATTGTCCAACCAGATGGGCCCTGAAGGAAGCAGAGAGGAGAGAAACCAAGAGATGCGTCAATGCAGGTCTGAGTCTTTGAGGGACACCAGTGTCTTACATGGAAAGAGAATTTTTCTCTAATTTTGGCAGCTGTGTGTGGCCATCAATTAATTTTTATTATATTAAGATACTGCACGTAGCTCAAGACCACCTGGATTCCCACACCACAGTAAGCAGCTGATGTGATTTGGGGATGTGGAAGGTTGAACATGATTAGGATAGAAATTAGATTTAAGCCCAGAGGTCACATGAGATAGTGGAAAGAATGGGGCTTTGGGTACCAAGCCGGGTTTGAGCTCTCGTTCAGCCAGGGTCAAGGGCCCTTTTTCTTATCAGTAAAGTGGGACTAACAATGACACTTCAGCTGCACAGCTGCGTGCAGATCAGAGATACTACGAAGCATGTGCCTAGTCCATTGCTGGCCATAGTTACTAAAAAATAGTGATGATGATGATGTCTTAGTGGCACTGACTATGGCACAAGCCAGTCTCACCTTCTATCTGTAGCAGAGGCTGAACTCTGACCCTTCAGGGAGGAACTAAACTCTCCTGCCACTGAAGATTTGGGTTTTTTGTTGTGGTGGTGGTGGTTGTTTGACACAGAGTCTGGCTCTGTCTCCAGGCTGGAGTGCAGTGGGGTGATCTCGGTTCACTGCAACCTCTGCCTCCTGGGTTCTAGTGATTCTGCCTCAGCCTCCGAAGCAGCTGGGACTACAGGTGTGCGCCACCACGTCCAGCTTATTTTTTGTATTTTAGTGGAGACGGGGTTTCACCATGTTGGCCAGGATGGTCTCAATCTCCTGATCTCGTGATCTGCCTGCCTTGGCCTCCCAAAGTGCTGGGACTACAGGCATGAGCCACTGTGCCCGGCCTGGTTTGAGGTTTTTAAGGCATTTTCACATGTAGTATCTCCTTGGTCTTCCAATACCTAGAGGATGAGGTGGCATGATTATCCTATCACCCCTTGAGCCCAGAAGCCTGGGCCTTGACTTCCTATTCAGCTCCTCTTACTTCTCAATGTTTCCCATCACTGGCTCAGAGACAGCCCAGCCAGACTGGCCCATGGAACCACCTCATCATGTTCCAGAAGGCCACCATGGGACTCCGCTTACCTCCTGTTTTTTTTCTCACTTGCACTAAGTAGAGAATTCAGCATGCAAAGTCCTAGAGGGTGAACCACAGTGAAGCACTACTTCACACCCCTAGGATGGCTACTATCAAAACAACAGAAAATGGGCCGGGCGCAGTGGCTCACACCTGTAATCCCAGCACTCTGGGAGGCCGAGGCGGGTGGATCACGAGGTCAGGAGATTGAGACCATCCTGGCCAACATGGTGAAACCCTGTCTCTACTAAAATACAAAAAATTAGCCGGGCGTGGTGGCACACGCCTATAATCCCAGCTACTCAGAAGGCTGAGGCAGGGGAATGGCTTGAGCCTGGGAGACAGAGGTTGCAGTGAGCTGAGATCACAACACTGCACTCCAGTCCGGCAACAGAGCAAGACTCTGTCTCAAAAAACAAAAAAACAAAAAGAAACAACAACAACAAAAAACCCCAAAAAAACAAAACAAAACCAAAAAAACAGAAAATGACAGTGCTGGCAAGGTTGTGGAAACTGGAACCCTTGTGCACTGTCAATGAGAACGCAAAATGGTACAGGTGCTATAGAAAACAGTATGGTATTTCCTTAAAAAATTAAAAGTAAAATTACCATATGATCTAGCAAAAGAATTGAAAACAGCGTCTCTAACAGGTATCTGCACACCTGTGTTCATAACAGCATTATTCACAATAGCCAAGAGGTGGGAGCAACCCAGGTATCCATCAACAAAATGTGGTCTATCCATACAATGGAATATTAGTCAGCCTTCAAAAGGGAGGAAACTCTGAAACCCGCTGCAATATGGATGATTCATAAAGACATGATGCTAGGTGAAATAAGCCAGTCCCAAAAGACAAATATCATATGGGGTATCTAGAAGAGTCAAATTCATTGAAACAGAAAGTAGAGTGGTGGCTGCCAGGGTCCGGGATGAGAAAGAAATGAGTGTGGTTGTTTAATCGGTACAGAGTTTCAGTTTTGCAAGATGGAAAAGTCTGGAGATAGACGGTGATGATGGCTGCACAACAATGTGAATATACTTAACACTACTGAACTATACACTTAAAAATGTTTAAGGCGGGCTGGACACAGTTCACGCCTGTAATCTCAACACTTCAGGAGGCCAAGGCGGGAGGATCCTTCAAGCTCAGGAGTCCGAGACCAGCCTGGGCAACATAGCGAGACCTCGTCTCTACTAAAAATAAAAACATTTAGCTGGGCATGGTGGCGCATGCCTGTAGTCCTAGCTATTCAGGAGGCCGAGGTGGGAGAACTGCTTGAGCCCAGAAGGTTGAGGCCGCAGTGAGCTGTGATTGTGCCATTGCACTCCAGCCTGGGTGACAGTGAGACCCTGTCTCCAAAAAAAACCCCAAAAAGTTAAGGTGGTAAATTTTATGTGATGCGCATCTTG
This sequence comes from Macaca nemestrina, assembly GCF_043159975.1. Taxonomy (NCBI): domain Eukaryota; kingdom Metazoa; phylum Chordata; class Mammalia; order Primates; family Cercopithecidae; genus Macaca; species Macaca nemestrina. The sequence goes on along the minus strand of NC_092132.1, from coordinate 131,124,473 downwards.
CCATAATTTTTTAAAAAATCATAAAGTACTAGAGGGTTTTCAAATAATGATTTTTATAAGTGTCGCTGAAAAAATGAAAGAAAACAAAACTAAACCTCTCATTTTTCTCACAGCTCCTTTTAGGAGTCTGGAGCAGCAGACATAGTCAAACAAACCTGGGTTCAAGTTCTATCTGCCACACACTGGGGCACTGTGTGATGCGGGCAACTGCCTCACCACACCTGCTTCTCATTTCTAAAGCCAAACTAATGATGCCGAGCAAAGAGGTTGCCATGGAGACTCAATGAGGTAATGTATGTGCCTGGTACGCTTTCAACCTCCTTTTCCCCTTCCTTCTTCCAGTCCGTCAGAAAAACAATACATTCTACTGCTTCTATGATGTAAGAGAAAAGCAAACAAAAACATTCCCATTGGAGAGATTAGGAAACCAAGGAGAGAAACAGAGGGTCTTCAAGGTCAAGAAGGACCCCGGGGCCAGTCTCCTGATGTCCAGGCCCTGCTGAAACGTGTCTGTTCTCACGGTTGCTGGTCAGGGCCCAAATGACAGCACCTTGGATCCATTGTGGAGAACAAAGAGCTAATTGAAAACATCTGGGCTGAGGTTTTCCAACTGGCTTCTCAATTTGGCCTGGTTTCCAAGCAGTCAAACTCCACTGAAACATACACTCCCTAATCGATTGCTGTCTCAACAACAAACCAAATGTTTGTCTTGCTAAGTACTAGCAACGGAAAAGACCCTCCACATTCTAAGCGGAACGTTCTGTCGCAAAGCTGCTGAAGTGCCAGAGATGGTGAAAAGCAGGGTCACCCTATTCCATCTGCAGTGAGAGAAACCCCCCTCGCTAAGGACCTGGAAGTCCACCAGTGCATCATCAAAGGAACTGAGAACAGCTGCAAACCAGAGATCCTACGGAGCCTGCCCCAAAGAGCTGCTCTCTTATGAATCTTCCATGGACCCCCATAATTTTCCATGGACCCCTTCCACATATACTTGGTCAATTTCTACTTAGATGGTAGAAATGTGAATTTGTACTTAGTGCAAGACAGCATCACCATGCATGGTATACTCGTTTGGCCTGATTTCATAACAAAATTTTTTTTGTTTTTTGAGACAGTGTCTCACTCTGTCGCTCAGGCTGGAGTGCAGTGGTGCAATCATAGCTCACTGCAACCTCCGCCTCCCAGGTTTAAGCAATTCTCCCACCTCAGCCTCCCAAGTAGCTGGGACCAAAGGCACATGCCACCATGCCCAGCTAATTTTTGTATTTTTTTGGTAGAGACGGGATTTCACCATGTTGGCCAGGCTGGTCTCAAAATCCTGACCTCAAGTGATCCACCTGCCCCAGCCTCCCAAAGTGCTGGGATTACAGTCATGAGCCACTGCAAAGGGCCCTTTTTTTTTTTCTTCTACAGGTTTTGTGCTTATTAACTACTCTGATTCCAATGCAACCAGCTTCTGGGTCTGCCTGCTGGAAAGCAGGGTGGTTCTAGGTACAATCCAGTAGATGCCTCCTCAGAACTGCCAGGAAAGCCGTGTCCTTGGGACACAAGATGACAGTCAAACTTTGGACCACAAGAAAGCCAGTCAATAGAAGCCAAATTTTATCTTACTCTTTCCTTACAATGCCGGATGAAAGAAGAGATAAATATATATATATAAATATATATACACACACACACATATATATACAAGTTAACAGATCATTAGGAAAGTAAAAATCATAAATGAAATTCAGCTGGAATGCCAGAGCCCAGGACAATGGAAACTATTCAAGTTAGAATCTGTGGGGTTGCAAATGGGTGCAGTGGGTCACGCCTGTAATCCTAGCACTTTGGGAGGCCAAGGTGGGAAGATCGCTTGAGGCCAGGAGTTTGAGATCAGCCTGGCCAACATGGCAAAACCCTGTCTCTACTAAAAATACAATTTAAAAAATCAGCTGGGCCTAGTGGCGCACACCTGTAATCCCGGCTACTCGGGGGCCTGAGATGGGGGGATCACTTGAACTCGGGAGGCGAAGGTTACACTGAGCCTAGATCCCACCACTGCACTCCAGCCGGGGTGATAAAGCAGGACGCTGTCTCAAAGAAAAGGAAAGAAAAAACTCTGTGGGGTCACAATGTGGTTATTGCTGGCTTCGTTGCTCGGGTCTAAAGAACGAGGGATGTGACTGGGAATAGGCTTAGCCTCCTGATTCTGAAGACAGGTGAAGGAGAGCAACCACCTTAGCTTCAGCTGCTATAACCTCGACCAGGGATTGAGAAACAGGACAGCTGCTCCCTCCAGAACTCCCTAGAAGGGCCTGCGGTTTACCTGAGCTCAGAGATGCTTTGGGAGAACAATCTGTGGACAGGCCAGGCTAGAAAACCCAGAACGTCCCTGGTGCCCTCCCTGGTTTCATTACTCCAGCCTGAACTTCCGAGGAGCTTGAGGGGTCCTGGAGGGGCAGCCTTATCCACAGTGTGACCGGCACACAAAGCCCCTAACCCCCACCGGAGCAAGCCCTGGGTGCTGGCCACATTCTGTACTCACTATACCAAGAACTGTTTCGCCAACTCTTTTTCCTATTCTGCCAAATCAAAATGAATCAATTAGCTAATATTTACTAAGTGCCCACCATGTACCCAGTGATAAAGATCTGGACTGATGCTGGTGAAATTCAAATACATTTAGATGTAAAAGGTCTCTCCTGTCATAAACCAAGCACCACTTCACGTAAGCTGCTTAACTCGTAAAGCCTTGAACACAAGACGGGGTTTGCTTGTTGTTTTTTTTTTTTTTCCAGGCACCTGTTTCTTCCTGTCCTCTCTTTGACATTATTCCTTTTAAAACCCTTGATGGATTCCATGTCCACAAAGATGGCCTTTCCAGTACTCCTGGTCTCTTCGTTGATATACCTCCTCTCTCAGGGACTGTCCTCCATCCTGCTCCAGCCGCTGTCCCATGGTCTCTCATTACCAGAGATTGTACCCTTCAATATCCATTTCACCCTTCCTGCTCTGTACCCACACACAGCTCCCTTCATCTTTTAGTAAACTTCTTGTGTCTCCATCTGAACAGAGACCCGCAATCCAGTGATCACAGCAGCTATGCACAATCCTACAACTTCTCCATGTATTACCACCCTCCTTACCCAGCACAGTCTCCATGGACCATGAGTTTAATCCTTCCCTTTCATATTCCCGCCACTCCTTGAACTTTTCACTCTTCACCATGCTTGGATGGCAAAGTCCCACCTGGGTAAAAACCTGTCTCCTACTACCCCATGCCTGCTCCTAATAGGGAAAAACCACAACCCCCTTGTCTGACAACAGGTAAGTTTTAAATTGAGGTTGAAATAAAATTGTCACTGGAAAAATACCCAGTCACTGGAAAGCATTTGTTATAAAATAATGAGCGTTGGAAAGCCTGGAATGGAAAACATGAATCTGAGGTTACCCCTGGATCGCTCAGCCAGTCAGATAAACAGAGATGTGGAAGTATCAGACATTTGTTTAAAGAAGACAGAAAGTGGGTTCTAAAGCCCAGCATTTGCTAACTTCACTTCCATGGCTCTCATCGCTGCCAGGGAGCCCAGAGCGAGCTGCAGAGAACATGTGACGCTATGCTGTCTCCTGATCCAGTTATGCCAACAGGAAATTTTCAATTGCATGGAGGTGAGATGTGTGAGATGGGACTTCCTTTCTCCTATAATTTCTAGAATAACAGAAAGTTGGAAGGGAGGATAACAGTTATCAATTTCAGTGACTCCCAAACCTGTCACTTTACAGGCTTCCAAAAGAGACAAGAATCCTGGGCTCCAGCCCAGATCTTTTAAACCAGATTTATGGTGGGTTGAGGTCTGTGCTATTCTGTACTTTTAAGCTCCCTTGGGCGATTCTTATGCAGTCAGCATGGCATTAGCCCTTTAGTCGAGGACAGGAGTGTGGGCAGCCCTGTTTTAGTCCAGCAGCCAGACTTGTGCTGAGGTCTGGGCTGCAGCTCAGCCGGGGGGCGGGTGTGGGAGCTTCCTTTGCCTGGCTGACCCACAGATGGGAAACTCTTAGCTCCTGGAAAAATGTTTAAAAAGAAACAATGCCCTCCACCCTCATCTCTTTCCCATTTGGGAACATGCACCGTCAGGGTTTCAGGAGTTCTTACAGAGCCCAACTTCCAGATGGGGAAAATGAGGCTGGAGAGGACAAGTGTCTTCCTACAAAGTGTGGTGTCAGAGGTCAGTACAGACTGAGCTCTAGGTTCAGGGCTTCAAACCTGTCCTGCCTCAAAGCTCTTAAAGCAAAGGTTTTGGGGGTTTTTTGTTTGTTTGTTTTGAGATGGAGTCTCACTCTGTCACCCAGGCCGGAGTGCAGTGGCGCGACCTCGGCTTACTGCAGCCTCCGCCTCCCTGGTTCAAGTGATTTTTGTGCCTCAGCCTCCCGAGTGGCTGGGACTACAGACACTCGCCACAATGCCCGGCTAATTTTTGTATTTTCAGTAGAGACAAGGTTTCCCCATGTTGACCAGGCTGGTCTCGAACTCCTGACTTCAAGTGATCAGCCTGCCTCAGCCTTCCAAAGTGCTGGGATTACAGGCATGAGTCACCGCGCCTGGCCAGCTCTTAAAACAATTTTTAAAAATAAATTAATAGCCGGGCGTGGTGGTTCACGCCTGTAATCCCAGCACTTTGGGAGGCCGAGGCGGGCGGATCACAAGGTCAGGAGGTCGAGACCACGTGAAACCCTGTCTCTACTAAAAATACAAAAAAATTAGCCGGGCGCGGTCGCGGGCGCCTGTAGTACCAGCTACTCGGGAGGCTGAGGCAGGAGAATGGCGTGAACCCGGGAGGCGGAGCTTGCAGTGAGCTAAGATCGTGCCACTGCACTCCAGCCTGGGGGACAGAGCGAGACTCCGTCTCAAAAAAAAAAAAAAATTAATAAATTTGAACCTCACAGGGAGGAAAGAATAGGCTAACCAACAGTGAAAAAATCCAAAGCATCCTGTGCCTATCGTGAGCAAGCCTGCAATAGCAGGTTAGTGTTAAAATGATGAACTCCACGTGCCAGGACAGCGGGAGGCGTCAGGGAACTCAAGCACATGGGAGCCTTTGTGAGGAAGAGCAAGAGGTTTTCCTAACAGGGAATGATCTGGAGTAAAGTGCAACTTCCCCTGGGCTGGCACAGCCCCCAGGCAGGGAATATGGGGTAGAGAGAGGAGCACAGGCCGATTTCACCCCATATGTGGGGTCACCAACTGTCCTGGTTTTCCTGAGGTTTTCCCAGGATGTGAGACTTTCTGTGCTAAAGTCAGGAAAGTCCTGGGCACATCGGTATGGCTGGTCACTTACTGTGCCCCTCCTCAAATGTCCCCCACCCCTGCCTTACTGCAGGGTGCAGCCTGCGTGTGCTCGGAAGGATGCCAGCCCCTAGATGGGCATCACCAAGAGTTTACACTTTTCAGTGCGTGCAGCCTCCTCTCCCAGGCTGACCTCAGGGAAGGCAGCTCTGGGCCCTGCCAGGTGACAGCACTCAGATCCAAAGCACAGAATGTTTACCTTCCCCCTTGCCGTAGGAGGAGCTGGCAGTCCAGGACTTGGCCTCCACATAGCCCAGCTCCCGGCAGACGACGTGGGCAGCGTGGATGGAGAAGTCGTCATCACACACGGTACCCCACTGGCCGTCGTAGTACACCTCCACCCGACCCTCGCTGTGCTTCCTCTTCTGTCCGGCCAGGCGCAGCTGAATCTTGGCCACATTGGCGGGGGCCTGGGGCTGGTGATACTCGGGAGCCGGTTGCTGGAAGTACTCGGGGTAGTGGGGCCAGCTGTCATACTGTGCCAGGCTCAGGGGGGACAGGAGGGCCAGCACAGCCAGGCAGCTGCAGAGGCGAGAGCACGGAGGCCTCTCCATCCCTGTCTTCGAGCTGATGATCCCACGAGGGGGCCCTGAGCAGCTGGGAGGGACAGGCGGGGTACGGAAGCAGCAGGAGCTTTCTGGAAGACAGGAGAGATGTGTTAGGATGAGAACGTGGGGCTACGGAGACCTACAAGGAGAACGAGAGATTTCATACCCCTTGGCTTAATATGGAAAGCTCGTCCATTCTCGACACCAATCCAGCCCCACTCCTACCTGACGTTTTCACCACGCAGGGCTAGGAGGTCCCACCTCCTTTACCCACCGTCTTCCCGAACTCTCTGGAATGCTTTTTCCAGTAGAGTTCCTGGCAGGAAACAGAGCACACTCCAACTTAATTTGCGGAGAGTTTTTTAAGACTACAGACATGCAGGCAGAGTTCTGCGGAACTAACAAAGGCTGGTGTCACACCCTAGGGCTGGTGACTCAGGGGGGCTGTGACCACCCTAGGCTTGAAGGGAGCCTGGGGGGTGAGAACTGGAGAGTGGCAGAGGGAGCTGTCTCTTAGGAGCCTTCACTGGAGAGTCTCAGAGCCAACCCACAGCAACGGCGGGGATGCAGGAGGGAGAATAAATACCTGACTCCCTTTCCTCCCATCTTTGAATCTTTCTGGTGCCTCCTATTAGGCAAACCCAGCCCCCTGCAACTCAAAGCCAGTGGCAAGGGAGCTGAGCCCATTGGGGGAGCCTGCATGGGCCGGTCTCCTAGAACATGGGGGCTGGTGGAGAAGGAGCAGGTTTGAAGGGGCGAGGGCAGGAGATTCAACACACCCACCCTCCATTAAATGAATGGCACCCCAAAACACTACAGGAGCATTTGCTAGATGAATTCTAATGTTCCTGTCAGCTTTGAGGGCTGCAATGCTAAACGAGTTTTAAAATCCTGAAGGTCATGGTCATCGTATCTGGTGGAACCTACCTCTGAGAATTCCCGAGTGAAATCACCTAGCAAGAAGACCTTGTGTATCTTGGTCCTCTCGTAATTCAGAGAAAAAAGGAGACTATTGTAAAAGGACCGCACGTGTGACTCAGAGAAAGATGCAGGGCCGTAAAACAGGATAAGCAGGTGGAAACTTAGGTGGGGGCATAAGGTATTTTATTTTAACCCTATGCAGAGTAGGCTAATCATATTCTTCCGGTCATGGCACACTACCTTCGAGGACGGTCTGGGTAACTTTCCTGTAGTCAGAGCTGTCCAGAGCTGCCCATGGAGGGATGATCTGCCTTGGAGAGAGGCAGTTCCATATCTATTGGGCGACCAGCAGCAGCCAGTGTCCCAAAGAGGAGGCTGGAGTGGAGATGTTGGAGCTTGGGGGACAGTCAGAACTGAGGATTTTGGAAAGTTTTCTGATGTTGCCAGAGAGCCAGCCATCCTCATCCTGTGACTAACAAACAAGGCCAGAAAGTGATGGAGGGTTCCTGTGATAGCTCCTGACCAACTAACCAATGCACAGCCTGATCCGCTAGTGGTGTGACTCTGAAGGGAATCAGGGTCCTGGCCATGCACCATTCCCATCAAAGCACATCTGCATCCTCAAGCTTACCTATGTCTCACAAGAACCTTGGGGAGTGGAAGAGGCAGGTACTATCAGGATTCGTATTTTACAACAAAATCAAGAACCAGAGAGGATTAGAGATTTTACCAGAGTTGCACAGTTAGTGCAAGCAAAGCCAGAGTGGGTCACTCCCAATCTGCCATCCCATATAAAAAGTCCTGGTTCAGCTTGGATACAAAAGCCTTTATGTGTGGCACGCACCTACCTCCCCTGCTTCAGTTCCCACGATGGTGTCTCCCTTCCCTCACCCCAGCCCTGCCCATGGCACACGTCCCATCATATCAGCCTGTACCAGCTTCAGCTTTTGTCACCTAGAACAATGTGCCTCCATCCCCTCCCCTCCAAATGGCACATGGTGCAATCCTTCCTGTTCTTCACGGAGACCTTCCCAGGTCCTCCTATCAGATTGAATGTCTTTCTGCTTCCCTTTGACATCACATTTTGCTTGTGCTTTACACTGTTGTCATGTCTGGCTCTGCCACCGGACCCTCAGGCTCAAGGGACAGAAACCACCTCTTTGTCATTTCTGCTCAGCAACGCATCTGCCTCTGGATGTGTCAGGCTACCTTCTAGTAGATAAAGCTTCCTGCCAAGAACAACTAGAAAAGGAAGGTAAAATACTAAAACATATGTTTGAAGACATGAGAAAGTTACCGAGGCAGCAAGGACTGAAGGTGACAAGAATCCAGAGAGATGGGAAGGGCATTGAGGTGAGGCTCACATTTGCCTCTGTGTTTCCCCGGAAGACACTCGCCAATTCCACGGCAGTGATCAACAGGCTGAGAAGCTAAGCAAAGCTGCAGGCAGCCTCTAGGGACCGGGGAGACTGGGAGTTCAGAACCTGCCAAGGACAAAGGGACCCGTTAAACAGCCCAGGCTCTCAGATGCATTCCTGAAGAGCTGCACTCTAGCAGCCAGGGCATAGGAAGGTCTGACATTCCCATAAATGGAATACCAAAGGAGAGGAGAGAAAGGATGTGCAGAGGAAATAATGGAAGAAATAATGGCCTAGAATTTTCCAGAATGACAAAATTCATCAAGCCCACACAGTGTAGTTTACAAGGAAAACCACATCTGGGCACATCGAAATCCAACTGCAGAGAAGACAAGACAGAAAGAAAAATCTTAAATACAGTCAGGGTAGAAAAGCTGTTACCTTAGAAAGAGCAGCAGAAAGACTAACAGCTGGTCCCTCAACACAAATAAGGAGACGTTAACAGCACAACATTTTCAAAGGGCAGAAAAAAATGTCCGCCCAGAATCTATGCCCAGTGAAGAGAATGAAGGTAAAATAAGGACATACCAGATAAACAAGAGAGGAGCGAGTCTGTCACCAGAATATCCACAAGACGGAAATGCTACAGGGAATTCTTTAGGCTAAAGGAAAAATCATCCCAGATGTCAGTATGGAGGCGTAGGAAGGAATGAAGAGTATGAAGAGGGAAACGATGTAGGTAAATCTCAGTAAAGTTCGAGTGTGTAAAACAGGAAAAACATCCTGTGTGGGGTTTAAAATATACGTATGATTAAAATGTATGGCAACCATAGCACGAAAGGCAGGAGGGCATTAAATGGAGCTCAAGTGGTTTGAGGTTCTTGTGTTGTCTGGGGAAGTGGTAAAAGTACTATTGTCTATTAGATTTTTAGGAAGTCTAATAGATGCATGCTGTAATCTTTATAGGAATCATTGCAAGAACTACTAAAAGTAGAACTAACAGGTTAATAAGGGGGGGTGGTAGCATTAAAAAATACTTGATTAATCCAAAATTGAAGCAATAAAACAGAGAAAAAGTAACATGAAACAATTCTTACAAATAGAAAATACTAGATGGTGGATTTAAACTCGAATATATGAGTAATTACATTAGATAAAATAAATACTCCAATCAAAAGACAAAGATCATCAGAATGAATATAACAAAACAATTTAGCTTTATATTTCTTTCTTTTTTTTTTTTTTTGAGACGGAGTCTTGCTCTGTTGCCCAGGCTGGAGTGTGCAGTGGCGCCATCTCGGCTCACTGCAACCTCTGCCTCCTGAGTTCAAGCAATTCTCCCGCCTTAGCCCCCCGAGTAGCTGGGATTACAGGCATGCACCACCACGCCTGGCTAATCTTTGTATTTTGAGTAGAGACGGGATTTCACCATGTTGGCCAGGCTGGTCTCGAACTCCTGACCTCAAGTGATCCAACTGCCCGCCTCGGTCTCCCAAAGTGCTGGGATTACAGGCTTGAGCCACCGCACCCGGTCTTTATTTTTTTTGAGACAGGGTCTGCTATATCACCCAGGCTGGGGTGCAGTGGTGCGATCAAAGCTCACCACAGCCTCAACCTCTTGAGTCCAAGAGATCCTCCTACTCAGCTGCTCAGCTTCCCGTGTAACTGGAACCACAGGCATGTGTCACCATGCCTAGCTAGGTTTTGGGGTTGCTTTTTAATTTTTAAATGTATCCTCATCTTGTGGAAATTAAAGACAGAAAGCCAATGAATTGCCAAAGGTCACACAGAGTGCTTGGCAGGCAGCTAACATTATAAAGCACCCCCACGTGCAGGCACTGTTCTCAACGCTCTAGTGTTTTAATTCACTTGATGTGGTAGGCACCGTTATTACCCTTGGGAGGAAACTGAGGCACAGAGAAGTTTGATAGCTTGCCTAAGGTTGCGCTCACGGTAAGTGCAAGCCAGGATCTGAAGGCAGTGGCAGGCTGACCTGGGTTCTGTCCCCCACCGCAAAGCTCTATTGCCCCCAGCCTGTCTATCTCCCTCCCCTGACCTTCCTACCCCATCCCCCAAGGGCTGCAGAGACTTCCAGATCCTCTAATCCTATCCCAGACAGAAATGAAAAAAATACGTGGTCTTGCAACGTTTTAAAAGACATATTAGGCTGGGCATGGTGGCTCACACCTGTAATCCCAGCACTTTGGGAGGCCAAGGCAGGCAGATCACGAGGTCAAGAGATCGAGACCATCCTGGCCAACATGGTGAAACTCCATCTCTACTAAAAATACACAAATTAGCTGGGCGTGGTGGTGCGCGCCTGTAGTCCCAGCTACTCAGGAGGCTGAGGCAGGAGAATTGCTTGAACCTGGGAAGCAGAGGTTGTGGTGAGGAGAGATCACGCCACTGCACTCCAGCCTGGTGACAGAGTGAGACTCCGTCTCAGCAAAACAAAGACATGTTAATCTCTGGATTTGTATATTTGTAAACTGCTCTACCCATTTTCCTGGATTCTCCAATCTGTGGGAATGCTTTAGTGTTCAACTCCTAAATCTTTTCCAGAACGGGGCTCCTGAATTTTTTGCCTCTTTTGTAGGGCCTTCGCCTACTCCCTCCTCTGGGGGATTGTAACACATTAAACCCAGCTGCTTTCCTCTCCGTTTAAAAATTACTCAAGTTTTTTTGTTGTTGTTCTTTATAGTGAAAGTTACACAAGCTGGTGAAAAAAATATGCAAAACGCAAACAAGTAAAAGGAAGAAAATAAGAGCTGGGCATGGTGGTTCACACCTGTAATCTCAGCACTTTGGGAGGCCAAGACGGCTGGATCACTTGAGGTCAGGGGTTAAAGACCAGCCTGGGAAACATGGCGAAACCCTGTCTCTACTGAAAATACAAAAATTATCTGGGTGCCTGTAATCCCAGCTACTCGGGAGGCTGAGGCAGAAGAATTGCTTGAACCTGGGAGGCGGAGGTTGCAGTGAGTTGAGATTGTGACACTGTACTCCAGAGAGAGACTCCGTCTCAAAAAAATAAAATAAAATAAAATAAAAGTAAGAAAATAACTTGTAATACCACTGGGGGGCGGGTAACCATGATCAAAACTGTGTTATAAACCTCTCCAGTCTTTTTTTTTTGGTACACATTTCCTTTTAAAAATTGGAATCATTTTCTACCCACTGCTTTGTAAACTGCTTTTCACACTGAACAGCATATTGCAAACGTTATGCCTTATGGAATACTCTTTCATAAGATTTTTATAACATAGTATTCAATCTTACGGATACAGAATAATCAAGTTTCTAATTTTTTTACTGCTGTAAACGTTGTTGTAGTTGAAACTTGGCACAATCTTGGGATAAATTCCTAAGAGTGAAATTGCTGGGCCCAAGGGTTTGTACAAAACAACACTTTTGCAAAACTATATGAACTGCCTTCCAGAAAGACTGTGCCAGTTGAAACCTCCGCCAGCAGTATGTAGGTTTCCCCCAAACCTCAAAAACTCTGGCTATCACCATGTTTGCAAACTTTCCTCCATCTGATAAGCAAAAGAGGGTATTCTGTTTTAACAAGCATTCTTTTTATTACTAAAGAGGTAGAGCTTTTTCTCTCCCTTGCCCCGTGCTTATTGTCCACCTGTATTTCTTTTTGGAGATTACAGCTTCCTGCCTTATACCCCTTTTTCTATTGAGCTTTTCCCTTGTTGCTTTGTAAGATTCATTTTTCACACTGGTATCCTTCCAACCTCAGGGAGGAAACATTGCCAGGCCTTCTGGGTGACCACGATGCCTCCTGCAGATCAGGATGGGAACAGCGAGGCCATGCCAGGTTCCATGGGCGCCAACGTCGTCCCCTCTCTGCTTACATTGCTCACACAGAAGTGGGTGTTACAGGTGAACGGGCACCTGACTGGGCCCCCGAGCCTAACACAGTGCCTGGTGCATGTTAGCTGCTTAATTAAGATGGGTTGGATAATAACAGGGGATGCATGGCTCGGAGTAGACCCCTCATTCCTGGGAAAGACAGGGGAGGGGACCAGGCAAACCACAGCTTTGCTGATGGTGCTGGAGAGAGCCACAATGTCATTATAAACAACTGAGAGCTCACAAAGCAGCTGGAATGAGCACAGGCAGAAGTTCTGAGATTATAGAGATTATAGTTAGGTTGGCATAATGAGTGGGCTCCATTACACCCAGAAAACCAGGCCCCCTTTTTCAGTTTTTATCTCTGTGAAGTAGACACATTCTGACCTGTGATAAAATGCAATCAGCACCCGGGCGCGGCGGCTCACGCCTGTAATTGCAGCACTTTGGGAGGCTGAAGCGGGCAGATCATAAGGTCAGGAGTTCGAGACCAGCCTGACCAACATGGTGAAACCCCATCTCTACTAAAAATACAAAAATTAACTGGGCATCATGGCACGCGCCTGTAATCCCAGCTACTTGGGAGACTGAGGCAGAAGAATCGCTTGAACCCGGGAGGCGGAGCTTACAGTCAGTCGAGATCATGCCACTGTACTCCAGCCTGGGGGACAGAGCAAGTCTCTGTCTCAAAAAAAAAAAAAAAAAAAAAAAAAAAAATGCAATCAGCGAATCAACACAGTGGCAAATCGGAGGAAAAACTTTCTGACTTTATCCTCACTTTTTCCTAGGAGGTGGGAGCCCTGTCCTGAGACTTATAGAACCACTGAAGTCCTGAAAGTCCTAGGTGAAGAAGACTATTATTATGGGCTGAATTGTGTGTCTTTCTGTCCTGCTGTGGTCAGTCGGTCTAGGACCTGAATCCCTCCCTGTCGAAACCCTGCTCCAACATCACTGGTCCTGATTCTGCTGCTAGAACTCCATAATGCTTCCTGCCTGGATCTCTCAAGACTGCCTGGAGATGCTCTTCTCTGGGGTGGACCATTCTCTCTACCTGCTGTGTCTGCTGGAGGCGACTACATCCGATTATTATGGCTGAACCTGCCCCAAATGCCTGCTCCCACCCTCAAGTCCATGTGTGTTTACTCTGGACCCTGACATCTCCAGGGATGCTCTGCCCACACCCAGCTGATCTGACCTGGTGGTCATCTGGTACCTGACATGCCTCTCTGTAGTGGTTTTAAACAAGTCGACCCTATGACCCCAGGTCAAAGTGCACGTAGAGTGGGACCTCTGGCCTTCCTGACTTCAATTGTGTGGGCCCTCCTGCCTCTCTGCAACCCTCCTCCTGGAATTTACTGGCACCACTGCTTCCGTACAGAGGTGATGTTGGATGTCTTGGAATCAGAAAATGGTGTCTGAATCCTGCCTTCCCCACTTCCTAGCTATATTAAGAGCCTCAATTTCTTCTTCCAAATATAGAAATTACCTTCCTTGTGTGTGTGTGTGTGATGGTTAAATGAAATAATGTGAAGATCCCTAGCACACAGCATCGAATCAGTCATGTTAATTTTCTTCTTTCCTTCCTTTGAATCTAGAACCTCTGATTGTGGGGCTCTGTGCTTCATACTTAGTAAATATTGACCGAGTGAATAAGTATAAATTTCTATTCCAATATTCACAACCTATCAATAATACCTTTCCCTCTGACCTAATTACATTGGAATGCAAGCTGACAAATTCATTCCTTGTCATTTTTCATATTAAGACATTTAAGTCTTAAGGAATAATTAGTTATTTCTATGAGGGCACTTTTACGTTTCTAACAAGAAACTCCTAGATGTGAATTTCTAGATATGAATTTTACCTATTGTGCAAGGCTGGAAGTAAGAATATTAGGATTTTTTCATGAGTAGTTGGACCTGACCCGTGCCCTTCAAAACAGCTCGCCTATATGCCTGTTTGCCTCTGAAATTCACTTGTGTAGTAAAGGCAGTAGGCAAATGTTGAGGTACTTTATGGCATACAAAGATCTGGGATCAGAAAATCTCACCCTAGCAGATAATCAAGGCTTATGTCTAGACAGGAATTATGGGTTATAAGGTTGGACCAAGGAGGGGCAGAGCAAGGCACGATCCCAGCCCAGCATAGCTGACTTCCAAGGCAATACACCAGCTCAGCTGCACACACCTGCTGGCCCTAAAGGTAATGAGCCTCCAAACACATGCTGGACATGGGTGCTCCAAAGGGGCTGTCAAGACCTGAGGCAGTGAGTGCTGCTGACACAGAGGGGAGAACAGGCTACCTGCAGTTACTTCTGCAGAACCAACAGGGAACGGCAATTCCTCAAGTCTCACCTCCTCCAAGAAGTCCACTCAGCTTACTTCCAACAATACCTGCAGCTGGCTCAGGAGGCTCGAGGGGTTGGACAGATTTCATTCCCTATCTGAGTCCATTTCCAAACAGATGTCTCAGGAAGGCAGAAGGAAGGAGTAACTTAAAAGGCTTCAGTGGCCGGGCGCAGTGGTTCACGCCTGTAATCTCAGCACTTTGGAAGGCCGAGGCGGGCGCATCACCTGAAGTCGGGAGTTTGAGACCAGCCTGGCCAACGTGGTGAAACCCCGTCGCTACTAAAAATACAAAAATTAGCCAGGCATGGTGGCAGGTGCCTGTAATCCCAGCTACTCGGAAGGCTGAGGCAGGAGAATCGCTTGAACCCAGGAGGTGGAGGTTGCAGTGAGCCAAGATCACACCGTTGTACTCCAGCCTGGGCAACAAGAGCAAAACTCCATCTAAAGGAAAAAAAGAAAAAAGGCTCCAGCTTTCCCACCTCTCAGCATGGACAGTGAAGTAGAAGGTGCGAAGAGGCAATTTGCAGTAACCTTTGGGAGTCTGATAATTTTCTCGTGCACAGACTGGAGGGAACAATTCTACAGCAGTTTCCCTCCGCTATGGACATAAAGACTTTCCTACTCTCTGCCTGTTTTATGTATTTATTTACCACTCCCTGGGCCCCCCGTCCTGTTTGAAGAGGATCATTTCTACTTTTATACAGCAACCTGGACACCACATGGGCTGGTGTGGAAGGTGGGCTTCTGTGAAAGAGAATGTTGGATTTTTTTTTTTTTTTTTTGAGATAGAGCTTTTCACTCCTGTTGCCCAGGCTGGAGTGCGGTGGTGTGATCTCGGCCCACTGCAACCTCTGCCTCCCAGGTTCAAGCAATTCTCCTGCCTCAGCCTCCCAAGTAGCTGGGATTACAGGCACACACCACCACACCCGGCTAATTTTTTTTCTTTCTTTCTTTCTTTTTTGTATTTTCAGTAGAGAAGGGGTTTCGCCATGTTGGCCAGGCTGGTCTTGAACTCTTGACCTTAAGTGATCTGTCTGGCTCAGCCTCCCAAAGTGCTGGGATTACAGACATGAGCCACCGCACCCAGTCAAAATTGGATGTTTAAAAGTAAAACAGAACCTATATTTATTAATCATTCATCAGTATCAATCTGTTTTTGATCAGTAACAATCAGCATGTGAAAAGTGCTAAGACAGGTATTCACTCATTTCATCCTCTCGTCTGGATAAGCACTGCCCAATAAAACCGTAATGCGAGCTACATATGAAATTTTAAATTCTCTAGTAGCCACATTCCAAAAGTAGAATGAAACAGATGAAATCAATGTTAAAGATGTATTTTATTTGATGCAATATATCCCAAATATTATTTCGATATGGAATCAATACAAAAATTATTAATGAGATGTTTTGCGTTTTTTTCTTTTTGTACTAAGTCTTTGAAATCCAGCATGTACTTTGTGTTTGTAGTGCATCTCAGTTCCAACCAGTGCCTTGCAAGTGTTTGGTGGCCCCATATGGTGGTGGCTGCCATACTGCACAACACAGCTTTGGACAACCCCCTGAGCAAGGTATTATCAGCATCCCTATTTTCCTAAGGAAAAACCGAGGGACAGAAAGGCTCCATGATTTTCCTATAGTCACACTGCTAAAAAGTGATCAAGCTGGAATTTGTAACCAGGCCAGCCAGATACCAGAGCAGACGCCCTTATTCACTAATTGTTGAGGTCAGGAGTTCGAGACCAGCCTGGCCAACATGGTGAAATCCCGTCTCTACTAAAAAATACAAAAATTAGCCAGGCATGGTGGCACACACCTGTAATCCCAGCTGCTCAGGAGGCTGAGGCAGGAGACTCGCTTGAACCCTGGAGGTGGAGGTTGCAGTGAGCTGAGCTCATGCCACTGCACTCCAGCCTGGGCAACAGAGCAAGACTCCTTCTCCAAAAAAAAAAAAAGAAAGAAAACAAAATATAAGTGCTCTGTGTCTCTTACGATGTCTTAGAATAAACAAATATGTAAGTTCTCCATCTACCCTTCCAGACATTTGAGGACATCTGTACTAATGGCAGACACATTTCTCTTCTCCATACCTATTAGTCCTTGCTTGGAGATCTTAATTTCACAAAAGAAATAAAAAAGCCTGGTGGAGATATCACAGTGGGGAGAGTTTTTAGAAAACAGGCAGGTCTATTCTCAGCATTCACCTTGGAAGACCTCCAAGGGTGTCTCAACATCGACTGTCTAAGAAGCATCTGCTCCAGTGAAGCCACCTCCGTCCCCATCGTGGAAATTCCAGGACCCTCCTCTACCCTGAACACAAGCAGAGAGCATCTGCCAACTGGGTCAGCAGAACGTGGGAGACTCAGGCCAAGGATTTCCGTAGCTCCCTCCACACGCTCCAAAGAGACGCGGCTTTCACAGGCACACAAGCGTCCACAAGGGGAAGGCCTCCCAAGGTGCTGGGATCACAGGCATAAGCCAAGGTGGGAGGCCCACCTTGGAGAGTATCCTGTTCAAACCTCGTTTGAGTGAGATCTGGGAGCTGCTGTGGCAGATGGCCTTAATTATTCACACAGTTGAGCCCAGGAGTGGGTCATAATTAGAGGGACAAGGCAAGGTGCCGAAGGACTGAAGTCTCCAACTGACACAAATAAAAGCCAGAGACCACCAGGAAAAGTTGGTTGTGCCTGGCTCTTCAGAAAGGGAAAATTATCCCCCTAATACGGTCTCACTGGGTTCTTGACTGCACGGCTGAGAACACTCTTACATTCAATGCAATCCATTCAAGGCTACAACATTTGCACAGCCGATTCTAGTATAAGCTTTGCCAACAAGAGGCACTGTGTCCTTGGGGGGTATCAGAGCAAGATCAGGAAAGAATTCCTTCACATCACAGGGACTTGGGGACTGAGATCAGCTTACCTTCCCCAGGGTCTCGGGCACCTCCCAATGCAGGGGCTCACTCAGACAGCACACAGCACGCCCTTCCAGGAAGAACAGACGGGATGCTCTGCCCCCTCTTTACTGAACATAAGCGGCATTGACTCGTGGCTTATACATGCAGAAATTGGTTCACATCTTATTTCTTCGCTTCTTAGCTCTGTGACCTAGGCCCACTTAGATTTTTCTAAGTCTCAGGATTTCATCTACCAAATGGAAACAACATGTAGTTAAAAACAACTTTTCTGGCTGGGTGCGGTGGCTCACGCCTGTAATCCCAGCATTCTGGGAGGCTGAGGCAGGTGGATCACTGGAGGTCAGGAGTTCGAGATCAGCCTGGCCAACACAGTGAAACCCCGTCTTTACCAAAAATACAAAAATCAGCCAGTCGTAGTGGTGGGCACCTGTAATCCCAGCTACATGGGAGGCTGAGGCGGGAGAATCACTTGAACCTGGAAGGTGGAGGTTGTAGTGAGCCGAGATCACGCCATCTCACTCCAGCTAGGACAATAAGAATGAGACTCCATCTCCAAAAAAAAAAAAAAAAAAAAAAAAAACTTTTATAAGGAAAAATATGAAACGTCTTTTCAAGCCTGCTGTAAAAATCTTAAGTTCCTGTCCCATAGTAGGTTGTCAATAAAAACAGCAGCTAATATATCTTGGTTCGAACTGGTGCTGCCTGCTAGATTCGGGTCAGGTTATTCAAGCACCAGCTACAGTTTTGAGTGATACTAAGCTGCATAATGCAGTTGTTTATATTTAATTTTTATCTTCAGCTTCCCCAAGTGTTATTTGGGGAACTGTGAGCTGCCAAGGCTGAGCCTACGTAGTTCCTTCTGGATCCAGCTCCTTGCAACAACTTAAAAACTAGAAATGGGCTGGGTGCTCATGCCTATAATCCTGGCACTTTGGGAGGCCAAGGCGGGATGATTGCTTCAGCTCAGGGGTTTGAGACCAGCTTGAGCAACATAGGGAGATCCTGTCTCTACAAAAAAAATGTTTTTTAATTGGCTGGGCATGGTGGCAAATGCCTATAGTTCCAGCTACTCGGGAGGCTGAGGCAAGAGGATCACTTGAGCCCAGGAGGTCGAGGCTGCAGTGAGCAGTGATTGTACCACCGCACTCCAGTTCACCGTGGGCGACAGAGCTGAGACTTGTCTCCAAGAAAAACAAAAACAAAGAAACAAAAAATATACACACATACACACACACAAAACTAGAAATGTACATTTACTCCAAAGAATATACAGTATTAGCAAAAAGCTTAATTATCTAAATAAAAAGGTGTCTTCTCATATACTGTATAAATTAGGTATGTGCAAAATTGTGCCACGTCTGCAAATAAGGCTTTTAAGCAGGAGGGTAGGGAAAAAAAGACTTTTAAGCAGGGCTTATATCAACCAGTGCTTGCGGATCTTGCTGAGAGCTGGGGAAGGGGGCTGGGTTGGAGGGAGAGAAAGAGGTTCCAAACCTTGATCTTACTCAAGGTTCTGAGTTGGTCATGAGCAGTACTGTTACAATTGTCCAACAAGCATCATTCATTGGAAGACATCATTAGCCCTTGAAGCACCTGTCACCCTAAGAACTTTCCAGTATACTCCAGAATCCCTGATTTTCTCATCCCAGTAGTAGTATTGTCCTGCTAATGGATGAGTGTTTGAAAATCCTTCATGAAGCCTCACTTAATTTTGACCCAGCAGAGCTAACAGAGGAAAAGAAGAAAATGTAAAACTGGCCTTTCCAGGGTCCTTTTCTTAGACTACCACCTTGATAGCTGAGTCAGTCTGCCTAGGAAGGAATGTGAAAGGCCTACTCCAAAAAATGCTCCACTATCAAGATTTTCCTTGAAGCTACTCAAATTTTTTTCTTCCTCCAAAAGCAATCCCTTTTGAATCATTTCATCATCCACCTAAAAAGGCATTCTGTGTTATAGAATTCACCTGTTTAATGGTACCTTCTGGAAAATCCAGTGACAACTGGCTTCCTAGTTCATTCTTAAACACAGGAGAAACCCAGAACATGGCCTCTGATCAATGACACTTGACCTTATGTCACGCAGTCGAATAACGCCCCATGTGACCAACTGATTCCTAGTCAATAGCAACAATTGTTTTTATTACCAATAGCAGTAACAATTCCTAGTCATGCACAGATAAAGGAAAACACGTAAAAATTATACACTGTGTTTGGACATCATGCTTTTAGATTTTCAAGTGCCCTGACACAACCGGATCCTGATGTGATGCTCATTAACTGCCTCCTTCCCTAATATGAGTATGTGGGACATAGGACTCTCGCAAAGCAGGCTTCAATGGGACCCTACTTTGCTTGCCTGGCCTCCAACAGGCCCCCAGTAAATAGGGAAGTGATTCATTCCTCCCAGCACTGGCTCCACATCTTGTGCCCTGGAGCTCCCAGCAACAGTCCTGCCTGCCCCCAATTTGAAGCATCTCATAAACAACCTGGCAGTTCTCAGCCAGGAACAGTGCCCTACCCTGCCAAGGGCACTTGCTTGCAACCGTGTGGCCCAGAGCTCGGCTGAATTCTTCCCTCCAGACAGAATGTTCCGCTTGACATTTCTGCCAGATGCCTGCATTCACATTTGGGATCAGGGGCTAGGGTGGGGTCTCTCTCCTCCATCAGACCCTCCCTGCCTGGGATTCCTGCTTGGACCAACAGGAGAGATGAATGGTCCTCATTCATGGCCCAGAGCGCACTGTGGAGTGGCGATCCCAGCTGTGGTCTGGGGCTGCTCCTGGCCCCACGGAGAACACATTCCTTTGTGGAAAGAGGCTGTCTTGGCTGAAAGGGGTTTGCTCAGAGAATGAGGGAAGTGGCTCAGGAGCCAGAGGACTCTTTAGAACCACCTTAGACAAGAATGGAGACTTTAACATCAGGCTTGGTTTGGTCTGTCTGGTCCACTTGGCCCTTGGCCAAAGATTCTACTTCAGTCTCCTCCATTTCTGGCCACAAAGTGGGAATGTTCAGGGCACAGTGAGATGGCGAGAAGGTAAGCATACAAAACTGCATTTTTTCCCCAGCCTCCAAAAAGAGGTCTTTGTTGGCATAATTTGTTGTGACCGATGGAGGCTCCCTTCAGCCCACCTCTGGCTCTCCATGGAATCTCATTCTGACCAGGCTGTTTCCTGGGAAGGTTGAAGGTACAGTTTCAAAGACTTTAAAATGTGCCTACCAGAGACTCTCAGATTGGATTAGAGTGCAAAAGCCAAATACATAGTGTCTATAAGACACATCTCTTCTCTGCAGCTCATAAAGAAGGAGCAGGGAAAATCCAAAATTGGTGATTTTGCTTAAAGGCAATTCAGAAGTGACTGAGACAAGCATATCTTATTAGTCTGTTTTCACACCACTGATAAAGACATACCTGAGACGGGGTAATTTATAAAGAAAAAGAGGTTTAATGGACTCACAGTTCCACGAGGCTGGGGAGGCCTCGCAATCATGGTGGAAGGTGAACGGCATGTCTTACATGGCGGCACACATGAGAGAATATGAGAGCCAAGCAAAAGGGGTTTCTCTTTATAAAACCATCAGCTCTTGTAAGACTCATTCACTACCACAAGAACAGTATGAGGGAAGTTGCCCCCATGATTCAATTATCTCCCACCAGGCCCCTTCCACAACATGTGGGAATTATGGGAGCTACAATTTAAGATGACATTTGGGTGTGGACACAGTCCATTCATATCAATGCCCATCGGGTTCATATTACCCAATCCCTACACCCTAAACAAACAAACAACAACAACAAAACAAGAGATGTGGTTTGACTATAAGGTAACACATAAGAATTGGAAAAACATGGCCAGCATCTCAGAGTGGTCTCAGATTCAAATCTGGCTTCTGCAAATGGGGAAGAGTTTTAGGGTCTTCACGGGCTACATAAGAAGTTAAAGTGCTCAGCATAGTGACTGTCTCAGTCACCAAAATTATAAAATCAGCAACAATCTGAATAAAATCCAGGAGGCATATCATCCATCATTCCCATCCACCACTCTTGGGTAACAGGCTTTAATCATCCTCCCCAACTACACACACACTCTCTCTCAGACACATTGTTTCTCAGAGTTAATCATCTATGGCCAAATCGGTCTGAGTTTCTGTGCCACTTTCAAGGCAATGTTGAATCCACAAAAGGCAGGCAAGGGGGAGGTGATCAGAAGCCAAATCCAAAATGGCGTGCAAACTTGGTAAGCAACGAAATCACTGCAAGCAAGTCCAGGGCTTACAGGGATGGGGCCCGTGGCATGAAAACTCCTGGAGGGGGAGTGCTGAGATTTGGCCTAGGCATAGATGCTGAGGTCAGGAGGGGTTTGGGTAGTTGGAAATAAGATGAGTGTACTGGGTGAAAGATGGCGGGAGTCCTGGGCTGGAGGGAGTACAGAACCAGTTTTTCTGAGATGACTCATCAAAAGTGGCCAGGGAGGCACCTTCTGAGCTGAGTCCCCAAGTGACATCCTACCTATGCCCTTCCTGCTTAGCTTGTCGCGTGCCTCACGTGAGGCTTATCACAGCAGACCTCGCCCTTGGCTCCATATACCTTTTGCATCTCCAGAAGCTGCCAGGCCAAGTTCTCATCCAAGCAATGCAACCTGGGCCAACAGTCAATTCTTCAGGCCTGTGCTTGTCCTATGAGAGCCAAACCCAGAGAACCCAGTGATGGCAGGGGCCGCTGGTACAGAGACCATGGCCACATTTTCAGCTTGTCTGGAAATTTCTGGCTCCATAAGGTGGTCAGGTAGGAGTGCTGGTCTGAAGTTCATTAAGAGCCCGTGATCTGGAACTTTGTGGCCCATCACAGCATTGGATCCTGTCCAGAAGCCTAAGGAGCAATAGCAGCAGGCACCAAGTGTCACATCACTGAAGCTGGCCGGGCTTGGCTGCTACAATGCCAGCTGGTTCTGGGTCACCAGGGACCATTCATCAAAGTAATGTCATCCACAGGGTAGTGGCATATAGAGAGAGACCTGCAGGTCCTTGCATTTACTGAGGGGACAGACCTTGTCAGCTACCTGTGAAGCTGATCAGTTTCACTGGTGCTGATCACATGCCTCTTCTGGGCCTCTTTTTAAAGAATGATTCTAATATTCTCACTGCGTCTCCAGACTGCATTGGCCTCCACTACCAGTGACAGGATGTCTCCATCCTCTTTAGCATGACACAAACTAGCTTCAACCTGCTACCCTGAGCTCCAGCCATGCTGACCTGTGCGCAAGGCGTTCCAACTGCTTTTACACCTCCCTGCCTTTGGACTTGCCATTTCCTGTTCTAGAATATCACATATCCACTTCATGAACACCTACTCTTTAAGAATCTACTCAAGTGTGTGTATAAAACATCCTAAGGAATCTGCCAAAAACTATTAAAACTGGTAAATGAGTTCAGTAAGGTTATGGGATAACAATATTAATATACAAAAATTAACTATATTTCTACATACAATGAAAAATTCAAAATGAAATAAAGCAATCCCATTTACAATAGCATCAAAAATAATAAAATACTTGGGAGTAAGTTTAACAAAAGAAGTGTAAACTTTATACTCTGAAAACTACAAAACATTGTTAAAAGAAATTAAAGAAGATCTAAATAAATGGAAAACATCCCATGTTCATGGATTAGAAGACTTAAATGGTTAAGATGAGAATACTCCTCAAATTGATCTACAAATTCAACACAATTTCTATCAGAATCCCAGCTGACTTCTTTGTAGAAACTGGCAAGCTGATTGATTCTAAAATTCCCATGGAAGTGCAAGAGACCCAGAATAGCCAAAACAATTCTGAAAAGGAGAACAAAGTAAGAGGACTCATACTTCCTGTTTTCAAAACTTACTACAAAAGTCAAGGCAGTGTGGTACTGGGATAAGGAGAGACATATAGATCAATGGAATAAAACTGAGAGTCCAGAAATAAACTCATATATATATCTACGGTCAATTGGTTTGTACAAGGTCCCAAGATCATTCAATAGGGAAAGAATAGTCTTCAAAAAACAGTGCTGGAACAACTGCATAGCCACATGCAAAAGAATGAAGTTGGAGCCCAACCTCACAGCATTTACAAAAATAACTGAAAATGGATCAAAGACCTAAATGTAAAAGCTAAAACCGTAAAACTCTTAGAATAAAACATAGAGTAAGTCTTCATGGATTTGGCAGTGATTTCTTTTTTTTTTTTTTTTGAGACGGAGTCTCGCTCTGTCACCCAGGCTGGAGTGCAGTGGCGTGATCTCGACTCACTGTAAGCTCCGCCTCCCGGGTTCACACCATTCTCCTGCCTCAGCCTCCCGAGTAGCTGGGACTACAGGCGCCCGCCACCATGCCCGGCTAGTTTTTTTTGTATTTTAGTAAAGACGGGGTTTCACCGTGTTAGCCAGGATGGTCTCGATCTCCTGACCTTGTGATCCACCCACCTCGGCCTCCCAAAGTGCTGGGATTACAGGCGTGAGCTACCACGCCCGGCCTGGTAGTGATTTCTTAAGACATTACACCAAAAGCACAAGAAACAAAAGGAAAATACATGTAAATTAAACTTTATCAAAATAAAAAAAGCTTCTGCACATCAAACAGAAAATGTTTTGAAGATGCTTTAGGAACCAGGGCAGCAGTGGTGATGGTGATAAAAAAGGGTGATGACCAAATAGTTATCGCACTTATTCTACTATTTTGTCATTGTCTATTTGCATGTCTGTTTCTCTCTTAAGCTGGTGATCCCTCTAGAGGGTAAGCATCTGTAGCTTATACGCTTCTGGATCCCCTGTGCTCAACACAGAACAGACGTCGAATAAATGTGATTTGAACTGGAAAGAAAAAAGACACTGTCAAGAAAGGGAAAAGATAACCCACAGAATGGGAGAAAATATTTATAAATCATATATCTGCAATGGTCTAGAATTCAGAATATGTAAAAATCATTTATAATTTAACAATAAAAAGACAAGAAACCCAGGCCGGGCGCAGTGGCTTATGCCTGTAATCCCAGCATTTTGGGAGGCCAAGGTGGGTGGATCATCTGAGGTCAGGAGTTTGAGACCAGCCTGGCCAACATGGCAAAACCTCGTCTCTACTAAAGATACAAAAATTAGCCAGATGTGGTAGTATGTGCCTGTAGTCCCAGCTACTCAGGAGGCTGAGGCAGGAGAATCGCTTGAACCCAGGAGGTGGAGGTTGCAATGAGTCGAGATCGTGCCACTGCACTCTAGCCTGGGTGACAGATTGAGACTCTGTCTCAGGAAAAAAAAAGACAACCAACCCAAATAAAAATGGGCAAAAACTTAAATAGACACTTCCCCAAAGAAGATACACAAATGGCTTACAAGCACATAAAAAGATGTGCTACATCACTCGTCATTAAGCAAACACAAAGTACCATGACACACCACTTCTTACCCATAAAGGTGGCTGGAATTTTTTTCTAAGTGGAAAATAAAAAGTGTCGGCAAAGACGTGGAGAAATTAGAACCTTCGTATGTTGCTAGTGGTGTAAAATGCTACAGCCACTGTGAAAAACAATTTGGTGATTCCTCAAAAAGCTAAACGTAGAATTACTATATGACCCAGCAGCCCCTCTCCTAAGTACATACCCCCCAAAATTGAAACACATTGAAACAGGTGTTCAAACAAAACTTTCACATGAATGTTCATAGCAGTACTATTCATAATGCTCAAAAGGTGGAAACAATCCAAATGTCTGTCAACTATAAATGGATTAACAAAATAATAAAACTATTCCATTAACAAAAATGGAAAACAATAGAATATTATTCGGCCATAAAAAGTAATGAAATAACTGACACATGCTACAACATGGGTGAGGCTTAAAAACATTAGGGGAGCACTGTTGCTCACGCCTGTAATCCCAGCACTTTGGGAGGCCAGGGCGGGTGGATCACGAGGTCAAGAGATCGAGACCATCCTGACCAACATGGTGAAACCCCGTCTCTACTAAAAATACAAAAATTAGCTGGGCGTTGTGGCGCACGCCTGTTGTTCCAGCTACTCAGGAGGATGAGGCAGGAGAATTGCTTGAACCCAGGAGACGGAGGTTGCAGTGAGCTGAGATGGCGCCACTGCACTCCAGCCTGGTGACACAGCAAGACTCCGTCTCAAAACAAAAAAACAAACAAACCCCACATATTTACACAAATTATCCAAAATTGGCAATATAGAGACAGAAACTAGATTAGTGGCTGTTTAAGGCTGGGAGGATAGGCGGTGGTGGCTAACGGATACGGACTTCTCTTTATGTTGATGAAAACATTTTAAAGTTGACTGGGGTGATATTTGCACATACCTGTGAATATACTGAAATACATTGACTTGTACATTTTAATGGGTGAATTGGCTGATACGCAAATTATATTTCAATAAAGTCTTTTTTAAAAGAATCCACTTCGATGACACTTGAAAGTGTCATGCAGGCAGCATGGGGTTGGTTGCCAGGCATCAGAATATTACTCTTAAGACTTTATTATTATTATTTTATTATTTTTGGAGGCAGAGTCTCATTCTGTTGCCCAGGCTGCAGCACAGTAGCACGATCCTGGCTCACTGCAACCTCCACCTCAGCCTCCTGAGTAGCTGGGATTACAGACATGCACCACCACGACTGGCTAATTTTTGTACTTTTAGTAGAGATGGGGTTTCACCCTGTTGCCCAGGCTGGTCCTGAACTGCCGAGCTCAGGCAATCCCCCCACCTTGGCCTCCCAGTGTGCTAGGATTACAGGTGTGAGCCACCGTGCCCAGCCTTATTTCTAAATACACACATGAACTATCAGAGTCACTTATAAATCATTCTACTTAAGAAGAGAGAGAGAGCCAGGCACGGTGGCTCACGCCTGTAATCCCAGCACTTTGGGAGGCTGGGGCAGGTGGATTGCCTGAGGTCGGGAGTTTGGGGGTAGCCTGACCAACGTGGAGAAACCCCATCTCTACTGAAAATATAAAACTAGCTGGGTGTGGTGGCGCATGCCTGTAATCCCAGCTACTCGAGAGGCTGAGGCAAGAGAATTGCTTGAACCCGGGAGGCAGAGGCTGCGGTGAGCCAAGATCGGGCCACTGCACTCCAGCCTGGCAACAAGAGTGAAACTCCGTCTCAAAAAAAAAAAGACGAGAGAGAGAGAGATCAGACGGGAAGGGAAGGAGGAAGGAAGGAAATGAGGAGGGCAGACAGGATACAGCCAAAGAATGCCTAGACTCGTGCTTCAGCAGAAGCTGCCAGAAAGGCAGGAGTTCTCCAGGTGGATTTGAACCCTACAGTGGCCAAGGGGCAGCCTGGAATGATCCCTAGTGGTGATCCCCTAACACAGCTACAACTGCAAATCTCAACAGGCTGTACCCTCCATCCTTAGACGTTTTAAGGAAAGGAGCTACTTAAATCTCCTAACTAATCTGTGATTATAAACTGACTCTTTCAAATCACAGATTATAAACTGTGTTCTTTCAAATATCTCTTCCAAACCCCCTCATAGTAGAGAAAATCAACATCCAGTCCCAAGATCTCGAGGTGTAACTGAAGCAGCCATATTTGGGCACGAAAACGTGTTTGAAATCTCCTGCTTTGCCTTTAAATTCATGCACTCTTGCTAATGTTCCATTCTTGATGTAGTTGCAAGGGCACGTTCACTTTGTAAAAGTCCATCCATAACAGGCATTTGTACACCAATGTTCACAGCAGCATTATTCCCAGTCACCAAAAGGTGAAAACAACCCACATGTCCACCAGGGGAGGAGGAGATAAACAAATGTGGTCTATCCATACAGTGGGATATTATTCAGGCTCAAAAAGCAAGGACATTCTGACGCAGGTTACAACATGAAAAAACCCGGAAGCCATGCTAAGTAAAACGAGCCAGACACGAAAAGACAAATATCACATATTCCAATTACATTAAGTACCTAGAGTTCAGTCATATTCACGGAGACAGAAAGTAGAATGGGGGCTGCCAGGGATTGGTGGGAGGGGGCGATGGGAGTTAGTGTTCAATGGGCACAGAGTTTCTGTTTTGGAAGATGCAGAAGTACCAGAGATGGCTGACGGTGATGGTAGCACAGCAGTGTCAACATACTTAACGCCACTGCACTGTACACTTGAAAATAGTTAAGACGGTGAGTTTTATGTTATTTATATTTTACCACAATAAACACAAAAGCAACCCAAAAAGCCTATATGGGTATATACTTAGGATCAGTGTGATTTTACTGATATGCTATTCTTGGGGTGGGTGAAAGCATCTTTGGAAATATGCTTTTCCGGCCGGGTGTGGTGGCTCACGCCTGTCATCCCAGCACTTTGGGAGGCCGAGACGGGCGGATCACGAGGTCAGGAGATCGAGACCATCCTGGCTAACACGGTGAAACCCCGTCTCTACTAAAAATACAAAAAATTAGCCGGGCATGGTGGCGGGCGCCTGTGGTCCCAGCTACTCAAGAGGCTGAGGCAGGAGAATGGTGTGAACCCGGGAGGTGGAGCTTGCAGTGAGCCAAGATTGTGCCACTGCACTCCAGCTTGGGAGACAGAGCAAGACTCTGCCTCAAAAAAGAAAAAAAAATGCTTTTCCCTGGGTATCATGGTGGACGCCTGCAATCCCAGCTACTCGGGAGGCTGAGGCAGGAGAATCTCTTGAACCTGGAAGGTGGAGGTTGCAGTGAGCCGAGATCGCACCACTGCACTCCAGCCTGGGTGACAGAGTGAGACTCTGTGTCAAAAAAAAAAAAAAGAAAAAGAAAAGAAATGTGCTTTTCTCAATTTTATATTTGTAATTGTTTTAGAAAGATATTTAGAAAAGTATCTTTTTCACTACATTTTTGAGTCATGCAGGCACCCTGAAGAGCTGTACTGTGTTTACCTTGGTACCCCAATGGTATATCAGGACAAGACTGGGGGCACAAGAAGTTCATGGATCCAAGTTCCAGAAAGATATTATACAGAAACTGCAAATCAAGTTGTTCACAAGTCATTACCATAAGTTACCTTGTCATAAGTGTATGTTTTATAGGCAAGCGGCATCATTTTTGTAGAAGATATCCTCGGCACTTTGCTGGCAACACATCAAGGAGGATATGTCTGTTGCCACAGGACATCCAGAGGGCCAGCTGTGTCTGCCTGTCTGACATGGATTGTAGGAATGAAAAAACTAAAAAGAAAACATCGCTCTTTGCTTGGAAGACTATAATTAAATATAATACTTAAGGTATCCCAAGTGAATGGATCAAAAGCCCTGGACAAGAAGAACCTACTAATTGTGTTCCTAACCACACCGTCAGCATCTGCTTAGTTCTTGTTCTCATCTGCCACACAGGCTACTTGTCTGGTAATATTGTTACTGCCACAGGAAGTGCAAAAGATTTGTTAAAACTCTGGACAGAAATCTGAACTGAACAGTCCCCATCATCCTTTATCATCATCAATCAAGTGGCTATTCTTTCTTAGTTTGTTTTTTTTTTTTTTTTTTTTTTTGAGACAGAGTCTTGCTCTGTCGCCCGGGCTGGAGTGCAGTGGCCGGATCTCAGCTCACTGCAAGCTCCGCCTCCCGGGTTTACGCCATTCTCCTGCCTCAGCCTCCTGTGTAGCTGGGACTATAGGCGCCCGCCACCTCGCCCAGCTAGTTTTTTGTATTTTTTAGTAGAGACGGGGTTTCACCGTGTTAGCCAGGATGGTCTTGATCTCCTGACCTCGTGATCCACCCGTCTCGGCCTCCCAAAGTGCTGGGATTACAGGCTTGAGCCACCGCGCCCGGCCCTTAGTTTGTTTTTGAGACAGGGTCCCACTCTGTTGCCCAGACTGGAGTACACTACAGCCTTGACCTCCTCATCATCCTTCATCATCATCAATCAAGTGGCTATTCTTTCTTAGTTTGTTTTTGAGACAGGGTCCCACTCTGTTGCCCAGACTGGAGTACACTACAGCCTTGACCTCCTCATCATCCTTCATCATCATCAATCAAGTGGCTATTCTTTCTTAGTTTGTTTTTGAGACAGGGTCCCACTCTGCTGCCCAGACTGGAGTACACTACAACCTTGACCTCCTGGGCTAAAGCAATCTTCCTGCCTCAGCCTCCCGAGTAGCTGGGACTATACCACGCCTGGCTAATTTTTTTTTCTCTTTTTGTAGAGACGGGGTCTCCCTATGTTGCCAGCTATTCTGAAAAGGTGCCTAGAGACGTCCCTGACGCTGGTCACGGAAGAAGGGCTGCCAACACGCTCGGCTAAGATGTGTTCCCTGCTGAGCAAGTGCTGTGTTGAACAGCAGTGGGTGCATGTGTGGAATGGCTCAGGTGAGAGATTTCTGATGTCTTGCTTCAACTTACACAGGACTGAAGACTTAAGAGACTCAGCTGTGTGTTGCTCTGGCTGCATCTCTGTGAATGTCTGGTTGGCCCTTCCTTTTCTAGCCTGCAACTGCTATTCCCTGCTATTCTGTGAGCCTAGAGCAGGCCACTTCATCTGAGGCCTCATGGACCACCCAGGGTGTGAATGCCATGCAGACCGACCACAAAAGCCTTTCTCCAGGAGGAAATGGATGGTGACAGTAACAAGCTGCTCATTTAAAGCCAGGCAGCCCCTGGGAACAGGAAATCATATCTCCTTGCTGTGGTTTGAATACGTGTCCCTCCAAAAAAATTCATGTTGAAATTTAACCCCCAATGTGGCAGTTTTGAGAGGTGGGGCCTTTAAGAGGTGGTTGAGTCATGAGTGCTCTGCCCTCATAAACTGATGAATCCATTCATCAATTAATAGATGAATGGGTTATCAACAGAAGGGAATTGGTGGCTTTACAAGAGGAAGAGAGACTTGAGCTAGCATGTTACCATGCTCAGCCCCCTCAGAATGTGATGTCCTGCATCAACTTGGGATTATGCCAAGTCCCCACCAGCAAGAAGGCCCTCACCAGATACAGCTCCTGGACTTTGGACTTCTCAGTCTCCATAACTGTAAGAACTAAATTCCTTTTGTTTAATAAACTACCAAGTTTCAGGTATTCTGTTATAAGCAACAGAAAATGGACTAAAATACCTCCTAAGGCTCCCCAAACTTTAAAATGAAGGAAGCAGTCATGCTTGTGCAACTGCAGCTGCTGGTGTGGAATCACCTAGAAATTCTTCCTCCATGAAGACAGCCTATTAGCTAAGGAAAAAGAATCTATGACCGTCAGAAGGCAGGGTGGTTTAAGGTTAATGTCTTGCCACTTTGCAGTTCCTCCAGTTGAATGGAATTGGGTTGACCAGTTTCTCTGCCTCTAACTGGTTATTTTATGGAAGGTCGGTTCATTCCCTATTTCAAAGCAACAAGCATAACAGCAGAACATCTAGGAATCCTGTGAAAAGGGAATTCTTTTTCCCACATGACCTGCCAAGAAAGGAGAATTCCAACTCACGAGTCTTATTAACAAGGGGGAGAAATTTCTCCATCACTGCATTTCAAAAGCAAATAAACATAAGTAATGAAAATGCTAAAAGCAGAAGGCTCTGGTGTTGTATTAGTCTGTTCTCATGCTGCTAATAAAGACATACCTGAGACTGGGTACTTTGTAAAGGAAGGAGGTTTAATGGACTCACAATGCCACATGGCTGGGGAGGCCTCACAATCATGGCAGAGGACAAAGGAAGAGCAAAGGCACATCTTACACGGTGGCAGGCAAGAGAGCATGTGCAGGGGGACTCCTATTTATAAAACCATCATATCTCATGAGATTTACTCACTACCACAGGAACAACTGGGGAAAGATCTATCCCCATGATT
Organism: Macaca nemestrina; assembly: GCF_043159975.1. Taxonomy (NCBI): domain Eukaryota; kingdom Metazoa; phylum Chordata; class Mammalia; order Primates; family Cercopithecidae; genus Macaca; species Macaca nemestrina. The sequence goes on along the minus strand of NC_092132.1, from coordinate 131,093,405 downwards.
CAATACCTTTCATCGGGTCCTTCCTACAACACATGGGAATTATGGCAGCTACAATTCAAGATGAGATTTGGGTGGGGACACAGCCAAGCCATATCAGGTGTTACATATCTTCATTGGTCAAATGCAGAATAAAGTTGTGCATAAACTAACGATTTCAATGGGAAGCCTACATACCCCCACTTCTCTGTCATAGGATTTGAGGGCTTCAGCATGAAGGTACCAGCTGTCAGAGTACTCAGGTGACGCTCAAAGAAGGGAGATTGTCCTCTACCAGATTTCTTTCTGGGGCCTTTGTTTCTTCCAGGAATCCCAGCAACAGTCAATTCACTCATCCTATTTTTATACCTTGGAGTCAAATAATGAGGAAGTATACTGCTCTCCAGTTCAGAAAGGGCAGCTCTGAGCTCTTACAGTTTTGCAATGAGCTAGGAAACAAACCCTGGCTTCCTGACTTCGCAGTTCATTTATCTCAAGCACCAAATGTCCAATTACTAAATATTTACACAGGGATTTCTGACAGCAGGTGTATAGGAAGTGATAAGTCCAGGATGAAGCCTGAGCCAAGAAGAACTCTTCAGAGAGCAGCTGAGAGTCCATGAGTAACCTGGAGAACCAGAACCACCAAAGCCCAGCCATGAGGAGGCTGGGGAGGCTGGGTTAGACCCTGGCTCCCTGGGTCACCAGCTGTGCCCTCTGGACAGCTTATCTGTTTACCCATTTCCTCAGCTGAGAAATGAATTTGAAAATACCCACCTAACTCTTTAGTGGGACCTTGTGAGAATCAAATGACATCGTGGACAGAAAAGTGCTTTGAAAGGAATAACATACAATAGGAATGTAACAAGTTACACAAATCAACAGAACTCAGATCGACTATAAAAAAAGACATTTTGGGGAAAATTGGGAAATGTTTAAATATAGACTGCTAGCTGGCATTAGATGATACCAAATAGTTTTTTTTTTTTTAGTTTTCTTAGGTCTAAAGATAACATCATAGTTATTTAATATCTTTAGAAATCACACTAAAATACGTAGCAACGAAATGACATGATGTATGGGATTTGCTTTAAACTACTTCAATGACAGAGAAAGGGACAGATGACATACATGTGGCAAAATCGCTGTTGAAACTCAGTAAGAAGCTTATGAGGCATCATTACACCCTTCTCTCTACCTTTCTGCATACTTGAAATTTTTTTCGAATAAAAAGTAAACAATGTAGTGTTTTCTGGGACTCAACACCTTCGCTGATGGTCATGTCCAGAGCACAGAAAATCTGTTTCCTTCACAAAGCCCTTCCACACTGGCCATCTAGAGGTCAAAGGACAAGGACTTGGGAAGAGGCCAGGAGAGGCCAGGCAAGGAGCCCAGTTGGAAAGAAAATAAATAGAAGCATCTTTGCAGAATCTCCTATCTGTGATGCTTAAAATGTCAGCCAATGTGTGATGTCAAGTACATGTTTCCTTTTCAGACCTGAGTTTCATACTCAATTTTGTCACTCAATGCCTAAGTGACCTTAGACTAAGTCACTTTCTAACACAAACTTACAGGGAAGCAAATGCACGTGCATGCACACACATATACATACACACACATGCATACATATGCACTCATACACAAGTGCACACACGCATGCAAACTCATACCTATGCAAACATGCACACAAACACCAATACACATACACACACATACAGGTGTGCACACACATGCATACAGGAATGCATATGCACACACATAAACATGCAAACATACACACAGGAATACACACGTGCGCGCGCACACACATGCAAACATGCACACAAACATGCACACAAATACGCATACAAGTGTGCACACAGGAACACATAAGCACACACATGCACATACACATACACACACCTGCACACACATATACACCCATGTGTGCACATAAACACGCACCAGTGCCCATATATACACAAACACACGTGTGGGCACACGCGCGCACACATACATGTGCGCACACATACATGTGCGCACACATACACGTGCACACATGCATACACAAACGTGCCAGCGCACACACACACACATATACACACACACACAGATTAGTGACTCAATTTTCTTGGGGAGAGCACTGCTAGCCACCAGGGACCCATGAGGCGCATGCATTTTGTCATGGGTCTGATGGCCATTCCAGGGCAGATGTTAGGGACCAGGAAGAGGAATGGGACAAAGGTGAGGAGAGAGATTAAAAATTTAGTCAAGTTAGGATGCAGTGAGTCAGTCACTTACCTGGGAGCTGCCCAGGGAAATGAACTCTTCCTCTTCCATCCTAAACCCCACCCCTGACCATTAAGTACACGATACACCATCAATAACTAATTCATTCCACCAAAGATGACAAATGGTGTTTTGGGGTTCCAGGACAGACAGGCTAGCGGTGGTGTAGGGGAGGGACCTGGAGTAAGAGGTACGGTTTCAGTCCCCACACTGACTAACCCAGTGGCCCTGAGTCTCATCGTTTTTCTTCCTCTGGGAGTAAAAAAAAAAAAAAAAAAAAAAAAAAGTACTGGTTTTGAGATCTCCGCAGTTTCAAGATCTTAGGGACGAAACTAACTTGGAGCATGTTTCTGTCATGCACATCTCCCCCCTCATCAGGGCTTGGAGTTTCCTAACCATAGTGAGTAGTTCAGCCCCCTCCCTCGCCGAGTTCTGCGGTGTTCTCTTCCTCTCACCCTAGCTCCGCCCCGCACTCCTGCAGTTTTTTGATGGGTCTTAGCCCGGGCACTTAGAGGAGGGAACCTCGCTTGTTTCTCCCAATCATCTCTATTCCAGCGCTGATTCCTGGGACACTTCAGGCAGGCAGCTATACCTGGAAGGCTTCCAGATCTGGGTTGGTGAGAAGCGACGCGGTGGGCAAAGCTCCTGCGTAAAAGTTGTAGGCGCTGGGGACCGCGGAACCAACGGCGCAAGATTAGGATCAGCTGTAGCCGTGGATTCGCTCGTGCCCGTTCTTTCCAACTCCAGGGCTTCTCGGTATGAGGCGGGAAAGGGTCCCTGGTCCCCGGAGAGCCAGGGAGACTTGGGAGTGCATACCTGGCGTGCCGAGCGCGCCTCTGCTCCCGCAGGACTCAGGGCGCTCCCGCGCTCCCAACAGCCTTTCGGGCAGGCTGGGGGTTGAACCGGGTTCAGGCAGTGGGCGCTACAGCTCCCGGGCGCAGCCCCCGTGTTCCCGCCCCTACTCCGTCCCAGCCCAGCACGCTCTACATCCCCAAAACCACAGCCCCGAGGACACCCACTGTCCCACGCCCCGTCGCCCCGCGTGCCCAACTCCTCAAAGCCAGAACTCGGAAGACGCTGTCCCTGGAGCCACGCTGCACTCTCCAAGACGCCCAACACGCACCGAGACTCGACTGGCTGTGTCCCGCCTGACTACGGGCTCTCGGGACGATCAAGGGATCCAGCGCCTCACTCCCCGGGCGCGCCAGCAGCCGCGCCGCACCCGGCCTAGACGAGGTGGAGCTGGGCGGGGCCGCCCGGGGCCGCAGGAGGACCCTTTAGCCTGCACGTCCTCTCATTGCTCCCCACAAGAAGTCTTCGGGAACCGCCAGGCACTTTCGAGAGGCAGCCCCGCGCAGGGCGAAGCCTGGAGACCCCACAGGGACGCTCCCGCTTTCTCGCGAACCGCTTCGGGGAGGGGGTGGCGCGGGAAGCGCTCTTACTTGGTTTCAGGGATCCGCAGTGGCCCGGCTGGGACCGCGCTCTCCACGGTGGTCTCCCTCTGCTTCAGCCGCCACGGAGCCCCTTTCCCCAGCAGAGGAAGCGGCTGAGGTCTTCGATGGCTGGAGAAAGCAAGCACCAACTGCAGGTAGCCGCGCGCAGGAGTCGCGCGTTTACTCTTTTCCCCCTTACTTTTAACCAGAGGAGGATGGCAAACCCCTCCCCGGACCCACCTCCTTCCCCGAAGGCGGCTGCCGCTGAAGGCCCGGCCTCCAGCCTCTTTTGTTGTAATTCGAGAGCGGCCCCTCCCAGCGCCAGAGGGAGCTCCGCGGGGGAGGCCAAGGCCTGCGGGGCAGCCCTTCCCAGGCTCCTCGCGCCCGGGTTTCCGGAGCCTGAGAAGCCTGGAAGGGGGCCTTTCCTCGGGAGATTCCTCTACCCCTTCCCCCACGCAGCGCTCCCAGAATTTAACCCTTCGATGCCCTTATCCAGCAGCCTTAGGGCCCGTGCCTTGTTCACCTCCTATCCCGAAAACCCTGGCCCTCCCTGGCACATAGTACACGCTCAATTAAAGCTGCCGAATTAAAGTGTTGAGAAACTTGCATCCATCTCGCCTGGGTTTCACCTCCCTTTTCCTGTAGGGGGAAAACCGATCCTGAACGAGTAAACAAACAGCCCCCTTTCGGCCAGCAGATCACATCTATGGGCTTGGCCAAGCCTCTCCTCCGAGGACTAATTTTCTTCTTTGTAAATTCAACGCTTTGGATTCCGTGACCTCTGGAGTCCTTCCTGGAATGGCAGGGCTGGGATTAACAAGCCCTGTGCTTGGGGACTGAACAGGATACAGCTAACGGGTGGCCATTGTGCAGAAGGACCTCCTGTGCCTGGCTCTGAGACTCCTGGGTGGGGGATGGGCATGCTGGGAGAGCCCTCTGCACAGAGAGGGCTCCTTAAGCAACACCAGGGCTTTGCCAGGCCCAAGGAGGCAGCTAACTGCAAAACAAGGGACCCCTGTGCCTAAGCGGACTGTCACCTGAAAGGCAGCTCCTTTCTCAGTCCTCTCTTACTCCACCCCCTGACTAGACAAAACCCTCCCAAATCTCACCTCCAGCCCAGGCTTCTCTCCTAAGCTACGGATATTTAAATCCATTGGCCCCAGAGGGACTTTCACCTGGACATTCCCATGGCCATAGCTAACCAGGCAGGCCCCAAACCTTGACCCCTGTGAGCTCTCCCAGGCTCTCCCGTTGCCTCCTACTTACCCTCCCCACTGATTAGTCCCTGGCTCTGGTGGGCAGTAGAAGGAAAGAAAGAGTCAGAGGAAGGGGGTGTAGTTATCAAAGGCAGGGGGAGGGATCTTTGTGGTGGTGGAATTGTTCAGTATCTTGAGATACAGAAAACCACACAGGTGATAAAATTGTATAGAACTTAATACACCAAATAAAATTTCAGCCTGTAGTCCCAGCTACTCGGGAGGCTGAGACAGGAGAATGGCGTGAACCCGGGAGGCGGAGCTTGCAGTGAGCCGAGATCGCGCCACTGCACTCCAGCCTGGGCGGTGAGCAAGACTCCATCTCAAAAAAAAAAAAAAAAAAAAAAAAAAAAATTAAAAAATAAATCCTCCGTGGCTCCAGGGTCCTCAAAATGTAATCTGAATCCCTTGATTAAGCTGACAGGGCCTCTGGGGCATTTCCAGCCTGCCCATCTCTGAACCCCATCTCACCTCTCCCCCTGGGCCTTACTTTCTGTGCTCCTATAAGCCTTCTATTTCACACCCCAGGGCCTTTGAACATGACATTCCCTTGTCTTCTCTGTACAGTAATGCCTGGTTATTGAGCTTTCACTCAGCTGTCACACCCTACACAGTGCCTGGATATACCAGATGCTCAATAAACGCTAGTGAAACTGGGCTTTCCGCTTTCCCCATCTCCCATCCTTCCACTTCTAGTCCTACGCCCTCCTGCTAAAGCATTCACCAATACGGTAGAAAATGAAAGGAGACCAACTTTGTTAATAATCTTTGTCTGTTACAAAGAAAAGCAAACTTCTTTTGAAATATTCAGAAAAGATGTAAAAATATAAGGAAGAAATTGTCACTCTGGTGTCTTATCACCCATAAATACGCTACTGTTTGGGTATTTCCTTCAGAATATTTGTTCAACCAAAATGTAGTTATGCCTGAGTTTTTTTTTTTTTTTGGAGACAGAGTCTAGCTCTGACTCCCAAGCCGGAGTTTAGTGGCGCAATCTTGGCTCACTGCAACCTCCACCTCCCAGGTTCAGGCGATTCTCATGTCTGTCTCAGCCTCCCGAGTAGCTGGGATTACAGGCATGCACTACCATGCGTGCCTAATTCTTGTATTTTTAGTAAAGACAGGGTTTCACCATGCTGGCCGGGCTGGCCTCGAACTCCTGGTTTCAAGTGATCCACCCACCTCTGCCTCCCAAAGTGCTGGGGTTACAGACGTGAGCCACTGCACCTGGCCTCTGATTTTTTTTTTTTTTACCATAACATTTTGTGTTCATTTTTCAATGTAATTTTTAATGGTTTTAGACAGTTCTGGTCTGAAATTATTGTGCAATGGAGTCATTTCTCCATTATTGGGTATTCAGTTGTTTACAGCTTTTTGCTAGTGTAAATTACACCATGACAATTATCCTTTGAAAGTAATATTTATTGATTGGGTACAGTGTGGTTTCTGCTAATTGTTACAGATGAAAAAGCCCAGGCCCAGAGAAGTGATTTTCCCAGCGTCACAGAGCCGGTAAATGACCTAGCCGGGAGAACCAAAAGGAGCTTGACTCCTCCAGCGATTATTAGTGGCCCACACTGGAGGCCTCAGTAAGTACACCTCTGCCTCACCATGTCCTCACTTCCAAGAGAAAATGAGTAAAGTATTTGAAGCTTGCACTGAGTGGTTTAATGGTGCACTTTTGTTGAACTGAAATGTAAACCTAGGAGACTACTTCAGGACAGCAGTAGACTCTTGTCCCAGATGAAACAAAATGATGGCGGTGTACCTTATGTCTGTATGTCTGGATACACCTCCCACCCTGCCACCTCCACCACTCAGGTCCTGCACTGCTGCAGAGGCAGAGTCGTACAATGAGTTCAGGGCATGCTTGTGCAGTCAGGGGACCTGGGTTCAAATCTTGGCTCCACTGATGGAGTTCACTGATGTGAACTCCCTTTTCCTTCACATGCTTCATCTGTACGAAGCGCCTCACTCAAAATGCTCCTAAGAGGTTGGGTGGGGTGCTCGCGCTTGTAATCTCAGCACTGTGGGGGGCCAAGGTGGGCGGGTTGCCTGAGTCCAGGAGTTTGAGACCAGCCTGGGCAACATGGCAAAACCCTGTCTCTACAAAAAATATAAAAATTAGCCAGGCATGGTGGTGTGGGCTTGTAGTCCTAGCTACTTGGGGGGCTGGGGCAGAAGGATTGCTTGAGCCCAGGAAGTCAAGGCTGCATTTGAGCTGAGATCATGCCACGGCCCTCCAGCCTGGGTGACAAAGTGATACCTGTTTAAAAAAAAGAAAGAAAGAAAAAAACAGCTCCACAGGAGTAAAAGGACTGAATGGGCTCAGAACAGTCCCTGGTATGGTACTTGTACAATAAATGTTGCGTTGTGAGGAGGGTATCTTGGAGGAGGGCACAGTGACTCCTTGTCCCTCAGGGCTTCAGACCCCACACAGGGAGAGGGAAGGCAACACCTCCAGCCCATCCCATCCCCAGGGCTCATGTGAATTACTGCATTAGGATCCATTCCCAGAATGTGATTACTGAGTCAAAGGCTAGAGGCTATTTTTTCTTTTTTTTTTCCCTTGGCTTTTGCACTCTCTTACCAAATCACTCTCCTACCAGTCTGGGCAGACTTAGATTGAAAGAAGCATAGCATGTCCCAGTAGGCACAGGCTGAGGCTCTAGGGAGGCCCAGCGAATGCTGTAGCCGGTCTGTGTCTTCATGCTGCTTATATGCCAGGGTAGGAGACCGACAAGACACAAAGACACAGAAATGAGGAAATGTGGGAGTCGGGTGGTGACGGAGTGCTACAGAGAAAACTAAAGCTGGTGAGGAGGACAGAAGGTGAAGGAGGCTCAGGTGCTAGTCCAGTGGGGGTGGCTAGGGAAGGCCCGTCTGATGAAGTGGGAAAGTCGGAGTGATTTTAGTAGGTATTAGTAATGATTACTTAGATGAATAAAAATGCAGAAACGAGTAGTTAAATTTATAGAACTGAAGAAGAGTTCTTTGTGGTGTGTTTGTTAAATTAAATGGGGAAACCATTCAACTAACCAATCAAACAAACACTGATCCAGCCGTGTGGGAAAGTGATTTGGAAATATAGTCACGCATAATGACATTTCAGTCGAGATAGTCCAGGTATATGACGGCTGTCCCGTATCACTTGGTGGTCTCATAATGTTATAACGGAGCTGAAAAATTTCTCTCTGCTATTGACACCATAGCTGTTGTGACATTGTAGTGCAAGAAATTATTCATGTGTTTGTAGTGATGCTGGTGTAAACAACCTACAGGCTGCCAGTCATATGACAGTCTAGCACATGTCACTATGTACAGTACATAATAATTGATAATAATAAATCACTGTGGTGCTGGCTTATATGTTTACTATATTATACTTTTAATTGTTATTTTAGGGTGCACTTTTACTTATTTTTAAAAAAACTGTCTAGGTGTAGTGGCTCATGCCTGTTATCCCAGCACTTTGGGAGGCCAAGGTGGGCGGATGACCTGTGGTGGGGAGTTAGAGACCAGACTGGCCAACATGGTGAAACCCTGTCTCTACTAAAAAAATATATAAAAATTAGCCTGGGCATGGTGGCGGGTGCCTGTAATCCCAGTTACTCGGGAGGCTGAGGTAGGAGAATCACTTGAACCCAGGAGGTGGAGGTTGTAGTGAGCTGAGATCACACCACTGCACTCCAGCCTGGGTGACAAAGCAAGACTCCCTCTCAAAAAAAAAAAAAAAAAAAGCCTAACTGTAAAACATCCTCAGTCAGGTCCTTCAAGAAGTACCCAGAAGAAGGCATTGTTATCCTAGGAGATGACAGCTCCATGTCTGTTAACGCCCCGAAGACCTTTCCAGTGGGCCAAAATGTGGAGGTGGAGGACTGACATTGATGATCATGACCCTGTGTGGGCCTAGGCTAATATGCATGTTTGTGTCTTAGTTTTTAACAAAGAAGTTTACAACACAGACAAAAATAAATAATTTCAAAAATAGAAAAAAGCTTACAGAATACAAGAAAACAATTTGGAACAGCTGTACAAAGTGTGTTTTAAGCTAAGCGTTATTAACAAGAGTCAAAAAATGTCTTAAAAGCCATTTAGAAAGTAAAAGAGTTACAGTAAGCTCAGGCTAATTTATCGTTGAAAAAAGAAATCTTGTGTATACATTGAGTGTAGCCTAAGTGTGCGGTGTCTATAAAGCTCACAGTAGAGAACAGTGTACATTCACTCACCACGCACTGCCTGACTCAGCCAAAGCAGCTTCCAGTCCTGCAAGCTTCCTTCATGGTAAATGCCCTCCCTAAACCGGTCTATCTTTTTTATTTTGAGACGGAGTCTGGCTCGGTCGCCCAGGTTGGAGTGCACTGACGCGATCTCAGCTCGCTGCAAGCTCTGCCTCCTGGGTTCACGCCATTCTCCTGCCTCAGCCTCCGGAGTAGCTGGGACCACAGGCGCCCGCCACCACACCCGGCTAATTTTTAGTATTTTTAGTAGAGACAAAGTTTCACCGTATTGGCCAGGATGGTCTCGATCCCTGATCTCATGATCTGCCTGCCTCGGCCTCCCAAAGTGCTGGGATTACAGGCATGAGCCACTGCGCCCGGCTTTATCTTTTTTTTTTTTTTTTTTTACTGTATCTTTTCTATGTTTAGCGATGTTTAGATACGCAAATACTTACCACTGTGTTACAAATGCCTGCGGTATTCAGAACAGTCTGAATATGCTATACAACTCTGTATCGTAGGAGCAACTGGCTATCCCATATACCCTAGGAGTGTAGTAAGCTGTACCCCCTAGGGTTGCGTAAGTACACTCTGTGATGTTTGCACAAAGACAAAATCGCCTAATGACAAATTTTTCAGAATGTATTTCCTCCTATCATTAAGCAATTCACGTCAGTGTATGCCAAGGGGTTGGTGTTCGATCTGGCCTTGGGGAGGGGATGGTCACAAAGATCACATATTCCACTGTTCCTATGTTGGCCAGATATCTATCAGGTCCTATGATTGGCTTCCGTGTTTCTCATCATTCCAAACCTCAACATTTTATCACAACCACTTTTGATGAGTGTGGACATTTCTTCAGAGAGAATGGGGAGGAGGCAGCGAACTCCCGCCTCCTCTGAGGAAGCAGCTCCCCTTAGTGGTCTGTCTGTCACACGGCAATGTGCGCTTGCTCTCTTCAGGGCCAAGCTATACCAATGGGGTTAAAACCCTAAAAATCTGAAGATTTAAAGGGTTAAAAATATAAAGAGCCACCAGGTAACTTGAGAACTTGTGCTCCAAGCATCTTGTTTACAGACATGGAAGCCGAGGCCCAGAGAGCTGTCAACCCGAGCACCTTCCCTAGGAGGGTTTAGCAGGAGTGCTGAGACCAGACCCAGACCCAGGTCAGCTAAGCCCCAGGAGAGCTCCAAATCTGCTCAGAAAGCACAATTGTAAATTGCATATGTGTGCAGTCAGGAGCGGTTAGGACACATCTGCCTTTTTCCTAGGAAACACAACGTTTTTACATTGAAAAGTGTAATTTCATTTAATCTATTTTCTAGGATGTAAAATCATTCTGTCAACCACAGCATGCTACCTTCATCCTTTCCTTTCCTTTTGCTTAATTTATTATTATTATTATTATTATATATACTTTTTGAGATGGAGTTTCACTCTTGTTGCCCAGGCTGGAGTACAGTGGCACAATCTTGGCTCACTGCAACCTCCACCCCGGGTTCAAGTGATTCCCCTGCCTCAGCTTCCTGAGTAGCTGGGATTACAGGCGTGCGCCACTACGCCTGGCTAATTATTTATTTATTTATTTATTTATTTATTTATTTTTGTATTTTTAGTAGACATGGGGTTTCACCATGTTGGTCAGGCTGGTCTCGAACTCCTGACCTCAAGTGATCCACCTGCCTCGGCCTCCCAAAGTGCTGGGATTACAGGCATGAGCCACCACCGCACCTGGCCTTCTTTTGCTTAATTTATTATTAATCATCATCATTAACAGCCTGTTTGAGAGTACGAAACAGTTTACTTGGAGGAGCTCAAAGCTTCTCATAGCTTTCTCTAATGAAGAAAGCCATGCAGGGCAGTCCTCTGTATTCAGCAAAGAAGGAAATTCAGTCTGGGAGGGAGAACCCTTCCATGAGACCAGGTTCCACAACTAACCTGCCCTTTCCATCACTCGCTTGGGCTGGGAGTGACTCAGTCCCTCCAACAACTTCTTGTGCTTGGAGCCCATTTGGGGCCCAGTTCAGCGTGACATCACTCAGCCTCCCCTGCTTTGAAGTGGGACCAGGATCAGAACAACTCAAGCAGCCTGGGAAGGTCCTATTCATAACAATAATAATAAAAAGTGTGCTTTCCTCTCCTGGGGATTACCATATCTGAAATCTTGCAATCAGAAATTAGTTCCTTTGAGTGAACTACCAATACATGCAACAGTGTTTTAGTCCATTTTCTGTTGCTATAACAGAATAGCACAGACTTGATAATTTAAAATGAACAGAAATATATTTGACTCCAGGTTGTGGAGGCTGGGAAGTCCAAGGGCATGGCACTAGGAAGGGAGAGCAAACAAGAGAGCAAGAGGGGGCCAGAGTCCCCTTTATAAAAAGCCCACTCTTGAAATAACATTAATTCATTCATGAGGGCAGAGCTGTCACGACCTAGTCCCCTCTTATTAGACCCCAACTCCCAACTCTGATGCATTGGGGGTTAAGTTCCCAACACATAAACTCTGGCATACACATTCAAACCACAGCAAGCAGTATGGTGGAATTTCAAACATATCAGGATGCCTACCCTAGCTCTGACACGCACAAAAAAAGCCAGCTACAAAAGGGTGACATACTGTATGATCCACTCATAACTCTAGAAAACTCTAGAAAAGTCGGCCGGGTGTGGTGGCTCAAGCCTGTAATCCCAGCACTTTGGGAGGCCGAGACGGGCGGATCACAAGGTCAGGAGATCGAGACCATCCTGGCTAACACGGTGAAACCCTGTCTCTACTAAAAAATGCAGAAAACTAGCCAGGCGAGGTGGCAGGTGCCTGTAGTCCCAGCTACTCAGGAGGCTGAGGCAGGGGAATGGTGTAAACCCGGGGGGCGGAGCTTGCGGTGAGCTGAGATCCGGCCACTGCGCTCCAGCCTGGGTGACAGAGCGAGACTCCGTCTCAAAAAAAAAAAAAAAAAAAAAGTCAAAACTAAATGGCAAGGACTGAAAGCAGATCACTGGCGGCCTGAGGCTGGAGGTGGGGTGGGAGTGGCCTGGGAAGGAGCATGAGGGAGCTTTCTGTGGTGATGGAAATGGCCTATTCCTTGGTTGTGGTGGTGTTTATATTAGCATAGGTGTTTGTCTCAAACTCATGAAACTGAACACTTAAAATGGGTGACTTTAGGTAAATTACTCCATAATAAAGTTGATTTTAAAAATTAGTCCCTTGGGGGCCCCTCTTCTATCCTTTTTCAAAATGAAAAGTTTGGGCCAGACTTGAAGGCTCATGCCTGTAATCCCAGCACTTTGGAAGGCTGAGATAGCAGGATAGCTTGATCTCAGGAGGTCAAGACTGCAGTGAACTATGATGATGTCATTGCACTCCAACCTGGGCAACACAGCAAGATCCCATCTCTAAATAAATAAATGAAATAAAATAAAATGAAAAGTTTGGGGAAGAGTAATGAGGGGTAATAGAGCACAGTAGCTAGAGCAACACTGCCTGGGTTTGAATCTCAGCTCCACTACTTACTAACCATAACTGATCAAGTTATTTAACCTCACTGGGCCTCAGTTTTCTCACCTGTAAAATAGGCAGGGACCTCATAGGATTCTTGCAAGGCTGAAATGAATGTATGCATGTGAACTGCTCAGAGCCCAATGCCTGGCAGACAGCAAGTGCCACTCAGTTTTAAACATTTACATGGACGTGACTTGTTAGACACAGACTCGCTTCAAATTGACAGCTTTTTTCTAGTTATAATTCTTTAAAAATGTTAAGACTAGTTTTAGATTTACAGAAAAAAATAAACAGAAAATGTAGAGAGCTCCCATATGCCTCCCATACACAGTGAGTTTCCCTTACTATTTTCATCTTGCATTTCGGTGGTACATTTATCACAACTGATGAGCCAATATGGACACATGATTATTAACTGAAGTCCACAGTTTACATTAGGGCTCATTCTTTGTGTTGTACATTTGATGGATTTTCACAAATGAAAATTTGTGAGATTTTCATTTGCAGCATCATGCATCATGCATCATTGCAGCACCGTGAAGAATGATTTCACTGCGTTAAAAATTCCCTGTGTTCCACCTTTTTACCCTTCCTTCCCCATAACCCCTGGCAACCATGGATCTTTTCACTGTCTCCATAGTTTTGCCAACTCCAGAGTGTCCCATAGTTGGAGTCATACAGTATGTAGACTTTCCAAGAGGGGTCTCTTTCACTTAATAATATACATACTTATTTATTTATTTTTAGAGACAGAGTCTCACTATATTGCCCAGGCTGGTTCCAAACTCCTGGCCTCTTATAAGTGATCCTCCCACCTCAGCCTTCCAAAGTGCTGTGATTACAGGAGCAAGCCACTGCAACCGGTCTCACTTAGTAATATACATTTAAGATCCCACGTCTGCTTATGGGCTGATAGCTCATTTTTCTTTTTCTTTTCTTTTTCTTTTTATTTTCTTTTTTTTGAGACAGAGTCTCAAGAGCAGTAGCACGATCTCGGCTCACTGCAAACTCTGCCTCCTGGGTTCAAGTGATTCTCCTGCCTCAGCCTCATGAGTACTGGGATAACAGGCGCTCACCCCCATGCCCTGCTAATTTTTGTATTTTTAGTGGAAGCGGGGTTTCACCATGTTGGCCACACTGGTCTTGAACTCCTGACCTCAAATGATCCATCCGCCTCAGATTACAGGCATAAGCCACTATGCCCGGCCGATACCTCATTCTTCAAATTGCTGAATAATATTCCATTGTTGGGATGTACCACAGTTTATTCATCCATTCATCTGTTAAAAGACATTTTGGTTGTTTCTGAGTTTGAGCTATTACGAATGAAGCTATTATAAATATTTATGTATAAGTTTTTGTGTGGACTTAAGCTTTCAACTCCTGTGGGCACATTTCAAGGAGTACAAACAACAGTTGTTGGATCTTATTGTAAAAGTATGTCTAATTTTGTCAAACTGGCCCGGCGCAGTGGCTCACGCCTGGAATCGTAGCACTTTGGGAGGCTGAGGTGGGCGGATCACGAGGTCAGGAGATCGAGACCATCCTGGCTAACATGGTGAAACCCCGTCTCTACTAAAAATACAAAAAATTAGCCAGGCATGGTGGCAGGTGCCTGTAGTCCCAGCTACTGGGGAGGCTGAGGCAGGAGAATGGCGTGAACCCGGGAGGCGGAGCTTGCAGTGAGCCGAGATCGCGCCACTGCACTCTAGCCTGGGCGACAGAGCCAGACTCCATATCAAAAAAAAAAAAAAAAGAAAAAAAAAAGAAAGAAAAAGAAAAGAAAGAAACTGCTAAACTGTCTTCAGAAATGACTGTACCGTTTTGCATTCTGACCAGCAGTGAATGAGAGTTGCTGTTACTCTACATCTTTGTCAGCATTTGGTGGTGTCAGTGTTCTGGATTTTAGCCATCTATTAGAATTAGCCATTCTAACAGATGCCTAGTGGTGTCTCGTTGTTTTAATTTGCAATTCTGATAACATATGATGTGGAGAATCTTTTCATGTCTGTGTCTGCCATCTGTACATCTTTGGTGAGGTATCTGCTCAGATCTTTTGCCCCCTCTTTTTTTTTTTGTTTTGAGACGCAGTCTCCCTCTGTCACCCAGGCTGGAGTGCAGTGGTGTGAGCGTGGCTCACTGCAACCTCTGCCTCCCAGGTTCAAGCGATCTTCTGCCTCGGCCTCCTGAGTAGCTGGGATTACAGGTGCCCACCACCACGCCTGGCTATTTTTTGTATTTTTGTTCATTTTTTAAAACTGGGTGTTGGCCGGGCGCGGTGGCTCAAGCCTGTAATCCCAGCACTTTGGGAGGCCAAGATGGGCGGATCATGAGGTCAGGAGATCGAGACCATCCTGGCTAATACGGTGAAACCCCGTCTCTACTAAAAAATACAAAAAACTAGCCGGGCGAAGTGGCGGGCGCCTGTAGTCCCAGCTACTCGGGAGGCTGAGGCAGGAGAATGGCGTGAACCCGAGAGGCGGAGCTTGCAGTGAGCTGAGATCCGGCCACTGCACTCCAGCCTGGGTGACAGAGCGAGACTCCGTCTCAAAAAAAAAAAAAACAAAAAAAAAAACAACAACAAAAAAAACTGGGTGTTGACTTTTAAGAGTTCTTTGTATATTTTGGACTCAAGTCTTTTCTCAGATATGTGTTTTGCAAAATTTTCTCCCAGTTCGTGGCTTGTCTTTCCATTCTCCAAATCATTTTCCACTAAGCATCTAGAATGCCATCGTACCTTCCTGTCTGTGAGAGTGTGTGTGTGTGTGTTTAATGGAGTGGGAGGAGGAGAGAGAAGGACAACATTCGGAAGGAAGGGAGGGTACTAGGAATGAATAACACTTGATGTAGTCTTCAAGGGGTTTCTTATATTCTGATTTGAGAGAGACGATCTCATATTCAATAACAAGAAAAAGCAATGTGAGATGCATTGCAAATGCCTGGCATCCTGCAGCAAGCAGGGATCTGAGGGATTGGAGATGGTGGTGGGGGCTGCATGGAGTCTGGAGGGGGCGCCCTTGTGCAGGAGGAGGAAATTGAGGTGAGAGGAGGAATGACTTGGAAAGAAGAGCAAAGCATTCCAGACTGGAGTAGGAACTGGGTGACATGAGAGAGTCACGGACCAGGGAGGCCAGTTTAATCCCTCCTCCTGCAGGAGCCCCAGGACATCTGGGAATAGGGCAGGTAGGGTAGGGCTACAGTGGACGGACCCTGGCAATTTGAACTATGCTCGGAACATGGGGTGGCAGATTCTGAAGACAAGCTGGGCCAATATTCTCATTTTGCTGCTTCCCCTAACTTCCCTTTTGCCCCCTCCACATGGAGAGTCTCCTGCTGGGAGAGGAGGGAGATTTTCACTTAGCACAGTCATGCAGAGGGGAAAAAACGCTGATTCAAATCTCATTCCCAGACACCTGATTTCTGCCAGCTCTGACCACCTTGTCTCAAAGATGCAGCTGAAACAGGGAAGGGGGAGCACCAGACAAAAATGGGAGCTTTTCTGCAGAGAGATGGGCTGGCGCTTGGCAAGGCCCACACTCCGGGCTGCAGCCCAGCACCGCCTCACTGGTCTCCCAGAAAGCATATGAGGTGCCTGCTTAGGGCGCTCAGGGTTGGCTGAGGACATAGCCTGACTGCTCTGTTCCAGTCACTGGTATTTATGAGCCTCCTGTGAGTCCAGACCCAGGTCTACATCACAGGGGAGGTAAGAAAGGTGCAAATTCTGCTCTGCCCGCCAGCCCCCTGCACCTCCAGGAGGTACCCATGGTGGGCAGAGGATGAGATGTTCAGAGGAAGCCATGGTTCAGGAAAATTAGCCCCCAAACCTCAATAGCATTAGCACCAAAACAGGATGAACACGTCTCTGGACTGAATTATGTCCCTCCAAAATTCACATTAAAGCGGTAACTCCCAATGTGATGTTATTTGGACATGAGGCCTTGGGGAGGTAATTAGGGTTAGATGAGGTCATGAGGAAGGGCTCTTGGGATTTTATTAGTGGCTTTCTATGAAGAGGCAGAGAGAGGAATCACTCTTTCTCTTTGCCAGGAAAGATCCGGTGAAAAGACGGGTCTATGAACCAGGAACCAAATTGGCCAGCATCTTGACCTTGAACTTCCCAGCCTCCAGAACCATGAGAAATGTCTGTTGTTGACGCCACCCAGTCTGGTGTTTTGTCATAGCAACTGAGCTGACTGAGACAAACACATGAGTGGTGTTCCCTTCCCAGCCTTCCAGCCACACAGCTGGCTGTGGCCAACACTGGGACCCTGGGGACTTTCCTTCTCTGTTCACCCCCTCCACAGTTTACCTCCCTGCTCTGGGCCAGTGGTTGTTTTCAAAGTGTGGTTGGGGACCACTGGGAGTTACCAAGACCCTTTCAGGGGGTCCACTGGGTCAAACTGTGTTAAAAATAAAACTAAGACCTTATTTGCCCTTTGAGTCTCATTTTTTAGAGCTGGTGATATGTCAGGAGCAGCTGGAGTCACTTCTTCCATACTGACCAGGCCTTATCATTGGGGAGAACTCCAGGGACATTAGACAACTTGGATTCCAGTCTTAGATTTCCCCTCAGGAAATGGGGCATTGACTTAGATAACAAAGCCTCCTCCTCACTGTAGAAATGGCATTGTCCTATTTTCCCTGAATCTTGGTGTTCTTTTTCGTAGATTGAGATATAATTTTAGATCCCCTACACATCTCACAAAGCTGTTAAGGAAGCCAAATAAATTAAATGTGAATGTTCTCTAACAAGAGAAAATTGTTCCATCATTATTACATGTGATTATTAAGAGAGGAGCAACCCAAGGAGAATCAGCAGTCAGCCCTGGGTCTAGTCAGAGGCCCATCCTCAGCCTTCCTTTGTTGCTAGGAGACCAGCCCTTTGTTGCTAGGATCCTCAATCCAATACAGCATCAGTCTTTGAACATGGTTTCCCTTTCTTCCACACACCTTCCATGTTGGTAATTGGATTTGTTTTCCCTTAAAGGATCCCCAAGCCATTTTTAAAAATACGAAATTAAATTAAAAAATAAAAATGCAGGTTCCTGTGTCTCAATGTAAATCATTTCTGGTCATTCCCATTCTTCCATTTCCTCTCTCTTTCTCTCTGTCAGCATTTTTTTTTTTTTTTTTTTTGAGACGGAGTTTTGCTCTTGTTGGCCAGGCTGGAGTGCAATGGTGCAATCTTGGCTCACTGCAACCTCTGCCTCCCAGGTTTAATTGATTCTCGATTCTCCTGCCTCAGCCTCCTGAGTAGCTAGGATTACAGGCATGTGCCACTATGCCTGGGCTAATTTTTGTATTTTTAGTAGAGATGGGGTTTTATCATGTTGGCCAGGCTGGTCTCAAACTCCTGACCTCAGGTGATCCACCAGCATTGGCCTCCCAAAGTGCTGGGATTACAGGCATGAGCCACTGCACCTGGTCTCTCTCAGCTTTTAAAATGATGAACTATAACCTACATACACAAAAGTTCATAAGTCATAAATATGAGCATCATGGACTAATATCCAGCGAATATCCACACAATTACCAACCAGCTCAAGAACTAGAATATTACTGGCACCCCAAAAACATCCTCACAACCCACATGCTCCTTCCCAAAATTCCCTCCCTGCCCTGAAGGTAAACTCTCCTTTTTAAAATGGTAATGAATTCCTTGCTTTTCTCTCCATGACTTCTTAATGTCCAGGGCTCCAGGGCCCAGGGCTGGGTGATCTTATCCAGGTTACTGGCTCTAAATACTTCCTAAACGCTACCAATTCCCAAATGCATGTCTCCAACCAGGGCCTCTCCAAAACCTCCAGACTCCTGTATCCAACTCTGTGCTTAACCTCACCACTGGGTGTCCAAGAGATGTTTCACTGTGTGATGTCCAAATCTATGCTCCTTATCCTGCCCCAGTCCACTTCTCCTGAAGGGGAAGGCATTTTTTCCTGCTGTTTGACTCTCTTACTTTTAATTCTTCAGATCTGTTACACATCCTGTTGGCTCTGCCTTCAAAGGATCTCCAGAATTCAGCCACTCCTCACCTTCTGGCTCATCATCCCCCATTTGGATGACTGCAGTAGCCCCAACTGATTGTGTTGCTTCTACCTTGGCCTCAACAGTTGATTTTCAAGACCACAGACAAGTAATTCTTTTAAAATACTAATCAGATCATGTCCAATTCTCTGATCAGCTCCTTGCAGGTGGCCTGGGAACCCCTGAGCCTGCAGCTGATGTCTGAAGAGGGGGCAGTCTTGAGAGAGACTGTGCCCTTCACCTGTGAAGTGTGGCCTGACTCTGGGAAGTTAGTGTCGGGACTGCATCACAGGGAGACCTCTGTAGTCATCATTGTTTTCAGTTGCGAGTGGGCATCATAAATTCACCAACGTGAGCTCCCTGAGTGCCAAAGGAACTCCTGAAGTGGGGAAGGCCCAGGGTGGACTGACTTAAGCATGGATCCAGGGACTCAGATGATGTGGCTAGACAGGGCTGCCTGGTGCACAGCCTCAGGGGCATGAATATTTTATCAATTCTGCTTCCCTCTGGGTTGGTTTCATTTCTCTTCCAGCAAAAAACTTCTTCATGAGTCTAGGGAAGATAGCTCTTGGAAGTTCCAACTTAACATGATCCCAGCCCAGCAAATCCAACTGAAAGAGCACCTCTCTTTCCAGCATCCCCATCGATCCCAGGGGCACCTAGAGCCGGCCCTGCTTGAGTATCCCCGAGCCTGTCATGATGGCTAGGAAATGCAATTCTCTTAATTGGCCAGAAGAAGGGGAACGAGAAGCTGTGAAGGACAGACCAAAAGGGCCCCATTTCCGGTGTGGCTGCAGGCACCTGAAGTGATTCGTTTAGGCCAGACATTCCTTGGTGACGCAGTGTCCTTCTTGCTGCCCCACACATCCATTTCCTCATCAGTAGACCAAGGAGGTTGCACAGATCGAAGGTCTCCTCCAGCCCAGTCATACTAAGAGCCTGTGAAATCCAGAACAAAGCCCAGGGCTGCGACTGTCTATCATGCTTTGTCCCGTTGTTGGGTTGATTTTCTCTGTGGCTATCTTGAAACCCCCAACAGACCAGCTGCTCTCCCAGGATGCCTATGGACAGAATCTCACACCATTATTACCTCTGGAGAAGGATCCAGGGACCAGTGATATCCGCTGCCCTTAGGAGTTCTGCTCTGTCTTGTGGCATCATGGGACCTCACCAGCTTGCCCAGGTAAAGTGGAAATTGTTTCTTCTTGGAAATCTACAAGAGGATCAAAGATAGTGCAACTGCATAAGACTCCATATTTTGTTTCATTTCATTTCTTTTTTTTTTTTTTTTTTTCTTTTTTGAGATGGAGTCTCACTCTATTGCCAGGCTGGAGTGCAGCGGTGTGATCTTGGCTCACTGAAACCTCCTCCTCCTGGGTTCAAGCGATTCTCCCGCCTCAGCCTTCCGAATAGCTGGGATTACAGGCACCTGCTCAGGTGGTCACTGAGTCAAAATCCAACGCTGCTCCTTAGGAAGAGAGGGAGATGTGAAGCCACAGTGGAGACACACAGATATGGCTATGCGACAACAGAGGCAGAGATTCGAGTGATGCTGCCGCAGCCAAGGAGCGCCAGGGATCACTGGCAGCAACCAGGGACTTGCAAGAGGCAAGGAAGGATTCCACGCTAGAGCCTAAGGAGGGAGCATGGCCTTACAGGCTCCTTGATTTTGGACTTCTAGCCTCCAGAACTGTGAGAGAATCAGTTTCTGTTGTTTTAAGCCATCCACGTTTGTGGTACCTTTTTATGGCAGCCACAGGAAATGAACAGCCCTGCCATCCCAAACCACTGACTTGAAGTGAATTCCTCTCCAGTCTGTCATTCACGCCTCACCAGCATGGGCTAAAACCTGCTTGTGTGAGAGTGAGGGACCCTGGGATCTGCCCGCCCACAGATCTTAAGCCAGCCTCTGCTCTGGCAGGGTGTAAACACCCAGAGTAGACAAACACCAGAGGAAGAGCCCTGGATGTAGACAACCAGGGGAACTACTATCCAGGGGAACTACTATCCAGGGGAACTACTATCCAGGGGAACTACTATCCAGGGGAACGAATTGGTTCCATTACCCCATCCCCGTGGTCCCTCCAACAGTGGAGCTGCAGTGAGAGGTGGTAGAAAGCTTCACATTTTTGTCTCTTCCACTTTGTAGAGTTTACCCAATATCTCTGGATTTCTGCTATAAAATGACTACTTTTGGCAGTGATTATGCTGCAAAGGTCACATTGTCTTTTCAGAAGGGCAGTTCAGGTTGGAACTGAACTGGGTTGGGCAGCCACTGGGTGGTGACATTGTTTCTCCACCGGCAGCAGGCGACCTCCAACTCCAATCAGGGGATGCCCAGGCCTGCCCAGACCTTGGCTGGGCTCTGAGGCAAACCTTCCAGATGGGATGACGGAGGCTGCAGTTGAGGCCTGAGTCAGGAAAGATGGAGCAGGAGATAAAGTCCTGGGCTGGAAAAGAATGAATGTCACAACTTTCTCTGTTTTACAGACAGCGGCTCCGAAGGGCTTTCATCACACACATCATCTTGGAGCCCCTTGACCTCTCTGTGAGGGAGGCATGACAGGAGTTTTTACTCACATTTTATAGGATTGGAAACTGAAGTCCAGAGAAGTGACACGGCTTGCCGAAGGCCACATTCGAAGTGACAGAGGCAGGGCTTGGCTGGGCCTTCCGACTCCAGGCCACAGCCAGGGCTTTCTGAGTGCAAGCTCCTTTCATCAGACACTTACTACAAATGAGTCAGGGCACTGGGCCATGGGGATGCAGAAATAAAAATTGACATGGGGTCCCTGTTCCTAAAAAACTCAGAAGGCTGGGCACGGTGGCTCACTCCTGTAATCTCTGTGCTTTGAGAGGCCAAGGTGGGAGAACTGCTTGAGCCCAGGAGTTAGAGACCAGCCTGGGCAACATTGTGAGACCCTGTCTTTACAAAAACTGAAAAAATTAGCTGGGTGTGGTGGCATGCACCTGTAGTCCCAGCCACTTGAGAGGCCTAGGCGGGAGAACTGATTGAGCCGGGAGTTTGAGGCTGCAGTGAGCTATGATCGCATCACTGCACTCCAGCCTAGGTGACAGAGCAAGACTCTGCCTCTAAAGAAAAGAAAGGAAAGCTCATAGTCTTGGAGGTGGGACAGAGGGCAGGGTGACAAGTATACAAACGGACACTTCCAATGACAAATTTGGTAAAAAGATGCCATGTGAGCAGAGAGAAGGACCTGAACTCAGTCAAGCAAGACTTCCGGTTGGGGGTTGATGTGTGTTCCCCCAAAAGATATGTTGAAGTCCTAACTCTGGGATCTCTGAATGTGACCTTGTTTGAAACTCTGAATGTGACCTTGTTGAATGTGACCTCTTTGCAAATGCAGTCAAGTTAAGATGAAGTCATCAGGGCAAGTCCCAATCCAATATGACAGGTGTCCTTATAAGAAGAGGAAAATGCCACGTGAAGACTGAGACAGAGATGAAAGTGACACAGCTGCAGGCCAAGGACCATTGAGGATTGCTGGTCACCACCAGAAACCAGCAAGGGGCAAGGAAGGATTCTACAGGGTCTCAGAGGGAGCGTGGCCCTGCAGACTCCTCAACTTGACTTCCAGCCTGAACAACTGTGTCTGTGTTTTTCCACATTGTGGGCCCTGCCTTCGTGATGTTACTTCTGCCCACCACATTTTCCTGCACAGTCCCCTCTGAAAGCTCCACAGCCTTCCCTATTGAGCTCAAGTGTCCTCTGCTCTTAGGAAGTATATTCACCTCCTAGGGCCCTCATGACAGAGCACCACGAACTGGGTGGCCTCAACAGCAGACACTTATGCTCTCACAGTTGTGCCTCTAACACAGGGGAAGCTAGATACCTCCGGTGTTTCAGCTCAATGCTCAGAGCTGATTGCAGTCATTCAGGTTTTACAGGTCACAGCCTCAGATTCTGGCAACATTGTCTAATTCAGCTTATGTTGTAAATGTAGCCAGTCGCATAGAAACTGCTACAATTAAAAGTACACTAGACCCAGAACTGTTTAATTAATTTATTTATTTTTGAGATGGAGTCTTGCTCTGTCAGTGCAGTGGCGTGATCTTGGCTCACTGCAAGCTCCGCCTCCTGGGTTCATGCCAGCCTTCTGCCTCAGCCTCCCGAGTAGCTGGGACTACAGGCACCTGCCACCATGCCTGGCTAATTTTTTGTATTTTCAGTAAGACGGGGTTTCACCATGTTAGCCAGGATGGTCTCGATCTCCTGACCGCATGATCCGCCTGCCTCGGCCTCCCAAAGTGCTGGGATTACAGGCGTTAGCCACTGTGCCTGGCCGCTTAATTTATTTTTAAGACTTCAACAAGTTATTTGTTCTCATGCAGCTCCTTTTCATATTTCTCATATTCGCTCCCACACACAACTTCCTGGGCCCCTATCTCTAGGTAATGAGAAAGCAGACAAACTGATTGGTTCTGTGTTTCAGCAAGCTCAAGCGTCTCATGCACTTCTGCACCAAAATACTTCCGCCCTTACTTGCATGTTCCATTTATCTCATAGCCAACCTAGGGCTATAATACAAGCTTGTCCTACTTGCCAGCATGTCCCTTGAACCACACCTGTAGAAGACTGTAACTCATGAGGTTTGGCTCCAGATGAAATCTGGCAAATGGATGTTACACACGTAGCAACCTTTGGTAAGCTTAGCTATGTTCATGTGACCATAGACACTTATTCTCATGTGCTGCATGCTACATGCCAAACAGGTGAGACAGCTGGTCATGTACGGTGACATTGTCTGTCATCATTTGCTCATATGGGGATACCTAAACAATTAAAAACTGACGATGGACTTGCTGATACTAGTCATGCTTTTCAAAATTTCTTACAGCTTTGGGCTATAACCCGTAAGACAGGAATTCTTTATAATCCTAGAGGACAAGGCATTATAAAGCGGGCACATCAAACATTACAATGCATGTTGAAAAAACAAAAAGGGGGTATAGGAGGCCAACTACCACCTCAATCAAAACTACATTTAGTCTTATTTACTTTAAATTTTCTGACTCCTGGTACAGAAGGTAAGACTCCAGCAGAAAGACATTGGTAAGTGTTAGAGGAACAGAAGAAGGTTTATCCAAAAGTGTTATGGAAATTCCTGGAAGAAGGACAATGGAAAGGTCTGGTGGATTTACTAACATGGGGACGAGGGTATGCTTGTGTTTTTGCATGAGATGGACAAACCGTGTGGGTGCCCTCAAGGTGCGTGTGGCCATGGAATGGGAAACTGGAGGAACTCAGGGTGGCCAACCATGGACCTGGTCCCTCTGGTACGAGCCATGAGTCAGCTGGAGCCTCAGTGCAAAGGTGGAGAGAAGGCCAACTGGAGTCACGACACACTAAGATTACATTTGTAAAGATTATCATCACTCAATTTACAGTTTGTGTTTTTAATCCTTATGTCGTTTTGGCAGCTAAGAAGGACCGGCTCCAGGTAAACAACACCCAATTGACCTGTAAGTCTTGCCAGTTATATCGCTGCATTGATCATAGCACATTGCCAACACATAATATCTCTACTTTGATTATTTTAGGTCTCATCCCTGGGCTATGGATTCCCATTAATCTGTCCAAGTCTTGGGCTGCCACACCTGCTTTGCATTTTGTGAAACTTCTTCTAACTCAGCTTACTCATTGTGTCCATAGAACCTTAAGCATGATCATTTTTGCTACTGTTTCCTTGGTCACGCTATTAACTTCTGTTGTGATATCTCCTGTAGCTTTTCATAATTCTATCCAAACAGCTCAGTATGTGGAGAACTGGACAGGCATAGCCAACTAAGCATGGCTAATTCAGAATAAAATTAACACTGAGTTACAAACTGAAGTGGCAATATTAAAATCCACGGTTCTATGGTTAGGGGAACAAGTACAAAGCTTTCAGTTGCAGCAGCAATTGCGTTGTCATTTTAATCACACTCATATTTGTGTAACCAACTTGGAATATAACCAAAGTGAGTATCCATGGGGCATTGGGGCCTTGTGAAAGCCCATTTGCAGGGAGCTTTCACATCCAACATCACCTTTGATATTGGTGAATTACAAAATTCTTGATTTTAATAGGTAAACTCAAGAATTTCTGCCTTCTCGGAGCTTGCAGTGAGCTGAGATCCGGCCACCGCCCTCCAGCCTGGGTGACAGAGCGAGACTCCGTCTCAAAAAAAAAAAAAAAAAATTTCTGCCTTCTTTTGAAGACTAGACCGAATTCCAGCAAGGCCTGGAGAGCCTCAACCCTTGGACCTACCTAAGGCACCACATTTACATCTTATATGTGGTTCTTGGAATAATGTTGCTTTGTCTCTGTCATCTGTTTATAGTCTGTAAAATCGGATGGACTGCCAATCAGAGAATGAGAGCTGCCCAGCCTGGTCTTACATTCTTTCAATTAATTCATAAACAGAAAGGGGGATATGCAGGTAGCCGAAGGCCCATGGGATGTGACCAACCAGCATTCCACTGGAAGCTATATGATCAAACAGCAAACTGTTTATCATGAATGCAGGATGTGAGCAAAACTCACGACTGTTCCTGCCGACAGAAGGTTTGCTGGAATCACTCCCTGGCGCCGAGGCTGTCTACTGCGACATTTAGCCTGTTGTTTGAGGAATGCAGTCTTGCAAGCCTACTCTGGACTGAGCAACTGACCCCTTCTTCCACCCCCACTTCTCACTATCTCTTTTGCCGAATAAATAAGGAGGGCTGTGTAAAGCTCAGGGCCCTTGTCCACTAGAGGCAAGGTACCCCCTGACCCCTGCTTCAAAATATACTCTTTTGTCTCGTCTTTTATTCCCGCGTTCGCCTTGCTTTGTTCAGTCCCCCTAGGTCCGTGCAGGTTACAGTGGAATCGGTATTCACGTGCGTATTCTAGCTCATTTCATTACTACAGAAGCAGTGAGGTAAGTCATGTGGCCTGCAAAACTAAAATATTTATTATCTGGTCCTTTAGAGAAAAAAATTGCTGGCTTGGTCTGCAGTGGCATTTTTCAAATGTGAGCGTGCATTATGAGTGACCTGGAGGGCTGGCAAAATGAAGAATTTGATTCAAGAGGCCTGAGACCAAGCCTGAGATACAGCACTTCCGTCAGGCTTCAGTGATGTTGATGCTGCTGATTCAAGGACCACACTTTGAGAAGCAAGGACCGAGAGCAGCTCCATCTGATAGAAATATACTGGGAGCCACACAGGCAATTTAGAGTTGTGTAGTGTACACATTAAAAAGGTAGAAAGAAACAGGTGATGTTAATCCAACATTTTATTTAACTCAATATACCTAAAATACTGTCATGTCTCATGTACCCAATGTAAAGAAACAGATATTTCTTATTTCTTGTTTTATACAAAGTCTTTGCATAAAACTTTTTTTTTTTTTGAGACAGAGTCTTACTCTGCTGCCAGGCTGGAGTGCAGTGGCACAATCTCAGCTCACTGCAACCTCCGCCTCCTGGGTTCAAGCGATTCTCCAGCCTCAGCCTCCCGAGTAGCTGGGACTACAGGTGTGCACCACCACGCCTGGCTATTTTTTGTATTTTTAGTAGAGACAGGGTTTCACCATGTTGGCCAGGATAGTCTCAATCTCCTGACCTCATGATCTGCCCACCTCGGCCTCCCAAAGTGCTGGTATTACACGCATGAGCCGCCATGCCCGGCCTGAAATCCGGTGTGTATTTTATACTTAGAGCTCCTCTCGGTTTGGATTGGCCTGTTTCATGTGGCCAGAGGCCGTCATACTGGACAGTGCAGCTCTAGAGTACAGACTGGAGCCAGGCTGCCTGCGTTCAAATCCCAGCCCCACCACTGGCTAGTTGGGTACCTTGGACAAGTTACGTGCCCTTTCCACATCTGTTTCTCCACCTGTAAAGTGAAGGTAATCAAAGCACCTCCTCGTGTCATTTTGGGGATTGACACGGTTAGGCTTTGTGTCCCCACCCAAATCTCATCTTGAATTATAATCCCCACAATCCCTGGGAGAGACCAGGTGGGGGTAATTGAATCATGAGACTGGTTTCCCCCCGTGCTGTTCTCGTGATAGTGTTCTCACGAGATCTGATGATTTTATTAGTGTTTGGTAGTTCCTTCTGCGTTCATTCTCTCCTGCCACCTGCCAAGGTGTCTTGGTTCCCTCTTCACCTTCCGCCATGATTGTAAGTTTCCTGACACCTCCCCAGCCATGCTGATCTGAGAGTCAATTAAACCTCTTTCCTTTATCAATTACCACATCTTGGGAAGTTCTTTATAGCAGTGTGAAAACGGACTAATACAGGGGTTATGTAAGCTAACAAAGAGCTAGAACAGTGCCTGGAGTGCAATAAGCTATCATTCTGTTATGATGACGGTTCTGCACAAGCAGCACCTTCTTTCCCTCCAATAATCAAGCAGGTGGTGCCATGTTTCCTGCCCCCATCCCTGGGGCCAGACTGTAGAGTTTAGTATGCTCTCTCCTCAGTTCTCAGCCTGGTTATTCCCCCTCGCTTTAAGGATCCTGCCTTGTTCATTCATTCCACAGATATTTATTGAATGTCTACCGTGTATCAGATCCTGTGCCTGGCGATACAACATGAAAACAGACAGACAAAAACCCCCTGCCTCCTGGATCACGTTCTAGTAGGTTAGTAGGGAGAGTCTTACATGCAATGTAATGAACACAGAGTGTGCTACATCTAAGGTCATAAGCATCATGGGGGGAAAGTGAAGCAGGGTGAGGGGGATGGAAAGTCCTCAGAGGGCCCTGAGGCCAGGGTGGCTGGAGTGGAGAGTCGCAGAGAAATGAGGACCGCGGTCAGAGAGGTGTGGAGTGGGAGGCCACAGTGCAGGGCTGTCTAGGCCATTATAAATACTTCGGTTCTTCCTGAGTCAAATACAGAGCAGAGTGGAGGGCTTTTGCCTGACAACTTCAAGGTCTGAATCACACCTTATCAGGCTGCCGTGCTGAAAAGTCTGGTTTGGGTTGGGGTAATCAATCATCCTCCCTGGCCCTGAACTGAGGGGCTCACTGGGATGTGAGGTACCCTGAAACAAGATCAGTTTTATCTTTTGTCCTCCTTTCATAAATAATCTGTGTCCCCATAATGTCCATTTTAATGTATTTGAGTCAAAATATGCACATCCCCATAGGACACAGTGTCGTGTGTCCCACATTAACATAATGGCATTATGCAACAATTCTCATGTCTTGCTTTCAGTATTCAGCACTATTTTTAAAAGTCACCTGCTTGCTATCCATAGGTCTAGGTCTGTCTCTCAGGACTATAGAGTATTCCAGGGCACTCACCTGCCGCCTTTGACTTGTCCAAGACCTTGCTTGCCTCCAACAACGCAGTCACTCAAAATCATTGCAAGGGCATCCTTCCGTAAGTCCATTTATGGACCCAGGTAGAAATCTCTCCGGAGAGCCACGTGCGAGTGGCTCTCTGAATCACAGGGCGCACACGCTGCTAACTTTTAAACTGCCAGCTCCCCTTCTGGGGTATGCATTGCAGTTTGCACCACCACCAGCAATATTGAAGTCCGGGCCCCGCATCACTGCCAGCACTTGAAGTCTGGCAATTCTGAGGGGCATAAGGTAGTGGCTCTTAATTTACATTTGCATTTCTTCAGCTCTCTTAGTTTATCTCTTGCTCACCATTTGGGCTTCCCCTGCTGTGAATCACCTATTAATATCCATGGCCGGTTTTTTCTTTTGGATTTCCTTTTTCTTGTTGTTTTGCAAGAAACTTTGTACATTTTAATCCCTTTTCAATTTTAGTGACTGCAAATACCTTCTTAGTCTGCCATCTGTTAGCTTTGATGATGAACAGAAAGCCTTACTTTAGATGTAGTCAAATCCATCCTTTCCCCCTTACATTTGATGCTTCTTGTGAGGTTTAAAAAGTGACTTTTAAGGACAACTTAGAATGAAAAACAATCTGAAGCTATGTTTAGAATAAAATAAATATGCAGGAATTATTTTCTGTAAGCAGGGCTTCAGAAAACATCAGTCTTACTTTGCCTCTATTATTACTACCTAATTCTGGGCTTTCTTTTTCCTTTCTGTCAAGCCTGAACAGGTTACGAAGAAAGGAAACCACCTGAGGTAAATTTGGTTTTCCTAAGTTTTTCTAAATACAGCTTTAAAATGCAACACTCCCTTAACAAACTTTGGTGGAGGGAAGAAGTGAACGGAGGACTGAGACTCAGAGGCCTGGGTTTCATCCCGCCCTTCCCGGCACATTGCATATGGTTTTAAAACCACACAACTCCACACATCTGGAAAGAACAGCAAAGATCAAGAATAATATATATATATATATATACACACACACACACACACACACACTTTTTTTTTTTTTTTTTTGAGACAGAGTCTCGCTCTGTTGCTTAGGCTGGAGTGCAGTGGCACAATCTCGGCTCACTGCAACCTCTGCCTCCTGGGCTCAAGCGATTCTCCTGCCTCAGCCTCCTGAGTAGCTGGGACTACAGGCGCCCACCACCTTGCCCAGCTAATTTTTGTATTTTTAGTAGAGACAGGGTTTCACTATGTTGGCCAGGCTGGTCTCAAACTCCTGACCTTGTGATCCGCCTGCCTTGGCCTCCTAAAGGGCAGGGATTACAGGTGTGAGCCACCATCCCCGGCCTAGGATAAAATATTTTTAAAATATTTGTTTCACAAATTTTAGAAACCTAAAGAGGTGATTTGTGAAAGAAACCAGATTTTCATTAGTTTACAAATATTTATGAAACACTATGTACTACTCGTTGTCTTCTTTGTTGGGTTACAAATGTAGAAACAGAAAGTAAACGCAGGACCTGTCATGGTCCATGTTCAAGGACATTTGGGGCAGAAACAGATACACCGATGGACAACAGGGCAACGGGAGGTGGGAGAGAATTTAAACGTGTAATTTGAACTTTAGAGAAAACAGCCAGGAAATTCCGGAAAACTCTCTTGCGCTGCCATGACCAGCATCAGATAACTTTACCAGGCTGAGGAGAGCCTGCTACATGTCTAAGTGTTTTGAGTCTAAAATCTGGGTATTAAAGCTTGGGCCAAGGGGGAGAAGCAGCAATCTTAGGAGAAGAAAATGCTAAGTCTGGTCCCTGGAGTTTAAGTCTTGTATAATCACAGGCAAGAATAAGATGATTAGGCCCGGCGTGGTGGCTCACGCCTGTAATCCCAGCACTTTGGGAGGCTGAGGCGGGTGGATCACGAGGTCAGGAGATCGAGACCATCCTGGCTAACACAGTGAAACCCGTCTCTACTAAAAATACAAAAAATTAGCCGGGCGAGGTGGCGGGCGCCTGTAGTCCCAGCTACTCAGGAGGCTGAGGCAGAATCGTGTGAACCTGGGAGGCGGAGCTTGCAGTGAGCTGAGATCACGCCACTGCACTCCAGCCTGGGCGACAGAGTGAGACTCCGTCTAAAAAAAAAAAAAAAAGAATAAGATGATTAATATTTTCAGAACTGTCCACTTCAAACTGATTCTCATGAAGGCAAAAAGGGTGAAAGGTGGTATTCACACTCCCAATCAGAAGCCTGAGAGAACAGCAAGAACAGCCGGCACAGGGACCTTGTAGAAATAACACAACGAAAGACCCACACTGGGGATTCTAAAGCCGCTCCTTTGTGTTTCAATGGCCTTGCCACAGACCAGCTTTTCCCCTTCCAGTCACACAGGGGCCACTGGAATCCCAATCCCTTGACAAAACACCAGATGCCTGAGATGTTTTTTTTTTTTTTTTTGTTGAGACAGAGTCTCGCTTTGTCGCCCAGACTGGAGTGCAGTGGCCGGATCTCAGCTCACTGCAAGCTCCGCCTCCCGGGTTCACGCCATTCTCCTGCCTCAGCCTCCCGAGTAGCTGGGACGATAGACGCCCGCCACCTCGCCCGGCTAGGTTTTTGTATTTTTTAGTAGAGACGGGGTTTCACCGTGTTAGCCAGGATGGTCTCGATCTCCTGACCTTGTGATCCGCCCGTCTCGGCCTCCCAAAGTGCTGGGATTACAGGCTTGAGCCACCGCGCCCGGCCCAAGATGTTTATTTGATGACTGGATGAACAGGAGGAAAAAAACTCCTTTTCCCTCCGTCTTTGGAGTTCACATATTTAAACAAGAAGCCTGTCTTTTGTGCCTGTCACCATTGTGTTCTGTGAGGAGCTTTCAGTTCTTTACTCAGGGCAGAAATCCTTCTTAAGGCTTGGTTTTCTTGTTTGGGCCTCTTACATGAAACAGACACAGGCTGCTGACAGAAATGTTGAAGTGGTCATGAAGTCTGGAGCCCGGATGTCGTTCACCTGCCAAACAGTGTCAAGGGTGAAAGGCAAAGATCGAAGGCCAAAGTGCCCCTCGTGTCCCCTGCAGCAGGTCTCAGTCAACCTTAATGGATCTATTAATAGAAAGAGGCAGGACTGCGCAGGGGAAGGGGGACTAGCCTGGCTAAAAGCAAAATAAAACACATCAACAGACACACTCTTCTATTGTTAGGAGGAGGTGGGATCACAGGCCCAGAGGCCCACAGGCTCCCAGACTAGGCGAGGCCGGGAAGACTCACAGGATTGCTTTTCATGCTGCCACTGATGGATGCTCCAGGCAGATCCACTCTGCCAAGGCGCGCTTTGGGATTAGCCGGGCAATCCTTTGTCTTTTCATGACGTTTCCAAAAGACACTGACTCTGACGGAGGTGACCTGCACTTCACGAACCCTCTGTGCAAACCATTAGCGTTTCAGGATCTCAAAAAAACCAAAAAACACCACGGGCACATGCCAATTCACAGGACAAATGGAAACAGACTGAAAACACACACACACAGAACCATGGCTTTTCAGACCTGTCAATATGGTTAGTGTTGGAAACGGGCATTGACTTCTCTTCCACCAAGTGGAATAAAAATTTAGATGCCTTTTGACATCTTAGATATTTTAATGTATTTATACTCAGGCGAAAAGCCCTATAATTATTGCACTGCCTCAAAAATTATTTACGACAGTTCCATCTTAATGCTGTGTCCTGTTTTCCTAGCGGTCAACGGCTTGAGCACCCCCCTTGAGCTCACTTTGCTGGCTCTGTTCTCTCATTTTGTTTTGCGCTTCCCTCTCCTCTCCAGCATGTCTCAGGCCTTTATTTTTGTTGGTCCTAACAGCTGGTCCCCTTCCCTTCCCATCTGTTTCTGTCATCTATTTTCAGGTTATGGCTCAGGCCCACCTTCCTCCTCCAGGAGAACATCTATGTATTCTCCAACGGCTGAGAAACATGCTGAGTGTCTAATTTCATCTTCCATATATGTAACGCGTAACATTAATAAAGACAGTCATACTTTTCTGGAAATAAGCCAAAGGTTCTAAGCTTAGATCGAACTGCAAAACGGTGTAACACAAAGTCAGCATTTGCTGTTACTATAAAATATATAAGCGTTGGTTCATTTTATTTCTTTTCCTTGTCTACACACAAGTAGGTCCTTAAAATGATGACCTTATAAACAGTCATCTCAGTGGCAATGATTGTTGGTAAATGGCTTAACGTCGTGGGTTGGTCACTACTTATGAAATATCTGGTTTCTGAGCTGCAGAGTGTGTGGATACCCTCTCCACAACCCCACACAATTGTGATTCACTGTATGCACACCCAACACAACACATGCAAAGCGTGTGTGTCAGACTCAGACAACGTATTTCACTGAATCTGGACTGAAGTTCAACTCATCGTTCTAATGAGTAAGAAGATTCAAAGATGACAAGGAAGCAAGCCCACACAGTCTATGGGCCATGGGATGATGAACTTTCATTTTATTGATTTTTCAATACCTAAGTGTGGCAATGTAAGGCTGCCACATACAGCAAGTGACATGACACCACAAGGACCTTCTGAGAGAATTATTCTTACTTTGGATGGAAGACATCACTTAAACAAAAAACATTTAAAGATGCTCCCTTGCTTTTTATAATTCCTAACTGTAAAACAATTTTAGTACAGAACAAAAAAATTCTCCTTGGTCACATCATTAATTATTGAAAGGGAAACAGTATCAAAAGAAACAAAACACTGAAATAAATAACTAAGTAATTTACTGAAAGGTAGTTTTGCTGCATTGCATACAACCGACCGCACAGAATTCTAAAACTGATTTTTTTCCTTAAAGGATGGAAAACTCATTTGCCATTTTTAGTTTCTTGCTAAGTGATACATGCTCCTCTTAAGGAAAACTACTCTGTATAGGCCTGAGTTTAAAATGTAAATATCTGTTTATCCAGAGTTAATCTAGAGTACACAGGTATAGAAAACTGATGGTGGAAACAGGGACCTATCCAGCCTTCAGGGCAGCTGGGCAGGGGCCCCATGTCACTGGCCTCAGCCACCAGCAGTGCCTTCACTCTGCCCAGGTCAGAAAGCACTGCCTAAAGCCAGAGCTTAGGATGAACATGGGCAAAAAGCACTGGTACAATTCCATGTATTTCTCTTCTACTGTAATGTCCCCAGAGAGATTGTGAAATCTCTGAGAACATCCCCTGGAGGAGGTTTAAAAATGAGAAGCCTATGATATGGCTATGGAACATAAGCACTTATTGCTGGCATGTTTCTACCAAGATTGAACATGATGCTTTTCCTTGATAAAGCTTTGGGCAAGTTCCTAGTCCAATTTCTTCTGTTACAAGTACACAGAGTTTACTGCCTTCTTGGTCAGCTCTTGATATGAATTCTTCTCTAGAATGAAGCTCCTCCCTGGCTTCTCTCTCACCCACCCCGTATCTCTTAGAGAAAGCACCTGGCTGTCTTCACCTACGCGAGACCTTCTCTGGAATGTGATTTGCTGCGACTGCAGACATCTCCACACAGCATAATGAACTCCCTTGAGTGGTCTCTTTTTAAACAATTTTGGGGGAGGGGCAGGTCTCTTGGTTTGTTTGAAAACTCATCTTGAAAATAATCTAGACAGAAAAATGCTAAGTGAAATTCTGGTGCATAAACAAATATTTTAAGATTGAAGTTTGGTTACTTCTCTTGTCCACCTTTTTGTTCCCACAAATGGAAACTACATTCCTGATTTAAGAGGATGCTGCTGTCTGTATCCTTTTTTGAACTGCACTGTTCTCAAAAGGACCAGCAAATTTTTCTGCAAATATTTTAGTAAATATTCTAGGCTTTACAGGCCACACATAGTGTCTGTTGCATATTCTTCAACGTTTTTTTCTCAGGTAACTGTTTAAAAATGGCAAATCCACTGCTGCCTCTCAGCTGGAGCAGCGAGGTTTTCTCAGCCCTTGTTTCAGGACCCTCAGGTATGTGACTAACTTTTATGTCCAGAGCTGGAAGGCGGGGGTCCCCTAACTCCCTGGGTGCCCATCTGCCCACTTCACCCATTTGTGGCCCCTTCCTTTCCTTCCTTCTGTCTCTGCTGTTGACCCCTAGTGGCTCCATCGTCAGCTCCCTGCAGCTCCACCAATAATCCATGGCTCCTATAGGAGGAGTCACAGGAGGGTGGCCAAGACCAATTTATTAGGTGGGCAGGACCAACTTATTAGGTAGCCAGAAGCTCACCCACTTTCTTAACAACTTTGACCATGAAGCACAAATACAATGCAGGCAAATCTAGACAGGCAGAGTCTCCTCCAGGAGCCCGATAACCTGGACAACTACGAGACCCTGCGGCTGTACAAGGCACTGCTGGAGATGAACCAGCTCCAGTCTCTGCCCTGTGACAAGCCTCTGCCTGGGTCCCCCGGCTGCTAGTAACATGCTTTGAAATCTAGGTGGAGGGAGCTATGCCCCCACAGCTCTTGCCTCAAGGATTAGATGCATTTTACCTTCCAGAGAGGTAGGTTAAGCCACACCTGAGGCAGTTTGAGCCACAAATGGGACAGAATTCCCTTAGTCTTCTCTTCTGACCCTTCAGCAGAACTGCCTCTAATGCTCAGTTCACGGCAATACAGGCCTTTTCTCTCCTGTTTCTCCAAGCTCGTCCAGCCTCTGCCCAGTACCTAGTTCCAAAGCCACTTCCATATTCTCAGCTATCTGTTATAGCAACAACCCCACTAATCTGCTACCAAGTACATGAATTTAACTGTTCTGGAGTTAGGGAACAGCACATACAGACACTTGCACAAAACAAACTCCACCTAAAAAAACTGTATGAGAATTCCCCAAACTTCTCAACTAAATAAATAGGTGAAAAAACACGATCTCACATATGCCAATCCAATTGTCCTTTTTAGATTTTGGCTTAAATTGTCATTTTTTTTTCCTTCACATGTGAATTTATTTTCTGTATTGGATGCAGACTCTTCCCTTCTGGATTTACAGTGGCACTGACAATGACAGCCTCAGCCAAAGCAGTGACGAAGAACACTCGGCAGGCTGTGCGTGGGGTCTCCAAGTATGATTAAAAGCTGAGATGACTTTTAATTAAGGAGGGTGGGGGGAGTGGAAACACCAATTGGAAGCTGGAAGAAACTGAGGCACAATTAAGCAGAAACACTGAGAAATACTGAAGAGCAAGAAGTGGGCATGTGCTCTAGTTCCAATAAAACCGAAACTGGTGAAACTAGGATTTTTCCAATTCTTTCAAAACCAAAGTGTTCTAACGCCACTGAAATATAGAATAAGGAGAGTAATTACCTGCGGTCAGGAAAAGATAATAGTAACAAGGATTTTTCCAAATAAAATGAACCAGTAAATTCTGAAGTGTGTGTTTTTGAAGAACCAGCATTGCCTCCGCTCACTCTGGTTCCTGGAGATTTTTCACACACTCACACAAAGCTCTAGTCGATAGTTCACTATCACTTTTATAAATGGTTATCTCCTGGTGCCTATATTTCTCTGTTTTAGATATACATGGTTTAAAAAATTTAAATTTGCAAAGAACACAATACAGTAACAGACCTGAACAATAAATAAAAAATAAACATCACCCTCTTCAGGTTAGAGCTTTCAAGACAGAGAAAAAAGAGGATTATCATTTCAGGCAGTAAGTTTTTTGGTTCTATAAAAGCATCACTATTCAGTCCCCTCTCCACTGACAGAATGTGTCTTTCCACCTCCCTCCGGTATCAAAGTGCATTTGTTTAAATCTAACATTCCTTAAAGAAACCCCAGAAATCTCATTTATTTTTGGCAGATACCCTGTGCAGCAAAAATCAAGTGAATTTCCCTTTTCCCCACTCCTCAATTTAAAGCTGTACTCAAAAGGGCTAAATGCAATACTTCTAGACAGCAGGGCTTACAAACAATGGATTTTTTGTTTTTGTTTGGAGGAACAAAAAAGGGAAATAAAAAACAAAACCACAGGAAAATAAAGAGGAGAAACCCTGAGGCAAAAATGGCTTTTCCTTTCGAGTCTTTGAGTCTTCGAGTCTTCGTGGAGCTATGAGCCGGATCACAAGATCACAGGATCACAAGGTCCCCGCGGCGTTCTGGGTGGGAAGGCCCTCCTCCATCCAGAGGGCGGCGGCCGAGCCGTTCCGGAGAGTGCGCCGGTGGATGCGCCGCAGCCGCAGCAGGTACAGCAGGATGGCCAGCAGCACCACCAGGAAGCAGCCAGAGAACAGGTAGTGGTTGTAGACAAAGGAGACGCCCCGCCAGTGGGTGTGACTGGCCCGGAAGGCTTCCTGCTGGATGTCTCTGCCCATGTGAACACCAAACAACAAACAGGACAGTAAGCAAGGAAAGGGGGGGACACGGTGCACGGGGGATGGCGGGGCCCAGGCCCCAGAGCTGTACTTCAGGAACTGCAACCCTACCTCTGAAATGGAGAACAGAACAGCCCAATGCAGGGAATTTCTAAGTGTCAATGAGATAACACCTGAAAGTATACTCTGAAGTCTGTCATTATAATTTGGGTAACCAAAATCAGAGGAATTTAGAAGAGTCGTGAGGGATTTGCTGACACAAAGTAGTCAACGTGTAAACAAACTGCATGCTTGTGATCAGTAACACCCATGACTCACTATTTTTACAGTTAACCCAGTTAAAAGGGTCGCTGAGAAATGCTCAATTAAATGAAGGGGGTGGGAGGAAGAGCAAATATCTCATCTATCTGGTAACTCGGGTTCATACCACAGGTCAACTGACAGCAGATCTGCAAACGTGAATGGGGAAAAATGCACATCTTTGTTATACCCAAGCGCTGACTGAATGTAGCATTTCTTTGACCAGAAATGCAGACAACAAACTATCATTAGCGTTGGCAGCACCTGCAACTTTGTTACTAATGAAAATCACAGATCTTTCACATCACATTATGGTACCACTAATGCCTCAAAATATCACTGACGCTCATTGCCTAAACAAATTACAGAAAGTGCTAATTCTGCTGCCAGATCCTGTTATTTAATATGTTAATAAAGAAGAACACATATCACAGTATCACAAACTTGTTTTCTGTAATATTTTGATGAATATTATTTCAATATGATGGTTTCTTCTGTAATCCTATGTATTTATACATGCATTTAAAAACAGTATTTGGAAAAGAGGCCTGAGTCATAATCACGCCTGTAATCCCAGCTCTCAGGGAGGCAGAGGCGGAAGGATAGCTTGAGCCCAGGAGTTCGAGACCTGCCTGGGTAATATAGCGAGACCCCGTTCTCCACAAAAAGGAAAAAAAAAAAAAAAAAAAAAAAGACAAAAAAAAAAAGAACTCCGGAACTGACCTTTTACCAGGGTTGGGGAACAGACAGTTGAGAATAACCAAACACAGGGCAGTAGGACAGGAGGGCTGTGTATTACAGGATGGTAGGGTGGGAAGGGAGGAAGCACTTGTGGGGAGGGGGCAAGACCAAAAGCAAATATCACTGTCCCCACAATTCTGCTGTGGCTGGCTCTAATAGCAATGCCCCAAACAGGCACAGGCCATAGCTGCCATGAGGCACTGTAACTGCAGAAAAGCATCTTTTTGATTCTTGCTACCAAATTCACAGCCCTACCTTAATGGTAGAAAGCGGGTCCTGTAGAGGATGGCTCCAAGGGTCCACTGAACCTCCTTGTCATAAACTTGCAAGGCAGTCTTTAAGCTTTTATAGTTGACAGGAAATGAGAAGCCCCTATGAAACACCTCAAACATCCAGGCCGATTTGAAGCACTGATACCTACAAACGGCAAGCACAAAGGCAAGTCAGACTGACTCGCTCTGTCAAGACGGCAGGCGCACAGACAATCCTTCCCTCTCCGGACAGCCGTGGGGCAGGGGCTTCCTCAGGCCGGCTCTCCCAAACCCACTGCGTGCGTTTCAAGGTTGATGTACTTGGTTCACATCCCTAGTCCCACAACATGGAGCAGTCCACCTGTCAAATCAGTTAGTGCATGAACCCGGTCTCGGCGTAATGTCATATGTCCCTGAGACAGATTTCTTTTCCCTCTGGCATTTCACCATTCATTCCCTGAATGAATACTGAACAGGTTCCAACCTCTTTGTACCTCAGTTGATTATAAAATGAGATGGTAGGAAGGTTCTTTTCAGCTCTGATATTATATGACTCTAAATATTTATTAGAGGTTTACTTTTGGCCAAGCACTGTGCTAAGCAAGTAGTAAGATAGAATAATTAATAAGATAGTGTCTGCACTTAAGTGACTTACGATGAAAGGAGATTTTTAAAAAGCAACAGAAAAACAAAGCAGAACATGATAAAATGCATTAACGAAGTAGGATGAATTCCTGAGACTCAGAGAAAGGGATGAAGTCTGATTGAGGGGACACAGCAAGACTGGAAAGGGACAGCCTCTGACTGGACTCTGATGTCTGGGCAGGACTTGAACAAGCAAAGGTATGAACATGGGAATTTCAGACGGAAGAGACAGTAAAAGTGACTAAAACAAAAAAGATATGGAATATGTCTGGGCACAAGTATTTGTCCCGTTTGAAAGGGGTCCAGGGTAGATGGGAAGAACACTGAGTGAGGAGAAGCTGGATTGAGGCCAGGGTGTGGCCAGCCAGTGGGGCCAACACTGAATTATGGTTCTTAAGAGTGCCCTGGGCTTGATCTTCTAGTACTTACTTAAGCCTGTGGAGGTCAGCATGAGAGGCGTACAGTCCTCGGTCAAAGCGTTCCCGCAAAATGGACCACTTTGTTGCACAATAATCCTGAAAACAAATTTACCAAAATAAATCACTACTAAAGGCTTATTAAAATTCTCACTTTAAAAATGGTTTACCAAATTTATATTTGTAACAAGCATATCCTTCCCATTAGGAA
This sequence comes from Macaca nemestrina, assembly GCF_043159975.1. Taxonomy (NCBI): domain Eukaryota; kingdom Metazoa; phylum Chordata; class Mammalia; order Primates; family Cercopithecidae; genus Macaca; species Macaca nemestrina. The sequence continues at coordinate 131,054,539 of NC_092132.1, read as the reverse complement.
ACACACAAGCTTAACATACAATAAATGCAAGATATACGCAAACACTCAGGGAATACTTACTGATTCGCAAACACAATGCTTTGCTTTAAAATTTTGTCCAGGTATTGTTAAAGAGAGCTTTGCTGTACACAACCAACCTCTCCAAAACTGTTTAGTTTCTCCCTCCATGACTGCATGGTACAGACATACATTTTTGGAAAAGTGAAGCAGTATTTTAGCTACTTCAAACTAAATCCTGTACCTGCGGAGGACACAGTACAAGCTACTGGGAAAATCGAAACAAAAGGCTTTTGTCTTTAACAGAAGGGAAAGAGATCCCACTATTTCCTGAAGTTATTTGTTATAATATTAGTAACTTTTATCGAGCATTGTGTAAGTGCATCTTCTCAGTGTAATACTTAACTCCTCGAGGTGGCTACCATCCCGACCTCTATTTAAAGGATGAAGACACTGCTGAGAGATGTGGGAGATGGGCCTGGGTGACAGGGAGCTCAAGGAAAAAGCACTTGGCCTTGAGAAAGGGCTCAGCATAGGCGCTTCAGGAACATGAACATGGACACAGAGGAGACGTCGTGGAGAGCACGAGGGAAGCCAGCTGTTTGACATGATTACAGCATACACTGCTCTGTGCTTCAAGATGGGTTTGAGGAACATTTGGGAGATAAAATATTACATTTGTGACTGATTACACTGGGGTGTACAGAGACATGAATTGGTTAGAGGGAGAAGTCCATGACTCCTAGGCTGCAGGGAGGGGGACTGGATGGTTGGTGATGCCATTAACTAAGAGAGAACAACAGGAACAGAATGGAGAGAAAATGGTGGGTTTGTCTGGAGCTGTGGAATCTAGCAGGCAACTGGGCAGGGGTCAGGATTGGAGCCTCTTCCTGAGAGGCAGCAGCAAACCCTGAGCATGGATGAGACCATCCAAGAACCTGAAGGTGAGGGGCTAAGTGTGGAAGTCTGGCATCACCTAAGTTTAAGGTGTGTCAGGAAGGCAGAGAGAACACAACAGGAGTGTCCTGGCAGGTCAGGGAGCGGGAAGGCTAGTAGGAGAATTGTCAGATAGCAGCAAAGCATAAAAATGACATAAAACACTGTAATTTGGAGGTAACTGATGACCAGGGTAGCTAATGGAGTGGTGGGCAGAAGTCAGCTTACAGTACATTTTTTACTTCTGCTGTGACTATTCAACCTCCCTCCAAGCAAAGAGAACAGGATTCCAACATGCTGCAGTGCAGCCTTCCATACTCCATCCTTCCCTGCCAGTGTGAAGTGAGGACACAACCCATCACCGTCCACGCTGGTCTCTCAAAAGCATGCGGAGCAGATGGCGTCTCTCAAGGGTACCTTTGCAGCTTTAGTAAATTTAGCAGCATTGTAGTCTCCCCCAATTCGTAACACATCCTCGGTGCAGTAGTAGAATTCGGAAAAGCCATAGAATTCACTGTTCTGGAAGTGAATTGGGGGCTGGTAGACCCCATTGAGGGAAGTCTGGGTCTCGTTTGTTTTATTCATGAAAGGCTGGATAGTCTCTCGACACAGGTCAAAGTCTCCAGTCCCTCGTAGGTATATGGTTTGTCCATTTTGCTGGATTTCATCTTTAATATCTAGGGGTAGGCAGGGGTCCAGGTACGGCATATCAGGAGTCAGACCAGTCTGTTTACCCAGGAGCCTATGGCAAAACAAGAAACTTTATCGTGAGTCCTACAGAAAACTGTGTTTTCAAGAAGTGGCTGCAAACCAGGGTTTCTCAAAATACGCTCTGTGGGACATGAGACCTGCAGGACGGTGTCTGTGGAACAGAAAAGGGTTCCGAGATAATTAGTTAGGAAAATACACACTTAAGACTTTCTTGGAGAGTCAGGATACAAATTTGTCTGCAGCAGACAGGCTACCAGAGGCCAGTTAGATGACCTATCCGATTACCTGATGCTCCTGGCAACTGGGCCTGACGTTCCCAGTTGCTGGGCACAAGGCAACTGTGCTGTTGCCAGCCCCATTTTTGCCACTAGTGCTTGTGATTTTACCTAATACAGATGGAAGGAACGTGACTGTGACAAGATCTGGTCCTGGGCATAGCAGGTTAGATGTTTTAGAAAACTAAGGTCAAGTTACTAGAAAATTATCAAACCAGGTGTGGGCAGGATTTTTAAAACTGGGAAAAATTAGCAAACGTCTAAAAGGATTTGGTATCAAATTGCTTTGCAAATCTCCTTTAAGAACTCAGTGTTCTTTAAACAAAGACAAACTGGTATCTCAATGAGGGGTGCAGTGCATGCCGAAGAAAGGATGGAGTCTAAAAACAGACCTTGGTTCAGAGCAAAGGATTAGCGAATGAATACAGAAGTTAAGACAGAATGTTTAAGGCCTGGCTCTATTTTTATGATTCTGTTTCAATTTATTTTTTTTCTTGATCAGCTATGGGTCCCAAATGCAGCAGACAGCAGTTTCCATTGCATGATGGGCTCTGAGAAGCCCTGTAGAAAATAAATATTAGTTTTGTTAACTGAAAGGCACTAGGTTTATTACTTGCTAATGAAATTTCTGGGAGTGAACATCTGTCATCCTATTGTGTGTGCACGCCTTAAAGCAGTAAGAAACAGAGAGGAGCTCACGAAATGTCAAGTGATGTTGGTGTTGGATACTGTGAAATCACAGGGGCCTGACAGGTATTGAACTGGTAGAGTTAAGCATGGTCAGAATTCAATATTCATCACCAACAGTCAAGTTTTCACTTTTCACTTCACTCACAAGTTGTGCATTCCTCAGATCAGGGTTACTCATCATGCAGTTGAATGTAATAAATTAAGGTCTTTGCCATAAAAATGTTCACTTAATTAAAAAAAATTAACCACCACTACAAATGGCAAACAGATAAATGTGTATTTCAATGCTCAATTCATGATATATGAAACATTTGTAATTATTATAAAAGTCAAATAGTCAAATATATATTTCATGCTATTATTTTTAGTTGTCCTATATCTAAATTAAGAAGTATTACTAAACTATCCATTATATAAAGCTTTCTGACATTAAAACCAATGAGTAAAAATTAAGGTTTTGGAAAAAATATATTTCAAATGTTGTTTATAAAATATTTCTAGTTTAAGACTACTATAAAAATGATTATACCAAGATATGCTAAATACCAATTAAAAATACAAAACCATGGGACTATCAATTTTATAATTAAAACTATTCAGACATAGGAAAAGGTTTTTATTGCTTTTCCTATTTACACACATGACTTTGTGGTAAATGTACTGAACAGCTCCAACTTGGTCTTTTTTCAAGTTCAGGCCTTCACAGGTTTACTAAGATTAATCAATGAAGTATACAATCTCTTAGCTCAATGAATCAGGATTCTTTCCCCTCAAAATTGTTTCATCAAAATAAACAAACAAATAAAACACAGTAATAAATAGGATAGCTTACATAACCCCAGAGTCAGATTTTTTGTATTCATCCAAATAGCTTTTCTGTTCTTACAAATTTCAAATAAATAATTGCTATATACTTACACTTATAAAGTCAATTTAAACCAATAGAGTGCTGTTTTGTTTTATATATTTTCTATAGCACAATTCTACATACACTCATTTTTTAAAGCTTCATTGCTAAATTTAAAAGCCACTAACTCTGACTCTTCTAGATAATTTATTTCTCTCGACTAATTCCCTTCACGATGGTTTTTATCCACTAACTAGCTGCACAGGCTGGTTCATCCACACAGTCTCCAGAACATCACATATTTCAATCTCCTCAGCAACAACAAGACAACACACTACCTGAGGCCTCCAGGACACCAGAAGTGCTCCAGATACTGGCTTTTCCAAGGACTCTGCATCATGAGTAGCATCACTCAGGGCTCCAAACTATTCTATAGTCTGATGGTGAAATTTCTAATCCATCAGTTGAGATGCGGGTGAGAGAGAGACAGCACGCACGCACCTCCTTCAGGGCACGTGGGACACAGGGCCGAAGGCAGGACCCTGGTGTGCTTTCATCTCTTCTCCCTGCTCAGCTAGTGGGGGAATAAAAAGCTAACAGTGCAACACACTTTTGCTAATTGAGTTCTTCCTGCTTTGCCTGGGTCTGTTTTCTAGGAGGGGAGACCTCGGTTTGCAAGTGACTGCCAAGGAGTGAAAGGTGCTTTACCTGTTCTTTTGAATGGTGTTGGCAAATATTTTGTCTTCGTATCTCTGTCGAGCAGCATTGCCACCAAACCCAAGAAAGGTGGCCACATAGACTCGATACACATGCTCAGTTTGGTGAACATCACATCCCAAGTTAAATTCAGCTAACAAGTTTTTAGCTACTTCTTCCTGCAAACATAAGCATAACAAACTTTAATAGCTTAAGCTACTTTAACCTCCTACTAAAAACAAGGGTCTAAAAACAGTCTCATCTAAGAGGAACAAAAACATCTGCTTCTGCACTTCCCAAAGACCCTTCTAAGCATCCTTCATAATTCAATATGACAATTCTGATTCAGGAAATTTCAGATGGGCTGCAAATTTGTGATACTGTTACAACTTTTTGAAAGAGGAAGTGAGCCAAACAGTTCATACCCTCTGACATTATTTATTTATGTAATCCTATGCTGTGGAAATAAACCTAAACATGGAAATGTTTCTATATGCAAATATGTCCTTTGTCATTCTATGGCAGAAAAAACTAGATGTCATCTAAATATATACTAGCAAGGGAAGGTTAATTACAGTAATCAATAGCTTACAGAGGAACATGCTCATGCAGTGTTAAATAAAGGACAAAAATCACATAAACTAAGACGATCACAACCATATTTTTTAAAACTATGAGTAGAAAAAAAAAAGAAAAGCAATTCATTAAAAGGCTAACAAGGGCTTTTTTAGATGATGAATCCATGGGAAATTCTTAATCTTGATTTTTCAGTATTTGTTCCAAACATTATTTCTATGTATTTTTTTTACTTTATATTGAGAAGGGAAAACGTGATTTTTTACAAAGAGCATAACCGTCTCTAGAGGCATGTCTGGAATGGGAGGTAGGAAACACAAATTCTAATACTTGAATTTACAAAGTATTTTTCCAAGAAGCTTAATAAAGATGTCAGTAACATTTATTGAGAACATACTAGCTGCCTGGCAGTGCACAGATACACTGGATGCATTATCTCATTTAAACCTTCTTACAACACCATGTTGTAGGTACTTTCATTCACATTTATAGATGAAGAAACCAGCTTAAAGGTACATGACTCGCATAAGGTCCCACAACTAGTGAGGAGGAGGATGATGAAGAAACCCAGGCCTGTCTAGCTCCACGGTCTCACTTTGAACCCTCCCCTCCGCGCCACACTATGCTGCCTCCCACCTTTGAGGGGAAAATGCAGGAAGCTAGGCTTTGGTGTTAATCTACAGCTGAACACAAATGGAGTAATAAAGACGTGTAGCAATTCAGAAATACATCCGGAAACTGTGCCGGGTTCTCCACACAAGGTTGCCCAGGCAGCAACTGAGAGGGCACAGAACAGGGTGGAGAACAGTTCGGGGAAAGCCCCAGTCGAAAGATGTGGAAGCAGTGGATACAAACCTCAGTCCTCCCCAAGGAAGCTCAAAGTCTGAACCATTAAAAAAAAAGAATTTCCCCCAATTCTAACTTAAAAAATCAGATATTATTATGTGACATTTTATAAAATCTGTTAAGACGTGACTGAAGAGAAAACAGAAACAGAAACTCAAGCATGCGACTGCGTATATACCAAAGAAAAACTACGGTCAGAAAACAAACCAGCTGATTTCAATGAACACACACAAGCGGCTCAGCTGAGGTCTGCCTTGTTCCTCCTGTCTCCTTTCTCCTGGGTTGAGAGGCGGCACCTCAGCAAGCACAGTAAAGATGTGTTCAGACTCAGAAAACAAAACAAGAACGATGGACACATGTTAAATGAAAACCAAACCAAACAGAAGGAAATCTGTACAGATAATGACCTGCTGTGAGGACGCAAAGCTTACAGTTTTGGGGACTTCGTACGCTATCTGAGTCGACACGCCGCCCATGTCGAGAATGCCCGCTGTCCTTTTACGGACAATGACTTCACTGCTTTCACTTCCAGGAATGTTAACTTCCACAACTGCCTCATCATCTGGAAAGAACAGAAAGTGTTCATTGGAACAGAACTAATCCAGAGAACTGGGCTCTTCTGAAGAGTCACCTTCTTTTCATGGTCGATTTCAAGCATATTCAGGCAAACCCAGTTTACTCCTCCCAACTAAAATCAAGTTGAATTATGTTCAACTGCAGCTCCTCTCATTCTACTCCTACACGCTTAGACGTGTCACAAAGCTTAGCTCTTTTTTCAGCCTTTGGATTAAACAGAAAAGCACCAATTTCCAACTAGATACATTTGCTGGAAACACGACACTTACCATCTTCAATATGCTCAAATCGTCCAAGGACAAAATTAATGCCAATCCAAGCATACACACCTACAGACATTTTACAGGGTGAAGAGAAGAAAAAGTTTTAAAACATTTTGTGTAACTCTTATCAGTGCAGTCTGTACAAACGTCTCATTTATTTCATTCCCTGATAACCTGTAAAGTCATCTGAAATAACACCTTGCTACTGATGTTTTTATTACTCCAAATGGCTTTCCAAGAACTCTCAACTTTAATGCTTATAGTTATACCACCTACATAGGTTGAAAATACAATACGCTAGGTGCTAGTTTTCTTTAGAAATTTATGAGTTGTTTCAAAATACTGGAATTTTCACTTTTATGATGTTAAACTTGTCAAGTTTTACATCAAGGTATTGGCTGGGCATGGTGGCTCATGCCTGTAATCCCAGCACTTTGGGAGGCCGAGGCAGGTGGATCATGAGGTCAAGAGATTGAGACTATCCTGGCCAACAAGGTGAAACCCCGTCTCTACTGAAAACATAAAAATTAGCTGGGCGTGGTGGCGGGCGCCTGTAGTCCCAGCTACTCAGGAGGCTGAGGCAGGACAATCGCTTGAACCTGGGAGGTGGAGGTTGCGGTAAGTCAAGATCGCGCCATTGCACTCTAGCCTGGCGAAAGAGCGAAACTCCATCTCAAAAAAACAAAAAAAAAAACGAAAAAAAATTTCAAAGTATCTTCCACTTTTTCCTTTATCCCTCCATTCACTCAGCTGACAAGTCTGATTCTAGTTTCACATTCCCTACACCTGGTTTTCATTGCCACCTTGATTCGAACCATTACAGATGGGGGGTAGCCCATCTAATCCATCTCTGCCCCTATTCCTGTTGCCACCTGCTCTACTCTCTGCATTGGACTCCTCTACAGAAAGAAGTCCAAATTCCTGGACTGATAATTCAAGAGCCAGCCAATCGCTAACATTCCCGCCACTCCTTCCAGAAGGCCCACCACCCACACTAAAACATTTGTGTTTCTTTGTCTACAGTGCCCTCTTTCCAACCTGTCCTGAGTCAAGTCCTTTCTTCTGCCTGGCATGTGCTTCCTGCCCCTCCCTCAGAGCCCCACCCTTCCCATGCTCTGGCACGTTCTATTAAGAACTATCCCCTCCCTTGAGGTGCAGTTCAGATGTCACTTTCTCCAACATGGCCCTAGCTGGAAAAAAAAAATGCCTCCCTCTTAAGAACGCCTGTGGTATTTTTTCCTATCTTTTTTCTGGTACCTAAAACCCTCATAGAACAGCTAATTGTATAGCTCATTTGTTTGTAAGCAGCTGAATGGCAATGTGTAAATTTCACCCCATTTTTGTATTTTCTACAGTGTCTTTCACATAGGAAGTATTAACGCTGAAATGACACATGACTTTTGAAATACTTTTTGGTATACATTTCTAGCAAGCTATACCCCAAATAATTTCATTGACTTGACATTTCATTCTCAAGGAGAATCATTTCTTTGAAAATAGAACAAAGATTTGATATTTCTCAGTGTATCAAAGTTGAGAAGAAGCTCCAACAGCTTAATAATGATCAAAGTCCCAGGAAGCCACACAACTGAGGCAAGACACACAAGCCTTTTCTATCAAAGTGAGTTTACATCAAGCTATGTCCCTACATGTGGTGAAGACAAATAGTTATTTTTCAATGGCTTAATGTCTGGGCAACAAAGACTAGTCATGTAAGAAACTGGTTTAGCTATTTAAAAATTATAATATTTCAAGTCTATTATTTCCCAAATGTTAAGATAATAGGAGTGTAACAAAGGGTACGCTGGTGAAAATGGGGAGGATTTAAAGGAATAGCGTCCCAAATTTTAAACTGAAGACCAATATACCAACCTTCTTGTTTCCCAGAAATTACTTCTGCATGAGAGTCAGAAAACAGAAAGTCAAAGTGCACGGGAATATCGGTCAGAAGGTCTTCCAGAATAGCTTTCTGCTGGCTGTCAGGCAACAAAAACATTTACAAATCAAAAGATTACAGCTTGATATCTTCTGTTTAGAAAAGAAAAAACAAAACAAAACAAAAAAACAAAAACAAAAAACAAACCAGGGCTCTGGTATATCTTGTATGAAACAGTTAATTTTAAAAACAAAGAAATTCGTTGGAAAGATATTAGGAATGAATTTCCAAAATGAACAAGTTGTGGGAATTATGTGATATCTAGATGTAAAACTGCAACTGCAAGCATTCCTTAACTACATAAAATAGATGAGATTTTTAAAAATGACAACTTTAGAGTTGACTATAGTCCTAAGTCAATTAAAGACTATTTGGTAGATTCTGGCTAAAGGAAGAGTTCTGATACTATTCCAGATTTGAAGAAAGAATTTTGAATGTTTTCCTTTTGACGATGACGATGATGATGGAGAGGAGGAGGAGGGGGGAGAAGAACACCCCTTCTCCCCTCCAGGAGCCCACCCTCGCCCTTGCCCTTCTGTGGAGGATCACCTTTCAGGGAGGATTCTCATTCCAGCCGTGCAGAGAATGTAGAGAGGCGTCTCTTTGTGTTTTGCCCGTGGCACATGCTCTGCAGCAAAGTTCAAAAGTGGAGAAATGTAATCACTGACTTTCTCTGGAGAGGTAGCAAATTCTGAAATGCCTAGAGAAACAGGATACTTTAGTTAAGAAGCAGATATTTTAGCTATAACATGCGATGCTTCTTCAAAGTGCTAGTTTTAGGGAAATCATGCTACACATTATACTTTCTTAGTTTTTCCTATCCCTCTAGCAACTTCTTCTGCAGACCTTACTTAAACGTTGGTGGCACTATTCAGTGCTATGTCCTTTTCTTCTTCATCAAAGCACACAGACCTGACTGAGCATCTGCGGTGTGTCACTGCCATGCGGATGGGCTCTTGCCCGCCCTCAAGAAACGTGCTGCCCATCTCGCCAGGTGAGCTCAGTGCCTCCTGAGGCCGCTATCACCATCAGCATGCCACGAACTCCTAACTGTGCCACTGGCCATGCAGCGCTCATTAGCCTCCAGGTGAGCGTGGGGTAACTGTCCACCAGACACTGCCCATGCGTGTCCTTGCAGCCACCCCCAACACATCATGGCAAAATCTGAATTCAACTTTCGCTACAAACCTGGTCTCACCGCCGGTTACCTCCCTCCGAGGTTATCAGTGCTGGGCACCCAGTGGCCCAAGCCAGGGTCTTAAATGAAGTCCCTTTCCCTCATCCTGACACACAACCTGGGTTTCATAGATGCCCTCTCCTTGGTGCCTCTCACATGACTTTACTCCTCATCCCTTTGGACACACCTTCTGCCAGCCTGCCACAGCACATCCCACCCTCTGATCCTGACCATCTCCCCACCATTCCCGACCCAAATGATGCCTCTTCAGGCTTCCAATTCTTTTGTGGTTCAGTGCCCTCCAGATAAGGCTCAACTCCAGAACAGCACATCCTGCTCTGCATAACTCACCCACCCTTATCTCTTCCCATGTTTCTTCTGTCGCCTTCAGCTACACTGAACTAACATTTCCACAGTGCACCTTACTGTGGCCTTAGGGCCTTGCTCAAACTCCACCACCAGGAAGAGTCTTCTCCATCCACCTCCCTGTCCCTTTTCACCTGGTTAACTCCTGCATACCCACTGGGCTCCAGCCTCCATGGAAGTCACCCTAACAGAACGCTGAAGACGACTCTTGTTAAATTCCATGCTTACTTCCTTTTGCTAGATGTACACTCATTACACCGTATCAAAATTACCTATTTACTTGCCTGTCTCATTACAACTGAAAGCTTCTTAAGGGCACAAAATGCGTCTATTCAAACTTATACTCCCAGCACCTAACACAGTGCCTAGCAAATGGCAGGTGCCCAGCATGTATCTGATGAATGAATACATCAATGAATATTTCTAGATGTCATTTAGCCTACAATATTAAAAATGAGGGGCACTTTAGAAGTCTAAAAATTCCTTATTTCACACATTAGAAAATTAGAAACCCACAAAGATTAAGTGATTCATCAAAGGAATTAGCAAAAAATGAACTAAACTATAAGTCTTTTGACGCCACATACAATTCAATTTCAATGCAGTCAAAGTCCTAAACTAGCCAGACCCTATGAAGGAAATTTCTAGAGCTTTGCTGCAATGCTATACATGGAAATCCATGCTTGAGGACAGAGTAGTGCAATAAAAAAGTATTTTGACTTCCATTTCATACACTTTGTATAGTGCAAGACAGACCCATGTTAAGCCTGATTTTAATGAGATTTTCGTATATACTCTAGGATGATAATGTAGTTGACCCTTTGTTCTAAACAACTCCAAGGCATGGAAGTTTTCATCTTATTCCATGAGACCTGTTTAGTCACTGATGGGACCTGGTATGTGAAGCTAGATGAAATGCAAAATGCTTTATTTTTATAGTTTTCTCATAAATTTTTTATTTGATCAATATTAATTTAACTAAAAATGTTTCTAGATTAGGGATACATAAAAATTTAAGGGGTAGAAATACATACAACTAAACTTAAAAGACACTCACTAAAAAATTACACGGAAATGTACTCTGATAAAATAATGCTGGTATATAGACATAGAGTAGGTTCTCTCTTTAACCTGAAAAGTGAGGTACAGACTTTAGATTTTCTGAGTAATATGCTGGTTCCTAGCTGCCCACACATCAAAGGATAATCAACTTGTTGAGGGCTGCCTGAAGGAGGAGGTGGGGTCTGAATTATTCCATGAAGAATGAGGACTCAAGGGGTCACCATTCTACGTGGTTGGAGACTCTTTTATGAGGATATGCATTTTTCTCACATTAAACTGAACATCCTTTTAAATTTTATTTCTGAAATGGGGATAATAAACTATAAAATTATTATTTATCGATATTCTCTAATAATTTACAAGATAAATTTCCTGGATTGTTTGCATTTGATATTTTACTACTTTAATACATTAGAAAGATGAAATAAAAGTGCTGCATCTCTATTAAGATCAGTGGTCCACTGTTTGAAATCAGTGATCAACTATCAAGACATAAAAAGCCTGATTCAAGGCACTCCCAGTATCTCCCATTCTAAATGCTCCTGACAGAAGCTGCTGTCCATGGAAATGGTGATGACACAGAAAAAAGAGCACCATTGACATAAATTACCTAATAAGGAAGCCAAATCTAAACTTTTACATGTCACACTGGCTTAGAAATTATAGTATCTTTAAAAACTATACATAATTATTATTAGCTCTAAGTTCTGTGGTCACACTCACCAAACAATCTAGATGACTAGAACTATATTTGGCCAGCAATTTTTAAAAATGAAAAATATATGCCAACATATTATAGATTTTCATGAGTTATCTGAAATTACTTTGTCATTAACGATAGAGACCAATGACTACTAAATAGGAAAAAAACTCTCCATAGTTAAGGCCAACCAGCAACCATCTAAGTAGATACTATGAGTAAGGCACTATTAAAATGCTACAGGAGACAAAAAGACATGTCTGTTTGGATGTTTTATCAAGGTGTTAGTCACCCTATGCCAAATGGACAGAAAAGGGAAAAGAAAGTGAAACAAGGAGACCCATCAGGTCCCGGTGTGAGATTTGACTCAGGGCTATGAGGGTGCAGAAAGAGAACGATATGAAAGACGCCGCGGAGAATGACGGGACGCACCCTGGTTACCAGGCAGATATTCTCATTTACATACCCGGTTTTATCTTCATGACCACTGGCTTTCGGTTTTTATCCCTCATTTGCCTGATATCCAACAGATCACGTGGATTGCCATTATGCCTTGGCCAGCAATAGACAAATACTCGAGAGCCACTGCTGCCACAGTCCACCACAATCCCGTAGTTCACACTGGGGTTATTGGTGTCTGTAGCTTCAATGTCGGTAACTCGTGCCAGGTACCTTAGATAGAAACACACGTACGCTTTAATTTAGACAGAGAATATCATCTTATGTCTAACAGAAAAAATGCAACGAACACCAAGTCATAATTTCTAAGCTATGTAGCAGCCTCATTATAACGTTAACACAACTGTCGAATAATTGAAGAGTCGAAAGAAAACAAGTGATAATGATAAAGATCATCTAAATCAGACACACACCTCTTTACAGAAGTTCAAACAAATTCCAAAATGCAAAATTCTACTTCTAAACTGCCAACTCAAAAATCAGCTTAAAATATGTTACAGGAGACGCTTATGCATAAATAATTATTCCAGGGCCTCTTATGATAGGGATTTGGTAGTTAGCAGTTAACTAGCTTCAAATGGTTTAACTGTTCATGCCATGATGTATATGGTACAGAACCTAGTTCCTACAGTTCCTTAAATTCCAACCTAAAGTCAAACGTCGTGAAGTCACGAAATGATTGTTACGGTCTGAATGTTTGTGGACCCCCAAAATTCGTATGCTGGAGACCTAATCACCAATGTGATGCTATTAGGAGGTGGGGTCTCAGGGGGGTGATTAGTTCATGAGGGCAGAAACCTCAGGGAGCCTCCTCGCCCCTTTCCATCATGTGAGGACACAGCAAGAAGACCTCCTCATCTCAGAACAAGGAATCAGGCCCTCACCACACACAAAACCTATGGCACCTTGATCGTGGATTGCCCAACCTCTAGAACAGTGAGAAACAAATTGCTGTTGTTGATAAGCCACCCAGTCTATGGAATTCCGTTCCAGCAGCCTAAAACAGGTAAGACAGAAGGTATGGCTTCTGGTCTAGAAGGCAAATGTTTTTATCCCTTACCTTTGAAATTTCTTGTCTCTGGTTAGTCGCCCATACTTATTTCGGATTATGACAACAGAAAAATATAAAAGTGAAACAGCAGCAGCCAGGACACTAATGACAATAATCTGGCGTAAATTGGTATTCAGAATTCGAGGACACCCTACTGGAGATATGCTAAAATGCCAAGAAGCAGGAAAAAGACAGGAGATGCCAATCCTGAAAGTAGAAAGAAAAAGATTTTAAAGGAATCTGCTCCAATGAAGCTTCCTTCACCTAAAGTGATCCTAAAATAAGATATTTGGCTTGAGCTACCTGAATTTCCCTATCTGTAGGTATCTGTATACTGGCATCTTGCATGTGCTACACAACAGCTACACAACCCATTATCATAAAACCATCTAAATGAGAATTGGCCCTGACGGTTATGACACTTCTGTGTTTTCCCCTTTTCTTGACAGTATCGTGTAGATTTTTTATTTTACCCTGCTTTGTTCCAAAATAAATACAGAATTAGAGACAGCTTACAAGAATAAGTTCAGTAACATAAATCTATAAATTGATCATGAAATAGGGTATGAGGATGATGAGACTAAACGGGAACGTAGTATGGAGAAAGGCATGTTGTAAGGTGGGCCTGCTGCAAATGCGACTGAGCTCACTGCCCATTACATCAGAAATACACAAATAGCTCAGGAGGAGCACATTGGCTTAACACTGAAGTTCAAGGCAAATCTCTCCCAGATGACTCGAGGAATGGGAGAAAACAGCATTTTAACAACACCCCCATAACAAAATCAATAAATGAGTTTTCTATGTCCTGTGCTTTTAGAAATATTCCTACAAGACATTTCTGCAAATAATCAGGAACTTTTCCCCTCAGTTTATGTCAAGAATGAGAGGCTCATTCCAGAAATATGATTTGGTTTTAAAAAAGCTGCACTGCCTTTGGGATAAATTTTATTATTTTACACTTAATTTCTTTATTATTCACCTTGAAGAGTGCTTCATGCATTAAAATACCTCACTGGGTCCTGGAAGAAAAAAGGTATTAAACAGAAGCACAGCACAACTTCACATTTTTCACTTGCAATTTGGATTTTTTTTCCCTCTCCAGATCTGTTTTTGTGTCACCAAGATTTCACGTTTCATGGTGATTAGGCCCATCACTCACCTCCCCATACTGAAAGGTCAGCAACAAGGCAATGCTCTGGGATTCAGTCCTTCTCACAAACAATTATAGAAATAATGCTGGGGTCCTCACGGAGTTAGAGCCCTCCTGTTCCAGGAAGTGAGACAAATCACAAAGATAGCATCATCAAAGAAAACGTCTACGTTCTTTAAGTGTGTGCTTAAATCCAGCCACATATAATCTATACATACATGATCCTCGCACTGAAGCTGTTGGAAGGGTTTATTCTGAGCAACACACTTCTAAGTTAATTTCATACTGTCCAATATAGACCTAAATCAAAAGAGATGATAATCGTCTGGTACTAGTTAGTGCTCTCTAACCAAAAGTGATCCCAAAATATCAGGATATCAAATACGCCATAAATACCTTATGGTACAAGGGAGATTTGGGGTGGAGGTAGGAGACAGGCAGAATAAATTGAATGTGAACCTGAAATGTCCATTCACTTGATAAATGTCTATTAGACTTCCCTTTTTCTTTTTTTTTTTTTTTTGAGACGGAGTCTCGCTCTGTCACCCGGGCTGGAGTGCAGTGGCCGGATCTCTGCTCACCGCAAGCTCTGCCTCCGGGGTTCCCGCCATTCTCCTGCCTCAGCCTCCCGAGTAGCTGGGACTACAGGCGCCCGCCATCTCGCCCGGCTAGTTTTTTGTATTTTTTAGTAGAGACGGGGTTTCACCGTGTTCGCCAGGATGGTCTCGATCTCCTGACCTCGTGATCCACCCGTCTCGGCCTCCCAAAGTGCTGGGATTACAGGCTTGAGCCACCGCGCCCGGCCTAGACTTCCCTTTTATATACAAAGTACTGTGCAAGGCACTGTGTCCCTAGTTAGTTCTCTGACTCCACCATCATCACTCCTCCTCCAGCCTCCAGGCCTCAAACTGCAGAGCAGACAGAGGCCTTCAGCCAGGGCCTCCTTCCAATCTGCTGAAGCCAAAGGACAAGCAGTCTCTATCTTTCCTCGGTCTCACAAAGCTGCCTGAGCTCTCAAGACAGCTGTCTCGTCTGGTCTGCTTCTGAGCTCTGGAGTAACTGCTGCTCAGGATCCTTTAAGTGTTGTTTTCTGCCAACCCCGACTACTCTTATGTTTCCAGGCTCTCTGTCTAGCCTCATTCTCTTCTAATACAATCATTACTGAGGCTTCAATGATCAGGTAACTCAAATTTTTCTTTCTCCACCTCAGGCTTCTCTTCTACGCATCTCAAACAGCCTATGAGCCGTCTCTATCTGAATGTTGCACAGAACCATGAGAAAATTCTAAAACTGCACCCCTAACAACTGCAGTCTTCACCCCTTTTTCTCCTAATCTGCTCTGCCCCTGCAGTCTCAATCTTGATCCCACAGAGCTACACAAATCAGAAACCAGACTCAAGTGTGATCCCTCTTCCTTCATCTTCCAAATGTAATTTCTTTTTT
Organism: Macaca nemestrina; assembly: GCF_043159975.1. Taxonomy (NCBI): domain Eukaryota; kingdom Metazoa; phylum Chordata; class Mammalia; order Primates; family Cercopithecidae; genus Macaca; species Macaca nemestrina. The sequence goes on along the minus strand of NC_092132.1, from coordinate 131,038,779 downwards.
TCCTTTCTTTTTTTTTTGAGATGTTGTCTTGTTCTTGTCACCCAGGCTGGTGGAGTGCAATGGCACCATCTCAGCTCACTGCAACCTCCGCCTCCCGCGTTCGAGCGATTCTCCTGTAATCCTGAGTAGCTGGGATTACAGGTGCCTGCCACCACGCCCAGCTAATTTTTGTATTTTTAGTAGAGATGGGGTTTCGCCATGTGGGCCAGGCTGTTCTCGAACTCCTGACCCTGTGATCCGACCGCCTCAGCCTCCCAAAGTGCTGGGACTACCAGCGTGAGCCACTGCGCCTGGCCCCAAATGTAATTTCTTACCGATTCCTTTAATTTCTTTAACCTCAGCTTATCTAAAATCCCTTTCGTTATCACCTTCTCCTGAGATCAGGCTCTTATCTCTTGCCTGCTCTATCAAAAGAGCAGACTAACTAGTCTTCTATCGGCAGTCTCAACCAGTGGCCCCACAATGCTGCCTCCAACACCCTCCGGCACAGATACTTTCTCGGAAATTGATAGCTCCACACTCCCACCCCTTGCTCAGAACCCTGATCAGATTACTTCTGCACTCAAAATCCACCAAAGACTGCAACCTACAAAGTCGTAGAGGATCTGACACCTGTTAAGGCTCTAACCTCATCGTCTACTCTCTCCTTTAACACTGCATTGCAGTCACACTGATGTGCCGAGCGGTCTTCAAAAATGCCAGGCACTCTCTGGTCTCAGGATCTCTCAACTTGTTGCCCCCCCAACTGCTAGGGAGTAATCTGTATGGCTCACTTTTTCATTCCCGTCAGGTCTTTACCCAAATGTCACCTTCTCAAGGAGGACTTTCCTGGTCACCCGATCAATAACTGTAATGCCTACCCCTTCCCCACCAACTCCCTTCCCTGCTTGATCTTTTCTCCTCAGCATTTATTTATTAAACGCTTATACAGTGCTCATTACGTGCCAGCCCTTGCTCCACACATTGCACAAGTACTAACTTCATCCTCCTAACAACTTACAAGACAGACACTATTATCACAATACTCTATGGATGAGGCAGAGAGGCTAAGTAACTTGTCTAAGGTCACACAGCTCCTGGGAGGGGAGGTGGGATGCAAGCGTGAGAATCGACTCACCCTCGTCGATTATGTATTATGTGTATGTTACACGCATCCTCTAACATAATGCGTGTGTTACGTTTCTCTTTTTTTCTCTTCCTCCCGAATGGGAGCTCCCCCAGGCCCAGGTTTTGGTCTGCTCAGCTGAGTGCTAGTTGCAGCTTTGCAGACCCCAGGAAAGGGCCTGGCAAGAAGTCAAGTTTTAGAGTTCTGGGACCCAAAAGGGTTAAGAACCTCTATACTAGAGTGACCTTTCCAAAACAAACAGGGAATCATACCTCCCCATCCCCCAACTTTTCTCTCTCACTCCTTAGGGTATAAAAGAGATCCCTCATGATCTAGTGCGGTGCTCTCCACTAAGTAGCCACTTGCCACAAGTGGTTATTTAAAGTAATTAAAATTAAATAAAATTAGCCAATTAAAATTAAATAAAAGTAGCCACTTGCCACGTGTGGTTATTAAAAGTTATTAAAATTAAATAAGATTAAAAATTGAGTTCCTCAGTTGTACTAGCCACCTTTGAAGTGCTCAACTGCCACATACAGCTTCTGCATTAGTCAGTCCAGACATAAAGCACTGACATCATCGCAGAAAGCTCTTTGCAAAGTACTGATCTGGGGCCCATCTTCTGTCTCATCCTGACAGACCCCTCCTATGTACCCTAGGCTCCAGCCACACGAAACACAAGCTACAGATCACTGAAATGCCTCTCATTCTTTGGCATTCGCAGAATGAACCTCTCCCTTGGGTCGTCAGTTGCATTACTAAGAATCAGTCCTGACACAAACCAAGCATGAGTCCTGGGTGAGTTTCCCTAATCCTCACATCCCCAGAGTATTTGCTTATCACAGCAGTGGGATAAAGTATTACACTTGTGGTTGGCTTCCTCATTACATGACAAGTCCCACTAGGGCAGGGACAGCCTCTTATTCTTCTGGTTCCCCAGTGACCAGTGCCTGCCACACAAATCATGGGTAACTCTTGCAGGTTTCACAAATGGCTGGAAATGGGAGACACAAAGATGAATTAGATACAGGCCCAGACCTTAAAGAATCTATAATGCAGTGGAGGAAATAAAACATACACACAAAGATATTAGACAGTAAAAAGTATGAATACTGCCTACCTGACAAAGGGAAAAAATCACTTTAGTTCAAGTTTTAATATGGTTTCCATATTGTACCCTGTACCCCAAATTTAGGACAAACAATGTCTGTGATTTAAAAGTTTACACAAAAAGTAAAAAGGAAAAAAAAATCAGTGATCTAGATCTTTAAATGGATTTTAATGTTTTTATAAAATAGTTACACAAGTTTAAAACTTCTATGTGCTTTAAAAAAAAAAAAATTCCCTCCTCGGTACGAATACACACAACTTGGGAAAAGTACTTGCAACGTGCGTGACAAAGAGTAAATAACTTTTACATATCCAAAGTTCTCATAAAGAAATAAGAGACAGACTGAATAGAAAAATAAGCAAAGACAATGTGAGATTATTGAAATGATCTCATTGAAATGGCTGATAAAATAGAATTACCAGTATTCAGATAAATAGAAATAAAAACAGCTATCAGATTGGCAGTCATGAAGGCCTGGTGATACTTGGCTAACAGGGGACGGGGAAGACTGTGAGACTCTGGACAGGCACATCACTAACATTCTGGGGGTACTGGGGTGACACATACAAACATTTACGCGTGCCGACCCTCTGCTCTACCCATCACACTTCCAGAAATTCATCTTTAGGAAGTCATGGGGTAAATTCACTAAAATATCTATAGGATGTTCATCATAGTATTGTGTGTAACAGCAAAACACTGTTACTAATGTCCACTGTGGGGTACATTTATGCAGTGGAATACAATGTGACTATTAAAGGTGATGATACAGATCTATTTATTGACATGAAAAAGATGTTCATGATATATTAACTGAAAAAATGTCACCATGCTTGGGGGGGATAAAATGTTAGGAAAGAAACCAAAATGTTAACAGTGCTTAGTTATTTCTGGGCAATGAGATCAGGTATCATCTTTATTTTCTTCCCTAGTCTTGCCTATATTTTTCAAAGGACATATATTAATTTTATCATCAGAAGAAATAACGATTTTTAACAAGCTACCTTTGACTGATGAAACCTTGTTTCCAGGATCAAATACTTTTCTGAACATACTGAAAAAGCCTATCTTAAAAGCCTATCAGGACACAGGAATTCCAATCCAAACACTAAAAAAAAAAAAAAAAAAAATTCAGTGAGAGCTGTGTGATAGCTGAACTGAGAACCAAAGAAAAGAAAGTTTTAGTTAGCAGCTTCAAGTCACAGTTAAAGGCAAACTGGTCCTTGGGGAAGAAAATCAGGACTACAAAGGTGATATGAGGAGTAACAAACCCAACTCCAAATTTCAAGGAGTTTGCAGATTGCTACAGAGAAAATACTAATACCCAGAAAATAACCAAGCTACTAATTCAAGGCAATGTTAAATTACTCGTATTCTTGTTATAAGAGCTCAGAGAAGAGCACAGCGAAGGCTAGCTTTAGCAGGAAAAGATTTCTGGAGGTGGGCGGTCAATTCTGGATGGGGTGAGAACACACTTCGAAGAGGAAGGTGACCGCGAGAAGGATCACAGCACGCTTAGGAAACTTTGTGTCATCTGAGGTTTGTCTCAGGACTTCTTTTTTTTTTTTTCTTTTGAGATATGTGATGATTTTGATCAAAAGGATAAACAGATATTTTAAGTTACAAAACTTGTGTTTAAAAGCAGAGAAAACAGGACAGCTTATAACTGCTGAAGCACTATAATTTTTACTCAGGACAAAAGTACGACAGATTATTGCCTAAAAGTTAACAATATGGTAATTTGATCTTCAAATGTAAACTCCAATTGTCCTTCTAGTTAAGAATCTTCGCACCAGGGCTCTGGGAGGCAAATTCAGTACCACCACATAAAACTGACATTTTTTTTTTTTTTTGAGACGGAGTCTCGCTCTGTCGCCCCGCTCTGTCGCCCGGGCAGGAGTGCAGTGGCCGGATCTCAGCTCACTGCAAGCTCCGCCTTCCGGGTTTACGCCCTTCTCCTGCCTCAGCCTCCTGAGTAGCTGGGACTACAGGCGCCCGCCACCTCACCCGGCTAGTTTTTTTGTATTTTTTAGTAGAGACGGGGTTTCACCGTGTTAGCCAGGATGGTCTGGATCCCCTGACCTCGTGATCCGCCCGTCTCGGCCTCCCAAAGTGCTGGGATTACAGGCTTGAGTCACCGCGCCTGGCCAAAACTGACATGTTTTAAAAAGGCCTAAATTGTGTTAGACCTATCACCAGAGAGATGCATTAACTCTCATGATTTCAGCTAGGGGGTCCCTGCTTGGCTGATCATTCTTTATTGGAATAAAGCCCATGGTCAGGTGTCAATGTCTTTGTCAGTCTCTCACTGACAGTTCTACAGACAACGACAAAAACAACGCAAATCAATCACAAAGGGAAATGGTTCCACTGGTGAAAAAACGCAAGATGCAAGGAAACAGATGTTAGTGAACTCAAATCACAGGCAAACAAAATCACAGAGAAGTCAGCCTCTGGGAGAGCTCGGCTTCTGAATAAGCAAAGGTACCATAGGGAAGGGTACTTCAGAAAAGAATGATTTGACTATCAAAGCATTCAAGAGAACCTGGAAAAATTAAATTTGCTCTCAACCATTCCAGCAGCGTTTTGCTTTCTGAGAGTGAGAGGCTGATGTGAAGGCTGCTAGGTGGCAGGGTGGCACCATTACTCAGCTGTGACAACAGATACATGAAGACAACTTGATTTATTCTTTAAGAAGAAACGTACGTAGTTGCTATTTACGATCTGTATGTTCTTCAATATTTATCTTAACCATTTCAATTTTATTTGTCAGTATAAAGTCTTAACCTCTTTCTCCCTCTCTATTCATTTGCAAAATTCTGGTTGCCATTTTAGTCTTTTTCTGGTCACTTTTCCTGCATTAACTCTGACTTTCCTCAAGTTCCAGTTCCACATTCCAAGCTCATTGAAGCCCTGTTACCGCAAACTCAGTTAGTCCAAGTCTGGGGCTGAAATCTTCTGATGTAAACTAATACCACCCTCCAAATTCTCCAGGTCTAAGATGGGTATCACCAATCCCCATTGACCTGGATTACCTGGTTCTCAGCTTTGATTCCCACTTCCTGTGTTGACATATTCTATCATTCTCCAAGCCCGTCGATTCTTCCTCAGATATCCCTCATATCTAAGATGACCATAGCAGGCATCACTATCTCAAGACAGATCTCTTGGCGACTCACCCACCTTCTGCCTTCACTGTGCACGCCACATTTTGCACATTTTGCAGGCAACTCTTTGTAAAACAAGGCCTTCAAAATATGACCAGCTAAGAACCTTCTGGAAGCCCAAGGATCAACAATAAGTTTCCTGTGTGGCACCTGAAACCTTTTATCCATCAACTGGTCCACCTTATCTCACCAACCTATCCTCTCATCAGTCCCAGATACCATCTCTCTGCTCTAGTGCGGCAGTTCTCTCTCTTCTCTCCCACACAAGCTGTCCCCATGCCTGCCTCAGGCACTTACTAACAGCACTTCCTCCAAGGTAGCGTGTCCTCCTCTCAACATTACACTTCTTTCAAAGCACAAGTCAACATTTTTCTTTGTCAAGATTTAACCTGTTACACATCCTGAGGTTTTCTCACAATTGGATTCGTCTCTTTATTCATGGGTATTCTATTTTAAGTAAACATGCTAAGTAAATACGTAGAGAATATAAATCCTTACATAAATGTTCATTTTTGTCTCCTTCCTAGACTACACCCTCAAGGGCCTCGGTCACACATTTCCTACTAGAGGAGAAGAATATAAGCCATAGATTCAATATGCAACAACTACAAGAGATAAATCAATGTTAAGGTAAACACAGAAATAAACGACTAAACTATACAAATTAGTATTCCATTTTATAATTCTAATATGTCAAACAGAATTAACAAATCTGATACAAAAACATCAAATATATAACACAAATAATATAACTCTTCTAGGCCTCTCTAAAGCTGGATAATTTGGTATTTTCATCACAAAAAGCAGAAGACAACAGACAGCGCAATGTGAAATTAACCTGGGCTTTGAGTCTCTAATTTAGAATTCTTCCATTACCTGTAGTTTACCTTCTAGCCTGAAAGTTCCTGGATTATAAAGGATCTCTTTGGTTTCCTTCGTGATAAACGTTCTCTGAAAACGCTCTGCACCAGGGTACATCTAACTGGGGTCTGGAGCACCCTAAGGGTTCTGGGACATATTCTAGACCATGAGAGAATTGTCCCTTTAAAAGGGGTCCGCGCATTACTCAAGTTCAGAAACAATGCTGTGTATTATCTCTTTACTGCCCAATGAGCTCCATTTTCCCAAGAAGAAATCTAACATGAAATCTGGCAAAAGCAAAGCAAAGCAAAGCAAACCGAAAACGACAAGACGCGCGAATGTCATTTAAAGCGGCAGGCAGGGCCGGCTAGGTCCCCGGTGCGGCATCCGTGCTGCCCGGCCAAGCTCCGCCCATTCGAGGGGGGGATCCCGAGCGGTCAACCGAGGCGCGCGACCGCCAGATGTCCCCTGCCGGGGGCTGGGGCAGCGCCGGCCGCCACAGCTCACAGGCGCTGGTCCCGGGGCGCCCGGATGTGACCGCGCAGCAGGGGCGGCGGGAAACTGTCCGCGGGGCTAAGAGGGCGGCTGTTGGGGCCTGAGGCAGAGAGGCTCGTCCGCGGCCCGCTCGCCGAGCCGCCGGCCACCGCACTCCAACCCACCCGCCGTTGCCGGCCCCTTCGGCCGCCCGCCCTTCCCTCACTCGCGCCCGGAAGGCGGCCTTACCTGCTTGGCTGGCCGGGGACCCCGGGAGCGGGGGACCACCAACTGGCAGCATCACGGCCAGCCGGCTTCCTGGAGGCCGCGCTCCCTTCCTGGAGCCGCACCCCCACCCGGCACCCGCCGGCGACGCGTCACCGCCTGCGCCAGGAGCGCGCACGCTGGTGGCGGGAGCGCGCACGCCGACGGGCACGTTGAGCGCCGGGAGGGGGAGCCTGATCCGGGATGATTGGCGTCCGAGCGCTGGGTTGTTTCGTGGATCCGCGTGGGCGTGCCTCCGCGCAGTGCGCGAGGAATGTGGAAGTGATGGCACGGAGGCACCCAGTACTGTGGCGTGGTGCTCGTCTGGTTGTCAGCGAGCCGCAGCGTACTTAGGACACCGCAGTTTATCTTTCCTTAGCGCTCCTAACGGTTATGGAAAATAGCGGTTGAAAACCTAGTAAGGACTAGGCGTTGTTGCTCAACTCTTGACATTTACACCTTTGCTGGTAACTCTCCCTGTTTCACAGATGGGGAAACGGAGGCCCACACTTATTCAGTCTCTCTTGAGATCACCTAATTCGTGAGAAGTAGAGCCAGGATTTCATTCTTGCCTGTCAATGGCATATGTTAGAGCCTATGTTGGGGGAGACAGACTGCCCCATCCCTCCCCAACACACGCAATGGTTATGAGAAGAAATAAAGTGAGGACTGTTCCTGAGATTGACCCCATGACCTACACTTAGCTCAAGGCTAAGCTCTCTTAGCTCTCTGGTTTAGCAATAAACTGCTTTGAAGACACAGAACTTTGCACTTGAGAGCTGGAAGAGACCTTGGGAATCCCGGGTTCCATCCTTTCTTTCGCCTTGTATACACGTGAATGCGCTGTGGCCCAGAGATAGGAAGTGACCAGCCAATCCAGCCACTTTAAAAGATTTTTAAAAACAAGAGTCCTAGAAACTTCTACTCAATTTCATTTATCAAGTAAAACAAGCTTAGACAGAACTCGAAGTTCTACATCTTAACACAGAATCCTTCTTGGTCCAGCACCCGCCTAGGTCCCCTCCTCCACCTGGATTCAGCTACTGTTAATGGAACAAACTATGAAGCCTTAGAAGATTAGAGCCAAAGGGACTCTACTGTCTAGCCCCAATCACCTTCTTTTACAGTTAAGAGCCTGGAACCCAGAGAGGTTGAGTGACTTGGCCAAGACCCCCTGGAGGCAGAGAGGAGAGCAGAACCAATGTTTCTGACTCTCACATGACTCGCGCATCAGTGTCTTTTTTTGACAATCTGTTGCTGTAAGAAATTACTCGTTTGGATAATTTATACACTAGAAAACCCTGTGACCCAAGGACAGCATTGAGAAGCTAACGGTGGCCACTGACATACTGTGATTTTAAGGACAGGCTCCTTCGAAATTATCTGCCTTTCAAAATCCTTACCATTGGAGACATTGTATGGGGTTATGTTAGTCTTTCTTAAGGAGGACTCTACTAAAATGCCAGACTAGGCTGGGCATGGTGGCTCACACCTATAATCCCAGCACTTTGGGAGGCCAAGGCGGGTGGACTGCCTGAGATTAGGAGTTGAAGACCAGCCTGACCAACACGGTGAAATTTCTATTAAAAATAGAAACACTAGCCGGGCATGGTGACTTTTTTGTGCCTGTAATCACAGCTACTCAGAAGGCTGAAACAGTAGACTTGCTTGAACCCGGGAGGCGGAGGTTGCAGTGAGCTGAGATTACGCCAATGCACTCCAGCCTGGGTGACAGAGTGAGACTGGCTCAGAGAGAGAGGAAAAAAAGCCAGACTAGTATGTATTATCACGCCATCCATATTTCCTGATAATTGATATGTAATAATTGTCTGAAAAGAGCTAGGAAAGAAAAATACAGGAAAGTATGGAAACATATAACTTGGAGTATTATATCCTAGAACTGCAGTGACAAATTGCCCTCAACTGGGTGGCTTAAAGCAAGGTGGTGCGCACCTTTAATCCCAGCTACTCAGGAGGCTGAGGCAGGAGAATTGCTTGAACATGGGAGGTGGAGATGGCAGTGAGCTGAGATTGCGCCACTGCACCCAGCCTGGGTGACAGAGCGAGACTCCATCTCAAAAAAACAAAAACAAAAACAAAAACAAAATTGGCAAATCAAATCCAGCGACATCTGAAAAGAGCAAGAAGCATTACCAGGTGGGATTTTTTTCGAGGAATGCAAAGTTGGCTCAACATTTGAGTCAATCAGTGTCATTCACTACATAACAGAATAAAGAAGAAAATTCATATGATTCATATGATCTCAGTCAATGTAAAAATAATTTGGCAAAATTCAACACCCATTCATGATTTTTTAAAGAAGCCTCTATCAACTGTAAAGGGAATGATTTTCCTCAGTTTGATGGAGCATCTACAAAAGAATACAGTTATCATGCTTGTAAAATCAAAGTAACTCATTACATGCATGGGACTTAAAAAGTGTTAAATGAAATATTGAAAAAATATGTGGAGATACGTGACCATTTTGCAACCATGGGACAACAGTCATACTGGTAAGAGCCAACGATAAATACAATGGAACTGAAAGATAGAATTGTTTGGGTCCATGAAGGCATCATTAAGCCGCTGAACTAGTACCGGTGACTATGTCTACCCCCTGACTTCTTATTAGGAGAGAAAAATAAGCTCTTTATTTGTTTAAATTTCTTTTCGTTGGATATTCCATTACTTCTTCTTAGGTCTTTAAAAATGTTTATTGACTGGTTAGGTGACTTGCTCAAGGTCATAAAACTGAATGGGAGACAGGATGACTTAATGTAAAAAGTACCCAGTTGGGAGGCAGGAAACCTGAATCTTTATTCCGTTATGCTACCAATAGGCTGTGTAAGCTTGGAAACTTTAGTTTGCCTCACTGGTCCTCACCACCCATGTATAATTTTTAAAAGGAAAGGGGTTCGTGGAGATGGCTAAGCTGACCTTTAAGGTTCTTTCCAGGTCTAAAATCTATGATTTCTGAGAGGCAAAAGAGAAGACTAGAAGTAAGGTTTTCCGTTTCTCTCTTCTCCTTTCCCTCTCTGCTGTGGTCTGAATGTGCCCCCCAGTTTTCATGTGTTGAAATGTAATGGCCAATGTGATTAGTGTTAGGGGGTTCTGCCTCTCAGCATTAATTAAGTCATGAGGGTGGAGCCCTCAGGGGTAGGATTAGAGGCCTTATAAAAGGGCTTGAGGAAATGTGTTTACTCTCTTCTGCTCTTCTGCCTTGTAAGTACCTAGTACTCAATCCTTTCTGTCTTTCCATGCCTTCTATCAGATGAAGACATCTAGATGGCTCAATCTTTGAGGAACAGGTTTTTACCAGATACAAAATGTGCTTTGGACTTCCCAGCCTCCAGAACTGTGAGAAAATAAATTTCTGTCCTTTATAAATTATCCATTCTATGGTACTTTGTTATAGTGGCACAAATGAACTAAGACAGTCTCTTCTTCTCTCTCTTCTTTCCCTTCCTTCTCTTTCTTCTTCTTCTTCTTTTTTCCTTTTCTCTTTTTTCTTTCTTTCTTTTTTTTTTTTTTTTTGAGACAGAGTCTCACTCTGTCACCCAGGCTGTAGTGCAGTGGCGCCATCTCAGCTCACTGCAAGCTCTGCCTCCCAGGTTCACGACATTCTCCTATCTCAGCCTCCCAAGTAGCTGAGACACAGGCGCCTGCCACCACGCCCAGCTATTTTTTTTTTTTTTGTATTTTTAGTTGAGACGGGGTTTCACCGTTTTAACCAGGATGGTCTTGATCTCCTGACCTCGTGATCCACCTGCCTCGGCCTTGCAAAGTGCTAGGATTACAGGCGTGAGCCACTGCACCCGGCCTCTTTCTTCTTAAGAAATAAAACATAAGGGCCAGGCACAGGGGCTCATGCCTATAATTCCAGGGCTTTGGGAGGTGAAAGTGGGAGGATTGCTCGAGCCCAGGGGTTTGAAGCTGCAGTGAGCTGTGATTGCACCACTGCACTCCATCCTAGGTGACAGAGCAAGGTCCTGTCTCCAAAGAAAACTTAAAAAAAAAATCAAACATAAGATAGAAGACCTCTTTCCTTCTTTTGTTGAACTTGAGATTTCTTTGTAACAGTGTATACGGGAATGTTGATGAATGGATTAGGGCAGATGAACAACAATCAATATCTAAAACTCAATTATGATTTCTCTTTAATTATCTTTCTAGAAAACCCTCCAACATGGCAATTGCTTGAAATTCTGCTCTCCAAATGTTTTAATCCATCATTCCAAGGAACCTAAATTGGCTCACCTGTCCCTCCTGGCTGTGTGTGGGTGTTGGGGGGAGGTAACCATGCTAGATGTCAGGAAACAAAGGAGTCCTGTGGCCCTTGGAAATGAGGAGTCCTCTTCCCTGGCCCTGTTTGCTTTCCAATACATTCATGCACAGGCTAGTCTTGAGTGACTTGGCTAATAATCCTATATATTTACACAGCCTTTGTCTTCAGGAGATCATGTCACTTTACAGGCGTGGTCTCATTTATGAGCCCAGCATTCCTAAGGCCAAGGGATTTTTATTTCATGGTGTTTTGTTGTGGAGAGAAAGAGAAAGTGACTTGTTCAAAGCAACATCAAAATCCAGGGTTTCCTCTAAACTTTTCTCATCAAAGTAGAGTGATCAAACTGTACCATAAAGGAGTCACATGGGAGACGAGTAACTGAACACACACACACACACACACACGCGCGCGCACATGTAGGCAGCAGACATGGTTGCTTTTACTGCTCGGGACCCATGTCTCTAGTTTTGGTAACAGTACCTCAAATTTCTGAAGGAATATACTTAGGTCGTACTTGGTCCGTTTGCGTCAGAAATTATGACCCTGGCCTGGTTAATCAAGGTAATTTTGTCTCCTGGCACGATGATGGGCACATGAGTCAATGTTGTTCTGATCAGATATAAGCCCCATTTTTCAATATCAGCTTCATCTGTGATAAAGATGATACTTTGGTTTGTAAACCCAGAAAATCTGAGACAGGTCTCAGTTAATTTAGAAAATTTATTTTGCCAAGGTTGAGGATGTGTGCCCGTGACACACACTCAGAAAGTCCTGATGACATGTGCCCAAGGTGGTTGGGGTACTGCTTCGTTTTATACATTTTAGGGAGTCATGAGACATCAATCGATATATGTAAGAAGTACTTTGGTTCTGTCCAGAAAGGCGGGGACAACTCAAAGCAAGGAGGGAGCTTCCGATCACTGGTAGGTGAGAGGAAAATGGTTGCATTCTTTTGAGTTTCTGATAAACCTTTCTAAAGGAGGCAATCAGAATATGTATCTATGTCAGTGAGCAGAGGGATGACTTTGAGTAGATTGGGAGGCAGGTTTGCTCTGAGCAGTTTCCAGTTTGAATTTTCCCTTTGGCTTAGTGATTTTGGGGCCCCAAGATATTTTCCTTTCACAGGTTTTCGTACGGTTTTTGTTTCATTTCTAAAATTATTCAAACTTAAGCAGGAAGCAGTGATTAGTTTATTGGACCCCTTAAACCTCTAAACCTCTGTTCCTTCCTCACACCAGATAACATACCATTCTTCCTCTCAGCATCCTTCCCGAATGCACCATCATCTTTAGGTTAAGGTTGAAATTCCTGAGCAAATCAGCTGCAAATCAATGGGGTGATCAGCTGTCATGGACAGGATGGCTTCAGACTAGTCTCCTTAGCATGACACCCCAAAGCCATGGTTAAGTCGCTTTCAACTTTTAAGCCTGATGTCCAGACACTTCCCCGTATATATTTTCCCTGTGTTCTAACATATTTAGTGGACTATTTGCTTGTTTTCCGATTGTTCCCCTTCCCTTCCCTTCCCTTCCCTTCCCTTCCCTTCCCTTCCCTTCCCTTCCCTTCCCTTCCCTTCCCTTCCCTCCCCCCCTCCCTCTCCTCCCTCCCCTTCCTCCCCCTCCCTCCCCCTCCCTCCCCCTCCCTCCCCCTACCCTCACCTACCCTCGCCTACCATCCCCTTCCCTTCCCTTGGAGTGCAGTGGCATGATCTTGGCTCACTGCAACCTCTGCCTCCCAGGTTCAAGCGATTCTTCTGCCTCAGCCTCCTGAGTAGCTGGGACTTCAGGCACGTGCCACTATGCCTGGCTAATTTTTGTATTTTTAGTAGCGATGGGGTTTCACCATGTTGCTCAGGCTGGTCTCAAACTCCTGACCTCATGTTCTGCCCAGTGAGCAGGGCTTTTCTAAGTGCCAGCCATCTGTGACTGACTGCACAGATCCCACGTCCTAGAAGCAGCTCTGTAGCTACCCCAGGAAAGTGTAGCCCTATGGCCTTGACTGTGGAAGCCTCTGCTGTTGCCCAAGGCTGTGGGCTGGCCTGAGCAGCTGGGAGGATGGGTGGGGAGTGTGGGGCTTCAGGGCAGAGCTTGAGCCTTGATACTTGCCTGACTTTCGGTCGTACAGAAACCACAGCATTACAGACTTTTCTATGTTGTTGTTACAAAGATATATAGATTTAATATATATATGTAAAAATAAATGCAAAAAAGTAAAAATTAAAGGGGCTGTAACATTTGATTTACTAGTTTATCTGAATTTATCATCTTAAACATCTTAAAACATGTGTGTGTCCTCTTAGCCTTGCCCCTCCAAATGTTTGTGGCAATCCCAGAGTGGAGAACGCAGAAGGAATGAATAAACCTCCTTGAAGAGGTGGCATGAGATGGGATTGAAGACACAAGGAGAACGATAAATGTGAAGAGGAGGAAGGATTCTTCTTTTGTTAAAAAGAATTGTGGTAAAATACACATAACATAAAATTTACCATCTTAAATTTATTTATTTATTTATTTACTTACTTACTTATTTATTTTTAGAGGCAGTGTCTCTGTCACCCAGGCTGGAGTGCAGTGGCACAATAGTAGCTCACTGTAACCTCAAACTCCTTGGCTCAAGTGATCCTCCTGCGTCAGCCTCCCAAAGTGCTGGGATTACAGGCATGAGCCACTGCACCCAGCCCATCTTGATCATTTTTAAGTGTACACTTCAGTAATGTTAAGTGTCTTCATATTACTGTGCCACCAATCTCCAGAACTTTTTCATCTTGCACAACTGAAACTCTATACCTGTTAAACAACTCCCCATTCCTTTCTTTTCCATCCCCTGGCAACCCCCAGTCTGCTTTCTGCCTATAAATTTGTCTACTCTAGACACCTCATATATGTGGAACCATACAGCATCGGTCTTTTTGTGACTGGCTTATTTCAGTTAGCATAAGGTTTTCAAGGTTCATCTGTGTTGCAGCATGTGTTGGAATGTCTCTCCTCTTTAAGACCAAATAATACTCCACTGTGTGGATATACTGCATTTTATTTATCCATTCATCTGTTGATGGACAGGTGGGTAGCCTCCACCTTTGGGTATTGTAAATACTGCTGCTATGAACATGGGTATGCATATGTGTCTTTGGGACTCTGCTTTTAATCCTTTGGATGTATACCCAGAAATGGGGGATGTCTTAGTCCATTTTGTGTTGCTCTAACAGAATACCACAAACTGGGTAATTTATAATGAAATTTAGATTTTAAAAGAAACAAATTTTTGGCCAGGCGAGGTGGCTCATACCTGTAATATCAGCACTTTGGGAGGTTGAGGCGGGTGGATCACTTGAGGTCAGAGGTTCAAGACCAGCCTGGCCAACATGGTGAAACCCTGTCTCTACTAAAAATATAAAAATTAGCTGGGCGTGGCAGCATACATCTGTAGTCCCAACTACTCAGGAGGCTGAGGCGGGAGAATCGCTGGAACCCAGGAGGTGGAGGTTGCAGTGAGCCAGATCGTACCACTGCACTCCAGCCTGGGTGACAGAGCAAGACTCTGTCTCAAAAAAAAAAAAAAAAAAAAAAAAGTATTATCTCATGGTCCCAGAGGCTGGGAGGTCCAAGACCAAGGGGCTGGCAGCAGGGACATCATGTGGGCAGCAATCACAGATCACAGAGACACAGATCACAGTAGGCTGGAGACTGGTTGGAGGTGGGGCAGTGGGAGGGCAGGGTGGCAGTTTCATGTGCTGGATTTGGAAGAACAAGTAGAAATAACCAGACACAAAGTTCCAATTGTAATGACAATACATGAAGTCCTCAATCTGGACTTCCAAGAACTGAACCATTAGTCACTTATGAGACCTTGGGCAAGTTACTACTTTTTTTTTTTTTTTTGAGACAGAGTCTCATTCTGTCACCCAGCTGGAGTGCAGTGGCATAATCTTGGCTCACTGCAATCTCTGTCTCCCGTGTTTAAGCAATTCTCCTGCCTCAGCCTCCCAAGTAGCTGGGATTACAGGTGTGCACCACCACACTCAGCTAATGTTTGTATTTTTGGTAGAGATAGGGTTTCACCACATTGGCCAGGCTGGTCCCCAACTCCTGACCTCAAATGATCCATCCACCTTGGCCTCCCAAAGTGCTGGGATTACAGGTATGAGCCACTGTACCTGGCCACGTTATTACTTTTTTAAGCTCCCATTTTCTCAATGGTAAAATGGAGGTAACATTACCCAGCTGTTTAGATTGCTGTGAGAATTAAATGAAATAATCCAACTGAAGTGCTAAGTACAAAGCTTGACATATAATAATAATTGATACAAAGTCCACTGTGAATCATTATTAAATGGCACCTCCTAATTTGATAGTGGACGGTAAGTCAAGGGAGAAGAATACATCTCTATAAATGCCCTTCCTAATCAAACTATGCTACTTGTTGGAAAATTAATGTACATTGCTAACGAGTCTCTCTTTCACTCATATCATTTGCTCTGTAGTTGTTTGGTGATCCAAATGTTCTTCATGTCTGCACCATCCTAAAGGTGTCTTCAGATTAGAATCCAGTGGTCAGGGGCTCTGGCTACCTGGGTTTCCTCTTACTTGTCCTAGAGCCCTGGACAGCTCCCATAGCTGCAGTTTCAGAAGGCACTTTAGAAATGAACAAGCTCAGCCTGTAATCCCAGCACTTTGAGAGGCTGAGGCTGGTGGATCACCTGAGGTCAGGAGTTTAAGACCAGCCTGGTCAACGTGGTGAAACTCCGTCTCTACTAAAAAACACAGAAGTTAGCCAGGCGTGATGGTGGCTGCCTGTAATCCCAGCTACTTGAGAGGCTGAGATGGGAGAATCGCTTGAACCTGGGAGGCGGAGGTTGCAGGGAGCCAAGATCATGCCACTGCACTGCAGCCTGGGCGACAGAGCGAGACTCTTGTCTCAAAAACAAAACCAACAAACAAAAAAGAAATGAACAAGCCCTGAGTCTCCTTGTCCACGAAGGGAGATGGAGGCCGGTGTATGTGACTTGCCCCACACCGACGGCAGCATAAAAACAGTGATGAGCAAAGCAACACATCTGCTTTCACAGTTCTCCTCTCAGCAGCTGGGGCACAGGTAGAGACAGGAGTTGCTGTCTTTCAGGGCCGTGCTTAGTCAGTCCTGTGAAAGTTTCCCAGATACGCATACACAGAGGGTGTCAGTTCAGGCTCAAAGGTGGCCTCCCAAAGCTGACCACCCTCCGGGAGTGACCTGTGTGTACAGCTGGCTTCCTGCTCCCCCGCTGGGGAAGAGGCTGTTGTTGTGTTTCTAAACAATGCTTTCAGGGCTGGCTTCCTCGGTGAGGAGTCCACTGCATCGGGACTTGGATCAAGAGGTCTACGTTTTCTTCCTGCCCTGTACTTTAATATAATTATCATAACTGAAAAGGTAATGTAAGAAGGTTAATCAGAATATTAACTATACTCTAACAAAACAACTTGCTTTTATTTTTTTTTTTGGTGTGTCACCTGACACCTGATCACTTTACATTTTTGCCATCGTGGCATACTTCAATTTACAAGAGCAGTGACTACATTTATTTTGGTACCCTTTCATTACTTGGTGCTTGGTGCAATACTTGATACATAGCATGTGGCCAACAAATGATTATTGAATAAATACTTTTTTTTGTTTTGGGAGAGAGTCTCGCTCTGTCGCCCAGGCTGGAGTGCTGTGGCACGATCTTGGCTCACTGCAACCTTTGCTGCCTAGGGTTCAAGCGATTCTTATGCCTTGGCCTCCTGGAGTAGCTGGGCTTACAGGCACTTGACACCTTGCCTGGCTAATTTTTGTATTTTTAATAGAGACGGGGTTTCACCATGTTGGCCGGACTGGTCTTGAACTCCTGGCCTCAAGTGATCTACCCGCCTTGGCCTCCCAAAGTGCTGGGATTACAGGCGTGAGCCACCGCGCCTGGCCTGAATGCTGTTTTTTAATACACCGTTTTCATTGAGTGTAATAGGAACAATTCCCTATGCTTCTAGAGTATAAACAATTGTAATTTTTAATGTTTCCATACCAGCAGAGAATCATAATTTATTAAAGGTTTCATTTAGTTTGAATTTTGACTGTTTCCTTTGTTGTTTTTACTGTTGTACATATTATCATAAAAAGGTTCACGCACATTTTTTAGCACCTTTGGAATTAAATGCCTTAGAATCAATTCCCAAGAATGGAATTACTGCCTTTCGGAGGTGTGGACAATTTTATGGTTCAATGTGTGTTTCTTAAGGGTTTGCCCTCTCTACAGAACATATTCATGCATCTCTCTCTAAATATGTCCTAGTGAACCATGAAAGGCCCAGAGGCCATTTCCAAAAGCCCCTAACTGAGATCTCTTCGAAGGGTCTGAAGACATTCATTGGAGGCCAGGAGCACTAGGGGCCATCTCTGTTAGGTGGAACAGAGTAGATCTTCTGGTTTCTGAGTAATAACATGGATTATTAACAGAAATGATGCCGTTCCTCTTAGGTCCTGAAACAAAATCCAAAAATGTGCCCTACCGTAATGCAAACTCTCTGAGAGGCAGCATAGCTCCAGGCAGGTCTTGCTTTGATATTAAATGAAACTGTGTGATCATAAAGCCTACGTGAGAACTCTATTAATAGCTTTTATTGCTTCTCTAACAAACTGTCACAAACTTAGTGGCTAAAAACAATGCGAGTTTATTACCCTACAGTTAGGTTGACATGGGCCTACAAGGGTCTCACCAGTCACAAGGCTGCATGCTTTTCTGGAGGCTCTAGCGGGAATCTGCTTCCTTGCCACTTCCAACTTCCAGAGACCACCCTTGCCACTTCCAAATTCCAGAGATCTTTCCTTGGTTGCTGCTTGGGCCTCTTCCTCCATCTTCACAGTCAGCAACGATCAACTCTCTCTTCCCTAAGCCTGGAAAGTCTCTCTGATGTTAAAGGACTCATGTGATTACATTGGGCTCACCTGGGTAATCCAAGCTACTCTCCCATTTCAAGGTCCTTAATCAATCTGTAAAATCCCCTTTGTTATGTGAGGTAATGTATTATAGGTTCCAAGGATTAGATCAGGGACATGCGTGGGAGTGAGAGAGGTGGAGAGAGGGATTATTTTGGCTACTACAAGACCTAAAATGGGAATATATTTCTTTAATTAAAAATATATGCATCTTAAGAATGACATAATAGACTTCGGGGACTCAGGGGGAAAGGGTAGGAAGGGGGTGAGGGATAAAAGACTACAAATTGGGCTGAGTGTAGACTACTTGGGAAATGGGTGCATCAAAATTTCAAAAATCACCAATAAAGAACTTACTCATTTTACCAAGTACCACCTGTTCCCCCAAAACCTATGGAAATAAAAAAATAAAAAAAAAATATATATACGCATCCATGGAACATATAACATTATTTATCCACTTACATAACAAGTGACTAAATTGGGTGAGTCAAGCATAAAAATGAGCTCAGAGAACTCTTCATCCCCGGAGGCATTCAGAGAAAGCTCTCTGGGATACCACGCAGCCTGGCTGTCCATCGCCTGTGACCCCAGGGCGAGGCCTGCCTCCCTTCTTCAAGCTTGGCACAACTGCCTGCCATTGTGGGAAAGTGGGGCTAGGGCAGAGGCATGACCTGGCATGGCATCAGGCAAAGAGAGGGGGTGAGAGCAGGAGCGAGGCCCTCAAGGTGGACTTGCTGAGGATGTCTCCGGTTCCTAGGCTCTGTGTGCAGAGCTTCCTTTTGCAAGGACATCTTCCTCCTT
The DNA here is from genome assembly GCF_043159975.1 of Macaca nemestrina. Lineage (NCBI taxonomy): Eukaryota > Metazoa > Chordata > Mammalia > Primates > Cercopithecidae > Macaca > Macaca nemestrina. Next base: position 131,019,763 of record NC_092132.1, on the reverse strand, counting down.
GGTGGGCCTCATCCATCTGCTTCCCCAGGCTATTGGATTTTTCTCGCCTGGATCTTGTGTTTAGTAAAAGTGCCCCTAGAGAGGGTGCGTGATGAATGACTCTGCCACAGTTGGTGTGTGTGTGTGTGTGTGTGTGTGTGTGTGTCTTGGAGTTGCCAGACTTGAAAGCTGAGGCTTTTGTTTTTCACTTGTGACTAACATGAATGGAAGTGTAATACAAAGAAGGATAAGGAGAGCATCTTTCCCGGAAGCCTGGAAGTTGAGGGTATGGGTGGAGAGAAGCCACTGAGCTCCGGGATATGGAACTGAGCGCAAAACGGGCAGCAAGTGGCTTTCTTTTGGGATGCTATGATGTGTTCTGACCTGGGATTCAGGACCCACTGCATTTGACTCTGAATCCCAGCTCTTTGCGAATCCTGAACGCATGTTGGCACCAGATCCCCTTTGAGCCCTCCAGTGAAGCCTCGGATTTACCACTAGATGGCGTCCGAGCTCGCGCTCTCCACCGCGGCGCAGCAAGGCGGCAGGAAGCGATCCAGAGGTGCCTCAGTGGCCACGGACAGGGAGGTGACAAGAGTTCTATTCCATCAGACACAGCCACTCCTGCCCCTGGTTTTGCCTGATTCCCTAGGAGTATCCATCAAGACTAAACTAGGAAGTTTTTGCTCCTCCATTCCCTGGATCCAATCCTAGGGAAAATGTGGTCCTTTTGCTTCTGGGGACTCCCAAAATGAAACGTGCACCTTTTCCAGTAAAAACTAATTTGTTTTGTAATTTATTTTGTTTGTTTGTTTATAGGAAAAGGAGAGGCATACTAATTTGGGCTTGAGTTTTGGATCTTATTTTCTAGGCAAAGCCCTCTCCGGGCCTACATTTCTAGTTTATAAAATGAAACTAGAAATTCCTGCCTCATGAAACTGCCTGAGTAAAACACAATAATGCTGTGTCATGTGTGTGGCACAGTTTCTGGCACTCAGTAGGCGCTTTATATCTTACTTCTATTCCAGGTGGATTGGAGCTCTATTTATTCACCTTTACACGTTCTTGTCTATCACAGCGCCTGACATCCTCCATGCAGAGGAACAAACTCACAAATGGGATTTGCAAACATTGATCTTCATCAACTATTCTATTACTGAAACACTAAATTTTGTAGAGAATTCAGAAGATTATATTATGAAACTGTTGCCTACGGTGTCTAACAAAATGACCGGAGAAGACAAGATTAATGAAAACACATTTAGCAGTGAACACAGAAGCTACTAAACGAAAAGTAATTAAAAATGTGTGATCGGCCATGTGTGGTGGCTCATGGTTGTAATCCCAGCACTTTGGGAGGCTGAGGTGGGCAGATCACTTGAGGTCAGGAGTTCAAGACCAGCCTGACCAACATGGTGGAACCCCGTCTCTACTAAAAATACAGAAATTAGCTGAGTGTGGTGGTGCATGCCTGTAATCCCAGCTACTCAGGAGGCTGAGGCTGGAGAATCACTTGAACCTGGAGGTGGAGGTTGCAGTGAGCCGAGATTGTACCATTGCACTCCAGCCTGGGCAACAGAGGGAGACTCTGTCTCAAAAAAATAAATTAATTAAATAAAAATGTATGATATTGGCTGTTTATAATTAAGTTTATAGCTCCTCAAACAGAGCTCAGTTTCTTGAATTCTGACATTCAAGAGGTGAGTTGACATCTGGGTTATTTGTTGATTACAGGCTGTTTGTCAGACCCTAGAAATTTTATGGGAAGAAGATGACAAATTTTGCAACGGGGATATTGTTATGTCTAGAAGGCAACCCTGTGAGCAGGTAGACCTCATGAGAACTTCAAGCTTCCAAGTATGAAATAGAGGTGCCTGGAGACAGGAAAAAGGAGCCCCAAAAGGGAAGTGAAAGGACACTGAAGACAACATTTAGCTACTGCACCATTTGGTGGATGATTTCTTCCTCATTCAGGGTGTGAATAACTCATGTAATTATAATCTGGAAGCTACCTTAAACGTGTTGCGGCTTGATCTTGCACCCAATATAGGAGATTTTATATCCTATCATTGACTAAAGATATCCCAATCACAGCTTAAACGCTTTCAGGGATGGGAATTCATTCCCTTGGAAGAAAGCCCGCTTCTTCATTAGACAGTTCTAGTTGTCATCATTCACCCCAAATTTCCTGTAGCCCCCCTTAAGGGTACTAGTTCTGTGAGTTTCATCCCTCTCCCAGAGGTCAGTTCTTCAAATAGCCAAGAGCTGCCATTACATCTTCCCTAACTTTTTCTCTCCAAACGTCCCCCTGCCTTCGAATATTTGTCAAGCAGCTCCTTGCCCCTCGTAGACCACCCTGTTTGGAGCGAAAGGAACATCAAGGGGGCATCTAACCCCTTGGCTTCCTGGCTACATCCTGACATGGCAGTAGATGGCGCTGTGACCACGGCCCCACCTGGGTACTCCAGGTACTCAGGAGTGACTTGAGGGCTCCCCTAAGAAGCCAGTGCCAACCTCATCTTGCCTCATATCCCTGTCTTCCTCAGTGACCACTAGAAGTCCAAATCCAGCCTCTGGAGTGACTCAGTGTCACCTTCACTCTCGTTCCCGACCTCTGTGTCTGTCTGATGAGGGTATCTGAGGTTATGCCTATCCAGTACACTTCACTCCTTTCTTTTTGAAAAAGGGTCTCGCTCTGTCAACCAGATTGGAGTGCAGTGGCACAGTCACTGCAGCCTCGATCTCCCGGGCTCAAGAGAGCCTCCTGCCACAGGCATGTGCCACCACGCCCGGCTAATTAAAAAAATTGTTTTTTTGTAGAGACAGGGTCTCCCTATGTTGCCCAGGCTGGACTTCAACTCACAGGCTCAAGTGATCCTCTGCCTTGGACTTCCAAAGTGTTGGGATTACAGGCGTGAGCCACCATGCCTGGCCCTGCCCTCCTCCTGATGTCAGCAAAGCAGTTTTCCTTTGAAGGACCACTTCCCCACTTGCCAACATGTGATTCTCGTGGGTTCTGCCCTCTAAGTGGCTACTAGAGATGCAGCCTCACTAACCACCATGGATGGCTCAGGCTGAAATTTCCCTGGTGCCATAAGGGAGGTGCACACTTTCCAGGGTTGTTGGGCCACCATCTGCTGCTGCATGGGGAGAGGCTGCCTGGGAGCGTGGCCAACACAGAGGATGGCAGAGCAGGGAGACTGAAGGAGAGCCCCTCGAGGACGTGGCTTGGGTCCCTGTGATCAGCACTGAAGCCAGCAAGCAGCCCCACTACACTTCCAGTTATATGGATAAACACATTCTCTTCTCTTTTGCTGAATCTAGCTTGAGTTGGATTTCTGACATTTGAAAATGGAGAGTCTTAATATAATCCCTAACCTGACTCGAGCTCCCATGCCTCCTCTGGGGTGGAGGGTTGTACATTTTGTTACCCTCCCTTGGAGCACTTACGGAGTGATCAGCACATTGTCTGGTATTCTTTTTTTTCTTTAAAGAGACAAGGTCTCACCCTGTTGCCCAGGGGGCCGTGTGATCACAGCTCACTGCAGTGTCGACCTCCTGGACTCAAGCAATCTTTTTGTTTTAGCCTCCTGAGGAGCTGAGACAACAAGTGTGCACCCACCATGCCTGGCTAATTTTTAAATATTTTGTAGAGACAAGGGTTTCACTATGTTGCCTAAGTTGGTCTCGAACTCCTGGCCCTAAGCGATCCTCCCACCTCAGCCTCCCAAAGTACTGGGATGACAGGCATGAGTCACGTACCTGGCCTTGTAATCTCTCTTTCCTGCTACCTGCTTTTGTTACCTTAAATCTGGCTCCTTCCTTCAGGACACTGGTTCCCCTGTAACCCTCTCAGAGGGGTGGAGTTTTCCCCCTCACCTTCATGTACCTGAGGGCCAAGCTGCCGCCACCCGTCCTCGCTACTGTGCCTAACAGTCTACTGGCAACTGCCCCGTGCTTACTGAAGACCTCAGCTCAAGACTCATTGACTTTCTCTCTGCCCAATCCTGCCACTGTACCCAGCTATTTCAACATCCACATGGATGATTCTTCCAATGCCCTGGTCTCCATCACTTTAGCCACCTTATACCTCATTATCACAGGTCACCACGTCACAATATCCAAAATCTCAAGTTCAAACATGCCACTTTGACCATCATCTTTTACGCTTACAGTTCACTGACTCTACTATCCACAGTGTCTTTGACCTTGAGACTGCCAATGTTATGGGGTCCCTGTATTCTTTTTTTTTTTTTTTTTTTTGAGATGGAGTCTTGCTCTGTTGCCCAGGCTGGAGTGCAGTGGCCCAATCTCGGCTCACTGCAAGCTCCGCCTCCCAGGTTCCCGCCATTCTCCTGCCTCAGCCTCCTGAGTAGCTGGGACTGCAGGTACCCGCCACTGCGCCCAGCTAATTTTTTGTATTTTTTTTAGTGGAGGCGGGGGTTTCACTTTGTTAGCTAGGATGGTCTCGATCTCCTGACCTCGTGTTCCGCCCACCTCGACCTCCCAAAGTGCTGGGATTACAGGCGTGAGCCATCGCGCCCGGTCTGGGTCCCTGTATTCTAGATTTTATGATCCCTTGTCATAATGTCACTCCCCTGAAAATACCCTGAATCCCTTTGTCTGTCTTTTCTTCCGTGATACTCACCATGCCATATTTTTCTATTGATGACTTCTTTACACTGGGAGCTGTTTCTCAGATCCCTTTCTCTGAAAGGTTCAGAGTGTTAGATTTGGCCAGCAGTGAAAATGTGCAAGATTTGGGAGTCAAGGTGAAACAGCAGCCATTATTCTGAAGGTTGTCATTGATTAGAGGTACACACCCGGGCTGGTGTTTGTCATTGGTTAGGGGTAGACACAGGGGTGCCAGAGATCCCAGCGTGCACTCCCTCTTTTCCTCAATGAGTCTCTCTTCCCAACTGCTAGCTGTACTGACCAACAAGGACCTCAGGCCCATCTCCAGGTACTTTGATGGGAACTCACAGAGCGGCAGCACTCTTCTATGAACTTTGACACCATCCCCCTTTGCAGTCTGCTTTCAGCAACCGAATGTGGCTAGCTTCCACATAGCCTGCAGGTGCCCAGCCGTTCTCCGGTACAGGCCTGGTTAGTGGCTTTTTTCCTGATCCTTCAGTTCCATATTTGGATTCTTACTTCCCTGGCTCCTCCTACAATTGTGTAAGTTCTCATTGCTAGAATAAGTTCCTTATTACACAATACTCACCTTGTTCAGTCTCACTGATTTGCTTTTCTTTGAGCTTGCCCCAGAGAGACTGAATATTGCTGGAGAAAACACACAACCCTAGTGACTGATTACACTTTAATTAATAACTGCATTGTAGTCATCCAGTTTTGTCTGTGTAGACCCTTTCCTTCTTCTGCAAGTAATAACAGCATGATGTTGCTGGAGGAAGTCTCCAGACCCCACTGAACACAGTCTGGGGGCTATTGCCCTTTGACTCAGTCTGGCCAATCAGTTGCTCTCTCCTTGGAATCAGGATGCAGAGCAATGGAACTCTTTCATCCCAACAGCTGCAATCCATGACTGCTGTCCATGAGTTCCTGCTACCGAGAACTCCGCTCCTTCAGCTTTTTCCTTGACCATGTGAACTACTCTTCATTCTTCCAATAGATTTGTTGTTGAACTTAGCCAGAGTCCGAGTCTAAGGCTTGCCTGCTTTATCCATTGTCATCCCAGTGCTGGACAGAATAGAGTCAAAGCTAGAGATCGGTGACACACCACGAAAGACCTTCCCTTTGCTCAGGCTGATACTGAATAAAAGATCAATCTTCTCCAGGCTCTCCTTACCATATCATCATGGTGTGCTTTCCTAGCTTTCACAATACTCAAGACCCAGAAATGTTTCAGAATAACAAGATCTCATTGAATCACCTGGGAAAGAGCCTTGGACCCAACACATTAGCTCTCCAGTTGTTTTCTTTGATACGTCCCAGATCTGTGAACTTGCACAAGCCACTCCCATTCTGCTTTTTTTTTTTTTTTTTTTTTTGAGACAGAGTCTTACTCTGTCACCCAGGCTGGAGTGTGGTGGCGCAATCTCAGCTCACTGCAACCTTTGCCTCCCAGGTTCAAGCGGTTTTCCTGTCTCAGCTTCCTGAGTAGCTGGGATCACAGGCGCGTGCCACCACGCCCTGCTAATTTTTGTATTTTTAGTAGAGACAGGGTTTTGCCATGTTGGCCAGGCTGGTCTCAAACTCCTGACCTCTGGTGATTCGCCCGCCCAGGCCTCCCAAAGTGCTGGGGTTACAGGTGTGAGCCACCGTGCCCGGCCTCCACTCCCATTCTCTTAAGTGCAGGATACTACCTCTGTAAAATAAGTATATAGATACACTTGAGATTAGTTGCAGGGTCCTGGGTAAGCGAATTTCTCGAGGCGTACGAGTGCTCAAGATCTATAATTCTGTGACTTCCACTAAGGTCCTCATCATAAATGTGGTGACATTTTAGCATCTGCTTTAGTGTCATTTATAATACTGAAAAATTTGGGGAAAACACGAATAACCACCAATAAAGGATAAATTTGGATATACACACATAATGGGCCATTTGGTGGTAGCTAAAAATCATGTTTTAGAAGGATTCTTAATGATGTGGAGAAATAAGTTAAAATAAGAGAAAAATACAGTTTTTTATATACAAAGTGGTCCCAGAACAATGTGGGAAGAAGGGAATATATGAAAATATTAAGGTGATTATTTGGGAGTGGCAGGGTTGTTAATCATTTTTTCCATTACATATACTTGTCTCTGTGTTTTAACATTTTTACAATGAATATACTGTAAGAAAAAAACTGAAAAACATTTTGAGATACCTGATCTATATATTCTAAATTATGTGCCTTATACATATTTATGCACTTTAACTATATAAATTTCATTTTGGAGATTTACTATCAGACAGTAATTCAAATTATAGAGTATGCTATAATACGCAGATGTTAATGTAACAGTCTGTGTAATAGTGTAAAATTGGAAACAGCCTAATAATGCAGGAATGCTCAGAAAAGGATACACCATCTAATTAAAATCAAAGGTGGACTTTTAAAATTGTGTATATGAAGTCTGTAATAACAAGGAAAGTTTATGAAGGAATGTTAAGTGAGAAACAATAAAATTATATTCTGATGATGTCTATGACATTTGAAACAAACAAAAATAATCCATTGAAATAATCTGGAATAAAGAAAGGTGATTATTTTGGGTGGTGAGACTTCAGGTAATTATAAAATATGACTTGGCTTTTCTACGTTTGCACCAACCTAATAAATAGTTACTTGTTATTTATGTAAACATGAAAAACGTGTAATTATTATTATTATTGTTTTTCTGCAGTGAAAACATTTATTTTACAACAGTAATCTTTATTTTAGGTCAACATTCAGACATACAAGACGGAGATCACCATGCAAAACCAGCCTGGCCCTTAGATGTGTGTGCTCGAGCCAGGATCAGTCAGAGTCTGACAGCACCTACACCCCAACACGGTTGGATTCCAGGATGCCAGTGACAAAACCAGAGAATGGACAACCAGCCTCCATGCATTTGCATTTAATTTTTTGAGACGGAGTCTCGCTCTGTCGCCCAGCCTGGATTACAGTGGCCGGATCTCAGCTCACTGCAAGCTCCGCCTCCCGGGTTTACGCCATTCTCCTGCCTCAGCTTCTTGAGTAGCTGGGACTACAGGCGCCCACCACCTAGCCCGGCTAGTTTTTTGTATTTTTTAGTAGAGACGGGGTTTCACCGTGTTAGCCAGGATGGTCTCGATCTCCTGACCTCGTGTTCCGCCTGCCTCAGCCTCCCAAAGTGCTGGGATTACAGGCTTGAGCCACCGCGCCCTGCCTGCATTTAATTTTTAAAAATACATATTTCAGTGTTAACTTCCTCCCCTCACCTGGCTTGAAACATTTTCCCCATTTTCCAGGGAAACAAAATCTACCAAAAGGTGCCGCCTGCAGGACCCTGGGCCCAGCCCCTTCTGGAGGGTGGAGATGTGTGGACTCCTCTGGGGCCAGGACAGGGCCCCTTTCTGGGCTGCCCTTCAGATGCAGCTTCGCCACTGATTGTATCTGTTGCCTAGAAAATCATCTTTAATATTTCAAGGGAGGAAAGGGTTTCCAGTCACCTCCTAGGTTTCACACCAGGACACATACCTGGGTCAGGTGAGCATGACACATAGCCCCCAGGATGGGCACCTGACCCTGCAGACCAGAGGCCAACGCCGTTGGGGGCCATGGCAGTGCCCTGGGCGCACACACACTGCACACAGTAGGCTCAGCCGTTCCTTTTGTGCACCTGCCAGGAAAGCCTCCTGAAGGTCCCTGCCCCACTCGTCAAGAAACCAGAGGCTGTTTTAGAGCCACCTTTTATTGTACTTGTTGCTTCATTGATGGACAGCAGCATGACATGCTTGCTATGTCATATGTACACATATGTATACACACAGACATACCACAGCCCATACTCACAGCATGTGATGATGCGAATTGCTGCTGGTAAGGACAGTAAAAATGTAGCTTTTGCCAATTCCACAGTATAATTCACAACCTAAATAACAGACACAGGCCAGTCCTGTGCCACACAGGTTCGCAGCTCCAAATACTGGCAAAGGGTGAGATTAGTCACTTCGTGTCCCCTCACGAGATGTCCCCACAGTAGGATGCACTGAGCCAGAGCTAAGGGAGGGCGGACAAGCCCCACGTCGAACTCTGCCCTCAGCATCCGGACCCTCCAGTGGCAGTCTGCATGCTGATGCCCCTGCGGCACAAGGCTCTCCTGGAACAGAACGCTCTGGTCTCGGCAGGGCAATGGGTGCCACCACGGGCAACATGTGGCACCTGAGAGCAGCCTCGACTGTGTGAGGCTTCAGGGCTTTTCCTGGACGGCAGCAGCCAACGTGGAGCCGAAGCTTCCTGCTGGGCACGTGCACATGCCAGTTTCTTTTTCTAATAGGTCCCCACTGGGTGCTGGCTGCATTAACTGAACATCAGAGAACTGGGAAAGTTCACAAACTCTGAGCAGTGGTATCTAAAGCAGTCTAAAAATAAAGCCAAAAGGAAGACAAATCCCACGTCACTGAGTGGAGACAAATCTACACACCAGCAGCTGCCATGAAAGGGCCCGCGGCGCTGCTCCTACGCCTCCTGCAGGTCGGAAGCAGTCAGTGCTGCCTGGACCCCCTTGTGAACCAGACAGGCCTCAAAGCACAAACGACCCCAGCAGGCCCCTGGCAGCACCCAGCAGCAGTGTCCAATGGGACATTCTGTGCCCACGGCCACAGTTGCTCACAGCATCGTCCACAGCCCAAGAGTGAGGAGTTGGGGTCCCGTCACTGTCACCAGCAGTCAGGGGTGCTGGGGGCGTCCCGATCTGTTCGCACATGGACAGGGAGGCGTGTAAGCTGCCCCAGGGGACTCACCACCTCTCTTAATTAATAGGGAAACATTCCACTCTGGAAAAAGAGAAAACCTGGGAGGTTCTCTTTCCTTGAATTAAGACAAGGCCTTAAAACCAATAGGGAGGAACACCAGAAACGGTTTTGCTTCCGGGTCAGGCAGTGGGAGGAACTCCAGGCCCTGAGTGTCTGGGCTTCCTGGGGGTCTTATAATCACAATGTGAGAATTGTCATGGCCATGATTTATTTAGGTTTTACAAATTCTGCAGGGACCAGGTTCCACAAACCTCCAGACCTGCTCCTCTTTCCCACTCTACCCCACCCTTTGCAGGGAGCTACATGGTTCTAAAAAATGGTCCACTGGACTCTGTAACTGAAAAGTCACCTGGCAAGGGACCCACTCTGATGGGTCTTGGAGTGTTCTAGCCACAGAGCTGTGTGCAGGCGCAACAGAGGGCCCGGTGGGGCTGAGCCAGGACCCCCGACGGGCGGCTTTCTAGTTTAGGTCCAAGGTTAGAACATGGCTCTTTGGGAGTCTGGGGAAAAATAACTCACTTCCTAAGCTACATCTACAAAAATCGCAAAGACAGTACAGCCGGCATCTCAGGCTGAACTTGCTGCTGTGTTGAGCGGCGTGAAGGCACCCCACCGTCTCGCTGCCTAGCATTTCAGGACAGGCCAAACAATGAATTTCTTATTCTTTTAGGAGAGGTCTGATTTTGACAAATTCTTTCTAACTTAATATCACAGTGCATAGCTCTCCTCTCATCAAAGGTCTTCATGATCGTTTTAGGGAGAAAAACCAAAGAACAGTGGGACGAACAAAACTGCCCCAGGACCTGGTGCTGGCAGCCAGCTCATCACCCACATGGGGATCTGCAGTAGGGGTCAGCTGGGGGCCCTCAACCAGCAACCCGCTCCTAAGCACATCCAGATTTGTCCTCACATCCATGTCTTTTTTGGCAACTTCCTGGTGAACCTGAATCTACCCCTCTGCACAGCCTTGGGTGGGCCGCTGAGGGCAATGAGTGAGCTGGGGCCACGAGTCAGCAGGCAGGCAGGGAAAAGGAGCCTCAGGAGGCTCATCTGGTTGGTCCGAGCCACAGCCACCACACACAGCCTCTTCCTCAGCTTCACCTCCACTGAGAACTCTGCAGCTCTGCAGTGGCCACCATGGACGTTCTGCAGAAACCAGGCCCACTGCCAAAGGCAGGCCCAGTACATCAAGGGCTCAGAGCCACAGAGTGGGGGCAGATCTGAGCCCTCGGCCAGCACAGGCACATCAGGCTCGTTTCACCTGTTCCCCTACCCACAAGGTCTAGGACAGACAAGAGACTGACTTCCAATGGTCCACACATGGATTCTGCAATCTGGTTGCTGGCCTCCCAGGGATCCAACCCTCCTGAGCTAGAGGGTCCCTCTGGTCCAGTCAGTCCTTCCTCCAGGGACCTAACGAATCCGACTCTGCTTGAATAATCAATGACGGGGCAAAGGCAAGTGGGGCAGATGGGAGCTCTGGCAAACACGGGAGGAGGGGTCTTGGAAGAGCCCCTGTCTGCAGCAGCTGGGTGCTCACACATGGACAACCTACCCTCTGACTGTGCTCATTGGGCTGGTGCTACCATCTGTGGTTGTAAAGGTCCAAAAAAGGCTATGGAAAGGACAGGCGGGCTGGAAGGAATGTGGAGAATGACCCCAGGATAGGGGAGGAGGAGACTGGCCCCATCAATCCAGCTCACAGCCGGGAAAAGTGCAGGAAGACAGACAAACAACTCCAACGTGGGCGAAAGACACACCTCCAAGGACCGAAGTTGCAGAGTCCCTGTGACAAGGAGACCCAGGATAGAAACACTGTGTGGAGGATGCGATGTCAACCTCGGAAGGTCGGAAGGGGCCTCCTATGCTTTCCACACCAACTTCTCCCATGGGAGAAACCCTGCCACAAGGCCCAGGAAACCACAGACCCCAAGCCAGCTGTGCCCAGCACAGACACCGAGGAATGATGGTGATGCCGGTGACACCAGGAGGACGTGGCCCCTAGCGCATCATCAGCTATAGGACGATTGGTGTGTCTGTGGCCTCCCTCTCATCAGACTGCAGCCTCAGGGGACACTTAGAACTCTGTCTCTGTCTCCTCGCCCTCAGGCGCCTTGAGCTTACATTTCCCGCAGCACAGCAGCCGTTGAAGCAGCACCACAGAAGTAGCAGTAGCAGCACCTGAGGAGGCTGCAGAAGACAAACAGGGCCTTGGCCCACCCGCTGGACAGCAGGAGGTAGGTGTTCACGTTCTCTTCCCCAAAATGTTCGGCCAGGTAGAGCCCCAGCGAGCCGTAATTGTCATAGATGTTCCTTTTTGTGGCGTCTGTCAGGATGGCATGGGCCTTGTTGATCTCCTTAAACTTGTCTGTGGCCTCCGGGTTGTCAGGGTTCTTGTCGAGGTGATATTTCGAGGCAAGTTTCTGATAGGACTTTTTAATGTCATCTGAGGTTGCGTTTTCATCCAGCCCAAGAACGTGGTACAATGATTCCCCAGAGGTAGACAGTGAGCGCTGTCTCTGGTCTGCCATGTTAGCCTAATCTGCCCGTCCGCCAACCCTCCCGCAGGCTCCATGGCTCCTGCTCCCCGCTCTGCAGCGCTGCTGGGCAGCAGCCGATGCACTCCTCAGCCTGGAGACCCCGGTGGCAGCGGCAGCGGCGGCAGCAGAAGGTGCGGGTGCAGCACCGGCAGCGGCAGCAGAGATGCGGCAATTATTTTAAAATAAAAAAAAATACCTGCTCTATGGAAGGGAGATTGATGAGTTGAGAGCTTCCTGGGGTTGGGTGGAGACAGGGCTGATAAACTGCTGTCCATATTCAAGGGCCTCAAGGCCCTACCCCCAAAGTAGGGGCTCCCAGCCCCGAGTTGTCACATAAAACAAACTCCCTCCAGCCAGATGCAGCCTGTGCCCCTGAAAGCCCAGCTCAGGATGTGGGTCTCTCCTAGGGTTGCTGGAGATCTTCAGGGAGATAGGGAATGTCCTTCTCTCAGCACTTTCTTCCCCAGGCTGCCCCGGCCACAAAAGTCCCTTGTCAGGTTCATTACCACCTTCTACTCGTTTCCGGTGAGTGCTTTTATCAGCAGTTTTTTTTGATAATGATGATGGGGATGGGTGATAATAGCTTCCTGAGTTCTTAGGAGAGGTGACAACGTGCTAGCAGCCCTTGCTCTCCGCACCTCCTCCACCTTGGGGTCCACTCTGGCAGCGCTGAGGAGCTCTTCAGCCTGCTGTTGCACTGTGGGAGCCCCTCTCTGGGCTGGCCGAGGCTGGAACCGGCTCCTTCTGCTTTCGGGGAGGTGTGGAGGGAGAGGTGCAGGTGGGAACCGGGGCTGCACGGCGCTCGTGGGCCAGCTCGAGTTCCCGGTGGGGGCGGGCTTGGCAGCCCCACACTGGTAGCTACTGGCTGGCGCTGCCCGCCCCAGGCAGTGAGGGGCTTAGCACCAGGGCCAGCAGCTGCGGAGGGTGTGCTAGGTCCCCCAACACTGCTGGCCAGCCTGTGCCATGCTCGAATTATTGCCAGGCCTCAGCTGCCTCCCTGCAGGGCAGGGCTCGAGACCTGCAGCCTGCTATGTCCAAGCCCCCCACCCCCAGGTGGGCTCCCACGCAGACCAAGCATCCCTGACAGGCCCCGCCCCCTGCTCCACGGTGCCGGGTTCCATCCACCACCCAAGGGCTGGGGAGTGCCTGCGCACGGTGCCAGGACTGACATGCAGCTGGACCCCCGGCCCCCACTAAGGGAAGCCAGTTGGGCTCCTAAGTTGGGTGGGGACTTGGAGAACTTTTGTGTCTAGCTGGAGGATTGTATATGTGCCAATCAGCACTCTGTGTCTAGTTCAGGGTGTGTAGATGCACCAAACAGCACTCTATATCTAGCTAATCTGGTGGCGACTTGGAGAACTTTTATGTCTAGCTAGAGGATTGTAAATGCACCAATCTGTGTCTAGCTCAGGGTTTGTGGATGCACCAAACAGCACTATGTATCTAGCTAATCTGGTGGGGACTTGGAGAACTTTTATGTCTTGCTAGAGGATTGTAAATGCACCAATCAGCACTCTGTGTCTAGCTTAGGGATTGTAAACACACCAATCAGCATGCTGTCAAAAACAGACCAATCAGCTCTCTGTAAAACGGACCAATCAGCTCTTTGTAAAATGGACCAATCAGCAGAATGTGGGTGGGACCAGATAAGGGAATAAATACAGGCTGCCGGAGCTAGCAGCGGCAACTGTCTCGTGTTCTTTTGTGTGTTGTGGTGGGTGTTGTTTTTTCGGTGTTTACAATAAATGTTGCTGCTGCTCACTTTTTGGGTCCGTGCTGCTGTCATGAGCTGTGACACTCACCGCTAAGGTCTCCAGTTTGACTCCTGAAGCCAGCGAGACCACGAACCCACCTGGAGGAGTGAACAACTCCAGACGCGCGGCCTTTAGGAGCTGTTAACATTCACCGCTACAGTCCGTGGCTTCATTGTTGAAGTCAGTAACACCAAGAACTCACCAATTCCGGACACAGTTATGACAGGCCAATCATGTTACACAGAAGATTTCCTTGAATCTTCACAACATTCAGTATGTTGACACTTTATGAGACGTACACACTTCTCTTCATTTTACAGAGGAGAAAGCTGAGATTTAGAGATAAATTGATTTCCTCTAGATCACATTGGCAGTTGTCAGATCTGACTGACTAGCTCTGAAGTCCTTGCTCTTAACCCTGTCTTGATGTAGGCTGGATGCTCCACTTGGACTCTAGCCTGTAAGGCTGTCTTCTCCTCTGGAAGGAACCAGCCCACTATATGAAATGGACATGACTTTTTTTTTCACCCCCAGGTTGGAATGAAGTGGTATGATGGTGATACCGGCTCATTGCAATCTCTGTCTCCCGGGTTCAAGCAATTCTCCTCCCTCAGCCTCCTGAGTGCTGGGATTACAGGTGTGCGCCACCATGCCTGGCTATTTATTTATTTTTTTTGGAAGTGGAGTCATGCTCTTGTGACCAGGCTGGAGTGCAGTGGTGCGATCTTGGCTCACTGCAACCTCTGCCTCCTGGGCTCAAGCAGTTCTCCTGCCTCAGCTTCCCAAGTAGCTGGAACTACAGGCAAGCACCACCATGCCAAGCTGATTTTTGTATTTTTAGTAGAGACGGGGTTTCACCATGTTGGCCAGGATGGTCTCGATCTCTTAACCTCGTGATCAACCTGCCTCTGCCTCCCAAAGTGTTAGGATTACAGGCCTGAGGCACCACGCTGGGCCTAATTTTTTATTTTTAGTAGAGACGGGGTTTCGCCATGTTGGCCAGGCTGGTCTCAAACCCCTGACCTCAAGTGATCTGCCTGCCTTGGCCTCTTAAAGTGCTGGGATTACCAGCATGAGCCACTGAGCCCGGCTTGGACATGACTTTCTTACATCATTCTCCAGCCATCATTCTCCAGGTACCCTTCTTCCCATACCTCCCTGAGATCTGGGGCAGCAGTTTCAGTGGCGTGTGTGTGTGTGTGTGTGTGTGTGTGTGTGTGTACACCTCTGTATTTCATATACACACTCCAATCATAGCTTTCCATTATCCAGTGAATGGCATTTAAAGGGTGAAATTGAAGCGACATGGACAAAAGTCATAAAGCTTCTGTGCACAAAATACATGGGATATGTTCCACGTATTTGTTGTTGTCTGTATAGGTGTCTCATGTGGGTGGAAGATGCCCGACTTTTCCCTGTATCAGCCTGCGGCACCTCAAGGAGTGCCTGGCATATCACGTAGACTCAATAAAAATTTTCTAAATTAATGAAAGAAAAAACATGAATATTTCAATAATATCAGAATCTTAAAGTTTCAGTTTCTTCATCTGTAAAATAGGTATGATTATTTTCTTTTCTGCTAGACTGAAAGCTTCTTAAGGGTGGGGAATGGATTGTATTCTGGGTCCTGTCCCTAACACCAGGGGCACTGCTAGGCACATAGGATGTACTCAATCAAAGTCAACTGGCCAAAATGAATTCCCTGAAACTCCCAGGTGAGGTCTGAGAATGGAAGAAGCAAGACCTAGAACATGCCCTGGACCGACCTTCCTCCCTCCCTCACTCCCTCCCTGCCTCCCTGTCTTTCTCTCTCTCTCTCCCTCTTTCTCTGTTTCTCTCTTTCTCTCTTTCTCTCGACAGAATCTTGCTCTGTTTCCCAGGCTGGAGTGCACTGGCGCAATCTCTGTTCACTGCAGCCTTCACCACCTGGGTTCAAGCAATTCTCCTGCCTCAGCCTCCCGAGTAGCTGGGATTACAGGCATCTGCCACTACCCTTGGCTAATTTATATATATATATATATATATATATATATATATATTTATATATATATTTTTTTTTTAGTAGAGATGGCGTTTCACCATGTTGGCCAGGATGATCTTGAACTCCTGACCTCAGGTGATCCACCTGCCTCAGCCTCCCAAAGTGCTGGGATTACAGGCGTGAGCCTCTGGGCCTGGTGCCCTGCACATTTTTTAGAGAAGAACATTTTGGTGTTAAATTATTGAAATAAATTGTATTATCTGCCCCCTTACTGCACAGTCTCATGTGCAAAGTCCACGGAAAAGTGGTCCCTGGAACCCAAAACCAAGCCTTCTGGATCCCAATGCCAATTTCCTTACTCCTACTGGTTTCCTGTTTATTCCGTCTCCATTAAAATGTCAGATGCCTCCAGTGTGATCATTATCTCACTGCTTATTATTAGGGATAAGCAGAGGTTCACTGAGTGCAGGTATAAGGCACAGGATTGACACCTTGGAGAGGGCCTGCTTCAGGAGTTGGAAGAAACACCTGCCAAACCTCACCTGTCAGCCACAGCCACGTGGCCAGAAGCTGTTTTCTGAGCTCACCTAGGCATTAGCACCTCGGTTGTTGACCCCTGGGAGGGGATTTCTTAAAAGTACCTTTCTACCGTTTTATCCCTCTGCCCCCATAGCTTGTCAACATCCCTTCAGCTTGGTGGCCTACCGAGTTTCCACCCAGCAGAGTGGCTTGCCCCACACCAGTGGCTCGCATGGGCCTTCTTATCTCCTTGGCCCAGCTGAATCTTGGTGAGCCGGTAGCGAGTTATGGTCTGGGCATTCTGGAGGAGCCAACTTCCAGGGTAGCATCAATTGCTGGGAGGGGTCTGTGGTCTGCAAGTCAAATCTAGAGGTATGCAGCAAAGCCAGGTGAAGGCAAACACTGACTATTGCCTTGGAGTTGCCTGAAGGGGTAATCTGCGGCAGGAGGGTGTGTGAGGAAATGGGAGTAGTGGCCCCGCCCATTTCACCTTGGTGCCAGGGTGGAGTTTGCAGACTAATTACAGGTAAAGGAGCTTAAAGCTTTCTGCATTGCTTTCTTCCTCCTCAGTCGGCCTCACCTTCTCCTCCAGAACCACCAGGACCTACAGCAGTCCCACGGTGCTCCCCAGTCTCAGGGGTGGTGTCCCTGTGCTTTACTATGTCTTTCCATTATGTTTTCATTATTTCTTTTCCTGCCCCATCTTGGTGCCCAGTAAGCCTATCCCCCCATTACAGAAATAACTACAACAGAAACAATTTAATATTGATGAGGCATGTCAGGTATGCAGTATCTTATTAAATCGTCAAATCACGTGGATTGGGTATTGTCATGCCCATTTTATGGTTGGGGAAATTGAGCCTTGGAGAAATTGAGAAACTTGTCCAAGGCCACCCAGCTGGTAAGCGGCTAGCCAGAGCCCCCAGCCACACCTGCCCATGTGGGCCTGCTTCAAGGTCTGGATCACTCTGGCATCTTCCCAACTCAAATCCACCAGTTCTTCATTCCATCAGTCAGCCCTTGCAATCAGCAAGTGACCACAGAATCCCACCATGGGCGTGGGCACTTGGGGGGACATAAAAGAAGGCCAAGCCATGGCCTCTGCCCAAGGGGAGCTGAGGAGCTGGCTGAGGAGGTAAGACAAAGACCCATAGAATAGTGAGGGAAGAAGCCAGACTGTGCTGAGATGATTTGATTTGCATTTAATGGCTACAGAGCTGGAGTGAGAGACTTAGTTTCGCACACATCCCCTGTGTGAGCGCTGCCATGCCACTGCCCTTCTCTGGATTTCAGTTTCCCTGTCTGCAAAATGAGGGGGTTGTCCTAGAGGATTGTACATATACAAATCATACTTCCTTGTGATCAAGTCAGCATACCCCTCTTAACGGGAAAGTGGAGAAACTGAGGCCCCGGGATTAAGACTGTCCCAGAAAGTAACTGGAGCAAGGCCAAAAAGTAAAACCAAACCGAGATTTGACCCATAGGAGAAAATCGTTGTGTTGCTAAGAATAGGACTCCACACCCAAGAGCGAGCCCTGGGAGCCCTGTGAGTGCGGAAGCTACTCACTGACTTCTCGACGCTTTTGTGCCTGACAAAGCCCTGAGGGCGTCATCCTGGTGTGGATTTCCCTTGGTTCTTGGGCACTCAAGGAAAAGCAAATTGGTTGATTCTGATCCTTTCACTGCCAGGGTGCTGTGGGGTAGCCTGGGAGTGAGCAGGCTCCCATGAGCCATTTCTAAGTCATTTTCCTTAGAAACAGGAAACAGTGTTCAGGTTTGGAGGAGTGACTGAAACAAGACACCGAGAGGTTGGGGGTTGGAGGATGGGCTTCATCTGTCTGGCTGTTTTTCCTTCGAGGCAGCTGGATGCAGACGCGCACACAGCTCGCAGTGTGTCCTGAAGAAGGAAGCATTTGTATTGGCTACACAGAGAGGAGATCTAGAGTGTTTTTTTTGCATTCTTTTGTTGCAAAGTCCTGTTCTTAGCTGTGTTGCCTGTTTCTTCCAGGCTGACACAGGCCTGCTGATCCAGGATGAGTGTGTTTTGAAGTTGGGTGAATGTCACTGCCCCTCCTTGCCGTGTCTCATAACAATGATTAGTTATGGTGCCGGCTTAAATGTGCAGAGCATAAAACCACTTCCACAACACTTCACAAACAGTACCTCGACTTGTATATAATTGGAGCAAGATGGGATATGCTTCATAATGTCCATTTCACAGATAGGGACATTGAAATTCAAGATTTTTTTTTCCACTGAAAAAGGTCTGTTCATGATAAAAATCTTTACCTAAATTCTATGGGTGAAGACATTCTCTATCACTTGAGGAACAGACATCCATATAGTCCAGTATTGAGAGGTGAAGCCAGCTGGATTTCCTGGGTCAAGTGCAGACTTGGAGAACTTTTCTTTCAAGATGATTGTAAAACGCACCAATCAGTGCTCTGTAGCTAGCAAGAGTATTGTAAAATGCACCAATCAGCCCTCTGTAAAACGCAGCAATCAGTGCTCTGTAGCTAGCAAGAGGATTGTAAAATGCACCAATCAGAGCGATTCTAAAAGTAGCCACTCACGGGGAGGATTGAGAAAAGAGCATTCTGATAGGACAGAAACGGAACATGGGAGGGGACAAATAAGAGAAAAAAAGCTGGCCACTGCCCCCAGCCAGCAGTGGCAACTCGCTCAGGTCCCCTTCCACGCTGTGGAAGCTTTGTTCTTTTGCTCTTCACAATAAACCTTGCTACTGCTCACTCTTGGGTCTGTGCCATCTTTAAAAGCTGTAACACTCACCATGAAGGTCTGTGGCTCCATTCTTGAAGTCAGTGAGACCATGAACCCACTGTCAGGAACCAACTCCCGACACAGTATGACACCCAGGTGATAGAGGTGAACTCAAATGACCCTTCCTGTCTTCCTAAGTCCCATGATCCCATATTATCTCTTTTCTTTCATCTTCTTTTCCCTCTTTGATCCCTTTATACCCAAAGCCATTCTCTACATGAACTTTCACTCTCCACTCCAGCTAACGATCTGGTAGACCTAGGGCTTTATACACTCAAAACCCTGTTCTCCTCCCAGCTTAGGACAGAAACAATAGGAGAGCGGGCTACATGCACCTTGTCTCTTATAAAGGCATAAATTTGTATGGGTGAAATCCTGGCTAACACGGTGAAACCCTGTCTCTACTAAAAATACAAAAAATTAGCCGAGTGTGGTGGCGGACACCTGTAGTCCCAGCTACTCGGGAGGCTAAGGCAGGAGAATGGCATGAACCCAGGAGGCAGAGCTTGCAGTGAGCTGAGATGGCACTGCCACTGCACTCCAGCCTGGGCGACAGAGCGAGACTCCGTCTCGGAAAAAAAAAAAGCTGACAAACATGACTTCATACCTGAGAGGTGGGGTGGGGAAGGGCAGTCATTTTTTAAAACACTTACTGTGCCAGGTATTTTGCATAGAGTAACCCATTTATAATCTCAGGGACAGCCCCGCCCGGGAGGTTTTATTACTCCGCAGATGAGGAAAGCAACTTGCCCAAGGTCACTCAGTTAATAAGTCAGATCTGGGATTTCAAAACGGGTCCATGTATTCTTAACCACTACACCCTACAGGCATAGAAAAGCAGGACTCGAACTCTGGCTTCCTCACCATCCATCTAGCACCTTCACGATCAGGGCTCCCCACTCTGAAGTTTATCTTTGTGCTATCTCTAAAAGAAGGCCTTTGTCAGTGCACACTGCAAATCAGATCAGATGAGCACTGGGGCAGGCTGAATAATGCCTCCCTCCAAAGATGGTCTCATGCTAATCCCTGGAACCTGTGGCTGTTAGTGTATATGGCAATAAGGACTTGCAGGTGTGACTAAATTAAAAATCTTGAGATGGGGGACTATCCTGGATTATTTGGGTAGGTTCGAAAAGTAATCACAAGGGTCTTTGTAAGAGGGAGGCAAGAAGGTGAAGGAGGAAGTAAGAGGTGTGAGAATGAAAGTAAGAGGTTGCAGTGATGGCAGGTGGGGCTGGAGTCCAGGCGACTCCGGGAACTAGGAGAAAAAGGAAACACTCTTCCCCTGGAGTCCCAGGAAGGGATCATCTGGGTGGTTGATTTCAGTTCAGTGAAACTGATTTCAGACTTCCGGCCTCCAGAACTCCAGTAAGAGAATCAGTTTGTTATTTTAAACCCCCAATGTGCTAATTTGTTAGGATAGCCATAAGAAACCAATATAAGTACTGTTTACCTACCCAGGGGATTAAACTATTTAAAGCACTTAAATGTATCCTTTTATATGAAAATAAAGTGCAGTAATTCACTGTAAGCAGAAGCCATGATTGCTCTTAGGCTGGCCCTTGGGTGTTTGAATTAAAATGTATCTTTTTACTTACTAAAGCCAAAGATATATTAGGTCAGGCTCTGCAAGACTAATTTTTTTTTGTTTGTTTGTTTTTTGTTAAGACAGAATCTCCCTCTGCCACCCAGGCTGGAGGGCAGTGGTGTGATTTTGGCTCACTGCAACCTCTGCCTCCTGGGTTCAAACAATTATCCTGCCTCAACCTTCTGAGTGCCTGGGACTACAGGCGCGCACCAACGCCCGGCCAATTTTTTGTATTTTTAGTAGAGATGGGGTTTCACCATATTGGGCAAGCTGGTCTTGAACCCGTGACCTCAGGCCTCCCAAAGTTCTGGAATTACAGGCATGAACCACCTTGCCTGGTCTGCAAGCCTAATTTTTATTGGAGATATAAAAGTTTTTTCATGTACAGTATTTGAAAGTAAGAAATTTAAAATCTCTATACCAGACATCTACTAATATTCACTGTATCAGTGAAGGAAATATACTTTAATACATGCAGCAAACACTAATATTCTTAATAAAGTGGAAAAAATTCATATATTAATTGGTATCACCTTTGTGTTCAATTCCATTCTGTTGAAGAATTATTCAGTCATATATTTCTGTCTTGAGTAGAGATGTATGCGTAGAAATATATATATCTTTTGGGCACATAATATAATATACCAACTTCATATGCATTATATATATATCACTTATCATTCTAAATTTTATAACAAGGCAAACATTTTAGCTATGGGACCTGGTGTGTAGCTGGAAAGAAAGTTTTTCTCATTATTCTTCTCCCAAAAAGAGTTAGCATGTGGGTTTCGGCCTCAAAATATTTCTCGAATGTATTTGTGCTTTTTGGGTAATTTTTGTTCTTGAAGACAATGTTTATTATACATATTATTTTGTTGAAATTACCACTGACTACACAAATTACTCTTTATAATAATGACTGTTTTGATTATAAACTTTGTGCCCATGAACATGAGTTTGAACAATGTATTCCAAAAATCTAATTGACACAGGCTCAGGGGCAAGTCATGGCTATCACTAGGTATGGATCCATTTGCTTTCCAATATGGCTGTGAAAGTTTGCACCAGACTTCATTTAACAGTTGGTTAAAAGGTGGAGCACAATCAGTAGATCCTGAGAATGGTGTTTACCCTTCTTTTGCTGATGACAGGACCACTGAGCTTTGCTGAGGCACCATGCTGAGACTTAAAGAAGTATCTTGGCTGGCCGAGGTGGCTCACGCCTATAATCCCAGAACTTTGGGAGGACGAGGCGGGAGGATCACTTGAGTCCAGGAGTTCAAGACCAGCCTGGGCAACAGAGTGAGACTCTGTCTCTACAACAGATTTTTAAAAAATTAGGTATGGTGGCAAGCACATATAGTCTCAGCTACTTGGGAGGCTGAAGTGGGAGAATCACTTGAGTTCGGGAGGTGGAGGTTGCAGTGAGCCATGATTGCGCCACTGCACTCTAATGTAGGTGACAGAATGAGACCCTGTCTCAAAAAACAAAAACAAACAAATAAAAAGAAGTATATCCGCTGCTACACCTCTGGAACGACAATATATGCAAAATACAAATGTAAATATAAAACATAGAATATAAATTATCAATGAGTGTTAGTTGAGTAACACTGACTTGGAATTGAAAGAACATTTGCAGACACCAGTAATGGGGGAGTAGAAAATGTGAAAAAGAAACCTTAAGTCAATTAAGAGAATACACTCTGCAAATTAGGGGTGGATCCTTGGGTTAATCTGCAGCCTGCAGTTGTACCCTGCTAGAAGCAGCTTGGATGCCACTGGAGTTAATTTTGGGTCCTAGTAAATATCTTCTCTGTATTATCCTCTGTGTAAGACATATGTAAATACTGCCAGATACATTTTTAAAAGGCCCAGGTACTATTGCCTATAGGTTGACATTAATGTACTCCCAGAATGCCCAGGCATGGTATGGGGTGGCCACCCCATGGTTCCTGTGTTCTTAGACTGAAGACCACTCCTGCGGAACATTTATTATTAGCCTAGGCCGGTGTGAACAGACGGGGTGCATTTTAGGATTCAGTTTTCCTGTTTTTGGGGGGTTGCTGCTAATTTGGAATAAGCATACTATTCATGATCTGTATCCCATAATTTGGTTTAAAATCTGTCACCTTACCACTTCTGGTCACTCCCTCTGAATTTGGGGACTCCAAGACCAATTTTTATTCTTCTGCTGTCTCCACCTCCAGTGCTAGGCCCAGAGGGGCGCACCTTAAATCTGAATCAATCTACAAAGCCCAACGGAAGCCAGTGGCAGGGTTTGGTGGGATTTTAATAGCAACCTACCAAAATCAGGAAGATAGGGAATAGGAGTAAATTATTCTTTCCTACTCTCCAAATTTTCAGTGTTGCTCTCATTCTATATTCTCATCTCGAAATCACTGCTAGAGATTTCCTGAGTCCAAAGGGTGAGAAACTACCTTGAAACCAACTTGGGAAATGTTTAGAGCTGCCAGGGTTGTATGTAAAATTTCCATGGCAATAAACAACGGATACTTTTTTGGTTCTATTCCACCCAGGAAAAACAAAGATCCCCAAAGTCCATTTTGCTCCGAGGTCAGTGGACACAGGTCTGTAACTGTCCTGTGCTGTATGGGTCTGTAGAAGGGCCAGTCATGGGTCATCGAGGTATTCACAGTCAACTGTACCCAAGTCCAAGCCTGGCTCTGTTCTCATACACAGAGACAGGATGGGGGCTGCTGGTCCAGCCTGAAGCCTTGCTCTGTGGCACTGATACGGGGGCTATTTCCTCACCTGAAGACCTGGAAGCAGTAAGTTGACAAGAGCACCAACTGCCCTGCCATCGCGTCCCAGTGGGCGTCAGTGGGAAGGCCTAACCAAGGCCTCCCTCCAGTGGCTATCAGGCAGACAGGCCAGCCGTTCCCCCTCCAGGAGCAAGGGACCCTTCTTACCCTTTTGATCACATTTCCCTCTCTTAAAGGGGCACTGCTCTGGGAAAGGGTCATGCCTTGGATCCTATAGTCATGGTCCGTGGGTGAAACAGGGACTCGTGACTCTTGACTTCCTAGCCATAGTTCTGCCCATTGGACCACCCACCCTCCCTGCTGCTGGCCTCCTGGCTCACCCATCAAATCCAACTGCTTTATCTAGGAAATATTTTTCTCTCATTCTCTTGTTGCCCTTGCTTTCCTCACTCACCTGTTTTTGTTTCTGTTTTATTTTGTTCCAGACACCCTTGTCAGGGAAGTAGATCAGGGAGGCCCAAAAGGTTTGGCCTGGGTGGGCTGCTATCGCTTAAGGACACGTCTGTCTCTGGGGCTCCTCCCTAACAGCTGGCCTCTGGAGCCAGGAGATGCAGCTGACTGGCAGTCTGCAGAGGCAGATTGTGTTGTTACGTGCTGGTCACCGCCTTGAGCTTTAAGCCACAGGCAGCAATGAATCTGGAGGCAGGGCATCTCTGGGGATGATCGACCATACCTGCTCAGGTTCTTGCAGGGCAGGGCAGGCAGAGGTGTGTGTTTGGAGCCAGAAAGCCTTCCTGCCCACCTACTGTGCCTCAGTTTCCCTATCTGAACCATCTTCATAAAAACAACTTATGGATCTCAGGGCAGCACATTTGTAAAAACCTGAAAAACATAAAGAAAAACATCACTCACATTTCTCCATTGAACATTTTCCTGTTTTATATATATTTTATGTAACTGAATCACATTGCATATACAATTATGTGTTCTATTTTTAAACAATAACCTTTCCTTGTTTTAAAAGTAATAATACATATTTATTATGTGTTATTACATAGAAAATTCAGACACAAAGAAGAAAGGAAAAATGACTCCTTACTGCTCCATTGAGAAATAATAAATATGAATATTATTCTGATACATATCTTTCTGGTCTTTTTAACAAGCATAATATACCAAAAGGAAAAAAACTCAGTAGATTCATACTTTACTCACTTTTTTGTAACTTTCCTTTTTCATGTAACTCAGTAGGAACAATTTTTTTTTTTTTTGAGATGGAGTCTCACTCTGTTGCCCAGGCAGGAGTGCATTGGCACAGTCTCAGCTCACTGCAACCTCTGTCTCCTGGGTTAAAGCGATTCTCCTGCCTCAGCCCTCCGAGTAGCTGGGATTACAGGCATGTGTCACTACACCTGGCTAATTTTTGTATTTTTAGTAGAGATGGGGTTTCACATGTTGGCCAGGCTGGTCTTGAACTCCTGACCTCAGGTGATCCACCTGCCTTGGCCTCCCAAAGTAATTTTTATATCATTAAGTTTTCTCTTGCCTTAATTATGATGACAGTAACATACAGATGCGCCATGTCTTATTCAATCAACCTCCTATCGTTAAACCTTTGGTTTGGCTCTCATTTCCCCCCATCATACACAGGGCTTATTATAGCTAAATCTTTCCATTCCTCCTGTCCTGCTTCTGAATCCCCTGGGGCTGCTGCATACATAGATTATGACCAGACTGCCCCTGACACTGTGCATGAATGTGCTTTGAGAAATACCCACCATACTCTGCATATGTGAGGGGTTATCACTGTTTGTTACTTAATTCAGAGACTTAGTGGTATTGGTGGAAATGGTGTATATATTAAGCAAAAAATAATAATTTTTTTTTTTTTTTTGAGACGGAATCTCGCTCTGTCACCCAGGCTGGAGTGCCATGGTGTGATCTCAGCTCACTGCAAGCTCCGCCTCCCAGGTTCACGCCATTCTCCTGCCTCAGCCTCCCGAGTAGCTGGGACTACAGGCGGCTGCCACCACGCCCAGCTAAGTTTTTGTATTTTTAGTAGAGATGGGGTTTCACCGTGTTAGCCAGGATGGTGGTGTTGATCTCCTGACCTTGTGATCCACCCGCCTCGGCCTCCCAAAGTGCTGGGATTACAGGTGTGAGCCACCGCGCCTGGCCTGCAAGAATAATAATTTTAAAAACCACTTACATGGTACTTCCTATGTGCCAGGTGCTGTTCCAAGTGTCTCATGTTATTATATTTTAAATATACTTTATTTTTTAGAGCAGTTTTAGGTTCACAGCAAAATTGAGCAGAAAGCACAGGGTTGCTATTCACCCCTGACTCCTGCACAGGCATAGCCTCCCAAACTATCAACAGTCCCCTCCAGAATGGTGCATTTGTTACAATCAGTGAACCTATATCAACACATCATTATTACCCAGAATCCATAGTTTACATTAGAGTTCACCCTAGGTGCGCATGTTCAATGGGATTGGACAAATGCATAACATGTACCCACCATGGTCATATCACACAGAGTAGTTTCAGTGCTGTAAAAATCCTCCCTGATTCACCTCTTCATCCCTCCCTCCCTCTTAACCCCTGACAACCACTGATCTTTTCATTTGCCTTCAGAGTTTTGCCTTTTCTGGAATGTCATATAATTGGGATATACAGTATGTAGCCTTTTTAGTTTGGCTTCTTTCACCTAATTATATGCATTTCAGTTTCTTACATCCCTTTTCGTGGCTCGATAGCTCATTTAGTTTTGGCACCAGATAATATTCCATTGTCTGGATGTTCCACTGCTTCACATGATTTCAATGTATTTTAATCCTATGGCAACCCAATGAGTAAGCACTAATTAACTTAGCTTTTAGATGAGGGCACTGAAGCACAGAGAGGTGAAGCATCTTACTCAAGGTCACAGAACTAGGAAGTGGTGGAGCTCAGATTCTGTCTACATCAGTCTGGCTTCAGAGTTTACACCTCTCTTAAGTAGCCAGTGCCCCTGAGAGCAAGGTACTGGAAAATCGGGGAAGGAGTGGAGCCGTAGGATGGGTAGGCGGGAAGCAGGATTTTGGTGTTCCTGTGGAGTGATGTCGTATAAAGGGCTGACCATCATCTCAAAGGAGCTCAGCAGCTTCGAGTCTTTGTCTCAAAGATCCTGGCATGGAGGATTTAAAACTAAAGTTACTATCTTTTGGAGATGCACACTGTAGATTTAAGAATAAAATGACATGACCTGTTTTGTTTGCTTCAAAGTAATTCTTTTGGGGGGAGCAGTAATGAATGAATGAAGTACTAGGGATACCTAATCAGTCACGGGTTGAGTTTGTTGGAACCGAGTAGTGAGTATATGCAGGCTCACTCTTCTTTTGTATTTGGCTGCAATTTTCCATGCTAATATGTTAAAATAAAAAAAAAAAAAGGAAGGGAGACGTATTGTACCACTGGATAGTTTCTGAATCTCTTTTGCAGGGATATTCCAATCCAGGGTGTAAAGATTCAGAGTAGAGTAGAAAGACACATCCAACTCTACTGCAGCATTTGAAAAAGCTTTGCTAGTTTCAGTTAGACTGGGGAAACATCCCTTAAGGGCCCAGCTTCTCCTAAGGAACTTGTGGAGTGAGCAGGATAGATGCATGCATTCATTCATTCATTCAAGAATGGTTGTTTTTCATCTTGAGCCACAGGGTGAGCCATGAGAGATGCTGCTGAGTTTTGAGAGGTGAGACAGGTATAGGTGAAAAGTTACCTAACAGTAAGGTAATTGCTCAGCAGTGCTCTCAAACCAAAGAGGAGGCTAAGCTGGGAAGGGAAGGGGGCTTGGACTATGACTGGTTCCCAACCCTGCCCCCTGCCCAGGGCTTCCTGGGGTTCAGGGAGGAAGGAGAGGTAAGATGCCCAGAGCAGATGTCTTCTCCCCAGTCACATATTTTCATGGGAGAGTCATGGGCTGAGGCCCACCCAGCTGAGCCTGGGTCCCAGGCAGGATGCAGGGTGCTGACACCCTTCCCACCTCACCCATCTATTTTTATAACCTTGGCCTTGTGCTCCACTGTACACTTTGCAAAAGGAGACCTTCCTTCTGGCTGGATGAACCAAAGAAAGAGAGAGAAAGCACCTCTCCAACACCTTCTTGCTGCCTTATCTGTGGGCAGAAGACAAAGCAGGCCATTTTGTATTTCTTTTGTGACTGAATTTACCAGGAAATATAGCAGTGTAAGGAGATATAGGCAATCAATGCCAAAATGGTTTTTACATTCTAAAAGAGAGATTATAGAAAACAAAGCCTCCCCAAAACGGGGGTTAGGCCCAATGACAATGAATGTGTTGAAGAGACTTCTGTGTGGCTGGGGAAGATCCTGGCACTCTTAGGATTCCCATGCTCCTCTCCTGCCAATGGAAGCTCCATGAGCTTCCACCCACCCCCTCCCCCTCCTCTCTCCCACCAAAGCCAGGGTTTAGTTCCTAAAGCAGCTCTCTGTGATCTATGCCAGCGATTGAGGGTAACAACAACAACAACAACAATGAAATTGAGATGCATGGCTCTGTAAGTAAGCCTCCTTCTGGATTTCAAGCAGGGCTGATTTGCTAATATTCCTGATCTTTCCAGTCTGGAGGTAGCAGGAGAGGACAGATCAGATGCAGCTAGGGAGGCTGCAATTTGCAATTTCTTAATCTGCCACCTCTGCTGTGGTCTACTCAGGCCTCTAGGTCTAACGGTGGACTCACCACAGCCTCCTGCCCACGTGCACAACCAGCCTGGATGCCGACAGCATTTGCTTTGTGGGGTAGGGAGGAGCACCCGGGGGTCAGGCTGTCTGTGCTGTGGACTAGAGAGAAGCTGCCAGGAGGGCCCTGGCAAAAGCTCTCCAGGACCCGAGGATACTAGGCGCACAGTAACTGGGGTCTTGAGTGTTAATTTCCAATTTGCATGGCTGAGCATGCACATTGCAAGACAGAAATGTAATTAGTTTAAGCTCTCACAGCTCCCAGTGAATCCTGAGAAACAGGAAGCAAGACTGACAAGTGGCTGAGGCACGATTATCACATGCTGTCTCCCAGTGCAGAGACTGGTGGCTGGAACAAGACACCCTAAGAGTGACACATCCATGGGTTTCTTCTTGATGGGCAGCCACCCGCCTTCCCTAGGCATGGAAACTTTCACAGCACTCATAATTGCACAACCCGGATTCTTCACTTTTACGTGGAAGGGGCTTTCCTTTTTTATCCTTGGTTTTGAAGTCTTCTCCCACTGAAACCCGTGGCTCACGCCTATAATCCCAGCACTTTGGGAAGCCGAGGTAGGCTTCTCACCACCATCATGGTGAAACCTTGCCTCTACTGGAAATACAAAAATTAGCCAGGCATGGTGGCGAGCGCCTGTAATGTCAGCTACTCTGGAGGCTGAGGCAGGAGAATCACTTAAGCCCGGGAGGTAGAGGTTGCAGTGAGCTGAGATCATGTCACTGCACTCCAGCATGGGCAACAGAACCAGACTCTGTCTCAAAAAAAAAAAAAAAAAAAAAAAGTAGCTAGGATTTGGGATTACACGCACCCGCGACCATGCCCAGCTAATTTTTTTGTATCGTTAGTAGAGACAGGGTTTCATCATATTGCCAGGCTGGTTTCAAACTCCTGACCTCAGTGTTCCACCCGCCTCGGCCTCTCAAAGTGTTGGGATTACAGGCGTGAGCCACTGCGCCTGGCCAGGAGTTCATTTTTTACCTATGAAATTTGGTCTCTAGTTTATGTGAAAAAAGCAAAAGCTATTTCGTTGACAAGGCCAAATAATAGCTAAAGCCCAAGTCTTTCATCTCGGAGAGGAATGTAACCTTAGAAGCATTCATTTAAAAAATGCAAAGTAAGGGATGAGAGTCTCTCAATTTACTCCACAGCTCGGACGGAAACTTCTGAGTTTGCAAGGTTTTTTGCTATTTTGCAAGGTTTCCAGAGGAGACACCAGGGCGTTGAGAGGTCTAGAACTATGTCCTAAGAAAATAGTTTAAGGAATTGGGAGCAATAAGACTGGGAAAGATAAAACCGAACAGGGAAGATAAGAGTCACCCTCAAATGAGTGGAAGCCTCTGATGAGTCTAAAGGCACAATCAGGGCTAAAGTCAGGGGCAGGTGGAGGTGGGATCCTGGGAGGGAGAATCTGACTTTCTAAACTAGCAAAAACTTTCTAATAATTAGAGCTATTTAAACACAAAAAGAATTCAATGACATAGTGTCAGGGGGTCACCTGAGGCAGAGGCTGGACGGCCACCCCCAGGAGAATCGCTGCAGGGAGATTCCTGTGCTGGGAGGGAGATGAACTCTAAGAATCTGGTATTCTGTAGTTCTCTGAAATACAAGTTCTGTACACCATAGACTTATTTTAGAGGATATACTAAAAAAATGTCAGTGGCTTCTTAGAAACATTTAGAACTTTTGCTTGTTTTCAAAAGTGAAAAATGAGTAAAAGTGAACAAAAACCATGAATGATTCTTCTAGGTTCCTTCAGGCATTTTAATTTTATGTGTCTTTGTGTTGCTGTTAATTTCAGATCCTGTATTTTCTTTCACCTTTACCCATATTTTCATTAGATCTCATCCATGCCTTTCACTTAGAAGGTTTTAATTTGTGCCTTGGGTGGTAGGGCTTTGGAATCCATCGGAGGAGTTTCAGGTCTGGCCGTTTGTAAAATGACTAGAGCAAGAGTCCATTAGTATTTTACCTGTTTGGTACGTATTTCCTTATAGTTTTTTCTCCAACCGTCATCTTCTGGTCACGTTTGGCCTGACCATGTTTGAGTCTAAGAAAAAATTTTAAACTTGTTTTTGTTTTTTAAAAAATTATTTATTTACTTTTAGAGACAGGGTCTTGCTGTCTTGCCCAAGCTGCAGTGCAGTGGCTCCATCACAGCTCACTGCAGCCTTGAACTCCTGGGCTCAAGTGATCCTCCCGTCTCAGCATCCAGAGTAGCTGGGACTGCAGGTATGCACCACCACCCCTGGCTAAAAGAAAAAATATTAATTATATGAAAAATGTTCATAATAGTACAAGTAAAGAAAAAGAGTAGAATTGCTAGAATGATTCTGGAAGAATGAACATGCAGGTACAACCAAACTAATGTAGAAACCAAAAAAAAAAAAAAAAAAAACCAAAAACCAGAAAATAAATAATGAGGACTTTCCATAATACTAGAAACGATATATACCATAATTCCAATAATTAACATAATGCTGGAAAAATAATATACATCAATTAAAACGGAAGAGGAAAGCCCACAAACGGACTCAATGCAACATAAAATTGAAAGTCTCTGCTGGGCGTGGTGGCTCATGCCTATAATCTTAGCACCTTGGGAAGCCAAGGCAGGAGGGTTGCTTGAGCTCACGAGTTTGAGATCAGCTTGGGCAACGTAGCAAAACTCCATCTCTACAAAAATTTCAAGAATTAGCCAGGTGTGTTGGCATGTGCCTGTAGTTCCAGCTACTTGGGAGACTAAGGTAGAAGTGGATTGCTTGCACCTGGGAGGTCAAAGCTGCTGTGAGCAGTGACCAGGCTGCTGACTCCAGCCTGGGCAACAGAGCAAAATCTTGTCCCAGAAGAAAAAAAAAGTCCCATTTAAAATCACTAAGAGAAAAGATGACTTATTTATGAAATGGTGAAGTCTTTGGATTAAAAAAAGAGGTAGAGGCCCACCTTAGCCTTTAGATGAGAATAAATTTCAAAAATAACCATGGAAATATTGGGGAAAAGCACAGGTGAACATTTATGTCATCTTTGGGGAAAAGGCACTAAAAAGAAAAAAACACTGAAGACAGAATCTGAAATGAAAAACATTGATTTTTAAACTAAAAATGTCTGTATGTAAAAAACACAATAAATGTGAAGTCAACCGGCAAAGTAGAAAGGAAAATATTAATATTACCAACATACACAGAAAAGGGTTAGTATAATAGATAAGAGGCTCTTACTAATCATAAGAGAAAGAGGAATGCCTCAAAAGAAGACAGAAAAAACCAGGTACACAGCAAATCAATCAAGAAGAAATACGAATGTTGCCTGTAATCCCAGCACTTTGGGAGGCCCAGGCGGGTGGATCACTTGAGGCCAGGAGTTTGAGACCAGCCTGGCCAACATGGTGAAACCCCGTCTCTACTCAAAATACAAAAATTAGCCAGGCATGGTGGTGCTTTCCTGTAATCCCAGCTACTAGGGAAGCTGAGGCATGAGAATCGCTTGAGCCCGGGAGGTGGAGGTTGCAGTCATCTGGGGTTGTGCCACTGCACACTGCACGCCAGCCTGGGCGACAGAGTGAGACTGCATCTCAAAAAAAAAAAAAATAATAATAAATAAAAATAAAAAGAAATACAAATGTTCAGTGAACATACAGCAATTCAGCCTTGTTACTGATGACACATTAAAGCTATGAGAGACTATCTTCGGTCTCTACAATGGACAATGTATTTTTGTTTAATATAAGCATCTAGTATTGGCTTCAGTTGGAGGAAGCAGACGCTCTCATGTCCTGATGTGTATGTGTAAATTGACGCAATCTTTTTGGAGGTACATTTGGCAACATAGCTCAGAAACGGAAAACATTCAGACTCTTTCACAAATGAAGTCCACTTACGGGAAATGTTTTTCCAAAGAAATAATTAGGGCTGTGTGTCAGGGTTTAGCTATAAGAATATTTGTACAGCATCGCTTTTAATGAGTAGAAACTGGAACCACTCTAAATGTCTAAGAATATTGGTGGGTTCCATAAATATTGCCATGTCCATAAACTGTAGTACTATGCAGTATTAAAAATGTCATGGAGAAATATTTAATGGAACAATGTTTGTGGTATGTATTTCTGTGACTGTTGTTGGAATACTGTCATTTATTTATTTTGTTTCAGTTGA
Source organism: Macaca nemestrina (assembly GCF_043159975.1). Taxonomy (NCBI): domain Eukaryota; kingdom Metazoa; phylum Chordata; class Mammalia; order Primates; family Cercopithecidae; genus Macaca; species Macaca nemestrina. Next base: position 130,987,540 of record NC_092132.1, on the reverse strand, counting down.
TTTTTTTAATGGTATGAACTTTCAGTAAAAGAAATTGAGACTAAGTCTGGAATGTTAAAGAACTGAAGCAAATTTGGGGCTCCCGATTGCCTTAGTTTCTCCTTGATCTAACCCCAAAGCATTCAGCTTTTGGCCTGGAGAACAGCTCTAGAGAAGCATTGGGTTTTGTGGACTCTGTGATAGTGTAAAAGCCCACTAGGGCTGGGAGAATTGGTTGAGGTGTGCAGTATGGCAGCCGGTGGCATTCCTGGGAACTGATCACTATCAGATGGCTTCTGTTCCAGCTCCTCTAGACCTGGCACTATGCAAGGTACTGAACTGCGAATCAAGTCCAATACAACCGCGATCCCACCCTCTGGTTTCCAATAAACATAAGTTCCAGGCACAGGTGCCCAAGAACTGGCCAATAACACCATGGTATTGAGAAACTCTCAGTCTTTTGGAACAGGCTCTGTTTTCTTCTCCGCTTCTCTTCCCTATTTCCCTCCCCTCTTCTCCCCATCCCCCACCTACAGATAGGCCTGAAACTATTACAGTTTTCAAGAGGAGAGCGTTTTTTTTTTTTTTTTTTTTAAGAAAAAAATAGTTCAAAATTAAGAAATCAAAGGCTGGTCGTGGTGGCTCACACCTCTAATCCCAGCACTTTGGAAGGCCGAGGCGGGTGGATCAGAAGGTCAAGAGATTGAGACCATCCTGACCAACATGGTGTAACCCCATCTCTACTAAAAAAGAAATATGAAAAAATTAGCTGGGTGTGGTGGCACACGCCTGTAGTCCCAGCTACTTGGGAGGCTGAGGCAGGAGAATTGTTTGAACTTGGGAGGCAGAGGTTGCAGTGAGCTGAGATTGCGCCACTGTGCTCCAGCCTGGGGTGACAGAGTGAGACTCTGTCTCAAAAAAAAAAAAAAAAAATAAGAAATCAAATTTAAGTATAGGACCTTGAAAGGGATCATGTATGTGAGGGGGTCTGAGCTTAAGCTTCATACGCTTCGTGGTAAATCTACCTCTAATTCTGACTTTGGTTTCTCTCATTTGCATGAATTTTCTTTTAGTTTTTTTTTTTCTTCATATTTCTTTCTCTCTTTTTTTCTTTTGAGACGGATTCTCACTCTGTTGCACAGGCTGGAGTGCAGGGGCATGATCTCGGCTCACTGCAACCTCTGCCTCCTGGGTTTAAGCAATTCTCCAGCCTCAGTCTCCCAACTAGCTGGGACTACAGGTGTGTGCCACCACACCCAGCTAATTTTGGAGACGGAGTCTCAATCTGTTGCCCAGGCTAGAGTGCAATGGCGTGATCTCAGCTCACTGCAACCTCCGCCTCCCGGGCTCAAGCGATGATCCTGCCTTAGCCTCCCGAGTAGCTGGGATTACAGGCGCCTGCCACCACACCAGACTAACTTTTGTATTTTTAGTAGAGGCGGGGTTTTACCATGTTGCCCATGCTGGTCTCAAACTTCTCAAGTGATCTGCCCACCTCAGCCTCCCAAAGTGCTGGGATTACAGGCATGAGCCACTGTGCCCGGCCTGCATAAATATTTCTAAAGTGTGTGAAATATTGTCTTACAGATTTTAAAACCTTATATAAATGACACCCTCCATGACATTTTAACACAATTTGTTTTTCACACTCAAGGCTTTACTTGGGAAATGTATCCATGTTGATATACTAAGATTTGGTTTCTTTTCATTGCTATGTAGTATTCCATTGTGTGACTACCAGAATCGCTCTATTCTCCTGTTGCAGTTTTTCAATAAAAATAACAGGCTGTAACACAGAAGCAGGTTGTAAACACACACACACACACACACACACACACACATTTTCTTGCTGCAGGGCAGTTAAATTAGTCCCATTTTGTTGTAATATTAGAATAGGATTAGGTGAATAAAACATTATTCTGAAAAAAAATCTGGAAACAATACTACAAAAATGGAATATGATGCAGGCAACGTTTCGAATCAGTGAGGGAATATGGACTATTTAATAAATGGTATTGGGCTGGTGTGGTGGCTCATGCCTATAATCCCAGCACTTTGGGAGACCCAGGTGGGTGGATTACCTGAGGTCAGGGGTTCAAGACCAACCTGGCCAACATGGTGAAACCCCGCCTCTACTAAAAATACAAAGTTAGTCTGGTGTGGTGGAAGGCGCCTGTAGTCCCAGCTACTCAGGAGGCTGAGGCAGGATCATCGCTTGAGCCTGGGAGGCAGAGGTTGCAGTGAGCCGAGATCATGCCATTGCACTCCAGCCGTAACAGATTGAGACTCTGTCTCCAAAAAAATAAAAATAAAAAAATAAATAAGTGATATTGAGAGAATCAACTCTACATATACAAAATAAATAAAACTAAGTCGCTACCTTATGTGGTATACAAAATTATACTATAGATGAATTAAAAACCTAGCCCCTCAATATAAAAATTAAAAATTGTTAGCTTAAAATGTATAAGAAAATATTATGATCCCAAATAAACGGAGATCTTAAATAAGTCACAGAAAATAAAACTCATGTAAAAAAAGGCTGAACATTTTAATTAAGTCAGTGAATAAATGTCATCCAAATAGTAAAAAAGGAACCGTACAATAAGATACCCCAATGTTAAAGACAAGCTGAGGACTGGGAGAAAACTTTGCAAATTATGTAGCAAAGAATGAGTACAACAGATGAATTTTTTAAAAAGCCCTTTAGAAAAATGATCTAAGGGATGGGCACAGTGGCTCATGCCGGTAATCCCAGCACTTTGGGAGGCCGAGGCTGGTGGATCACCTGAGGTCAGGCGTTCGAGACTAGCCTGACCAACATGGTGAAACCCCGTCTCTACTAAAAATACAAAAATTAGCTGGGTGTGGTGGCGGGCGCCTGTAATCCCAGCTACTCGGGAGGCTGAGGCACAAGAATAGCATGAACCTGGGAGGCGGAGGTTGCAGTGAGCCGAGACCTCACCACTGCACTTCACCCTGGGCAAAGGATCAAGACTCTGTCTCAAAAAAAAAAAAAAAAAAAAAAAAAAAAAAGAAAAAGAAGAAGAACAAGAAAGAAAAATGGTCCCAGGATATGCATAGACAATTCACAAAAGGGGAAATACACATGGCCACAAACAAATAAGAAGATGCTCAAACACATTTTTTATCAGGCAAATATCAATGAAAACAATGGCGAGATGCTGTTCACACTTACTCAGCTGGCCACCTTGAAAGATCTGGTAGGTGAAGGGTTGTCAAGATTGCAGGGAAACAGGAACGTTCATGCTCTGCTTTCATACTTAAAACGGCAAGGACAATTTGGGCATACCTCAGACCCACTATCTCCTCTCGCAGGAATTTAGAATAGAGAAAAGGAAAACACAGATGTTTACTGCAGTGTTGTTGGTAGTAGTGAAAAGTTGTTAATGATATTTAGTGTCTGCTAAAAGCTTAAGAGGTCAAATATGGTATATCCATATAATTGAATGCTATTCAACACAAAAAAACCTTATATGTATTTTTATATGTGAAATTATACATATGTATACATATATATATACATGAATGCATATGAAATTCTGGAAGGAAACACATCAAACTCCCAAGAGTGGTTGGGCGCCTGAGTAGCAGGGAAGGATTTGGAACTGTGGGAGGTGGTCAATGGGTAATTTAGTCTTGTATATGATGTCCACTTTTGTTTAAAAGGGGTCTGTATTTGTGTATCTCTTTTTTATTTAAAAATAATTTAAAATATAAAAGACTGGAAGGATGCATTGTACGTTCACAGTCCTATCTCTTGGGAATGAAATCATCAGTGACTTTTAGCTTGTTCTTTTTTCTTATCTGCACTTTCTAAAATTTCCACAATGTTTGTCTACCACGTCTGTAATAAGAAAACAGTTATTTTTTAAGGATTATGGAAAGTTTCAAAAATTCTCAAAAAGTTAGTTTTAAGTTAGCTTAAATATACGACCACTCTCTCCTCCATCATTTAGATAGACAGCACTATATTTGGGAGGGGTGGCAGGTTTTTTTTGTTGTTGTTGAAATTTGAGACAAGGTCTTGCTCTGTCACCCAGGCTGGAGTGCAGAGGCACAACCATGGCTCACTGCAGCATGGACCTCTCAGGCTTAAGAGAGCCTCTCATCTCAGCCTCCCAAGTAGCTAGGACCACCGGCATGCACCACCACTCCCAGCTAATATTTATTTTTGTTTTTGGTAGAGATGGAGTCTCCCTCAGTAGCCCAGGCTGGGCTCAAACTTCTGAGCTCGAGCAATCCTCCTGCCTGGGCCTCCCAAAGTGTTGGGATTACAGGCGGGAACCACTGTGTCTGGCTTGTGCGGCAGCTTTTATTGCAAAATTAGATAACTCTCCGAACTTTGGAAGTATTTTTTTTAAAAAGCTTCCAAGATTGACTTGGCCAAGACTGCTCAGGGCGTTTAAGTAAATGGCTCTTCCACTTTTCACTGATGTTCTATTAACCAGCCATACTCCAAGGGTTTGACTTACTGACAAGAAATATTTAACTCCAGTTAAACATAGCTACTTTCTGGAAATGAGTCTTCTCAGATAGCTGAGGGTTTATCCTTTTAAATTCTTAAAAATTTTTACATGGTAATAATTTCTAGAATATGTTACCTACTTTCCTGCCTCTGAACACAGAGGATCTAGTTCTAGCCTTCTCAGCCTTGCCATTTCTGAAGGCTGCTATGTATCGATACTGTGGGTATCGGCCTTCAAGCACCCTTTTTTCTTCCAGTTCACCACGGGTTTAGAAATTAACTTTTTGGGTTTGTTTATACAATAATCAGCCTGAGGGCTCATACCAGAGGATTCCCTGAGATCAAAGAACACATAAACTTTATGAAATCTATTTTGGCTGTTTCCCAGCCCTTTTTGTTTGTTTGTTTTACCGCTTTCTGATTTTCAGTAGTGTTCTGAAGTGCTGGCTTCAAGTCTGGGAGGCGGTAGAGGATAGAGAGGAAAGAACAGCTTCATTCCTTGCTAAATCGTGATCTCTCTAAGGTCCAAAGTTGTGCCATGACCCCAAGGCTCTTGTTACAGAAATTAGATGCCAATAGATGAAATGTGAGAATAGCCCTATATTGAAACAGAAACTGGAGTCGTACAGTATCTTCTATAAGATTTTGTGATTTTATACAAGAATTTTCCAAGACAGATCAGGTGATTATTAATAACCCCTGAAAGTCACAACTCTATGCAGCTGAGAAGTGGGAGCCCAGGGAGGTGTGTGCAGAGCTGAGGCTGTCATCACAGACCTATTCTTTGCAAAATCTGAAGGGGAAGGGAAGGGAGAATGTAAAACTGGGCTGCAAAGCTCAAGTCTCACAAATAAGGACTTTTCTTATTTGCATGTCACTTCATACTGCGATAACCAGACAGTAACATCATGAGTGGTGATTCACAACGGAATTCCAAGCCTCTGAGTCCAGGAAGTCATGGCTCACTAGATGTTATCACTTCGCTGGGAGGGGATGATGATCAGATCTAATAAAAACACAAAGGATGAAGATTCCAAATTCCTTTAAGAAGGAGAGTTTTCCTTCTCAAGAGTGCAGGGCCTGTGCAAATTGCTCCTGTGACACGTACATGCAACAACAGCTCAGAACAAAATAGTAAAGAAAAAGGGGTTGGCCTGTTTATAAGTCTCCTCCAGGGTCCGCCATTCATTCTGACAGATGACAGCTCCTCAGGAGTCAATGTTATGCGGCACGAAGCACAGGAGCTCGGGAGAGATGAGTTGTCCATGTCTCTGAGCTTTTCCATCTCTCTGTGCTTCAACGTCCCTTCAATAAAACAAGTTTCACCCTTTGCTCTGCCGGAAGGCAAAAGTAAATGACTGCTTGAGAAGTACTTAGAGTTAGCAGGGGGTTGTGTGAGATCAGAGTATAGCATTGTCTCCCCTAAAAGGCCTAATCCTGAATGGGAGAGTCGGGTGACCGTCCTCCTTGGGGTATAGTCCATTCTGGTGCTTGACTTCCACAATAGGAGATTCAGAACACCCACAGGGAGGGCATTGGGAATGTGCTTGAACTCCTGGAATATTGGTCCTGGAAAGGACCTTAAGGATCAGTTCCCTCATTTTATAGACACAGAAATGGCGGCCCAGAGAGGTGGAGGAATTTATTTAAGATCACACAGCTATTCCCAAATCTAAGCCTGCAGATCATAAGCCTGGTACTCTCTCTACAGACTTTCTCAAAGTGGGGTCCCCGATACTTCACCTCAGAATAACCTGGTGGGCGTATGTGCATAGGGGAGATGTTGGTAGTGGTGAAGAGAGTTGCTAAAATGCAGGCTCCTGGGTCCTACCTTAGACCTACAGAATCAGAATCTCTGGGAGTGGTCCCTGGGAATCTGTATTTTAGCATCAGGAGAATCTTATGCAGTCCTGCTTTGTTTCAGCAACACCTGGATGTGCTGGCTTCTAAATGATCTATGCAGCATAGCTCTCGTTGATAAAATGTCTCCTAGAGAACATAAAAAGAACATATCCTATTAGTAGCCACTGGACAATGCCACGTCCTCAATTGTTTACAGTGTATGATAATCAGTTTAATGTCCTTGAAGCCAAAATCATACCAGACAATGTTTTGAACAATCAAAGCAAGCTGGAGAAACAAACTTACCTCATATTGGCCCTTTAAGAGCCTCTGTTCCCCTGGGTTCTAACGAGGGAGTGTGCTGGGGACAGGTCACTCCCAGCTTATCCTATTGTACCCACCACCTCTCTGAGAGATCTCACTCGGTACATGTGGCTCTGGCCTGAAAGCAGATGGTTTCTGATATAGGACTGAACCACCCTCTCTGTAATCAACCAGAAAGGACCTGGCAAGTCAGTGGGAGATAAATATAGCTGAGCTCTCCCGGGAGGAGCCCCCAGGAGGGTTAAATATGGTGTGTGAGCAAATGATGAACAGATCAGCAGCTTCCTCCTACTGTCCCGCAAAGGCCATTTTCACAACAGGAGCAGCTGCACAACACTCACAAACAGAAATGGACTCAAAGATAGAACCTCCAAAACCAGCTGGATTCCTGTTCCTCCATAACAACTGGCCCCTTAGGGAGGACTTCACTCTTGGGTGCCTGTATACCTGATTCTCCCGCCTACCTTGCAGCCTGTCCTTGCCTGCCTCCAGAGGCTCCTGCCGAGTCAGAGCCTTTGAGGCCCTCTCTTGCTCTTAACGTCCAGGTAACATGGAGCAAAGACAGAGCTGAATTTTAAGAACCATCACTGCGGGGCGCGGTGGCTCAAGCCTGTAATCCCAGCACTTTGGGAGGCCGAGACGGGCGGATCACGAGGTCAGGAGATCGAGACAATCCTGGCTAACACGGTGAAACCCCATCTCCACTAAAAAAATACAAAAAACTAGCCAGGCAAGGTGGCGGGCGCCTGTAGTCCCAGCTACTCGGGAGGCTGAGGCAGGAGAATGGCGTGAACCCGGGAGGCGGAGCTTGCAGTGAGCTGAGATCCGGCCACTGCACTCCAGCCTGGGCAACAGAGCGAGACTCTGTCTCAAAAAAAAAAAAAAAAAAAAAAAAAAAGAACCACTCCGTCAGGGGAAATCACTCATTACAGTCAACCTCCTTGGCCACAAACCGCAGGGAGGGATAGAACAGGACCACTGAAGTTGCCTTCAGCCTGCATGTATTTACTCTTTTCAAAGGTCACCTTGTGGCTTGAGAAGAGACAGGAAGGGATGGTTATTTTAATTTCTCTAAAAGTTATGCTAGAAAGCAAAACCAGAGGCACCAAAAAACCAATTCCCAAAACTCAGATCAGTGCCCTCCAACACAAATTGTTCAGACAACATTTCTCCAATAAATAAGCCGCTCTGGGGGTGCAGCCACTGAGGCAGGGCCGCTTCCTGCTGGGTGGCATGGGTGAACACCTTTCGTGACTGCCCACACATAATGCAGGGTGTGGACCAAACAGACTCAGAACTCTGCTTTTGTTGGTGCTCTGAGAGTACTTTGATGTCTCAGGGCCTGGTTCATATTTTTCAAACTCTCAAGACTAATGTATGGAACTAGACTGCCAACCTGTTCGTGAATTTACAGTGAAGAATAAATAACCCAGCTCCAGAGCATGGACACATTCCCTTTGTGTAGGGAGAGCCTTGTAGAAACCAAAGGGTGTCCTGGATGCTTACCTGGTGAGCACAAAGCCACAGTCAGGGGAAACTAGATAAATCAGGCATTTCGCAGCATCAGTATAAACAGTAGGGCATTATACACCTGTCCAACCAAAGGCCACAGGATACTGGCATGCCACCTGTGCTCACAAGCCCTGTGTGTCCCAGTTCCAGGAGACTGTCAGCAGGTGGGACCTCCAGGCCTTACCAAGGCTGTGCCCTTTCCTATCTCTGTGGGGACAGGCACTACTGAGGTCTCTAGGTGTGACTCTCCTTTTACTCCCAGACTTCAAAACTCTTTTTCACGAACCCATTTTTTTTCCTTCTCTAATGGAAGCATTGCTACTTGCAATCCATTATCAGTCAGGTTTCATGTGCCTGAGCATCCTCCTTTCTTTCAGGTGGCTGTGCAGCTCTGATGTACTCTATGCAAACTCTCAGCTTTGACCGTTAGAGGAAAGCCAAATTTCCCTCATTGCCAGAGTTATGAGGGGCACCACCCCATGGCCCCCTAAGTACTAACTGATAGCAGTTATAAATCAGGTTTCCAGGAATGAAGACCGGATTGGGAATTTTTGTTGTGTTTGCCTTCTTCTCTCCTACGCTCCCAGTGCTGTGGCATATAGTTCAAAGAGCTCAGACGAATGTTGGCCAAAACCTCCAAATGGAAGCTAAGGAGGTCACCGTACTGAGAAAATTCCTGAGTGGAAAAGTGCAGCGGGCACGGCTGTGGCCCATCCTGTCAGTGATCATTCCCTCTCTGGTATGGTTCGGCTCTGTGTCCCCACCCAAATCTCATCTTGAATTGTAATCCCCAGGTGTTGACAGAGAGACCTGGTGGGAGGTGATTGGATCATGGGGGCAATTTCCCCCATGCTGTTCTCATGATAGTGAGGGAGTTCTCATGAGATCTGATGGTTTTATAAGGGGCTCTTCCCACTTCGCTTCACACACATGCTCTCCTGCCTGCTGCCCTGTAAGACATACCTGCTTCCCAGCGCCATGATTGTAAGTTTCCTGAGGCCTTCCCAGCCATGTGAAACTGTGAGTCAATTAAACCTCTTTTCTTTCTAAATTACCCAGTCTCAGGTAGTATCTTTATAGCAGTGAAAGAATGGACTAATACACTCTCCTCCCTTTCTTGGTCACTAGCAGGGACTATCTGGGTTGCCTGAGGAGCCTCTGGTTTGGCTTGGGAACAGAAAATTCCAGCCTGGGAGATCCAGCACGTGGCAGCAGAGCGAGAGTTATCCAGGAGTCACAGGGAACACAAAGTAGAATCAGAGGGAGGTGACAATCAGAGAGCAGCTCGAACCTCGTGGGGGTGTTTATTAAGCGCTTAATACTTACAGAATGACTGACTGACTGACTGAATGAATGAATACCTGAATAGTTCGACCATCTCATTTTACTAAGGAGGAAGCTGGAGTCATACAAGGAAGCTGATTTGCTCCAAGTCCCGTAGTCTAGCAGTGGCACATGGGATGGGTTTGTAGGTGATATGAGTCCTAACTCTTTTGTTGTGATATCACAATGATGGCAATTGGGTAAATGGGGGGCAACAGGGTGGAGAGAAGGAAATAAGGGTGAAAACTAGAAATCCTATAAAAAGAGTAAAATGATTTTGAGTCCTCTTATAGAAGAGTTTCTATAGAGGTTGAGTTTCTTATAGAAGAAGAAGAACTTGATCAGCACTGGCCCCAAAGCTTGCCCTTGTCTTGACCCTTGATAGCACACCTTCTGTACTCCTCCCGCCCCCATCCACCCCAGTCAAGCATCTTCCTGGAGAAGGCACCGTTACTTATTTCATTTCTCTTCCACCTTTAGTCCCTCCCCTCTCTATCCCCCATAGGCGACATGTATGATCAGCATCTCATCCTAAGTAAAATTTTCACTTGATCTAACTCCCTTATTTCTCTTTTATACTTCAAACTCCTTGAAAAAAGTGCCTAAGCTGGGCACAGTGTAATCCTAGCACTTTGAGAGTTCGAGGTGGGAGACTGCTTGAGCCCAGGAGTTTGAGACCAGCCTGAGCAACGTGGTGAAACCTCGTCTCTACTGGAAAAAAAAAATATTAGCTGGGAGTGGTGGCACATGCCTCTAGTCCCAGCTACCTGGGAGGCAGAGGTGGGAGGATTGTTTAAGTCCAGGAGGTGGAGGCTTCAGTGAGCCATGATTGCACCACTCTGCACTGCAGCCTGGGCAACAGAGTGAGACCCTGTCTCAAAAAAAAGAGACTAGACTTGCACTGTTTTAATACGGTAGTCACAGGCTCCATGTAGCTATTAATCACTGGAAATATGGCTAGGCTGAATTGAGATGTGATGTAACTATATATAAAATATATACTGACTTCAAAGACAGCATGAAAGAAGAATGCAAAAATCTCATCAGTAATTATTTTGGATAAATTGGGTTAAATAAAATATATTATTATTAATTTCACCTTCTTCCTTTTACATTTTTAAGGTGGCTACTAGAAAGTGTAATATTGCATAATGTGGCTTGACTTCTATTTCTACTGTCTTGACTCTGCTTCAAAGCACCAACAGACCATATCCAACACAAAGCATGGTGCTTATCAAATTAAAATGGGCACTGGGTTTCTGGAACAGCCTGTGTTCTCAAACCATCATTTACAACTGCCTTTTAAATGAGGGGGCACTGAGGTTTTGACATGGGAAGTTGTGATGAAAATAACAAGGTAACTTACTTGTTAACCAGAAAATTGGACCCTGAAAGGACAGCGATGGTGCCACCAACGTTGGCCCAGTCTTTATGTCTCTCATGAGACATCCTGGCCCAGCAATGTTCTCAGAGGCTGGGCACGTGACTTCCTGAGGACAGTTAGAGCCTTCTGTGACCAAATAGGATGTCCACATAAAGCATTTGATGCCCTGAGCAGAGGACGAAGGAGTGGGGACGGAGCATAGAGTCATTGAGGAGCCCCAGACAGCAGGAAGGACTTGAGCCCTGATGCCGGCTCTGCATTAAGTACATTCATGTTGCTGTGCAACCACCACCACCACCATCTTTAGAACATTTTCATCTACCCAGACTAAAACTCTGCACCCACTAACACTAACTCCCCATTCTCCCACTCTTCCAGCCCCTGGTCACCCCTACTCTGTTTTCTGTCTCTATAAATGTGACTCTTCTAGGTAGCTCATGTGAGTGCAATCACACAGTATTTGTCCTTTTGTGACTGGCTTATTGCACTTAGCATCATGTTTTCAACGTTCGTCCATGTTGTAACATATGTCAGAATTTCATTAAGGCTGAATAAGATTTCATTGTATGTATAGAGCACATTGCGTTTACCCATTCATCTATTGCTAGGCCCTTGGGTTTTGAAATTTTGCGTATTTCTAACTACTAGTTCCTTCTTATAGGGAACTGAAATCTGCCTTTCTAGGACTTAACCCTCATCCCTCAGCTCTGCTCTCAGGCCCCACCACGCCAGATGAGTCCTCTTCCCACAGGAATCCCTGGATTTGAAGGGAGATCCTGATTTCCCACCCCAACTCTTCAAAGACTGAGAAGTTTCATGACTGTTCATAAATTCCAGACTCATTGCCTTTGTGGTTTAAGTCTTCAGACCCACTTCAGTTGACTAATGTCTTTTTGAAAACGAGTTATTGTAAACGGTGCTGACCTGTACCCTATGCTGGAGAAACTGGGATAAATAAAATATATTATTAACATGAATTTCACCAGTTTCCTTTTACATTTTTTAAGGCGGCTACTAGAAAATTTAAAATTATATATGTGGCTTATAACAGCCTCTCTTATCTTGACACTTTATTAATGCAGCTTAAGAATGCCTTCTTCTCTTTTTGGCAGCTACATTTCATGGATGTATTTATTAAACAATTTTTATTGAGCGTCCTGTGAAGATGAGGCACTTCAGTATAGTAGTTTAGAACTTGAGCTCTGGAGCCACATTTCCTAGGTCAGAATCCAAGATCCATCTCTTGCTATGTGCCACTGTGTACATTTCCTAACTTTTCAGGGCCTCAATTCCTTTATCTAGACAGTAGAGATAGCAGTAGTACCCACCTCATTGAATAGTTGTGAGGGTTAAATGAATTAGTGCCTGTAAAACACAGAAGAGTGCCTGGCACTTAATGCATGTGCTATTTCTCTCTACAGAGCACTGTCCCAAAGTGCTGGGGGTACTGCAGTCAGCCAGGCTGACCAGCTATGGGCTCTTTGTGGTTTGTAGTCTAGTGAAATGGTCAAACCATTACATGACAACTAGAATTTATTCATGGCCAAAGGTGTAATTAAAAGATAGGTTTATTTTATTTTTATTTTTTGAGATGGAGTTTCGCTCTTGTTGTCCAGGCTGGAGTGCAATGATGCAATCTCGGCTCACTGCAACCTCCACCTCCCAGGTTCAAGTGATTCTCCTGCCTCAGCCTCCTGAGTAGCTGGGATTACAGGCATCTGCCACCACGCCGGCTAATTTTGTATTTTTAGTAGAGACGAGGTTTCTCCATGTTGGTCAGGCTGGTCTCAAACTCCTGACCTCAGGTGATCCACCTGCCTTGGCCTCCCAAAGTGCTGGGAGCCACCACACCTGGCCAAAAGACAGGTTTTTATGTAGAAACAAACCTCTGTCAATTACACGGCAGGATACAAAGTCTTATGATGAGAGAATTCAGGGTGATCCAGGAGTGCCAAACATTTATCTGTTCATTTATAAAAAATAAATACTTTTGAGGTTTCTACCATGTCTTAGGGACTGCTGTAGATTCTGGGAAGCATGAGTAAACAGATTGGAGTTTTGTCTCTCTTGAGACACATTTTTCGGGGCGGAAACAGACAATAAACACAAACAAATAAGCACAATAAATAAAACCATAAATAATCCAGTTAAACATTTAAAAAGAATACATACAGCTCTACTGTATATTGGAAAGCAACATTTTGGAGGTAGAGCTGGCATGATTCTTGATTGATGGAATTTTCTGTGTGAAAGACAGACTTAAGAATGACTTAAGAATGACTCCAGGGTTTTTGGCTTGAGCAACTAGAAACAAACCTGTGAGGTTAGGATGGCTTCCCAGAGGAGGTGACATCTAAATGGGGACTGGAAGGACAAATAGCAACTATCCAGGTGAAGAGAGCCAGGGAAAATTGTTCTAGGAGCTGGAGTTTGTGCCAAGTTTGGGGGGCGAGGACAGTGCCATGTGAAGTTTTATCTGCTTAGGAGTGCTGAGTCCTGTCCAGTAAATCCCTAATGTTTAGGATTTAAGGGTAAAATTTTTGATTTTAAAAATAATTTTGAGGCCGGGCACAAGGGCTCACGTCTGTAATCCCAGCACTTTGAGAGGCTGAGGTGGGTGGATCACCTGAGGTTGGGAGTTCGAGAGCAATCTGACCAAGATGGAGAAGCCTTGTCTTACTAAAAATACAAAATCGGCTGAGCATGCTGGCAGATATCTGTAGTCCCAGCTACTCGGGAGGCTGAGGCAGGAGAATCGCTTGAACTTGGAAGGTAGAGGTTGCTGTGAGTCGAGATCGTGCCACTGCACTCTAGCCTGGGCAACAAGAGGGAAACTCTGTCTCAAAAAAAAAAAAAAAAAAAAAATTGATTTTTAACGTTCTAAGAAGTGACTCCCCCTAGCTTTGTCTTCTAAGAGGTTGGTAAATCTTCATCCTAGGACTTTTTCTAATAGGTGATTAAAAAAAAAATAGTTGAGTTGAACCTAAGTCAAGGACAGAGTCCTGTGTCCCACCCCCTTCCTGCTGATATTGTTACCATTAATCAACCCTCTTGGGGTGCAGCAACAAATGGAGCCAACTATCATATAAAATTACACGGCCTGCATTTCTCCAGCTTGCTCCTTAATAACAGCCCTAAGAAGGAAAGGAGATAAGATATCTGAAAGTGCTGGAAAGTTATCAAGTTGCCATTTTTTAGGATGACTTGGCCACCAACTTCCGGGAATGGAGAGACACTGAAACTGAGCGAGTTCCTTGCTCTCCTAGGACAGGTACGGAAGGACAGAGGGGAATACAGCAAAGCTACAAGAAGGCACTCTGTGTTTCTACTGGTGTAAATGTGCTCGACTATAACACCCTTGTGCCTAGGTGAGTGCACAAGCCTTTTAAGAGAAACATGGTTTACTTGTACCAAACTGATCAATTTTAAGAGACTGCTAATGCCCTTAAAGTAACTTTTACGGATGTGACACAGTTGATGAGAATTTGAATTGATCTATATCTTAAAATTAAGTTCATTAAACTGAGCAAATCATGTTTATGTCCTGATTTTATATACTTGCATTTATCAAAAAGATTTTGATTTTTGGGGAAAAAAAAAAGGACACTTTTTTTTTTTTTTTTTTTTGAAATAGAGTCTCGCTCTTGTTGCCCAGGCTGGAGTACAGTGGCGTGATCTCAGCTCACTGCAACCTCCGCCTCCATGGTTCAAGTGATTCTTGTGCCTCAGCCTCCCTGAGTAGCTGGGATTACAGATGCCCGCCACCATGCCCAGCTAAATTTTTTTAGTAGAGATGGGGTTTTGCCATATTGGCGAAATAATACTTTTAGTAGAGATGGGGTTTTCCAATATTGGCCAGGCTGGTCTTGAACACATGACCTCAGCTGATCCGCCCACCTCGGCCTCCCAAAGTGCTGGGATTACAGGTGTGAGCCACCGCACCTGGCCAGAGGACACTTAAAAAGCAGAATTAACTGCCGATTAAGAGACAGATCTTTGGTGAACATAAACATGCTATGAAAAATCTCTATGGCAGGCCAGGCATGGTGGCTCATGCCCGTAATCCCAGCACTTGGGGAGGCCGAGGCGGGTGGATCACCTGAGGTCAGGAGTTCGAGATCAGCCTGGCCAACATGGTGAAATCCCATCTCTACTAAAAATACAAAAATTAGCCAGGCGTGGTAGTGGGTGCTTGTAATTCCAGCTTCTCAGGAGGCTGAGGAAGGAGAATTGCTTGAACCCAGGAGGCAGAGGTTGCAGTGAGCCAAGATCGTGCCATTGCACTCCAGCTTGGGTGACTGTCTATGGCTACAGTAAGTGCTGACAAATATTAGTGAAACACTAAGGGGAAATCGACAGTTTGGCATATATATATATCACTATTATATGTATTATATGTTATATATATAGCAGTAGTCTATATATGTATAATAGCCTTAATATATATCAGGTGCCTTCTGTAATTTCTCGTTTAATTCTGTAATGTAGGAATTCTTCGTGTTCATTTTATAATTGAGAACCAGACTCAGAGATGGTAAGTAATTTTTCCAAGGACACACAGCCAGGTAGTAGGTGGTAAATGAGGAGTTCTGACTTCAAAGTTTACCTTTCCCACAAACTTTAAACTTTTCTACTATTCCCTGCTTCCTCCTCAATCAATTAAACAAATATTTACTATATTTTTTCTCCAGAATATATAAATATTTCTACATTTATAGTTATATATTGACTTATAACATATGTTATAAAAAGTGTAGAAGTCGTAAGTGTCCAGTTCAATGCATTTCCACAAAGTGAACACACCAAGTTAAAAAACCCAGAATATGACCAGAATCCCACAAGGTTTCTCACGCTTCCCTGCAGCCACAAGGGTAATGACTGTGCTGGTTTCTAACACTACCAATTAGCTTTTTTTGTTCTTGAACTGTATGTTAAATGAATCACATTGTCTGCTATTTTGTGTCTGGCTTCTTTTGCTCAACATTGTGTTTGTGATGTTGAACGATGTTGTTGTCCAAAGTTGAGAATCATTCCTGTTGGTTGCTGTGTCACATTGCATTATGTGAACATACCACCATGTATTTATCCATTCTGCTACTGATGAACAGTTGGGTTGTTTCCAGTTTGGGACTATTGTGAATTGTGCTGCTATGAGCATTTCTGTGAACGTCTTTGGGTGCACAAAGTAGGTGTTTCTGGGGTATATATTAGGAGTAGAACTGCTGAGTCATAGGTCATGTGTATATGCAGCTTTACTAGATATTGCCAGACCATTTTCCAAACTGGTTGCATCAGAGCTGGTTAGTTTTAAAAACTGGACTAAAAATACTCTTTCTGATTATGTTCACCAAATGTCCTGATTCTTGAAAATCTGTCCTGAGTAGGCAGATTTCTTGCAGCAAACTGCTACGTAGCATCTTGCTACATAGACAAATTTTATGAATTACCACATTTGGGCTCAATTGAGAAGGATGTGTTTGTTACATCAAGTGGGACTATGGAAATTAACAAAGCAGAATTAAAAACTTCACAGTGTGCATGTGGCTGAATTTTCCCATAGCCTGGAGCTTTGATGTAGGGAAAAGGTACCATCCTGCCCATTCTAGCACAGCCACATTGGGAGTCTCAGATACTGGGGCTCCATCTACCAACACAGTAGCTGAACGGTTCAGCCTGGGAGCCTGAGAGGAGGGGGAAGATCTGGCTGCTCTCTGAGGACACTCCCAGGGTTCCTCTCTGCTACCCAATGTTTCTGAAGGACTATGGAGACAGGCCACCAAGTGGAGATCCTTCGTTAACCCTTCTCTCCCACCTGAGAGACTCTCAGTGCTAACTTCACCCCTGCTTTGGTAGGTGGCAACCTGGTCCCCTTTGCACATCTTTCTCCTGCAAATTCACAATCACTCTGCAATTGCCCCCCAACAGCAGCTGAAACAGAGGTCCAGACTTGAGAGACACATATGACTCAAGTCAGGAGAAACCAGCCAGGCATAATTAGATGCTGTGGACAGAGAAAACGCATGGAACGCAAATGGAAAACCACAGTGGTTGGTGCTTCCAACTGCAAAAGAGCTGCTTCTCACAAGGGCAGCTCTTGGAAGCAGTGGGTTTTACTCAATCCTGATCTGTCTCCAAAGCACATGCTTGCTATTTTTATGAGATATCATCTCCATTCTCCTACAGAGGGGCCTCTTCTCTGCTCAGTCGTCTATTTGAGGCGGGGAAATACAGTGACTTTGCTGCCTGGAGGATCGTGGTCAATGAACTCTCTTATTCATTGCGCATAGAGCTCAGTACAAAACTGTGCAAATGTGGCCATGTGCTAATGTGCTGTGTCAGGTGAAGCTAATCAGAGTGGAGAATTGATGACTATTGATTTTTACAGAGCAGGCATCTGAGATACGACAAATGATAGCAATAAAGGAGTTTTTTTTTTTTTTTTTTTTTTTTTTTTTTTTTTTTTTGAGACGGAGTCTCGCTGTGTCTTCCAGGCTGGAGTGCAGTGGCGTGATCTCGGCTCACTGCAAGCTCCGCCTCCCGGGTTCACGCCATTCTCCCACCTCAGCCTCCCAAGTAGCTGAGACTACAGGCGCCCGCCACCACGCCCGGCTAGTTTTTTGTATTTTTAGTAGAGACGGGGTTTCACCATGTTAGCCAGGATAGTCTCGATCTCCTGACCTCGTGATCCACCCGCCTCGGCCTCCCAAAGTGCTGGGATTACAGGCTTGAGCCACCGCGCCCGGCCAGCAATAAAGGAGTTTTATCAGGCTCTGAGTTTATTTCAAAGGTGAGTAAGTGTATTGAATGACACACCTGGGGTTTTATCTAAGCTCTGCTGCCAACCACTTTTGTGTCCTTGGACATGTTACTTTACCTTGGATCTCTTTTGTCCACCTGTAAAAAGGACTTATAGACTATATCACACTCTAGTTCTCTTCCAGGTCCCCAGCTTTGTAACTCCATGTTGTCCTAAGAAAGGTAGTCCCCTGGCTGGGCACGGTGGCTCACACCTGTAATCCCAGTACTTTGGGTGGATCATTTGAGGTCAGGAGTTTGAGACCAGCTTGGCCAACTTGGTGAAATCCAGCCTCTACTAAAAATACAAAAATTAGCCGGATGTGGTGGCACGTGCCTGTAATCCCAGCTACTTGGGAGGCTGGGGCGGGAGAATCACTTGAACTTGGGAGGCTAAGGTTGCAGTGAGCCGGAATCACACCATTGCACTCCAGCCTGAGCAGCAGAGCAAGACTCCATCTCAAAAAAATAAAAAGAAAAAGAAAAAAGAAAAAAGAAAAGAAAGGTAGCTCCCTAATTTAGTGTTTGTGACATATGCTTTGGAAGAAAAAAAAAGTCACCTTTTTCTCTCTACTCCACAAACTGCTCAGAAGCTCCAGTTCCGAGGTGCAACGTGTTCTTAACTCCCTGGGAATCATGGACGTCTGCAATATTTTCATGCTGTTATTTATATAGGAAGATGAAGCTCTTTTCCAAAGAAACTCTGACTCATTTAATAATATGTACTGTTTATTCGTTGTGTGTATTCAAGGAACTTAGAGTGTAATGGGAGTGCCAAGACATGGCTTCCAGAGTTGCAACATAAAGTGCAAGGTTCTAAGAGCTGTGGAAGAGGCAAGGAAGAGCTCCAGGGTTCCTCTTACTTTTTAGGGGTCAGAGAAGACTTCATGGAAGTTGAGGTGTCTGAGTTGAGAAACGAATGTTGAGCATCATTTCAACAGTGGAGATGTGGAGAGTCTTCCCTTTCAACAGGATATAAGAAGAGACAAGGGCCATAGGTTGAGGGACATGGTTTTGGGGATGACAAGCAAGGTCTGGCTATAATTAGGTGACCCTATGTCGGGGTTTTCCCAGGATAGTCTCAGTTTATACCCTCTGTCCTGGTGGAATTGTTAACAGTGACCCTTTTCATTCTCAAAAAGTGTCCCAGTTTGGATGATAAATTACAGAGTCACCATAGCTATAGACGATGCTGTCTCAGAGGCTGGATCCCGATGTGGCTAATAGGATCTAAGAGTCAAAAAAAGAGAGAGATGACTCTATGCTTGGCTACAGCTTGCTAAAAAGGAGGTAAATGCAAGGGGAAAAAATGGCATTAGAAAGAGTTGGTGGCCTGGCACAGTGGTTCATGCCTGTAATCCCAGCACTTTGGGAGGCTAGGGTGGGCGGATCACTTGAGTTCAGGAGTTTGAGACCAGCCTGGCCAATATGGTGAAACTCCGTCTCTACTAAAAATACAAAAACTAGGCCAGATACAGTGGCTCACGCCTGTAAGCCCAGCACTTTGGGAGGCTGAGGCAGGTGGATCACCTGAGGTCAGGAGTTTGAGACCACCCTGGCCAACATAGTGAAACCCCATCTCTACCAAAATACAAAAATTAGCCAGGCGTGGTGGCAGGTGCCTGTAATCCTAGCTCCTCGGGAGGCTGAGGCATGAGAATCGCTTGAACCCAGGAGGCAGAGGTTGCAGTGAACTGAGATCGCACCACTGCACTCCAGCCTGAGCGACACAGTGAGACTTTGTGTCAAACCCGCCCCCCCAAAACAAACAAACAAAATTAGCTGAGAGTGGTGGCGGGTGCCTGTAATCCCAGCTACTCGGGAGGCTGAGGCAGGAGAATTGCTGGAACCTGGGAGGCGGAGGTTACAGTGAGCTGAGATCACGCCACTGTGCTGGGTAACAGAGCGAGACTCCGTCTTAATAAGAAAGAAAGAAAAAAAAAAAAAAGGAGTTGGTGATTGTTAAAAAAGATTGGAAAGACAGAGCTGGAGGGGTCTGCACACCAGTGAGTCCAATCCAGATAATCATTTCACAGATGAAGGAAGGAGAAAAAGGGATGTTAGGACAGGAACGCAGGCCTCTTGGTGCTCTTGCCTCACTGGACTGAGTTGAATAGTGTCTGTCCCCCGCCTCAATTCATGTCCACCCAGAACCTGTGAATGTGACCTTACTTATAAATACAGTCTTTGCAGATGTAATCAAGTTAAGACAAGGTCATACTGGATTAGGATAGGCCCTGAATCCAATATGACAGGTATCTTTATAAGAAAAGAGGAGTTGGACAGGCACAGAGACACACAGGGAGGGTGCCTCATGGCAACAGAGGCAGGGGTCTGAGTGATGCATTTACAAGCCAGACCAGAAGCTGGCAACTGGCAGGGGAGCATCCTCCAGGATAGCCTTCAGACAGAGCATAGCCCTGCTGACACCTCCATCTTAGACTGCTGGCCTCCAGAACTGCCAGACAATACATTTCTTTCTTTCTTTCTTTCTTTTTTTTTTTTTTTTTTGAGACAGAGTATTGCTCTGTCGCCCAGACTGAAGTGAAGTGGTGCGATCTTGGCTCACTGCAACCTCCGCCTCCTGGGTTCAAGGGATTCTCCTGCCTCAGCCTTCCAAGTAGCTGCGATTACAGGCATGCGCCACCAGGCCCAGCTAATTTTCGTATTTTTAGTACAGACGGCGGCTTCACCATGTTAGTTTCAGGCTGATCTCGAACCCCTGACCTCATGATCCACCTGCCTCGGCTTCCCAAAGTGCTGGGATTACAGGCGTCAGCCACCGCGCCCGACCACATTTCTGTTGTTTTAAGCCACCTAGTTTGTGGCATTTTGTTAGAGCACTCCTAGGACACAAATATTGTACATTTTTTGAGCTTTAGGTGCGGCAGAATATTCAGGTAGGGCTGCCGGAAGGCACATGAACACGTGGGACTGGAATGTGGAGGAGCTGGGGTTGGTAACTGGGGTGTGGGAATAGGAGAGATGACCAACGGGAGGACAGGACAGCAGCTGCCAGGACGGGAGTTGCAGGGAGGGAGGAAGGAGAGGGAGAGAAGGCAGAGGGCCCCAGGAAAGCGAGCGGAAGTGAGGAGGGGATTCCAGAGGAGGCGGAGGCTGAGAGGTTCGTACTGGGAGGAGCAGCCGATGTGGCTGGCACGCGAAAATTCCTGTAGAAAATTGCAACGGTTAGAAACTGCCACGCAATGGTGGCAGGCGCCTGTAATCCCAGCTGCTCGGGAGGCTGAGGCAGGATAATCACCTGAACCCGGGAGGCGGAGGTTGCCGTGAGCCGAGATTGTGCCACTGCACTCCAGCCAGGCGACAGAGTGAGACTCCGTCTAAAAAAAAAAAAAAAAGGAAAAGAAAAGAAACTGTCACTGCAAAGGGTTAAGTAAAGGGTTAAGGACTGAGTGCATTTTTAGCAGAGAGAGCAGGGAGATTCCTCTCCCCTCTCTGGAGGACTTCAGGATGGAGGAGAGACAGAGGGTACTAGCTTCAGATAAGGATCAGGGAAGAGAGGTTCTATTAGGTGATGGGGCACCAAGTATATTTGTGGAAATAGGCCAGGAGAGGGAAAAATGCAGATGTCAGCTCTTGTGGTGGCCCACCCACATCACGTGGCATGACGATTAGTAGAGTGAAGCAGCAGAGTCGGAGGACGCCAGGGCACAGGCAGGCTCCTGGGAAGCAGATCAACGCTTCTCTCTCAAGTTACTGATTACACCCCAGCTCTGACCCTTGCCAGGCACCACGGGTTGTACAAGGATGCCTGGTAAAGTGAGGCAGCCCTGTGTTCTCCCATCTGATGGCTCCTTCCCATCTCTTCTTTATTTGACTTGGGGTTTGAGAGGGGGGCTAGCTTTTGCCTCCATTTATTCGTCCATCTCATGGGGAGACTCATTTCTGTATGAATCTCAGATAGATTTAGAAACACAGCACTGTCCTAGGGAAAGCAAGGAATCTGAGGCTACAGGACAGGACCTGTATGAGGGAGGGAGGGAGGGACTGTGTGCCCAGAGTCCTTTGAGGCCCTCCCAACATATGTACTCTACTTAAAATTACGCAGGATGTGGATGAGAGTGTATTATAATAAACAGGCCAGGTGCAGTAGCTCACACCTGTAATCCAATGACTTTGGGAAGTTGAGGCAGGAGGATTGCTTGAGTCCAGAAGGTTGAGATCAGCCAGGGCAATATACAGTGAGACCTCGTGTCTACAGAAAAATTAAAAAAATTAGCTAGGTGTGCTGACAAATGCCTGTAGTTCCAGCTACTTGGGAGGCTGAGGCAGGAGGATTGCTTAAGCCCAGGAGTTCAAGGCTGCATGAGCGGTGATCGTACCACTGCACTCCAGCCAGGGTCACAGAGCGAGACTCTGTCTCAAAAACAAACACACAAACACAAACCAGAAAAACCCACAAAACACCAAAGATCAACAAAGCCTGAAAGCACACCACACCACCCGGTGCCCTAGTTGACATAATGCTAGCTGCAGTTGCTTCGTGGCCAGGAGTCTTCTCTCTGGCACAAAGCAGAGGAGTGCTGGGACCCAGGGAGAGACCCAGCACTGGCTAAATTACAACTAGGGTAGTAATGTACCTGTGTGTTGCACGGAGCAGATGGATGTCAGGGCTAGAGTAATTCTTATGAAAAAAAAAAAAACAGGATTTAGGAGAAAGTCTGAACCTCCTCCTTCTGCACCCCTCATTTTCTGTCCTCTTTTCTCCCAACTCTCCACAATTATATCTAAACCTCACCATGAGCTTCCATGGTGAAGTATATATAATTCAGATACATCCTCTTCCAAATACTGAGTCTATTTTCTCTATATTTGTTTCACCATGTGGTAGGAATGACCAAAATCTACAGAGGAGGAAGCTTGCCAGAAACAGGCCAGAGCCACTCAGCTAGTGAACACTGGAAGCAGGGCTTGCACAGGTCCACACCTCCAAGTCAGGTGCTTCTTGCCCTGCACATTCTACAGCTTCCTCTTTCTAAGTGGAGCTTGGCTTCCAGTTAGACCAGGGCTGCATGAGGACATCTTCAGAACTACAACGTTCAGGAACTTTACGAAAGACTCTGATAGAAGTGACGAGTCATTCTGAGCTTCCTGGCCTGCCCCATGGGAGAGGACCAAATGAGCTGCCACTCCTCTGCTCCTGGTCACCATGTTCTTGCCTTTCAAAGACAGAGCTGCTCCCTTCCTGATGGCAGTGTGGCCCAAGCACTGGGTTATTCTGTCTGGGATGTTACCCTCTCCCAGCATGGCTTCCCTAGAGGTCTGGGAGCTGGACCGGTTACTGCCTTCTGACATCCGGGATGGCTCCTTCATTACTGTGCCCTTGCGCTGCTATACACAATACTGTGGGGAGGGGTTTAGGCACAGATCCACACTGCCAAACTGGCTTCCCAAGGGACTGGCTACCTCTGCCATGGCCTCAAAGGCAAGGAATCAGAAGGCCACCTACAAAGTCATGGTGCGGGGATCAGGAGGCTGCCACCATCACTGCTGCACCACCCACTTCCATAAATACCTCTCAGCATCCATGAATCCGGTGACCAAACACTGCCATGCTGTTGCAGTAGGGAACCCACAGCCCACCCCAACTGTTCCTGCCTCAAGTGTCTCCGACCTTGCTAGGCAGTAGAAAACATCAAAGAGCAGGAAGGGAGCTTCATCTCACGTTCACTTTCCAGATCTTTCTAATTCATCTATTGGCAGAATATAATTCATGGCTAGACCCTTGGCTGAAAGAAAGTCTGAGAAACGTGGCTTTACATGTTCTGGCCACTGCAGTCCAAGGAGGAGTCTAAGATGCTAAGCGCCAAACCACCGTATCTACCATATATGGGGAGAAAAAAATATTGAATTCTTTTAAATAATCAATATTCCAAAGATTTTCAACCATTTCTAATATTTATTTAATGAAATTAAACAAAAATCATGTCTGTGAAGATTATGGGCATATTCACATTTGCTAAGAATTCTCCTAACCATCAAAAGGCAACTTCTTTCCACTGGTTTTGCTATTGCAAAGTTCGGAGGGTTTCTCATCCATTAGGAGGCGTGTGTGTGTGTGTGCATATATATATTAAAAATATATCTTATACATATGTATTATATATAATATAGGTGTACATATATACATATATAATATAGGTGTACATATGTAGATAGATGTATATATGTATACATAGGTGTATATATCATATATAATAGGTATATATTAAATATGTATAAAATGTATAGATATGTGTATATATCTTATATATAAAATATAACATATTTTATATATGAAATGTATACATTTATACATAAAATGTACATATATTATATATACACATGGATACGAATGCTGAGAGGCTAAGTAAAAAATACATTTTATATATACACATGTCTATATATTTTATATACACGCATCAACATATTTGATATATGTACATATCTATATATTATATATCCTATTTATGTCTTATATATGTAAATATCTATATCCTATACGTATATACTTCTATATATAGATATGTATATGTATGTGTATATATGGTATATATATCCTAAAAAGAATGATTTTTTATTTTTAAATTACAGAAATAATATAAGTATCATTTAAAGTCTGAAAAATAAAGTCAAAGCAGTTGCCTATAATCCTCCATCACTAGCACAGTAACCATGCGACTCTTTTCCTGTGCACATTTACATTACATTGTGAATGTAATGGTTATAGAATTTTGTTTTTCCATTTAACATTACATTATAATCATCATCCATGTTGTGTAACGTAAATTCCACTTTGAAAGGCTGCATAATATTTCATTAATATTATGCATGCATCATAATTTCCTTAGTCATTCCCTTCTTGTTGAACATTTAGGTTGTTTCCAATGATTAATAAGGAATGCTCTGAAGAAGAGCTTCATGTGTATTTGGGTTTTTGTCACATTCCCAGAAGTGGGGCAATGGGTTCTCAGAGACTTAATGCTTAAAGGGCATCCACTTAAAAATAAGGATCAACAGCTTCTGATCAGTATTTCTTAAAAATGACCTTTGACAAAAGTAGAGTTTTCTCTAGCCATTACAGAGATGGCTAAGTAAAAACACAAAGCCTGTTTTTAGTTATCACATTCTTAGCACTCATCTTGCCAGCTACTATCTGCAGCTACCAAAACTGGGGAAACAGTGCCCTTGGCCCTGACGCCTCTATTGATCTCTACCTATGCTCACATTACTGTATCTCAAATCCCTAAGAGCTGCTTGGGATGCTGATCACGGTGAGGGCAGAGAGCAGGCTCAGCATCTTCAGGGTCTTCCCCGCCCTTTCATATCTCAGGGTCCAGCCTTCCTGACGAGAAGCCTTGTCTAGATAAGGCAGGGCCCCGGTGCCTAGAAGCTGATCAGCCCAAGTCATCTTAAGCCCTGGAACATGCAATTTAGATGGACACTTCCAGAGGCAGACAGGTCCCTCCCCTACTTTCTGATTTCTCCCTTTTCCCCCAAACTGGAGCAAAACAACATTAAAACAGCCTGGGTTACACTTTACTGAAGAGGCCAGCTTAGGACGACTTGAAGAACTAGGTGACTACAGTCTTAAGACAGGCAGGGGCAAGGCTGTAAGATTTTACTCTCAGCCAGTTCGCACTTCTACTGTGAGATCAGGCCTCTACAGACTTTACGGGCATATCAGATCCAAAGAAAATTTCTTGGAAGTGCCAACTCAGAGGGGCTCCCTCCTGGTCACTCCTTATAGTCTTGCTTGGTCCAGGGCAGGGTGGGTTCGGCCTCTCGGTGAGAACAAGAGGAACAAATTTAGCTCTGCATTATGTATTTAGGTTGAGCGAAACAATTTCGAATGAGGGGCGGTCTCTCCAACAAAGCAATCTAGAATGGGACCCTGAGTTTTAACTTCAGGCCTTAGGAATGCCAAAGCTCGCTCAGCGATTCTGTTTGCAAACCCACCCGCCCCGGGGGCGGATTTTCCCCGCGACACTGTCACCCTTGCCTCCATCTCTGGGCATACCTCACTGCGGCCCCTCCCCAGTGACCTCCCCTGCCCCTCGCGGACCAGCCCCATCCTCAAGATAGTACAACTTTCCGGGACACCCCACGTCTCCTCTCGCCCCCGTCCGGTTGCTTGGAAATTTGCACGGGACGGTGACGTCACACAGGGAGGCGGGTCCCCACTGTCCCTCACACCAATGGCGCGGCGGCCCCCGGCCTCTTGGTTCCCGGCGATTGGTGTCTCGGGCCGCCGCGCTCCACCCCAGCCCGCCATGGCGTCAGGCGCCGCGGCCCCGGGGAGGTGGCTCCCACTTTAAGAAGTGAAGTTTTGCGCCCCCTCCCCCTCCCTGCCCACCTCCTGCAGCCTCCTGCGCCCCGCGGAGCTGGCGGATGGAGCTGCGCAGCGGGAGCGTGGGCAGCCAGGCGGTGGCGCGGAGGATGGATGGGGACAGCCGAGATGGCGGCGGCGGCAAGGACGCCACCGGGTCGGAGGACTACGAGAACCTGCCGACCAGCGCCTCCGTGTCCACCCACATGACAGCCGGAGCGATGGCCGGGATCCTGGAGCACTCGGTCATGTATCCGGTGGACTCGGTGAAGGTGAGGCGCTGGGGGACTTTGGGGACGCAAAGAGCGGAGGAGGAGCGCGCGCGCGTTTGCATCCCGCGCGCCGACAGCCTGGGGGCAGAGTCCCGAAACCGCGCTCTCCCCAGGACCGCGGCGGGCCGGGGTATCCCCGGGAGCAGCTGTGCGCAGCCTGGGCGCCGCGCCTTTCGCCGACCCAGTGAGGGTGCCAGGTCCTTGCCCCGCACCGCCCGCTGCTCCCGCTGCGTGCCGGGCCCCGGCTGCTGGCGGGGGAGGCGGAGTGGCGAGCACCGCTGGCTTCGGCGATGACTGGGCTCCCGGGGGACGCGATCGCTGCAGCTCTGCACAGTCTTACCACGCTGGCCGTTCGGGCTGGCTGGGGCCGCCCACACGTGCGCGGTTTCCGAGGGAGCTCCCCGCAGGGGAAGCCCTCACCACGCTGGCGCTGAGAAACGTGTGGCCCTGGCCGGGCCGCGCGCCCCAGGACTTGATGTGTGGCTGCTCCTCCCAGGTTATTTCGGGGACTTGGGGCCGGCAAGACTTCTCTCGACTCGTGGCAGCTCTTTACCGGTTCGGCATCGGCCCGTGGGATCCTCTTTCTGAGGGTTCCTGCACTTCTTGCCCCTACTTTGGGTCGCCGAGCCGCCGGGAGGCAATGACGTTTGCCTTCTTTTGCTTGCGGGGAGGTGGATGGGCTTGTGCCTTACAGTCCTTGCTGTGGATTGTGTGATAGGCACTCAGTTTCCTTTAAACCCTGTCTGTCACTTGCCCCGGTAGTTTTAACTGCATTTCTGTGAACAGGCAGCGTTAGTAGGTGGGTTTTGCCTGGTAGACTGAGAGTTGCTCTCTGTCAGCCTGCCCAGAACACCCCAGGACCAGGATAGAGTGGTGCAGGAAGTAATGCCAGTATTGACTGTTACACATTGCACTTTTATAGGCATAACTCATCTAATTCATGCAACAGCCCCGGGGGTTAACAGATGAAGAAACTGAGGCGCAGAGGCGAACCGATTACCTTGCCCAGGCTCCTACACCACCTCCAGTCCTCTGGCTGCAGCTGCAGTGTGCTTTGGGGGATTCAGAGGCCTCTCTAGGTGGCAATTATTTTGCAAGGCAGGTCCCACAGAGGCACCCCCAGCAGCTGTATCTTGTTTCTGATGCTGGTTCTGCATGAGCAGGTATGAAGGCCAGAAAGTATAACTCAGAGGGTTTTCCCGGCTCCTGGAGCCGGCAGTCAGTGTCTGGACAGGCACAAATCCAGTGAGGAAAGACATGGGCTTCCAAGGTGCTGCTGGACCTAAACCTGAGCCGTCACCCATCTGTCCCTCCAGTGTTGTAGTGGGGAGTTAGAGGAATGGTTCTCATCTCCAGAAAAGACACCGGACTGATACCAGGAGGCATTTGTGTAGGAAAGAATTCCTCAAATGTAATAAAATTCTCCATGATTGGAGCTGTTGTCTCAAGTGCCCTGGGCAGAGCCTGGGGAAAGTTAGGAGCAGGGAGGTGTTGTTTGAGCAGGCCTTAGTCCTGCTGGTGTCTTGAGATGACTGTGCTGTTCGGGAACCCCACTGTGAATTCACTTCAGAGCATCATTTTAGCTTATTTTTAGGATTAGAAATAATTAGTTGTGCCTTCTGAGCACCCTTTGACACTCTCAAGAGGCGTTTCTCATATGTTTAAATTGTGTAATCTGTGTTTAGTTTCTCCCTGCCCCATAGATGTTGATATGTTTTGGATTAGATGTCACCTGTGTACTTAGTATTACTTTCCATAGCAGTTTTCCTCTGTGGACAGGTTAACATGGTGTGAGTGGTAGAAGGAGCCAGTCTGGTTTTCCTAGATAAGTCCGTAAAACAAGGCGTGGGTTAGCTAATCAGTAAAGTCTTTTAGGTTCTGGGATTCTAACTGACCCCAAAACATGACCCTTAGGGGCCCTTCCATGCTGAAGTGTGCAGGGTTGGTTTTGAGGCTGCCGCTGAGTGCCAGGATCTGCCAACATCAGCACAGCTGTCTGCCCAGCGTGAGGAGTCAGGGATGTATGCTCCATCATAGAAAGGCTTGAGGAGATCACCCTGTGTCACTCTTAAGTATTTTGGATGATGGCAGAGACCAGGAGTAACTGAGTCAGGAGACGTGGGTTGGGCTTCAAGCCGTGCTTCTCAGCGGCTTCACGCCTCGGGCATTGTTCTGTGCCTTAGTTTTGTCACCATAAAGTGGGGACAGTGGACCTATTCAGTCCCTCTCCACATTTTTAACCGATGCCCCGTTTCTCTGAACACACAATGCCCATCGTCCTCTTTTATGTTACTTGAAATAAGAAAAGAATTATTACAGCTGAAAACAAATCTATGTAAATAGGACCTTGAAAGAGAGAAAGCTTTCTCCAATTTTGAAAGGCACCATTTTTAACTTCGATCTTGTAATGACAAAAAAGAATGTTGAATCGGCTGGTTTTTTTTCTATCCTAGGTAGTATGGACTGTGGAACTCTGTGCTGGTCACTTGCAACCCTGAACCTGATGCTACTTATTTTGCAGTTCTAAGTGCAAAGTCGGCCTGGTGGATACTTCCCATTATAATATTAAATTTGCTTGTTCATGAAGTCACACCTCACCTCCCCAGTGTCACTTTAATAACTGGTGTATTTTTCATGGTGGGCCATGACCCATTAGTGGGCTCTGCATTAAAAAAAAAAAAAAAAAAAAAAAGTTATTAGTGAGAGTATAAAATACGAGTGTGCCTGGCATGCAGTAGGAGAAATGTTGAAATTCTGTTTGGGTTGTGTGTGTGTGTCCCCGGATGCATTTTACGGAAGTGTAAAATGTACTTCTGGCTAGGAGTTCTGGTCAAAAAAATATGAAAACCACCGAACCTGAGGAAATGTCTCTGGAGCCCCAGCAGGCGACACTGAGATTATGAAGTGGGTATTTGGAAGACCTTTGGCAATTTTCCTGCTGCTTCCTGTGTCTTCCTCTTTCACTTGGTCCTCCCATGGTGGGGTGTGAGTGCTCCTTCATCCATAAAGGGCCGCTCTACTGGGACCTTTGGCTGCCCCCGTGATGATAGTGAGCAGCGAAGTGATACCCAGGGAGGGAGTATAGGGTCTCTGCAGGGCTCTCGCCAAATGGTGGCAATGACTGACTCCTCTCCGGCGGGGCCTGGTGGCAGGTTTTCCATGAGCCTCTTTCTGGTGTTCCAGAGTGGCAAGGGGCACTTGGGGTGGATACAAGAACCCCTGGTCTGGTCAGGAGAGCTCAAGACTTGAGGAGCATGCCAGGTGGGTGGAGGAGGAAATTCCAACCAGATTAGGCACACCACTCGGAGACCATGCCGAGTCCCGAGTCCCGCCTGGGGAAAGCAGGGGCAGAAGGAAACAGGAAAGATTTGAAGCCGGGGGACTTCCGCTGACCCTTTCACAGCCCTTCTTTTGCTTTGCTTGTTGGGGGAAACCCTGCCTGTGACTCTCCTAGGATGAGCCCTCCTTCCCAGGTGGGTGCACCACTGAGCGTTCACTCTAGGAGCCTCCTGGCTGACCTCATGGCGTGCACAGCCAGCCTGCCCAGCTCAGCACAGCATTACCTCAACTTCTGACTTCTCTCCTGAGTTTTCTCCTGGCTGCAGGAGGACTGGTAGGAAGGGTGGTGGGAGGCAGTGCAGCAGCTGCCAGAGTCCCCTCCCACCCACTTTAGCGCTTTCCAAACAAAGTGCACTTAGGTCCATGCCATTCAGCTTCAGAAGGGCGTGAAATCCCAAATTGCTCTAGTTCCTGGGACAAAATTATAATGATTTTTCTCTCTCCCTTCTTGTCTCCTCTCCTTCACATCCCCCTGCTCCCTTCTTTTCTGTCCTTTGATGAGAGGTGATTTTCTTAAAAGGTGAATTAGGAGTGAGGAATCAAAAAAGGGGATTTGTGAACTGCAGTCCTGTTCCTTGTTTCATGAACTCCCAGGCTGCGTGCCGATACCCACAGCCATGGCCTGCACCCCTCAGGCCTACTCCGCCCGAGGAGGGTGAAAACCTTATCCCCTTTTCTCTGCCCTCAATTGGGGAGGGCCAGGCTGGGGTGTGGTTTGGAGGCGGGTGCCCAGGAGTACTGTGAACAGCAAAGGGGGCCTCAGCTTTTTAGTAGGGAGAGGTATTTGGGGTTGAATGGGAGGATTTAATCAGCTGCTTTGCTTAAACTATACAAGGGTGTGCACCTGGGGTGGGGGATGTGTGTGTCACCTGGAAGGGAGGAATGTGCTTCCCAAACCTTTTCCTGGCTTCCACTTGGGCACATTTCAGCTGCATGTGGCCATCTCATTAAAGATGACTTTTGTCCCATCTTGGAGCAGTGACTAGTCTTGGGGAATCAGTCCCACTTTCTCCGTGTTTCAGTCTTGGGCTCCTGACCCCCTCTGACTTCAGGGAGTTTCCTTCCTCTGACTCATAGGATGAACCCACCTGCTGGTGTGGAAGCCCTTCAGCACCTTTCTTGAACCCTGTGGCTCTTTTGCTGTCTCCACTAGTACTGAACCTTTTCTTGTCAAAGAATTTGTGTTTTTGTTTTTGTTTTTAATCTGAAATAGCAGCTGTCATGTCCCATCCGTGCTGGCCACAGACATAACCCTGTGATCATGGTGTTGGTTGGCCCACGCCAGGAGGCATGGCTTTGCCACTCTCATGCCCACCTTGAATGTTTGTGTCTGACGTTTGTCATAGGAGGGGTATATCCAATCTCTTTCTCTTTTTTTCTTTCTCTCTCTCTTCTCTTTTTTTTTTGAGACAGGGTCTCGTTCTGTCACCCAGGTTGGAGTGCAATGGTATGATCGCAGCTCACTGTAGCCTTGACCTCCCAGGGCTTGAGTGATCCTCCCAGCTCAGCCTCCTGAGTAGCTGGGACTACAGGCACATGCCACCATGCCTGGCTAATTTTTTGTATTTTTTATAGAGCTGGGGGTCTCAATTTCTTGCCAAGACTGGTCTTGAACTCCTGGGCTCAAGCGATCCTCCCACCTTGGCCTCCCAAAGTGCTGGGATTACAGGCATGAACCACCATGCCCAGCCTCTTTCTTTTTGTTGAACTGGAAATCTTCCCCCAAGTTCCCTTAACCTTCCCTCAAGTTCCCGCTGAGATGGATTTCCCACCCTTAGAGAACTATCTTGGGGTTCAAATTCTAGTCTTTGACTTACTGGTTGGGCAGGACACTTAGCTTCTTCATGTCCTTACCTGTAAAATGGGGATCCTATTTTCTTCCTGCTTTCTCTTTCCTGACCCAGCTTTCCATTGCTTCTTTCCCTCTTCTCTCATTTTTCCAGTGGGCCTTGTGGAAGTTCCTTGTTAACAAGGTCCCTTACATCTTCCCCTTTTACCGAATGTTTCTTCCACTTCCCCCTTCTGATGGAAATCCAGCTCGTCTTGCTAAGGGTTGGGCACATGGACCCGTGAGTCCAAATCCCTGGGACCGGGTCCCATTTCCCAGTTAGGTGTGACCTTGGGCAAGTTTCTTAACCTCTCTGTGCTATTTCCCTATCTGTAAAAAGGAGAAGAGATGGTACTGATCTCCCAGGGTGGTTGTGAGGGTTAAGCCCT
Source organism: Macaca nemestrina (assembly GCF_043159975.1). Classification (NCBI taxonomy): domain Eukaryota; kingdom Metazoa; phylum Chordata; class Mammalia; order Primates; family Cercopithecidae; genus Macaca; species Macaca nemestrina. Next base: position 130,955,735 of record NC_092132.1, on the reverse strand, counting down.
CGCTGCACTTCACGTACCTGGTACACGCACAGAACAGTGGATACTCTCTGATGTCTGCTCTCATCTTTATCTTCATCATTATCAGCATGCTTGCTGTCACTTTCCCTCATTCCCTGAGGACTTTGGCATCTGATGCACAGACTTCACCTCCACAGATCCTGTCCTCACCCTGAGGATGGCCCCTCTTTGTCCCCACCCGACTCAAGTCCAAATCACTCTATTCCTTACACCTCTGAGTCAATGGCCTTCACCTCCATGGTGTCTTGACTTAACTCAGAACCGTCCGCCTCTGAGATCTTAAATTCAGATGTCTGATAGCCTGGACCCCAAGATTGACTACTGCAGCTGCTGGGGCGTTCAGTTTCTCTGCCTATGGTTTTTCCAACCCTAGCTTGCCCCATCTGGGTCCTGGACAGCCCATCTGTCCCTTGGGCAGCCAAGCCCTTCAGGAACATTCACACTGCCCCCAATGCGCATGCTCCCTGGCCTCAGTTCCACGTGTCTGGGTAGCTGCTTGCATCCTTCACAGGGGTCCTGTTGCTCCTCAGCTCCCACCCTATTGTTGTCAGCCTCAGCCTGGCATCTTGCTTCCATGTCATAGGGAAACCAGTACCTCGATCAAACCCATCTTCCTGTCACCGTCCTTCCAAACTCTCTTGCCTTCCACCCCCACTGTAAGGGAACAGGTGTCTTCATTCCTTTAAGGTACATCAATGTGGCAGAGAAGGGAGATGTATACAAACCACTCTGACACTTGGATTTGAATCCTGGCTGCACACCTGGGCACATTACCTAACCTCTCTAAGCTCAGGTTTCTTCTCTGCAAAGTGGGGATATGAATACTGTATTAGTCTGTTTTCATGCTGCTGATAAAGACATACCCGAGACTGGGTAATTTATACAGAAAGAGAGGTTTAACGGACTCACAGTTCCATGTGGCTGGGGAGGCGTCACAATCATGGTGGAAGGCAAAAGGCACATCTTACATGGTAACAGACGAGAGGGAATGAGAGAACCCAGTGAAAGGGGGTTTTCCCCTTATAAAATCTTCAGATCTCGTGAGACTTATCACTACCATGAGAACAGTGTGGGGGTAACCGCCCCCATGATTCAATTACCTCCTGCTGGGTCTCTCCCACAACACGTGGGGATTATGGGAGCTACAATTCAAGATGAGATTTAGGTGAGGACACAGCCAAACCATATCAAATACCAAGAACTGTTTTATAGGGTTGTTGTAAGAATTAAGAAGGAATGCCCTGAAGAGGGACACTGATTTCCTCAACTGAATTTAAAATTATTACATGTAGACGTTTTTAAAGGACATCCTTAAACTTCCACCACAAGCGGAATATAAAGAGGTCCCTCCTGCACCCGAAAGATCTGCAGATCTTTTTCAGTGTTCTTGGAGGTATGGGGTGTGAGAACTTGATCAGTGTGTGTCAGCCACCTTGTTCTCTAAAGGGAAAGCCCCTCAAACCATTTTGTATTCTGTATTACACTTCAGAAAGTGTGGAAGCAAAGGCCATTTAATCTTTAAAAGCTCTTAATGTGATCCTGAAGGCTTTAGTTCTACAAAATGTGAACTTCTTATGGACCATGAAATTGGGGGAGCAATCTCCTGATTTTTGTCTAACAACCCTACCTCTGATGCAGGATAATTTTTTTGTCTTTTCAAAGCTATTGTTCTTCCTATATCTCTATAATAAAAGATATTAAAGAGGAAAAATAAAAAAGAATTAAATGAGGCAACATATGTAAAGTTCTTGCCACAGTACGTGGTGCGTACGTTGTCAATAAATGGTGATGGTGATGTCATTTTTGTCCCCTCACTCTTGAGTGACTCAGTTCCGGGATCTTTAGCCTTCCTTCTCCATTGAGTTTTTCTCAAAAATGTTTCTACAGATCCAAGCCCATCCTGTCTTAAACAAACCCGAGACTTCTCACCTTGACCCCAAATTTCTTCCCATAAACAAACTGTTGCCCCTTTTTTTGCTCCTTAAAACAACAAATGTTGTGAAAGAACTATTGACACCGGTCTCTGCTTCCTCACCTGCCACCCCTGCTTCCTGGCTTTTGCACTGGCCAGCTGCAGCCTCACCGAGGCTCCTGGCTACCCACCATCTTCCTCGCCCATCCTGCTGCCTCTGTCCCTGCCAACGGCACCTCCGAGAGGGGTTGGCCCTGTGATACTCAGCTTTCCTCTTTGGGCATGGCTTTTCCTCAGGAATGTGCCCTTCCACCTCATTTCTCCCCAGCACACATGCCTCAGTTTCCTCCTGGGACCTGATGGCTCCCAGATCACTATCTTGGGCCCAGACTTTCTGGAGCTGAATCTCCAGCTACCTCAGAGCCTCCTCAGACTCAGTGTGGCCAGAATGGTGGTCCTGGCTTCCCCTCGGGCCCTCCTTCTGCACCCTGGAGTGATCGTCAGCTTTTCTCCCGCCGCTACCCTCTATGCAGGGAAGGCCTGCCCGTGGCTGTATCTGTAATACTTCTTGAATGTGTTTCCTTTTCTCCCTCCCCACAGCTACTTACTGCCTTGGTTCAGGGACCTGGATGTCTCCTCTTCTTTGAGATCCCAGACTGCCCAAGTTAAAAGTGAGTTTAGGCCGAGCTCAGTGGCTCATGCCTGTAATCCCAATACCTTGAGAGGCCGAGGTGGGAGGATCACTTGAGGCCAGGAGTTGGAGACCAGCCTGGGCAACGTAGCGAGACCCCATATGTACAAAAAATAAAAACATTAGCTTGGCATAGTGGCATATGCCAGTGGTCTCAGCTTCTTGGTCTTGCTTGAGCCTGGGAGGTCGAGGCTGTAGTGAGCTATGATTGGACCACTGCACTCCAGCCTGGGCAACACAGCAAGACCCTGTCTCAAAAAGAAAAAAAAAAAAAGTGAGTTTACTCTCCCCTGCCTCACATTTCCCTTTTGCCCATCTCTACTTTGTTTTTCTCCCCAGCAGTTGTTACTTCCTAACACACACCATTGTTTATTTATATTGTTTACATATTTTACTTATATTTATAATATTATTTTATTGTTTATGGTCTCTCTTCCCTCATCAGAATGTAGGCTCCAAGTGGGCAGGGATGTATGCTCCTCTGTTCACCACTGTATTCCCATTGCCAGAAGCACAGTAGGTGCTCAGTAAGTATTTGATGGAGGAGCTTCTGCAGTTCATTCTGCACGTCAGTCATGGCGGGTCCTGCTCTTCAGTCTCCAAGCCCAGCAGCTTCCTGGTGGGCTGCAGTTTTCTCATCGGAAATAGAGAAGAGTAGCAGTGCCGATTGTGCCTCCCTTGTAGGTCTTTTTAGTGCATCTAGTTGGAAAATACAGGCAGGTTTGCAGGGAACACAGTTTTCAAAGTATAAAGCTCAGTGCAGGTGCTAGGTCATGGTGTTTATTGTCACACTGGGATCCTGAGGGAGAGATAAGGTTAGCTGATGGGAGTGGAAGATCCAGCCCATTCTTCATGGTGCCGCAGAGCCTGCAAGCCTGCAGAAAGATGGGGAGTAGCCACGTCTTTCTGTAGTTCACGCCTGTGTCTCTTCCCACCTGATAATCCCTTAGCACTTCTGTTTGCCTCGCATGTAAAGCCCGACCTTTGCATGGCGGGCACACAGACTGAAACTCTTCCCTCCTCCAGCCTTTCTCGGACTCATCCACAGAATGACACAGAAGTATTCTGTGAATATTGGTTGAATGAAGGAAGGCACAGCTTTTTAAAAGAGATGCAAAAAAAAAAAATTATGAAAATCTTTAAAACTTGTTAATGGCTGGGTGTGGTGGCTCACTCCTGTAATTTCGGCACTTTGGGAGGCCGAGGCGGGCAGATCACCTGAGGTCAGGAGATTGAGACCAGCCTGGCCAACATGGTGAAACCCCGTCTCTACTAAAAATACAAAAATTAGCTGGGCACAGTGGCAGGCGCCTGTAATCCCAGCTGCTTGGGAGGCTGAGGCAGGAGAGAATCACTTGAACCTGGGAGGCGGAGGGTGCAGTGAGCCGAGATTGCGCCACTGCACTCCACCCTGGATGACAGAGCGAGACTTTGTCTCAAAGGAAAAAATAAAAGAGAGAGAAAAAACTTGCTGTTAAATGAATTCCAGTTTTGATTTTTTGTTTTGCATTGGTTTTGAATCCATGCATATTATGGCCACAAAGAAGACTTTCTTGGCTCCGTTGTTTGTGTTGTGTGTGTGTGTGTGTGTAACCCAGCAAGCAGCAGCTGTACCCCGATGAGGCAATGTCTTCATTTGGCCACTCATGTCATTCCACGTTTCCTGAGTGCCCTCTTGGCTAGGCACTGTGCTAGACACTGGGCCACAAAAATAAGAATGCCTGGTCCGCCATTCTCAAAGTAAGCGTGCTTCCTATAATTAGACCCTGAGCTAAGGCGACAGAAACAGCGCCCTTTCAAGAGAAGAGTTGCCTGTCTTGATGGACTTTCAAATGGGCTGGGAGAACAAGGTCTGGGGTATTTGGACTCTGGACTGCTCAAGCTGCTGTCGTCTTGCAGGTCTAGAGCCTACAGGGTAGCATGGTTCTAGTTTATTTGCTGGGCGCTTCTGAAATTGGTTCCTTCTCCTGTGAGAGACAGTGGTCCTCAGTTGGGTTCCCTCCCCACCATCCTCGCCCTCCCTCCCTCCCTCCCACGGTGGTTAGTCATTCTGGAGGCTCAAGTTGGCTCACAGGAGGTACTCTTGAAAACATCCCCCACCCTCCTCGTAACCCCAGACAGTCAGGAAGGGCCGTTGTCGGGTACTAAGAGGTGTTATGGTTTCACATTCGTGCTTTCTCTCTGAAGAGAAAACGAAACATGTTGAAATAGGGAGAAATCCCAGCAGCAGCTTGCTTGAAGCAAAGGTTGCATAACAGGTCTAGGAAACGTCTGGCCATGTGGGTCAAGTTGAGGGACTCCAGCCTTGTGTCACTGAGGGAACTCCTCCGGGTCCACCGAGCCTCTGGATCCATCAGGTCCATCCGGAGAGCCACTTGGAAGGCTCTGGGACCCTGAGGTCTGGCTGGCCACGTGGTCTGTGATGGCTGTCACTGGTGAAAGAGAGACCCTGGCTATTATTTAGCCAACAGTGTTTATTCCCTGGCGTGACCAGAAAGGGTGCATTTGAGACACTGCTGTGGGTGGGGGACCCGGAGGAGCGTTTGTGTGTCTGACTTATGCTGGTGTTGAGGCCCTAGAACGGTCACCAAACTGGGGCGGGGTGCAGGCCCCATGAATTTAAGTCCTGGTCCTGCTGTTAACCAGCTTGGAAACCTTGGGCTAACCATTTCTCTGGGCTGGTTTTCTCCTTGTGAACCTAGACTAGTGTCATCTACTTTACCTTTTTGACAGGGCTGTTGGGAAGCTTAGGTGAGGTAGATTTGTGAATGGCTCTTGCAAACCTTAACGTGCAAAGCTAATGACAGATTGTATCAGAGGCAATGTGCTTAATAATTAGAGCTGTTTATGTTAACAGCACAACCTCAGAGGCCAGACTGCCTGGAGTGGCACCTGGTCAAGTTCCTGATACCTCTCTCTGCCTTATTTTTCTCATCTATAAAATGGGGCTAATAACAGTACCCATTTCAGTGTTGCTGTGAGAATTGAGATGATACACCTAGAATGTTAAGAATAGTTCCAGGCACAGGGCAAACATTCCATTAATATCAGCTCCTCTTGTTATTTCTAAAAGCATTACTTGAATGCCTGGATATGTTTGTATATTGCTGTTGCAATTGTTAATTATATTATTTTTGTATTGTTTTAACTTTTATTTGGTCATTTGATCCTCTTAGCTCTCCTTTGAAGGTGAGAAAAGGCAGGTGTTCTTTCTCATTTCATATTCGAGAAAACTGAACTTCAGAAAAATTACATGCCCTAGAACTCGGGCTTTTTTCTGCTCCAGAGCAAAGAGCGAGAGGAGAGAGGAAGGGAATCAGGCTGGAGCAAGCCAGTGTAGGGTGTTGGATGCAGACTCAGCTGTTAATGGCAGCAGAGCCCTTGAGCTGGGTTCTGGAATATGAGAAAGGGCTGGGATTGATGATGGGACCCAGCTGCATTGTTGGGACGGAGGAGCCAGAGTTGAGTCGAGAGACTAACTCCAGGAAATCATGGCACCCAGAAAGTGTGGCACAGAAAGCAGGGCTCTAATGTATAGTTAGGAGTTTTTTGGCCAAATACTCCAGCAAGCAAGGAAAAAGGATGATGACATATGGTTATTGCCATAGGATATTTTTGGCTGTGTCTGGCTTCTCTCTCTGGAACAAATTGCAGCTGCTGTGACACCTTCTCATTTCAGCAGCGAGTCGAAGTTGCACTCACTGTAGTGTTTTGAATTCGGACTCGTCTTGAGGAGTCCTTGCCAGATCACAGTATATGTATATAAGTGACTTACTGGGAAGAGCACTACATCATAGTTCTGTGGTCCACTAGGGCTGCAGTTTTCTTATCTGAAATAAGGAATGCTAACGGTGCCCATCCTGCCTCCCCTGGCCGATCTGCCTATTCATGTAGTGAGAAAATAGAGGCAGGCTGGCAGGGAACTCCACTTTAAAACTCTGTGCAGGTGCTAGGTCATGGTATTTATTATCACACTGGGATCCTGTGGGAGGGGTAAGGTTAGCTCATTGGCATGGAAAATCCAGGCTCTCATTCCAGCCCTAGGACTCATGCAGCTGCCTGGCCTTGGGCACTTCACCTCTCTCCTTACAGTGTCTCCCATCTGTTGAGCCAAGACAGGGTGGCTGTCTGCTGCCGACCCTTTGGCTGGCTAATGAGGAAGAGCCAGTGCTGCTCAGAGCATGCTCATTTCGTGGTAATGTAGACAGGGGATAGTAGTGGCTGCGCGTAGCAGAAACCGGCAGGGTAGGACAGGATGAGCCCACCTTCCGGGAGGTGTACTCAGGGTGTTAGGGTGAGGACGTCTGTGGTATTCTCATTTGATATCCTTACTCTTATTTTCCAAGAAAGTCTGTCCCTTTGAGCAGCAGGCAGATGAGTCTGGGGACACTGTGGGGAGGGGTCCCCCAGGAGCAGGAAGGTGACTAATGATCCCGGAAGAATGACTGTGTGTGTTTGCAGATGCCTGGGCTCTTCCCCACTTTGGCCTTTCCCGTCACTGTTTTCCTCACTTGCTTAAGAGGAGAAGGAGGTAACACACAAGTGCCTTTGTCTCAGGGTCCCCATGGTGCCCATGTTGAGAGTTTTGTGGACGCCTTGCATTGCCCAAGGCCTGGCTTTAGAAGCAGAACGTGGAGAGAGAGGTTGCAGCCTGCAGGAAGCTGGCCAGCCAGACCTGCCGGGCAGCGGGACCCACGGGCACTGCCTCTGACTCACAGCGTGTCCTTGATGCGCAGTGCTCCTCTCCACACTTTCTCTGCCCTCCTGTGGATCACGGGTGTCCTAGCGCTGTTGGGAGCCTGGGTTAAAGTTGGCTGAGTGGCCGGCTGATAATCAGATCCAGGGAGTCAGACCAGAGATGGGGGGACATCTTTTCAAAGGCAAGAAGATGCTGCCAGTGCGTGTATATACATATGCGGGTGGAAGGGGTAAACCCAGGGTGTGTCTTTAACTGAAGAATCAAGAAAGCTGCTTTCCTTAGTCACCCATCTCTGTGGTTCATTTGCTAAACATTGGCTTGCGTTAGCCTGATTCACAGTAATGTGGCTCCCTAGGAAGATTCAAGTGGCGTTTGTGAAAATGTAGCTTCATCCACGGCCCTTCGTTGAATGGCTGCGTTACAGTCAGCACCACATAATGATGTTTCGGTCAACTATGGACTCCATATGTGACGACAGTGATCCCATAGATTATAATGGAGCTGAAAAATTCCTATTACCCAGGGGCATCACAACACACTGCATTTCGCCCGTGTTTGGCCTGATGCTGGTGTAAACCTACTATGCTGCCAGTCATGTAAGAGCATAGCACACACAATTAGTAGGTAATGCTTGCAAATAATAATGAAAGACTCTACTACTGGTTTATGTATTTACTATACTATACTTTTTGTTATTACTTTAGAGTGTACTCCTACTTTTTTTATTTTTTGAGGTGGAGTTTTGCTCTTGGCGCGTAGGCTGGAGTGCGGTGGCGCGATCTCGGCTCCCTGCAACCTCCACCTCCTGGGTTCAAGCGATTCTCCTGCCTCAGCCTCCCGAGTAGCTGAGATTACAAGCATGCACCACCATGCCCGGCTAATTTTGTATTTTTGGTAGAGACAGGGTTTCACCGTGTTGGCCAGGCTGGTCACCAACTCCTGACCTCAGGTGACCCACACTCCTCAGCCTCCCAGAGTGCTGGGATTACAGGTGTGAGCCACCGCCCCTGGTCTTTTTTTTTTTTTTTTTTTTTTTTTTAAGTTAACTGTAAAACAGGCTCAGGCAGGTCCTTCAGGAGGGATTCCAGAAGAAGGCATTGTGATCACAGGAGGTGCCAACTGTATTGGGACAAGATGTAGAGGTGGAAGACAGTGATATTGATGATCCTGGCCCTCTGTAAGCCTAGGCTAATGTGTGTGTTTAAGAAAAAAGTTTAAAAAGTAAAAAAAAAAAAAAAAAAAAAAAGTTAAAAGGAAAAGCTTATAGAATAAGGATATAGAGAAAAAATATTTTTGTACAGCTGTACAATGTGTTTTGTGTTTTAAGCCAAGTGTTATTATAAGAGTCAAAAAGTCAAAAAATTGAAATTTATAAAATAAAAACATTACAGTAAACTAAATTTAATTAATTAATTAATTTATGTATGTATGTATGTATGTATTTATTTATTTTTAGAGACAGGGCCTTGCTTTGTCGCCTAGGCTGGAGTGCAGTGTTGCGATCATAGTTTACTGCAGCCTCGAACTCCTGGGTACAAGGAATCCTCCCTCCTCAGTCTCCTGAGTATCTGGGATTACAGGTGTGCACGACCACACAGCTAATTTTTAAATGTTGTAGAGATGGAGTTTCACAATGTTGGCCAGGTGGTCTCAAGCTCTTGGCCTCAATCAGTCCTCCTGCCTCGACCTCCCAAAGTGCTAGGATTACAGGTATGAGTCACCATGCCCAACCTTGAAATTTAATTTATTATTGAAGAAAGCAAAAGTTTAAAAAATAAATTTAGTGTAGCCTAAGTGAACGGTGTTTATAAAGTCTACAGTAGTGCACACTAATGTCCTAGGCCTTCATATTCACTCACCACCACTCACTCAAACTCACCCAGAGCAACTTCCAGTTCTGTAAGCTCCATTCATGGTAAATGCCCTACACAGGTGTACCATTAAAAAAATCTTTTGGCTGGGTGCAGTGGCTCACGCCTGTAATCCCAGCACTTTGGGAGGCCAGGGCGGGCAGATCCCCTGAGGTCAGGGGTTCAAGACCAGCCTGGCCAACACGGAGAAACCCCATCTCTACTAAAAATACAAAATTAGCTGGGCATGGTGGCACATGCCTGTAATCCTAGCTACTCGGGAGGCTGAGGCAGGAGAATCACTTGAACCTGGGAGTTGGAGGTTGCGGTGAGCCGAGATCACGCCACTGCACTCCAACCTGGTCAATAAGAGTGAGACTCCGTCTCAAAAAAAAAAAAAAATCGTCTCGGCTTCCCAAGGTGCTGGGGTTACAGGCGTGAGCCACCGTGCCTGGCAAAGAACAAACTTTTATATGGTATTTTCACTGTACCTTTTTTTTGAGATGGAGTTTCACTTTTGTTGCCCAGGCTGGAGTGCAGTGGTGCAGTCTTGGCTCACTGCAGCCTCTGCCTTCTGGGTTCAAGCAATTCTCCTGCCTCAGCCTCCCGAGTAGCTGGGATTACAGGTGTGCGCCACCACGCCCGGCTAGTTTTGTATTTTTGGTAGAGACTCGGTTTCACCATGTTGGCCAGGCTGGACTCAAACTCCCAACTTCAGGTGATCCACCCGTCCCGGCCTCCCAAAGTGCTGGGATTACAGGCGTGAGCCACCACGCCCAGCCTTCACTGTACTTTTGCTATATTTAGATTGATTTAGATAACACATACCCATGGTATTCCAGTCGCCTGCAGTATTCAGTACAGAGCATACTGTACAGGTTTGTCACCTAGAAGCAACACGCTATAGCGTACAGCCTAGGTGTGCAGTAGCTATCCCCTCTCAGTTTGTGTAAGTACACTCTGTGATGTTCACACAAGGATGAAGTCACCTAACAATGCATATCTCAGAACATATCTCCATCATTTGCGATGCGTGACTGTAATTAAGGAATGGGGCTTATGGGGTTTGACCGTAGGTGCTGGGCACTAGGGAGGCGGAGGCTTGACTCAACCCAGGCATTCCCCATGGGAGCCCCGATGTGGCAGGAAGGACAGATGTCCAATGAATCATTCCTTTCAGGAGTGATGAACTGTCTTCAGGGATCCTGAACCTCATGGGGAGGAAAGTCCCCCCGAGGAAGGAATATCTCAGTATCTCTATGTGGACCTGAAGGAGATGTGGATGTTACAACTAAACTGTATGATTCTCTCTGTCCCTAAGAACGTCACGGCCTGTTCCCAAGGTGCCTGGCCATCCCCAGGATGCCTACATCCCTCTGACACTCTAATCTGGGGTTCTGCTCTGAGCTGAGAAAGTGTCTGTGGTTTGGGGTCATCAGGGGGCAGCTCTTCTCCTCGCTGTTCTGAAATCTTAATTCCCTGTTTGACTGCCTGGTGGCTTTCAGAGAAGCCCTGCTTCCTCCCGGGTGGGAACTTTCACTGCTGAACTAAGGACCCGAGGAGGATGGAAACGGGAGGAAGGAAGGCTAAGCGGTCACATTAGAGGCATTTCTGCTCATCGTTGGCTCATAATGGGTGGCAGTAGTGGCTGGTGGAGCAGTGGCCAGGTAAGTTGCTAAAAATAAAACATGCTCATGTGATGTGTGCAGGTTTAGGGTTAGCCTGAGTGACCTTTCCTGGTCCAGGTCACAACTTGTAGGGCAGAGAGAGACTTGAGGATGGTGTAGGCGACAGCTGTGCCTTCCAAAGGTCAGAGATGGACCTGGGATCTTGTAGTGCCAGGGCCTGCTCTGGAAGCTCAGACTCGTGTGTCACTTCTTCTCTCTTTTGAAAGGTAACTAGAGAGCTGGACACTTTCCTGTCCTCTCTCTTTCCTTGTGGCCTTCCTCTGTCAGAGGTGGCCTGCTATCAAATGCCAAGGGCACAGTCAGCTGGGCTTGGTAAAGGGCCTGAGATGAGAGCTTGGGGACTTTCCCCCTGGAGTCCATGATAGTCCAGGGTGTAGACGGAAGCTCTTGGATCTTGCAGCTTTGGAAACCGAGTCCTGTTTCTCCAACAGGCCGGTGCGGTGACAGGGGCACAGACCTGCTATCCTCTCTATTTGTGTCCACAGATTCCCCGGCACAGGGGTCTTTGTTACAAAATCTCTTTGCTGGGTGCTTTGAAGGAGCACGTGTGTGGGCCATTTTCAGAGTCGTTAGACAATGCCAAGCTGTCACTCAGAAGAAATGGTCAGGATAGAAGCATAGAAAATGCCCTGTGGAAATGTAGATGAGTGTACTGGCTCACACCTGTAATCCCAGCTACTCAGGAGGCTGAGGCCAGGGGCATTGCTGGCAGACAGCAGTTCAAGACCAGTCTCAGCAACAGAGCAAGGCCCTGCCTCTAAAAATAAAAATAAAGAAATGGGCCAGGCGTGGTGGCCCACGCCTGTAATTCTAGCACTTTGTGAGGCCGAGATGTGCGGATCATGAGGTCAGGAGTTCGAGACCAGCCTGGCCAACATGGTGAAACCCCCGTCTCTACTAAAAATACAAAAATTAGCCAGGTGTGGTGGCGGATGCCCGTAATCTCAGCTACTCGGGAGGCTGAGGCAGGAGAATCGCTTGAACCCGGGAGGCAGAGGTTGCATTGAGCTAAGATCGTGCCATTGCACTCCAGGCTGGGCAACAAGAGCAAGACTCTGTCTCAAAAAAAAAAAAAAAAAAAAAAAAAAAAAAAAATTGGCTTTGCGTGGTGGTGCACACCTGTAGTCCCAGCTACTCAGGAGGCTGAGGTGAGAAGATCGCTTGAGCCCAGGAGTTTGAGGCTGCAGTGAGCCGTGATCATGCCACTGTACTCTAGCCTGGGTGACAGAGCAAGACCCCGTCTCTAAAAAAAATTAAAATAAATAAATAAAAGAACAGAAAATGCCCTGTGTGGGGAGAAGGGTTGTCTGTGAAAGGAGTTAGAAACCTCAAGTGTATGTAAGATTGGAGATCTCTCTGTTAATGAAATTGTGCTTAAAATGTTTTTTTCTTGAACCTTGGCTTCTCAGGCAATAACTGAATTTTAATGTGTGTGTGTATATATATATATGTGTGTGGATATATATGTTTGTGTGTATATATATGTATGTGTATATATATTTGTGTATATTTATATATTTGGGCCAGGAAGGGTGAAGTGTTAAATTGCCTTACTTATAAAATTAAGGTAGATTTGTATTTAGCACTTAGAGCTTCAAAAATATCAGCTCAGAAATGACTTTTAATTGTGCAGGTGATAAAATCACAAGAAAAAAATTCATCTACAAGTTGGAATGACTCTTAGCTACTTATTTGTTTTAATTTTTATTTTTTTTCAAATTTTGGAAGGAAGTAGAGAAGGAGTTAGAACTGCAGTTTGCAATTATGGGGGTTGGGGTGCGGTGTGTATTAGTACAATGTTAGGTTCCGGCAGGTTCCATTTATCCTTGGAATTAGCACTGCTCGCCCCACAGACTTCTAGGAGTTGGGAGCCGGCTGGTTGGTGACGCTTTGCCTGACCTTGGATAAGAATTCTTGTTTTCAAATTCCCTTGAGGTCTCTTCTAAGAATCTTTTGCACTTTTTCTGATAAATCAATCATAAGGAAGTTTCTGAAATTCTCTTTCAGATCCTACAACCCAAAAGTTACTGCAAAACTGGGTTTCTACCAGAAGTGACTTGAAATTGAAAACAGATTTCAGATCTCACCTGAGCAGCTCGAGTGTAAGGAAGGGACTGGGAGAGCCACGGAGAACATTTGTCAGTCCAGAACCGGCCATTCATGGTGTTGCTTGACTGGAGGGCAAGGAAGGCAAGGACTAGAAGCAAGGCAAAAGCAGATCTTTCTGTAGATATACACATAGAAGACTTGGATTTGCATTTTAGGGTGAATTGTAATTAGCTTGAGATGACCAGGGGCCCACCAATCAAGCGACTCTGGGAAAAACACCTGTCTACGTCTTAATTTCTTTGTCTATAAAATGGCAAGATTGAACTAACACTACATGGTTCTCTTGGAAACTCACCAGTTCTAAAATTTCCACTCCTTATTTTCACCGGGCAGTATAACTTTAACTCCCTGTTTCAACTTTGGGTGTAAAATATAGGCTCACAAGCACTTTTGCTTTGCAGCGGAAGCTGGGAAGACCCTCCCATGGAATTTTGCAGGGGGGCTGAGCAGTGGTGGGAAGGACCAGCGGCCCATGTACCATGTTGGGCCCCTGCATTCCAAATTGCCTGCCTAGAAATAAATGATAGTTTATTTAACCTACTTGAAACTTCCAACGACAACACTTCAAGACTGCAAATCATCCATCCGGGCAATTACAGAAATGCTGAATGGCCACAGCCCCGCCCTGGAATCAAGGGGAGAAGTGTGGCAGATGCTTCTGGAAGGCTCTGTTTACAGCTCTCTGACTCCTTCCTGCCAGAACCTTTCACAAGTTCACTACCAGGAAGCTGAGTCATCCAGGGGTCAGCCAGCATGGCCAAGGTCACCCCGCACTGCCAGCAGCACAGATGGGGTTAGCCCATCATTCCAGGGGAGCATCCGTGGAATGACGGGGCTGGGGAGCTGGGGAGCCTCCCTGTGGGATCTCCCTGCCATGGTGTTTTGAACTTCCTGTAGATTTTGCAGTGAGGAACTGCCTCCTCTTATGTTCACTTCATTTCTTCTTCTCTCTTTCTTTCTTTTTCAAAGTTTTTTGAGATGGAGTCTTTGTCACCAGGCTGGACTGCAGTGGCGTGATCTAGGCTCACTGCAACCTCCCTGCCTCCTGGGTTCAAGTGATTCTTCTGCCTCAGCCTCCCGAGTAGCTGGGACCACAGGCATGCGCCATCACACCCAGCTAAGTTTTTGTATTCTTAGTAGAGATTGGGTTTTACCACGTTGGTCAGGATGGTCTTGATCTCCTAACCTCGTGATCCACCTGCCTTGGCCTCCCAAAGTGCTGGGATTATAGGCATGAGCCACCATGCCTGGCCATTTTTTTTTTTTTTTTTGAGACGGAGTCTTGCTCTGTCACCCAGGCTGGAGTGCAGTGGCCGGATCTCAGCTCACTGCAAGCTCCGCCTCCCGGGTTTACGCCATTCTCCTGCCTCAGCCTCCCGAGCAGCTGGGACTACAGGCGCCTGCCACCACGCCCGGCTAATTTTTTATATTTTTAGTAGAGACGGGGTTTCACCATGTCAGCCAGATGGTCTCGATCTCCTGACCTCGTGATCCACCCACCTCGGCCTCCCAAAGTGCTGGGATTACAGGCGTGAGCCACCGCGCCCGGCGCAGCTTTTTCTTTTTAGATGGAGGTTTGCTCTTGTTGCCCCTCCAGGCTGGAGTGCAGTGGCGCAATCTTGATTCACTGCAACCTCCACCTTCTGGGTTCAAGCGATTCTCCTGCCTCGGCCTCCCAAGTAGCTGGGATTCCAGGCATGCACCACCACACCCGGCTGATTTTGTATTTTTAGTAGAGATGGGGTTTCTCCATGTTGGTCAGGCTGGTCTCAAACTCCCGACCTCAGGTGATCCGCCCGCCTCAGCCTCCCAAAGTGCTGGGATTATAGGCGTGAGCCACCGCGCCTGGCCAAAGGCAAGAGACGAGGACCACATAGATGGAAACACAGCATTAAGGGTAAAATACCCTCCCCCTGCTCTGTCTGGTGTTCAGGGCCCAGCATGGGCTGTATATCCTACACTTCGTTCCAGGCTCATCTCCTGGTACTCAGCAGGCTTCAGGTGACACCAGCCTTCTCGGAGCCTCTGTTCACTTTCCACCTGTTGCTCCTTCTACCCTAGCTTCACCTTCAGTGGTCACTGCCGGGACCCCTCCCCAAACCTAAATGAAGTCCCCCTGCATTTGCCCTCATTGCACCATCTGCTTTTGCTTCATGGCATTTAGAGTTTGGGATTTTTTATTGATAGGATTTTTAGTACTTTTTCTCTCCTCTACTAGACTATAAACTCCTTGAAGGCAGAGATGACACCTGCCCCCTCAGGTCCAGCAGTCCCTAGCACTGCGCTGACATTTAGGTAGTGGCATCATTTTCTTGCAGAACGATCCTGTAGTTTTATCAGCTGAGACTTCTGTGGTCCGAGGAGTCATTCATCTCTGGTCCCTGCTTCCTCCTCTCACTTTTGGAAACCCTTCTGGTCAGACGGCTTTGCTTTAAATTATATGCCGGAGCTCTTGGTTTCCAGGGAGAGGGTTTTAGCGTAAGAGTCTCACACATGAAGGTTCCTGCTGTTACCTTTTGCATCCAGTACAACTTGAAGTGACTCCTCCAAAAGCTTCGGAAGTAATTTGTTCATATTGTCTGGCATAAATTCAGCAAGTGAGTCCTGGAGGTTGAAAGTCGAGTCTTGTGGTTGTTTCCTCTGGTGTTTCTCCCTGAGACCCTTCGAACAGCGAGCCTGGTACATCTGCTGTTCTGCCATCTTTCTCTGTGATTGTCATCAGTGTGAAAGGTGTGTGGAGAAAGAACATCCCTTCGAGCTGTGGCTTAGAGCTGTGACTTGCACCATGTGGTTAGTCGCTATCAAGTTAGTAGCCTTTGTGCGAAATCTGGCTTTGGTAGGATCTGGGAAATTTGGACCCCTCATTTGCCCCCTGGCACCCCTAAATTCCAGAGCCCAGCTTTGATGGGGCTTACATCCCCAGCTGTTAACCCATGGGATGGGCCCCAGACTGTGGCCAGGTGCGTTGTGCTAGGGGAGACAGATCCACAGCAGGCAGAATTTGAGGAGGACTTAAAATACCTGCTTTGGGAGGCCGAGGCGGGCAGATCACCTAAGTTCGGGAGTTTGAGACCAGCCTGACCAACATGGAGAAACCCTGTCTCTACTAAAAATACAAAATTAGTCGGGTGTGGTGGTGCATGCCTGTAATCCCAGCTACTCGGGAGGCCGAGGCAGGAGGATCTCTTGAACCTGGGAGGCGGAGGTTGCGGTGAGCCGAGATCGAGCCATCGCCCTCTAGCCTGGGCAACAAGAGTGAAACTCCGTCTCAAAAAAAAAAAAAAAAAAAACCACAAACCACAAAAAGCGAGAAAACCAAAACCTGCTTTGTTACCTGCCTGTGGGTGGAATTGAGTTCATCTCTGCATCCTTGGTCATCATTTATTGAGCGTGTGTTTTAGCGAGCATGGCACTGGCTCAGAGATGACAGTGCTGCCGCCCTCCTTCACGTTTCTCTGCACCTTTCCTGGGAGTCACGCAGACGCATCACTTGGCGTAATTATACATGAAGGAATGAGCAAGAGGAGACTGGCGACAGGGCTGCTTTAAAAATCCTTTTTTTCTGTGGATAATAGGCTAATAGCGGGGTGTGCTTTAGAAGGTGTGGCCTCCGCCAAGGGTGTGGGAACTGGATTTGTAGAAGCTGGAAGCTGGCAGGACCACACCCGGCTTGGAAGACAGCATGGGCTTCTGAGGTGCCTGGCTCCCTGGCCTGTGCAGTGTGGACAACTGACGCCCAACTAGGTGAAATGATTGCGTAGTTGCTCAGGGATTGGGTGGCAGAGCGGGACAGAATTTAGATCTTCTAACTTGGAACAGGGCTCTGTCCATCTTACCTAGGTGTACAGTTTGGGGAGCACTGATGTTTGATCTAGTGAGACACACTCGGTGTAAATATCTGTGCCCTGTAGCACCCAGATTCCAAGGGACCAGAGAGCGTGCTCGCACCCACGGGCTGGGGAGAGCCCAGGTCCTCGAGGGCTACTGTCGAGCATGGGCTTCTTGGTGCCCAGTCCTGTAGCTGAACTTGGCTGTTGCCCCCAGGGCTGGTCTCCCTATAGTTCAGAGGCTAGCAAGCTCTCAGCAACAGGGAGGGCCTTTTCCCTAGTATGAACTTGGCCACACCAGACCAGTCAGCAGTGTTGGGAATCTTGGCCCTCAAGGTCCCTGCCTAGCCCTGGCCCTGGACTTCAGCACTGGTCAAAGGTCCCCAGAGCTGCCCTTGGCTCTGAGCAGGTGAGTGAGCTTCCCAGAGCACTTTTGTCTGGGCCTCTGTGCCAGTGTAAACTGATACTAGTGATTTCCCTCCCCCACCTCTCTGCCAGCTATCTAAGTTTTCTTTGTTATGTAATCAGGCTTAATTTAAGCAGGCTAGTCCATCCATTTAGAAATGATTAGTGAAGAAAGGTGAATGGGGAGGGATCAGAGTCCCTTAGGTGGCCACCGTGTGCGAGTCCCCTCCCCTCGCTCTTTGGGGTCTTGGTTTCCCTTCCGTGAGTTGGGGCAGCTGCAGGGAAGGGCTGCTCAGGTGGTCCTGCCACATCCTAGTGTCGTGTGTAGTGAGTACAGGTGAGAGTGCTCCCAACCAGGGCGGATCCTGCTCCTAGGCAGTGTGTCTTAGGAAGGAATTGGTAAAAATGATGTCATTGCTAAGAATGACGTCTTCTTTGCTGTTTATCCAAAGGGGGAAAAAAAAAGGCAGAAATAAAAGCAGCAGGCAGCTGTCCACCAGACCCCATGCAAAGGGCTTTTCCTCGAATCCTCACAGAGACTTTAGGCAGTAGGTGCCATTAGGAGCCTCACTTACAGATAAAAAAAGGGGGCGGAGAACTGAAGTGAGTTGCCCAAGGACACACATGGAAGAGGAAGCCGCAGAGCTAGGATTTAGATACAGAGGGGTCTCCAAGCCTGTCCCTCCAGGTTTGAGGTCCTGGGGCTGTAGATTCCATCGAAACTGAAAGGTGTGCGGGGGGTACCTAGGGTCAGGATGGGGTTTTATTTCTGTCCCTTCCTCATGATGCTGCAGGGACTGTGACCTGGATTTCCCAACGCCAGTGCCCTATGGCTGGTAGCCTCCACCTGGGACTCCAGGATCTATTGTTTGATTCAGTCATTTTCTTCTGTAGTCTGATAGGAGTGATTCAGTTCAAACCTGCAGTGCTGTTCTTTGGGCCAAATGGCCATTTATCAGCAAGTAGAGAAAAACACCCACGCCTTCTAGCAAGATTAAGCTAAGTGCTGTGGTTCTTAATGACAATTCAAGCCATTTTGATTAACCTAGGTGGTGGTTTTCTCCTTACCAGGTAGGGAATATACTGGAGTCTTTCTAAAAATAGTTCCAGTGAAGATAAACATTTATTGAGTACCTACTGTACTCCACTAGGTGAATAAATGGATTTCTCGTTCATCTCAGGAAGCATGGTTAGGGGATTTTACAGATGAGGGAACTGAAGTTCAAAGAAGTTAAGTTACTTATCCAAGTTCATATAGCTGAAAAATAGAAAAGGATTTCTACCTTGTGGTAGGTGGGGATGGGGTCGTCTTTGTGCTGTCAGGAATGTGGCTGGAGTGGAGTAGAAACTCTCTATATAATGGTTGAGTGACTGGATGAACTTCAAAGCTGGTCCTTCTGGCTTTTCCTGCTGCCCAGGCCACGTGCCCAGAAGGAACGCTGTCTTACCTGGGAGGTCTTTATTGACTGTTTGACACCCTTCCCATCCTATCCCAACCCTGTCCCCATGGCACCTAGTATCCCCAACCAGAACATATGTTTCTTATGGGCAGAGACGGTCTTTGAGCATTGGGTGGGTGGTTGAACTCGGTTTCTTTGAGATTTTGTGATTGGGATTTTCAGCAAAATATGGTAGCAGGCTGGTCAGAGGGGCGAGTCTGGCAGTGGGAGCCTGGGCAAGTCTAACTGTTTGCTTACTGGCAGAACGAAGTTGGGGAGGTTGGAGGGGTAGGGGAACTCTGAAAGCAAAAGAAAGCTCACAGGGAGCCCCATCGTGTAAAACCGATGACGGCAGAGCTGCTGGGCTGCAGCGGGGAGCCGGGCGGGAGCCTTGTGTGGAGTCTGTGAACATACTCTAGGTGCCTGGATACTCCTCTTATCTCCCCGCACATGGGTTGATGTGCATCTATGGTGTTTTGATGTGGACATTGTGTTAAATTTGTTTTTCTGTGCAGCCTTGTGACGCTTCAGTGAGTGTGTCTATATACAAAAGGAAAACAATTTTGGCTGGGTGCGGTGGCTCACGCCTGTAATCCCAGCACTTTGGGAGGCCAAGGTGGGTGGATCACCTGAGGTCAGGAGTTTGAGACCAACCTGGGCAACATGGTAAAACCCAGTCTCCACCAAAAAACACAAATTAGCTGTGCGTGGTGGCATGCGCCTGTAATCCCAGCTACTCAGGAGGCTGAGGCAGGAGATCGCTTGAACCCGGGAGGTGGAGGTTGCAGTGAGCCGAGATCAGGCCATTGCACTCCAGCCTGGGCAACAGAGTGAGACTCCATCTCACAAAAGAAAAAAACCCAAAAAACAAAAAAAACTAAACAATTTTGAGGATGAGGCATTTCTTCCTTACTTATGAGTGGGATGTTTATGGACCAGTGACATTGACAAGGCTGGCAGCGTCAAGGAGAGGCCCTGGTTAGTCCAACTTACTAGCAGTGAATTCAATTCTCTCTTGAAAGCAACCTAACTGTTGGAATATTTCAACCTTAGCCTTTGAATACTGACGGAGTGCCAGGCTTTCATCTGTCAAGATGCCCTCTGTGGCCTCAGCTGGTTAATGTCTCAGGCGCTTCTTTAGGAGACAGAATGGGTTTGTATTGAACCAACCGCTATTGCCCAGTCTCGTGATGACCAGGGTTGTGGAACAGATAAGTTGTGTGACCTCCGCGGGTCAGGGCTGTTGACTTTGCCTGTAAGTTACACTCTTGCAGCTGGGCATAGACAGAGCCACCAGGGGCTTTGTGGACATGAACAGGTGAGGATTTAGGTGACTCCGACACGGGGTCTTCCCCAAGGTCAGGCACATAGGAGGTGACATCCGTGGGACTTAGCGTGTTGCAGAAACAGAGCATATTGGGACAGAGGGGAAGTTGAAGATCACCTGGGATCCTTTAGCGTCCATCCCTTTGTGAGAGGTAGGATAGCCTAGTGGTTAACAGCATGACTCTGGCCGACCGCCTGGCTTCTTTCTAACCTTGCTTCTGTACTTTGTGACCTTGAGGCAAGTCATTTGGTTTCTCTGTGCCTCAGTTTCCCCATTTGTAGAATGGGGATAACTGGTTGCTAATATTGCTGTTTTTATTGTTATAATTATTTTGTACATAGAAGGGTTGGAGGCTCAGAGAAGCAAGTTCATTGACCTGAGGCCATACAGTGTATCAGTGCCAGATGCAGGATGAGAAAGAACTGTGACTCAGGCCCTGTCCCTCTTACCAGGGCAGGGCAGGGCAGCTGGGCAGGAGAGACTGGCAGCTCTGTTCCTCCTCCAATCCAAGGTTGTCCCTTCCCTTTCCGTCTCCCAAGGAGGTCACCAGTTGCACCCATGAAATCTTAGTCCTGTTATCTGGCATCTTTGGAATTTGCCCCACCTGTAGGGCAGAGATAACTTAATCCTTTTGGGTGGGTCACATATGGGATATTCCGAGTGTGTTCTCGGTACACTGGGCTTGGGCCAGGCACAGACCCTTCCGTCCCACCCTCCTTCCATTGGAGGCTTTTCTAGAGAAGGGGCGAAGATCAGATTGGGCTCTTAGGGTCAGGGGATGTGGGATTGGCACCCTCGGAACCACAGGCAAGGCCAGGAGCTGCTGCCCATGGGCGGATAGGGAAATCTAACTGGTATGTGATGTTAATGGTGACCTGGCAAGCAGCTGCAGCTTTGGAGAGGGCGGCCAGCCCATCCAGGGCCCCAGTAGAGAGGGCTTCTGTTGCATGGCTTGTTGCTTTCTCTAAGATATTGAAGAGCCCATCTGTCTTGCTTCCCGCATGACTTTTCATAGCTCCCATCATATTGCTGTTAGGTGCGATGCGTAGCCATGGAAGACACCTGATCATAAAGTAAATTCCACACACTCCAGCAAGGTATTCAGGGCCTTGCATGGTCTAGCCCCATCCTGCCTTTCTTCCAGCAAACATTAATTGATCATCTAGGGTTGCAGCTGCTCTCCTAAGTCTGAGGCTGCCTCTCAACCCTTACCTGACTGCTGTCTTCTCTGCACACCAGACCCTCCAGCCACAGGTCCTCATTGCCCAGATGTACCGGCATGTTCACATCCTCCTGCAGCGAGAATTGTTTTCTTCCTCTCCATGCCAAATCTGCCCTTTTCTTTTCCAGTCAAAGTAACATATGTACATAGTCACAAAATGAAATAGTGTAGGAGAGATTGTAACGACAGCTCTGATTCTTACAGCTTGACACACTCTTCCTTTTTTCTAGGTGGCTGTTCAAATGGCTTCCTTCTGGCCACCTTCTCCAGGTTGGATGTGATCTGGAGTCTGGATCTCTACCCTATAGCACGCCCTGCTGTGACCTATTCCAAGGAGAAGGGGGGTTTGGTGCTGTGGCTTCTCTCCTGGGAGGCTGAGGAACTTGGTTATTGCTGTCTTAGCAGAATTGTTATTTTCTACCAAATGTGCAACGAAAACTCTTCGCTGAGTCTTTTGTCCCTAGCAATAGCAGTGCCTCCTGAAGCCCCAGTATAATGAGTGTTTCAGGACTGTGTCTGGAGAGCATCAGTGACAGGTGGCGTGAATCCACTGTGGTCCACTTCAGAGGCGGCAGATGTCCAGGAGGTCAGACTGCGGCTGGTCTTTTCAGAGGGACAAATGTGACCCTTCTGAAAACTGGGATCATTCGGGGACATAGGTGGAAAGACAGAGGAGCCTTTATGGTTTGTTCTCACACATATGAACCCACTTTCTCCCCTCTCCAACATCAGGGTGACCTGAATGCTAAAGGAAGTCTAGGCCTTCCTGTAGGTGAGGGAGGGAAAGCCACGTAGACCTGATGTAGTTGGACAAGTGTTTGCCACCAGGTCTCAACTCTTCATTTTGTCTTGGTATAGCTTTTCTGGCTGACTTTCTAGCAAGCTGGTTGGGTTCTTTGCTTGTTCCAAAATGGTGGTTTTCACCAGAGACTCTTCAGATGAGCAGGAAGTGTTTTTCGGAATGTATGTTCCTCTAACTTTGCTTGAGTCCCCCGCCATGTGATTCTGATAGGTAATTGTTTTCCCACCCCACTCCCCCTTTTTTGAGGTGGGGGCAATGACTACTTTGAGGGGAATCATTTTTCTCTTGCTGGTTTCAAAACATTAAGAGCACCATTTTTTTTTTTTTTTTGGCGACAGTCTTTTTCTCTCACTCATGCTGAAGTGTGGTGACATGATCATAGCTCACTGCGGCCTCAGTCTCCTGGGCTCAAGTGATCCTCCCACTTTAGCCTCCCAAGTAGCTAAAGTGGCACCCACCATGCCTGGCTAATTTTTTAAAAAAATTATTTTTTGAAGAGATAGGGTCTTGCTATGTTGTCCAGACTGGCCTTGAATTCCTGGCAGCAAGTGATCCATCCGCCTCGACCTTCCAAAGTGAAAGTGCTGGGATTACAGGTGTGAGCCACTGCACCCAGCTCAAATTTTCCTTTTCATTAAAAACATACATATGTGTATATGTATGTATGTATGTATATACATATATATTCATGTATATATATGTGTGTCTATGTATATATGTGTATATATATGTGTGTTTATTTGTGTGTGTATATGTATATGCATTATATGTATATTCTCTTTGTGTATTTATTTTTGCCAGTTTGGGAGATGTTAGAAAAAGACATGATTTGGAATCTTGAAATTAGGCATATTTCTAATTTGTGCTCTGAGACCTGCAGTTAAAGGATTGTTTGTGCTGCTCTGCTCTTGCCTGCGGTGTGTGGGAATGATGCTGAGTGATGTCCTCCTGCTTTATTTTGCATGATTTTTTTTTTTTGAGACAGAGTCTCGCTCTGTCACTCAGGCTAGAGTACAATGGTGCGATCTTGGCTCACTGCAACCTCTGCTTCCCGAGTTCAAGCGATTCTCCTGCCTCAGCCTCCTGAGTAGCTGGGATTACAGGCGTGTGCCACGACACCCGGCTAATTTTTATGTTTTTAGTAGAGATGGGGTTTTGCCATGTTGGCTAGGCTGGTCTCGAACTCCTGACCTCAGGTAATCTGCCTGTGTTGGCCTCCCGAAGTGCTGGAATTACAGGTGTGAGCCACCACACCTGGCCAGTTTTGCAGGATTTTACATGACTTTTCAAAGGGCCAGGGTGTGACCATCCAAAGCCCTGTGAAGAGTCCCTCTTCTGTAAAGGAGCCTAGGAAGGGAGGAGGTTCGAGTGAGGAAGGCTGCTGGTTTTGGACGAGGAGCAGGTGGTTTTGGATGGGGAGCGCCGGTGGTTTTAGTGTGCGTGGTGCTCTTTGATGTGGTTTGGGTTTCTGCATTTGTAGTGTGTGCCTCCTAAGGATGCTGGAAGGTGAGACAGGGCTTTCCAAGGCATAGATGGGGTTTGTGGCTTTACTTAGGAAGACAATCCTTTCCATAAAGCACAATGCCAAAAAGGCCTTTTCCTCCTGGGCCTTGCATTGTGATTGATTTGTGGTGTGGAGTTTCAGTGAGGGAGGGCTCTGCAGGAACCAGCTCCTTGGTCTGATCCTTTCTGGACAGTTGTGGATGGGAGTTGGCTTCTTGGTGTCTTGAGAGTGTCCTCCGCAGACCCCAGTGAAGCAGGAGCATGGAGCTCTGGATGGGCTCATGGTGGACATGGGAGAGCTGCTGGCCAGGGGACTGCAGGGTGAGGCTTGGAAAACAGGGAGGGGGCTGGGCTTGGCCCCACATTTTACTGTGGTTCATTTAGTGAATGTCAGTGCTAGCTGGGAACAGTTGACAGACAAGAGAAAAAACTTACCGGTTTGATTTTGAATTCTGAAGCAGACATTGGGCAGCAGAGGCTAACATTTGGCATTTATCCTAACACTTTCGAGGTGCCCGAGCCTTGTTTCGTTTCTCTGGAAGAAAGTCTGCAATAGAGATGGTGCAGAGCAGCCTCTAGGGCTCAGCCCTGCCCCCCCTCGCCAGAGTTGTGCTGCTCATGGTATCACAGTGCTTGTTTGTTTCCTGTCTGTATCCCCATTGCACCTGGCTCAAGGGAGGTGTGAAGCAAATGCTTTAGAACGGGCCAGTGAGTAGATTTCACATGATTATTTCCTCAGTCCTAGAAATGCCACGTGAACTTCGAACATGGAAAGTTTTTTATTTTTGAGAAATTGGAGAGGTGGGAGTCACAGGCTGTCACCAGGTCAGGCAGGGAGTCAGTGGCTGCGTTTCTGATGCTACAGGGGACTGGCTTGGGTGGCATGACCTCTGCAGGACCCACAGAAGGGCCTGAGGCCCCCTACCAGGCTCAACTTGCCGCCTTCTCTTTTCTCTTTTGTCTTTTGGTCCTGGGCCTGGATCAGAGGCTCCTTACCCACAGGATCTTGGACAAGTCATTTTCCTCCTTGGGCTCCAGTTTCCCATCTGAAAAGGTGGGGGCTGGGCTGGATGCGGTCTCCCAAGGGCATTGTAGCTCCTGTTACATGATTCCGCCAGCTCACCTGGGACAGAATGTGCATTTTCCACTCTCCCTCCTCCCCGCAGTGAGAGAACAGGCCAGTGAGACAGGCCTTTCCTGTTTTGTCATCTTAGGGGAGAATTGGTGTCAGGGGCTGACCCTTCACTTCGTTCTAGCCTTGCTAGGAGTTTGTGGAGCCAGTGGATGCAGACACAGAGTTCACATCACTGGGAGTTTCACTGCCCTGGAGCAGTTAGGTCTGGGGCTGGAGGGGACTTGCTCAGGTCACACTGGGAGTGGCAGTGTCAGGCCAGAGACCCTTGTCTCTTGATTCCCCGGGTAGGACACATTTCTTCATCCTGCAGGCAGGTGCAGAGGAGGAACGCATGTTCACAGGCAGCACGCGAGGGCTCCTCTCAGCTGCTTATTTGGCACTCCCTGTCCCCTCCAGGGGCCAGCCACACAACCGCCTGCCTCGGCCCGCTCCCCGCAGTTGCCAGTGGGGTCTTTCTGACTCTCTCTGACACCTGGATGTTCTCCGTACTTGCTGCTTCAAGGGCTTAGGTTCCCATTGGCTACAGTTATGTTTTCACACGTGTGTTCGGTCAGGTGTCTCTGGTTATTAAATGAGACAAGGCTTGCATTGCTAAAGACAGAGGTTTAGGAAGTGCCTCGGAAAACCAGGAGAAATGGGTTTCTTTCCTGAAGGATTTCCCAGGGGCTTTAGTATGCTAATGTGCTTATGAATTTCCAAGAGAGGAGAACTGAAATGCTAACATGGAAACTGATTTTACTGAACGGGAGACTGGCAGCTAGGTCTTGGGCAGGAACTGAAACCTGGACAGGAAAAGAGATTTGTGAAATTCTCCGTCTCCGGTTGTGTGTGTGTGTGTGTGTGTGTGCGTGTGCGTGTGTGTGTGTGTTTATTTTTAATCTCTGCCCTGTCTCTATGCATCCTGATTCATTCATTTCCTTTTTCCTCCTCTCCACCCTCACTTCCTTTTTTTGTATTTTTAAAAATTGTAGTAAAATATACATAACAAAATTTCTCACCTTACCCATTTTTAAGCATACAGTTAGTTCAGTGCCATTAAGTACATTCCATAGTATTACGCAACCATCGTCATCATCCATCCACAGAACTCTCCTCGTCCTGCAAAACTCAAACTCCTGTGCCCATGAAACAAGACCTCTCTGTCCTTTTCCCTCCTCACCCCAGCCCCTGGCTACCCCCATTCCACTTTTAGTCAACAAATTTGACTACTCTAGGCACCTCATATCAGTGGAATCATACAGTATTTGTCTTTTCGTGACTGGCTCATTTCACTTAGCATGTTGTTGTCAAGAACTATCTATGTTGTAGCCTGTGTCAGAATTTTCTTTCCTTTTTTAAGGCTGAATAATATTCCACTGTATGGATCTATTACATTGTGTTTATGCTTTCATCTGATGATGGACACTTGAGTTGCTTCCACTCACCCCCAGACTTTTTTTTTACCCCTCTCTGATCCTCAGGGAATAGAAAATGCCCAGCCTTCATTTTTACGTTTTACGGGTAGTGGAGCTTTAAAAAAGAGAGTACTTTGGGAGGCCCAGATAGGAGCATCACTTGAGCCTGAGAGTTTGAGACCAGCCTGGGCAACATAGTAAGACCCAGTCTCTACAAAAATCAGCTGGGCGTGGTGGTGCGCACCTCTAGTCTGAGCTACTCAGGAGGCTGAGGTGGGAGGATTGCTTGAGCCCAGGAGGCTGAGGCTGCAGTGAGCTGTGATCGCACCACTGCACTCTAGCTTGGGTGACAGGGTGAGACCCTGTCTTAAAAAAATAAAAATAAAAAATAAAAAATAAAAAAGAGACTAAATTGATTATTGTCTCTCTGGCTGTGGCCACTGTGGCCTGCCTTCCTAGCCGCCTGCCTTCTGCCTCTCTTGCCTCTCCTGAGGCTGCTGCAGGGTTGATCCCTCCTGGCCTCTTGCCCTACACTACTTCGAGGCATCCTTGTGGTTCGTTTCCTCCTCCTCTTATCACACACTTTCCTTGTTTTTCCCCATCGTTTTTTCTCCTCTGTATCCTGGTGTCAAGCTCAGTGGGTGCTCCCTGCAGGCAGGTGGAAGAAATGATGGTGCTGCAGGATGAATGAGGCTCTGGCCCTAAACTTGGCTGCTGTGGCTGCAGTGGTCCCAGCGGGGGCCTGACCAGGCCCATCTCTGCACTCGTGGACCACTTGCCTCTGTCTGGGGCTTGTGTCATTAACTGTGGCCTGCCCTTGAGTAAACGACTCTGAGGGCAGAGAAGTCCACTGAGGTGTGGTGACTGAGGCAGATCTCAATCTTTTGGAGGTTTATTCTGTCAAGGTGGAGGATGCACCAGGAAAAAGAAACACAAGTTACAGTAGGATCTGTGTCCTGTGCTTTTTCCAAAGAGGGCTTTGGGAACATCAGTATTTAAAGGGGAAAAAGCAAGCAGGAGGGAGAGAAGAAAAATAAAAGGAGGAAGGGTAGGCATTGAGGCAAGTGGTACCATTCTTGTGAGGCTCTGATTAGCACTCAGTGAATCTGCATTTTACGTGTGAAAAGAAGGAAGTTAGGGAAAGTCAATCATGGTCTTGCACTGAGTAAATCTATGTTTTACATAAGATAAAGTAAGCTTATGAAATTACAGCTGTCTGTTTGGGAACAAAAAGAAGGTCAGGTTTGCATGACTCACTTCCCAAGCTTAACTTTCTTTTCCTTTGACATAGTGAGTTTGGGGCCCTGAGGTTTTATTTTTCTTTCACGGCACAAAGATACCCAGTTGACCTTTTTGTTTCATAAGAGAATGATGCATTTTGGTTCAGTAGTGTTTACTCCAACTGCCCTACCCCTAATTTAAAAAGGGGAGGGGGTGAGAAATCAGTTCCAAATGTCCCTGTAAGTCTTGGTGTGATGCCAGCCTCTAACTGGCTGACATGAGCAGTTTTTTAAAGGGGAGACCCTCTTGATGGCTTCACGTTATCACGGGGTGGGATGGGGACAGTCACTGTTGACAGCCAGCCTGTGCCGGGTGTTTCCCAGAAGTTCTGTGGGAGATTATTCCAGCCAAGGATGGCCGTGCCCTAAGGTTAAGGAACCTGCTTGAGGTCCCAGAGCTGGAATTGAGATTGACAACCTCGAACTGGGTGACTGTAAAGCCCGGGCACCCTCTGTGCCCCCTGCCTTCTCTCAGCCACTCCCTCCAGAGGTAACCAGAGGTAATTCCCTACTGCCCAGGCAGAGGGCTGGGGCTGGAAGGGGTCTAGATGGTCACTTAGTGGTTCCCCAAGCTGAGTGCTGATCGAAATCGTCTGGGAGAACTTTAAAAAGAAAAAGAAGACTTGAATCAGTGCGTGCTGGGGTGGTGTCTACAGATGGGTATTTTCAAACATTTCCCGGGTGATTCTGATCATCAGTCCCTGCTCTGATCCTCCCTTTCATTTTCCAGCCAAGGACACTGGGGACTAGAGAGATGAGATGCCATGGCCAAGGCCACTGGGCTGTAGCCAGAGCCAGCATCAGGTCCAAAGTGCAATCTCAGTAGCCAGTTCTCCGTGCTCTGTGTTTGCTCAGACTGCCACCCCTGCTCAGCAGGGCTCTGGAACCCAAGGAAGGCCTTTGACCATAGGCTGGGCTTGCAAAACCTTGGTAGGACCTTGCCCTAGGCTGGAAACCTCAGGGCTCCAGTCAGGGCTCATCCCCAAGAAGATGCACTGCCATTCCCAAGGTATGGGAGCCTCTCCCCTGAAGGGCGCTGCCTGGAGCCACCTCTTGTTCACAGGCCCACGTTAGTCCCCCCGGGACAGGTTGCCTCTGCTCCACATGTGGTTCTGCAGATCACACCTAGGTTTGAGAAATGCAGTGACACGTGAGGTCCAAATTAAAGGTGATGGCAAGGATGGCTAAGTCCAAGAAATTGTGGCTCCTATTTAGGGGCGGTGGGCTAAGAGACAAGACACAGTACCCTTTCACCCTGGTGGGAATGAGAGACAAGACACAGTACCCTTTCACCCCGGTGGGTATTCTAAGTTGAGTTTGTTTGTTCATCATTCATTCAACAGATATTTATTGGGCTCCCAATAAATCATCTTACTGGTCCTTGGAGATCTGCTGTGAACAAGACAAACACAACCCACCTCTGTGGCCTGCACAACCCTGGAAGGTCACACACTAGAACCCTATCACTTGGCCTCTCCATGAATCCCATCATGTAGCCCCTCGACAGGGGACTCTTGTGTTATTACTGACAATAATGATGGTTTTAGACACGTATTATCCCATTTAATTTTCCCAACCTTTCTCTCAAGTGGGGAAACTCAAACTTAGAGAGTTTAATGACCTTGCCCAGGGTCACACCATGAGTGATGGAATCTGAATTCAGCCCCAGTTCTCTCTGATTCAAAGCTGGGGTTCTTGACAGCCACATTGTACCACCTGGTACCCTCGCTTTTTGTCAGGGGCAAGTATAAGAAGAAGCCAAGTGACATGCGAAGCTTTATTTGCTCTAAAACTTGAGCGATTTCATGTGTCCTAAAGGAGGAGTTTTGTCTCTTCCTTCCCAGCATGAGCACTTGGCATGGTGTGTACTTCATTTGGTCTGGCCAACAGGCCACTCGGGAGCTGAATGAGGGGTTGTGACCGTGACCTGGGTATTCTCTTGGTTCAGATACCTTCTTGGTTGGCACATTCACTTGCTTGTCCTTCCCTTGGTCTTTCTTGCTTATAATGTATCCCTTTTTTAATTCTTTTTTTTTTTTTTTTTTTTTTGAGACGGAGTCTCGCTGTGTCTCCCAGGCTGGAGTGCAGTGGCGTGATCTCGGCTCACTGCAAGCTCCGCCTCCCGGGTTCACGCCATTCTCCCGCCTCAGCCTCCCAAGTAGCTGAGACTACAGGCGCCCGCCACCACGCCCGGCTAGTTTTTTGTATTTTTAGTAGTGACGGGGTTTCACCGTGTTAGCCAGGATAGTCTCGATCTCCTGACCTCGTGATCCACCCGCCTCGGCCTCCCAAAGTGCTGGGATTACAGGCTTGAGCCACCGCGCCCGGCCCTTATTTTTTTTTTTTAAAGACAGGATCTTGTCTGTCACCCAGGCTAGAGTGCAGTGGCACAAACATAGCTTACTGCAGCCTCAAACTCCTGGGCTCAAGCACTTCTCCCACCTTAGCCTCCCAAATAGCCAAGACTACAGAGGTGTGCTACCATACCTGGCTAATTTCTCTTTTTTTTTGTTGAAATGAGGTCTCATTATATTGCCCAGGTTGGTCTCAAACTCTTGGCCTCAAGCGATCCTCCTGCCGTGGCCTCCCAAAGTGCCAGGATTACAGGTGTGAGCCATCACACCTAGCCTAATGTATCATCTTATTAAATCAGATCAAATCCTTTTTGAAACAACTTAAAATTGAAATCACTTTTAAAAACCAAAGGGTGCAGGGCCACCCTCCCCAGGACCCTGGGGCCCAGGTGTCTTGGCAGCTGCCTTGGACTGGGCCAGAAGTTCTTTTCACCACTCTGTGGTAGGAAAAAGGGAGCAGAGTAGCGAGTTTTCAATAAAGCTAAATATGGCCGGGTGCAGAGGCTCACGCCTGTAATCCCAGCACTTTGGGAGGCCGAGGCAAGTGGATCTCGAGGTCACGAGTTTGAGACCAGCCTGGCCAACATAGTGAAACCCCATCTCTACTAAAAATATAAAAAATTAGCTGGGCATGGTGGAGGGTGCCTGGAATCCTAGCTACTCAGGAGCTGAGGCAGGAGAATCGCTTGAACCTGGGAGGTGGAGGTTGCAGTGAGCTAAGATGGCACCACTGCGCTCCAGCCTGGGCAACAGTGTGAGACTCCGTATCAAAGAAAAAAATAAAAAATAAAGCTAAATCTAATTTAAGGTATCATTTTATAATCAGAGGTAGTCTTCCTTTTTTTTTTTTTTGAGACAGAGTTTCGCTCCGTCGCCCAGGTTGAAGTGCAGTGGCGCAGTCTCGGCTCATTGCAAGCTCTGCCTCCCGGGTTCATGCCATTCTCCTGCCTCAGCCTCCCGACTACAGGTGCCCACCACCATGCCCAGCTAATTTTTTTTTTTTTTTTTTGTATTTTTAGTAGAGACGGGGTTTCACCGTGTTAGCCAGGATGGTCTCGATCTCCTGACCTTGTGATCCACCTGCCTCGGCCTCCCAAAGTGCTGGGATTACAGGCGTGAGCCACCGGGCCCGGCCCCTTTCTTTTTTTCAAGCATTAAAAATGCCCTTTTAGGAAATGATGTTTGCGGTAGAGGGTGGTGGTGATTGTTGCTTATATTGTTATTGTTTTTGTGTCCTTTCTGGGCAAAATAAAAAGTTGGCCTTGGTGTGTCCATTTCCTTTGTGGTTTTAATAGCTGGTGAAATCTGAACTCTGAAAATGACCACTAATTCAGGTGATTGGTTTTCACTGTTCCTCCGAGCTCTGGGGTACCTGGGGCTCTCTGTCCTGGGTAGTGACAGGGAGCCCCAGAGAGTCCTTTGCCCATCTTCAATCAGAGACGCCCTCCTTTTTTATATATAGGATTAGATTTTTTGTATGATTTTGTTTGGAGATAAAAGGATACCCCTGCCAAAAGTTGAAAAGCTTCTCCTCTAGGATGTGTGTGTAGGGGGGGAGTGGGGAGGGAAGGAGTGGGGGAGGGAGGGAGGAAGGAAGGGTGGGAGGAAGGAAAGGAGGGAGGCAGGAAAGAAGGAAGGGAGGAAGGGAGGGAGGGAGGAAGAGAGGGAGCGGGGAGGAAGAGAGGGAGGGTGGAAAAACGAAGGAAGGAATGTGGTTACTTTGGTGGGCCTGAGCCATGGTGATCTTCCACTTGGCGAGTATTTCTTACCTACTGTACTAGTCAGAGTTCTCCAGAGAAACAGATACTAGGATGTGTAAAGTCTACTTGGGTTTATAAGACCAGCCTTTGGTTGAAGACCTTCCCTAGGTCCTAGCAGACAGAAACCAGGAGAGACAGAGACGTCTATATCCGGCTACGTAGAGAGGTTATCTAACTCTCTGCCTATTCTCTGTCTATCTCTGTCTGTCTGTCTGTCTGTCTGTCTGTCTATCTATCTATCTATCTATCTATCTGTCTGTCTACCTACCTATCTAATCTCCCTACCTACCTACCTATCTAATCCACCTACCTACCTACCTACCTAATCTACCTACCTACCTACCTACCTACCTACCTACCTAGAAATCGAGAGATTTACTTTGAGGATTGGCTCACATGATTGTGGGGACTAGCAAGTCCAAAATCTGCAGGCTGTAGATTTAGGGAGAGCTGATGTTACAGTTTGAGTCTGAAGGCAGTCTGGAGGCAGAATTTCTTCCTTGAGAGAGACCCAGTTTTTTTCTCATGAGCCCTTCAGCTGATTAAATGGGGTGTATGTACCCATGGTATACAGGTTAATCTACTTTATTCAGTGTCTACTGATTTAAATGTTAATCTCATTTAGAAAATCTCTTCATACATACATCTAAACTAGTGTTAGAGCAAATATCTGGGTACTGTGGCTCATTCAGGCTGACCCATAAAATTAACCATCACACCTGTGCAAGCGCCTTTCCCTCCTGGGTGGTGTCCTAGGGATGACAGAGGAGGGGAAACCCAGGTCTCTGCTTCAAGGACACAAAATTGTGCATGCAAAAAAATTAAGAATGCTGCTCTGTCTGGAGTAGCCATTCTTTTATTCCTTTACTTTCTTAACAAACTTGCTTTCACTTAAGAAATTAAGAACAAGACCATTTATATTTAAATGCCAACTTATAAAAATGAAATGTAAAAAGGTATTTAGAGGTGACAAGGTAAGTGAGGGCTGGAGGATTCGGAGAGATTTCATGGTGTAGGGACTGAATAGAAGCTTCCAGAACACGGAGGTTTCAGATAAGTGAGGACACAGACGTCTTCACAACCAGAGTGGGCACCACAGGACAATTCTACATCTATCTAGGACTCTGAGTTTTTGAAGGGTTTCCATATGCATTGTTTGGTTTGCTGCTTGCAACAACTCTGTTATTTTAATTGAAGGTCTTAAAGCCCAGAGAAGTTAAGGGATTCCCCAGAGGCCACACAACTTGCCAGTGGCAGGGGAAGGTCTTCCTCTTCCACAGCCTTCTCTCTCTTTCTCCCTTTGTGGGGCATGATGAAATCTACATGCACACATTCATGTAGATTTCATTATGTCCATGTAGAATTCATTTTAATTTCAAACGTTTCCTTCCCAGAGAAATCCGGTGATACTATGAACATTGTTTTCTCCCTCTCTCCTTCTCCAGGTCTTATTTTCCTTCTTTACCATCCTGATTAACTCTATTTTTTGTTTGTTTTCTCTTCTTGCCTACTCCCAGACACGAATGCAGAGTTTGAGTCCAGATCCCAAAGCCCGGTACACAAGTATCTACGGAGCCCTCCAGAAAATCATGCGGACTGAAGGCTTCTGGAGGCCCTTGCGGGGCGTCAACGTCATGGTCATGGGTGCAGGACCGGCCCACGCCATGTATTTTGCCTGCTATGAAAACATGAAAAGGACTTTAAATGACGTTTTCCACCACCAAGGAAACAGCCACCTAGCCAACGGTATTTTGAAAGCGTTTGTCTGGAGTTAGAAAGTTCTCTTCTTCAACACGTCCCTCCCCAGGGTGTTCCTCCTTGTGACCCAGCCGCCTCGACTTCGGCCCGCTTGCTCATGAATAAAGAACTCAGAGTTGTGTGTGCAACGCACACCCAGACACACGCACACACACGCGCGCGCGCACACACATGCTTTTTTCTGTTCCCCTCCGCTTTCTGAAGCCTGGGGAGAAATCAGTGACAGAGGGGGTTTTGGTTTTATTGTTATGTGGGTTTTCTTTTTTTGTTGTTTTTTTGTTTTGTTTTGTTTTTAAACATTCAAAAGCAATTAATGATCAGACATAGGAGAAACCCTGAATAGAAACAAAACTTTTGAATGCTGGATTCAAAAAAAAAAAAAATTATCTGGACAGCTTCTTTGAGACTATTTAAAAACTGGTACAACAGGTCTCTACAACGCCAAGATCTAACTAAGCTTTAAAAGGTCAAGAAGTTTTTTGGCTGACAAAGGACTCGCAACGCAGAAGGCCTTTCCCACCTTAAGCTTCCGGGGATTTGCGAATTTTACCCCCATTCTCTTCTGTTTGTCTGAGTCTCGTCTCTCTGCAAGCAAGGGCTGAAATCATTTTGTTTGGTTGTTTTGAGGGAGAGAGGCGGGGTGGGGGGTGCAAATCTGTCAGCAGCTCTTACATAAGGCATGTTTTATTGGGGAGGGCTGAGCTTTTATTTTCCTCTCTCTGGTGGGGTTGGCTTTTGTTGTTTTCTGTTTGGGTTTGGAATGGAAATATGGATAGCAGCATAAAGTACCTTTATTTTGACAAAATTCATTTTTTTCAACAATGGAGACATAGATATGACCAGCAATAACTTCTCCCCCTCTCTTTTTACTCTGCTCAAAAAGCATCTCTCCTCCCATTAGCCAACCTTGGTCATAAGCGTGCCTGGCTGATTTGCAGATACTTGTTTTGCTTTGTAAAAATTGGCCATTAGTGCATTTATTGAGACAGTCACTAAAGAGCCATGCCCTGACCTACCCCTGATTCTATGACATTGGGGCCCTTTTGCTGAAACTGCCTTCTGTAAGGGTTTCTCTCCTTGAAAGAGATTTGACGGAATCCATTTGATGCCAAGTGCTGCCCTGCGCTGTTTCTGCAACGTGTGGTGTATGCTGTGGTGATCTGGCTAGGAATGATTATAAGTGTGTGTGTGGTGGGGGAGTGGGTATTACATGCATTGCTCAAGAGTCATCCTGGTGTTCCTCATTCCTCCCACCTTCCTGTGGTCATTTTAATTACGGGGCAGTGTCACCGCAAAGGGAGGAAACTCAAAGCCAAAAGCAAAATTTCAGGCCTGATTCTGGCTTTTGAGGTTCCTGGTTCTTGAAGCCAGGCCTGACCTGACTCTCAGATAGGGTCAGTCCCATTGCTTTGCAGACCGACCCTGGAAGTCTACCAAATGCAGATTCTCCTGATTTCCACTTCTCTTGTCCAGTTTTCTTCTTCTTTTTTTTTTTTTAAAAGCCTGGATTTTAACCAGATTTGCTTTTTTCCCCCTTCTCAGCTGTATATATGATATTATCTCCTTTCAGGGCCCCAGCTTAAGGGCAAAGTGAGTTAATGTGTAGACAAAGGCAAGGGACAAGAGAGAGTTAACATCTAGACAGTGGAAAAAGCCGTGATGTGTGGTTTCTGGGAACCACTAACACTTGCAGTTTTCGCTTTTTCCCAGGGTTGACTACAAGAAAGAAAACGAGGTTTTTGCAAGATTAAAATGTGGGTGAATGTGCCTAAATTAACCACCCCCATTTTTATTATATTTCCACCATCACTTTAGGGTTTTAAGAGTCAATGCTCACCTGGGTGGAGCTGGTAGTACATTTTGCTTCTTAGAAAGCTAAGTCCTGGGTTCCGTCTGATTTTAGGTTCCGGGAACTTCCTGAGAACACCCGATCGCAGAGGGTAATTTTCTGGAGTTTGTTTTGCAGGGATAGCTGGGAGTATGGCCACCCTGCTCCACGATGCGGTAATGAATCCAGCAGAAGGTAATGTCATGGTCCCAGGGAGGGGGGCAGTAGGGGATGCGCAAAGGGGCACAAAAAATGGTGGGGGAGTGGAGAGGACTGAAGGTGGGCAGGGAGGCTCCTAGTCTCCAGTCAGAGCAGACAGGAGAATTGAATTTTTTACTGCGTTATCAAAGGCCTCAAGAAGGGACACGAACATTTGAGTTTTATGGTATTCCTGTGCTCAGAGCTACTCAAAGTGTGTTCTACAGACCAGCAGCATCAGACCTCTTGAGGGTGTTGGAAATGCTAATTCTGAGGCTGGGTGCAGTGGCTCATGCCTGTAATCCCAGCACTTTGGGAGGTCAAGGTGGGCAGATCACTTGAGGTCAGGAGTTCGAGACCAGCCTGGCCAACATGGAGAAACCCCGTCTCTACTAAAAATACAAAAATTAGCCAAGTGTGGTGTGTGCACCTGTAATCTCAGCTACTGGGGTGGCCGAGGCAGGAGAATCGCTTGAACTCAGCAGGCAGAGGTTGCAGTGCGCCGAGAGCACTCCACTGTACTCCAGCCTGGGTGACAGAGCCAGACCCCATCTCAAAAGGAAAAAAAAAAAAAAAAAAAAGAAATGCTAATTCTGGCTGGCATGGTGGTTTAAAACTAATCCCAGCACTTTGAGAGGCCAAGGCAGGCAGATCTCTTGAACCCAGGAGTTCAAGACCAGCGTGGGCAGCATAATGAGACCCTGTCTCTACGAAAAATACAAAAATTAGCCAGGTGTGGTGGTGTGTGCCTGTAGTCCCAGCTGTTTGGGAGGCTGAGGCGGAAGAATTGCTTGAGTCTGGGAGGTTGAGGCTGCAGTGAGTCCATGATTGCACCACTGCACTCATCCAGGATGACAGAGCAAGACTGTGCCTCAAAACAAAAAAAAAAAACAAATGCTAATTCTCAGGCTCTACACAGCGCCTACTGGATCAGAATCCCTGGAGCTAGGTACCAGAATCTGTTTCCTGGTGACTCTGTTGCATGCTTTTGCACTATTCTAAAACCTATGTGTGCATACACACACACACACACACTCTCTTAGCCCTTTTTAACACTTATTGATCCTAGACAAATGTATGGGGAACCCATCAGAGGCTATTAGGGCTAGTGTTCAATTTGACTGTTTTTAATATGAAAGATTATGGATTACATTTCAAACAGATGCGAACGTGGAGAGAATAGTATGATGAACCCTAATGTGTCCATCACCGTGCTTCAGAAATTAACATTGGGTCATTTTGTTTTAGCCATCTCTTTCCACATTATCTTCTTTTTGTTCTTTTATATTTTGGGGGTATTATGAAGCGAGCCTCAGCTGGGCAGACCAGAGTCTGTTCCCTTTTTATATATCCTGCTGTCTTAGCCAGCTCGGGTCTGAATAGTGACCATGTTTTGGGCCTGGCACCGGGCAGACCTTCCGCTGGGTCATTCTCTACCTGGTGATGGCTTTGGGTGAGCTGTGGAGCTCTTTTCACCTTTTTGCCTCATCTGAAAATAGTTTCTGGCCAGAAGGGAGAATTGGAGAGAAAAGTTTCAACATTTTAAGTCTTATGCTATAAGTTTGCCTATCTTTTGTCTTTTAAGGTGAAGCTATTAAATTTGCTCTCAGCTACCCGCCATGTCCTAGCAGATAGAGGACTTGGTCTGACCTTCAGAGTTGTGATGGGGCAGGTTGGGAGGTGGGCGGGGAGTCTCCGTGGTCTGGGTACTGAGGTTGAGCCAATGGGCAGGTGAAGAAAATCACCTTCTCCATTCCCATTGATTTCTTTATCGTGTGCTGCACGAGGCATGCTGGAGGGACACACACCTTTCTTTTCCCCTTTTTATTTACAAAGTAGACAGCTGAGAAAGACAGCTCGTGTTCTGTTTTGTTCTATACACATTATCTTTCTCAAGAGATGGGATGCCCTTAAGTAAACTGACCTGCCTTCATGGCTCATCCTGTAATGAATGTGTTCAAGACAGAGTGTTTTCGGGGCAGGACAGAGGCATTCTTAGGTAAGCGGCGGTGGGGGGAGGAGACCCTTCCAGGAAGTAGTTCAATGAAAAACCTAAAAATGCCCAAATCAATATTCGCTTACATATTGTATATATTGGGCTGCTTTTTAGGGCAGTTCATTCAGGGACCCGGTCAGTAAACAGGTAGTTAACTTAGTGTAACCAAGCAAGGGTTTTGTTTATCTTTTTTAAAGGAGAAAAAAGTGAGGTTCAAACTGTCTCTTTCTCCTTGTCATAACTATTGATTTACAGTCTTTATTTCTTTAAAAGTAAAGAAAAGCACATTGTGTGTATTTATTTGGCAATACATGAGGCCATTAAAACCCTGAGCCTAAGGTACCACAGTTAGTCTCATTTGCCTCTTGTCCTGTGAACTCCAGTTAGAATGTCATTGAACTTGGGCAGACATAATTCTAGTGTGTTTCAAATGCACTGTGTCACAGAAGCTAGAATTACCGTTAGAGGCACAAACCCTTGTGAATACACGAGGGGACACGCTTCCAGCAGATGTGTTGGGGAAGGAGGAGGGCAGGGGGTAGGGGACAGGGTTCAGCTTTGTGGTGGGTCCTGAGGGTTCCTACCAGGGGCAGCCAGGATCTGGGAAATAGATCAACGACTCTAGTCTGAAGTGGCTGCCTGGTTTGAGGGCTGCCTTCAGCAAGATTCAGGCAGGAGAAAC
This sequence comes from Macaca nemestrina, assembly GCF_043159975.1. Taxonomy (NCBI): domain Eukaryota; kingdom Metazoa; phylum Chordata; class Mammalia; order Primates; family Cercopithecidae; genus Macaca; species Macaca nemestrina. The sequence continues at coordinate 130,917,858 of NC_092132.1, read as the reverse complement.
TTAAGGAAATAGCCACCTTCCAGGCATGAGTCCTGGAAATAGAAATGGATTGTAACCCAGGACTGCCAGGGGCTGGCCCTCCGCGGCTGCTCAGACTAGGGCTGTGTGTGCTGGCTCTCGCCTGTTTCCGGTGTCTAACTGGCTTGTTTCTCTTTATGGCTTGGCTTCATTCCGACCTGGGGTGGGGCCACCTCCAACCCACTGCCCACTGGCTGTCCGTCTGGCCTGCCCCGCGGTTCCAACCACAGTGGTGAAGCAGCGCTTGCAGATGTACAACTCGCAGCACCGGTCAGCTCTCAGCTGCATCCGGACAGTGTGGAGGACCGAGGGGTTGGGGGCCTTCTACCGGAGCTACACCACGCAGCTGACCATGAACATCCCCTTCCAGTCCATCCACTTCATCACCTACGAGTTCCTGCAGGAGCAGGTCAACCCCCACCGGACCTACAACCCGCAGTCCCACATCATCTCAGGCGGGCTGGCCGGGGCCCTCGCCGCGGCCGCCACGACCCCCCTGGACGTCTGTAAGACCCTTCTCAACACTCAGGAGAACGTGGCCCTCTCGCTGGCCAACATCAGCGGCCGGCTGTCGGGCATGGCCAATGCCTTCCGGACGGTGTACCAGCTCAACGGCCTGGCCGGCTACTTCAAAGGCATCCAGGCGCGTGTGGTCTACCAGATGCCCTCCACCGCCATTTCTTGGTCTGTCTATGAGTTCTTCAAGTACTTCCTCACCAAGCGCCAGCTGGAAAATCGAGCTCCATACTAAAGGAACAGGCTGTGGGAAGGGATCATAGAATCTTTTCTTCTTAAAGTCATTCTCTGCCTGCATCCAGCCCCTTGCCCTCTCTTCACAGCTAGATCATTTTTTTTTTTTTCGCAGGGTGCTGCCTATGGGCCCTCTGCTCCCCAATGCCTTACAGAGAGGAGGGGACGGGACAGCCGCTCACCGGAAGGCTGTCTGCAGGGACATCCGAGGCGGTGGTGGACAGGAAAGACTTTGGAAGGGGAGCGAGAAATTGCTTTTTCTCTTCCTCCCCGGGCAGAATGTAGCTTTTCTGCTTCACTGTGGCAGCCTCCTCCCTGGATCCTTAGATCCCAGAGGAGGGAAGAAAATTTGCAGTGACTGAAAACAGTAAACAAAAAAAATTTTTTATGTATATAAAAGTTCCATTACACAGTACAAAATAGATGGATAATGTTTATCCTTTATTTTTCTATGTAGAAGTTTTTGAATTTGTGTGTGTGCTTGTGCGTGTCTACACCTAGTATTGCAGCTGGGACTCTCCAGCTGTTTTTGTTGTTCTTGTTTTGTTTTTAAATGAGAGGGTTGAATTCTTCCATCAGGTGAACGAAAAAGGCACCAAAGTAATAAATCACTGAATGTGACCTGCAGCTGTGTTTAGCCCCGCCAGATGGAAGTTTCACTTGAATGTAAAATAATAAAGTTTATATTTTGAATTTCTCTTTTCATGGGGGAAAAAAGGTACGTTTAAAAAAATCAAAATAATGATATGTCACTTGCAGCTACCTTTTTTTTTTTCTTTTAAATTCAATCAGCCACCTTCATGTGCCTTTTTCCTTTGTCTTTCCCCAAAATTTCAGGACCAGAGATCTGGCCCTGGCCCATTTTCTCTTGCTGTGTATACACCTGCATACATGCCGGGTGGCAGGATCTCGCCCGCTGGAGGGTGGTGGAGCCCAGCAGAATTAGGGTGACTGGACATAAACCTGCTGAGACCGCTTCCTCCCCTTGTGAGTGATGTGAATGCCTGCCTTCCCAGGCCAGCACTTAGAAGCCCTTGATAGGCAGCATTTGGCGGCTTGTGGTGCAGGTGTTTGGGGTAAATCCTGCCTTCATCTTAGGACTTATTTCTGCATCAGCCTTTTAACTCAGTCACTTCAGGTAACGTGATCTGTGTGTGTTTTGACTGAATCTCATCTCCTGTGTTTCCCTGTGCAGTCTAGGGAAACATGTCTCTGGTCTTTGTCTGTCCCCCTGTCTTGTCCCAACCATTAATTCCAATGTCACAGCTTCTCATCGCATGTGACAAGAGCCAGGCCTATCTGCTAGGCCCCTGTGGCTGAGGTCTCACCTGGACCCTCATGCCCGAGTCAGAAGACCTCTCTCCAGAAGCCATTCTGCATCCTCGTCCGCTCTGTGTCACCCGAGAACACAGGCCTCGCAGCCTCGCTTTCTGAAATGGTGTGTGCCGAGTCAGATTGCCGCCCAGAGAAAATACAAGCCCGTTTTCCCTAGCTGTGCCATTTGTTGCTCTGCCAGGCTGCCGTGCAAGGGGATACTGATGAGACGAGCTGCACTGTCTCCGATTTGGAGCCCGCACCAGAGCTTGTCTTTGAAAATGAGCAGGAAGCTCATGTGTGTTTGCATTTCAGTGAGCCGGGTCCTGACCTGCCGCCACCCACCACGGTCAGTGTGGTGCATCTCACTGAGGAGGTGCAGGCCTGGATTCTTTTGAGTGGTGCTGCTGCCTAGGAAGTAACTGCCTAGGAAGTAACGTGGAGAATTTCCATCTTGGGACCATGCACACAGTGCCTTGGGGAGTAGATTTTGCCCTAATAGCGATGAGGAATTTTATCAGTCAGTTGACTGACTTTTTCAGATCAGGGATGGGAAAGAGCCAAACTGGGTACCTCCCAGGTGTGCCCCATCAACACTCCCTTGCAACTGGGTTGTGGGGCTTGGCTGTTGTCCGGGCCCATTTGGGGGTTAACACCTCCTCTCTGCTCTGCCCCCTATACCCCAAAACCAGTTGCAGCCTCAGTCCACATGAGGATGCAGAAAACCGTGGAGTCCACGATGCTTCTGAAAATGTTTACATCTGCGCTTTCAACCTGCCTTGGGCTCGTGTTAAATGGTGTTAAATTCTGCAAATGGAGGGGAAAAAATCAAATTCTAAATTTCAAAGTGGAATTTAAAGCAAATTATAAAAAGTTTATCCCACCACCTCTTTTGGTCCACTTAAGATATGCCACACTGAAGCAAGGTATTTCCTACTGGATTTTGGTTTCACTGGTGTTCAGAAAAGAAACTTGATTTCTCTAGGAGCACTCCTTTGGTTAGGGGGATGCAAGAAGGAGAGGTGAAGGCCGGGTGCAGTGGCTCACGCCTGTAATCCCAGCACTTTGGGGAGGCCGAGGCAGGCGGATCACTTGAGGCCAGCAGTTTGAGACCAGCCTGGCCAACATGGTGAAACCTCATCTGTACTAAAAATACAAAAATACAAAAAATTAGCTGGGCATGGTGGCAGGCATCTGTAATCCCAGTTACTCGGGAGACTGAGGCAGGAGAATTGCTTGAACCCAGGAGCTGGAGGTTGCAGTGAGCTGAGATTGTGCCACTGCACTTCAGCCTGGGCGACAGAGTGAGACTCTGTCTCAAAAAAATAAATGAATAAATTTTAAAAAAAATAGAAGAAAAGGCGAAAACCGGAACCTGGAGCTCTGTGGGCCCCGGTTGCAGGCCCTGGTTGCAGGCCCCTCCCTGTGTGATGAGGGATGGGTCAGCTGGGGGAACCACATGGCCAGCCTGCATGCCTGGTCATCAGGAGGTTGAGGAAAGCCTTGAAAGTTGTGAAGCACTAAGCAGATACAAGTGTTCATTAATTTTGTAGAAATGAACTTTCCTCTCTGGCCTTTATCTCCAAAGTCGGTATTGTTGCCCCGTGCAGACTGCAGTTTGGTTTTTGATTGTGACTTTGACATTGCAAAGTGTGAAATAGTAAGTGGTCTCCCCACCCCGCCATCCCACCCTGGTGACCAGCTCAGTATAATCATGGCACGTACTCAGTCATTGGTGTCTTTGGAGTGACCTCTGCAGCCAGTCAGTGTCACCTGGGTACAGCACCCGTACTTTTATGTGGTGTGTGTGTGAGTAGCTCTTCTGCCCAAATCATGATTTGAGGTTCAACTACCTGTAGATTAAAGCTTTATACAATAAACTGATTTTTTCCAGATGGGTGAAATCGTTCCCCTTGATATGTTTTCTTAACTTTGCATTGAATCTATTTACTGGGTTACTTTCTATGTGTAGTTTGTTTTTTTCAGTTTTTTTCTTTTAAAATGCTCATGTCTTATTCTAAGCATCTTCCTCTAAAGTCTCCATAAAGCTGCATCTCCAACACATTGTTATGCCAGTAAGGTTTTATTTAACTTTATTTAAGGATGATTGTGTCTTCGAATGACAAATGTACTGCTGCTTGCTCCCTGCAAGACGCACAATGTATGTTTTTAAGGGTGAGCAAGTGTTATTTCTTAAATTTCTCAAATGCCTGTAGTAACTATTGTTTCTGCCTCTCAATTGTTGCCAGCTCTTTGAAGAAGGGGAGAATTGTGTGTTTTTGTGTGGGGATGTTTCTGATATGCTGCTACAGTTGCAACACTGGAGCTAGAGAAAATAAAGTACTGATCTTCGAAGTGTTGTGGGCTCTGTGGTGGGAATCCTGAAATGAGAGGGGAGTGGACGGCAAGAGGGGATGTCCTTCACGGGGTCTATGCCTGTTCCTCTTGAGCACTAAGGACCAAGGTCTGCAGCTTTGGTAGGAACTGCCCCTGCAACCCACGTTTCCTCAGGGCAAGCAGATTGATGGTGGTGTTTGTGTTGTCTTGCTGGGCAGGAGCGGGAGCCCTCCCACTGGCGTGGCTCACCATGCTGGGGAGGGTGGCAACTTTCTTTCTCATTGTGAGAGCCTGGATGTGGCAGGCTGCAAGTGGTTCTTTGGAACATGCTGTGCTCATGCCTATTTTCTCTGTCTTAAACCTCAGCTTAAGCCAGAGAACGTGACCTCTTTTGGAGGTGGGAGGAGGGAAGGTTTGGACCCCCTTGAGAAGCCAGGGATGACTCTGACTCTTCCCACAATTTTGAAAGTCTGAGCACCCACCTTCAGTATGACCACTGGAGCCCTTGGCCTGCCAGAATGCAGGGTCAGAATTGAGGTCAGGCCTGAGAACTGGCCAATGCAGGGGTGCCCAGAGGTGGGAAGCGGTGATGGTTAGTGGATGGTGAGCACTGGGATAAACTCCCTGTTTTGTAATTTACCTATGGCCAATGCTGTGCTACTCCAACTTGTGGTTGCTTCCCATCCTCTGGGGTGGGCGGCACAGATGATCTGCTTCCAGTAGATACGGATTCATTCAACAGATATCCTCCCTTTCCCTCCACCACAGAATCAATCAGCCAACAAATTGGCTGTGCCTCCCGTGAGCAAAGCCTCATGCAGGTGCTGGGGACAGAGTGAAGTGTAAGATGTGGTCCCTGTCCTCGAAGGCCTTACAGCCTAGTAGAAGAGTACAAGGGGAGATGCAAACTCCTTAAGACAATCAGATCTTGACCTACCAACATGGTAGCAAAGTCAGCCATGGAAGCAAAACAGTAGCTTTGTGCCCATTAGACCAAGCTCCATGAGACAGTGGCCTTGTCTGTCTGATTTGCTTCTTTATCCCCAGCCAGTGGTGTGCTGGTGCTGGCACTGCACCAGCTCTCTAGGTTGTACAGCGCACATTCCTTCCCAGCTTCACATTCCATATTACCACGTTGGTAGCTTGAAATCGGCAACAGTGGGAATATTTACACCACAGAAATTGTCAAACGCTGCTTATCAAGGCCTTTGCTTTTCTAAGGGCTAGTTTACCAGCATACCACTGCTGGTACATAGCACAGTGCTTGGTATGTGCTAGGTGTCTGGTGAAGATTTGCTGAGAGGAAGATAAGAAAAGTAGAACCCAGCATCAACCTGGGGGGCCCTTCTGTGGTGCCCCTCTTAGTTTGCCACCTGCCTCCTCATGGGGGCATCTTTCTATCAGGAGCCCTCTCCAGCATGACCACATTCAAATTCCAGCCCTAAAAAGACCACGCAAGGAAGGTATACCCTTTCCTCTGGGGACAAGGTCTCCTTACTGAGTCCCATGTTTTCTAGTTTTCAGCGACCTCTTCCAGGAGAGACCTCTGCTCCTATCCAAGGAGGGGCCTTAGTGTGACAAACATCTCAGAGAAGAAGTAATGAGCCTAGTCTTGTACAAGAGAGACACACAGCCAACTGGGCAGATGTGGAGGTGGGTTATGATTGCTTGCAAGGGAACAAAGCATTGCGTCTGGTCTAAGTCTGAACGCAGTGAGTGGCCTAAGAGAAATAAGAGCAATTAGGGAGAAAAGAGCTTGGTTTGCATCCATAAGGGCTTTGTAGGAGACACCCTCATGGTAAGTAAGCTGCACATAAGAGCTTTGACTGCCATTGTAAGAAGTTTGACCTTTAAGCAGTAGGTAATGGGGAGTCACCAAGAGTCTTTGAGCAGGGGACACCATGATTGGAGCTTGGTTCTAGGGAAACTCATCTGGCTAAAGTGTACAGGACTGAGTTAAGAACAAATATGGAGGGCACCAGGAGATGGTCAGTTCTGTGTCACAGTGAAATTGTCCAGAAGAGGGATGACTAAGAGAAAGGTGAGGAAGACTGTAATAGAATGAGTGGGACTGGATCGATGAGAGTGTAGAGGTGAAATCAACAGAGGCCTGGGGGTGCAGGACTCTAGGTCATGCTGGGAACAGGCTGGGCTGTCTGAGAGGAGTAGGAAGACCTGGCGGAGAGGACTAATACATGGCAGAGAAGATCCCTCATCTCAAGTCCATGGGTCTCTCCTTAGTCCTCCTCCTCTTTGGGGATGTAAAACTCATCTCAAGTCCATGGGTTTTCTCCTTAGTCCTGCTCCTTCTTGGCGTAGATGCCTGGTCTCCAAGTCCATGAGTCTGTCTTTAGTCCTCCTCCTCCTTAGGCATAGACGCCACATCTCTAAGTTCATGGGTCCCTCCCTAGTCTTTCTCCTTGAGCATGCACAACACCTGAGGGTTCTCTTTTTAGCTCCCCAACTTGACTTCCATTTCCCTGCTTCCTCCTGATCTCCCACCTCTGTGAGTACCTTCTCTGGCCCCTCACCAGCTTCAGCTCCTTTCTGGGCCACCTAAGTGTGGCTGCTTGGAAAGGTTCTGCTGCTGGGGATCCTGTCTCTGCACACCCCCTTGGTGCTGATCTGCCCTCCTCTGGGAAGATAATTCTTAGATGTGGGGCTGTAGCACCCCGATTCTTCTCCTGAACTCCAGATTTAAATGTCTAGTGGCCTGCTGGAGATCTCTTGGATCTCAACTTGTCCCCCATTCTCAAGAGACTGTCCCCCCTTGCTGCCAGAGGCTCACCATGTTACTCAGTTGCTCAAGACCTTCAAGGGCTCCTCATTGCTGATTGAATTTAATAGGCTTTCCTGCATATGGCAGTTCCCAGTTTAGCTTCGTGTTTAAGGTAATGACCAGAGAAAAACAGAATAGGTCAGCAGGATGGTTGTGTAAGACCCTGAGGTCTTAATCTCCTTAACAGGCTGGTGCTGTGCTCTTTCCAGAACTTTCTTCCCATTGGAATGTCTTCCTCCCTCTCCTGCCACCTCCTCTCTGCTCATTCAAGTCCCATTTTTCAGGCTGCCTTGAAGATAGCATTTACTACCTCATTGTGGAGCTCCTACTAATTTGCCCATCTATGTGATCTCTCTCTCCTCTTTGTCAGTATCTACAGCCTCTTTGACAAACCTCCAACCTTCCATGGCTGATCTCACTTTGTGTTTTTGTTGCCTTCTGCCCAGAATTATGTGCCCAGTGAGGGCAGAGACTGATTTATTCACTCCTGTTTTCTCCATAGCCCTCCAGCCTACTGTTTCCCACATTCTGTATAAGAGTGACAGTCATTGTTCATTATATGTAACAAACTTTTGACATCCTGTTGAGTTTGAAACTGCTGTGGACATCCAGATGGAGACCCCCAGAGGGAAATGCAATATTGGTGGTCAGGAGAAAGACTGGAACTGGAACAAAGGACCTGGTAGATAGGCCAAGGGATGTAATGGCCAAAGCTATGGGCAGAGGAGAGTCCCTAGGGAGAAAAAGAATATTATGGAAGGCTTACATGTAATATCGAAGAGAGAAATGGGAACCAGGAGAGGCTGGAGTGGTCAGAGAGTTATGAAGTAACCAAGAGCTCTGTGAGGCTTTTACAAAGGAGGGGTAGTCATCAGTTCTACAAGTTTAGGTGTGAAATATAAGCAACTAAAGCCATTTAAACAACAACAGCAACAACAACAACAACAACAACAACAACAACGACCCTACTTTGTCTCTCCTTGCTCTTGTCTTCTTTGTTCCTGGTTTGTTTTTCCCTACCCTTACTCTCTTGCCTTTTTGGATTCCCCTTTAAATGTCACCTTCACCAAGTTCAGCTGCTTCCACCCCTGCCCCTCCCCTGACCCCCTGCACCTAGCACCATTCCTACTGTATCTAGCATAATATTTCAGAGGCTACCTAAAGGCAATAATTAGACAAACACTCAAAACTGCACATCCCAGGCTTGTTCATGAAAGTGAAAAGCTGGAAAACTAGATATCTATCAAGAAGTGAAATGATTTATAGACCATCCTGGCTGTCCTGGTATTTTTGTAGAAAAGAAATTTCATTAAGGGTTCCCAGCAGTCTTGGAATCTGTATTCCCAATACATTTATCAAATTTAGGATGCTTCTGAGCTTCCCCATTTCTCTGGCCTTGTCTCCTAAAGGTAATGTTACTTTGGTAAACACGTGACCTCTCTTTTGTGAAGCCACGGATATAACAATTCTAGACTTCCAGGTTCCTGTTGCCATATTTTCTCTAAGAAGCTCTTCTTTGCTTATGCTCATATTTACCTATGGTAGCTTTGATGTTTCATTTTCCATAGTAAGTGAGACTCTGGGCAGAGCCCCCAGCACTACTGCTAAGAGGACACGAGGGCCACTTTAGCAGAGACAGACAGCCCAACCCCTGTCCACTGTCATCAGAAACTCGTCTGTGACAAGAAAAAGTATAAATCAAAATCATACCAGCGATGTTTTAGTCTTCAACCTGAGGCAGTTGAAGCTTGGGTATCGCCTTGAAGTCCTTGTGTATTGTGTATTGTTGTCGAGTACTCTCGACAATAATACAACAAGTCCTTGAAGTATTGTATATTGTTGTCAAGTACTCTCAGTGTTGAAAGGGCACCCGACTGCAACCTCATGAAGCCCAGAGCTACAGAAAGAGGGATTGTGGACGTCTGACTTCTTCATTATTGTCATGCTGGCCCTTGGGGTGGCTGCCTTTAAGGGAAGAGGGGGTTTAAAAAGAACAAAGAGAGATATGTACCAGGGGTGTTTGTCCTCATCAGTATGTGAGTTCGTGGAAAGAGTTCTTGCTGCTTGCTGAACAGTGAAAATATTCTCTTGATGGACACCTTTAGCTTGGGTTGACAGGTGACAAATATGTATCCCAAGATTTCTATGTTGAGCCTAATGCAACTAGCTGGTGAAATATACCAGCACATCCTCAATCTTTCCCCGATTGTGTCTGCATAAAGTTTAGAATAAATATAATGTGTGTATTAGTTCATTCTTGCACTGCTATAAAGAAATACCTGAGACTGGTAACTTATAAAGAAAAGAGGTTTAATTGGCTCACAGTTCCACAGGCTGTACAGGAAGCATAGCCAGGGAGGCCTCAGGAAAGCTATAATTATGGCAAAAGGTGAAGGGGAAACAGGCTTGTCTTACATGGCCAGAGCAGGTGGAAGAAAGAACGAGGTGGGAGGCACTACGCACTTTTAATCAACCAGATCTCGTGATATCTCACTATCATGAGAACAGCACCAAAAGGGAAATCTTCCCCTATGATCCAGTCATCTACCACCAGGCCCCACTTCCAACATTGAGGATTACAATTTGACATGATATTTGGATGGGAACACAAATCCAAACCAAGTCTTTTTTTTTTCTCTTTTTTGTTGTTTTTGAGATGGAGTCTCACTCTGTTGCCTAGGCGGGAGTACAGTGGCATGATCTCGGCTCACTGCAACCTCTGCCTCCCAGGTTCAAGCGATTCTTCTGCCTCAGCCTCCCAAGTAGCTGGGACTACAGGTATGTGCCACCATGCCCGGCTAATTTTTGTATTTTTAGTAGAGACGGGGTTTCACCGTGTTGGTCAGGTTGCTCTGGAACTCCTGACCTCAAATGATCCTCCCGCCTCAGCCTCCCAAAGTGCTGGGATTACAGGTATGAGCCACCCCACCCAGTCCCAAATCATATCAATGAGCAAATTTTAATGTTAATAATTATGGATATTCGTAATGTCTTCTGTCTGTAGCTCTGGGCTTCATGAGACTTCAATGGGTGCTGCTTTCTATTAGCACTGTCAACATTAAGAGTCCTTGACCGCAGCAGAAAAACCTGAGGACTCAAGGCCAATGCCCAAGCTTCAGCGGCTTTGGTCTAAGACTACAAAAACATCACCAGCCTGGAAACTGGTAATACCTACGTGCTAGGAGCTTCCTTGGGATTTTGTGTAGTCTCTAGCACATCCAGTGATCCATTCAGGGTTTCATGTATATCCATAACAACGGAACTCCATGGTCATTTCACAATTTTTAGGTAGGGTCCAAGGTCTGAGGGGAAATTGTCCTGCATGAATCCCTCTCACATTTCCCCTCAAGCTCACAAATGAGTAAAATCTGGATAAATTACACACGAAGGCGGTCATGATTAATGAGACTGAGAGGCAGTCACAGTGGGAAGAGCAGCCAGGAGAAAAGAATGTTCTAGATGGAAAGAATGAACCAAACCCTGGGCCTATTATTCATCATGGTAGAAAAAATTCCTTTACACAGAATGGAACATGAAGTTCTAAGCCTCCTAGTGTTCCAACGAGCTTGGGTTGCCAAGAGCAGTCATTTAACAAATATCCTTAGACTCCTACTGTCACACTTAATCTGATCCAGCTTCCTATTTTGAAGAGATGATTTTTGCTGATTTTGACTTCCATCAAAATCTTTGTTTCTTGATGCTCTCTTGAATGTCCACCTTGGCTTCTATGACTCGTTTGTTTTTAAGATCAGCAAGTTTCTCAAAGCCACATTTGAAAAGCATACAGTTACCTTTGAGAGGATTCCAATGCAAGGATAATTTTCTTATTCATTCATACAATGAAGTAATTTGTTTGCTCTGGTCCATTGTAATCATTGAGCATATAACAGATGGGTCAGTAGGTCCAGAGGCCTAGACACTAGCCCTGCAGGTCACTAAACTGGTTGAGTGATCTTGGGTGATTTTGGGTATATCACTTAATCTCTCTGGTCTGCAGTTTCCTCAGCTGCAAAATGAAAGGGTTGGGCCAGATGACGTGTAATAATAGCTCCTCTAGCTTCACTAGCCTGTAATAATGTCCACAGAGTACAGGCTCTATCTCGCCTCTAAGTCTATGATTAAAATATGATTACAAGCTTTTTAGATGAAATTAGAAGGAAATTCTCACAGGACTTTTAACTTACCCACCATAAAGAATCATTCATTATCATTTTGCTTTACTTCTTCTCACTTTCCACTTCCTAAACTACTCTACAAATAAAGACTAAAATCCAGGAACTTGATATAGGAGAATGATGGATGTGACTATTTAACGTCCTTTTCTTTAATATGTTTTTTAATTGCTACATTTCTGTGCCCTTGCAAGGAAATAATTTATTTGCCTATATGTCTATCTGAACTCTGAGTGAGTACTGTTGGTCTCTGGTGCAGTCCAAGCCCTCCAGCCCAGTGCTTGAAACAAAATGGGTCTTATTGTGTGCCAGCAGCTCATGGAATGTGATGCCCTTATTTTCCCACAGTCCTTTACTATAGGAAGGCACATTGTATATTTTCCTTTTTTTTTTTTTTTGAGACAGAATCTCGTTCTATTGCCAGGCTGGAGTGCAGTGGCGCAATCTTGGTTCACTGCAAATCTTCTGCCTCAGCCTCCTGAGTAGCTGGGACTACAGGTGCACGCCACCATGTCCAGCTAATTTTTGTATTTTTAGTAGAGACGGGGTTTCACCATGTTGGCCAGGATGGTCTCGATCTCTTGACCTCGTGATCCGACTGCCTTGGCCTCCCAAAGTGCTGGGATTACAGGCGTGAGCCACGGCGCCCGGCCTCCAAGATGTTTTTTATTGTAGGGTCTATATGTCTCAAACTTACTAAAAAAATAGACTTTATTGGCCTGCAATCTTTCTTTCCTCCTTCCCGGTTGCCCCTGGCAACTACTGATTGTTTTATTGTTTCGATTGTTTGGCCTTTTCCAGACTGTCAGGTAGTTGGAAACATACAGTATGTATGTAGCCTTTTCAGATTGGCTTAACTTAGTAACATGCATTTAAAATTCCTCCATGTCCTTTCATGGCTTGATAGCTTATTTCTTTTTGGTGTTGAATAATGTTACCTGGTCTGGATGTACTCCAGGTATTCATTCGCCTACTGAAGGACATCTTGGTTGCTTTCGAGTTTTGACAATTACAAATGAAGCTGCTATAAACATCCGTGTGTAGCTCATGTGTGACCATAGATTCTCAACTCCTTTGGGAAATACTAAGGAGGACAATTGCTGGATCATAGGTAAGAGTGTGCTTAGCTTTGTAAGAAACTGCCAGGCTGGGTACAGTGGCTCATGCATGTAATCCTAGCACTTTGGGAGGCCATGGCAGGCGAATTGCCTGAGCGCATGAGTTCGAGACGAGCCTGGGCAACATGGCCAAACCCTGTCTCTATTAAAAATATTAAAAATTAGCTGGGCATGGTGGTGCACACCTGTAATCCCAGCTACTTGGGAGACTGAAGCATGAGAATTGCTTGAACCCGGGAGGCGGGGGTTGCAGTGAGCCGAGATTGCACCACTGCACTCCAGCCTGGGTGATAGAGTGAGACTCTGTCTCAAACAAACAAAAAAAAAACAAAACCTGCCAAAACTGTCTTCCAAAATGACCGTGTCATTTTGTTTTCCCATCAACAGTGAATGGGAGTTCCTGTTGTTCCACATCCTCGCCAGCATTTCGTATCATCAGTATTCTGGATTGTGGCCATCTAATAGGTTTGTACTGGGATCTCATTATTCTATTTGTATTTCCCTGAGGACATATGATGTGCAGCGTCTGTTCATATGTGTATTTGCCACGTGTACATCTTCATCATGAGGTGTCTGCTAAAGTCTTTGGCCCATTTTTTAATTGGGTTGTTTGTTTTCTTACTGTTGAGTTTTAAAGGTTCTTTGTATATTTTGGATAGTAGTCCTTTATCAAATATGTTTTTGCAAATATTTTCTCCCAGTCTATGGCTTGGTTTTCATTCTCTTAACAGTGTCTTTTTCAGAACAGAAATTTTTATTTTAATAAAGTCCAGCTTATCATTTCTTTCTTGGATCCTGCCTTTGGTTTTTATCTAAAAAGGCATTGCCAACCCCAAGGTCATCTACATTTTCTTCTATGTCATCTTCTAGGAATGTTGTAGTTTTTCGTATTACGTTTAGGACTGTGATCCATTTTGAGTTAATTTTTGTAAAGGGCGTAAGGTCTGTGACTAGAATGATTTTTTTTTTTTTTTTTAGCTTGTGGATGTCCAGTTGTTCCAGCACCATTTGTTGACAACACTATATTTTTTTCTATTATATTGCCTTTGCTCCTTTGTCTGAGATCAGTTGGCTATAGAGTCATACCTCAAAGATATGGCAGGTTTGATTCCAGGCCACCATAATCAAGCAAATATTGCAATAAAGTGAGTCAAACAAATTTTTTGGTTTCCCAATACATATAAAAGGTATATTTATACTATACTGCAGTCTATTAGGTGTACAATAGCATGATGTCTAAAAACAATGTACACCCCTTAATTAAAAATGTTTTATTGCTAAAAGTGTTGGTAATCATCTGAGTGTTCAGGGAGTCACAATCTTTTTGGAGGTGGAAAGTCTTGCTTTCATACCGATGGCTGCTGATTAATCAGGGTGGTGGTTGCTGAGGATTGGGATGGCTGTGTCAATTTCTTAAAAAAAAAATAAGACAACAATAGAGTTTGCTGCATCAATTGACTCTTCCTTTTATGAAAGATTTCTCTGTAGTAGGCAATGCTGTTTGATAGCATTTACCCACAAGCAGAACTTCTTTCACAATTGGGGTAAGTTCTCTCAAATCCTGCTGCTGCCTTATCAACTAAGTTTGTGTAAGATATCTAAATTCTTTGTTTTTATTTCAACAATGTTCACAGCATCTTTAATAGGAGTAGATTATTCCATATCAAGAAACCACTTCCTTTGCTCATCCATAAGAAGCAACTTCTTGGTCGGGCATGGTGGCTCACACCTGTAATCCCAGCACTTTGGGAGGCTGAGGTGGGTGGATCATGAGGTCAGGAGATGGAGACCCATCCTGGCTAACATGGTGAAACCCTGTCTCTACTAAAAATACAAAAAATTAGCTGGATGTGGTGGCACACGCCTGTAGTCCCAGCTACTCAGGAGGCTGAGCCAGGAGAATCTCTCAAACCTGGGAGGCAGAGGTTGCAGTGAGCTGAGATCACACCATTGCACTCCAGCCTGGGTGACAGAGTGAGACTCCGTCTTAAAAAACAAAACAAAACAAACAAACAAACAAAAAAAACCCAGAAGCAACTTCTCATCCAGTAAAGTTTTATCATGAGGTTGCTGCAATTCAGTTACATCTTTAGGCTCCACTTCCAATTCTAGCTGTCTTGCTGTTTCCATTATATCTGCAGTGACTTCCTCCACTGAAGTCTTGAACCCCTGAAGGTCATCCCTGGGAGTGGAATCAACTTCTTCCAAACTCCTGTTCATACTGACATTTCAAACTCTTTTCATGAATCCTAAATGTTCTCAATGGTATTTAGAATGGTGAATCCTTTCCAGAAGGCTTTCAATTTACTTTGCCCAGATCCATCAGAGGAATTACTATCTACAGCAATTGTAGCCTTATGAAATGTATTTCTTAAATAATTAGACTTGAAAAAATGAAATTACACCTTAACCCATGGGCTGCACAATGGATGTTGTATTAGCAGGCATAAAATATTAATATCCTTGTACACCTCCATCAGAGCTTTTGGGTGACTAGGTGCATTGTCAATGAGCAGTAATAGTTTGAAATAAATCTTTTTTTCCTGAGCAGTAGGTCTCAACAGTGGGCTTAAAACCTTCAGTAAACCATGCTATAAACAGATGTGTTATCATTCAGGTTTTGTTGTCCCATTTATAGAGCACAGGCAGAGTAGATGTAGCATAATTCTTAAGGACCCTAGAATTTTTGGAATTATAAATGAGCACTGACTTCAACTTAAAGACACCAGCTGCGTTAGCTCCTAACAAGAAAGTCAGGCTGTCTTTTGAAGGCTTTGAAGGCAGGCATTGACTCCTGTCTAGCTTTGAAAGTCCTAGGTGGCATCTTCTTCCACAAGAAGGCTGTTTCATCTACATTGAAAATCTGCTGTGTAGTGTAGCGACCTTCATCAATTATCTTAGCTAGATCTTCCGGATAACTTGCTGCAGCTTCTACATCAACACTGGTTGCTTTATCTTGCCCTTTTATGTTATGAAGATGGCTTCTTCTCTAAACCCCAGGAATCAACCTCTGCTAGCTTTAAGCTTTTCTTCTGCAGCTTCCCCACAATTTTAAGTCTTCATAAAATGGAAGAGAGTTACAGCCTTGCTCTGGATTAAGCTTTGATTTACGGGAATGGTGTTGCTGGTTTGATCTATCCAGACCACTAAAACTTCCTTCGCATCAGCAATAAGGCTGTTTTGCTTTCTTGTCATTCGTGTGTTCACTTGAACAGCACTTTAAATTTCCTTCGAGGACTTTTCCTTTGCATTCACAACTTGGCTAACTGCTGGACACAAGAGGCCTAACTTTGGGCTTATCTTGGCGTTTGACATTCCTTTCTCACTAAGCTTAATCATTTCTATGTTTTGACTTAAAGTGGGAGATGTGCAATTCTTCTTTTCACTTCAACACTTATAGGCCTTTGTAGAGTTACTAACTGGTCTAATTTCAATATTGGTATATCTCAGGGAATAGGGAGGCCTGAGGAGAGGGAGAGAGATTGGGGAACGGCTGGTCAGTGAAGCAGTCAGAACACATGTAACATTTCTTAACTAAGTTTGCTGTCTTATATGGACATAGTTCAATAATTACAATAGTAATAGCAAAGATTGCTGATCACAGCTCACCATAACAGCTATGATAATAACGAAAAAGTTTGAAATATTGTGAGAATTACCAAAATGTGACACGGAGACATAACTGTTGGGAAAATGACACTGGTAGACTTGCTTCATGCAAGGTTGCCACAAACCTTCAGTTATAAAAAACACAACCTCTGCAAAGCACAGTAAAGTGAAGTACAATAAGACAGGGTCTGCCTGTATTTATGTGGATCTGTTTCTGGGCTCTATTCTGTTCCATTGATCTATTTGTTTATTCTTTCACTAATACCACTTGGTCAAAGAGTGCTTTTACTGCCCCTTTTTTTCTCTTTGAGACGGAGTCTCACTCTGTCACCCAGGCTGGAGTACAGTGGTGCGATCTCAGCTCACTGCAAGCTCCACCTCCCAGGTTCATGCCATTCTCCTGCCTCAGCCTCCCGAGTAGGTGGAACTACAGGCGTTCACCACCATGCCTGGCTAATTTTTTTTTTTTTTTTTTTTTTGTATTTTTAGTAGAGACGGGGTTTCACCATGTTAGCCAGGATGGTCTCGATCTCCTGAACTTGTGATTCACCTGTCTCGGCCTCCCAAAGTGCTGGGATTACAGGCGTGAGCCACCGTGCCCAGCTGCTTTCATTCTCTTGATGACTGTAGCTTATTAATGACACTAGAATTCGGGTCATGTCAGTCCTCTGACTTTGTTCTTTTCCTTCAATATTTCATTTTATTTTTCAACTTAACTTAATTTAATTTTTTTGAGACAAAGTGTCACACACAAAATTTAAAAATTAAATTTAACTTAATTTAATTTTTTTGAGACAAGCTGGAGTGCAGTGGCACAATCTCGGCTCACTGCAACCTCCACCTCCTCCTGGGTTCAAGCAGTTCTCCTGCCTCAGCCTCCCGAGTAGCTAGAACTACCAGCATGTGCCACCACGCCCAGCTAATTTTTGTATTTTTAGTAGATATGGGGTTTCACCATGTTGGCCACAATGGTCTTGATCTCCGGACCTCGTGATCTGCCTGCCTTGGCTTCCCTAAGTGCTGAGATTACAGGCGTGAGCCACTGCGCCCCGCCTTTTTCCTTCAATATTTCAATATTGAGTTGGCTATTCTGGATCTTTATTCTCTCCACATACACTTTAGAATCAGTTTGTTGACATCCACAAAATAACTTGCTGAGCTTTTAATTGGAATTACACTGAATTTATAGATCAATTTGGGGAGAACTAACATCTTGACAATATAAAACATTCCTATCCAAGAACTTGAAATATCTCTTCATTTATATAGTTCCTTTTACATTTCTTTCATCAGGGTTTTGTAGTTCTCATTTAGATTTTGTATGTGTTTTGTTCTATTTATATCTAAGTATTTTATTTTGGCAGGTGCTAATGTAATGGTTTTGTGTTTTCAGTTTCACGTTTTATTTGTTCGTTGCTGCTATACAGGAATATGCTTGACTTTTGTATATTAACCTTATGTCCTGCAACCTTGCTTTAATAACTTATTTATTCCAAGGTGTTTTTTTGTTGATTTTTTTAGATTTTCTACATCAACAATTATGTCATCTTTGAACAGAGACAGTTTTATTTTTTCCTTCCCGATCAGTATAGTCTTTAGTTTTCTATTCTTTTCTTGTCTTATTGCATTCACTAGGACTTCCAGCCAACACAATGTTGAAAAGGAGTGGTAGGAGGGGACAGCCTTGCCTTGTTCCTGAATTTATTGGGAAAGCTTCTAGTTTCTCATCATTAAATATGATGTTAGCTGTAGGTTTTTTGTTGATTTTCTTTATCAAGTTGAGGAAGTTTTCCTCTATTACTAGTTTATTTAGAATGTTGATCATGAATGGGTATAATTTTGTTAAATGCTGTTTCTGTATCTATTGATATGATTATGTGATTTTTCTTCTTTAGCCTTTAATGTGCTGGATTACGTTAACTAACTTGTGAATGTTGAGCCAGCCTTGCATACCTGGGGTAAATCCCACTTGTTTATGGCGCATATTCTTTTCATGTTGTTGGATTTGATTTGTTAGTATTTTGTTGAGGATTTTTGCATCTATATTCATGAGAGTATTGGTCTGTAGTTTCAAAAAAGTTTAGATATCTGCAATAAGGCATGATTATGTTTATTTTGATATTTTCTTTCTTTTTTTTGAGACGGAGTCTCACTCTGTCACCCAGGTTGGAGTACAGTGGCACGGTCTTGGCTCACTGCAACCTCCGCCTCCCAGGTTCACACCATTCTCCTGCCTCAGCCTCTGGAGTAGCTGGGACTACAGGCGCCCATCACCATGCCTGGCTAGTTTTTTGTATTTTCAGTAGAGACGGGGTTTCACTGTGTTAGCCGGAATGGTCTCGATCTCCTGACCTTGTGACCCACCCGCCTCGGCCTCCCAAAGTGCTGGGATTACAGGCGTGAGCCACTGTGCCCGGCCTATTTTGATCTTTTCTATTCAGTAGCTGTTTGTGAGAAATCCTAAACTTCCCAGTACTGTCAAAATTGGTCACTTATATATGCCTATAAAATATCGGTTAAAAATGATTTCATATAGCCAACTTTTTGCAAAATATTCATTCCCTCGTCGCTGAGAGTTTATTTGCTCTTGAAAGAAAATTATGTTTCACCCAATTTCCCTGAAAATATCTGTGATGTCATCTTTACTCTTTCAGGGATCAATATTTCCCTGAGAGTTTGTTGGGATAAATCAACACTGCATTGTAGCTGAGGTGACAGCCTGTCCTATCAATTAGAGCAGGGGCTTTTGGAGGTTTTTGAGTGTAGTACGTGTTTGACTTAAGGATTATGGCTATAAGGAGGTCATAGATTACAGCAAAGAAGTTTTTTGAGGGGGGTAAATGTGGGTATATAGTTTCCTCACTGGGAAAATCTGTGTTCCTTGTGGAATGCAATTTTTTATTTGATAATCACAGCACTCAATTCTTTTCTCCAGTGAAATACCTGAATTTTGATTTCTGGCCACAAGGTGGCATCTGATTTTCATTAATACGGGAGCCACACCCCTTCATCTCCCACCTCTCAAGCTGGAAACTTCCATCTGTCTCAGCCTCTGGACTCTTACTGTAACAGATTTTTTGCCCCCATGGCCAGCAAAGGATCTAATGGAAATTACATTAACTTGTGTAAAGGAAATTACATTAACTTGTGTTTGTCTAGGGGCCTAGAACTAAACCTTCTTGTATTTGGTTAAGTCATGCTTGTGTCAAGGCATGCTCCTACTTTTTTTTTTTTGAGATGGAGTCTCGCTGCGTTGCCCAGGCTGGAGTGCAGTGGCACGATCTCAGCTCACCCCAACCTCCGCCGCCCGGGTTCACGCCATTCTCCTGCCTCAGCCTCCTGAGTAGCTGGGACTACAGACGTCCGCCACCATGTCCGGCTAATTTTTTGTATTTTTAGTAGAGACGGGGTTTCATCGTGTTAGCCAGGATGGTCTCGATCTCCTGACCTCGTGATCCGCCCACCTCCGCCTCCCAAAGTGCTGGGATTACGGGCGTGAGCCCCCGCGCCCGGCCCAAGGCATGCTCCTACATTTTTAATCGTTTTAATTGATCATTGTGTGGAAAATTTATCATAGTCTGCGTTTCCCATGTATTTCTTTGCCCGATAGCTAATAAGAGTGGGGTCACGCAATTTTTTTTACATATGCCTATCCTATGCTGCATGTTGTTTTGCTCGTGAGTAGGAAGGTGCAAAGGAGCCCTTTTCAAAGATCTAGCTTTTAAGTGGGGTAGACGCAAAGTGCATGCTTGAAATAGCCATAAAGGAAAAACTCACAGGCACATTGTCTAAGTCCCAGACTGGTATTATGAGTAAGGTATCTAGATCTGTGAGAAAAGGGATTAAGAGAGATAGGTTCACCATTGTGCTCCTGCACCTTGCACAGCACTGGCACATACTAGGTACTCAAATATATATATATGTCAGGCACAGTGGCTTGCATCTGTAATCGCAGCACTTTGGGAGGCCGAGGCAGGAGGGTGGCTTGAAGCCAGAAGTTTGAGACCAGTTTGGGCAATATAGTGAGACCCTGTCCCTACAAAAATAAAAAATATAATCAGCCAGGCGTGGTGATGCATGCCTGTAGTCCTAGCTACTCAGGAGGCTGAGGCGAGAGGATTGCGTGAGCCCAGGAGGTCGAGGCTACAGTGAGCTATGATTGTGCCACTGCATTCCAACCTGGGTGACAGAGGGAGACCCTGTCTCTAAAACAAAAACTTAAAAACAAACAAACAAACAAAAACCTACAGAATGAGTGTATGAAGAGGCCTAAGAAGGGTTTCATGGAAGAATGGGGTGAAACTAACTCTAAAATGATGAGTGTGAGTTGGATGGAGGAGGTCAAGGAAGAGGTGTTGCAACTTGGAGAGACAGGGTGCAGGAGGCACAGGAGCAGTGTGAGGCGGCCAGAGTGTAGGAGGAGGAGAGTGGTCTGGCCTGCACTGGGATAGCCAGGTCTCCACCTGGGCAGGGCCCCGAGGTCATGCTGAGGTGCCTGTACTTTCCCCAGGGGAAGTTGAGAACCATTCTCATGGATTTTTTTAAAAAAGTGTGAGTCTAAAATTCAGCTGGAAAAAAAAAAAAAGTGAAGCACAAAGCCCTGTGGTCGGTGGGGGACACTGAAAAACACACAAGGCACCTACATAAATAATAACCTGGGCAGCATAGGACATGTGTCCTTAGGTGTTGTAAAACTTGAGCTGAATTTTTCAGAGAAGGAAGCAAGATCCTGTCCAGCTGGCACAGCATGGATTGCTGCAGGGCAAGTATCTGGGACCCAAACCTGCTATAATAATAGCTGACATTTGAATGTCTGTTTACAGTTTGCAAAGTCTTTTCAAACATTACCGTACGTGATGCTCACATTATCCCTGTGGTGTCAGCACAGTTACTGTCCCTGCTTTACACATGGGGACATTGAGGCTCAGAGAGGTTAAATGACTTGACTTCCCCAGGGTCAGTCTGGTCATTTGGGTCTGACCCTACTTCTTGAAGGACTGGCAAGATGGGGGCCAGCAAAGGATCTAATGGAAAAAGATGAGATTTCTCTCACTTTTCTTCTGAATTAAAGATGGTGATAGACACAGTTGCTGCTACAATGAACGAAGGCACAGCTTTTTCTGTATTATTTCCTTATATGATTTTGCCATATAATGTGCTATGATTTTGCCATATAATGTTACAATTTTGCCATATAATGCTTTGGTTTTGCCATATAATGCTATGGTTTTATTTCTCAGTGAGAACATAGGGGAAAGGGACTGATAAAATGCCATCAACTGAAAACAACCAAGAGAAAACTATCTCAAGGTTTTAGCCAAAATGATATCAGTCTACAGTTGAAGCCATCTGCCTGGTTTTCTTTCTCCTTTTATGATCTTTGTACTCTAGGAGCTTATGATCTGGTTGGCAAGAGAAAGCAGGTGTGTGCTCACTGCGGCAGATCTTGGGGTGACTTGTGGTGCACCAAACTGATTCCTGTGGATTTGCAGCTTCAGGGCTTTTTCTGAAACCCAAGAAGGTATGTCATACCAAAGAGGTGACATACTCCATTGTGTGAGTTGTGACCTGAAAGCACAAAAAGAGGGGCAAGATAAAGCCTCCAAGGGCATCACCAGCAATGAAGGCAAGACCATGGCCATATGCTCAGCTGTCCGTCTTCAGTTAGGACAATTCCAAGGCACGTTCTACTCAGTGGTTACTCAGAGGATTCCAATGGGGTTGAGGCCCAGTCGCTCAAGATGTAGACCGTTAATAATGCATCCTTGGTTGGTTCCTTCTTCCCTGTCTCACATCATATACTCTTCTGCTTTCTGGCATCGTCTTCCAAATAAATAATCTGTACTCAAGTCCTTGACTCATGTCCTTGACTCAGGCTCTGATTTTTGGGGAACTCAAACTAGAAACACAAGCACATTTACTCACTTGTGTTTCTAGAAAAGCTTGCTCTACAGTAGATGCATGCACCAAGTCTTCTATGATCTCAGTGGAGTGGGGCCTTCCAAGGTACTGGGGTGGATGCAGTAGGCTTTGTGCAGGAGGAGAGACTTGCCCAGTTGTCAAGTGCAGCCATACTGGCTTTGAGTGGGATATACCAAGGGGGGCCATTCTAGGTAAGCTGGATGGACTGTTGTAAATAAAATCTAGGGGCTTTGGAAAGAGCTGAGAGAATGAAGAGGCCTGCTGGCCACAGTGGGTATTAGACTACGGGACAGGGAGATATGTTTTAGACTTGGACTGGTGGGCTAGCCTTGGTGATGTTACCTTGACAGCCCAGGTGTCTTTCTTTGCTTGCAATGTATTACAAGTGGTGGCTTTGCTTCTATTTTGAGCTATACTGTGGAAGGCATTCCTTTTCCACAGCAAGCATTTCCCCAGTGAATTGTTAAGCCCAGACTTACTAGGTGAAGCATCTGATTTTTCCCTTCCTGCCCCTTATCCTGGGCTTGGAGCCTCCTTCCCTCTCAGTCTCTCCCCAGCCTCAGCTTCCTCTAGAACTATTCATTGTGCTTTAGCCCATTCTACTCTCACAGCTTCTTCACCTTGACAATTTGGGGCTTTAAGAAAAGATTTGGCAAAGTGCCTTCTCCTTGTACCGGCATCTGTGCTTGCACCTTTGATGTTTTGTTAAGGTGAGTGCTGAGAGTAGTGTGCATATTTGAGTGCTGGCAATAGCTCTTGGTATATTCTAGATGTCCAGTGATCCAATGGTACCACTCGGGGTTGAGTTTTTTGAAGGGACCAGGAGATTTGCTGGCTCACAAGAGTGTCACTGCCTGATAATTTTTCCTTGCTCTCCTAGAAGGTTGACTGCCAAATCATCTGTCACATCAAATCTGACCCATTGCTTCAGGCACCTGCTGTGATCTTGAGAAGCCGAGTGCAGTATTGGTCCCTGTCATAGTTTATAAACTCCTTTGTTTGACAGGAGACCCCAGTGACCTACTCCTCCCAATATCACTTAGCAATACTTTAGGCTAATAACCCTGTATAATTGCACAATATTACTAGATTGCAAAGCACTTACATGGACGTTGACTTGCTGTCTCATCTCTGTAATAATCCTGTGAGGTAAGCAGGACAACTATTGTTTCCATCTCATGAATAAAGAGACTGAGATGTTGGGTGACTTGCCCAAGATCACATAACTGGCTAGCATCAGAGGGGGATCCAGAAACCAGGACCCATTTACTATTAGACCACAGTGCTAAGGGAGACAGCAAGAAGCGTAAGATCCAACCTTTGCTTGGAGGGTCCCAGAGTGCTGTTTGAGAGAGACCAGATCAGCAGGAATGAAAAGGAGACATTGGGTTCCAAGTGCCAAGTGAATTCTACAGACAGCATGTGATCTAGGCGTAAAAAACAGAGATTGCTCGTGATAGGCAAGGCTAAGAAGGAACACAGAAAGTAGTTCAAAAAAAAAAAAAAAAAAAAAAAAGCAAAATAAACAGCACTTACATGGGAGTACCTTTCCAGCTTAAATAAGGGCCATTTTGGGCAAGAAGACACAGACATAAAAAGAATGAGTATCTCCTAAATTATACAAACAAATCTAAGAAAGGCAGAACATTAAGTAATCATTGAAACTGGCCAATATTTATCTAACTTTAATGTCAGGAAAGAGAGCTATGACTTTCTGCTGTACCTGCAGGAGTCATGACTAAGCTGAAGATGGTGGAATTCAGAGCCATGAGACCTGAGTTCAAAAGCCCACTTTCTAGAGATGGGACATGGGGCAAATTGCTGAGATCTTTTGTGGTTATATCCCATTTGGAACATAAGGATACTAATTTCAAGCTCAAAAAGTGGTTGTGAATATGGAATGACTAATACAAGTGAAACTGACTGATGGTGTTAGAACTCTGGGTTCCTCCTCTCTTCAAATATTTTGGGCCATGCTTAGTAAAAGCATCTTGAGTTTGATGTACCATGGATTTGGCCCAGAGGTGCCATTCCTGTTTCCCTGCAAGGCCATTGTAACCATTAAGCACAAGAGAATCAACTCCTTACGTGTACCAGCTTTATAGGGGACAATGGGAATGTTTGAAAACCCAAAAGAAATGCATTGATCTCAAAACATGAAAGGAAAACAAAAGAAAACAAAAATTAATGAACACCCAGTTAGATGTCTACAAAACTGTATCAACTAGTTAATTGCTTCTAAGGCTTATATAGCCATGTATAAATTATATTTAATGTGACATGCTGGCAAATTTTATTTATTTTATTTTTTAGTGAGAATACAGAGATTTTTTGCAAAGTAAAAAGTACACACTTAAGAAAGTGGAGTGCAGATGTACTCAAGACAGAGTCTTGCAATGGGGTTTCTATCTTTATGGTTTTTTTAAACCAAGGGGTGGAATATTCATGAAAATTCCTGAAAGAAGATGAGGATTTGTTGAAACTGCGGTGACACCCATTTTTACGCCAAATATGGGTGTTCCTGGAACTGTCATGGTGCTAATGTGTGCAGGATTTTGTGTGTTAATGAGCATATAAAAAAGGTCCTGGCCGGGCGCGGTGGCTCAAGCCTGTAATCCCAGCACTTTGGGAGGCCGAGACGGGCGGATCACGAGGTCAGGAGATCGAGACCATCCTGGCTAACACGGTGAAACCCCGTCTCTACTAAAAAATACAAAAAAACTAGCCGGGCGAGGTGGCGGGTGCCTGTAGTCCCAGCTACTCGGGAGGCTGAGGCAGGAGAATGGCGTAAACCCGGGAGGCGGAGCTTCAGTGAGCTGAGATTCGGCCACTGCACTCCAGCCTGGACCACAAAGCGAGACTCCGTCTCAAAAAAAAAAAAAAAAAAAAAAAAAAGGTCCTATGTGAAACCTGGGTCAAATTCAGCACCATGTTGGGTCTAGTTGCTGCTCTTAGTCAGCTTGATCCACACCCTGGTTTTCAGGGTTTTATTAGCCTATAGGCTTTAATCATACAGGTGTGACCACCCTATATTATTTCTGTCTCATTTTCCCTCCCCACTTGCAGAGATTTCCATACCTTATTCTTAGGAATTGTTGAGGGAGGAAGTCAGTCTTCTGAATCTACTTCCTGTTGATCAGGGGCATTGACCCTGCATAGTGAGGACATAGAAATTTCTGGCTGCCTGTCTAAGAGTCCCAAGGGTGGATCATCAGTCTGAATCCAAGGCAGGGACTGGCTGGAATCCTAGCATAACCATAGTTTTGACGTGGAACTGTTGCAACCTGGAAGACACACACTTTGCAAGGAGGTTAAACAAAGACCAAAGAGTAGCCATAATACAATAGCTATTAAAGGTCCTAGGAAAGGTGGATACCGTGTCACACTTGGCAGATATCCTTTGATGGAATCCAGATACTTTGAGCAGTGGGGTTATTGAAATTATGAGACCAGTAGCCTGTTGGTAAGTCTTTTGAACTAGCAGTTCAACTAATCCTGAATTGTTAATGTAAGAACACCATGTGTGGTTTATTACTATGCAAACCCCTCTGAGAGGTTCATGATCTAACCCTGTCAGGGTCTCATACAGTGACTTAGAAATGAACCCAAATCCTAGGATTCAAATCCTGCAAAATCCTGTCATACCCAGGAAGGCTCTGAATTATTTCTTTTTTTGTGGAGGTGTCACCTTTTAGACAACCTCCTTTCGTTTGATGGACAAGGTCTGATTTTCTGGGCTTAGGATGTACCTCAGATATTTTACCTCAGGTTTGGAAATCTGGGCCTTGGATGGAGAGATCCAATACTCTTTCTCCCAGGAACTCTAAGACTTGAATGCCATTCTTACCTGAGTCCTCTTTAGTGGGATTGCATACCAGGATGTCATCTACATATTGGAGTATTGGCTCCCCTGTCTCACTCTAGCTCCCTTAATTCTCATGCCAAGATGTTTCAGAACAAATGAGGGGTATCCATAAAGCCCTGAGGCAGTACCGTTCAAGTGTACTGCTGGGAAATACTAGTTTCAGAATAGGGTCACTCAAAAGCAAACAATTGAGAAAATATTGAGAGTTGGGGTGCGAAGGGATACAAAAGAAAGCATCCTTAAGATCTAATATCGTGAACCAAATGGTGTCTCCCAGTATTTGGGTAATTATAAGTATTAGACACTATATGATGTAAGGGAATTATGGTCTCATTAATGGCTCGTAAGTCTGGAACTAGATGATATTCTTTGGTTTCTGGACAGAGAAGACAGGAATATTGCAAGGAGACTGACATGGAACCAGGAGGCCGTATTTTAAAAACTTCTCAGTTGGGGCCTGGCTTTTGGTTTGAGGGGATATTGATGCTTCTATGGGAAATCATTTTTGTCTTTTAAAGAGGGGCTCACTGGCTGAACATGGGTTGCTTTCCCAGGGGTTTTTTGATCCCGTGCTTGTGGGACTGTTTGAGACCTTATTTCGAGGAGGTGGATCTCCTGCTTTTCTCAGGCTGGCTTAGAAACAACAGTCATCGCCAATAAGGCTCCCCAGGGCCTAATAAATGTAAAGTGGCTCCAAGGGTGGCTAGGAAACCTCATCCCAATAAAGGAGCTGGACATTCTGGCATAACTAGAAACACATGAGTAACCATATAGTTTTCTAGCCTGCAGCTCAAGAGTAAAGCAAAGCATTTTGATTTTGGTGTACTGGCAAATATTAAAATTTTGATTTGATATGGGATGAGAACTCCAAAAGTAGGAAAACCCCAGTCCTAAGATGTTCCTGAAATAATTCTGCTCCTTTGGCTGGTACGGTCATGGAATCCTTAAGAAATGAGCCACAGCTTGGCATGCCAGGTGAGGCAGGGTCCGAGGGGTATTCATTGGTCCCCCGGACCTGTTACTCTCCTTTGATAGGTAGAAAATCAGATAGCATAGGATGAGTGTCTTTTTGGGCTGCTATAACAAAATGCCATAAACCGAGCAACTTATAAACAGTAGAAATTTATTTCTCACAGTTCTGGAGGTGGGCAAGTCCAAGAACAAGACACTTACAGATTCAATGTCTGGTGGAGGCCAACTTTCTGGTTCATAGATGGTGCCTTCTTGCTGTGTCCTCACATGGTGGAAGAGGCAATAGGTCTCTTTCAGGCCTTTGTTATAAGGGCACTAATCCCATTCAAGAGGATTCCACCCTCATGACCTAATCAGCCCAGAGGCTGCACCTCCTAATATCATCAGGGTTAGGATTTTAACATAGGCAGTTTGGGGAGATACAAACATTCAGGCCAGAGAAGGGAGCCTGGCAGAGACTGAGGGATGAACTGGACCAGGAGTCCATGAACTCTTTCTTGTTAGTGGATGCTTTTTGGTTTTTCAATAGTAAGACAATTAATGATTTAACTTTGATTTATGCTTAACTTTATTTTAAAAATTTAGCAGTATTCACTGATCCCCTCCAGTTGCAGCAAGAGCCCTAGAGAAAGAAAATGAACTCTTGTAGTATTTTGGCAATAGGAGAGGACATTTGTATTACAACTTAACAATCTCTGTCTCTCTCTCTCTCTTTTTTTTTTTTTTTTTTTTGAGATGGAGTCTCACTTTGTCTCCCGGGCTGGAGTACAGTGGTCCTAGCTCAGCTCACTGCAACTTGTGTCTCCCAGGTTCAAGCAATTCACCTGCCTCAGCCTCCCTAGTAGCTGGGACTACAGGCATGTGCCGCCATGCCCGGGTAATTTTTGTACTTTTAGTAGAGACAGTGTTTCACTACTGTCTTGAACTCCTGAACTCAGATGATCCACCTGCCTCAGCCTCCCTAAGTGCTGGAATTACAGACGTGAGTCATGGTGCTCGGCCCAATTTCTTCTTATTTACTAAATGCATACTTTATTTAAGTATATCATCCCCTTGTGTTGAGTTATGTATAGCACCATCTTCTTCTTCTGTGAAAGATGCATCCTGTCAGTGGGGAGTGCTAGATAAAACAGTAGGGGGTGCTGGGTGGAAATGGAAAAAAAAAAAAAAAAAAAAAAAGAAAGAAACAGAAGCAGCCCCTGGTAAGGAAAGAAGAGGAAATGCTTCTGTTGGGAGTTTGAGGCTCCCATAAGTGGTTTCGATATCCAGCAATTCAGTTCAAGTTTATTCCTCTCAGAATCACTGGATGAAACATTTGTATTTTTAAGAGACTTGGGAGAATGACTGCTAGAATGCTCACCAGTCCAAAAAAAAAAAAAAAAAAAAAAAAAAGAAAACCACATTATGTCCAATGTGGATTTAGTAGCTAGAGAAATTGGCAAGTGTGTGTGTGTATATATGTGTGTGGCTCAGGAGGGAGATGGGATTTGGTTCTTTTCATAAGGAGACTTCAATTTGTAGAAGAAGCCACACTAGGCTTGCTTTATAAGAAACTTCCTTAGACATTTATTATGCTCCGTGATTGATAACAATGAGTTTTGCATCCATTGTTTCTTCAGGAAGTTACTGAGCAAAGATGTTCCTCACCTTCCTAGGAGGGGCAAGGCAGACTACTGAACCTGAAACACAGCTTAGGAAAGTGAGGCCTGTGGAAATGTGAGCAGGATGTGCAAACTCGCCGAATGGAGCACCTGAGCTAACTGCAGGGCTAGAAAGAAGCCAAGAACAAGGAGCGTAAAGTTTACCTGGCTTGTTGAACAGGTGTCATCTCTGACATACATCACTAAACACGAAGCTGAGACAAAGGCAACTTCCTCCTTCTCATGGTCTTGCTGTTTGCTCTTGACATCAGGGTATTCTTAGGCTGGCAGTGTGAGAGAGGGATGTGGCTGTGATCTGGCTCATGGGGACTCAGGCCCCAGTGACCTTCAGCTGTGAGCCCAATCTAAAAAAAGGCAAGTTACAGCACACCTGGGTGTGCAAGCCCCATCTCCCAGTATCCTTTTCACTAAATCAGGGGAAGATGTTATGTTTCTCTGGTGGCAGGTGCTGAGGGACTTGAACTGCCCTGCAGGGCTCCCACTCTTTTTCATCCAGCTGTGCCATCTCACTTTAAACAGACAATGAAATCCAAAACTCGACTTTATATAGACAGTAGCAGGTAACAGGTACACTAACCAAGTTTTCTATGATTCTCTTAAAAGTTAAGCTCCCCTGGTGAATTTTCAAATATTTAGTTTTACAAGAATTCAATTTCCATTCATCTTTTAGATACTGTATATATTGACTTAAGGGAGGGACACATGAAATTGAAAATTTAACAGATGACTACATTTAAAAAAATGTCTAAAATTGTGTAAAGAACAATTATTGTGTTGGTGTTCAGTTCTGAGTTTTGAGAAATGCATAGAGTCATGTAATCACCACAAGAATCAGGTTCAGAACAGTTCCATTACCACTCCCCCAATTTTCCTCATGCTGTTTTTTTTTTTTTTTTTTGGTGGGGTGTTGATCTGTTGCCAGGCTGGAGTGCAGTGGTGTGATCTCGGCTCACTGCAACCTCCAACTCCCTGGTTCAAGCGATTCTTCTGCCTCAGCCTCCCAAGTAGCTGGAATTACAGGCGTGCACCACCACGCTTGGCTAATTTTTTTTTTTTTTAGTAGAAATGGGGTTTCCCCATGTTGGCCAAGATTGTCTTGATCTCTTAACCTCATGATCCACCCACCTCAGCCTCCCAAAGTGCTGGGATTACAGGCACAAGCCACTGTGTCTGGCCATGCTGCTCTTTTATAGTCACCTCCTCCCTCCATCCCTAACGCTGGACAAACAGTTCTCTATCTCTAGAGTTTAGCCTTTTTCAGAGTGTCACATAAATTGTAGACTATTGTCTATTGTATGGATGTACCACAGTTTGTTTATTCATTCAGCAGCAAAGGTCATTTGGATTGTTTCTAGTTTTTGGTGATTATGAATAAAGCTACTCTCATTATCTGCACACAGATGTTTGTGTGAATGTAAAATTTTTGTTTCTGTAGGATAAATGCTTAAAAGTGGGATTGCTTCATTTCCCACTTCCTGCACAGTTCTGTCCTTTCTCTTTCTTGCCTTTGGGTGTGTTCTACACATGTGTATATTTAACTTCATAACAAACTGCCAAATAGTTTTCTAGAATGTACTACTCTCGAAAATGGGAATGTGCCATTTTGCATTTCTACCAGAAATGCATAAGAATTTCAGTTGCTCTGCATATACACTGAATATTCCACCAGACAATGTAAAATAATTCTTGTTTTCAATTAGCAATAACCAGCAATAATTGTGCCTTGGATAAACCTCATTGGCTATGATACTGCCACTGTGCAAAGCTAAACAATTCTTGTTTTCAATAATCATACATATTTGAAAAAACTTAACAAAAAAAGTCCATTATTTTTATCCATTTAAAATAATTTCTGTGGCTCTTCGTTTTTTAAAAATTACTAAAGTTATAGGTTTCCCTTTGGTATCATTTTCCTTCAGTCCGAAGAACTTCCTTTAGCATTTCTTTTAGAGCAGATCATCTGGTGGCAAATTCTTAGTTCTCCTTCCTTTGAAAAGTCTTTATTTTTCATTCTTGAACAGCCTATTCAATGGATATAGAAGTCTGGGTTGGCAATTTTCTGTTAGCATGTTAGAGATCCTGTACCATTGTCTTCTAGCCTCCATGGTTCCAGATAAGAAATCTGCAGTCATTTGAATTGATGTCTCCTACATGTAATGTGTCATTTTTCTGTGTCTGATTTCAAGATTTTTTTTCCCCTTCATATTGGTTTTTTTATCAGTTTGATTATGATTTGTTGGTTTTTGTTGAGTTTGTCTTGTTTGAGATTCACTGAGATTTTTAAATGTGTAAACCGTTGTCTTTCACAAAATTTGAAAAATTTTCATCCTATTTTTAAAAATATTGTTTCTGCACCAATCTCTTTCTTATTCTGGGACCAGTGACATGAATGTTGGAATTTTTGATGAATGTTAGAATTTTTGATATCATCCCACAAATTCCTAAGGCTCAGTTTGTTTGTTTTATAATCCGTTTTTTTTTTCTCTTTTTCAGATTAGAAATTTACGAGTGATCTATATTCAGATTCACTCACTCTTTCATCATCTTCAATCTGTTGTTGGGCCCCTGCAATGAATTCTTTATTTCAGATATTATATTCTCAATTCTAAACTTTCCATTTTGAAAAAATAATTTTCCTCTGATGAGTATGTTCATCTTTACATTTTTGTCAAAAATGTTTATTTGTATTTCATAGTGTTTGGTTATAATACTGCTTTAAAGTCTTTGTCAGATCATTTGGATTATTCATATTTGGCATTTTTAATTGTCTTTTCTTGATATTTGGTGACATTTTCCTGGTTGTTGGCATGTTAAGTAACTTTGGATGGTATTCTAAACACTTTGAATATTATGTGATGAGAGTTTGAGTTATATTAAAACACTCTATAGAATATTTTTGTTTGTTTGTTTTAGCAGGCAATCAACCTGATTGTGTTTGAACCGTAAGTTCTGTTTCACCCTCTGGGGATGGGCCCAATGTCAGTTTAATTTTCAAAGTCTTTCTTATGCTGTGTAAATCTGCCCCATGCATGGCCCCTCAGAGTTTAGTTTGGACTTTTCAGTGGTTTGTATCATAGTTCAGTTCTCAAGCCTTTACTATGCTTCATTGGGTCTGTTCTATGCATGTGAGATTCAATGCTGAGCTTGGGATTTGTGCTAGTTCCTACACAGAATTATGGTATCTGCTTCTCCAGCTCTCTTCTCTACAGAATTTCCCACATACTGTATGATCCTATGGGTTTGTTTCCAGATTCCTCTGGCCAGAAATATGGGTCTTTTTAAGAGTTTTAGCCCCTGTCCCCATCCTAGAAGAAAAGTGGTGAGAGAAAAGGGAGGGAAAAAATAGTAGAAAAAAATAGTAGGAATTGTCTCCACTCTTAGGCTCACAGGAGCTTTTCTTTTCCTTTTTATTTTTGAGATGGAGTCTTGCTCTGCTCTGTTGTCCATGCTGGAGTGCAGCGGTGTGATCTCAGCTCACTGCAACCTCCTCCTCTTGAGTTCAAGCGATTCTCCTATCTCAGCCTCCTGAGTAGCTGGAATTACAGGTGCGTGCCACCACACCTGGATAATTTTTGTATTTTTAGTAGAGATGGGGTTTCACCATGTTGGCCAGGCTGGTCTTGAACTCCTGGCCTCAAGTGATTCACCTGCCTCACCCTCCCAAAGTGCTGGGATTACAGGTGTGAGCCACCATTCCCAGCCAGGAGGTTTTCTCTTCAGTCTTATGTGCCCATGCCACTGCAGTGGCAGCACAGCTCTGCAACTGGGCTGGCCACAGTACAGAGTGCAGAGAGAAAAGAAAGGGGGAAAAAGGAAAAAGAATGGGAATTACTCCGATGCTTTCTGGCTCACAAAAAGCCTGGTCCTATGGCTGGAAAGAGGAGGTTTCTCCCAGTTTTTGCTAGCTGCATTAACCATACACCTCCAGTAATGTGATCTACCTTCAGGTCAAAGCTGGGAAGTAAAGGAGACAGACAAACAAACAAAACCAAAGCAAAGCAAAAAACAAAGAAGCTCACCATCATACTGATCATTCTTTTTTTTTTTTTTTTTTGAGACAGAGTCTTGCTTAGTCACCCAGGCTGGAGTGCAGTGGCGCGATCTCAGCTCACTGCAACCTCTGCCTCCTGGGTTCAAGCAATTCTCCTACCTCAGCCTCCTGAGTAGCTGGGAATACAGGCACATGCCACCACGCCTGGCTAATTTTTGTATTTTTAGTGGAGACAGGGTTTCAGTGTGTTGGTCAGGCTGGTCTCAAACTCCTGACCTCGTGATCCGTCCTCCTCAGCCTCCCAAAGTGCTGAGATTACAGGCATGAGCCACTGCTCTCAACCCCTAGTCATTCTTTAAATTTGATCTTTCCTCCCCAATCCACCTGCTATTATTTACTTTTTATAGCTCTCAGTAGTTGCTTTTTATATTCCTCAGAATTGTTGTTGTAATTAATGGAAGATATAGGCTATAGTAAACCTACTCCATTTTAGCCAGCACTGGAAGTACTTAGACTGCTAAATTATAACATTTGCTGGTCTTATCACTTGTCTGCCCTCTGGCATTGGAACCCTCTTAGAAAGATAATCAACTCCCATTGTGGCAACTTCTCCCCACTGCCACAGTTGTTTGTGCTCTAGAGGACTCTGATACTGCTCCTTTTAGAAACTTTGAGCAACCAATAGGTCCACGTCTCGCACCCCTGTTATCCTTGGTCAGGTTGCAGTCGTACACCTCGCTGGTCATCTATCTCTAAGACTCTCATGTCCATAAGCCTTGAAGCTGTCTCTCCATGTCCCACACTTCTATTTCTTGATTTACTCTAAATTGTTCCATTTTGCCCTCTGTGAACACACTCCCCACATCCTAGCCTCTTCTCCTAATGTTTTCTTTTTTACCTTCTTGTCTTGACTAAAATCTGGTTCTTATCCTGAGGACACTTATTCCTCTGCATTCCTCCCAAGAAGAGGGTGCTTCATTTCCCACTTCCTTGTACAGTTTTGTCCTTTCTCCTTCTTGCCTCAATGGAAAGGTACGTTTATCTCCCTTTCTAAAGTGAGGCCCCTCTGTTTGTGCCCTTGATTCCATCCTTTGCCCATCTCCTCAGTTCTGGCCAATGCAATAAAATAAGAAATTAAAACAAGAGCAAAAAATATTTAAAAGGAGACAAAATTGTTCTTATTATAAAACATAATGCAAATATAATGATTTACCTAGAAATTCAAGAAAAATCAGCTGAAAAACCAATGGAACATATAATGAATTTATTGAAATATTAAATTGTCCCCAAAGCACTAATATTTATAAGTCAGATCAATTTAATAGAATTGCCCTGACTCCTCTCCTGCTATGTACTCTGCCTTTACTGTATGCTAAATTTATATTCATACTTGAGGGGAAGAACTATTTAACAAAAGATACTATAATTGGGAACTTTCATTAACAATTTTTTTTTGTTTTGTTTTTGAGACGGAGTCTTGCTCTGTCACCAGGCTAGAGTGCAATGGTGCAATCCTGACTCACTGCAATCTCCGCCTCCTGGGTTCAAGTGATTCTCCTGCCTCAGCCTCCTGAGAAGCTGGGACTACAGGCATGCGCCACTATGCCCAGCTAATTTTTGTATTTTTAGTAGAGGTGGGGTTTCACCATGTTGGCCAGGATGGTCTTGATCTCTTGACCTCATGATCTGCCCCCCTCAGCCTCCCAAAGTTCTGAGATTACAGGTGTAAGCCACCATGCCTGGCCAACAATTTTTAAAATTAAGTTACATTCCTACCTCATACCTTATACCATATACAGAAATAAATTCAGATGAATTAAATAATTAATGTAAAAGATAAACCCAAACCAAACTAAACAAAAAGAATGGATTTTTTTTCTGCAAAGGTAGAAACTACAAAGCAAAACATAAGTAGAGTGACTACATAAAAATGGCAAATGTCTGTATATCAAAAAAATGCAGTATCATAAGGTGTATATAGGAACTCTGGATTATGTTGGCAACATTTCTGTAAGTCTAAAATTCCTCCAAAACAAAAAATCATAAGCACACTTTCACATACACTCACATATACAGTATCTATAAATATTACAAAATTTATCCTTTCCACTTCTGGAGTTTATCTTCCAAATATACTTGCACATGTGCAAAATGGCCATTTTGGTAACTTCTCCAGGCTCCACCCTTGCCAGATTATTTGAAATGGCAAAAACTATATAAAACCCAAATGACGATTACAAAGGACTGATAAAATATTATGGTATATTCATATAATGGAATACCATCCAGTTGTTTAAATTACAAAGATACATCTAAAGAACTAAAGATAGAACTACCATTTGATCCAGCAATTCCACTACTGGGTATCTACCCAGAGAAAAAGAAGTCATTATACAAAAAAGATACTTGCATACCCATGTTTATAGCAGCACAATTCACAATTGCAAAAATGTGGAACAAACCCAAATGCCCATCAATCAATGAGTGGATAAAGAAACTGTGATACACACACACATACACACATGCACACACAATGGAATACAACTCAGCCATAAAAAGGAATGAATTAATGGCATTCATAGCAGCCTGGTTGGACTGGATACTATTATTCTAAGTGAAGTAACTCAGGAATGGAAAACCAAACATCGTATGTTCTCACTCATAAGTGGAAGCTAAACTATGAGGATACAAAGGCATAAGAATGACACAGTGGACTTTGGGGACCCGGGGAAATGGTAGGAAGAGGGTGAGAGATAAAAGACTACAAATTGGGTTCAGTGTATGCTGCTCAGGTGATGGGCATAATCTCACAAATCACCGCTAAATAACTTACCCATGTAACCAAACGTCACCTGTTCCCCAATAACCTATGGAAATGAAAATAAATTAATGAATCACAAGGAAACATCTGAGAGGTGTCAAATACACCTGTTTTTTCAGTAAAGAGAATTACTAAATTTTTTTAAACTAAAAAACTCAGACAAATAAAAAACAAAAAATAAAACAGAGTGTTATAATATGCTATCTTTGGGTAAGATGGGATGAGAATATATATTTACATTGCTCATCCGTGCAAAAAGAAACCCTCAAAGGATACACAGAACCCTCACAACAATGGCTAGGGGAGGTTATGACAGCAATGGTGGTGAAGGTAAGGTGTGGAAGGGATACCGTGCATATATATATATAAGTCAATTCTAAAGTTAGGTCTGTGACTTTTGAGTCATGTGAATGCAGTATGCAGTATCTTTTTTTTTTTTTTTTTTTTTTTAAAGAAACAGGGTCTCGCTATGTTGCCCAGGCTGGCCTTGAGCTCTTTGGCTCAAGTGATCCTTCTGCCTCAGCCTCCCAAAATACTGGGATTATAGATGTAAGCTACCAAAGCTGGCTGCAAAATCTATTTTAATACTTAAATTTAAAAACAAGCTCTTTCCCCAACAAAATCCTCCAAAGTGCCATGAACAGCACTGAAGGCAAACAGAGTGGGGCTGTCATGGCAGAACTTCAGGCATCTGTCAAAAGTACGCATGGAAGAGATTCTTTTTAAGTCCTGGGACTTTCCCTCAGCACTCAGAACCTCTGATTACATCAACAACCACTTAGTCAGCCTTCCTGAAGGTTCTGTTTTCACTTTTGCACCAGGCTGGTTATTCCACATGCCATCAAGACTGGAAACCCCAGGAAAGGAAAATCAATGAAATTCCTCTCCAAGTGTTGCAGAGGAGGGCTCCTCCGGTGAGCCTGCTGGCTACTTCTCTCCACTGCTCGGGAAAACACCCACAATGTAAGTAGTCAGGAGTGGGATTTCCAGCTGTCCAGATGTGGTTATGTCCTCTTGGTGAACTCTGTAAATACAGTCATCTGCACACACACCCATGTTTCCCAGGAATAACCATCTGGTGTTGGGATGTACAACAGAGCCTGAATATTTGCAACAAACCAGTCTTTCTTTGGCTTAATCTCCTTCTCAAAACTTTGGGTATTCCAAATCCTCACTCCTTCCTTTTGTCCTTCAGGGTTCTTGGGGTCTCCTATGGGCTCAGGAATGGCTATCTGGATTTGTCCATCTTGTCCTCCTCTGTGGTCCGATCTTATCAAGCAGCTTCCACTGTCTCTACAGTAATCCCCTCCCCAGAACCCTGCAGTGTTGCTGGGGCCCTATAGGAGGAGTTGCCAATAGTCTGTATTTCTGTGGCCTTTTGACACCTCCATTCTGTACTCCAACAAGTAAATGCTAAAGTGTGGAAACTGCCTTCTACCTTCACAATCTTTCCTTGTGACAGGACTGCAAAGCTTTGAGCCCCGCCATGAGCACTGAGACTCCTGGCAATCCTAGGCCCCCAGCAGCAGTCACTGGAGACTGGCAGAGAGAATAGTCCTAATGCACGCCTTGCTGTATTTAAAATGACATTGCCCCACTGGTTCCAGCCATTTTCCCCAAATAGTGCTGTGATCCTCAGCCTCACCATGCCCCTGACCCTGATGAGTTCCTTTTTTATCCATTTACCTTTCCGGTGAGTAAAGGGGAGGCTTTCATTAGGGAAGGGTTAAGAGTCTTGGTCTTGGAAACTGGGAGTCAAGAAGGCATTAAAAAGCTTCCAGGATTGTCTGGACATCACTGGATTTACAGTGAGAACACAACTTAGGCCTTTCTTCTGATGTTTCTCTACACATACACATGCACATAAACAACACACACACGCACAAAGCATGCAACAATTGTACACTTATGGAACGGGCAGAAATGCAAACAGCCTCAAACAGCTTTAGTAACAATCATGGGGTGAACTCATCCCTGACATCTCTAATATCTTTCTCATTTTTTCTCTCCTTACTGCATATCTCTAGATTTAAGACTTAATTGAGGCATGTGGGCAGCCAAAGGAGGCTAATGATTTGATGTCTTTTAAAACTAATGTTCTTCAAATTTTTTTTTTCAGTGTCTGTTTAGGGGAGTGGCTGATGGCTGCATGAAGTAGGGGACTCAGAGAATCAAAGAAGAAGAATGGCAGTGGCAAGAGTAGCCCCCTGACTATTTAACATCCTCAGCCATCCAGCTCTCACCTAAACCTGCTTTTACCCAGCCCTGCCCTTTTAAAGGAAGTCAAGTGGCCATGTGTTGTTATTTGAGAATGTGTCTTTGGGGTTTCCTCCTCACTCCAATAGAATTATCAGAGTTTTATTTCCAGTTACATCCTTGAAAGAAATATGGGCACATGCTATCACACAATTATCTATTTGATTATGTTTCTAGTAACATTTTAGTGGCTTTTATAGATGGGCAGTCTAGACAGCTATCAATATTTCCTTCTTCTCAATGTAGTCTTGGTTCTTTGTGATCTCATTCTTGCATCGTGGGATCTCATTCTTGCATTGGGTTTCTCTCTCCCTACTGTGTAGAAGACCCTTACTTAATTGCTACTTTCTTAGTGATGCCTTTCCCAGGAACGAAACTCCATGGTGACTTTGTGTTGCTCTGAGCTCTGATAGCCCTTCTCATGAGTGCTAACTCATTTGTTTTCCATCTGTCCATCCATTCCACAGACAGTGACTACAACCTGGATTGCTGCTGGGCTCTGAAGATACTAAAACAATGAGGCAGTGTGTCTACCTTCAAGAGGTTTATAGTCTATAATCTGTGCTATACTGTAATGATTTCTGTGGCTGCGTTTGATATTTCTAGCTAAACTGAGGCTTGAAATCATGGACCTTACCTTTTGTTTCTTCAGGCAGTGTTGCAAAGCTGGGTTCCCCGGAAGCAGAGGCTGCAATGGTTCATGTGCAGGAGGTTTGGGGATCAACCCTTAAAGAAGTGGGGACCCACGTTTGGGTGAGGGAAAACTTGAGCTGTGATGCAGGCCCAGCAGAAGCCATCACCGACCCTGTGGGGAGTCCTGAAACTAGGATGACCCTTCAGAGCCATCCTAAGTTGGGAATAACTGGTTTATCCTAAGTTGGGGGTAGCAGGGGCCGTTTCATATGTAGCTTTTCAAAAATTCACACTGAATGGAAATCCAGTCCAATGGGGCTCGCTTCTTGATGGCTGTAGTATGGGGTAAGAATGGTCTGAAAGTGCTGCTTCTTAGCCTCTCATTCGCTCTGAGTCTACTCAGCTATAACAGGTGCACTTTTAGGTGAATCTGTGTGCACACCACTCAGCTTTCTATCTGGGACCTCTCAGCTCCAGAGAACAGCTGCAGCCACATTCCTGAATTCACATTTGGAAACCTCCTGTATGCTCTGTGCACGGCAGGTCAGAAAATCCACTTGTCAAGTCTGGGATGTTGGAATTATGTAATATTTTCTGCAACGGAATTTCTTAGTATTATCCCTAGTATTGCTATAATTATCCCTAGTATTGCTCTAATAATCCCCATTATTGTCTCTATTCTCTGCCTACTTAGACCATACTCATTTGTTAAGGTCCAGCTAAACTGCACTTTAATCAAATAACACTGAGCAACTACTGGGTGAATAGAACAAGAAGGTGGAGGAAGTTTGAATTTGCTCATCCTCATTAAAGTGGGTCGTCCATCCTTTTCTGCTCTCTGATATCAGTGCTTCTGATTCCCAGGCCTTTGGACTCAGACCAAGACTTACACTACTTACAAGGCCCAGACCCCTGCCAAGTTCTCAGGCCTTCAGACTTGACTTGGGCTTAAACCATTGGCTCCCTGGGTTCTTGGGCATTTGTCCTTGAATTGGAAATACACCAACTGCTTTCCTGGGCCCCCAGCTTGCAGATGACAGATTGTGGAACTTCTCAATCTCCATAACTGTGTAAGTCAATCCTTCATAATAAATCTATTCTATATATCTCTCTATATCCCATTGGTTCTGTTTCTTTAGAGCACTCTGACTAATACAGATATCTTTTGTCTTAGTTCAAACTGCCATAACAAAATGCCATAGACCAGGTAGCTTAAACAACAGACATTTATTTCTTACAGTTCTGGAGGCTGGGAAGTCCAAGATGAAGGTGCTGACAGATTTTGTTCCTAATGAAGGTTCCCTTTCTCTGGTCTGTAGACAGCTGCTTCTCACTGTGTTCTCACATGGCCAAGAAGTGAGGGGAGAGAGTGAGCGAGCGAGCTCTGGTCTTTCTCTTCTTATGTTAGAACACTTAGGTTTCTTCTTCCTCTTCTTAGGTTAGAACAGTAAGCCCTTCAAGGTGCCTGCTGCATTTTGTGTGTGTCCCCTCCAAAATTCAGACAAGGCCAATGTAATAGTATTAAGAGGTGGGGTCTTTGAAAGATGATTAGGCCATGAGAGCTTATCCCTCATGAATTAGGTACCCTTATAAAAAGCCTTGATGGGGGAATTCTCCCCTTTTACCTTCCTGTCTTTGGGCATGTGAGGACACAGTGTTCCACCTCTTCAGAGGATAGAGTGTTCAAGGTGCCATTTTGGGAGCAGAGACCAAGCCTTTGCCAGACAACAAACCTACTGATGCCTTAATCTTGGCCTTCCCAGCCTCTAGAACTGTAAGAAAACACATTCCTACTCTTTATAAATAACACAGTCTCAGGTATTTTGTCAGAGAAGCATAAGTGCACTAAGACAGGGCCCCACCTTCATGACCTCACCTAAATCTAATCATCTCCCCAAGGCCCTGCCTCCTAAGACCATCACATTGGGGCATAAGGCTTGAACATATGGATTTTGAGGGGATGCAAAGATTCTTTCCGTAATACCTTAAAGCTCTTTTCTGCCTTATATCAACACTTGCTGGGAGGAGCCAGGCAGCAGAGATGATGGTTCTGGGGAGTGTCATGGTTTCCTCTATGCACTCTTTCCTTTACAAAGAACCCTAAACAGAATCATTAAAATTAATCCCCATCTTAAGTGTACCTCTTAATTGTACCAGAACACACTTTAAAATGGGCAAGTCTTCTCCCTGGAATGTACGTTTTGGATTAGGATCAGTTTTAGACATGTCATTTCTTTAGCTAAAGTGAAGACAAAACAAATTTTTATTTAATCTTCCATAAGATCTTTCCTCAGTGTCTTTTACTTCTCCTGCCATCAGATTCTTACCTTGATTGAAAAGCTATATTAAGTGCAAGGCAAATTCTTTACTTCTTTGCACAGAGATTAACAACCTCTGGGTGATGGGAGCGTTAAGTGATTTAGCTTTGTCACTAGTAGATGTGTGACGTTAGAAAATTTGCTGTCCTTTCTGGGTCTCAGTCCCTCAGCTCTGCAATTACAGGCCATGTTCATTATTGGGTACAAATTGTACGTAAAATTGAGAACACATGTACAGATTAAAAAGGATGGTTAGTTTCTAAAAAAAAGAGAGAATGAATAAGATCTAGTACTTGATAGCACAACAGGGTGAATACAATCAATAATAATTTGATTGTACATTTGATAATAACTAAAAGCATAACTGGATTGTTTGTAACACAAAGTGTAAATTCTTGAGGGGATGGATACCCCATCTTCCATGACGTGATTATTACTGATTGCATGTGTATGTCAAAATATCTCATGTGTGCCGTAAATATATACACCAACTAGGTATCCGCAAGAATAAAAAACAAAAAGATTAAAAAAAATAGTAATAAAGCAAAGGAGACTGTATTTTGAAGAGTTGTAAAATAAGTTCTTATTTTGAATATAAAAATATATTTAAATTAAAACTGTTTTTTTCTTAGAATGAACAAAGAATAGCATCTATATTCATTATTTTTTGGGGGGTGTGATATTTCTGGCAAAAGTATATGCTGGCATTATACAGTAGCCTCCAGTTCTTGTTTGAGTTTCATACTCCAGTGATGATCATTTTTTGAAAAATATTTGAGAACTTCATCAATTTTCCCAAGGGCCTCTCCTGATTCCAGGATATCAGCCCATTCTTCTTTGAAGTAACTTATGTCACCATCCTTGCAATTTTCTCTTCTTCCATTGACTGTTTTATTTCTAGCAGCCCTTCCATTCATCAACAGCTTTCCATGTGATTGAACAGTGCTTCAACATCAGTGTGATTGGCTTTATGGATTCTTTTCATAAGATATTCAATTTTATTTTAAAAGTAATTGACATCGTGTTGATGTTTATTATGATTAGGGAATGACTGACCAACAAAGATGCTGACTCAAAGGGTGAAACTAAACACCAGTGCTGAGTGAGGTGGCATGTTTGAGAGGGTACAAATTTTAAAAAGTGAAAATTCATTTAGTGAACATTTTCATATTAAAAACGCATTGGCTTCCTTACCTAGCTTCATAGCTTGGACACTTGGATGGTGAGGATCTTTTTTAGTGGGAGGACTGAATAAAAGCTACAGTGTCTTCCAATCCTTTTATTCTAGGTTTTAGGATCCGAAGCACATTACGGCCATACTCCTTCAATTGAATTGGTTAACACAAAGTGGGAGTGGTATGGATAGCAGATCTAATTTTTTTTTAACCAAAAAGTATTAAATATTAACTATTTATCATTTTTAAAAGATATACCTATGACCAAGCTTCACCTACTTGAATATAAACTCCTTGAGAAGGTTTTCCATCT
Source organism: Macaca nemestrina (assembly GCF_043159975.1). Taxonomy (NCBI): domain Eukaryota; kingdom Metazoa; phylum Chordata; class Mammalia; order Primates; family Cercopithecidae; genus Macaca; species Macaca nemestrina. Next base: position 130,875,834 of record NC_092132.1, on the reverse strand, counting down.
TGGGAAATCCAGAGGCAAGAACATGGAAGTTCCTGATATAGAAACACTCAACAAATGTCAGTTGACTGCTCACAAACATGGAAGCCTGCTATAGAGAGATCCTTTCATTAATTAACTCTGTTGCCTTGATAATCTGTTCACCTCTCAGAATCTCAACTGGACAATGAAGAAATGGGGCTGATTCATCTCCAAGACTCATGTGCAGCTCTAACGTTCTATGATTCCATTTCATCCTAGGTATTTCAAGAGAACTACTTTTTAACACATTTTCTAGAATTCCAGAGTAAGTCATAATAGTTGTGATTTGGAAAGAATATAAGATTTCTTCCTAGGCCAGTGAATTAGCCACATTAGAGTGGACATTTATTAATTTGTTTATTCATTTTTGTACATTGATTTTGAGTGATGAAAATATATTTAAACTGCATGGAGTTTGATTTTCAAAACCGGAAACCACAGGTGTAAATGGGACGATCCTGACGATGATAGATTCTTGTGCCTGGAACAAAAAGCACACCATCTCACCAAAAGAGAACACTGCACAGTATATAGGTGGTAACGCTTATCATTCACTGTGGGGATTTGTTCTGCACAAATAAAATGCACATTTTAACAATTTATCAGCACAAATATGCATGACTGCTTGCTTTTCTTAGCCTGTCATTTGTTCTGGGGGAACGATGAGGACTTAATTGGCCGGGGTGTTTTAGTATCTGCTCAAGTTTTCAGGGCCAATGTCGAGTTTGTTTTGGCCAAGACTCTGCATTCGTGTCAGGCCATAACTAAGCGAGGGTGTGATAGGATTAAAGCTTCACAAAGCCCCCACCTCCCCATAACCCAGCTGGTTTGAGGGTTTAGTTGCATCACGGTTCATGGCCTGAGAAGCCTTGTCTCCCACCTGGTCAGTGAGTATTACTAGAAACAGGAACATTTCCTCAATGCTTATCATTCAGCCAGCAGGTCACTGGAATAGAGGGTTTTGTTTTCTGGACAGTGTCTCATACTTTGGATATAGGTCCTGGAGGCGAACATTCTACAGGCTCTGTTTTCTTCTTTGTAAGTCCTCCATTTGGCACTGGATTACACGTGATCTCACTTTGCTTCCTAACAACTTCAAACGTGTGGCCTTGTCTACCCCCACGAGGATTTTAAAAACCTCCAGAGTAGGAACTGTGTTTTCTACCCAAGTACTGTACCCAATTAACACGTCTAAAGTATACACAAATGGTCTCATTGCGGTGGTGGAAATGTCAGTACTGTTTTCTTATTTTTTAAAAATTTTCCAAGATTAAAAATGTATTTTATTATTATATTTATACTAAGACAAACTAAGTAGATGCAATGCCTTTGTTGTTCTGTTGAATTCTATTATTTTGCCCCTGCTCCCAGCTCACATAGCCCCATGTTAGCTGTAATAAGAGGTATGCAACAATCTTGGCCTTTTCCAGAATTTTATGGAAGAGTTAATCACAAACTAATACTCTCTTTTTTTCCATTTGAAAATGTTTTGTTGTTGGAAAGCATCCAATGAAAACATTCTTTTGGAAGTGTCTGAATCTTTGAATCCCCGATTCACATTTCTTAAGATATTTTTAAGCACCTAATTGCCTGTGGGAAACTGCAAAAAATAATTGCAAAGACACCTTCTACCAAGACACTAAAAATATGTAATCTAAGACAATCACGGGGATGTGAACATAGAAGGAGAAAAGAGAAAATAAATGTAAATGTTAAACCAATTCTGTAAACTGTTGATGTCAAATATGAGTCAGAATTCAGAAAAATTTTGAGAGAGGGGAGCAACAGCATTTTGAGAAAAGAATAGGGATGAGGGTTGTGGGAGTTTGCAATCTACCCTTCATGAGATCAAAAAGAAGCCATCAGATCTTTTCAGGATAATCAGGATCACTTTTGAGAATTTGTGGGGTTTTAGAAATTATTTTAATTATGTAGAGAGAAGATTAGTCAATTTTTCAGAGAAAAAGGATGGCATCCATGTATATAACACAGCTTTGAAGAAGACACAGGGATCCCTACATCAATAATAATTCAAGTCCTCCTTGAGCTGCACAACGCTTTGAGATCATTCATTTGACTGACACTAGTTAAGCATCAGCTCTGTGGGGCACATTTTGGGCACTATGCATGGGCCCTAGGCACTTTGGCCTTTAACCTAGACTGTGTTCATGTGAGGGTAGTGTCTTAGTCTCATGATACAGATGACTATGATTGTATGAAAGTTATAGAGAAGTACATGACCTGGTCTCAAGGAGCTTCTGTATAGTCAATAACAGAACATTTACACATATGGAATAGCTGCTAGGTAAAAGATACTATAGCAAACATCAGTTTTTCAGAACTGTCAAAGATTGAGTCATTCTGGAGAGTTCAGTTTTCTGGACATCTGAGAGACTGTCTCTTAAAACATAAGATCGTAGCATTAATAAAATTTGCAGTTGTACTTAGCTCCAATGCAGTAGTTCACTGAGGACCTATTGAAGTGTGTACATAAGATAATTTATTTTCTACACTAGAATTATTTATATTTTATTGTACCTGTATTTTATGATTTTTCTATCTCCTCCCTTGTAATTGGTTTGTGAATGTACCTTTTAATTTGCTGATAATTATCTGTCATGGACTTAAGAACAAACTAACTAATCTTGTAGGTTTGGATATAAAATTCCCAACAGATTAACTCTAAGTAAGTCCAAGGGTTTCTCCTTTTAGGCAAATGCTCACCCTGGTAGGTAGGCTATTCAGAATCCTTTCTTCCTTCCTGTTTTAAAGTTGATTTTTGGATCCTAGATACTCTAGAGAATTAAGATATCAAGAGACTTGATTGCTAGATGGATGCAGTATTGTTGTACTAAACTGAATATCACTGATCCCTAAAATATTACAGGCACAGTTTTTGAAGTTATGTGTGAAAAGTAGACAGACAATTTTGAGCAGCAATATGAGAGAAGGGCAGCAGGTGTGGAGGAGTGTTTCCTCTGGAAAGTAAGGAATCAGATTTTATTGCAAGTACTTTAGGGATTATTGATCTTCATCTATGAAGGATGACATTGAAGCCAAGAGAGGTTAAGCTGGTTGTTCACTTCTTCAATCTCACGCAGAACCAATTCTAAAGAATTGTCTTTTGACTCCTAAGTCCTGTACTTGATGTATTTATCATCACTGATAAATGAATAGATGTTTCTGAATGGAACCAAAGAAAGTATGTCAGGAGAGCCAGATTGAAACATTTATTTACATGAAAAAAGAAGAAAAGGAAGGAGAGAGATGCCACCTTCACAACCAAAGTCTCCTTCACTCCCCCTCTCTACTGAGGAAGCTGAAGGCCCTCATGCTCTGGTCTTCTCTTGTAGACTCTCCATTGAGAAAGTCAATTACTAACTCCCATTTCTGGCAGTGGCAGGCTAGAGCACTTGACCAGCCACCCAGAGCTGATATTGTGCTAAGGTATCATCAGGCTAACAAAGGAAGGGAAAAGAGGATCTACAGAACGAAGATGGTTGTGGAAGCTACTTTTGCCATGACGGCATTTGAGCCAAAAATTAAAAAAAAAATCAACTTTAAAGGTATAATTTGAGACCAATGGAAATCACCCATTTTAAGCGTTCAGTTTCATAAATTTTGACAAATGTCACAAAACTACTTTTACTCTCAAGAATTGTAATATTTCCATTAACCCCCAAGATTTTCTTGTCCTCCTTTGTAGCCAGTCTTCTTCCTCCATCCCAGGCCCAGACAGTCATTGATCTGCTTCTTGCCACTCAAGTGTTGCCTTTTCTAGAATTTCACATAAATTGAACCATACAATATGGAGTCTATGGTTTCTTTTATTAATGTGTTAATAAGGTGAATGACACAAATTGATTTTCAAAGGCAAAAAAAACCCATTGCCTTCCTAGGATAAACCACACTTGGTCATAATGGATTGTTATCCTTAAACTGATGGATTTGATTTGTGAATATTTTAAAATAATTTTTATTTATATTGAGGAAGGATATTGGTCTGCAGTGTCCTTTTCTTGTGATGTGTCTTTGGTTTTGATAGCAGGGTAATGCTGGCCCCATAGCATTTGAATTAGGAAGTATTTCCTCCTCTTCTGTTTTCTGGAAGACTTTATGTAGACTTGGGTTTATTTCCTCCTTAAGTATTTTTGTGGAATTCATTAAAATATCCTGAGTCTGTTTTTTTTTTTTTTTTCTTTTTGGAATGGTTTCTGATACTGAATTACATTTATTTAATAGATGTAAGGCTATCCATGTTATGATGAATGCTATAGTGTTAAAAGCTAGATTTTGTTGTATTACTTTCAAGAGTATTGGGCCTCAGCCAGTAATCCCAGCACTTTGGGAGGCCCAGGTGGGCGGATCACTTGAGGTCAGGAGTTCAAGACTAGTCTGGCCAACATGGCGAAAACCTGTCTCTACTAAAAATACAAAAATTAGCCAGGTATGGTGGTGCATGCCTGTGGTTTCAGCTACTCGGGAGGCTCAGACATGAGAATTGCTTGAACCCAAGAGGAGGAGGTTGCAGTGAGCCAAGATCATGCCACTGCACTCCGGGCTGGGTGACAGAGCAAGACTCTGTCTTAAAAAAAAAAAAAAGGTGTTGGGCCTTCATTGAAGTTATGTTGCTTATAGATGAGTTTGACCCTTTTGAGGCTTGCTTTTGGGCTTTTTTTAGGGTGTGGGTTCAGTGTAGCTTTTGTTCTAGGATTAATTTATCCTTACTACTAAAGCATGATTCTTCTAAAGACTACCCAGTACCTAGTGGTGTGCTGGTAAATGTTTAACAACTGGTTCTCTGGGAAAAAATAAAAATCTATTTGTAACATTTGCTGATTTTCTATCATGGCCAGTCTCCATCTACCAATGTGACATCAAACAACTCTCAAAATTCCTGAAAGCTTAGCAATCAGCTGTCTCAAACAGGGACAAACCTGCCCCAGTACATCACTGCCAATGCCTACATAGTATGAGGTCTCTCCTCCCTGTCTGCCCTGTCTGGTCAAAACATGAAATGTTCCTAGCTTTTCATAAAAGCTAGGAAGTTCTGGAAGTTGTTTCATCTGCTGCTGCTTTCTGGTGGTTCCTTCTGCAGCCTCATGGAGTTTTACTCCACATGTGTGCAACTAAGGGAGCAGCCATAGGCTCAAGTAGAAACCTCTGAATACCCGCAGGGCACTATTCTAACATCTGACATCTTCACCATTCTGACATCTGAAAATGGTTGTCCAATATCTAAAAAACGGTTGTCCAATATCTGAAAGCAGTTGTCTAATATCTGAAAACAGTTGTCTAATATCTGAAAGCAATTGTCCCATATCTAAAAACGGTTGTCCAGTATCGGAAAATGGTTGTCCAGTATCTGAAAACGGTTGTCCAGTGTCTGAAAACAGTTGTGCAATATCTGAAACAGTTGTTTCACGTGTTTGGTCCAGTATTCTGATTATTTTTGGTAGAAAGCCAATTCCTATAGCAGTTAATCTTCAATTTGGGCAGATTTAAACTTTGGTATCAGCTGGGCATGGTGGCTCATGACTGTAATCCCAGCAATTTGGGAGGCTGAGGTGGGTGGATCACCTGAGGTCATAAGTTCGAGACCAGTGTAGCCAACATAGTGAAATGCCGTCTCTACTGAAAACACAAAAAATTAGCTGGACATGGTGGCAGGCACCCGTAATCCCAGCTACCAGGGAGTCTGAGGCAGGAGAATCGCTTGAACCTTGGAGGCGGAGGTTGCAGTGAGCCGAGATGACACAAGTGCACTCCAGCCTGGGCAACAAGGTCAAGGTCTCAAAACAAGGTCACTCCGTCTCAAAAATAAATAAATGAGTAAATAAATAAAAATAAATAAACTTTGGTATTGACGACCTCCCTTCGATAGGTTACCAAAGACAGGTTAACAAGGAAAGCAAGATTGTCCAGTGTCTCCTACCTTCTATCCTTCTATCTTTGTCAGGGACAATGATCTTCCTACATAAACTTTAATAGGAATTAAAATTAAAGAAGAGGAGGAAATATGAGATACCTTCTCTTAATGACTGCAGATCTTCTAGCCTAAAAGATGACGTCATGTGCCATGTAGAAAACTTGTGGCTGAAAGTGTCCAGCTCTTGTTGCTGGTGATAGTTGAAGGATCATAGACAATGAGAGTGGTATCAGAAGTTTAGAGATAGACAGCTGTGGTTCTAGATTTTGAAACAATGAAGAAGATATGTTGATCCCATTATAGACCAATGAAGTTGACGTTGAACTTAGAAAGGTTCTAAAGTACTAGGCTCTGAATAAATTATTAGAGGAATTATTCCTAAGAACCTAAAAAAGGAATTATCCATACTAGGCATCAGCTTATGACCAAAGACATAAGTCATATCAGGCTGAATATATGTGTAATGTCTGTCACATGGTAGAAACTCAGAAGATACTGATAAAATGGGTGAATAAATGAATAACCAAATTCCTTTCTTTTGATGGACTACAAAATTCATAGTTCAGGAAAGTGCAGCAGAGAGTATACCTGGCTTTTGACAAAACACTGGATAATTCAGTAAACGACCTCTCTGAAGAAGCTAGACCATAACAGAATGGTTCAATGGATCACCTGTAGTGGACCAGCCATTCTGCCAGTTTCAGGAGATGCAAACAGAACCAGTACATGGTCCATACAATTTAGATTTAGACTTAGATCTAGAAACTGCTAATATCAATATGATGTGTGGTTGATATGGTAGAAGAACACAGAGGCTGCACTGAGAACTCAAACAACAGGCAAAGAGGCACCTGGGTCAGCTTGAGGGGTTACAGGAACGCTTTTTAGAGGAGGTGACCCCTAAAATGAGACTTGAATGGTGATGACTATGTCTGTAGTATTCATTCTGCTATTTACTTCTTCCTGAGTGGATTTCAATTTTGGTGCTTTACATTTTAAGTTCTGTATCATGTTGGGTAGTTTTTTCCTTCATGTCTGCTCCAACCACTTTACCTTGTGGAAATTCCTCCCCAATTTGGGTATTAACGTACCAATCAGCATGCAGTTTTCATTTTCATACTTTTCTGAATCTCCTCAGACATTTTAACGGAAATTGAGAGAGACAGAATCAGAGACTTAGCAATTGCTTAGCAATCCCCCTTAGTGGGGGAGTCACTTGACCTCAGAAGTTCAAGACCAACCTGGGTAGCATAGTGAGACTTGTCTCTACAAAAATAATAATAATAATAAAAAATCATCAGGTATGGTGGCACACACCTGTACTCCTAGCTACTTGGGAGGCTGAGGAAGGAGTATCAATTGAGCCCAGGAGTTTGAGGTTGCGGTGAGCTATGATGGTGCCACTGCACCCTAGCCCGGGCAACAGAGCATGAGCCTGTCTCTGAAAAAGAAAAAAGAAAGATGACAGTGTCTCACAGGACTGGATTCTCTGGATATTCTTTCATGGTTTGGATACTGTGTCAGCATGAGAATCAGTAAAAACAAGCAAGAGAATCTTAAAAAAAAAAAAAGAAGAAAAAATGATCTCCAGCATTGTCACCACCAATGACCCCTTCTATTTTTTCCCTTGCATAAATCAGGCTTTATGAGGTATCTTATAAATAAATAATATTTAATAATTAATAAGAATTGATTTGAGACACATGCCTTTGCAAAGCAGAGTTTCTGGCTAGCATAAAATATCTGGTTGGAATTCATAAAATTTAGCTAAAAGCAAAAAGTCTTAATAAGCATTTCTTGGGAACTTACTATCTGTCAGGCACTACCCTAAGTGCCTTCCCTGCATCAAATCAGGTGAGCCTCAGAAGCAACCTATGCAGTAGGTACTGTTATCACCCCTATTTTACTGATGAGGAAACTGAGGTTCAGGGAGGTTGAGTAAACTGGACAAAGTTTTACACCTGGTGAATTATGATGCTGAATTGAAATTCAGACAGTCTGGCTCTAGACTCTTAACTTTGTAATGCACAATTGACCCTTGAATTAGACCTTGTTGTGGTTTGAGTGCAAATGAATAATTTCTGATACTTTCTGAAACAATAAAAATAGCACACAGACATCAATTACTACCTTTGGGGGCACCCAAGTAGACGCCTCTGCTCTAAAACCAGAATACTGATTTGTGTCCTGAGCCCTGCCTTGAATGAATGTTACTCCCCATCATTATTAGAGAGCCCAAGAATTGCTAAGACATTATCAGATACAACCATGATATATTAATCGACAATACATAGAGATGAGGCAGTGCTATATAGCGGGCTTGTAACTCAACCAGAGTTTCATTTTTAAAAGCTGGGCCTACTGAAAGAGAAACACCTCTTCCAATAGACTATTATCCTGCAAATATGTATTTAGGGACATTTGAAATTGTTCTATTTACCTAATCATCTCTAATGGCTACTTTGGATCTATGACAGCTGTATGTGTAAATATGGCTCTTAGATCTTTCTCAATGTATGATACTGGTCCAATAGACCATAACAACTTCTTCAGGGAACAGGATTTCCTTGAAGCAGAATCTATGGAGTATCAAACAGGGCTCACAGTGCTTTAGGAGTTGCTTCCGAGGTCATTTCAGAATGCTCTCCTCAGAACTCCTTGTCAAAAATTATTAGGACATTTGGGTATATACCACTAAGATCTGAATATCAATAAACGTGAAAGCCAAACATAGATTTTTTTTTTTCAAATGAGAACAGAGTCAGGATGATTCTTCATGGGCAATAAACAGATAATAGGCAAGGAGAAGTAATTAAAAAAGAGTTTGTGCAGCCAAACCAAATATATTAAGCAACAAAGCTATGATAATAATACTGGTTACTATATAGTAAAGTAGAAATTGCTGATTTTAGACAGAGGGAACACAGATATTATTCCAATATATTCTAGCATATTGAGAAATGATTAACTTGACTGGTGAAGTTCACCCCTCCCTGTGATATAACAGGACATGAATAATTGCCTCTCCTCAGCTGTGCCTATGGGACTATGGCATAGCTTTACAAGACCCTGCTCAACTTTTATGTTAGTTTCCTGTGGTTGCTGTAACAGAGTATTACAAACTGGGTGGCTAAAAACAACAGAAATGTATTCTATTGCCATTCTGGAAGCCAGGAGTCAGAAATCAAGGTGTCCACAGGGCCGTCCACACTCCTCTAAAACCTGTATGAGAGTCTGGGCCTGTGGCTCACGCCTACAATCCCAGCACTTTGGGAGGCCAAGTTGGGTGGATGACTTGAGGTCAGGAGTTTGAGACCAGCCTGGACAACATGGTAAAACTTCTACTAAAAATACAAAAATTAGCTGGGTGTTGTGGCATGCACCTGTAGTCCCAGCTAATCAGGAGGCTAAGGCAGGAGAATTGCTTGAACCTGGGAAGTGGAGGTTGCAGTGAGCCGAGATCATGCCACTGCACTCCAGTCTGGGCAACAGAGTGAGACTCCATTACAAAGCAAAAAACAAAAAACAAACCAACAAACCCTGTATTGGAGGATCCCTGCAGCCTTTTCCTAGCTTCTGGTGATTTGTTGGTTACCCGTTACCTTTCTTGGTTTGCAGGTGCACAGTTTAAGTCTCTCTTCCTTTTATCCTATGTCATTCTCAGCGTGTATGTCTTCGCTTGGCATTCTCTTCCTTGTCTCTCTCTTTCCCCTTCTGGACAGCAATCACATTGGATTAAACACGCGCCCAAATCCAGTAGGGTTTTTATCTTAACTACATCTGCAGGACCCTATTTTCCAAATAAGGTTGCCTTCTGAGGTACTGGGGGTTGAGTCTCTAACATATCCTTTTGGGAGTCATATGCAATCTGAAACAGCTCCCACCCCTTCAATATCACTCTTCACTCTGCATTTGTGTAGTTGGCAGGTTTCTAGCCTCCAACTTGCGCCTGCACCATCCTGACCCTTACCATAGGCCACCTGATACTGTCATCTGTTCTGCACTGTGTCATCTGCTCTATGTCTTGCCCTCTGATTGTATTGTAACTCTTTGGTAAAGAATTCTTACTCAAACTTATTTCTCACAAAGCACTTAAAATAGTGATTTGCTATCAATAGCACCTTCTACTCTTAGAGCAACTTTATACTTTAAAAAATTCTTTCACATACATTATCTGGCATGCTTCTTTTAACCTTCCTGTGTGGTAGATTGGATTGATGTTATTATCCTAATTTTATGTCAAAGGGGATTAAGATCCAGAGAGGTGAAGTGACATGCCAAAATACTGAGACAGGTGGCTTGGGCTAGTCTCAGCACCTTGCATTGAAAAACTTCTTCTTATTCTCATTCTGTATAATTTGATTTGTAATGAACCAAGAGTCCTTCTGGGAAAACAAAACAAAACAACATAAAACTCCTTACTCTCAAGGCGAAGTGCCTGCAACGAATGAGAGGAGGGAGGGGAAAATGGCTGAATCTAAAGTCTGTCTTTTCTGTGAGTGCAAGCAGGCTGGAAGAAAGTTGCAAAACCACACAGCCTTCCTGTTTCCTCAATCAATTCTTGCTTTTTTCCTCCAGCATAGCAATGAAAAAACCTTGACTTTTCTTAAATTTCTGACCCCATGACCTATTCCCACAGTCTGAGATGGCTGTTTCTCTGCCTTTTTTTTTTTTTTTTTTTTTTAAATAAAAAGTATCCAGTGTAAACTCCTTCAACATCCTTCCACCTACCTGAAAAAAGTCTAGAAGTGGGGAGGAGAGGAGAAAGGGTGAATGTGAACGGGGACAGAAGTTAATGGTATCTGACTAAAGGTCAGTTGACTAGAGCTGCATTAGCTGGAAGGACTGTGCAGCCTCTTTGGGCACGGCCATAGAGGGTCCCTAGCCCCAGGGAGCTGCGCGGGGATAGGAGGCAGCCTGCTTTGAGCACGAAGGTGGCAGAGGAAGGAGCCCCTGTTTGAGAAGAAGCTCTCATGCTGTGAACACCTCCTTCCACTTTTCCACTTCTTTCTCTCTTTACTGGAACTCATGAAGGAGAACTTGAAAATCATAATTAGCTTGGAGAAGATAAAAGAGGTCCTCCTTGGTGGGAGGGTGAGGAGAGCGATGGAGAGGGAGAATGAGACTTTAGACAGGGAGGGAGAGGAGGAGGAGAAGGAGGAGGAGGAGGAGGAGGAGGAGAGAGAGACACCAACCGCTGGCACACAGAGTAAAAGACGTAGATAGTACTAAGGAGAAAAACTTAGCAGCTTTTCTCTGACCATGATAAGCTGCTAGTTACAGTGTGAGGTGATGCTTGCTACTCCAAAAGGATGTATTGTAACCAGGCTTTTATACTGTGAATTCTCTCCTTGATACTTTTGCTTCCAGACTTCCTCTCTATTCCTATAGGCTGAGTACCATCTAGCAGGGACTAGGAAGGTGGTTTCACAATTAAATTGAGAGAGGAGAAGGGGGGAGAGTGAGAGAGATCATATCAACTATCATGGAAAAACTTAAGTTGAAAGGCACTCCAAGTTTAGATATACAATCTGTTTGCATAAATGAGGAATGCAAAGAAAATTTGGGGACAGATTCTTCGAGAGTGTATGACAAGCTAAGCTGTGGTTTGGGCTCTTAGAAGAATGCTAAAACCCCAAATGAAAAGCCAGGCAGAAGAAGAGCAAGGCTTGCATGCAAGATATTTCTATCTGCTCTACATACCCACCCTCTCCTCATGCCTGTGTGCACTCTGTGACACACACACACTTGTCCTCATGCACACACATACACACACCAGTCTTCTCTAACACTCCTAGACCTGAATTTTAGCCAGAATCTAAGGACTGGAGCTCTGAGCAGGGGCAGGGTTACCTCCACTGTCCTAGCTCAGCTGTAATCCAACGATCCTCATTCACAAGTGAACTAGGGGATCTTGAAAATATATGTTACAAGTCTTGAGGGTTCCAGGAGCCTCAGGACTCTAAAAGCAATGAGGGATTCAGGCCATGTGTCCATGTGCTATGATGACGAAATAGACCAAGGGTAATGAAAGGTTATTAGCATGGAATAAAAGTTGAAGCTTGGAACTCAGGAGGCCTGAGTGCAACCTGTACCTCTTCTCTAAGCAAAGTGCTGTCTTCTGTATCTATTTCCCCTTCTGCAAAGAAATGTATTTTCCTGTGTTTTAGCCAGTGTTTCTCAAACTGTAATGGGCATACAAGGCACCAGGGATATTGCTAATGGGAAGATCCTGATTCAGCAGTTCTGGGGTAGGCCTTGGGGGTCTACATTTATAATAAGATCCCAAGCTGCCAGTAACCTACATAACACCTTTGCCTGAATTAGAAAAGGTTTCTCCCTCTGGGCAGATGCAGTCCAGTGGGTGCCTTTGTAAAAGGAATTCTTTTCCTGTGCAGTTTTACTAGTGATGTGCAGGATGTATTTCAGTCCTTGCATTTCTTAGGACAGTGCCTTTGAGCAGTGCACAAGTTGCCCATCTGTACATGGCAGTCCTCACCATGTAGACAGATGTCTCCTGGACTACTGCGAAGACAGCCTTGCTTCTGATCCACCTGAGATGTTCTGCTACTCTCCTTCCTTCACAGCACAATTCAGCCAAGCCCATCTAGGCATTTATTGTAACTCTCATTCTTTTAGAAATACCTGTTTTGTTTTGCTTTGTTTTCCAGAGACTGCCAGAATGACATGTAGGAATGAACTTATTCCTTCTCTACTTAAAGAAGAGAGCTTGGGCCTTGGTTCCTCACCCTCCAACGTACCCCTACTTAGCCTAGCGCTCTCTCTAAGGGCTACATGGCTGATCCCCTCTACTGCTTTTGCTGGAGTTCTTGCCTCTGGGGTTTTGTATCTCACATCATTTATTAATTCAGGATCTAAACAACTAAGCTCCTGTACCTGGTCTCAGTACGTGATTATTATGTGGTTTTCTCAGATCTTTTGTTTTTCATCAAATATTACCCCTCCTTTACATGGGATCAGACATAAAGGCAAATAGCCAATTGCTTGAGATTTCACTAAGCTTGGTGTTTACCTTGGATGGTAGCATTCAGTGAGGTGTCCAACTCTGAAAGGTTTTCTTAGCCACACCCCTGCCTGGGCTGCCTTGTTCTGTCCTGTCTATCACTGGGGAGAAATTTAAAAATATGTATTTGTCTCCCCAGCGTTGCTGAATTCTTTTCCTTTATAGGAGCTTAAGGTCAAGGCTGGGAGAACAATGGACCCAGTTAGGAGAAGCACCCACAGCAAAACTTTGAGGTCAGCTGTCCTGGGCTTTCTTTGAAGGGTTTGGTGCTACGTATTCACATATCTCTTGAAAAGAAACTTTCTGCCAAGGACAGAAAATTCTGATTTCTCTTAAGTAGCAGATTGAAAGGAGCAACAAAGTGGCACAGGAAGATCACCGTGCTGAATCTGGAGGGTTAGGTTCTATTAACTCTGGCTACTTGCTCAAATTTTCTGTTATATCTATATAACGATGCAATAGAATTAATAACTTTAAAGGTAGCTTCTAGTTTTAAAGTTGTAACACTCTATGAAATTTGTTGGCTTTAACAATGTATTTTCTGTGAAGCTAAATTTATGGGGTTAAAAAAACCCCTGCATTTTGAAACAGTGGACTAATTTGTAATCTAATTTATTTAACCGAGGATAACTTTGAAAAAGTTAGTTACATTATATTTTAGTTCAGAAATAATGGATTTGGGGCTTTAAGAAGTTCTAATTTCATTGCTATTTGGCCCCAGAGTTCAGAAGTTGAATTCCTACCAATAATAAAAGACCGTGGTGCTAGAGTATGGTATATGAACAATTGTGTTTGACACAAAGTGATCAAGTTATTTTTAATTTAGTTTACTTATTGGAAACAAGTCAGTCATTTGAATAATATTCAAATGTGTGTAAATCAAACTGATGTAAACAAAAAAATGATCTCTCTCAAAGACCAAAACCAAATAGAAAAAAGATATTAACAGACTGGACTGCACACAGAAAGGAGTATACAAATGGTTCTTGAACACATTAATAGATGTTCAATTTCACTCATCATAAGATAAATGCAGGCCGGGCGCAGTGGCTCACGCCTGTAATCCCAGCACTTTGGGAGGCCGAGGTGGGCGGATCACAAGGTCAGGAGATCGAGACCACCCTGGTTAACACGGTGAAACCCCATCTCTACTAAATATACAAAAAAACTAGCCGGATGAGGTGGTGGGCGCCTGTAGTCCCAGCTACTCGGGAGGCTGAGGCAGGAGAATGGCGTGAACCCAGGAGGCCAGAGCTTCCTGTGAGCCAAGATTGTGCCACCGCACTCCAGCCTGGGCAGCAGAGCGAGACTCTGTCTCAAAAAAAAAAAAAAAAAGATAAATGCAAAATAAAACTATCCCAGGTTACCACTTATCACCTATAAGGTTAGCAAGGATCAGAAAGTTTGATAACACAGCCTAAATTATCTACCAGTAAGAGTGTGTTTAAATAAATTATGATATATCAATACAATGAAATAATATTCAGATGTAAACAAAAAAGTAAAAATTAAAAAAAAAAAACCCAAAATAAGAAAGCTTTTCTATGTACTGATAACAGGAAAGTTTCCAAAACGAGATTGAAATATAGGACAAGAAAGTAATGGTGTGTACAGCATGTCATCGTTTGTTTGGTTTGTATAAATAGTTGGGATGGGTTTCTTCTTTAGTTACATACATCTGTTTTCTCTCTGGCTTCTTGCTGAGGGTGATAGTTGTGATCAACCATGATGTACTTCACAGTGTGAATGAGATGCAGGTACAACGAGGAAGGCTGTTCTCTGGTGTGTTGGACATTTGTGTGTTTCCTTCCTTGAAGGAGATCCTCCTTTCTTTTTTCCTCCATGTCTGCTGCAGCAGGTGGTATAGACTAGAGTCCCTTTCAATGCTACTCTGATGCTCCATTAGTCTCTCCCACCTACTGCTTTTAGAGTGCAGTTACATCTTGGGCATACAGGATGCCCAGAGGGATGGAAGTGGGGCTGGGGGTGGGAAGAGCTTAACTGGCACAGTTATTCCAGGAAGAGCTCCAGAGCTAGATTTTCCAATCAAAGGGGCGTAGAGTTATTGCAAGAAAAATATATGTCACTGATGGAAACATAGGGAAATATATTACAAGGAACCTGTGAGCCAAATTTCAGAATTTTCTGGATCAATTGAAATCAAGAAAATAGTTAATTCTCTTTCATTACATGCCCCATAATCACTCCCAGTGGCTCACAATTTTTCTTCCTATTTGCCCCAAGCTTGGATCTTCTCTGATACTCTCTAGGAAGGAGTTGCATTTGCTTCTAGTATTTTGTTTTGTGACTTTCCTGCTTCGCTTTCTCTGACCATGCAATCTCATTTTAAAAAATTTCCAGCACCGTCATTGTTCTGATCTTTCAAAAATATGTTTTCTGACCTTTCAGTAGGGACTTGGGAGGGAGAAGGGTTATGACTGAGAGAACTCTTTCTGGCATAATGGTGCATCTTGAGGGTTTGAAGTGTGGGGGCCAGAGGAACACAAGGTTGAGATATTACTTTCCCTGGCACCTTCTCTGCCAGGTTGCCCACACCTTTGTAAATAGCTCCTTTACTAAACTCTCACACTACCCATTTTGAGAGTGCTTCTTGCAGGGCCCCTGACTGATATGAACCCCATTTATAAGACAAAGAATAATTGACAGCTGTCAACATTTGTAAGATTTTTGGTTCATGTGGTTTTCTTAAAGTCCAGCTTATATACAGTATTACCCAGACTATAGAGAGTACGGAGAAAAATTTTACTTTTGTCTGGCTACTATGAGCTAGAGGTTAGGCAGTGTATTAGTCAGCGTTCTCCAGAGAAACAGAACCAATAGGATCTTTATAGACACATAGATATTGGCCGGTTGTGGTGGCTTATGCCTGTAATCCCAGCACTTTGGAAGGCCAAGGCAGGTGGATCACTTGAGGTCAGGAGTTGGAGAGCAGCCTGGTGAACATGGCAAAACCCCGTCTCTACTAAAAATGCAAAAATTAGCTGGACATGGAGGTGTGTACCTGTAGTCTCAGTTACTTGGGAGGCTGAGGCAGGAGAATTGCTTGAATCCAGGAGGCAGAGGTTGCAGTGAGCCAAGATCGTGCCACTGCACTCCAACCTGGGTGACAGAGCGAGACTCTGTCTCAAAAAAAAATCTATCTATATATTATCTATCTATCTATCTATCTATCTATCTATCTATCTATCTATCTATCTTTATATGAAGGACTGGCTCAAGCAATTGTGGAGGCTGAGAAGTCTCTTGATATGCCATCTGTCTACAAGCTGGCAGCCCAGGAAAACCAGTGGCATTGTTCCAATTCAAGCTCAAAGGCCTTAGAGTCAGGGGAGCCAATAGGGTCAATTCCATTCTGAGTCTGAAGGTCCACGTAACCAGCAATGTTGATGTTGGAGGGCAGGAGAAGATGGATGTCCCAGCTCAAAAAGACACAGCAAATTCCTTCTGCCTGTGCCTTTTTGTTCAATCCTTGACACATTGGTAAGGGTGGATCTTCTTAACTCAGTCTATTGATTCAAATGCTAATCTCTTCCATAAACATTGTCAGGGACACACCCAGAAATAATGTTTTACCACCTATCTGGACATGCCATGGCCCAGTTGAGTTAATACATGAAATTCACCATCACAGGGAGATTCAAAGTCATTCATTCACACATTCACTCTGCTAAGCCCTTATTTGGCTCCTGTCACATCATAAACTCTGGTTAGACCACAAAGAATATATAAAAGAAGGAGTGTATGGGATCTCTGCCCACAATGTGTTTCAAGCTGTTGATGAAAGCAAGACACTCACAAAAGAAAGAAACACAGGGTAATATACGAGATGTGATTATAAAAATGGTTTATTAAAAGAAATTCTAGCACACAAAAGCTCAAAGAGTCATCAAGTATGGTTTTCATATTGGCGGATAAGGTCCCAGAAGTTAAGTGACTAGTCTGGGGTTGGAATCAGAGCTGATACCTTGAGCCCAAGTCTTCCATCGTGTTCTTCCAGCTGCCACCTCCCTACCCTACACTGACTACCTCCCCTTTAACAAATATTCTGTTTACATGGGTGGCGTCATATTCCATGAAGTTAATCTAAGGCAGGATTATGGCTAACTGAAACTTTTAACAAGTACACAAGAACTTGTACATATGTGAATTATGGTAGTTTATATGTAATTTTAAAATATTGCAGCCACAGTTACTTTATAATCACAGGTGTGATGTCCAGTGTAATTAGGGTGGATCAAGAACCAAAGAGAGGGAGAGTTTTGGTCTTCTGACAGCCAGGGGAATCCCTCACCACAACTCTTGCATGGGGCAACGCTTTTTCTGGCATTATGTTCAGGCATTACTGGTGGTTATGTATATTGGCGTGACCTCTAAGAAGTGCAACCACTCTTGTTGTATGGATGCATCATCAAGGAGATCCTGTTCCCCATGGGAGCTTCAGAAATATACATGTCTTTTAGAGCAAGAGGGCAGAAGCAAGAAGGACCAACGCCCTCCTGAAGGTCCCAGTCACTGCTGACTTGCCAGTCTCCCTTGTGGTAGGATTTCTAATTAGACTCCACAGCCCTTCTCTGATCTTCAGAGAACTCCTGTTATTTCTTGGTAGAATTTCCAATGACTCTTGGCCTTTCAGACATTAATAACCCTAAACACCGACATCCAGGAAGAAAGTGGTGTTTGGAGATCCTATATGGCTCCAACTGTGACTGGTACCAGGTGAGATGATGGTGCAGCTCTTGGAGGACACCCTCTATCCCTGTGCCCCTGCGTACACGTGGAGACAACTTCTGTCATCCACTAACACCTCGACAGGACACCTCAGGGCTTCACTTGTGGGATCTGATAGCAGATATTTATGCAGATAAAAGTACAGCAGATTCCTTCTGCCTCTGCCTTTTTGTTCAATCCTTGACACATTGGTGCCAAGGATAAAAGCAGAAATACTTCTGCTCCCTAACTGAGGAGAAATAGACACATATATAAAAATATTTATGTGTGACTATTTCCATTTTCCTTGATATGGAACACCATATTTAAAAATGTGATCATAACTTTGTAATCAAGGATATAATATATAAGATAAAAGGAGTGAAAAACATAACTAAATATGATTTATCACAGGAGTGTTGGAATTGTTTAACATTAAAAGATTCTCCAGTGAAATTGACCATAATAGCATATGGAAAAGACAAAAGAACATACAATTATTTTTATAGATTCTGATCAAACCTTTGGTATAAAAGTTGATATCATACATGATGAAAGCAAACACAAAATCAAAATAGTTTTTTCCCAATTATGAATAAAAAGTAATTTGATAAAATATTTTAAACAAAATGTCAAAGTAAACCTCATAATGAATGGCCAAATACTAAAAATATTTCTGTATAATTGGAAACAAGTCAAGGATATCCCCAGTTGCTACTTTTATTCATCATTTTACTGAAGGTCCTACCAACTTAATGAGATAAGGAGTATAAGTAAAGGGAATATAGACTGGAAAGGAAAAAATAAAATTGTCAATGCAGACAGTACGACTACACACAAAACATTCCAGTGACTCCCACAAACTGTTAGAAAGAATAATAATTATTGAATGTTTTGTCAATTGCCCCCAAAAACACAGCATTCTGTACACCAGCAACACAGAAGTAGAAAAATGCAACTTGAAAAAAGATACCATTTTGAAGCATAACAAAAAACAATAAGGTACCTGGGAATACATTGAACAAAAGATGTTTAAAAATCTTATGAAGAAAAGGATAAAATATTCTGGAAGGAAATAAGTTAAATGCAAGTAAATTAAGTAAAAATGACAATCCTCCCCTAAACAAATCCCCAAATGCAATGTAATTTCCTTTTTATTTTATCTTGTGTTTTTATTTCCATAGGTTTTTGAGACTAGGTGGTATTTGGCTACATAAGTTCTTTAGTGGTGATTTATGAGATTTTGGTCCACGTATCACCCGAGCAGTATACACTGAACCCAATTTGTAGTCTTTTATCCCTCACCTGCTTCCCATCCTTTCCCCCCAAGTCCCCAAAATCCATTTTATCATTCTTACGCCTTTGCATCCTCGTAGCTTAGCTCCCACTTATGAGTGAGAACATACAATGTTTGGTTTTCCATTCCTGAGTTACTTCACTTGGAATAATAGTCTCCAAGCTCATCCAGGTGTCTGTGAATACCATTAATTCATTCCTTTTTATGGCTGAGTAGTATTTCATCATATATATATATCTTATATATATATTATATATATATATCACAGTTTCCTTATCCACTCGTTGATTGATGGGCATTTGGGTTTGCTCCACATTTTTGTGATTGTGAATTGTGCTGCTATAAACATGGGTGTGCAATGAAATGTTTTCATATAATGACTTCTCGTCCTCTGGGTAGATACCCAGGAGTGGGATTACTGGATCAAATGGCAGTTCTACTTTTAGTTCTTTAAGGAATCTCCACACTGTTTTCCATAGTGATTGTACTAGTTTACATTCCCACCAGCAGTGTAGAAGTGTTCCCTTTTCACCACATCCACACCAACATCTATTATTTTTTTATTATGGCCATTCTTGCAGGAGTAAGGTGGTATCCCATTGTGGTTTTGATTGGCACCCAAATGCAATGTAATTGCAATCAAAGGTTTTATTGAGGGTTGTATGGCATATTCCTAACAGAGAAGGTAAAGTCCTAGCTCCCAGGATCTGTGAATGTGACCCTATTTGGACATAGAGTCTTCACAGATGTAATTAAGTTAAGATGAGGTCATATTAGATCTCGCCCTAATCTTTATAGGAAGGCCACATGAAGACACAGAGACACACACAAGGAAGAAGGCCGGGTGATGTTGGCTGTGTGAGGATGGACACAGAGATTGGAGTGATACAGTTACAAGCCAAAGAACGCCAACCACTGCTAGAAACCACCAGAACCTCAGGGAGAAGCATGGAACAGATTCCCTGCTCCCGGTCCCCAGAAGGAACCAACCTGCTGATACACCCTTTCGGACTTCTGGCCTCCAGAAGTGTGAAAGAACAAATTTCTGTATTTTAAAAAAAGTTTATAATAAGACTAGACTTATTCAATTCCCTAGTAAAAGTTTTGATTATAAGTAGCCAACAGTATAAAAAGTACAATATAGGTCTGTAGATTTCTAATATATTAATACAAAGTGCATGACTGCATATAGTACATCCCACAGGCGAAGAGAGGTGGAAGGGGAAGAAGAAGACTGTGGCTGAGGTCTAGTAATAAACAAATAAATACAGGAGTAGAGATGATCCATAGTATAGTATATTCTACCACTAATACTGCAGCCAACATATACAAAAAAAAATTTCAAAATAACTCAGGAGGATGATAATGGCTGGACTTTTGTAATTTGCCTCAAAGACTAGGGGAGAGCCGACCCAGCTCACTGTATAGTCTGTGCATATGGTGGCTTGTAGCATGTAAGGTTTTCCCAAAAGAAGGAATTATAGAATGTTTATATTCAGAACTATAAAACTACAGGGTGCCCATAAAAGGTGGCTCACTACTTATTGTTATACTATCCAATATTTAAAATGGAGTTTAAAAAATAAGCACTGAGTCTTGTTACTACAAGGCAGGCAAGTGCTTCTCCCTCATTATGAAAAGACTGAACTGGTGATACTTTTTCCTGAACATTCAGAAAAGAGGCAGTAAGAGTGCTTTGGTTTGGGTTCGAGTGAGAGGCTTTTCTTGAGGCTTTTAGGATTGAAGAGCTCTAAGTTCAGGTTATCTCAATGTTCAGAAAGCCTGAATAAAAGGAGCAAAACCAAAACCAACCCACTTAACATGAACACAAACCTCTTTTCTTTTAGTAAAATTTGCTTTTAATACAGAGTGAAAGAAAATAAAAACCTAATAGGCTGGAACAAGTCAAACACTCACTCTACACAGATAAAAGCCTTCACAAAGGTCAACTGAAGTAATCCAGAGCTGAAACTGAATTGTGCAGACTTTCAATGAAGTCATCAAAGTCATGTAACACAAGCAAAAGTCGATTATTTACAAACTCAGCAAGCCCTCTAAGAAATGTGCCCCAGGTTGCATTAACCTTTGTTTTGTGCCATCCTGAAGACTTGCACATTGTATTTTTCGGATAGTTTAACATTTTTAATAGGGTGTGTTCTCTACCATGTGATAATGCTTTGGCCCTATTCCTGCAGGGTCTCACCTGTCTTGCCATTTCCCCAAGAGAAGCTTTGATTCTGCTTTAGAAGTTTCACGTACACTAAAATCTTTATCAAATGTTAATATGAAGGGAGATAGCACAGGATGCAACGTATAGCATCAAGTTACCTGTCTATATATTGAGAAATTACTTTCTCCTCCAAGGTATATGCAACAGAAAGCTCAGTCTGTCCTGCTTGATAATCAGTAGTACAGGTTGAATCATCAGAACCGAGGCAAGACCTTAATATTTCAAAATTATAAACAGCTACCACTAGGGGCAAGTCCATGTTACTGAGTTATGACAAATTTATTATCATAAGGGAAAACAAGTGTAGTCAGCCATCTTAAAAAATGCCCCAACCACTGGTTCTCAATACAGAAAGATTTAAAACTACAGTTTATCATAAACAAATTCCATCTTTGTCCCCTGAAACTCCCCTAGTTTCATTCATTAGAAGGGGATTAAAAAAAAAAAGAGTGAAAGAGTACTTTACAGCAGCATTCAGCTTTCCTATGAAATAGTCAGCGTCGTAAATATTATATACAACTCTTTTTTTAGTGAGCTAGACACTGGCTTCAAAGTTGGTGGGACTGAGGGAAAATCAACCCATTGAAAACTATTCTAGACATTGTCTTTTGGCAGAATAGCAGGTATCCAAGTTAAAAATAGGACGGTCAGTTTGTTGCTTTGTGGTCTTTTCAAAATTTAGATTTTTTTTTTGTTCCCCTTTTACATGAAAACCTCAGTCTCCACTCCTGAGTGGGGATGGGCAGAGGCTCTGGCCTCTGCTCCTCTGGCTTCTGGCTTCTCAGCAGATGCTTTTCTCTTTTTTCCTTTGTTTTGGAGACAGGGTCTCACTCTGTCACCCAGGCTGGAGTGAGTGAGGTGGCATAATCTCAGCTCACTGCAACCTCTGCCTCCCGGGTTCAAGTGATTCTCCTGCCTTAGCCTCTTGAGTAGCTAGGATTACAGGTGCACCACTACGCCCGGCTAATTTTTGTATTTTTAGAAGAGACGGAGTTTCACCATGTTGATCAGGCTGGTCTCGAACTCCTGACCTTAGGCAATCTGCCCACCTTGGCCACTCAAAGTGCTGGAATTACGGGCATGAGACACAGTGCCTGGCCCAGCTTCTTTCTTTTGACTGCAGCAAGGCTTGAAGAGATGTGTGTAGATGAGGACTTCCCCAAAACAGTCTTTATAGATGACCTCACAACGTCTCTTCTGTCTTTTCCAGTATGTGAGCTCTAAAAAGGAAAAAAACTGGCATTCTGTCAGAACCAGAAACGACCTCTCTATCTGAGCTGTCATCTAACTGGTTACTGTTACAAGGAGATTGAGCTGCGGACGCATTTGAGGTGGTATTGTGAGCATCAGAATTAGGACGTTCAAATTTCTTCTGCAGTTTACTGATCTGGATGCTTTTTATCCTGTTTCCAGATAGAGTTTTCACTTTCTTTGGTTTCAATGCACGCTTTATACTGGGTCCAGGCCTTGTAACTACCACATGACTCTAGTTTTTTGTTTGTTTTTTTGTTTTTGTTTTTTTAATCCTGCTGGCACCTTCTTCCATCATTTTACAAGCAAGACATAGGCATTGCAGATGTCTCCTGAACAGGTCTCATAATCCAAAACGGCTCTGGAAGTCCTTTTCATAGCATTTACTGTCAGTGAATCAAGAACTGGAGGACTTAGCTCTGCAGATACAGCAGCCCCCTATATGCTGGTACATCTTTGGCTTATGAAAATCAAACATCTTTTCTTCCGGGCAATAGTCTTCCAAAAGCAGCTGTTCCACGAGCCATAACGTCCCCAAGGTGAGGAGTGCACACTGGGCCAGCCCCGCCTCAAGCACCCCCTCCTCAACTGCCTTGTCTAGCCAAATTTCTGTAATTTTTAAGCCACCCAGTTTGTGACGCTTTGTTGCAGCCATTCTAGGAAACTAGTACAGGTTTCAAACTTGACAAGCTGATTATAAATCCTATTGAAGAATAAAAGACTAAAAATAAACAAGAGGGAGGAAATGGAGGAGAACTTGCTCTATCAAGTATCAAGACTTGCTGTAAAGCTATGGTTATTGGAACAGTTTTGATATTGACACACAGTTTCTAAGACAAATGACCTAAGCACAGGTCATTTGTCCACTTACTCATAAGTGGACACTTGAAATATGACAGACGAGACATCGAAATGAATGGAAAAGGATGAGTCAATAATAGTGTTGAAACATTGGTTGTAAGTGGATCTATAAAACCAGATCCTTATATCCTACACAAAAGGAAACTGTAAATGGATTAAATACTTAAATGTGAAAAGCAAACTCTAAACCATGTAGGAGAAAATAGAGAAAATCTTTAACTTCAGGTAGACCAAAACAGAAAAGATTCGACTATAAACAAAAAACAAAATGCCTTTAGTAAATTTTGTGCATGCAAAAAGAAAAAAGATTTGACTATAATGGCAAAAAGAATAAATTAGGCTATATTAAAATTTAAATGTCTTCAACAAAGGACATCATAAAGTGCAAAGAAAGAAAATCCACTGATCAGGAGAAGAAATTTGTAATCCATATTCCTAGGATCCACAGAGAATGACTAAAAATAGAAAAGGCAAAGCAAAAAAATCTAATAGAAAAATAGACAAATGACATGAAGAGGCATGACATGAAGAGGAATCCCTAATGGCTAATACATTTATAAAAGTATTCTCAACCTCACAACAATCTGGAATAAGAAAATTAGAATAACAGTGAGAATGATTTTATTCCTGTAAGATTGGTAAAATGAAAGTCTAATTACACAAAGTGTTAGGGAAGATGTATGGAAAAAGGAACTTTCATCCTTTGCTGGTGGGTGGGTAAACTGAAAGAACCACTTTGGAGAAGAATTTGGCAACACCTAATACAGTTGAATAATGAGCATCCTCTCGGACTCAGCACTTCCATTTCTTGGTATGTATCTTAAGAAACTCATAAATGTGCACATATGCAAGGATGGCCATCCCTTTTGTAGGGGAATGAATATGCAACATAATGGGATTCTACTGGGTAGTTAAAAATTACTGAAGTGGATCTCTTTATTTACAGATACATCTTAAAAACATAATACTGAATGAGGAAAAAAGAAGTTGCGAAGGTAGATGAACAGTGTGATTTCACTGGAAACTCACCTGGGGCTGGATGGTCTAGGATGGCTCATTCCCAGATCTAGTGGTTGCTGCTGGCTGTTGGCTGGCTGATCTGTAGGGTCTCACTGGAACAACTCATCTCCGCTCCATTTGGTCTCTCATCTTCTAGATCAGGATGGAGTATCAGGGAAGCTTTCCAAGGTAGTGGGAGTAGAGGCTATTGAGGCTTAGGCTTGAAAGTCACCTAGTGTCACCTCTGCCACATTCTCTTGGTCAAAGCAAGTCACAAGAGTCTTCCAGATTCAAGAGATGGAGAAATAGCCATCACCTCTTCATGGCATGACCAGTAAAACCACATTGCAAAGAGGCCTGCATAGAGGGATGAGAAAAAAAATTGTGGTCATTTTTTGCAATCTCCCTCAATGTACAAAACAGAACTCCTAAACTTCCCCCTAAAAATGTGCTGTCCCTGTTCATCCCCATCTAAATTGATGGGATTTTGAGCTTTCTGGTTGCTCAAGTGAAAAACTTTGGATTTATTCTTAATTTTTCTCTTTCTTTCAAATCCCACACCCTACCTATTATGAGATAATGTTCACACTGTATCAGAAATATATCCAGTGTCCTACCACCTCTAACTACCCCCACTGCTATGGATTTGATGGGAGCCACCATAAACTCTCACTTGGATGATTGAATAAGCTCCCTAATTGCTTTTCTTACTTCCACCCTTGCAAAATTCCTTTGAGAAAAATATTCAGTTGGGTGTGGTGACTCATGCCTGTAATCCCAGCTACCTGGGAGGTAAAGGTGGGAAGATTGCTTGAGCCAAGGAGTTCAAGACCAACCTGGGCAACACAGCAAGGACTCATCTCAAAAAAAAAAAAAAAAAAAAAGAAAGAAAGAAAAGAAAAGAAAAAAATCAATTATGTTCCTTGCAGTAGGTTGAAACATGTCCCTGTCTCCCAGATATCCACATCCTAATCCCTGGAACCTGTGAATATGTTGCTTATATGGCAAAAGGGACTTCGCAGATGGGGAGTGTATCTAAGTAGACCCACAAGGGCTCATATAAGAGGCAAGCAGTAGACAGATGCTGAGAGAGAGGACAACTTCATGACGAAAGCAGAGAGAGGCTTGAAGATACAACATAGCTGGTTTTAAAGATGGAGGAAGGGGACTGGGCATGGTGGTTCACACCTGTAATCCCAGCACTTTGGGAGGCCAAGGTGGGTGGATCACCTGAGGTCAGGAGTTCGAGACCAGCATGGCCAACATGGTGAAATCCCATCTCTACTAAAAATATCAAAAATTAGCCAGGCATAGTGGCAAGCACCTGTAATCCCATCTACTCAGGAGGCTGAGGCAGGAGAATCACATGAACCTGGGAGCCGGAGGTTGCAGTGAGCCAAGATTGCGCCATTACACTCCAGCCTGGGCAACAAGAGCGAAACTCTGTCTCAAAAAAAAAAAAAAAAAAAAAAAAAAAAAAAAAAAAAAAAAAAAAGAAAACGAAAAAAGAAAAAAGAAAAACAAAATAAAAAAAGATGGAGGAAGGAACCCTGAGCCAAGGCATGAGGACTGACTCGAGAAGGTGGAAAAGGCAAGAAAGCAGATTCTCCCCTGCAGCCTCCAGAGAGACTGATTTTGAACATCTGACCTCTAGAACTGTAAGATAATAAATCCAAATTTCTTAGAACCACTGTTTGTGGTAATTTGTTGCAGCAGCAATGGGAAATTTATATATCATTCTTTTGCTCAAAATCCATACATAATCTGTAGTCCCACTTCTCCTCCTCCTCCCCCTTCTTCTCTCCCTCCATCCAGTACCGCCCTGAGCACATGTTCTAGTCTTTCCCCTCTTTGCTCACTTGACCTCAACCACACAAGCTTCCTAGCTGTTCTTTATACTACAAGATGTCTTCCTGTTATAGAGCCTTTGCTTGGCTCTAACTTTTTACCTAGGTTACTCGCCTCCCAGATACTTTCTTGGTAAAACTGCCCATCGCACCCTACCATTCTCATTTACCTGGCTCAACATTTTCTTTCTTTTTTTTTTATAGCACTTATCATATTTTAACTTGTTATATGGCTTGCTTACTGTTATGTTTATTGTTTATCATTTGTAATGATATGCCACTGCCCTCCAGCTGGCAGGTAAGCAGGGAAGGACTTCATTGGTTTTATTCACCGGTGTATCCTAAGCCCCTAGAACAGTGCCGGAGCCATAGTGGTGACTCAATATATATTTGTTGAATGAATGCTTATTTTTTTAATTGCTGTAACTTAACATAAACTAGATGCACAATAATATATAGATATAAATATCAATACAATAAGTACTGTGTCCACTAACTAGTTTACTAAAAAATAACATAACTACCACCTTTGAAGACCTCTGCATACCTCCCTCAATTATATCCTGTTTTCTTGCTACTCAGAGAGGAACTTTGATCATTTCTTTGCTTTTCTTCAGTTTTACCAAATCTGTTAGCATTACTAAACAATATAATATTCATATTTATGTTTATTTGGTATATACGTAGTATATATGTATATTTATGTATATGTACATCATTACATGATACTATAGGCATTCTTTTTAGATTTGCTTTTCTTTTTTAACATTAATTTCTCTCTTTTATTATTATTTTTATTCTATTGTGGTAAGAACACTTAATGTGAGATGTGCCCTCTTAACAGATTTTTAAAGTATGCAATACAGTTTGGTTAACTATTGGTCCAATAGCGTACAGTGGAGCTCAGAACGTATTTATCTTGCATAACTGAAACTTCATACCTATTGATTAGCAACTCCTTATTTCTTCGTCCTGCCTACCCCCAGCAACTATAATTCTATTCTTGACTTGCTTAATATTTATGTTCCCCAAAATTCAACCTTGTTGTGGCATGTAACTGTAATTGAACTGCTTCTCTGCAATGAAGTATTTCATTATAAGAAAATCACATATAATAATATTTTAATTAATAACATTGTTGAGGGAGACATGTTATTTCTGCTTTGTTGCTCTGACAGCTGGCTCCTATGCCATTCTTTCTTATGCATCCCTGGGTTATGTGAGCATGAGTTTCTCCAGGATATAGCCCTAGGAGTGAAACTGCTGAGCCATATAGTTTGAACATCTTTAGCTTTACCAATAATGCCACGTTGTTTTCCAAAGTAACTGTACCAGTTTACCCACCTTTCAGTGTTCTGGTTGTTCATATCTTTGTAGAAACTTGATGCTGAAAGACTTACATTTTTGCTTGTCTTGTGGGTGAGAAATCTCTGTCGTCAAAGTTTAAATGTTCATTTCTCTGATTACTAATGAAATTAAGATTATTTTTTCTCTTATGTTTATTGACTACTTGGTTTTTCTCTTCCTTGAAATACCTGCTTGTGTCTTTTGCCCATTTTTATTTTGTATCATGTGTGCTTTTTCTTTAAGTTGTAGGAATTTCTTAAGTATTCTTGATATACATGATGAAAGTATCTTGGCTTGGTTTGTGGTTTGCCTTTTAATGATTTTTTGTAATTAATTAGAATTTTAAATTTTAATGTAGTCTTTTATAGTTTGTAGTTTTTCCTTCTTGTGTAAGAAATCCTTTACCACCCCAAGATAATAAATATATTAGCCTATATGAACCTCTGAAAGTTATAGTTTTGCCCTTCACATTTGAGTTTTTAATCTACCTGGAATTGAGTTTTGTGAATTGTGTGCAATAGGGGTACAATTTCAGTTTTTCTATATGGATATCCAATTTTCTATCCAGTCCCCATTGATCTGCAGGGCCAGTTCTGATATAAATCAAGTTTTCATTATTCTGTTCTCTTTGTCGATTTATTTATCCACTGCCTTAAATATTATAGCTCTATATTAATTCTTGAAATCTAAGAATTAGGAGTAGAGGTAACTTCTACTTTGTTCTTCTTCAAGAGTTTGCTGGCTATTATTGGTTCTTTGCTCATCCACTGATGTTTTAGAATCATTTCATTAAATTTGAAGATAGCTAGCACTTTTGTAAGGTTAACTCTTTCTCTCCACAAGTGTAGTATATCTCTCTACTAATGTAGGCCTTCTTTATTATCTATCAATAATATTTTTATATTTTTCTTTACAAAAGAATGGACATCTTTTGTAGATTTATTCATAGGTATATCTTTACATTTTTTAAGGCTATGGTAAATGTTATCTCTTTTAAAAAATTATATCTCCTATCTGTTTGCTGCTGATATGTAGAGCTATAGTTATTTTCTACTCAAAGATTTGGGTTGTATAACTGATTTATTAATTGGACTTTATTTTTTAGAGCAGTTTTAGGCTCACAGCAAAATTAAGCAGACAATACAGAGAGTTCCTTTCTACCCCTCTCCCCACACAGGCACAGCCTCTGCCACCGTCAACAACCCCAACCAGAATGGTCCCTTTGTCACAGTCAATGAACCTACATCAACACATTATTACCACCCAAATCCATAGTTTACATTAGAGTTTACTCTTGGTGTTGCACATTCTATAGGTTGGACAAATTCATATTGATATGTGTTCATTATTATAGCATCATATAGAGTAGTTTCACTGCCCTAAAAATCCCCTGGGCTTCCCCTATTTATTCCTCCCTCTCCATATACCCTGGCAATCAGAATTTTTTTTTTTTTTACTGTCTGCCTCCACGTGTGCCTTTTTGAGAATGTCATATAATTGGAATTATATAATATGTAGCCATTTCAGATTGGCTTCTTTCACTTGGTAATATGCACCTAAGGTTTCTCCATGTCTTTTCATGGCTTGTTAGCTCATTTCTTTCCAGCACTGAATAATATTCCATTGTCTGGATGCACCACAGTGTATTTATCCATTCACTTATTGAAGAGCATCTTGGTTGCTTCTACATTTAGACAATTATAAATAAAGTTGCTATAAGCATTCACATGCAGGTTTTTGTGTGGATGGGTGTAACTGATTTTTGAATGCTGACTTAGTATCCAACAACATTACTAAATTCTCCATAATTCTAATGATTTGTCTGTACATTAGGGTTTTCTACATATATGAACATAATGTCTATGGAAAACATGTTTTTTATAATGCAGTTTGAAAAATTTAAAATTTTAACTGAAGGATTTATTCCTTTTATATGTATTGAAATTACTAATACATTTGAATTTAAATCTACTATATTATTTTGTGCTTTCTATGTCTTACATTTTTTGTTCTTTTATATTTTAAATGTATCCCCCTCCATATTAGTTCTCTTTCTCTCTCTCTCACTCTCTGTCTCCCCACCCCTTCATTATTTGGAAGCTGTATACTATTTCCATTTTTTTTAGATAATACCCTATAAAACTAAGATGTATAATATAACTTGCACAGTCTAAAGTTAATCAATATTTGCCATCCTCCACATCAATATAAGAACCTTAGAACGTTCGTTCATTTAACTTCAATCCTGACTAGTAAGTCATTATTGTCTTTATTTTACTATTTTGTTTAAAGCCCACTGACATCATTATTACTGTCTTAATCAGTGGTATGATTTACCCACATGATTGCATTCTTTACTCATCATTCTTTTTGCATCTCAGAATTTCTATTTGGGATTTCTTTCTGCCTGAATTACACCCTTTAGAATTATTTTTATGAAGAAAGTGTTGTATTCCCCTTAGCATATTAAAGGTAGTCATTCATTGGCTTTGCACTCCTATTTTTGTTGAGAAATCAGCTGTCAACTTTCTTTGAAGGCAATCTGCTTTCCACTTTATTCTTTTTCTGGCTGCTTTTATAATCTCTTTGTCTTTGGTTTCTGCAGTTCGCTCATGTTGTACTTGGGTGTAGATTTCTTTTTATTTTTTCTGATTCTTTTTTATCCTGAATTATTTGGACTAGGGCCTTTGTATAAGTTCTGAAAAATTCTTAGACTTTATTCCTTCAGATACTGTCTCTCTCTCATTATCTCTGTCCTCTTCTCTTTGAACTCTGATGATACATCTGTTAAATCTTCACACTTCTTCCTCCATGTCTTTTGATCTCTCTTTTGTATTGTCCATCCCTTTGACTCCTTGTGCTGTATTTGGATAATTTTTAAGATCTAAGTTAGATCTAACTTAGATCTTCAGTTGCTTTCAATATGTTGTAATCTGATTTATTAAATTTTAATTTTAAGTCATGACATTTTTATTTCTTGAAGTTGTAGTTGGTTCCTTTTCAACTCTCACAATTGGTTCAGATCTAATTTAGCTGTGTGTTGTGTGTGCTTTATGTCACTCATGATTCCTTATTTTCTTGTGTGTTTTGTAATTTTGATTGTCATATTGATTGTCATGAGCTCAGTTCATTCTTTGGAATTTTATCTTGGAGAATTTCTACACTACAAATTAAAGTTGCCCAGTTTTCCTTCTTGAAGGATTCCCCTTTGACTTGGATTTCAGAAGTTTATCATTAGAACTTTATTCCTTTGGCATAAATCAAATGACTTTGTGTTGAGTTAAATACCTGGTAGAGCTCATGTATAGAATCATTATCAGTCATTTATATGTTAAAGTAAATGAGTGTCTTTTTCTATGGGAGAGTTTTGTCAAAGGGGTTATAAAGGAAGAAGCGGGGATATAAAGAATCTGAAATCTTCCTCCCCTTGGAGGCTTGGATCAAAAGCCTGAACATGAGTAAGTTCAGGAGAAAAGACAAAAAGGGCAGATAAAAAAAGGCGAATTTTCCCCACCTCACAATTTTGTTAGGCTTGGCTTGGATTTTGCCCAAGACACTTTTCTTATTGACTTTTAGGCCATACTGTGCTGCCTGAGTTTACTCACAGAAGACGAACAAGGTTTCAAGCAGAAATCACGAGCCCAGTTCATCAGTAAAGCCAATCTGGGAGACTGGGAAAGAGCATCTAGGGATTTGGGAGGGAGGTGATGGGTTCAAAAATACATGAGGCTATATTGGGTAAGTAAGCAAGTTTGCTCAGGAAGTGTCTAAGAGAGTGGATAAACAGAGGGGATCAAGATGACCTCGATATGACAGGTTCAACCCTTGGGCTTGGGCATGTGTTCTTAGCAAAAGAAGTTTTGCTGGCGCTCAGCTAGGAGGGAGGCACTTGCCAGGTGTTGGAGGGCTTGGCCCTCTTCCCACCCTCCCCATCTTTTCTGGCCTTGGCAGTCTCCCACAGCCTTGATAGTAACCAGTGAGCCAGCTCATCTCATCTTCTGCCATGCAGGGGAATGTTGTATTGAAGACTATGAGTTTGGAGTCAGAGAAATTGGTCTCTAACCCCACCTCTATCATTTGCTTATCCACCGAGTGACTTTGGGAAAATTATATTAATAAAAACTCTCTCTTGGGTACAATGATTGGGCATGCTATTCGGGTGACAGGTATATGAAAAGCCCAGACTTCACCAGACCATTCATATATGTAGCCAAAACCACTTATACACCTAAAGCTGTTGAAATAAAAAAGTTAAAAATAATAAATACAGTAAAATGGTTTTTTTGTTCTATTTGTTTTTATTTCCCTCACAAGAAAAATAATGGACTAAATCTTTATTTGCTTTACATTTTTAATAGAAGAGTAATTAACAAATTGGTCTTTCTTACCTATATTTACTGTTATCCCAATCAGACGAGCTTATTGTTTTTGTTTAGCTAACTTTGTACTTTAATTAGAGACTATTAAATAATTAATAATGTTTTGAATTATAAAAGCCTGTCAAACCAGGAAGCTAAGTTTAATCCACACATTCAGTGGAAACATCTCTGGCTAAGATAATAAAGCATAATTAATTATTTTTATTTTTGAACTTTTACTTTCAGGAGCACATGGCAGATTGTTACATAGGTAAACTGGTGTCATGGGAGTTTGTTGTTCAGATTATTTCATCATCCAGATATTAAGCCTAGTACCCATGAGTTATTTTTTCTGATCCTCTCCCTCCTCCCACCTTCCACTCTCTGATAGGCCCCAATGTGTGTTGTTCCCTTCTATGTGTCCATGTGATAAAATGCTTAAAAATAAATAAATAAAATAAAAACTCTCTAGGACTCAGTGTTTGTATCTATAAAAACATGAGTCATAATGGTTCTAGGGTACTCTGTCTACCTAGTGGGGCTGTGAGGACAACTCAGGTGACTCTTTTAAAGTGTTAAACACAATGCTTAGAACATAGACTGTGCCTTGTAAACATTAATTAGATTATTGTACTTGGTTTCTCTGTGGCCTTATCTACTCCCATGCCTCTAGGCACAGGACACCAAGATCTTTAACTGTGGCTCCAGCTTTCCTCCAGAGAACTAGAATCCTCTATCTCCGCACTGGACTTCTAGGACATTCGAATGCCACTTTCAACTCAGTAGATCCCCAATCAAACTTCCAAATCTTCCCAACTTCTTATTTCTGGAGAAATCCTGGTGCTACTTTCGAGTCTAGAGGCTTTTGCCTTGTTGCCTACATCCAGTGAGTTACTAAATTCTCTTAGTTTTTCATTTTTTACTGTCCCATGCCAGATCATTGCAATAGCTCCCCACTCAAAGACTTCCTCTCAGTGAGTCCTTTCCCTCCTGCCTTTTTATTTTTAAGATAGAGTCTCACTCTGTTACCCAGGCTGGAGTGCAGTGGCACAATCTTGGCTCACTGCAACCTCAGCCTCCCAAGTTCAAGCGATTCTCCTGCCTCAGCCTCCCTAGGAGCTGGGATAACAGGCGTGCACCATCACACCCAGCTAATTTTTTGTATTTTTAGTAGAGACAGGCTTTCCCCATGTTGGCCAGGCTGGTCTGACCTCAGGCAATCCACCCACCTTGGCCTCCCAAAGTGCTGGGATTACAGGTGTGAGCCACCACACCCCACCCTTTTCCCTTTTAACCACCTCTAATCCAGCCCCAAATAGCTATTTGAAGACTTTCCTAATTACTCCAACTTCAGGAGATTTGTGTTTCTTTTAAACCCCTGTAGTGCTGATTTTCTGCCCCCGCCCCCCAATTTAGTATTCCACTTTATCTTTTAGTTATCCTTTGTAAATGTGTGGTTTGGTTTCCAAATAAGCTGTGAACAGGAACTGAGTCTTAGGCTTGTTGTATCTCCCCCAGTACCTAGATCTCTGGTGAACATATACTAGTTGCTCAGTAAATATGTATTGGTTGATTGAATGTGAATCCATCCCATCAGGGTTTGCTGCCTTTCTTGAGACTGTGTGAGGGGGCTGTGTTCTGAGTTTAGGGACCGTGCATAAAGCTCTGCTTGGCCTGCAGGTGTGGGTAATGAGTCAGTTTCTTTTTCATTAGGGCATTACTCTCAACGCAGAATTTTCTATATTTAAGCCCCAATTTTCTGTATTAAAGGTCTCACCTTACCACTTAGCCTTTGACAATGGTCGTCATATGCAGTGCCTCAGCACAGATTTGTTTACTATCCCTGGACCTTTAGGGCTCTGGATAGTGGAGCTGAGCATCCTGGAAACAGCACATTGGAAACATCAATCAAATACTGGTCTTTTGACTTCATGACCAATCATGCTCTTCTCTTCTCTTCTCTCCTCTCCTCTCCTCTCCTCTCCTCTCCTCTCCTCTCTTCTCTTCTCCTCTCCTCCCTTCTCCTCCTCTCCTCTCTTTCTCCCTCTCTCTCTCCCTTCCTTCCTTCCTTCCTTCCTTCCTTCCTTCCTTCCTTCCTTCCTTCCTTCCTTCCTTCCTTCCTTTCTTTCTTTCTTTCTTTCTTTCTTTCTTTCTTTCTTTCTTTCTTTCTTTCTTTCTTTCTTTCTTTCTTTCTTTCTCTCTCTCTCTCTCTCTTTCTTTTTCTTTTTGTGGGTGACTTTGGGTAATTTACTTGACGTCTATGTCTGTAAAATTTAAATTAAAATGTCTATTTTAAATTAACCAAGTAGGATGTTGGAAAGTCTTATTACAGTGCCTAGCACACAGTAGCCATTCAAGAATGGTGGTTGAACCTGAGTTAGGGAGGCTATGAACTCAGCTCCTAGGAAGGGCTGGGGGTGACTTCACTGGGAAATCTCCTCCCTGCTGTCTTTGAATAGGTCCTCCACTAATGCCTGAAACTCCACTTTCAGAAGAATGAAGATTCTGAAGATTCATTCCTCTGATCTATCATTGCCGTCTTCAATTTGCATTTTTAAAAATGCTCCTTATTAATAACTTTAAAATGTGAAGAGTTACATATTGAGTCCTAACACCATCATATGTACTTATTTATAGGGAAACAGCAGTCAGCCCAATCTTATTTATGCCCTGGGCAGTTGTGGATATTGGATATGGGGGAAAAAAGGAAGGAGAAAGGAGTTGGGGGATGTGGGAAGCAGACTCCCAAGTGAGCAAATTTGTAAGTCAGTATATGCATGGCCTACTGGCACCCCTGTACTTTAGTGTGTTAGAAGAAAGTCAAGAAGATGGCAATGAATTACAAACATCTGATCTTCCGTTGACGTTTTTCGTGAATGTTAGACAGTGTGACTTTCTTTTCTTTTTTTTTTCTTTTGAGACAGAGTCAAAAAGACAACTCTTGTTGTCCAGGCTGGAGTGCAATGGCACAATCTTGGCTCACTGCAACCTTTGCCTCCCAGGTTCAAGCAATTCTCCTGCCTCAGCCTCCTGAGTAGCT
The DNA here is from genome assembly GCF_043159975.1 of Macaca nemestrina. Taxonomy (NCBI): domain Eukaryota; kingdom Metazoa; phylum Chordata; class Mammalia; order Primates; family Cercopithecidae; genus Macaca; species Macaca nemestrina. The sequence continues at coordinate 130,840,905 of NC_092132.1, read as the reverse complement.
GGGATTACAGGCATGTGCCACCATGCCCGGCTAATTTTTCTATTTTAGTAGAGACGGGGTTTCACCATGGTGGCCAGGCTGGTCTCGAACTCCTGACCTCAGGTGATCTGCCCACCTCGGCCTCCCAAAGTGCTGGGATTACAGGCATGAGCCACCGCACCCGGCCGATGGTGTGACTTTGAGTTTCCAGATGGAGGTGGAACTCCTTCAGATGATGAGTCTGCTCTGGTAGGTCTTCCAGGAACCACAGATAGGTCCCATTCTCATTCTCTCCCATAGAAAACGAAGTACTCAGAGGAAGGTGTGTCCCTAAAGAAATAATAAGAGCTGTTTTTATTGCAGTTTATGTGTTCCAAGTCGCAGTTCCAGCCAGTTGCATATGATTCAGTATCATCTCTCATTGTGAGCTTATTTTCGTTCTATTTGAAGTCCTCCTCTCCTGTGTTTCTTTGAAAAGGGGTTTATGTGAACAGGGCTATGCTTTCAATGCCCTAGGTCTGCCATGCAAATAAGACACTTCCATCTCAGTGTGTCACCTAGAGAAAGATTTTATTAGGTAAACAAAGCAGTAAGTCACCTTTACATCAGAATAAATACAAAGACATCCAGCCTTTTGTCCTTTTCTCCTCCTTTGCCAAAGGAAACGACCCACTCACCTCACCGAATTGTTCCTCATGTGGGTTCATGGGACACACAATGTTTTTAGCAGGAGATGAGGCATTTGCTTGACAAGAACATTTCTGAGCTGAGGCTTCTTGTTTTAACTTTGTCAACCAGCAGGCAGCATTTCTCTGACTGTAAATCTGAGTTAATTTACAGACATGCTCCTAAGGAAGGAAAAACTGAATCAGTACCCTTGGTCCTGACACAGAGAGATGGCCGCTGAATTGAGAAAGTCACCACCAGGAGAAAAAGAAAAAAAAAGATCTCAGGTTTCAATGAGACAATAAACTTGTAACCACCTGAATATATCAATGAGGTAAAGTTAATGGTCTGTCTTTTCTTACTTTTACAGATACCTCTTGAGCTGCGTGTTTTGATTATGTTTCCCCCTTTAAACTTACCTGGAAGCTCATTGAACCTGGATTCCCTTAAATAAAAACATTGTGGAGGTGAAGGATCAGAGAGCAATGGGACATGATTTGCTTCTGACCCTTGGAGTCTCTTAGAACAGGCTTGGGCCCTGGGGACACACAGGGCAGGCTGGGATGGGAAAGACAGAAAAGAAAGCAAATGTCTGCTCTGGCTCCCTGCTCCTTCCGTTGAGATGAGAGCCGATGGGGGAAAATGAAGTCTCTTCTGAATGTAGGCAGCTGACATAGAAGACTGATGTGAAGATGTCTTGTCTGATTGTCTCTGAAGTGAGTCTCTGAGTCACAAGAACAGTGGTCTAAGAGAAAAAGAAAGTGTTGGAAAACAGTGGGCCTAGAGAGGAGCTGTATAATCACCTATTGTTCTTGCCCTCAATTCCAGCAGTTGGCTGCCCCGTCAAGCTGACTTGGCAGTAAGGGGCAGGGGGAATGTTGTATCTGTGGAATGCCACTCAAAGCCTGACCAATTTCTCACAAAGGTGACAGAACTCCAGAGAACACCCATAATTTCCAATAGCCAAGCCACTGGTAAGAAAAAAAAAGGTTGCTGGTTTATCCTGGTTGCTTTTCTCACTAAATGTTGCCTCTTTTTTTGTTTCAAAAGTACAAACATGACCACTCCTTTCTTCCTTATAGCCTGCAAAGGGATGGTGTCATTGAGAAGAGATTACTGTTTGGAGCAGGGGTCAGGAGACCGTTTCTGGAAAGGGTCAGACGTTAAGTATTTTAGGCTATGCAGGCCATATAGTCTCCTGCCACTACAGTCTGAAAGCCATGCCTGTGGCTGTGCTCCAATAAAATTTTATTATTATTTGAACGACATATATTTTATGTGTCATGAAATAATATCTTTCTTTTGCCTTTTTTTTTCTCTGCCATTAAAAAATATGAAAACCATTCTTAGCTCACAAGTCATCCAGGTGGCAGGCTGGATTTGCCCTGTGGTACAGAGTTTCTTGACCTCTCTGGTCTAGGGTAAAGAAAGTCAAAATGAGTAAGAAAAACACTTTCGAAGTCAACTGTATTGAGGTATAATTTGCATACAATAAAATGTACTCATTTAAAATATACAGTTTAGTAAATATTGACAAGTAATGCAGTCATGTAACCACCTCCACAATAAAAATGGAGAGCATTTCCATCACCCCAGAAAGCTCCCTTGTGCCTCTTCTCAATCAATCTCACCTCCACCACAGCCAAGGACAAGAATGGCCTGATTTCTGCCACTTAACAGGCCATACCCTCTTTTCTAGACCCTGATAGAATTACATAGCATGTCCTCTGTTGTGTCTGGCTTCTTTTGCCTAGAGTGATTTTCTAGATTTGTCTATGTTGCTACATGAATCAAGAGTTCGTTTCTTTTTCGTGCTGAATACTCTTCCATTGTGTGAATATACCACAATTTATTTATCCATTTACCTCCTGATGGACTTCTATTTTTTTTCTGTTACAAACAAAACTTCTAATGACCTTTCATACACAAATCTTTGTGTGAACATGGTTTTCCTATATCTCAAGTAAATGCCTAAGAATGGAATTGCTGCATCATATGTAAGTGTATATTTAACTTCATAAGAAACTGTGAGATTTTCCAAAGTGGTTGTACCACTGCTGGTGAGCGCTTATGCATTCTTACCAGCAGTGTCTGAGAGTTCTGCTTACTCCTCGTCCTCACTAACACTAGTGGATATGTGGTGGCATCTTACTACACTTTCAATTTGTTTTTCTCAGATGACTAGCTATATTGGACATCTTTCCATGAACTTACTAGCCATTTGTACATCTTCTATCTATTGGCATCTTTTGCCGATTTTTAATTGGGTTATTTTTCTCCTATTGAGTTATGAGTTCTCTGTGTATTTTGTATATAAGTTTTTTGGTTAGATAGGTGTATTGCAAATATCATCTCCCAGTCTGTAGTTAGGCTTCTCCATTTCTTAATAGGGTATTTTGATGAGCAGGTGTTTTACATGTGATAAAGACCAATTCATCAATTTTGTTTTTCATGGCTCATAGAAAAAGACTCTTTTAACTTTTAAAACTTCATGGACCCTCATGTGATGGTGGGTATTAATTCTGTATCTAAGTTTGAGAAAATTACATAACACAAAAGCCACTGTTAACGTTTCTTAACAGGTTTTTTGAGATATAATTCACACGCCATACAAACATGTGAAATAAAATAAATAAAAACATCGTGGAGGTGAAGGATCAGAGAGCAATGGGACATGATTTGCTTCTGACCCTTGGATTCTCTTGGAACAGGCTTGGGCCCTGGGGATGCACAGGGCAGACTGGGATGGGGAAGAGAGAAAAGAAAGCAAATCTCTGCTCTGGCTCCCTGCTCCTTTTGTTAAGACGAGAGCTGATGGGGGTCACCTATTTAAAGTGTAGAATCCAGTGGTGTTCAGTGCAATCAGAGAGCCATGTAACAATCACTGTGGTCAACTCTAAAACATTTTATTTACCTCAAAAAGAAACCCTGTACCCTTTAGCTATCACTCCTCTCTTTCCATTCTCCCCACTGCCCCGGACCTATGCAAACAGTGATTTACTTTCTGTCTCTATGGGTTACCCTATTCTGACATTTCATGTAGATGAAATTGTGGTCTTTTGTGACTGGTCTCCTTCAATTCACATAAACATTTTAAGGTTTATCCATGTTGTAGCTTTCATGAATACTTCGTTTCTTATTTATAGCTGAATAATAGTCTGTTGATGGATATATCACATTTTGTTTATCCGTTCGTCAGTTGACAAACATTTGAGTTCTTTCCACTTTTTGTTATTATGAAAAATCCTGCTACAAACATCTGGGTACAAACTTTTGTACAGACATATGTTTTCACTTCTCTTGGATATTTGCCTAGGAGCGGAATTGCCAGTTCATGTGGTAACTGTATGTATACTTGTTTGAGAAACTGTCAGACTGCTTTCCACAGAGGCTGCGTCATTTTATGTTTAATATAAAATCAGAGGGTTTTCTGATTTCTCTATATCCATATCGAGACATATTCTCTGACTTTTTGATTCTGGCCATCCTAATGGAGATAAAGTAGCATCTTAATGTGAATTTGATTTGCTTTTCCCTGATAAGTATACAATCTTTCTTGGAGAAATGTCTATGTAGGTTCTTTGGTCATTTTAAAAATTATGTTGTCTTTTTATTATTGATTTACGAGAGTACTTAAAATATTCTGGAAAAAAGTCCCTTATCAGATTACGATTTCCCAATATATTCTCCTGTTTTGTGTGTTGTCTTTTCACTTTCTTGATGAAGTCCTTTGACACACAGAAGCTTTACATTTTTATTGTGTCCAGTGTATTTATTATAGATACATAGTAGTTGTACATTTTCTGCTTATGCTTTTGGCATCATATCCAAGAATCCTTTATTAGTGTGAGGTCATGAAGACTTAGCCTTATATTTTCTCCTAAGAATTCTAAGAGTTTTGTAGTTTTAGTTTTTATGTTTAAGTCTTTGTCCTATTTTAAGTTACTCTTTATATGGTGTGAGGAAGAGGACCAACTCTTCTCTTTTGCACATGACTATCCCGTTGTCCTGGCATCATTTGTCGAAAAGGCTATTCTTTCCCCCATTGAGTAGCCTTGATGCTCTTATAAAAAAAAAAAAATCAGTTGACTAGAGAGATATGAAGTTACTTCCATACTCTCAATGATATGCAATTGATTTATATGTCTACTTTTGTGCCAACACCACACTATCTTGATGTCAATTGCTTTGCAGTGAGTTTTAGAACCCGGAAGTGTGAGTCCTCCTACTTTGTTTCTTCTCTTTGAAGATTGTTTCAGCTATTTATGGTCCCTTATAATTTCATATGAATTTTAGGGTCAGCTTGTGAATTTCTTCAAAGACATCAGCTAGGATTTTGATAGAGATTGTGTTGAATCTGTAGATCAATTTAGAAAGTATCAACATCTTAACATGTTAAGTCTTCCATTCCATGAACATGGGATGTTTTCCCATTTGCTTCCCATTGCATGTATATGGAAATACAATTGATGTTTGTATATTAGTCTTGTATCCCACAAACTTGCTAAACTTGTTTAGTACTTCTAATACTTTTTAGTGGATTATTTGGGGTTTTCTATATATAAGATCATGTCATCTGCCAATAGAGGTAATTAAATTTTTTTCCAACTTAGATGACTTTTACTGCTTTTTCTGGTCTAATTACTCTAAAACTTCCCAGAGCAACACTGAATGGAAGTGCTGAGAGTAGACATCCTTGTCTCTTCCTAATAATAGGGGGAAGACATCCAGTCTTTCACCATTAAGTATAATGTTACCTGTGCGTTTTTCATATATGCCCTTTAATGGATTGAGGATGTTTCCTTCTAGTCCTATTTATTTTTTGTATGTGTTTTTTTTTTTTAATCACGAAAGGGTGTAGAATTTTGTCAAATGCTTTTTCGGTATCTATTGAAATGATCATGTAATTTTTGGGTTTTGCTAAATTTTTAATAACTTTGTGTTGTTAATTACAACGACACATACTCAAGAGACTATTTGTCATTAATTCAGACTGCTTGATTCACAATGGAGTTCTTGGTTATTTGAAAAAGATACTGTAAACTTCAAGTGTCTATAATCTCAAGTTCAGAACCATTGGTCTGGCAACTTGCTATCTACATAATAAGTGGAGTGTTCGCTACTTTACTCTGTGAAATGGGTTCTAGTGTAATAGAATCCTAGCATTAGGAGTGGCTTGATTGTGTAAGTAGTCTGGTCTTCTGCCCAATGTGAGAGTCTCCTCCACAGTATCTCCAATAGGTGGTCATCAGCTTGGAATCCACTCAGGAATTAAAGTAGGCCTTTTGGAAAAGGTGCAGGGGCACTGTGTTATAAAGTTTCAGTATCATTTTTTACAAAAACACAGACTGGATTTTCTGTATTTATTTATTTACTAGACTAAGGGTCAGGAACCCAGGGTTTCAGTGCTGGTTTCAATCCTGACTTGTTATGTAAACCTAGCCAAGTTTCTGCTCCACTGATCCTTAATTTCCTTCTCTGTTAAATGGCAACAATAATAATAACAATGCCTTATAAATTTTATTTGTCCTAGCTTCTTCACAGATGCTAGAAGGCTCAAAAAATGAATTACATGAAGACAAATAAAAAATAATTTCATAAATTTAACTTATTAATATCAGACAACCTTGGTATTATTTGCAACTCAAGTAATAAGAGTTAATGCCTTAAAAAGAGTAGGTGGGCCAGGTATGAGGCTCACACCTATAATCACAACATTTTGGAAGGTTGATGTAGGCGGATCACTTGAGCCCAGGAGTTCAAGACCAGCCAAAGCAACATAGTGACAGTCTGTACCTATAAGAAAATTTTGAAAATACAGCCAGCCTGGTGATGCACACCTGTAGTTCCAGGTACTCAAGAGGCTGAGGTGGAAGGATCACTTGAGTCTGGGAATTTGAGGCTACAATGAGCTGTGATCACACTACTGCACTCCAGCCTGGGTACATAGTGAGATCTTGTCTCAAAAAAAAAAAAAAAAAAAAAAAAAAAAAGTAAATAAATAAACAAAGAGTAGATATTCATTATTTACATTAGTTCCTTAAAATTTCAGAAAAGCAGAGCTCACGGATTTTGTCTGTTGGTGTAGATGAAAAGTTGAGTAGATAACTTGCTTTGGAGTTGAAACTCAACTAAGCTGGTTGCACAGGTGTTAACTGAAGAGCTTAAAGGTAAGAGAGTCATATAGAACAGACACAAGGCCCCAAACTCTATTCTAGGGTAGAGTTAATCTGTAAAATTCAGATTCTGCATTCTTCACTCCCAATGTGAAGTAATATACTAAGAAGAAATCCTGCCCATAAAACACTCACATTGGCAACATTACATAATCTTGAAGGAAGATTATAAATAACAGCCTGACACTAATAGAGAATGGTTTTGGAGACCAGCTGTGTGGCTAGATACTTTAGAGAATATTTATCTCTTTACTGACCTCAAGAAGTGGAAACAGAATGGAGATAGAACCCTCTCCTCCCAGAGCCTGAGGCTTTGGAATTCTCTGGCTCTTCTATATCTAAGGTCTTCTGTGTTGGCAACTTCTATGAAAGAAGTGTGAATTACTGCAATGTTTGTGTTTCAGAAAACAGACTATAAGCCTCCAAGACATTTGTTTCTTCAGTCCTCTTTCCCCTCTATTCAGTAGAATCCCAAATCTGAGTACTCATGGGCTCTAAAAAGGTGAAAGTTTTTTTCTACACTCGTACGGAACACTTCTGACTATGCACCTCTCATCATCAAATGTGTGGGTTTTTCTGCACCAAACAATTGCTCAGTTTTCTGAAGACACCAACTGGGTGTCCTGTAATTCAATTCATTTCTGACACCATTTATCTGGGGTTAGTGCCGACTCCACAGGGCAAGGGCTCAGTCCCAAAGACTGCCTCCACTTCAGATGCCAATTGCAAGTCCCAGGTTAATACCTGTGCTTCTGCCTGAGCTGGCTGTAAATTGAGTTCTCATGACTCCCTCTTCAGGTTCAATAATTTGTTACAGTGGCTCACAGAGCTCAGGGAAACGTTTTTCTTACTATTAACAGTTTTATAAAGCAGCAGTTCCCAACCTTTTTGGCACCAGGGACTGGTATCATGGAAGACAATCTTTCCACAGATGGTGGGGGGATGGTTTCAGGATGAAACTGTTCCACCTCAGATCATCAGGCATTAGATTCTCATAAGCAGTGTGCAACCTAGATCCCTCGCATTGGAGTTCACAACAGGGTTCATGCTCCTATGAGAATCTAATGCAGCCGCTGACCTGACAGGAGGCGGAGCTCAGGTGGTAATAGGAGTGACGGGGAGCAGCTGTAAATACAGATGAAGTTTGTCTTCTCACCTGAGGTCCACCTCCTACTGTGCAACCCAGCGGCAGGGAGGTGGGGGGTGGGGGCAGGCATTGAGGACCCTTGTTATAAAGGACACAACTTAGAAACGGCCAAATGGAGGAGATGTAGAGGGCAAGGGATGGGGAAGGGGCACGGAGCTTCCATGCCTTCACTGGGCGTGCCATCTTATTCAAGCCTATTCACTGACCTAGGAACTCCGTGAATCTCATAGTTCAGAGTTTCTATAGAGGCTTCATTATGTAAGTATACTTGATGAGGTCATTGGCCACTGGTGACTGAACTCAATCCCCAGCCCTTCTCTCCTCCCCAGAATTCCTAGGTGGGGGTGAAAGTTCCAGTGCTCTAATCACATGGTTCCTCTGGGGTCCAGACCCCATCATCCAAGAGTCACTTCATTTGCATAAACTCAGGTATAATTGAAAGGGGCTTATTATGAATAACAAAAGAAGCTCCTCTCATCACTACTCAGGAAATTCCAAAGGTTTTAAGAATCCCAGGCAGAGACCAAATATGTATTTCATAGTATATCCCAATATTACATGCTTTCGCCCCATTTAGACCTTGGGCATCTGTCTGTGCAGCCATGGAAATATTGGAGCTAAAATCTCCCAGGCAGAACTGAACATCCTTGCCAGAATTCACTTGGTTTCCCCTTTCAGGTACTGTATTTTGATTTGAATAGCATCAGAAACCAGATGTGAAGTTCTTCCTGAAAACTACTCTTCTGTTCCAGGGCAGAAGGAAGTTTAATGGGAGCCATTTTCCTGCCCTGGAAAATGACTTCTTTGGGGAGAGGATGACAGCAGAGGGTCCATATCCTTGACCCATGGCAACAGGCCCTGGATTGGAAAAAAGCAAGACAACAAGGAACTGTTGCTGAACTGGTCATATCAGCTGGAACCCCTGCTCCCTTAAGGAGCTGAGGCTAGCAGTTGTGTTTGTTACTCTGTTGCTACTGGGGATGGCTGTAGCACAGTCTAGCATTATAATGAACTGGGTGTGTGGGAGCTGAGAGCTCTTGACCAGCTCTGTAATTAAAAGGGGACTTGCATTAAAAGCAGAGCACATCCTGCACATCCCTGGTCCTTTGCCAGGGGCCACAGATTGCATTGTCTGCACTTTGCTTCTTCACTCTGATGGGGTTTGGCAGTCTCTGGGGCACTGGGAGGTGCAGAGCCTCATAAATACAGTGTTTGCTTGGAAGTCCAAAGTTCCTAGGTTCTATTTCTGCTTTGGCTCCATTTAGGAACCAAACTGGAAATGGTGGCTTGATTTCCTTTCTCCAATACTTGGGGGGCCATGAGGACTCTTGAGATAGTGTATGTACCAAAGGCTTGCTAGAATCTCCTGTTCTGACTGGTTAGCTCAGCTGGTTGACAGTGGGCATTAACCAAAGCCGAAGTGTGGGTCCTTTTCCTTTGTGGGCATGTGAGCTTTTTTCTATTTCATGGCCATGGGCTGCATCTCTAGCTCCAATCAGGCAAAATTTCCTGGGTGAATTAATGTAGATTAAATGCCTTGCCTAGGATACAACTTGGTAGGTATTTAATCTGTGTTTGCCCAGTGAATGAATGCAAATCATTCAGAGAATCACAGAATGACAATAAAAAATGTTTTTAGAGACCATCTGCTGCATCCCTTTACAATATTATTTGTCAGAGAAAAACAATTCTGAGTCTCATTTGACTATTTACAGTTACTATGTAATTTTTCTCAATTGGAGGGATAGAATTGCATTTTACTTATGCAATCCTTTATGTCCTCTCCAGCACCCAGGGCCTTGCCTGGCAATTAGCTGAAACTCAGATGGCAGTGCCCAGCGACCCTCAGCTCTGACAATGGCCCTTCCCAAGTGGGCTCCCTGTCCAAACACCACACTGGGTATAAAAGCTATCACAATTACAGAGCTTTGAGTACAGAAACCTGTAATCTAGGGAAGAATTCACCCAGAGCAGTTCCTCCTACACCAGGAACAGAGCCTACAGCAAGCAGTGTAGAGACCTCGGTGCTCCATGAAGGCCTGGCCTCTGGGGCTGCTGCTGAGAAGCTATTTGGGGGCCTTGGAGCAGACTTGGGGCTGCTGAAGGCTGTACAAGAGGGAGGACCACCCCAATTTGTTAGTGAACAGAGGGGAGAACTGAAGACAAGCCTCTCTGCCTTTGCTTAGGCCCAGGACCGAAGAAAATAAATAGATGTGTAGTTGAATAACACCACTTTAGATGATATGGGAGGAGAAGGCCATGTGACTTGATAGGAAAATCGACTTCATATAGCCACACAAATTAACCAAAGACTTTCTCCAGGGAAAGATCTTTGGGATGCCGTAAGGAACCACGTTTGACTCTAAATTGCAGAGGAGTGGTCTTTGGGATGCATATAGGAAATTGTTTTGTAAAGAGACAGAATCCAGGTTTGGAATCTGAGAGGTGCAGCAGAAGTCAGAGTGGAGACTTGGTGGCTCTAATGTAGCGGAGAAGGAGTAATTACGTGATGGAAGGCTAATGCCCACTCTCATAAACCTGGGCTGGAAATGTGGGTCTCTGCCGAGCAGGTGTACTGCTTACGAGGCCCCCCAGGGGCGCATGTCCTTGTGCCACTCTCCTTCGTGTAGCTCTTCAAGGAATTCCAGTGGCTAGGATTTTTTTTTTTTTAACTTTGATTTTTTGGAGGTATTTGTGGGTTTCCAGAGGGGATGCCTGTCCTTCCATGTTGGTGCAATAGAAAGGCATGAGTGTGACTCCCAAAGCAGCTGGATGGAGCCGTGGTAGAGGCTCCCCAGCTCTGGATTTGAGAAGACCCAGCAGGGCTGGGAGAAGTGCTACACAGGAGGCCAGGGGTAAAGCTTGCCTCTGCTCTCTGGAGGACTTGGCCACACCAGCCTTCCAGCTCTTGCTCACAGACTTCTCTCCACTGTAAATGTTCTCCTTCCATCTTTCCACTCATCTTAGTCCTTCCAGCCTTCAGAGTTCAGCTCAAATCCCCATGCTACCACAAAAACTGGCTGGCCCTCCAGAGAAGACAGCTTCTGTCTCTGTAACTCCTTTAAGCTGTTATACACTAACTTTGTCATCAGAGAGGCTGAATTCAAATCCTGGCTCTGCCATTTGTCATCCATATGACTTGGCAAGTTACTTAACCTCTTTGAGCCTCGGCTTCCTTATCTGTAAAACAGAGATAATTATAATGGCAATAATCCTAGCACCTCTTCTGGAGGCTATTGTGAGCATTAAATGAGATAACACGTGTGAAGTTTTAGTAAACACATGGTAAGCATTTAATAAAGGTTACTTGTTATTACCAACTATTTGACACTCAGATCAGACAGCCTTATATTACTAACATTTTCACATATGATGTTCTCTCTTTTTGTGCAGAATATAATTTCCTTGATGCCATATACATTGTCGTTTTACTGTTCAATAAGTATTTGTTGTGTCAAAGGTATATTTTTATTTTATTTATACATTTTATTTGATAGACAATGATGTATACATTATTGTATTTATGAGGTACAGTGTGATATTTTGCTATATGTTTGCATTGTAGAATAATTAAATCAAGGTAATTAACAAATCTATCACTTATATACTTTTTTTTTTTTTTTTTTGAGACAAAGTCTTGCTCTGTCACCCAGGCTGGGGTGCAGTGGTGTGATCTCGGCTCACTGCAACCTCCACCTCCTGGGTGCAAGCGATTCTCCTGTCTCAGTCTCCTGAGTAGCTGGGACTACAGGCACACGCCACCACACCAGACTAATTTTTGTATTTTTAGTAGAGATGGTGTTTTACTGTGTTGGCCAGGCTGGTCTCGAACTCCTGACCTCAAGTGATCTGCCCACTTTGGCCTCCCAAAGTGCTGGGATTATAGGCATGAGCCACTGTGCCCAGCCTGCTCATACACTTGTTTTTTTTTTTTTTAAATGGTGAATATACCGTACATTTTTAAATAGACTTTAATTTTCGAAAAGTTTTAGATTTTCAGAAAAATCGCATAGATAGTACAGAGAGTACTATATGCCCCAGAGAACTCCCATCCACCCTCTCCAGTTTCCCTATTATCAACTGCTTACACTACTAGGACTCATTTATTACAACGAATGAACTGATACTGATACATAATTAATAACTGACATCTACTGGTATATTTTTTCAGGTTTCGTTAGTATTTACCTAATGTCATCTTCCTGTTTGAGGACCCCATCTGGGATACCACAGTATATTTGGTCATGTTTCCTGAGGCTCCTCTTGGCTGTGAGTTTCTCAGACTTTCCTCATTCTTGATGACCTTGACAGTTTTGAGAAGTATTGGTCAGGTATATTGCAGGATGCCTTTTATTGAAATGTGTCTGATGCTTTCCCATGATTAGACTGGATTAATGGGTTTGGGGGAGGAAGGTCAGAGAGGTCAAGTACCATTTTCACCATGTTATATTTAGAGTACATGCTCTCAACTGACCTTGATCATATGGATGAAGTGGTGTTTGTCAACGTTTCTCCACAGCAAAATTCCTCCCGTTTTCCCCCTTTCCAAGCTGCACTCTTTGGAAGGAAGTCATTATTTGCAGCCCATCTTAAGGAGTGAAGAGCAAAGTATTTCACCCTCCTTGTTGAGGGTGGAATATCTACATAAATTATTCTGAATTCTTCTGCACAGGATTTTGTTTCTTCTCATTCATTCATTCATTCATTCAGTTATTTATTGTTACTAGAATGCGCTTATGTGTATTTATTTCATGCTTTGGGTTATAATCCATTATTCCTTTATTTATTTTATTACTTAAATCATTTCATATTTGGCCACTGGGATCTCTTTCAGTTGGTTCCTGTGTCCTTTTGATATACCCCCATCATTGTGTGTGTGTGTGTGTGTGTGTGTGTTTAATGCTTTCTTACTTTCTGAAACTATAAGATGTTCTAGGCTCATTTTGTATATTTTCTGTAGAAATGGGGTTTTGCTATGTTGCCCAGGCTGGTCTTGAACTTCTGAGCTCAGGCAATCCAACTGCCTCGGCCTCCCAAAGTGTTGTGATTACAGACATGAGCCACTGGACCCAGCACACTAAGTGAGTTTAAAAAAATTTACATAGATTAAGCATCCCTCTTTGTGAGGTAAAGTTCTGTGGGTTTTGATAAATGCGTCGTGTCATGTATCCACTCTTACAATGTTACATAGAAGTTTCACTGCCTTAAAAATCCCCTGTGCTCCACCTATTCATACTTCTCCTACTCCCCCAAATTGCTGGCAACCACTGATTTTTTTTAAAAAAGCTATTTCTATAGTTTTGCTTTTTCCAGAATGTATAATTAGAATCATTTAGTATATAGCATTACCATGCTGACCTCTTTCACTTATTAATATGGATTTAAAATTCCTCCATGTCTTTTCATAGCTTGATAGCTCATTTTTTATCATTAATACTGTTCCATTGTATGGAGGTACCACAGTTTGTTTATTCTTTCATATATTCAAGGACATTTTGGTTGCTTCCACTTTTTGGCAATTATGAATAAAGCTTCAATAGACTTTCATGTACATGTTTTGTGTGAACATAGTTTTCAAATCAAGTGGCTAGAAACCTAGGAGCACAATTGCAGAGTCATGGGGTCAGACTATGTCTAGCATTCTAAGAAACAACTGTCTTTCAAGGTGACTGTACCAGTTTTCATTTCCACAAGCAATTAATGAAAGTTCCTACTGCTCCAAATCCCCACCAGCATTTGGCATTGTCAGTTTTTTTTTTATTTTTCATTTCAGCAATTCTAATATGCGTGTGATGTTATCTTGTTGTTTTACATTGCAATTCTCTAATTGCAAATAATGTCTAGCATCTTTTTATAGGCTTATTTGCCGTCTGTATATCTTTGGTGAGATGCCTGTTCAAATGTTTTGTCCATTTTAAAATAGGGTTGTTTGTTTCCTTATTGCTAAATTTTAAGGATTATCTGTATATTTTGGAGATGAATCCTTCATCAGATAGGTGATTGCAAATACTTTCTTTCAGTCTATGACTTGTCTTTTCATTCTCTTAAATGTGTCTTTCAAAGAGCACAAGTTTCTAATTTTAGTGAGATCTAACATCAGTTTTTTCTTTCATTGAAATCATTCATGGATTATTCTTTTGGTGTTGTATTTAAAAACTCATCACAAACCCAAAGCCGCATAGATTTTCTGTGTTCTCTTCTAGAAGTGTTATAGCATTGTATGTTTTATTTAGGTCTATATATGATCCACTTTGAGTTGACTTTTGTGGAAAGTATTAGGTCTGTGCCTACATTATTGTTATTATTTTTTGCCTACGGATATCTAATTGTTCCAGCCCTATTTGTTGAAAAGACTATGATTTCCCCCATTAAATTTCATTTACTGCTCTTTAGTCAAAGATCCCTTGACTATATTTACATGGGTCTGTTTCTAGGCTCTCTATTCTGTTGCATTGATCTATGTCCCCTTTAACTAATGACCACACTGCCTTGGTTACTGTAGCTTATAGTAAGTCTTGAGGTCAGATAGTGTCAGTCCTTCAACTTCTTTCTTCTTTTTCAGTGTGCTGGGTATTCTGGGTCTTTTGCCTCCATATTGCATTTTAAGCTTCATTGATTCATCAAGGTCTAGCTTAGAGCCTTGCTTAATTACAGGCTCTGAACTAATTGTCTACTGTTTGCTTACCTCTGAGTACAACTAAAGTCATTTTTTAAGACTACTGGAAAATAAGTTACCTTAGCTTTTTCATCTGAAAATTTTTCTATGGTTATAAATTGTATATTTATATAGTACTATTATGATGAGTAATAAATTATTACCATAATGGTGGTAATGTATTACCATAATTTACCACTTTATGGTAACAATTTATAACCATAAAATTTTCAGACAAAAAAGCTAAGGTAACTTAAAATATTTTAGGCACCAGAATTCTTCTTAGGGAAAAATACCATTGTTTGGAAAAAACATTTTGATAAGTTACTAAGAAAAGAAGGTAAATTTTGCAAAGGCATAAGTCAAGACAATAACCAACAAAAAATAGTGCCCTGCTTGAACCAAAGAGAGGGTGCTCTGTGTTCCCAAGAGGGAGGATACAGAAGACAGGAAAGGAAAGATTAAGAAAGGAGATTGGAGGAATGAGCAGATGAAATAAAGCTGAGATCCACATGCAATGAAGCAACCATTAGAAATTCCACCACATAAGATTAGGGATGCCTGATGTTGAATTTGAAAATCTTCCTGTTGCTGTGATATGACACTCAGTTTTGTCCCTAACCACTTCATCTCACCCTTACTAAACTCTATCACACTCATGAGTGCTTTGTGTGAAAGTTTTGTTTTGTTCTTTAGGAATTCAAGAAAGAACTCGAGTTCTACTTTTGCAGTGAAGAACAGAGAACACCTGAGGAAGCTGAGAATGAAATGAGACCACCAGGACTTAGCAACCGTCTTGCTGAGGTTTGGATTTTGACAGGGCAGGAATGGTGGTTGGAGATAAGCTTATCTGGTTCTCCAGGGGCCAGGAGACCTCAGCTAGGTTAGTATATGCATTGCACATATTACAGTAAGGATGCCTGTATAGTTATCAAATTACTCTAACAGCATTATTTCCTTTGACTCTGTTTAACAGTCATGTGAAGCAAACTCTTTCTGTAGATTGTGCAAATTTAACTCAATCTGTATTGGGCTGGACATTGTGACAAATTACTAGGGATCTACTTGAATGACACTTTATATGCAAACTTTATCTTTACCTTTTAATGTATTCAAACTTATATGGTTAGGAGAAGAGTCTGACAGCTTCAAAAATAGAAGAAAAATCATTAAATGTTGACTGGTAGAGCTGGAAGAGATCTCAGCACTACTTTATAGATGAGGAAACTAAGATATAGAGAAGTGGATAACTTTCCAACATCATACAGCCTTTGAACAGTAGATTCATTGCAACAATTGAAAGAGAAAGTCTTCTTTCCCTGCTAGGGGAATTTCTGCTATGAACCACTCCTCCCGTAGTACTCAAAGGTCTAACTTGGCTATGGAAAAGCCGCCATCTCAAGAATGTTTATGTCTTTGGATCCTTTCCTCTCTTTTACAAAAGAATGCTGGAGAAAATAAAAAGAAAGGTCCACATGGTCATAAAACACTGAACTTCAGCTTTTTCTGAAGCCACCGTTTGTCCAAATTTTGGGGACTTTACATGGATGGGAGCAAGCAGTGTTCCCACTTCCTACCTCTCCCAGGACTGGGAGAGTCAACTGAAAACCAATCAATATATGTTTCATTTTTGTTTTCTGTATAAATAGTTGTCTTATCTGAAATGACCTTTTTCCAAGAGCTAATAGCCATAAATTTTTGCAGCCGGGCATGTTTAGAAATGTCTCTTAGCTATTTTTCTTGATTTATTTTCTTTGTCTGTATTTGTGCAATCCAGCTTTGGTCATAGAAGCAACAGCTCTGGTTTCTGGTCCTCTACCTCTAATGATTTTAATTCAGGGGATGTACTTCTCTTTCTGTGGGAATGGTCCTATATGGGATTCCATGGAGTCATATCTCAGCCCAGGAGATATTACTCTATCTTGGAGACTCATATTGAATTCTTTTGTGGCAACTTTTTCTGCATTTTCTGCATTTCTTTCTGAGTTTGCTTTGAAATGTTTTTATCTATCTACCTGCCTACCTACCTACTTCCAATTTCCATGTCCAATAATATGGTTATATATTACAGAGTATTAACTCACTGGCATATTAAGTGACCACAAAAAATACAAATGAAAATATCATCTGCTGTGTAGCTTCATGGAACAGCACATCTGAAACATATTAAGTGACCATTTCATATATTTAAGTATAGTCTAAAAACTTATGTAACACGTGGATAATTTTAGACATTTTCTCAAAAAGAAGAAAGTGAACTGGCAGTTCTTAATGGCCTAATATATGCTGGATTTATCTCATTTAACCCTTAGAACAATCCTGTAAATTAGGCATCTATTTGAAGACGTAGAACCTGAGTCTCAATGGATTAAATAACTTGTCTAAAGTCACACAGCTAATATTAATATAAAGGTATAGCCAGAGTTCCAGATTGGTTCTAAAGCTGGAATCTCTGCTCTTTTCATTATGCCATGCTACATTTAGAGAAATCTAAACAATGATAGACTTAGGTAAAGGTCTTAGAATTGTAGCATTTTGGGTTAAAAATAAAAATAAAATTAAATATAAAAATATTTTTGTCTCCCTTCATCTACACTGTATTAATAATTTCTGAGTTGGAGGAAAGGACACGTGACTGACACAATAGAGAGAAATCATCATCCCTCTCTGTCCTTTTGCTTCTAGAAGAATGTTGTTCCCTCTCTCTCTCTGGATATCCATTTTCCAGGCCACAATATATATGTTCTGAGGTCTGAAGTCAAAAGATTCCAAGAAAATAAGGCAATAGCTTAAGCCCAGAATGTAAGACTAAGCAATAAAACAATCAGAATTATCTGACTTATAAGCAGTGCTAAACTTAGATGAAATTTAGAAATAGAAATATAAGTTTATCTTTTTCTTCTCAAGCCTCCACTATGCTTTCCCTTCTCTTTTATACAAATTTGTTTTCTGTATCACATGGTGCTGTGTTGATATTAGGAAAATTATTCATATTAGGAATAAATGATTCATTATGTTTAATTCATTACTTCTCCCATGAATATTCATATTTTAATTGGAAATAAATTCTTAAGGTTCAAGAATGAATCCCTACAGGTGGAATTTCAGATATTAATCAGCAGGTATCAATCAATCAGTAGATCTTCACTGCCCTTGAAATCACACAGTTGGTTTCCTTACGAATCAAAGATGGGACCTGCAGAGCTGATTTGATTCAATTAACCACCAGGAGAATTAATTTCTACGTTTAACAGAGGAGTAGCTGAAACTCACAGAAGTTGGGTGATTTACCTACATCTCACAATTAGTAGGTGGCAGATGAGTTACAACCAGATACTTCTCTCTAGAGCAACAGAACCAGAGTGTTGACAAGGATCTTAGAGTAGCACCATGCTGTTCATCCTTCTCAAGACCTCCTTACCAAATATTATTTTTGAGAAACTTCCCCAATGACACAGAACACACATCAGCCCAATATTTTTGCAGGCGTTGCTGATCTCAGTCCTATGTCACCTTGAAGATTGCACCTACGACAACACAGAAAAAGTCTAGTCCTTCTTCTCTTCCTTGAACCCCATGCCTTCCCCACCCTCAGCACCGACTTTTCTTTTTCAGGATAAATATTCCTAGTTTCTCCTACTTTTCTTCATGTGACATGTTTATACTCTTGCATCCTCCCAGTTATACTCTTCTGAACTTGCTATAGTTTTCCTCAAAGTATGGTGTGTAGAACTGAACCTAGTACTCCAGGCGAGGTCTGAACTCACTCATTCATTTATTCATTCATTCAACGTATATTTGATCAGTGTCAAACCTCTGTCTGATCAGTGCAGAGAAGGGAGGGGACACTTAGCTCCATTGCTCAAGATGCCATACACTGTTGGTTGTAGCCTAAGATCAAATTAATTCTGGTTTTTAGGGGTTCATTTTCAATGAGTTCTCTGGAGATTTTCCCGATGACCTACTGTGTAGTGTGCCTTGTTCTTCACCAAGCTGCTTTTCTGTGTGTGAAGCTGGCCGTCTTTGTATGGGGGGTGTGTGCCTGCACAGGATTTTATAAAACCTATTTGGGTTATAATGAGAACAACTTTCCTCAGATCCCAGTCCAGCTTTTGTTCCTTCCTGATGCCAAAGTTGACATGTCCCCGGTCTGTCTCTGTAATAAAATCTAATCTCCAGGATGTGGAGCCATCTCTCTGCTCAGGGGTCAATCAGGAGCCAACAAGAGGGGTTGTGAGCTCATATGTGTACAAAGATGCTTCTGTAGCCCATGGAAAACTACCCATCCGGTTCTTCCCCCTTGCTTTGGACTCTTCGCGGTCCCTCCTCCTTCTCTTTTGCTCTTCCCATGCAGTTGAACTGGCTCAAAGCAAAGAAAGGCAACAACCCAGTAACAGGGCACACAACTGAAGTCAAGGCCTGAGAGACATTTCTGAAGTTGGGATTCTGCAGATAGGAGGCTGAAGAATTCTGAAATCTACACTTTGGGTGTCTTTAATGTGTCTTTTCTTGCCCATGCTATTATCCTTCACCCTGTTCACTTTTTTTTTAATCTAAAGAATTACTTCCACCAGAATTTCTTGATGCAGTTTGCAATTTACGGAGTCTTGTCTATGCACTTTACAGACAAGGAAAACTAAAAACCCAGATAAATCCTTTGTAGGAGTCACATTGTGGACCCCGGGACCTTTGTCCTAAACTTTGATGATCAATTTACCCTGGTAATTTGTGTGTTTTGCTAACGGAGCAACTAAAGAAAAATCCGTACCCTCTGTAAGTCTCTCTAATGTAATCCAAGTCTCTCAAGCTGTTATTTTTCCCCCCACGGGAAGGAGATGGTGGAACATCTAAGTAGAGCTCTGCTAAAGCTAATTAAGCACCTTCTCATGTATCTTTATTCACTCCAATCCTCTGTGCTCACTCCACATAGTCACCTACCATCCAAGTCTTTGAAAAGCAGGGGAACCTGCACATATTAGCCTTTCGTGAGTCAGATCTTCCTTGAAGGGAAAAAAATATAAAGGATCTAAGTATAAACCAGCTCTCAGGATGGAGTGAGGGAGAGATCCAAACTTTTCCGTGATAGGATGCCATCTCCTCCCTGCTCTCAAGTTCGTGTTGTGAATATTGCCTGCATTCTTCTTAATAAAAGAACTAACTCATTTCCATCCCTCTTGTTTGCAGATGCTGTTTAGGTCAAGTTTAAGCTTTTCTGGCTTTAGGGTGGAGTTCTAAGGCCAACTCTGCATTTATTGCAAGCAAATTTTAATTTAAAACTCAAGGCATATTCCTTCTCCTTGGAGCACCCTCCACACCCGTCTAACCCTGAACACATAATTTAAGTCTGCTATCTACCAGGATGCAGTAATGTGCACCTGTAGTCCCAGCAATTTGGGAGACTAAGGTGGAAGGATCATTTGAGCTCAGGAGTTTGAGTCCAGTCTGGGTAACATAGCAAGACTCTCTCTCAAAAAAGAAAAAAAAAAAACAGAAAAAAAAAATTAAATGTACATTACCAATTTGGCAGAAGGATGTGTAAATGTTGTGTCAGCCTTAAGACATGATTTAATCCTGATAGATGAGTTGTCAGGGAAGTGTGACACTAGTTGACAGATGTTAGCTGGCACCTGCTATTCCCAGCAATGCACTAAGAAGGCTCTGTGGTTCTGGCTGGGTGAAAAGTTGTCAGCGGCACAGTCAAAAATGAGATTTTCTTTTCTGTCTTCCATTGGTGAAGTCAAAGAGTGTGCTGCCAGTCTGGGGGAGCCTGGGTTGGAGGTGGGTAATAAATGCTTCTGAATGACCAGGTTGGCAAAAGCACGCACACATTTTGGTTCCCTTAGACTTCTATTGAGGGATCAACCAGAATGAGCTGGGCTTTCCTAGATTACAAAGGGCATTTGATGATATCAGACATTCCAGGAGGAGGAGGCTTGGTAGGAAAATAAGAAAGATTGAACATCTGTTTTCTGTAAAAAGAAAAAGCAAGTCAAAAACAAAACAAAACAAAGCAAAGAAAATCCACCCCCAACTCCTCCCTTCCTGGTGGGCACCTCCAGATATCTCTCTCCTGTCCTGGCATCCATTTGTCTTTCACAGGATTTTATAAGGTCTGAGAGGCCGAGTAGACAAACCAGTTGAAAGGAGGATAAGGAAGTGGTTTGTAATCTTGGACACTGTTAGTTTTTAAAATAAGTACTGAGACCAGATGCCTCGGCTCACACCTGTAATCCTAGCACTTAGGGAGACCAAGAAAGGAGGATCACTTGAGCCCAGGAGTTAAAGACCAACCTGGGTGACATAGTGAGACCCCTTTTCCTACCAAAAATATCAAAATTAGTCAGGTGTGGTGGTGTGCACCTGCTGTCCTAGCCACTCACCAGGCTGAGACAAGAGGATGGCTTGAGCCCAGGAGTTTAAGGCCGCATTGAGCTATGATTGTGCCACTCCAGCCTGGGTGACAGAGCAAGACCCTCTCTCAAAAAACAAACAAACAAACAAACAAAACCTCAAAAACCAAAAACAAAAAACTGATGCCTGAGCCCTACTTCCAGATATTACAGTAGAGTTGGTGTTAAGTAGGAAGTAGTGCTGGGCCTTCGTATGTCTTCAAAGACTACCAGGAAATTCTATTGCACAACCAATGCTGACAACCACTGGGTAAAAGGCATCTACAGGTGCAACTGCAATTGTAAGTACAGTTGGTATTTGAGACTAATTGCTGCTGGACTTTCACTGTTAAGAGAGCAAAATCAGCATTTATTCTCCCATACAGATTTCTAGGTGATATGGTTTGGCTCTGTGTCCCCACCCAAATCTCATCTTGAATTGCAATTCCAATGTGTCAAGGGAGGAACCTGGTGGGAGGTGATTGGATTATGGAGATGGTTTCCCCCATGCTGTTCTCATGATAGTGAGTGCGTCTCACAAGATCTGATGGTTTTAAAAGTGGGAGTTTTTTCCTGTGCTCTCAGTTCACTTCCCACCTGCCACATGTAAGATTTGGTTGCTTCCCCTTTGCCTTCTGCCATGAGTGTAAGTTTCCTGAGGCTTCCTAGCTATGCTTGCTGTTAAGCCTGTGGAATTTTGAGTAGTTAAACTTCTTTCCTGTATAGATTACCCAGTTTTGGGCAGTTCTTTATAGCAGTGTGAAAATGAACTAATACACTAGGCTTTAAACAAATTCTCTAGGTATCCCATAGTCATTCCAATGAGAAAATAGAACTTTTCTCTGTGTATCACCCTTTTCTCTCTACCCGGTCACACCTCCCCAGTACGGGCTCTTCCCATGATGGAGCTGGCTGGAAACAAGTGAAGAATGCCCAGTTAGAAGATGCCACACAATGGATCTATCCTAAATCTATCCTAAACTCCATATTGGACCCAGAGCAAGCTCAGGAAATAAGTCAAGTCTGTATCTACAGCCTTTGCATAAATTAGGGGAGAACATACCATGGAAACTGAAATTCTTTTCCTTTCCCTTGCAGACTTTAGATAACCCTTTCCACGGGGTAGTCTGTCTGGGAAAGTTTGCATGAAGGCCAAGTCTAGGCTAAACTAGGAGCTCTTCATGTCCCAGGGCTATCGGTCCTGCCCTTTTTCTTGAGCAGTAAATAACTCTCAGCTTTGAAAAGCATGCCCTGGTGACGTGTTCATCATGGCCGTGGGAGGAGCAGAGTCTGGCTGTCTGGGTGCAGAACTCGGAGCTCCAAACCTCGTCTGACACCGATTTTCTCACTGCGATGAATGGTGGAGACTGTGGCCCTGAGAGTGACCAAGGAAAGGATCCTGTCTTATCGTGGATCACATGGTGCTCCACTGAGTCCTGCTGTGCAGGGCTGATGTGCCCCCTCCCAGCTGCTAGGCATATTGGTGCAATGAATCACAGCTGGGTCCCTCGATGGTCATCGCCTAACACAGACAGGACTACATTGCCTAAGGTTATTCTCATTTTCGGGAGGCAGCTGATGCTGGGATACAAATGTCCAGCCTACAATCCTCAATTTGGTGCACAGTGGTTTTGGAGCTTCTTAAGGTATTGGGTGAGGCCTCAGTCGCAGCTGTCTTAAAAGTCACGTTCCCCTTCTCCTCAACCCTGCCTTCCTCACTTCCTCCCAGATGTGTCCCGAGCACCCTCTCAAGAAAGCTTCTGGGTGCAATTTCCCAACAACTGGAGCTGTTTCCCAGGCACCTAAGCTAACTAACTTTCTCATAATGGCCACTGTTTTCTTCAAGGTCAGCTTTAAGATGTGTGAAATTAACATCACCCTACAACAGTAATTTGCTTTGATAGAAGGAAAACATTGTTGTTAGATGCAAGCCTCTGACATTCATTTCCCCTCTCACAGCTATGGTTGGCCTTCCTAAGGACGCTTGGGGAGAACCAATGGGACCACAGATGACAAAGCTGCAGTGGCTCTAGAAACTTTCACCAGAAGTAACTTGAGAGACAAATTGAAGAGAAATTCTAGATGTCACGAAAATGTGGCATGCTAACTGGGATTGCTGGATGGCATGTTAAGGGGAGTTGCTAGAAGAAGACGGGTGTGAGATTAGCAGAGATATTGAAAGAAAGTGGGAAAAGGGACAAAAAGAGGAGGGAGAAGAGGACTTTCTTAAGGGATGGTAGATTTTTATTTAATTTCCTGGATTAGGTATTTTTATTTATTTATTTATTTTTTGAGAGGGAGTCTCGCTCTGTTGCCCAAGCTGGAGTGAGTGCAGTGGCGCGATCCCGGCTCACTGCAAGCTCTGCCTCCCGGGTTCACGCCATTCTCCTGCCTCTGCCTCCCGGTTAGCTGGGACTACAGGCGCCCACCACCATGCCCGGCTATTTTTTTGTGTGTTTTTAGTAGAGACGGGGTTTCGACGTGTTAAAATCTACATCTGTTAATTGACTGCAAGTGTCTTTGTAATTTGAGAGTTCTTGGCCTTCCAGGCAAGGAGAGGATGATTACAGATTTGTGCAAAGAGGTAAATCTTATGATGTGAGCATGCCAAGAGAAGCCCCACCTGTGTGTACATGTGCTTAAAGGATTAGAGCAAAGTTTGAAATTATGATATATTTTCTTTAGAGTAAGCACCTTACTCTTTAAGCTTCTGTTTCCTTGAAGGAGGGAGGAAGAAACCGTCAATTCTTGAAGGTAATCGGGTGAATGGGATTCTCCTCTTGTGGTATTTAATGAAGGTTTAAGTGCAGGGAGATGAAGGATGTGTTGTTTATGTTTTATTTTAACACATTAATAAAACCTATTTTTCATACTTGTGATTCCAGTTCAAAGGCGTCACTTGCAAGAGGTCTGTCAGCTCTGGATGAAGGTGACATTTTTTGGGAGATGCAGGAGCCAGGGAAGTTATAGCATGAGGGGCTAGTGGAACATAAAAGGGTTTTTTCTTTTTTTTTTTTGAGACAGAGTCTTGCTTTGTCACCCAGGCTGGAGTGCAGTGGCATGGTCTCAGTTCACTGCAACCTCCGCCTCCCGGGTTCAAGCGATTCTCCTGTCTCAGCCTCCGGAGTAGCTGGGATTACAGGTATGTGCCACTACACCCAGCTAATTTTTGTCTTTTTAGTAGAGACAGGGTTTTTTTTCAGCAGGTTGGCCAGGTTGGTCTCAAACTCCTGACCTCAGGTGATTCGCCCGCCTTGGTCTCCCAAAGTGCTGGGATTACAGGCATGAGCCACTGCACCTGGCCAAAGGGGAACTTTTAAAGAAGGATTGCTGTAGTCTTTTGTTCCCTTTAAGGTCTTCAAGAAAGTAAGTACTTGGTTATCTTTTTTTAAACGAAAGGTATTCCTTGACTGGAGTAGGGATTATTTAAATTTTTTATTTTTATGTTTATAGGATCAGGGGTACAAGTGCAGTTGTGTTGCATGGATCTATTGCACAGTGGTGAAGTCTGGAATTTTAGTACTCATTGCCTGAATAGTGAACACTGTACCCAGTCATTTTTCATCCCTCACTTTCCTCCCACCCTCCAACATTTTGGAGCCTTCAGTGTCTCTTATTCCACTCTGTATGTCCGTGGGCACCCATCATTTAGCTCCCATTTCCAAATGAGAACATGTCGTTTCTGACTTTCTGTCTCTGAGTCATTTCACTTATGATAATGGCCTCTAGTTGCATCCATATTGCTGCAAAAGACATGATTTCATTATTTTTGATGGTTGCATATGTATTCCATGGTATATATGCACCGCATTTTAAAATCTAATCATCTGTTGATGGACACGTAGGTTCAGCCCATGATGTTGCTATTGTGAATAGTGGAACAGTTGATTATTAAACTGAAGAGAGAAAAGGACTTCCTCTCCCCATGACTTAACAGGAATGAAGGACAGTGCATTTATAAAAGGATGGCCATCATCAGCTACTGGGTAGGCTGAGGCTTTCGATCACCATAGGTTGCAACTGGTGTGTCAGGTGGACGAGGGCAAGAGGATATGGTAATTAGAAATATCTAAGTTACACAGCATGTAATTTTTGGGAAACTGAAAATCACACACAGAGACATCTAATAAAGACACGGGTACTTTATTTTCAAAACACTCATATGTTGCAAAAAACACATAGAAAAATAAAGTTTGGTGGGGGTGCTGACTAAACTTCAAGTCACAGACTTTTATGTTACAGACTGGAGCATGGTTTGTTATGCATGTAGAGAACCTAAACTAATTTATTAAACAGGATAGAAACAGGCTGTCTGGGTGAAATGGTTCTGAGAACCATCCAGTTCCCCTGTCAGATGCTGATAGACTAGCTCTTCAAATGTTTTCCTGCCAGTTCAGAGATGGGTTAATGACTAGTTCCAACAGGGAAAAAGCAAGATGGATTCACAAGCCAAATAATTTTAAACCAAGACACTTTTTTTTTTCTTTTTTGCAACACAATATACATCACAGTGAAATGTGGAATCCTTGCAAATTGCAAGTTGAAAGAATTAAATTCAGAGGAGGGGAGAGAAAGAGTACTCAGTAGGGACTGAGCACTATATGCTTATTTTAAAAGAAATGTAAAGAGCAGAAAGCAATTCAGGCTACCCTGCCTTTTGTGCTGGCTAGTACCCCGGTGGGTGTCAGCAGTACATGGCATTGAATATTTCAGTGTGGAGCCCAAACCACTGAAAATGGGGTGAAATTGGCCAACTTTCTATCAACTTATGTTGGCAATTTTGCCACCAACAGTAGATTGGCCCTTTTAATAAAAGAAAATTGAAAGGTTTCTCACTAAATGGAATTAAGTAGTGGAATCAAGAGACTCCCAGGTCTCAGCATACCTCATTAGTAATTGTTTTGTTGTTTCATGTTTTTCTAATGTCTCCCCTCTACCCGGTCACCTGAGATAACAGAATGAAAGTGGAAGGACAGCCAGATTTCTCCTTTGCTCTCTGCTCATTCTCTCTGAAGTCTAGGTTACCCATTTTGGGGACCTATTATAGGCAATAAACACAGTTCCCAAAGCGTTTGGACAGTTTCTTGCTGTGTTTTAAAATGGGTTTCCCTTTTCTTAGCCTTTTCCTGCAAAAGGCTCACTTGGTCCCTTGTTTGCTCAGTAAACTGCGCTCCCCAGGGCCTAGGCTGCCTTCTTTTCCATGACCCCGCCCATGAGCCCTCCACTGGACAGCTCAGTGAGCCTGGCCCTTCATTCTGCACTGTGTTCTTCCTTCTCTATGAAAATCCAATACCTCTTACCTCCTCTGCATGCAAAGATTCTCAAGGATTGTCAGACTTCAAACGTAACAGCAGAACCACCAGAAGGTCCTATAAATGTAGCAGTGACCTTCTCAAGCTGTCAGGTATTTAAATAGGATTTGGGATTTAATGCTATATATTTTTAAAGGAAAGAAATAAGAGTTGCTAGTTTTAAAAATGCATGTCTTTTAGCCAATTCAGAATCTGCCCCCAACCTTTTTTTTAAAAACTCAAGACAGATAAAGCTTTGGGGAGAGGAAAAAAATTAAAAAAAAAAAAAAAAAAAAAAAAAGACCAGATCTCGGGATCTCAGGCTAAATACGTGAGGCATAAGTTAGGTGCAGCCAGACTAAAAGTCTGGACTAAAATGAAGCCCTTTAGTGAGTAATTGCTGCAAAAAAGGAACAAAAAATTGTAAAAGGAGGGAAGGAAGAAATATGTTGCCTCTGAGGATACAGTATATATGATAGCCTGAAAACTCCAGGAAACTTCTGATTCTAAATTCTCCAGTCTGGGAGAAAAAAGTTGAGGAGAGTCCTTTCCACTTTCTGCTAACAAAAAACGCAACAGTCCCGAGCAGCAGTGTGGAGACCCTCCTTAGGCTCCTGTCTTGGACATGTGGAGATTCTCCTGGCACGGCCCCACCTCTTGCAGTGGAGTTCTGTTTATACAGCTTGTCTTAAAATCACAGCCAGTGCATCTTGTTCTATTTGGGCCACTCTGTAAATACTTAAGTTGGCATAACATTTTAAAAGGAATAAAAAGGAATAAGCAGCAGCTGATATTTTCATCTCCTCCCACCCATCTCCCCCTCCCATGCAAATGTGTGCTAAGCATGAGGGTGTTCTCTTGGAGACCCTCTATGTGCCCCACTCTTTTACAGGGACAGAGAGAGCCTTGGCCATATTCCAAGGCCAACAGGAGGCTTCTGGACTTAAGTTTAATTCAGTTGGTGACATCCTCGTCCTGGCTGTCCTTTCTCCCGTTAGGTTTGCTCTTTCAGAGTTGATATTCAGTGACACAGGAGGATGGAGTTGTAGAACAGAATCCTCACGTGTACAGTTCCTCCAAAATCATGCAAAGAGCTGAAAACAGCACTTGATTTTCCCTCTCTCCCCTTCAAACAGGTAGCCAGAAGCAAAAAAATGACCTACAGTATGCACTGGGGGACAGACTTAGATATTAAAACGTTCACTGTCTCTGTTGTTTCATTGTCTCAGTAGTGAAGATGTGAGATTTCCACAGAAATCTCCAATAGCTTTGTTGCGCACACCTCTTGCTCCCTGACCTTGGCCCCTTGTGCTTTTCATAGCCACACCCTGGGGAAAGCAGTTTTTGATCATACATGGTTGTCACCTGAGCTGGCATTACCAAAAAGCTGGGCTCCAGCTGCCCATGCAGTACAGGTATGGGTAGTAAGGATAGTTGTTATACAAGGAGACCAGGGAGGCCCGGGAGAAGGCCTCCTCTTTCAGAGCCGGCAAAGAGGAGTGCTTCTCCAAGTCTCCCAGCTCCGAGGAGAGCTGCTTTCTCTTAGTCTTATAGCGTCTGTTCTGGAACCATATCTTCACTTGGGTCTCCGTGAGCTTGAGGTTCTTGGCCAGGTGGGCCCGTTCAGGGGCCGACAGGTACTTCTGATGGCTGAACTTCCTCTCCAACTCGATCACCTGAGTGTGGGAGAAAGCAGCTCGAGAGCGCTTCTGCGGCTGCTTAGGGGTTTGGGGGAGGCTTGGAAGGGAGCCTGAAGTGTTTTCACAGTCCAACAGATAAGACCCCAAGTGCCTTTCTGGAAAGGACAGCGGGGAAAGAGGGATGGGAAGACAAAAGTTACATGTTAGCAGGGAAGAGAACAGAATTCAATCCACCCTTATCTCTTTAGTGAGTGAACAAACAGCCCACTGTCATCGTGGATACATTTCACTTTTTTCACATGACTAAGGAGCTCTCCGGAGTGAAGAGTGAGTAAATATGTTTATAACCTATTCATTTTCTAAGAATCATTAAGAACCCAAAGTTAGAGATGTTTCGTGGTTGAACGTTCTCCCTATTGTCTAGTAGAATTAGATGGGGATTCTGGATCTGTGTGCTGAGGAGAGGCAGGAGAGGGAGGCAGGGAAGACAGAGGAAAAAGACACCCGGGAAGGCCGGACCAAAAGGCATCCGGTGTTAGGACTCAGGTGGGCAAGAAAGGGCTTGTGCCACGGGAGACGCAGAGGCAGGCTCATTCTGGGCTTTAATTCCGTCTTCACTAAACTAGGCGTTCAGTCGCCTCATCAGAAGTGACAGGGAAGAAAATAACTCTTTCCTGGAGGGAACCCAAAATGTACCGCTTTACTGCCCACGGGATTGGGAAGCACACGGAGGCTTTCCTGGTCAACCCCTACTTTGTCACTATTAATAAGTTATCATTAGTTCTCGTAACTACCGTGGGGCTGGCGCCGATCGCGGGTGGCACGGGGCGGGATCCGCTCCCGGGACGGTGGAGGGCGGTGGCGCTGCGGTCGCGCCGGCTTCTGAGCCCCGGGGAGCGGAGGGCACGGAGCCGGGAGAGTCCTGCCGTGTCAGAATCCTGCGCCGCCCTGACGCTGGGGCTCAGGGTTCATCCCCGGGGCGCGCGCGCGTGGCTGCGGAGGCGGGGAGTTCCCTCTGCCTGAGGCCGCGGGGCCCCGCGTCCCTGCACCCCAAGCTCTGGGGGGTCCACCTTAGGCTGCCCTCGGGTCCCGGCCTCGCCGCTTACCTGGCTCCGTCTCCGCCAGCGTCTCGGCCTCCTCCGGCGCGGCGCGGGGCCTGGGGCTCAGCTGGTCGTTCTGTACCCCGGCGGGGCCGCGTCCTCCCTCCGGCTCTGGCTCTGGCTCCGGGTCGCGCCGTCTCGGGCTGTCCGTGTGGCCGCCTTGCCGCTGCGCGCCGTCCCGCAGGATGTCCTGGATGAGGAAGGACGTGAGCGGCTTGGACGGGGTTGGCGGCGCGGCCCCCTCCGCTTTCGCCTCCCCGGGCAGCTGCTCCGTAGCCCTGAGCATCCCGGCTGCCCCGCTCTGGCCTCGCTGCGCCAGCCCGCACAGCTTTCACTTTCCACCTCCCAGCGCGCTTATAGCCCCGGGGGAAGCGCGCCGCGCCGCCCTCCCATTGGCCGCGGGACGGGCCGCGCCGCGGATTGGCCGCCCTGCGCTCCAGGTGACGCCGCGGAACGGGAAGGCCTGACCACGAGCCGGCTCCGCTCCTCCCTAGGGGATTCCTTCCCCAGTTCCCTCTCCTTCCCCAATTCCCTATCCTTCACCCAGCTCTCCTCCCTCCGCCCTGAGCCGTTTTCCCAGGTCGGGAGCGCACCCCAAAGCTGGGCTCCTCTGCCCCAACCCACCCGCAACAGAAGTTGAGAAGCTCATGGGGATGGGATGACCAAGACGAACACTCCAGTTAGCTCTTCAGGACGGTCAGAGCCAATCACACGGGGTGAGCACGCAGTCACTGCAGCCGCACGGTACCGTGAGAGTTCTGGATGCTTTCTCTCTCTGGGAGAGATGGTGGCAAACTTAGATCTGCAATATCTACGATCTCAAAGAGGCATGACAAGTAGGTGCAGCCTGACCCCAGGCTGAAAGAAGGAAACCATATTTGCCAAAGCCTTTTCCCATTGCACAAGTGGTTTTCTTTGGTGGTTCCTTTATCCGCAATAACCTATTAACTTTCCTTCCTTCCCAGACACATGACATACCATCCTTTTGAAAAGTTTCCAGAAGGATGGAAGGCGTTTTAGGCCAGGATAGGCGCAAAAACTGCATTTAAAAAAGTAGTTCAAAAGAACATCAGCATACTCTTTTTCCACATTACCAACTGTTAACATTTAACCCATTGGCTAAACAATGGGTTAGCTGAATTGGACCAGCTGGTACTGTGATTGGACTGGACGGTACCGTGACACGGACGAAAGTGGAACATAGATGATAGAAGTATTTTCTTTCCTTGGCTTTTGCCTTCTTTTTCTACGGACAGGATCTCCCTCTGCCGCCCAGGCTGGAGTGCAGTGATGCCATCATAGCTCAGTGCAGCCTCGATTTCCTGGATTCAAGTGATCCTCCTGCCTTGGCCTCTCAAAGTGCTAGGACTACAGGCGTGAGTCTCAGCGTCAGGACGATGGTGGAAGTATTGAATTAATGTTAAATTTACTGAAGTTGTACATTGTACTGTCAGTGTATAAGATAATATTTTTAGGAAATTAACACTGAAGTGTGTAGGAGCAAAGGCACAAGATCTACAAAACTTACATCAAATGGTTCTGAAACAAGGATGCAGTTAGATCCCACACCATAAAGCCAATGGGTTAAATGGTAACAGTTGGTAATCTGGAAAAAGGGTAGGCTGATTTTTTTTTAACCATTTTTTTTTTAATGCGACATTTTTGTCTGTCCTGGTCTAAGATGCCTTCCATTCCACTGGCAACTTTTCAAAAGGATGGTATGTCATGTGTCTCTGGAGGAAGGAAAGTTAATAGGTTATTGCTGATAAAGCGGCCGCCAAAGAAAACTACCTGTGCAATGGGAAAGACTTTGGCAAAGCTGGTTTTCTTCTCTTTTCAAAGTCTCTTTATATTAGAACATTCTTTAATGTTTTCTTTTGAATCGTTGTAGATTCACAGGAAGTTGTCCTCCAATGACATTTTATACAACTGTAGGACAATGTAGAAAACAGGAAATTTACATTGGGACATTACAGTTAACTAGACTACAGACTTTTTATTTATTTATGTATTTATTTAGAGTAGGGTCTTGCTCTGTTGCCCAGGCTGGAGTGCAGTGGAGGGATCATGGCTCACTGCAACTTCAAACTCCTGGACTCAAGAGATTCTCCCACCTCACCCTCCTGAACAGCTGGGACTACAGGTGTGTGCCACCCTGCTTAGCTAATTTTTACATTTTTTGTGAAGATGAGGTTTCACCTTGTTGCCCAGGCTGGTCTCAAAGCCCTTGGCTCAAACAATCCTGCCTCCACCTCCCAAAGTGCTGGGACTACAGGTGTGAACCACTGTGCCTGGCTTTATTGTGGTTTAAATTTTTAATTTGCATTTCACAAATGCCTAGAGATGTTGAATACCTTGTCATGTGCTTGTTTGCCATCCATATTTCCTCTGTAGTGAAATATCTGTTCAAGCCTTTTGCTCGTATTATAATTGAATTTTCTTTTTTTTTTTAACTATTGAGTTGTGATAATTCTTTATATATTGCTGTATGTAAGTATTTGTCTGATAGGTGATTTGCAAATATTATCTCCCAGTCTGTAGCTTGTGTTTCCATCCCTCTAACAGGATCTTCAACAGAACAAAAGATTTTAATTTCATTGAAGATCAATTTATGAATTTTTGAATTTTACAGAATGTGATTTTGATGTCCTGCCTAAGAACTCTTTACTTAGTCCTAATACTGAAGATTTGCTCCTATGTTATCTTCTAAAAGTTTTATGCTTTACTCTTAAATCCATGATTCATTCAGAAGTAATTTTTGTATATAGTGTGAGGTTTAGATTGAGATGGCCTCCTTTCATTTTTAGAATTGAGAGTTGGGTGTGAATTATTTAATAAAAAGTGCTGCCATTTGGAAAATATAAAGTCCTATTCTTATGACAAAATAAATTCCAGACAGCTCAAAGATGTAAAACACAAACAAGCACGTGAAAAAATAATTTTAACTACACTTCATCAGTGAAGGAATGCAAATCAAAATCACATTGAGGCAAACCTTTTCCACCTTTCAGACTGACAAAGGTTGAAAGAAAATGGATAATGTCCAGTGTAGAGCATGGAGGAACAGCTGCTATCATAAGGTCATGCCCTGCATCGTGACGTTTGGTCAGTGACAGACAGCATATATGATGGTGATTCCATAAGGTTATAATACTCTATTTTTACTGTACCTTTTTATGTTTAGATATGTTTACATGCACAAATTCTTACCATTGTGTCACGTTTGCCTACAGTATTCAGTATAGTAACATGCTGTACAGGTTTGTAACCTAGGAGCAACAGGGCATACCATGTAGCCTAGGTGTGTAGTAGACTATATCCATCTAAGTTTGTGTAAGTAGCTCTGTGATGTTTGCACAACAATGAAATTGCCTAACATTGCATCTCTCAGAGCATATTCTTTTCCCTAAGGATGCATGACTGTTTTTGGATGGTAACTTGGGAATATTTGTCAAAATAAAACTGAGCATATCCTTTGACACAGCTATTCTGTGTTTGGCGATTTGCCCTAGAAGTGCACAAATACACAATGTATTGACTTGGGAATATACCTTCAATTTGGTTAGAGACTGGTCCAAGCTGCAAAATGTGTTATAGACAAAACCCATTGTATAAAACAGCATTATAAGTTACCTATATAATGTTTTTCATTTGAACACTTTAACATACAGACTATATCAGGAACAAGATATATACATATGTATTCTTTTTTTCCATAGAGTAGTTACCTCCTCTCAGTGAGATGGAGAGATGGAGACAGTAGGTTGGGAGAGGTGCGGGAGGATAGTGGAACAGGGTGTATTTCCTTGTACTCGTTGATAATTTAAAAAGATGAAAAATATCAAGTTGGAGCTGAGCCTAGACTGCCCTCCTCCACCACACCCTCCTCAAGCCTGTGAGTGGGGCCACAGCTCATGGTCCTCAGCCTCACCTCACTGCATCTTTCCTCCCCAAGGAGGCCCTACCAGCTTGACCTTGACTGTACAGATGAACTTTGGAGCCTTTTTTCCTTTTAAGTTATAAATATCTCTTTAGACCCATGATCCCATCCCTTCATTAAAACTGTTTTCTTTGTGTGTTTTCTTCCAGTCTTTGGCTAGCTTCAATGGTAGGATAAATATAATTTTGTATCCTTTTTTCCTCCCAAATTCATATTACACAGAAACATTTTTACATTGCTCCATTGCATGTTTTAGAAACCATCTGAGAGCTAGAAGGGACCTCTGGATTATCTAAGAAAATGTCTTGCTTTTCTAGGAAGGTGCCTCAAGTTTACAGAGATGACAGAACTATAACAAAGTTGAGTCCCTAAACATCTAGGCCCTTGGATGTCTCCACTGCATCACCCTCAATCCTTCCACCCACCCCACCTGCCTCCACTGATACCCTTCAGGGTAGGAAGTACAACCAGAGCCCATAGAATTGGCCCCTGTATGTGTGTTTGAAAAGGTATCCGGGGTTTGTTTTAATTAGGTATGGTAAGACACACAGACCCAGAAGTGAATGTCACAAAGGAAGAAGGTGTTTTATTTATTTATTTATTTATTTATTTATTTATTTATTTATTTTGAGACAGAGTTTTACTCTTGTTGCCCAGGCTGGAGTGCAATGGAGCAATCTCGACTCACTGCAACCTTCACCTCCCAGATTCAAGTGATTCTCCTGCCTCAGCCTCCTGAGTAGCTGAGATTACAGGCACAGGCCACCCCACCCTACTAATTTTTATGTATTTTTAGTACCCCATGCTGTCCAGGATGGTCTCCAACTCCTGACCTCAAATGATCCACCTGCCTCGGCCTCCCTAAATGCTGGGATTACAGGCATGAGCCACCGCACCCAGCCTGGAAGGAAGTTTTATGCTCACATGCCCTAGAAGCAGGGGGCACAGCCTGCAGGGCCATGCAGGGAAACACCAGGGTCGGTTGGGACATAGAGAGGGTGAGGGGAAAGCCAGAGACTTTACTGTGGTTTTAATGGAAAGGAATGGATTAGGGGAGCAGACAGCTACACAGATTTAAGATTGGATAGTCACAATCCTCAGCTTCCCTGTCCTCCCTCCCCTTCCTTACTGACATTCTCCCCTGCCTCTCCTGACTGGTTTGTCATGGTTTCCAATTGTGTCATGCTCACTTCTATCAGTCCTAGGCCTTTTTGCAAGCTGCATGTACATTTTCTATCTCTTGTTTGTGTTCGCTGGTTCAATTTCCACCCAAAAGACTTTGTAGCCTTCTCCAGCCTTCACTGATGGCTCTGCGGCTCATTTGGGCACATAATCTTATATTGCCTTAGAGTATTTAATCTTTTGATGCTCACCAGTTGTCTCAGTCCGTTTGTGCTGCTATAACAAAATACCATAGACTAGGTAATTGATCAAGAGCAGACATTTATTTTCTCACAGTTCTGGAGGCTGCAAAGTCCAAGATGAAGGTGCCAGCAGGTTCGGTTGTCTGGTGAGAGCTGCTCTTTGCTTCCAAGGTGGTGCCTTATGTTGAAGTCTCCAGAGGGGAGGAACGCTGTGTCCTCACATGGCAAGAGGTTGAATCCTTTGTGAAGCCACTTGCACAAGGGACTTAATCCCATTTATGAGTGAGGAGCCCTCATGACCTAATCACCTCTTAAAGCCCCATCTCTTAGTACCATGAAATGTCAACACCTGAACTTTGGAAGGGACACATTCAAACCATAGCACCAGTTTTCTTGTAAACCTTATTGAGGCCCAGGGTTGTGTTTTGGCTTCTCCTCTTCCTTCCTCATACCAGGACAGCGCAGAGAAGACTGACACCTGTTGAATGCTCACTCTAGGCTCACCACAGTGAGTCTGTGGCTCACTATAGGCATTCAATAAGCACTACAACCCACTGGGGACTGTTTTGTGCAGAGAAGGAAGCTCAGGCATGAAGATAACATGCCCAGGTTCTCACTATTAACCCAGGTTGTCCTGGCTCCAAAGCCCGTGCCTTCCCCGCCACCCCATGCACTGGGCACATAGCAGGTGTTCCATAAACACCTGTCAACCTGGCTCTTTGGAAATGGCTTTGAGAACAGATCAGGCTCTTTGACAGCCTGGGTTTCATTGTTTGGGTTGACACTGGGAAAAGAGAAAGTATGCATCAGTTTCACAGAATGAGGAAGGCAGCCAGGACTGTGGACAACTTCCCGAGGGTTGCAGCGGTTGTCCACGGCTTCTCCAAAATTCCTAGCTCAGTTGACCCTCTTTCCTGGCTTGTTTCTCTTTTTCTTCTCCCAAGGGAGCCCACTAGGCAGGGCCATTGAAGAATGGAACCAGAGGCAAATGACACTGTCCTCAGGCCACTTCCTTTCCTCAGTGGTTCCCCGGCAACCCCTCCCCACTGGTCTTGCTCTGGGCCCTACATTTTTCCCTGTGGCATTTGGTTAAGATTATTGTCATGTGTTAATATGAAAATGTGATGTGAGTTTGGTGGCACATTAAGTGATCCTCCACCATTTACACAGTGGCATGGATTAGTCTGACCTTTATTTTCCAGCTGGTGGTTGGCAGAGGGCAGAGCTGCAGGTTATGAGAGACCTGGCCCAAGAGGGGAGGGTAAAGAGACCAACTGCTGGGGCACCGCTTACACACATTGAAGATCTTGTTAAAATGTAGATTCTGAGGCCAGTCATGATGTCTCACACCTGTAATCTCAGCACTTTAGGAGGCTGAGGCAGGTGGGTCGCTTGAGATCAGCCTGGGCAACACGGCGATACTCCATCTCTACAAAAACACAAAAAATTAGCTGGGCGTGGTGGCATGTGCCTGTAGTCTCAGCTACTCAGGAGGTTGAGGGGTGGGGGAGGATCGCTTGAGCCTGGGAGGCAGAGGTTGCAGTGCAATCACGTCACTGCACTCTAGCCAAAAAAAAAAGTAGATTCTGTTTCGGTAGATCTGGGAGGGCCCTAAGATTGTGCTTCTAACAAACTCTCAAGTGATGCCTGTGCTACTGGTCCAGCAAACACTCTCTCCCTTGAGCAGTGAGACCCGAGGGCTCTGAGTGGCTCAGCCAGAGAGGGAGGGGGGCTTTATGAGGAGGAGACAGAGGCCACTATAGGTTCACGCGATGGTCTCCATTGTTCCTCTTGGGGACTCCAGACCTCATGTGTTTCTGTGCTCTTTATCTCATGTGCCCATTCATGCTTCCTATCTCATACCTGCAGAAAGTCCTCCTCTCTTCCATCCCAGAACCCTTTAAAAATGTCTGACCTCGCCACTCTGTAGCTGTTTGTGCCAGCTGTCCCTGCAGCCCTTTCTGTAAGGCCAAGGCATGAAGGTTTGGGAAACATTTGCAGCAGATGATAGCTCAACCTTATTATACCCCTCATCAAGGCTATGGCCCCAGAAAAGCCACCAGTGGGCATTTACTGGGCAATAGGAATCCAAGAGTATTTTGCTAACGGTGCCCTGGTCACCTCTTCTCACCCCTCCATGGCTGCTGGCTTCTGGAGAGCCCCGGGCTGCAGGGCTGAGTCTGCAGAAGTTTCCCTGCCCTCTCACTGGGTGGCCTTGGTCCTTCCGAGCCTGGTCTGCTCAACAGTTTAACGAAGACCCTCGCCTGGGAGATACATCGGGTGTTGTTTGTCTAAGGGAGGAGGCTCTGACCTTCCCACCCTGTGCTGCCTGCCAGAGCAATTTGAGACCTTCCCTCTGCCACTCCCTGCCGCACAGTGCCCACCATAACATGAAGCAGGTTATTGTAGCCTCCTGGTGCCCCAACATGACACCTTCCCAGGTGGATGATCATCTGAGAAGGTGATGGAGCTCATTTCCAGGCACGGGGTGGGTGCAGATCCCTGTGGGTGAGCGGCTGGGTGCCAGGCCTCTGCTTGGCTCTCCAGAGGATTCTACTGATCCTTGAGACTGGACAGGACCTGGGAGGCTGGAGAGGCTGCCTCACAAAGGAAACGGCTTTCTCTTAGGACTGCTGACTGTGGCTCCTCTGATGGACACTTTCCTGAAAATTATTCGGGACGGCACAACCGTGGACCACTGGGTGGGGAGGAATTTGCTCAGCCAAGAGTTCCAGTTTGGC
The DNA here is from genome assembly GCF_043159975.1 of Macaca nemestrina. Lineage (NCBI taxonomy): Eukaryota > Metazoa > Chordata > Mammalia > Primates > Cercopithecidae > Macaca > Macaca nemestrina. The sequence continues at coordinate 130,803,817 of NC_092132.1, read as the reverse complement.
CTGAGGCAGGTCCCATCCCTATTGCTCCCAGGGAGGGAAGCAAGCAAGACCCTCCTGTTGTTTTCACAGCTCAGAAGGGAAATGGCCACCTCAGGCATGTGGGGAAGGAAGGGCAGACTCCCGAGACCACCCTGCAGCAGCGCCCTGATGCCTGAAATACTTTGGGCATGGACAGAACCTTTCATCCATTCATATATTTATCCAGGCTCCCTTCCCCTCTTGAGGGGCTGGGGGAGGAAAGAAGGAGACAGGGAATAAGCTGGAAGGCATGGAAGCAGGGAATGGCAGAGAGAGGAGAATGTCCAGGAACAGGAGACATTGCGGCATTCCCACTTAAACATCCACAGAATTGCATGATAAAGGCCTTAGGTATCATTGTAGTAGTGGAGAAACTGAGGTTCAGATAATCTAAATGACTCACCAAAAATTACATGTCAGTGACCAAGTCAGAACTTTGACCTATGTCTCTCAATGTGTAGGTCAGTTTTATTTTGATCTCCTAAAAAATGTGATTTTTTTTACACTAACATGTTTTATTTTTTATTTTTAAAAAATTTTTAAAATTAATTAATTAATTTTTTTTTTGAAACGGAGTCTTACTCTGTTGCCCAGGCCGGAGTGCAGTGGCAGTGCCATCCCAGCCCGCTGCAAGCTCCGCCTCCCGGGTTCATGCCATTCTCCTGCCTCAGCCTCCCGAGTAGCTGGGACTACAGGTGCCCACCACCACGCCCGGCTAATTTTTTTTTTTAATATATATTTTTAGTGGAGATGGGGTTTCACTGTGTTGGCTAGGATGGTCTTGATCTCCTGACCTCGTGATCCGCCCGCCTCGGCCTCCCAAAGTGCTGGGATTACAGGCATGAGCCACTGCGCCCGGCCACATGTTTTAAACAATTAAAAAAGTGGAGGTAATTGTTATAATTTGATTTATCTCATGTACTTTAAGAGAAAAGAAACACAATGTCACAGGCACAGTCAAAGCCCCTTTCTAGTGTTTTATTTCTATGACATAGCAATGGAAATGTAAAGGACTTAAAAAAAAAATCTCATTCACATATTCTCCCGTCAAAGCCAGCAGTTAAGCCTGGGCAACATGGTGAAACCTCATCTCTACCAAAAATACAAAAATTAGCCAGGCATGGTGCTGCATCTGGGAAGCAGAGGTTGCAGTGAGATGGCACCACTGCCCTGCAGCCTGGGTGACAGAGCAAGACCCAGTCTCAAACAAACAAACAATAACAAAACAAACAAAAACAAAACAAACAAAAAGCCAGCAGTTAGCTGATTGGCAAATAGAGAAACTGACCGGCCAGATCAAGCATGACAGCGCCTCTTCCCTAGACATCTGGAGAGAATCAAGGTCAGCTAGAGGAGGCAAGGGGAGAACAATGGTGAGCAGGTGGCAGGGAGGGCTCCGGTCTAAGCAGGTGATCTTGAAGAGGAGGCTGCAGGTGGGGGACCCACACTCTGACTACTGAGCTTAGCTGAATGCCCCTGGGAAACCAGTCCCCACGGGCACATTAAGGCCCCACATTCCTGATGGCTGCTTTCCTCAAATATGGATATAAGCTGTTTGGTGCCATCTGAGATGTGAGCAGGAGGAAAAGTGTGGAAATTCCCCAGGGATGGGGAATCCTAGAGCAGGAGAAAGGAGCAGCCAGGTGAGACACCTGGTTTTCAGGGACACACTTATCCACCCTCCAGTGAGGGATGAGTGCTGGGGGGAGGCTGCCCCATTTTATGTCCAGATGTTTTAGGGTGACCTGAACTTGCATTGGGAGTGCATGAAACAGTCCGAATGCTTCATTAGTTTGAATGTTTCCAAACTAATGAAATTCAGCAATGCAGAAATCCTTAGCTTGGCATTAAAACAATAGTAGCTACTTCTTACCTAAAGCTTAGAATGCACTGTTCAAAGCACTGTGCTTGTACTTATTGATGATATCAATTGATGTAATATCAGTTGATTGTATATTAATATTGATATTGATTATATTAGTCGTCCCAGCAACCCCACACACAGAGGCTATTATTATACCTCCATTTTATGGGAAAAGAAACCAAGGCAGGAGAAGTGGACTAACTTTGTTGCAGCCACTCAGCTAGTAAGAAGCAAAGCCAAGATGCACACTATCTGGCCCCAAATCTTGCATGTTTAATCACCTAGGATGCTGCTTTCTGCTGACATTGCTCCTAGCCACGGATTCTCCATAGGAGGAAATGCCATATCCTTAAGGGATGAGTAGGAATTGTCCCTGGAGTCAGCATGTGATTTAAATTGGGAAGAGGGGTGTTGGGAGGTTGCAGAATGTGCTGTCTGCCCTCAGGGAGCTTAGAGTCCAACTGGAGAACATGATAGATCTGAAACAGCAGCCTTCTTCTCACACCTGTCCCCCACATTACTCAAGGTGCAAAAGGATAAAGAAGTGACCACTAACATAAAGCACTGGAACTCAGGAAACAATAAATTACACATAAGATGCATTTTCTGTGCATTCACACTAACGCTTCTGTGCATTCACAGAAATGATTCACTCGAACATGAGGGTTGTGGTTGCCTCTGAGAAGAGAGTGAGCAGGCAGGGATTGGGGTAGGGCTTTAGCTCTGTCTGCATTGTGTTATGTCTTTAAAGAAATACCTGAAGCAGACGATGGAATAGTCATAATAAATAAACGTATCTTAAGCCTTGTTAGCCCTGGAGATAACCAAATATAAGACCTCATCCTTGCCCATGAGGAGTTTATATTCAAATTGGGGAGACAGATATACACAAGAAAAAACAATTATATCAACAGCGGTAGAATATACCAGATGTCAAATTCATAGTGAACAGCAAGTGCTGGAGGAGCTTTCAATTTGTAGAATGAGAAGGTTGGACTGGATGCTGCTTATTATGCTATCATTACTATGTCATACTAAAATTTTATAGTAGTAATATAATTATATTACATATAATTTATATAATACTAAAAAAGATATTACGTAACATTATATAAAATATATAATGTAATAATATATTATAAATTGTAATATATAATATATTGTGTTGTCATACTATATATTGTATTATAACATATATCATATATAAATATATGATATATAATACTATATTAATATGCATTAATATAATACATTAATATTATATGCTAAAATAATATATAATATATTGTTATATATAATATAATATATAATATATTATAATATATTATAATGTATAATATATAATATAACAACATATTATATTATATATATTATAGTGCATATTATATATAATATAACAATATATTATACATTATATAATATATTATAGTGCATAATATACTATATTATATATAATATACACTATAATATATTACATATTATATTAAAATATATATAATATAATATATTAAAATATAACATATAATATATTATGTTAAAATATAACATAATATATTATGTTAAAATATGATATATAATATATTATGTTAAAATATAATATATAATATAATATATTATGTTAAGATATAATATATTAAATATAATATATAATATATTAAATATAATATAGACTATATTATATTAAAATATAATATAGACTATATTATATTAAAATATAATATATAGTATAATATATAATATATTATTATATTATAATATATTATATATAATATGACATATATGACATATATCATATATAATATATTATATATTATTATAACATGATATAATATATAATAGAAAATATAAATATAACAATATAACAATATAATATTATTATATAATAGAAAAATAAGTAAAATATAAAATATTATATTATAATATATTGAATAATATATTCAGTAATATATTGAATACATAGTATTGAATACATTATTATAATATATTTTATATATTATATTGTATTCAATACTATATTACATGATTCAATATATTCAATATTATATTACATATTTTTATAATATACTACATAGAAATACTATATTATATAATATACAATATAATAATTATGTGTATGTGATACATAAAATATTATGTATTATGTTAGCAGCAGAACCTTTTTCAGATGAAATTTTCCAGAAATCCCAAATCCATGGCAGATAAAGGTGAATCTGCTGCCGGGAGCTCATGACCCCTCCCTGCCACATGACCCCTCCCTGCCACATGACCCCTCCCTGCCACATGAACCCAGCAGCTGTTTGTCCCAGTATAGGTCCTGAGGACCCTTGTAGTTTTTTAGCACCTAGTTTGAAAGTCACTAGACAAGGAACCCCTTCAACTCTCACTCTCTGAGACCAGTGGCTTCAGGACAGAAGGTTTCATGGAGGAGGTGGGCTTTTACATGGGCCTTGACGCATTGAGAGAGTTGGAGTGGGTGCAGAGGAGGGAGGAGAAGGATGCGGGGCCTGTGTGAGATGGGAAGCAGCCTGGACTGCCACACGGAAGGGTTTGTATACAACAGGCCACTCGGGGGCTGTGCAGTGATTTGGAGCAAAGAGAAGCAATACCACCAAATTTGCATTTTGGAAAGACACTGCTGACAGAAATACTAGGTGTCCACTTCATAGTGGACAGCATGTGCCGTTGCAGCACTTGAAGACAGGTTGCAGCAGTGGAATCAGGAGGCCCAGGCCAGTGAGCCTGAGCTAAGGAGGTGGACCTATGCAGGAGAGGATGCAAGGAGGCCAGCAGGCTTCAGGCTCTCAGAGGCCAAGTTTAAATCCCAGTTCTGCCATTTGCGAGGTGCATGTACACTTAACCTCTCCTGGCCTAAGCGAGCCCTCTGATAAATGAGAGTCCTAAGGGTTGGCTGTCACATGGAAGTGTGCCGAGGATTGACGAAGTATGTGAGCTCTTTGCTTTAGTGTCTGACCAGCTTATGAGCTCAGCCTTGGACAGCTCCATCCAGCAGTGTCCCTGATGCCTCTGATGGGCCATGTCACATTCCCTATCAGTATAGATGGAGGAGGGCAGGACTTCCATGAGCTTACCCAGAAGAGCTTTGCCAACAGTTTCACTATCCAACCTAGAAGCTGAGAGTGCTTGAAAAGCAGGAAAAAGTGTGTCTGAAGAAATCAATTTCTGCTTTAATAGTATTGTTGGGTGAACCCTGGGTTCACTACCTCTGGATATACAATTATCCTGAAGCCTGGGACTCTGTTCCTCAAGTGTTGAGGCTCAGAGCTTGAGAGGAGCCGCTTAGCGGGAAGGGAACCAGGCAGCCCTGGAACAGAGCCTTCTGTGGGGGTGGTGTAGAATCAAAGCAATCTGTGGTCTATGGGCTCCCCACTACATTTTGTATATAGGGGGGATCAGGTCAAAGTAAAGCCTAAGGCAGTTATCAGAGGATGCTGCAGGCTGGAGGGCATCTGGTGTCTCCAGCTGTCCCCAGAACAGTGGGTGTGTGTGTATATGGAGTCTGGTAGTTATAGACTGGACTTCATGCACATTAACTTCATTTTAATCTTCCTGGGTGGAGCCAAGTCCTTCTCTTACTGCCCCTCTGTGTATCTGCCAATTGCCACAGCTTGCAGTCCTGGGAGGAAGCCAGCCACTGCATCCCAGCCTGACCCACCCTGGAGGTTTTGGCCCTTCCCTGTAGATAAGGCTAGTTTTAGGTCAAGAGGATTTTACTCCATAGTGTAGGAAAGCACAGAGTCCCCAAAGCTGCACTGATTTTTTAATTCAGTGGTTAAGAGATCCTGCTATTCCCTGGTTTCAGCCATCCTTAAGTGCAGCTCCACCTTAAGCCTTTCTGCCATTCAGCCGTGTGGGCAAAGAAAGTGCCCATGCAGGTGTGAGTTGGGCCTCTGTCACTTACAACCCAAAGAGTCTCATGGGTGAGATTTAACTCATTCCATCTTACCTAAGATGCAGTTGAAGGCTGGAGAGATGAAATAACTCGATCTCCATCACCGAATTGGTCAGGATAAAGTGAGGCCAGAATCCACTAGATTCAATGATGTTGATTCTCCAAGCAGTCTTCAACTCAGGAAGAGTGGGGAACCTCTGCTCTGAGTCAAGAACAACAGTTCAGTGGGAAGGAACTGATCCGATCACCTTCCCTTCGGTGTGTTGGAGTGAGAGCCTGGACGCTGGTGAAGAGGCAGGCAGAATTGCAGGCTAATCTGTTAGCAGTATTTGCTTTACCAGCCCTTCAGAGGGCGTTTCTTAAAAACAGACAGTTATATTTTAGGTACACAAATTAAACCCTGAACAGAGGATTTGTTAACAGGATTCATGGGTTTGTATTCTCTCTCTGATTTACAAGCTGGGTGACCTAGGGTAAGTGCCTCAATTTCCCTAGTTTCTTCAGCTATGTGGGAATAATACTTTCTCATATGGTGGTTAAATGAGACGGTATTTATGGAGGACATTAATGCATTGTAAAGCATCCCACTGATCTGATAGCCACCAGCAGCACCAATGTTATCATTAATATTTGCCACACTGAAACCACTGCCAACAACAGCAGCTATCCCTGGAGCCCTTAATCTGTTGATTCAATGTCTCCAGTTCATCCCCAACTGTCAACATCCAAATAGGAAGGTAAAGGGCTTGACCTGAAAAAAGAAACCTGAATCATTGCTCAAAGTCAAATGGAGCTTCGAGTGGAGTCCCGAGGAGTTTGGGGGAATTCCCTCTTTCCCACGGTAGGAAACTGGAGGCAATGGTGTCCCCTGGTGGGCAGTTGAAGTTCTGCAAGCAATGGCTGCTGGTTGCTCCTCTAGCACAGAAGTTCTTGGCGTTATATGCAATATTCATACGTAATAAGTCGTTTATAGATTCTGAATGCAGACATCCCGGGATAGAGATCAGAGCCCCATGGGCATCGCTGAGATCTTAGCCTTCTGAAACGTCTGAAGGTGCTCTTTGGGCCACTTTCCCTCCAAGTCACTCCCTCTGAGGCTGGGATGAAAATAGCAGGATCAAAAAACACCACAATCAGTCAGAAGGCAGATGCTGGGTGCTGAATCATTGGCAAATATAGCTGTATGTTTAAGTAGTTAAAGAATAGGAGCAGCAAATTGTAATGAGTGCCAGAAGGCAACAGGATATAATGGAAAGCAAGTGGACTTTGGAGGCTCAGCTTCTACCTCTACCTTTAGTGATGGTGATTCTGCATAAGTTTCCTAATCTCTCTGGTCTTTAGTTTCCTAATTTGGGAGTTTATTGGGCTCCACTGGATTTTAGAGTGTAGAGCGTGATTATAGTGATTAAATACTATAAAGCATGTCAAGAGCTCAGCACTCGGTATGGGTTTAAACATTCATTATTTTTACCTCCCTCTGCTCCTCCAATGGTTCGACTCAACTGTATACCGTTATACAAACATTCATGGTACTCTCACTCTCTATCTGTATTGCCTTGTTCTGGGCAAGGAAGGGGAAGAAGGGAGACGTGAATAGACAACTGATTATGGATGGTGAGAATATGGAGCTCCCACTTCTAGTGGGAATGTAAATTAACACAACTCCTCTGGATAAATAGATCTACTAAACCTGGCCATATGCCTATCCCATGACTCAGAGTTTCCCCACCTAGTATATACCCATCAGAAATGTGCTCATATGTTCACCAGAAGACATGCACAAGAATATCTGGCTGGGCGCGGTGGCTCACGCCTGTAATCCCAGCACTTTGGGAGGCTGAGGTGGGCAGATCACCTGAGGTTGGGAGTTTGAGACTGGCCTGACCAACATGGAGAAGCCCTGTATCTACTAAAAATAAAAAATTAGCCAGGAGTGGTGGTGCATGCCTGTAATCCCAGCTACATGGGAGGCTGAAGCAGGAGAATCGCTTGAACCCGGGAGGTGGAGGTTGCAGTGAGCCGAGATGCACTCCAGCCTGGGCAACAAGAATGAAACTCCGTTTCAAAAAAAAAAAAAAAAAAAGAATGTTCACAGCAGCACTAATGAGAATAACTCCAAACTGGAAACAGCCCAAATGCCCATCCATTGTGGAATAGATGCATCCATTGTGGTATATTCATACAATGAAAACCAAACAGCAATAAGAGTGAATGAACTGCAGCCACCTACAACAACATGGATGAAACTCACATACATAATGTTAAGCAAAGGAAACCAGACAAAAATTGAGTATAAACCATATGATTCAACTTATGTTTACTTTTGCCTTTTCCAAAAACAGGCAAAATTAATTATGATGTTAAAAGTCAAGATAGTAGTTTCCTTTGGGCGGTGCTGACCGTAAAAAGAGTACATGGGGGAGGATATTAATGTTCTGTTTCATGATCTGGGTGCTGATGATATGGGAAGTTCACTTTATTAAATTTCCTCTGGCTGTACATTTATTATTTATACAATTTTTTTCTACATATGCTGTACTTCAATAAAAATGTATATACACAAAGAAAATTGGGTAAAACTGATTTCTTCAATTAAGTGGCTTATGGTTTTATTGGAGAGCAATTAGGGAAACAGCCAACTACAATCCAAGGGTGAACTATGTGCTACAACAGGGAACAAACCATGAGCTGTGGCAGCTCGGAGCACCCTGAAGAGTCCTTGACTGGGTAGCTCAGAGGACTTCCTTAGGGGTGGCATTGAACTGGGCATGAAAGACCAAAAGAGGAAGACATGCCTTATGTGTTTTGGAGAGCCAGAGGTTTGCTGACCGCAAGCAGAAAGCATGCAGAAGAATTTGGCAAGGAATGAGACTGAAAATGTAGGGAAGAGACAGATTATTGAAGCTCTTGCGTGTCTGGTTGAAGAATGCAGACTACATATGAAAGTCTTTTCATCAAGAAACAGAATTTTTAAAAAATCCTATAGAAGCATGAGGAGTGGCTTGGAGAGAAAAAGGAATGGCTTGGCATCCAGGAATGCCAGTTAGGAGAAATTGCACATGGTCAGGTGGGAGATAGTAACCTGAGGCCTAGCCTTCTTCTATCTTTTGTTCTGTCATAATCTAAGATAGCTGCTACTGCTCTCACCATTTCATCTGTATTCCAGCCAGCAGCAGGAAGAGAAGGAAAGTGGAGGCCGTGTCATGGAGAGTGCCCCCCTCACATCTGCTTACATCCTTTTGGCTAGAATGTAATTATTTGGCTACCCCTCACTGCAGAAAGAGTCAGGGAAATATAATCCTTAGCTGGGAGACTGTGTGCTTAACTAAAACTCGGGTTCAATTACTAAAGAGGAAAGAAGGAAAATGGACATTGGACGACAGCCAGGTTGTCTCTCATCATAAGCATCTTTTGGACAGGAATCATAATGTAGACATTCCATTAATTGAATGAATGATTGACCACAGTCAGAATAAATAGTTCCCTTCTGTGTGCTCCCAGGCGATGTTTATAATGCACCTCTTCTAGTTTTCCATGTGGTATAATTAGCTGTAGAGGTGCTGTCTCACCTGCCAGTTTATAATCTTCTTCAGAATAGGACTAAATGTTCTTTGCATCCATGGGTCTCTCTTGCTCTCTATGCTCCCTTTTCTCAGTGCATAGAAGAGTACTTTGCACTAAGTAATAGGTCTCTTGTAAATATTTTTTAATGATACTGATCTTATATTCACCCGCAACGCTTGATTTGTTATACTTGCTAATTAAAGTTAAGTTGATCTACAGGAGAATGGTTGGAAGAAGCAAACAAAGAACTTCCTTTTTCTCCATAGCCATAAATCCTGGCTGACAGAAATTCTTAGGGTCCCTGTTATCAGGGGTCAGACAATCCCTGCCAAGAGCTAGGTCCCTATCCGCACAGAGAAGGGATTTCTTCCAGAGGATCTGACTGCTCAGGAGCCAGCTCAGTGCCTGAATGTTTAATGAAGACTTTGTGAGGTCATACAAAAAAGTCAACCAGCAGCCATTCATGCATTTGATCAATCAACAAATGGTATGGGGCCCCCTCCGCTATGTTGGGCACAGGGCAAGTTGGAAATACATAGGGCAGATTCATTGCTTAAAAATAAAAGACAACTGATTGTTTAAAAAGGACAACAAACGTGGAGAGTCACCGAGCTATCGTGGAGACATCCGGGGTACTCCAGGATCTCATGCCGGAGGCACCTGACCCAGTTGGGGCATTAAGACAGGCTGTCTACCAGGAATGTCCAGGCAAGGCACCAGAGGGCTCTGTGATGGCCTGGATATGGGAGCTGTGCAAGGAAAAGATCCCCTTTGGACCACTAAAGTCCTCACTTAGGATTTCAATCCTGTGCCCTCAAATTTCAGGCAATTAAACTGGACTGGCGATGGGAGGAAGCAGGAGTCACTGTTGCACGAGTGGGAAGGAGGCAGGCATAACTGAGAGCAGCTTACAAGGACAGCCCCACAGGGACAGAGTCAGAAGCACTCTGAGGTTGGGGCTCAGGGCTGCTGGGCATATCTTTGCTTTTCTTACAGTGGAATCTGGACTATGTCACTAAGACCACATTTCTTTTGGTTTGGGTGGGGGTTGCTAGACGAGTCTAAACAGAGGGTCAGGGAGGAAGGCAGATCAGCTTCCCAGGAAGCCCTCTCCCCACTGTGGGGGGAGGTGGAACTGAGGAGGAGAAACAGTCAGGGGAATGCTCCCCACTCTGAAGAGTTAGCCATTTGAAAGCTTGAATCAGTGTCCCCAGGGCCTCAAGGCACACAGAAAAATGTGGACTGAACTAGGCAAGGGGAATGCAGAAGCCAGGGTCATCACGCATTGTTTACCCACAGGAATAGGAAGATACAGTTGTATCTCTCCCTTCCCTCCCCACCCTTTCTGGCATCTGGCTTCATATTTCTCCCCTCTTCATGCTTTCCAAAGGCCTCCTACCTCTTCTGCATTTTTCACTCAGCACACACAGAAAGTGTCACTCGAGAGTCCCGTGATTTGTATGAAGACAAGAATGCCTTGTGGAGTATTCAGTGGAAGGAACCCAAGGATGAGAGGACAGAGAGCCCAGGGTCTATTCCCAGTTCCATCACTCACAATGTTGCTGTCACTTTTCTGACCCTGGGACTCTGACTCTGGATGGCAGTAGTAATATATTCTGCCTTGTACGGATGGTAAGTACAGCATAAAATCATACCATAGTTCAAAGGGTATGCCAGTGCAAGGCTGTTATTTGTTATATAAAATAGAAATCTATCAGAGGATGGATGCTTGCCAGCAAGTCACAAAAGTGCATGACAGCCCAGGACATATTCCAGCTATGGAATCCAGCTGTACCTGTGAGACAGGGTACCACTAACAGAAATCTGTTACAATCTACAGTTGGAAACTCCCTACATTTTCAATAAATACATACATTGAGGTATAGGCATTTAATGGAACACAGAGTAGCAATGAAAATGAGCTAACAGAAGCTGCACACAACAGCATAAACAAATCTCACAAACATCAAATTAAATAAAAGCAGCAAGTCATGAAAGAATACATACATAGCTGGGTGCAGTCACTCCTGCCCATAATCCCAGCACTTTGAGAGGCTGAGGCAGGAGGATCGCTTGATGCCAGGAGTTCAGACCAGCCTGGGCAATATAGCCAGACTCTGTCTCTAAAAAAAAATTGGGCCGGGCGCGGTAGCTCAAGCCTGTAATCCCAGCACTTTGGGAGGCCGAGACGGGTGGATCACGAGGTCAGGAGATCGAGACCATCCTGGCTAACACGGTGAAACCCCGTCTCTACTAAAAAATACAAAAAAACTAGCCGGGTGAGGTGGCAGGCGCCTGTAGTCCCAGCTACTCGGGAGGCTGAGGCAGGAGAATGGCGTGAACCGGGGAGGCGGAGCTTGCAGTGAGCTGAGATCCGGCCACTGCACTCCAGCCTGGGCGACAGAGCGAGACTCCATCTCAAAAAAAAATAAAAATAAAAAATAAAATTAATATTTAAAAAAATTAGGTGCAGTGGTGTGTGCCTGTAGTCCCAGATACCTGGGAGGCTGAGGCAGGAAGATCTCTTGAGCCCAGGAGTTTAAGTGAGTTATGATTATACCACTGCACTCCAACCACAGTGAAATCCTGTCTCAAAAAAAAAGAAAAGAAAAAAGAAAAAAAGAATATATGTAGTATGATTCTACCTATAGAACATTCAAAATCCAGCAAAATTAAACCGTATTTGTTAAGAGATGTATCCATATGGGTAAATACAAAAAGAGAAGCCTGGTAAATCCGTAAAAAGAAGCCTGTTCATTATTTATTACTATTAAAGAGAAGTCAGAGTAGCTGGTACCTCCTTTGAGAGGAGGAGGGGGAAAGGGTTGGCATTCTGGGAGGGGTGTGGGAAGAAGGGTTGCTGGGGATCTGGCATCCCATGTTTCTTGCTTTGAGTGGGACTTCCATCTGTGCTCACTTTACAGGTATTCTTTAAACCGTACATATGTTTTGTGTAGTCTTCTGGATCTATGATCTATCTTATAATTTAAAAAAAGTAAGCCGGGCGCGGTGGCTCACGCCTGTAATCCCAGCACTTTGGGAGGCCGAGGCGGGCGGATCACAAGGTCAGGAGATCGAGACCACGGTGAAACCCCGTCTCTACTAAAAATACAAAAAATTAGCCGGGCGCGGTTGTGGGCGAGTAGTAGTCCCAGCTACTCAGGAGGCTGAGGCAGGAGAATGGCGTGAACCCGGGAGGCGGAGCTTGCAGTGAGCCGAGATCGCGCCACTGCACTCCAGCCTGGGCGACAGAGCGAGACTCCGTCTCAAAAAAAAAAAAAAAAAAAAAAAGTAAAGGCATCTGAAATCAATAGGGAGCCACCTCAAATTAGAATAGTAGCCTCAGAGATCCATCTCCTCAACTGTATAGGTGCAGAGAGTGAAACCCAGAGAGGTTAGGAGGCTTACTTAAGGTCACAGAGCATGTTCTTAGTGGAACTGGGACTAGAATGAAAGGACTCCAAACTCAGGTTTCTCTACATCCTCTGTGTCTCTGGAATCTTCGTTAGGGGAAGGGAAGGGAAAGGAGGAGCACAGTTTTTAAGCCTGAGAGTTCCCTCGTTTTGTGAAAAAGAAAAAGGGTCAGTTGACAAGCCAATAAAATACTAAAGAGCTGGTCTAAACATTGAGGGTTGTAAACACTTTTCAAATGGAATTTTAAAAGATTTAAATATGCCTTCCTCAAATCATCATAATGATTTTGTTAATCATAATAATGACAACATTACAAAAAATAAATACCAGGAATCTGGCAAGTCTGTGATCTAGAATTAGACTCCATCTGACTTGCAGATGGTATCAGGATGGAGCTGGCTTGGAGTGGGGCTGGGATGGGAAAGGAAAGACAGGGAGCCAGGAAGTCTGCAACTTTATTGACTTATCCACCTGGCCTAGGTGAGACCCCTAGCCCTGGGACAGTCAGGAAAGGAACCTCTGCTATCTCTCTGAGAGCTTTTTTGTTTTGTTTAGAGGTCAATTACTTCCCATTTGGGGAACTTGTGAACATTAAGAGGTGACCGGAGTGAACGATGGAGATAAGAGGCTGATTGCTTACAGAGCGGCTCCCTGGTAAAAGCCCTGCAGAGGATAAGCAGTTGTCGGGTAAGAGACACACAAAAAGGGGCAGCTTTCAGTGCAGAGGAGAGATTAGGGAGACGGGAGACGGAAGACAGGCAGCTGGGGGTGGGCTTGATGAGCTGGGAGACCGATGCGTTTTAAAGTGATCTTGACAGGCAGAGAGTGGGGAGATGGGGGAAGAGAGTTTTCCTTCACTCTCCTTTCCTTTAGGAATGAAATCTTTGCTGTCATGTGAATCTCAAACTTCCTTGCTGTGGTCTGAAGGGAAAGCCACGTGGATTGCACATGGACAAGATTTTGGTTATAGTTGTTTTTTTTTTTTTTTTTTTTTTTTTTTTGCCAGCCAGATATAGATGCCACAGCAATCCAGGGAGCATAACAAAAAATGTGGCAGGCAAATGGAACATCTAAAGGATCTTGGGTGTACATGTAACTGACACCCCTTCCCACCTCGCACACCCCTTCAGCCAACTGAATGCAGTTTACAAAGTCCCTGAAGCTAACTTGAATTGTGTCTCAAACTACTATAAAATATAGCTCTGGCTTTGGCATATACCCATTTCTTTTATCCATTCCAAAGTCCTAGAGATTTTCTGGAACCTCTCCCAGCAAACAGTGTCATTCCTGTGCTAATCACCTGGATTAACCCCCATTCTCCATGTAGCCTTCTCTAAGCACCCCAGCTTGGGCCGGATTTTCCTTCTCTCTAGAGTGAGCTTAATGTCTGTCCTATTTGACATGCAGCATGGACCACTTTGTATTTTTAGATACCTTCCTCATGTTGGTCTTTGCTTTCCCAATTAGAAAATACATTCCTTAAGGATGGCAGCCAAATCTTATTTTTTTCCTGTGTCCCTACCAGGAATGTTCAGCAATGACTGAGTTCCTGATGATTAAACTGCGCCTCTTTCTTGCCCCCTTCACTCTGAGCCTTGACCCAACTGATCTTCCTGTACCTCTCCCTGTGGTCACAACGGTGTAGAGGAGGCAAGGGAGTCTTTCACTCGCCCTAACTCCAGAGACAAGGTTATTCAAAACATCACATATCTAGTAACTGCTTCTTCTGCTACTATTCTATGTTAGAAGAGGGTGAGAGGGTGAAGGAAATAACATTTATTAATTTCCTACTCTGTGCCAAATACTTCTCAATCCATACTACAGTGACCTACATTTCTGGGGTAGGGACCTTCCCCGGAGGATTTTAAACAAATTAACATATAGCATTCTAGAATCTGATAATAGAAAAGTTTAATAAACCTCACTTAACCATTGCAGGCTGGGCAGATTATAATTCAGTGGCAGCATTGGACTGCAGCTCACCTGTCATGGGTCTAAGGCTGGAGTCCAAGGGTGAGACCTCTCCTCTTGTGAGGAATGGCCTCCCAAGTGAAAGAAGAGTGGTGGCACTCTATGACAATTCTCTCATGGTGGAAATTTTCAGTGTAATCTCCACTTTTTTTCTCAGTTTTGTTGACCAAGTTGACTCACCGATATTCCCAAATTTAAAATAGACATATCCACTTTTTAATCCCAGGGGCACAACACTGTAATTGGAAGATACTGTGAAGTGTTTCTGAACACACTTTTATTGGCAATGAGCATGGAGAAATGAGGGCTGGGCTCGGTGACTCACACCTGTAATCCCAACACTTTGAGAAGCTGAGGCGGGAGGATCGCTTGAGCCAGCCTGGGCATCACAGGGAGAACCTCTCTATATAAAAAATTTTAAAAATTAGCCATGTGTGGTGGCATGCACCTATAGTCCCAGTTGCTTGAAAGGCTGAGGTGGGAAGATGGTTCAAGCTTGGGAGGTGTAGGCTACAGTGAGCTAAGATTGTACCATGACATTACACTTCAGCCTGGGCAACAGAGCAGGCTCAATAAATAAATAAATAAATACCCCAGCCCAATAATAAATAAATAAATAAATGGAAAAAAAGAAATAAAAGAGAGAAGTGGCAAAACCCCAAAGGAGAGAAAATGTAAGAAAATGATAGTAAAAAAAACTAACCACTACTTTTTTTTTTTTTTTTTTTAAGCTTAAACATATACACTCTAAGGGATGAAAGCTATCAACAGTCAGGTATAGTTTACACACCCTCAAGCAGTCTGCTTCTCACTTTAGTAAAACAACCAGGTCATATTAGAAATGAGAAAATTCAGGGGTAGTACATTTGAATTAAATATAGGAATTTATCAAATACGAGAATTTAACATTCAAGAAGTCAGTAGTCCTGCGGGATGAATAATTAGAATTTTCATTATCTAAAAATGCAATTCAAGGGGAGAAAAAAAGCCACATTTTCTTACTAAATGTTCTATAAAATCTGTCTCGGCAAACACACATTTTCTATTTGATCCCATGTCCCTATGAGTAAAATGAGTTTGTTTTCATTCTTGAGTTTGCATGACCTCAGATACGTTAGGGGTGGAGATGTCAAAATTTCACAATTTTAGAAAGCCTAAAGGTCAGGCTTTCTACCCATCTTTTTAGGACTTCGGGGCACTTGATCTTTTCCTGGCGCAAAACTTAGAAACTGTTGATGCTCCAAAGAAAACCTACAAAGAGGGAGAGAGGAGTGTGAAGGAAGAAATCAGGAAACCTACCTCCAAGACTGAATTGGTTTTGTTCTCCTAGCACTTCTGAGCTTCATTTTTACTTTAACTCGAAATTGTTTCAAGGTAATGGCGTATGTATGTTCTAACGGCCTACACACACGCAACCACATGCACACTTGTTTAGTATATTTATTGGAGGTCCTGTGCTGTACAAAGAGAGAAAATGCACAACAGTGAAAGGCACCGGAAGGTAGAGCCTACTTCCGGGAGAGCAATCATGGCGGGAAAAGAGCGCTCCTCTGGATTAATGGAGTCCGCAGGGGCGCAGCCTTGTGGGGATGTTTAAACCCCACAGGAGGAGGCTCAGAGCAGGTCCCTCTTCGTGAACTTCCCCATCCTCAAGTTCCCGGCTCTTCAGCCGGCTTCCCGCACTCCCATTCTCTTCTCGTTCTTCCCTAACAGCTGTCATTAATTGGAGGATGGTAGGCCCGCTAGATCACCATCTCCATTCACCCCCGATGCACCGGGGCTGCTGCGTACAGATGCGAGAGCCTCTTGGGCCTCTGGGGTTGAAGCCCCAAAAGTCACGCGCCTCAGTACTGCTCCCACACCCCAAACTGCCAGTCAGCCTCGGTTTTCTTCAGTCCCTGTGTTGCTTGGTGGGTGACCGGTAGAGGGTTCGCCTTCTGGGGGAAGAACGTCCCAGGCAAGGCCTTTAGCTGGGTGACTGTGGTGCAGATCGCAGTTCCAGAGATCGCTGCGGAACGAAGCGCCGTTGGGCAGCAGCTTCCCTCCAGCGCCGCGTCCCCTCCTTCTTGTCGCGACCTGCGGGCGGAGGGGAAGGGACCGAGCATCTGACCCTAGTGGGCAGAGTCAAGCCGAGGAGCCTCACCAGGCCCTGACGCCCTGCAGCGTGGCTGCCAGATGGTCCTGCGGGGTGGCATTCTGGCCACTGTGTCCGAAGCCCGCGCTGGCCAGTGGTGTGTGCGGCGCAGGACCGGAGGGCGCGCCCGCGTAGCAGCTGCCGTAGCCTACTCCGTAGGGTGCTCCGGTGTAGCCTCCGTAGCAAGGATAGGGCGACACTGTGGCGCCATAGGGACTGGGGAAGGCAGGTGCGCTGGGCCCGGGGCCCAGGCAGGGCTTGCCATCGCGCACCAAGACGGGCACCGCCACTCGGCGCGGCGTTAGAGGGTGGCCGGCCAGTTCGAGCGACTTGTCCTGGCGCTGTCTCTTGCATTTGTAGCGTCGGTTCTGGAACCAGATCTTGACCTGCGTGGACGTGAGCTGCAGCGCGCTGGCCAGGTGCTCGCGCTCGGGCGCTGACAGGTATCGCTGCTGCTTGAAGCGCCGCTCCAGGGCCAGCACCTGCGCCTGCGAAAAGAGCACGCGCGGCTTCCGTCGTTGCCGCGCCTTGGGCTGCTCGGAGCAGCCACCCCGCACGCTGTCGCCGCCGTTGCCAACGCCGCACTCTGGCACCCTGGTCCCGCCGCCGAGGGGCGAGGCCGCGCTCAGGCCGGGTTCTAAAAGCACAGGAAGTGACACATCAGCGCCCAGCCTAAGGCTCACCTGAGCAGTTTCTACTTAGTTTTCAAGACTTCCCTCTCCCTGGCAGCCTTCACTCTGCCCATCCCCCTCCTCGCTCCTACTACCCCCGAACCCTGTCCCAGGACTGTCTCAATGTTCTTTCCCTCCAAGCTCTGTCACTTTTATGTTACTGCTGGAACATAAATTGTGACACCATGTGGTCCCCGATGTGTGCGTCCTTTTCCAAAAGGTAGACTCTAGATAAAGAGTTAAGGCAGCTCCATTTGCTTCTTAGAATGTGAGTGCATGGGCCGGACGCGGTGGCTCACGCCTGTAATCCCAGCACTTTGGGAGGCCGAGACGGGCGAATCACTAGGTCAGGAGATCGAGACTATTCTGGCTAACACGGTCAAACCCCGTCTCTACTAAAAATACAAAAAAATTCGCCGGGCGTGGTGGCGGTCGCCTGTGGTCCCAGCTACTCGAGAGGCTGAGGAAGGAGAATGGCATGAACCCGGGAGGCAGAGCTTGCAGTGAGCCGAGATCGAGATCGAGCCCCAGCACTCCAGCCTGGGTGACAGAGCCAGACTCCTTCTCAAAAAACAAACAAACAAACAAAAAAACCGTGTGTGTATGGTGGTCGAGTTTGGTAAACCTTCGCTGTGAGGAACAAGTGTGAGTGGAGGTGTCGATCAGATTGGGGAGACTTTGGACTCTCCTTGGAAGTAGAGAAAGAGGAGAAGAAAGAGGAAGAGGAGGAAGAAGAGGAGGAGGAGGAGGAAGGCGGGGAAGGAAGGAAAAACAGAGAAGCCCGGGTGTCAAGAAGGCGCAAACTCGGTGACAGGCTCTCAGGAGGCTCCCGTCTGCCTCATTTTCCTTCGCAGCCCCAAGCGCACTGCAGGGAACTCAGCTCTAAGTCCAGGAGCCGGGGCCTTGAGTGTCTCCTACCTTCACCCCACTTTTGTGCACACTCTTGTCTTTTTGACGCAGCACTCCACCAACACCAGGATGCATCCCAGCTTTCTTGGATGTGATGGTTTGTAATCCAAAATAACAATATATGATGAAAACAAAATATTTCTTGGCTCCTGACTCTTGGCTCAGAAACTGAGGTTCTCTTTGAGAGTTACATAAAGTTGAGGTCCACATTTGGCTTCTTAAAAGGTAGCCTCTCCTTCCTTTGGGGTCTTTCTGGCAAGCAGGTGATGTGGGCTTCACCCTGAAGTCCTCCTTTCACCCAGGGCGACCCCTACAGCTGAGACTGTGCCCACCGCGGTGCAGCATTTTCCTCCCTTCTTCTCACCTCTCTCCTGTCTGGGCTTAAGCCCCGTTTTACCCCAAGGGTGGATAGAAGGGAAATGCTGAGTTTTCATGGAATCTCATGCCAGGAGAAAACCAGGAGCATGGAGGGGGTGCAAGTTCATGGCAAGAAGAGACAGGACTCTAAATGAGCCAGTGCGATTGGAAGCAGACTCCTAAGACCCAAGGCCCTGGCACAATGTCATGGGGGGATGGAGCTGTTTGGTATTTAAAATTTGAGGAGAGAACAACTTCCTTCAGAGACGCCTGTGCTCAAATAAACTGAGGCCATCTCTCCTTGCAAAGAGGAAAAATCCTGAGGTAGGTTTGTTTTCTTAGCACATCGAAAGGTAACAACTGACCTTCAGTCAGGCTGTAGAGCAAGGAGGACCCCATTTGAAAGTCACAGATCATGCAGGCCCTGGGGCTGCACAGTACTGCAGGGCGCGCCAGCACCCTGCGCCCTCCTGCTCACAATCCTGGAGTTCTTGAGGGCAAGGTGGTTGACTGCGATGGAGGAGGGCATGAAGCCCACCGAAGGTGACTTCCCTGTCCGGATCGCTACCGCGGCCTTGGGCTCAGTTCCTGGAGCCCGCCTCGGGTCCCTCCTCGGCGGCGTCAACTGCTGCAGCAGAAGAGACGCTCCCAGGATTTGGTTTCCAGCGGGACAAGGAAGGCACCACCAATACCATCGACTGCGAGGCGACTGTGGTGGTCGAAGAAACGTGATCCTTTGTCAGCGGAGCAGAAGTGATCGCCGAGTTAGCTGAGCAGCGCCGAGGGAGTTTAGAATCCGCTGCAGAAAACCTACCAGCTTCTTCGCGGACACAACAGATAATGTTCTCCGGCTTCTGGAGTTAGTGAGTAGCCGGCCTGCAAGCCGGTAACTCCGATCCAGCCCCTTGATTTATTTCGGTCGTTTGCGCCTTGAATGGAGGCGCCATGGCAGTCTGGCAGAGGAGGCCTGCCCTGCCGGGCGCTACTCAGAGTCCCTGCGTTGAGAATGCTGAGCGAGGTGCTGAGGTTTGGAGAGAAAAAGGTGTAGTTTTCATCCCTTGGAATGTCGGGCCTCTCCAGCCAAAGCCTCCGTATCGACGCAACACAACTCCCCGCCAGCCCCTTCCCTTCCAGGCTGCTGGACACAGGTGCGTGGGCCTCGCAGCTCGGCGCGCATGGTTGCGCCTTCGGATTCAGGCGACAGGACTCGGCCAGAGCCATGTCCCAGGGCAGAGAAAACCCTGGCAGCCTTTAACACTCTCCCTGACGCGGAGAATCCTGTGCCAACGGGGCCTTCCACTTCGGGAGACTCAATCGCCACCCGGTCCCCATCTTCCGTCTTCCAGAAGAAAAATCCATGAGGAGGAATGGGCCCCCCCGCCCCCGGCCAGGCCAGCAAGAAAGGGCCTGGTTAGGAGTGACCTCGGAGCCACTAGGGTTCCACTGCTTTGATTGCTCACACTCTTTTGCAAACGGTTTGGGGGTGGAGAGACACCAGGTGATGGAAGGGAAGGGTGGTGGTGACTGGCACGGCTAAGACCCTGCAGAGGGTTTCGCTGTGGAGATGAGAAGATGGAGGTTCTGGGCACTGTGGCTGCGAGTGGGAGCCATGCGTTTGTGGGAATCAGAGGAGCGGATTTGGGAAAAGTGAATCCTTAAGATTCAGGGGCTTAATTTCGTTAGAGGTGTGTGAAGAACGCTGGGTGTCGGGAGAGGGTGGGAATGGGGTTCGAGAGGCCTTTTTTGGACTCCTGAAGTGAGAAAAAATGAAGACAGACTCTCGAACCCAGGAGACAGGAGGCGTATTTTCCCCATGCACCCATGGATCACGCCCCCCCCCCCGCCCCCACATTCCCCCCGTAGGAGGCAAGACCTGAGCGCTTACTCACGTGGCTCCGCCATCCGTTCCGCGTCCATCTCCAAGACTGCCTCACAGGCACCCCCAGGAGGCTCCGAACCGTCCAGCCTTCTGTCACCGCCGCCGCCACCAGCGTTGTGAACCTCTGACCCTCGCGGCTCTGGGTCCATTCTCAAGTACTGAAAGTTTTCCGAGCTCTTCCGCATCCCCGGATGTGGCGAAGCCGCCGGGCAGCTCCGCTCGCGCTCCAGTCGCAGGATGTCCTTGACCGAGAAGGGCGTGGAGGTGACGGGGCTCAACAGCATCCCGAAGGCGGATGGGGCGGGGCCGAGGAGTGCCTGGTCCCCGTGAGGAGCGGCACCCTGAGCTTCCCGTCTTGTTGCTGCAGGCCCCGCAGACAGACCCAAACTCTGGGACAGACGCCCAGCGTCCCACACAGCGTCTTCTTCTGGGTCATGCTGGCAGGCCCGGGTCCAGGGCCGGGTGACGAGACCGTAGCCCCCCATTGGTTCTCGCAGAAATCACGTGCTAACCCTGCACCTTCCTCCCCCAGCGCTTTCTTCGCGCACCCGTCTAATCCTCTCCAGTCCCCAGTCGCCTTCCTGGGAGGTTTGGTTCGTACTGATGGTTCTCAAAGCAAAGAAAACGCGGAGAGACAGTGCTGCGCGGCTAGGATCTTCGTCAATACGGTACTAGCGGGCGCTTCCGAGGTCAACCTAGGGTCCACGGGGACCCTCCTAGTGGACATGCGAGGATTGGGGGTGGAGTCCTTGCTGTGCAACCCGATCCGGTCCATCCAGCCTGCTCTTAGCTCAACTCTGCATTCTTATGGCGGAGGAAAGCTAAGATAGAGACGACTGGGACCCGCGGGATTTGAGGTGCGCGCTAGGATCTTACGTGCGCAGAGGCCGTACCGCCGAGTTGAAGTGAGTCATGACCCGCCAGGGCCTATATTGAGATGGAAACCTCTCTCTTTGAACTGAATCCGGGTCTGCTGAGTCCCGACCCGCCACTTCCTAGGAGCAGCGTCTCAGTCCCAGGACCGAGGAATGGGTGTGGGGGTTACATGTCTGGAGCCCTCGGCCTCTTAAAGGGCTCCGCGAATGGTGGGGGAGACGGGAAGACAATCGCTGCGGCCGGCGCAAAGTGGTCAGAGGCGAGGTGGGGTGGGGGGCTCCCGTCGCCCTGGGTGTCCCCACGTTCGTTTTCTTCTTCTGCTTTATCCTCCTTAAAGCGGATTGCCTGGAGCGTGCCAGCTTGTGTGCGCGTATAAATGCGGCGCCCGCCGAAGGGCTGGGAAGATTTGACTCGCATTAGATCTCCGGAAAAGTCCCTCGGTTACAGCGGTCGCCGAGTAAATGGGGCAATGTGGCCCAAAGGTTACCAATACGGAGACAGCGCCAACAGATCCAGCCCCTGCTGTTACTACTCCTGGATCAGCGAAACGGGATTTGGTGTCAGCAGTTCCAGCACAGAATCGAAGAGGGTTTAAAAATTGTGTTTTAATCACAATGGGATCTCATTAGAGTTCTTTTGGGGATTTCAGATCAAATGTTCCTTTTTCTTTTTCTTTCCTTCCTTTCTCTCTCTCTCTTCCTTCCTCCCTCCCTCCCTCTCTCCTTCCTTCCTTCCTTTTTTTTTTTTTTTTTTTTTTTTTTTGAGACAGAGTCTCTCTCTGTCTCCCAGGCTGGAGTGCAGTGGCCAGATCATGGCTCGCTGCAGCCTCGACCCGGACTCAGTGATCCTCCTACCTCAGCCTCCTGAGTAGCTGGGACCACAGATGCAGCCACTAAGCCTGGCTATTTATTTATTTATTGCAGAGCCGGGGTTTCACCATGTTGCTTAGGCTGGCCTTGAACTCCTGGGCTCAAGCAGTGTGCCCACCTCGGCCTCCCAAAGTGCTGGGATTACAGGTGTGAGCCACCGCTCAGGCCTCAAATGCTTCTTAAACCTACTTACGTGAATTCAGTGTTACAACAGCTGTTTGAATATGATTATCTCCTGAAATCCAGATAAACCCAACTCATCTCCCCAGGCTAATGGGTGCAAAATTGCACACAAAGATTTATGCAAAATTTCAGCAAATTTGATCATTCAGCTACCAAGTAATGATTTCTTGTACATAGTAACATTTAATCTTTACATCAAAGCTATACCCAAATGTTTCCAGCTGCTGCTGCTGCTGCTGCTGCTGCTTCTTCTTCTTCTTCTTCTTCTTCTTCTTCTTCTTCTTCTTCTTCTTCTTCTTCTTCTTCTTCTTCTTCTTTCTTCTCCTTCTCCTTCTTCTTCTTCTTCTTCTTCTTTTTGTTCAGCGAGGAGTCTAGATCAGAAAGGTGGCCCAGATAGTTCACCAAATGGCAAGACCAGACTAGCCTCTAAACCAAGATAATTAACCCTTTCTTTCTTTCCTTTGGAAATAGACATCCTTTGCTCTTAGAGATCTCAAAATCTTGTGATGACCCATACGTTCATTTGGATTTTTCTTTCCTGATAAAAGTCAATCATGTGCACCTTGGAAAAAGTGAAGAAAAGTTAAAAGTAAATATCCACCCAGAGATAACATTTTCGTGCACCTTCTTCTCTTTATTTTTGCATATATGAGCTCATCGGGTATATCTATTTGTATATGTTTAAATTTACATCATAAGCATGCCCAGTTCATCTTTAGAATTTTTTTAACAAATATAATTTAAAATAGGTATCTAATATTTCATGTTATGGATAGACCATAATAGACTGTGTTTGTGTTTTCAGATAATATCTTTTTTCCATCACTGTAAATAAGACTTTATTTTGTGGCTTTAATTTCCATCCTTGTCAATATTTTCTATTATTTTCTCAGGATACATATATAGAAGAAACATCAATGAATCAAAGATTTTAATGCTCATAAGACATGCCATTCATTCCAGGGCTTTCTAGAAAAACAGTATTATCGTATTTTTTCCCTGGAGGTGCAGGCGAGTGCCTAGTCTATGGGTATTTACAATCATCACCGGACACCCACAAGAGACCCTGAATTTAGAATATTTCCGCGGTAGGAGCTCCGCCTCGTCCTTGCAGGGGATACTGACGGCTCACTGGGTTCTCGCCTTCCAAGTGCTGGAGGCGGGAAGTAGCGTGACCCGGGGTAGAAACCTAACGCCAGAAACCTTCCAGCGCCTTATCACTTGGTAGAATTTTCGTGGCAGACAGTCGCGCTCTACCTAAGTCATAGAAGAAAGGACACCTTGGAGGGGGGACTTGGCTTCGGAAGCCTCGATTTCAAATCCTAGCCCTACGTCCCCAGCCTTGCCCTTCCTGGCTTGCTGCGAGGATCAGATGAGATTTTTGTACGTGAAAATGCTTTCTAACCCCTCTCGAGTGGTGGAAACATCTCCCTTCGCCCGGAGTCCAGGTCTGCGGAGCAGTTACCCGCCGCTTTGCAAGAGCAGGCTCTCCACCATAGCGAGTCCTTGTTACGGAAAGGGTCGTTTCGGCTCAGGATGCGCGCTCCGGGCGCAAACCTGGGGATAGGAGTCCCTGTCGCGCTCGCCCCACCCTTGCAGGGAGCAAGGTCGTCCTTCTGCAGCACTGCGCCACGCGGCGGGAATTTGCAGTGTCCTGCGTTCAGGTTTCAGTTTCTTTGCTCGCTTGGGTCTCGCCCTCTCTCAGTCACCTCTCGGAGGGGCCTGGCGTCCCTCCACCCTCCTCCTCCTTCAGCGCCAGGAGCATTGAAAGCCGCCTGCCCGCCGAGAGTGGAACTGGTACCTGGAATCTCGCCCATTCCGGGTCAATTGGAGGCGCATTAGCGGCTGCTGCCTCACAGTGCAACAGAGGCGCGAGCGACGGGCCACCTGCCTAAGCGCTGGAGCCCAGGAGAGCCGGGCAGGAAACTAGGAGGGGCGGCGAGAGCAGAAAAGTCAGAGTCCAGAGACTCTTTCTTAGGCAGGACTCCGTGCAGCCCCAACAGCGTGGTGCGGGGAGGGGTGTGTGTGTGTGTGTGTGTGTGTGTGTGTGTGTGTCCATTACTCAGGAATGGAGACATCGTGATCACCTCTGTTCTTACGTGAGATGGAGACAGTCGTGCTGGGGGTGTGATTGATCCGCTTTGCTTCACTCAGATCCACAGAGTGTTTTAAGCGCCTACCGTGGGCTGGCTTTGCCCAAGCTCTGGGAATACTGAGAAAATGAGAGGTCACAGCCCTCTTATCCGAACTTGCATTCTTGCATAGAAGACAGACTTTTAAATGATTCCCATGCAGTGTGTTACCTTGCACAATCAGAAGGAATTTGTACACTATATTTATTGAGTTTTTAATTTTTCTTTTGAGATGAAGTTTCACTCTTTCGCCAAGGTTGGAGTACAGTGGCATGCTCTCCTCTCACTGCAACCTCCGCCTTTTCGGTTTCAAGCGATTCTCCTGCCTCAGCCTCCCAAGTAGCTGGGATTACAGACGCCCGCCACCATGCCCGGCTAATTTTTGTATTTTTAGTAGAGACGGGGTTTCACCATGTTGGCCAGGCTGGTCTCGAACTCCTGACCTCGTAATCAGCCCGCCTCGACCTCCCAAAGTGCTGGGATTACAGGCGTGAGCCACCGCGACTGGCCCTGAACCTCTTCTTCTCCATGGTTAACAAAAGTCATTATTTCCTGTTTCTTTCACTCTTCTAAAACGAAGGGATTCCCTCCAGCAGGTACCATACTCAACAGGCAATTCCCGGTTACCTTGCGGCTTAGTGGGCCCTGTGGGCCGAGATAAAATCATTCCTCTTTAACCCAAGTGCAGGATCCCCGTTAGACTAGACTAGACTTGGGCTCTGGGTCTGTTGTCACAGCTGTGTCCCCAAGGCACGTAGTAGGTCTTTAACAAATATTTGTTGGGGACAGGTATCTGTCCTGCTTGATTGGGGATAGTTCCTAGGATACTCTGGGGACTGGCCCAAAGGGTGTCTGGGGATCATCAATGGTGGAAATTTCCGCTTTGCTATGGTCCCTTTTGCTGGGATCCACTTTTTAATACTCTAATAATGTATTTATATTTTTGAGTATTTGAAAAATTAACATGGTTCTCAAAATCAAAATTTTGTAAAAAGATATTCTAAGATATTCCATATTAAGAGACTGGTTGATCACTGGTGCATCCTTTTTCTGCTGCCACAAGGCAAGCACATCTGCAGCCAATCACACACCCAAAGTCCCATGGCTGGCACAGCCTCCTCCCCAGAACATGAACTGTTCCCAGCTCTCATTGATTCCTGAAGATACTCTTTTGCCATTAGCTTTTTTTCACTTAACAATATATTCAGCAGTCACATCATATTGGTCCAAAGAGGTCTTTCTTATTGTTTTCTGTAGTTGCCTGGTACTCCATTACATGAATGTACCAAAGTTTATTCAACCACTGTTCTATGAATGAGTATTTAGAGTTTTCCAGTACTTTAAGTTTGTATGTGTTTTCATATTGTTGGAGGCGTGTGTTCAGAGTCAAAAGACAATTGTCAGTTGAATTTGTCAAAAGACAAATTTCTAAGAAATGGGACCATAGGTGAAACATAAATGCATATATAATATTTTTAGGAGTTCTCCTCTCCAGAAAGGTTCTACAGTTTTGCATTCCACCAGTATTGTATGGGAGTGCCTGCTTCCCAGGTAGTCTGGGCAACGGAATGCATGATCACGCCTCTTAATTCTCACAAATTTGATAGGTGAGAAACAGTATCTCAGTGTTGTTTTTAATTTGCATTTCTGTAATTATAAGTGAGGTGCAACATCCTTTTATATGTTTAAGGGATATATACATATGTGTATGTATCTATATATACACATATGTGTATGTATCTATATATATACGTATAATATACATAAAAATTAAAAACACATAAATATATACACATATATACACAAATGTAAATTGCATCCATCTCCCAATTTCAATTTTTAGGTTTTCTCAATATCAGTTACTTTGCTTATGTGTGCTATGTGTTGAAAATATTTTCTTCCTGTTTGACAATTGTCTTTTGACTTCTTTTATAGTGCTTTTTACCATGCATTTTATAAAATGTAATCATTTTTGTTATCTCTCTTGCTTCTTGATTTGAGTCATGGTGAGAAGACTTTTCTTTTCCTACACTGAGGTTAAAAAGGAGTTCACCCACTTTTTATTCTAGTATTTGTTATAATTTCTTTGCTTACATTCGAGTGTATTCGAGTGTATGGTGTGAATTAAGGATCTGATATGATCTTTTCCAGAATTGCTGTGCTGAGGCCGTTTTGACGGTTTGCCCGCTATCACTTTCAGAGGCGCTCCCCGCGAACCCCGAAAATCTGTGCAAAATTCTCAGGATTAGGGGAATTTCCGAGCATGGGTGGAGCGTAAAGTGAAGCGGGCCAAGAGATTTCTTGCATCAAATGTTTAGAAAAACCAACCAGTTAAAGAAAATAAAAATCTGCTGGTATGTAACCGCCAGGTGGGCTTCTCCATTTCTCTGCGTCACCCTCCCCAGCCGGCCTCCCAGCTTCTCGGCTTTGGGTGGCGGAGACCGTTTAGTTCTGGGACGGACCGTGGGGCTGACTCCGGGGGGTCGCGGGAGCCGAGCCGCCTCCGCGCGCGTTTCATTCCTCCAGCGTGGAAAAGAAAACCCTCAGCGGCCAGAGAGGCGGCGGGTCCTTCCCCGGATGGCGGATTCGGGGAGCCGCAGCCGGGGACGCTGCTGGGCGAAGCTTATCTGCTCCGCAGCTCGCCAGCTCCGTTTCAATTAACATTCCAGTGCCGCCGCCTGCCGCGGTAGCGGAGTCCGCACCAGGCCCTGGAAAAATAAACTCCAGGCCCAGCGGCTGTGCATGCATCTGTGTGTGCGTGTGTGTGTGTGTGTGTCTGTAGGGCCAACAGAGTCCCAGATCAGCGCAGCCCAGAGCTGCCCATCCCCGCGTCGCGGTTCCCTGCCCGGTGGAGCCTGAGCCGGGCTGCAGCTCTCAGTCCCACTGCGCGGCAGGACGACAGCTGCTCTTTTAATAACTGGCAGTCGGCGGTCCTGCTGAGCCCTACAGCATCCCCAAAGCATGGTGTGCGATGGAACACGTGGCTGCGTCCCCAAACCCCGAGAGGGGAGTTGCACACACATTGCTGACCTTGAGGGTCAGACAGACCCTTTCTCATCTGGTTTTTAGCATCAGATGTAACCTCAGCTTGGGCTTGTATGATCTCATCGATGTCCCTTTGAGATAAGCAGGGCAGACGTCCTTCTCTCCATTCCAGGGATGGGATGTTGAGGCTCAGAGGAGTCCCTTAACTTGTTTATAGCCGCTGGCCAGCCGCTCGCCTAGGGAGGGGGACATGACAGGTATACTATTCATGGCTTCCCGGGGCGGGCGGGGGAGGCGGGGAGGAATAGCTTTAGGAGATATACCTAATGTAAATGACGAGTTAATGGGTGCAGCACACCAACATGGCACAAGTATACATATGTTACAAACCTGTACATTGTGCACATGTACCCTAGAAGTTAAAGTATAACAAAAAAGAAACAAAAACAAACAAACAAAAAAGAAGTTACCAACCTGCACATTGCTATAAATAAGTTTCTAGTATCGTTATTGTTATTCTCTACAAATGTAAAATATGAAAATATGTCTACACCTCTCCTTGTGCCCACTGAATATAGGGCCACCCACCCCCTCCACTGGCTGTATATGTGGGAGATGTCCACAGTGAACAACATTCTAAATGGAATCTTTCTACAAAAAAAAAAAAAAAAAAAAAAAAGAAAGAAAAAAAAGGCCATTTTTTTTTTTTTTTTGAGACGGAGTCTCGCTCCGTCACCCTGGCTGGAGTGCAGTGGCCGGATCTCAGCTCACTGCAAGCTCCGCCTCCCGGGTTTACGCCATTCTCCTGCCTCAGCCTCCCGAGTAGCTGGGACTACAGGCGCCCGCTACTTCGCCCAGCTAGTTTTTTGTATTTTTTTAGTAGAGACGGGGTTTCACCATGTTAGCCAGGATGGTCTCGATCTCCTGACCTCGTGATCCGCCCGCCTCGGCCTCCCAAAGTGCTGGGATTACAGGCTTGAGCCACCGCGCCCGGCCAAAAAAAGGCCATTTAAACAAACAAACAAACAAACAAACAAACAAACGGAAACCCTTGTTGATTTCTTTCTTCAACATAATTACAAGTTCCCAAGAATTGTTCCTGAATTCACTCTCCAGGGGCCTCCTGTGACTTGCTAGAATCAGCCCAGGCTTCTGAACTTGTTTTTCTAATTAAAAGCTATTTTGGGGGTATAATACAGATAAACTAGTTGTGCTTGTGAGTTTAACTTTTAAAAGACCTTTTAAGCATGCTCTTTAGGAAAAGGAGAAACCTGCTAAGGTGAGATGGGTCAGGCCAAACTAGAAGCAGTTCTAAGTGTTAAGAGCAGCTGTGAAGTGGGCTTCTCAGTTAAATACCATCCGGCCGGGCGTGGTGGCTCACGCCTGTAATCCTAGCACTTTGGGAGACTGAGGATCATGAGGTCTGGAGATCGGGACCATCCTGGCTAACACGGTGAAATCCCGTCTCTACTACCGTCTCTACTAAAAATACAAAAAATTAGCCGGGCCTGGTGGCAGGTGCCTGCAGTCCCAGCTGTTCGGGAGGCTGAGGCAGGAGACTTGCTTGAACCTGGAAGGCGGAGGTTGCAGTGAGCTGAGATTTCTCCCCTGCACTCCAGCTTGGGCACCAGAGTGAAACTCTTGTCTCCAAAAAAACCAAAAAACCAAAGAAACAAAACAAGAAAAACCCCTCTATCCCAGCTTCTGGGGCCCATAACTGAATGGAGGTATGAATGAGGTGACACGCCATCCTTCAGATGTATTTTGCCTCTGCACAGCACTCTTTAAAATTTTTTTTTAAAATTTTACTTTAAGTTCTGGGATACATGTGTAAAACATGCAGGTTTGTTACATAGGTATACATATGCTACGGTGGTTTGCTGCACCTATCAACCCATCATCTAGGTATTAGGCCCGGAACACACTAGGTATTTGTCCTAATGCTCTCCCTCCCCTTGCCCCCCACCCCATGACAGGCCCCCGTGCATGATGTTCCTCTCCCTGTGTCCATGTGTTCTCATTGTTCGACTCCCACTTATGAGTGAGAACATGCGGTGTTTGGTTTTCTGTTCCTGTTTTAGTTTGCTGAGAATGATGGTTTCCAGCTTCATCCATGTCCCTGCAAAGGACATGAATTCATCCTTTTTTATGGCTGCATAGTATTCCATGGTGTATATGCGCCACATTTTCTTTATCCATTCTATCATTGATGCACAGCACTTTTTGAGTCCTAAGGTACTCATAGTCTGATGATCTATTGCCCCCTAAGGCAACAACCGTCAGACTATGTCCCTAACCATCTGTGGGACCACCCAGCCCTGGAGGGTGCCTTGCATGGAAGGAACTTAATTTGTAGTATGGCCACAGGCTTCCATGTTCCTTAATCCTGGAATGATGCCAGAGAAAGTGGAAACTCTCCTGAGATCTTCTCCCAATGCCCAGGGAACTTGTGGATGCTTCCTGGCATGTGAGTTACTGTGCAGGGGGAGTGGAGGGGAAACCCAGGGCCTGGGGAGCTGCTGCAGCACAGTCCATTACTCTTTCCCCAGTGGCCACTCTCCAAACATGCATAGCAGTGGTGGGATGGGGAGTGCAGTGGGGAGCAACTACGTGGATAAAGATGGAGCAGGCAGGCACAGCAGCATGCTGATGTTTGGTGCCATGTAGATAAATTATTCTGATAACCAAGTGTGTGCTTCCCTTTCTACCTCCTCCCCAGACAGTCTGATGCTGGGAAGAAATATTAGAGAGCAGGATGGGTCATTTAAAAGCGACCCAGGGAAGATCTTTTTTTTTTTTTGAGCAGGTCCATTTTACATAAAAGAATTAGGCCCAGAAGACTCTCACTGTGCCAGAGCTGCTCATCCAACTTTCTTTGGCAGGACTCCTCCCTCCAAGCTGCCTTGCTTGCCTGGAGCAGGGTTGGAGTGGACCTGTGGCCAGAAGACCCTGGGTATGCTTGGGGTAGGTGAAGGATGGAAGGGGAATACATTTACCCTAAAAGAAGCTGCTAATTCATTATCCATTCCTAGCAATTTGAGAGACTGCAGAACAGAAATTATAAGAAAAAGTTATAGAATATTTGACTCTGAACTGTCATGCCGACTGTCAAATAGTCACGTCTTCAAAATTTTACTTTCTGTTTCCTTTTGATCCCTCTGAGAGTCTGGGAATAGAGATAGGAAAGGAGGAGCTGAAATTGTGTAAACACACAGGAGAGAGTGTCAAACCAAGTTTATGCAGAGAATAAAGCTGCCGGTCCTAACAATAATTGTTATTTCCTGTCTTATTCCAGGAGGGACTCTTTATCAAAAGCTAATATTTGGCTATTAATTTATCCAACTCTAGGCATTATCAACCACGCCTTCATTTTTACAGACAGGGCCAGAGAAATTGAATAATGTAATTGACAGCACATCCTTCCAAGCAGAGGATCAGGGCCTCTATTATGCTGGGAATGCCACATTCCTCCCTGGGTCTCCTAGGCATGAGTTAGGTGTCTGTGGGATATCAGCTTTTGGCATTCTCCCCCGGCCCAGCCTTCTTACCTAGTGCCTTTCTGCCAAGTAGCTTTAAATAAACATGGTTGGTTTAATTATAAATGATTTATTAAAATTCACAGCATTGCTTTTCCATTTTGAAGGGAGAGGTGGACTAAATATTAATAGTAGCTAGTACTCATTCTGTGCTTACCAGGCGCTGTGCTTTCTGTGGATGTTTCTCATGTGTTTGTACAATTCTCTACCCGTAGCATTATCTTTTCTGCCAGATGTCCTCATAGCCCCTTCAGGTCTTTGCTTAGGTCAGCTTGATTTCTGCCTTTAGGAGCTTACACTGGGGAGGGAGGAACAGGAAACAAACAAGAAGTATAACACATGGGTAAACTGCATAGCAAGTTAGAAGGTAATGTAAGATAAGTGGCAAGGGGGATCAGGGATGTGTGTGTGCCATGCATGTGTGTTGCACAAAGGAGAGCAATTGCAATTTTAAGAAGAAATATTAGGAATAGGCCTTTTTGAGAGGGTGCCGCTTGAGCAAGGACCCAAGGGAGGTCAGGGAAGGAGCCATGTGGGAGTCTGGAGGGAGTGTGCAAAGGCCCGAAAGTGGGCTCACACTTGGTATGTTTGAGAATCAATGTGCTGAGAATAGATGGAGTGGAGTGAATGAGGGGAAGGGGGAAAGGGGATAGAGGAGATGAGGTAAGAGAGGTAAGGGGGCCTTGATGGGCTAGTGAATATCTTTGGCTTTTACTTTTGAGGCAAAGTCAGAACATGGGAAAGTTTTGAGTAGCAGAGTGTATAATACATAATGTGACTTAAGATTGTGAAAGCCCTCCTTGGGTTCTGTGTTAGAACAGGTTACAGGAGAACAGAGGTGGAAGGAGGGAAACTTGTTCAGAGGCCATTGCAATAATCTAGACAGCGGACCCAGGTGGAAGCAGTGGAGGTAGTGAAAAGTGGTCAGATTCAGAGGATATTCTGAAGGGTGAGGGAACAAGCTTTCCAGACAGATTGGATGTGGACAGTAAGACACAATGATGAGTCAAGGATGATTCTAAGTTTTTTGGCTTGAGCAAATGGATAGGTGGAGTTGCCATCAGTTGCGAAGGGAAAGGCCACAGGCAGAAGAAGTTTTGGGAAGACCAAATGTTCAGTTTTAAAATTTGAGCTGATTATGAAATACCAGGTAGAGATCTCCATTAATACTTAGAGTCAGGCATTCAGGAGACAGGCCTAGGCTAAGAATATATATTGGAGAGTTATTGGCATGTGGATGATATTTAAAGCCATTATCCCAGATGAGATCACCAAGAAAATGAGTGTAAATAGAGAAGAAAAGAAGTCCAAAACCAAATTCTCAGGCAGCCCAGAAGTTAAGAGGTTGGGGGATAGGAGAAATTCACAGACCAACTCTTCTGAACTCTGCAAAAAAGGTCAATGTTATTATTATTTTCTTTAAATGTGCTGAGCTGATCTAGATTAAAAGAAACCAAAGAGTGATCACCACCAAATACATTTTGTGAACCTGGACTGGATACTGACTAAGAAGAAGCTACAAGAAACAAACGCTTTTCGGACAATTGGAGAAATCTGAGTAGATATTAGATGGTATCCTATTAATGTTAATTTTCTTAGCTGTAGTAGTAATAGAGTGGTTCTGTTGAAAGTCATGGCATACGCAACTTTCAGATGGCTCAACAAATACACATGGAGAGAGAACAAATGTGGTGAACTGGCAATAGCTGGTGAATGGTTAGGGGAATAGTTGGGTGAGGGAAATAGGAGTGGGTATTCATTGCCCTGTTCTTTCAATTTTCCTATAGTATGAAAATTTCAAAAAAAACTGTCAGAGAAAAAAAGGTCGGGAGAACCAGTATAGGAGACTCTAGAGAAGAGCAGAACAACCAGAGAGGGCAATAGGTGTCCTGGAAGCCAAGTGAAGGAAGCGTATAAAGCAGGAGGGAATAAAATACATGTGAAATGCAAGGCCGGGCACAGTGGCTCACACCTGTAATCCCAGTACTTTGGGAGGCCACGGCAGGCCCATCTTTTGAGGTCAGGAGTTTGAGACCACCTGGACAACATGGTGAAACCCTGTCTCTACTAAAAATGCAAAAATCAACCGAGTGTGGTGGTGTGCACCTCTAGTCCCAGCTACTTAGGAAGCTGAGGCACAAGAATCGCTTGAACCCAGGAGGCAAAGGCTGCAGTGAGTTGAGATGGCGCCACTGCACTTCAGCCTGGGGGCAGCGTGAGAAAAAAAAAAAAATCCATGTAAAATGCTACTGGTAGGTGAAGTAAGAGGACCTAGAAATGAACCTTGAATTTAAAAACAGAGTTAATGGTGACCTTGGCAAGGTGGCTGGGCAGGCGGGTGGGTGACAGTCACCTCTGCTGGCTAAACCCAAAGGATGGGCATGCTGATTCAGAGCCTGGGCCTCCAGAAGCCAGGAATGCATGTGTGTGTGGTCACTCATCTTTGTGTAGGATGAGTCACGGTGAGTGAACTGGGCGGCTGTACCGGGCAGGAGGGCGACCCAGGGGCTCTGCCTTGGCTCTCCAGTTTGGCAACACAGATTGACTTTTCTCTGGCAGCGCTCAGGGGTGGTTCAAAGAAACCTCTGAGTACAGTAACTGGGATTGGCTTTTATTTGACAGGGAGTAAATTAATTCAAATGGAGAAGGTTGCATAGAAAAACCAAAATAACTAGAATAAAGCGTACATTTATTAAGCAAATTCCAGTTTTCTCCAGGCAGAAAAACAGCAGAGGTTTCTTCTCCTTCCCTCCCTTCCTCCCTTTCTCTCTCTCTCTCTCTCTGTCTCTCTCTCTATCTCTCTCTCTCTCTCTCTCTCCTGCCTGAATTACCCCAGTAGTTGCCTCAATTCAGAGTTTTCTAGGGATATAGACCTTGCCTCAGGGTTGATTGCACAGAAACCAGCCTTGATGACAGGTCTGCCCTCACCCCAAGGAGCCAAAGTAGTTTTGAAAATGTCGTGAATCAATCTCAATCTCTCTTTTTTCTCGATCACTCTCCTTCTTCCTTTATTCAAAGACACTAGATTCCTAAAGTAGCACGCATTCATCAAACACAAAGAAAAATTTAGAAAAACACAAAGAAAATCAAAATCTCCTAATCCCGTTACCTAGAAAAAATTTTTTGTTATCATCCATTTGCTTATTTTTTGTATATGTATATAATTAATTCCTTTTAAATAAATAAGGATTAGATATGTGGCTTTCTGCTTTCCCCCCTTCACAATATAACAATGTATTGTAGAAATTGTGCATGTCATCAAACATTCTTCTATAACATAATTTTGAGTAATTATATTTTATCCTGTGGATCCATAGATTTTTTTTTTTTTTTTTTTTGAGATGGAGACTTGCTCTGTCACCCGGGCTGGGAGGGCAGTGGTGCAACCTTGGCTCACTGCAACCTCTGCCTCTCGGGTTCAAGCGATTCTCCTGCGTTAACCTCCCAAGTAGCTGGGATTCCAGGTGCCTGCCACCATGCCTGGCTAATTTTATATTATTGGTAGAGACTGGGTTTCACCATGTTGGCCAGGCTAGTCTCAAACTCCTGACCTCAGGTGATCTGCCTGGTCCGGCCTCCCAAAATGCTGGGATAACAGATGTGAGCCACTGCATCCAGTGGATCTATAGAATTTTAACATTAGAGTTATTTTGTGGGATATTTAGGTTTCTTACAGATCACTTTTATAAGTAACATTTCTACTGTCAAAAGACAAAAAATCGTACCAAATTTGTGATAGATGTAATTGACTTTTAGTTGCCATTCCTGAATGGGGGGAGCCTCCATTCTACAAAATATCTGGAGAGTTGCACTGGGCAGTGTTTGAACAGTGAGTTTTGGAAGGTGGGAACAAGGAAACAAAACAATAAAAAAGAAGCTGATTGGTTAATATCAATTTACTTTTTTGTAAGGGTTAAAGCAGAGGGGACTTTCTGATTATCCTGACTTGAATAGACTGGAATCTCTTGTTTTTAGGGAAAAAAAGTGGCCGTTTTGAAATCTGTCTGCTTTCATAAAATTTCAGTTTGATTTTGTGGGATTTAGCATGAGTGACTCCATTTTGGCTGGTCTGGTCTGTTGGAGCCTGGTGCAAGAGCTCAGTCTAAAACAATGGCCTCCTACAGTGTTGTCCATCACCATAAACTTTCCTGCAAAAAATATTTTTCTCAGGTTGTTTTTCCTTGGTATAAAGTGGGGGAGAGGGAGGAGGATGGAGGGCATCAGTTCTTCCAGAAAGGAGGCCTGTGGTGGCAGAACCTACTAGAAAAGTGGACACCACTCTCAAGTGATGCCTCTTGAGAGTCTCACTTGAGACTTGAGAGTCTCAAGTGAGTCTCAAGTGATGCCTCTGGGTGTAGTCTCAGCCCCTCTGTGCCCAGCTGGGCCTTGGCGCCTAGCAGGATCCATTCACAACCACTTCTTCTCTGGGTGGGGGTGGGGTGGGGGCTCCTCCCAGTCTCCTAGGAGACCTCAGTTTCTAGAGAAAGTGATCCCACCAGGAGAAGCCAAGGGATCAGGAGGTGACAGGGGTGGAGGGGTGGTGGTGGATGTTGAATGGGCCCAGTTCCTGGTTCCCAGAGTTCCCTGGCTCAGAAATGGCTGTTGGAGCTTGGAGAAGGGCTCATGTTGGGCAACCCACTGTTGGGCACAGCCTGCAGCCAGCGCAGGGTTGTGAGGGCTTTCTGGTATTTTTGCAAGTTGCCTTGGGGATGTAAGGGGCAAACGTGGAGCACATCTGCATCATTTGGCTTTGAGATGGTTGCACAGTAGCAGACATGAATTTTTCTTGGCTGCCTGCAGCTTCCCCCACTTCGGGCTGCCTGGGGCCAAGAAAACCCAGTGGTTATAGAGGCCACAACCAGAATCTTGAGGATATTTGTCTTGCATCGCAGGAGAATGTCTTGGAGGTAGAATTTTAAGGCACCGACTCAAAACCCCAATGTCCCTAAAAGTGAAAAGCAAATGGTTAAAGCTTCTTTAAAAATGAGGCCAGGTGCAGTGGCCCACACCTGTAATCCCAGCACTTTGGGAGGCCGAGGTGGGCGAATCACCTGAGGTCGGGAGTTCGAGACCAGCCTGACCAACATGGAGAAACCTTGTCTCTACTAAAAATACAAAATTGGCCAGGCATGATGGCACATGCCTGTAATCCCAGCTACTCAGGAGGTTGAGGCAGCAGAATCGCTTGAACCAGGGAGGTGGAGGTTGTAGTAAGCCGAGATTGCGCCATTGCACTCCAGCCTGGGCAACAAGAGCAAAACTCTGTCTAAAAAAAAAAAAAAAAAGAAAAGACTTGGAAGAATATTTTCATGACTTCGGGGTAGGGGGTGGATTTCTTATAATACATATAACTATGTAGGAAAAGACTGGCAAATGAGACTACATTTTGGTCATCAAAAACCATCAGTACTCTACTAAAAAGGTGAACCAGAGAGATTTTTGCAGTATATCATGGCAAAGAGCTGGTATCCAGAATATGGACCAATCTCTTCCAAATCAGTAAGAATTTAAAAAATGGACAAACAACTTTTTTTTTTTTTCCCCAGAAGGAAGAAATCTAAACAGGCAATAAGGCATAAAAAGGGGCATTCATCAACAGGTTAAATTGGCTGAAAGTTTAAAGCTTGACCACAGGAGGCGTGGGCTAGGATGTGGAGCCAGAGAAATGTCCATACACTGTGAGTGGGAGTGAAAACTGAAAGTCTGCATGACAGTGTCTAACAAGGTTGGAGGTTCAATTATTCTATGACCCAGCAATTCCGCTTGTGCAAATAAACCCCACTGAAGTATGTGAACACCTGCACTGAGACGCTTACATTAATGTTCATGGTGGCACTGTTTTCAATAGCTCCAAAATGGAAATAATTCAAGTGTTCACCCATAGTAAAACTGGATAAAAGAAAGTATGTTATAGTATGGAATGACACAGAATAATATATATGAAATACTGTAAGCATGAAATGCTAAGTAAATAAGTAGTATGAAATACTCTACAACAACAAAAGTAAGTGAAGTACAGATACACACAACAAGGATGAATCAATCTTTCTTTCTTTCTTTTTTTTGAGACAGGGTTTTGCACTGTTGCCCATGCTGGAGTGCAGTGGCACAATCAGAGTTCCTTGCATCTTTTATCTGAGTTTAAACAATCCTCCCTCCTCAGTCTCTTGAGTAGCTGGGACTACAGGCATGTACCACCCACGCCTGGCTAATTTTAAAATTATTTTCAAATGGAGACAGGGTCTCACTATTATTACCCAGGCTGATCTTAAACTCCTGAGCTCAAGCGATCCTCCCACTTCAGCCTTGAAAAGAGCTGGGATTACAGGTGGGAGCCACCATACCCGGCCCCAGGGGTGAATCTTAAGGACAAAATATTGAGCAAAATAAGCCAGATACAAAACACACACTAAATGATTTCATTTACTTCAAGTCTTAAAAGCAGGCAAAATTACTGTATATTCTAGAGGCATACTTAGGTAATGCAACTACTAAAAAGAAAAGGAATGAATTCCATAAAAGTAAAGGTGGTGATGACTACTAAGGAGGAGGAAGAGAGAGAGGTTTATGAGCCAGAAGAGGCTTGTGAGAGTTTCCGGGGTATACTGATCTGGGTGGGTGTTGTCTTAGTGTTTGTTTTACAATTCATTAGCTTCAACATTTATGTTTTATACATTTTTTGGTGTGTGTTTGCTATATTTTGTATGCCTCCTCTCAGTTAAAATAGGGAGAGAGATTATCTGAGGCAGAGATTGGGGGAACCCTTTTTATTTTCTGATTAAAGAATGGAGGAGTGGAAGGATAAAGTTTTGCTGTTTTCAGCTATGCACACAAAGTGAAACTATGTTAGTGAAACATAAAGTGAAACTATGTTAAGATATTGTGGACGTTACATTCTTTCCTAGTAGATTCTTCAAGGGCCAATTTAGTCCTGTAGTAGAGATAATTGATTTATCTTTACTTGAATGTAATGAACATGACAAGGCTTAGCCTGAAACAGTGTCTCCATCTTTTGAAAGCAGCCTGCAGTCATCATCTTTGCATTGACGAAATGAATCATTGCTGGTGTTATAGTATCTATGTCCTTATTATAATTATTTTTACTTAACAAAACTTTTCTCCACAAATAGAGCAGACACTTCAAATAAGTCATTATTCCCAGTCAGGTGTGTTCCCAGTTAACAAAAGCCAGCTGCCCACCAGGGTTTCAGCCTCTGACTGGGAGGAACCCTGAGGTGGAGGCTCCCAAAGCCCCGCCCCCTTCCCTATTCTCAGCAAAACCAGGCAGAAAGCGGGGCAGGTAAGGAAGCTGTTCACTCCTACGTATATTACTGGGAATGTATGGACCAACTGGGGAAGAATTTCAAGGCAAAATTAGGGAAACGAGGGGAATTAGAAAGTGTAGATGGCGGCTGGGGTGTGGTGGCTCATGCCTGTAATTTCAGCACTTTGGGAGGCTGAAGTGGGCGGGTCACTTGAGCTGAGAAGTTTGAGACCAGCTTGGACAACAGAGAGATACCCCATTTCTGCAACAAACAAACAAACAAACAAACAAACAAACAAAACAACAAAAAAACCCCAAATTAGCCGGATATGGTGGTGCCCGCATGTAGTCCCAGTTATTTAGGAGGCTGAGGCAGAGGATCGCTTGAGCCCAGGGGGTTGAAACTGCAGTGAGCCCTGACCATGCCACTGCACTCCAGTCTGGGCGACAGAGTAAGACCCTGTCTTTAAAAAAAAAAAAAAAAAAAAAAAAGTGTAGAGCATGGGTTCTCAGGCAAATCAGAACTTGCTGGATGATTTGATTTTTAAACTGAAAGGTGATAAGCGGTGATTGTCTCAGCAGAATTATTTGTGTAAGATTTACTTGTATGTTGCATTTTCTCATTAGAGGTTTCTCTTATCATTTTAATAGAATAGCCATTCATTTAGCTATCTATTTTGAAATATACACCTTGAATTTTACATTGAAACAGACACAAATACTCCGTAGAAAAATAACCTGTTCACTTTCTAAATCTTAGAGAACTTTGTTTTTTAACCCTTGATGATAAGAATGTTTACGTGGTGCCAGGCCCTGTTCTAGTCCTTTATGGATATGAACTCGTTTAATCCTCGCCCAGATGGTTTGAGCCGAGTACCCCTTATTGCAGCGGGGATACTAAGGCCGGGACAACAAAAGCACGTCGCTGATTTGAAGTTGGGCGGCGGGTTTCAGAGGCTGAGTTCTTAACACCAGAGCACTTCCTTGTAGCCACCGCGCCCGGCTGCATCCTCCACCCGGCAGGTTTGTAGAAACAGGAGATACCGAGAAGTTAGGGTGGCCTAGGTCTGGCCTTAGATCTGCGGAGGGGCGAGTGCAGATTGCGCGATGGCGAGGTTCCTGCGACAAGGCGAACAACAAGGACGCGAGCTATCTGGAACGACAAAACAAACTCTGGGACGACTTTGACACCGCGGCCACCTCCTAGGAGCTTCTTGGATGGACGCGGCTGTGGTGCCTGCTCTCCCCGTGGCCCCGCTTACTTTTGGACTCTGTCCGGATGGGGCTGGGGTCCGGGTCCGCCTCCGCCTCCGCCGTCAGTCTCTCTCTGCTCCCCGCTGGGTGGCGCCGCAGGGGGTTGGGTTGTTTTCGTTTGGCCACGGGGACGTCCTTGTCATTCCAACAGCCTCCCGGTGTGGCCTAAACACCCTGGGCCACCCGACAACTCCCGCTGTTGACGGCGCGGGGCCGCCGGCGCCAGGGCGGGTGGTGGAGCTCGGCGCAGGCCGGGGACCGCAAGAGGAGCCGGGGCGGGCGGCGACCCCGGGCCGGGCAGGGGCGGCGCAAGAAGTCCACACAGAGCAGTGAAACGACCAGGGGCCCTCCCATTCTTCCCGGACGCCGAGGAGCGAAGCCGGCAGGGACTGCGCACCCACCCTGGGCACTGTACCTGCATGGTGGCCAAGACCCTTTGTCCCGACCCTACTGTTTTCCTCTCGCACTCCACTTCCCTCCGTACTGTTAATATTATTTACTTAATAGCTTATGTTGATTTTACTAACTTTTAGAAAATGTAAAACAAAATATTTATTTTAACTTAAATCTAGATAATAGTGTCCGTAAAAGCATAGTATCATATGCTTTAACGGATACTGTTATTGCATTATAACTATAACTTGCAAAACTGTTTCTTCTCATCGTCTTTCACGCTGGCTGTGACCTGCAAACCACACTCGAGAGATTGTTTAATCCTATTTTAGACCTCTTCTCCCCACCACAACCAGTCCCATTGTACAGATGAAAGAGGTGAGGTGCGTAGGGACCTTTCTTGGGGATGGCAGCACGCACCTGCCCCACACCTGACCTGCACCTGCCCTGCACCTGCCCCACACCCAGCTGCGCATGCCTTTCCGGCTTGGATCCGCGGCACGGTAATGCTCAGCTCCTGGGTGACTGGAGGAGACTTCCTAGCCCAGGGGCGGGGCCTTGACTGAACATTCACTGCTCTCCCAGCCTGGGAAGGCATGGGAGGTGCAGGAGAGCACCCACCTGGTATCTGCTGGCACTATGCAGCCCGCACCTGAGGTTTTGTAGGCAAGCTTAGAAAGCGATTCCTGCAGTTCTGACAGTCTTGCCGCTTGCTCTCCCATAGTGCCCCACCTACACTCCAGGACTACTCTGGGGCCATTCAGGAGCTCCCCCACTTTGTGATTGCTAGAGCTTCCTTGCTGAAACAGCCTTCATGTACCTACGCTCACCTGCCCACTGAGGCTTACTGCTAGGATGTACCCCTTTGGGGAAAGAAAAAAACCAAAAACCTAGCTGGCAGATTTGATGGCATTGGGTGTCTGGCTCAATCTGTTTCTCCACTTTCCATGTTCACTTGATGAGGGACAGTTCTGCTAGAGACAATGCCTTATCCCACAGGACTGCGTGTCTGTACCAGGGCTTCCCAGACTTTAAAGAGTCTAGGAATTACCCTGGCCCTTGTCACAGTGCAGGTTCTGATTCAGCAGTGTGGGACCTGAGATTCCACACTTCCCATAAGC
The DNA here is from genome assembly GCF_043159975.1 of Macaca nemestrina. Classification (NCBI taxonomy): domain Eukaryota; kingdom Metazoa; phylum Chordata; class Mammalia; order Primates; family Cercopithecidae; genus Macaca; species Macaca nemestrina. The sequence continues at coordinate 130,762,513 of NC_092132.1, read as the reverse complement.
TGCTGGTTCTCAGACTACACTTTGAATAGCAAAGGTCTAAGGGATTCAGAGTTTGGGGCTGGCTCAAGGGACAGAAAACTTAGGGCAGTTGCCTTTCCCCACAGCCCTCAGTTGGCATCACCTTCCTTTGCTTGAGTGGACTCTTTGTTTATGAATTGATTACAATGGCAAGGAGGTTTGGCCAGGGGAGGTGACTCATGCCTATAATCCTAGCACTTTGGGAGGCAAAGGCAGGTGAATCACTTGAGGCCAGGAGTTCGAGACCAGCCTGGCCAAATTGGTGAAACCCAATTTCTATTAAAAATACAAAAATTAGCAGGGCATGGTGGTCTGCCCCTGTAATTCCAGCTACTTGGGAGGCTGAGGCAGGAGAATCCCTTGAACCTGGGAGGTGGATACTGCTGCTGTGAGCCGAGATCATGCCACTGCACTCTAGCCTGGATGACAGAGTGAGACAAGGTCTTAAAAAAAAAAAAAAAAAAAAAGACAAGGTTTGTAATGAAGAGCAGGCCTCTTGGAGGCCAAGCTGTTAAGTTTGGCTTACATCACTTACTGCATGAATTTGGGTGAGTCACACAGCTTCTCTGAACTTTGTTTCCTCATCTGTAAAATGGGCATAGGAATCTGTATCACTGGGTTTATGCAAGAATTATGGGGGGAAAACCCCATATAAACATGCTTTTTCTAGATGTAAAGCCTTGACTGCCTTTAAAGGTTTAATATTTTCTTCTCCATGGATTTGCAGTAAGTTCTCAAAAGGTAGATTGATGTGACTAACCACACAAATAAAAGGGATATTAAATGCATGTGCATTCACACAGAGCTGTTTTGTTCAAAAGTGAAAGTTACATTCCTCTCCCTGAAATGACTCAAGCATCATGCTTCACTATTATGAGTTCAAATTCTTAAGGAAAGGCATAGAAAGAAAAGTGACAGTTTGTGGCGGCATTGGTTTCTGTACCTCTCACATCAATCTTAGGAGAGCATGTGCATTGGGGTGGGGACCCTTAGGGGCACAGTGCCATCTGGAGCTGGGCATTGGAAGGCATCCTTGACCACATTGACCACTGCCCTTGGTACTTTATCAGGCCTCATTCCAACTCATTTTTGGGAATGATGATCATTTTTCTATTCCGTGGACTTTTTCCTGTAGTAACTTACAGCTCACTTAGAGCAAAGACAAGTTTTATCTAAGCCTGTTCTTAGATAGGGTGAGGACCCTAATGTTGCAGTAAGGTGCATTGACAAGAACTTGGAATTGAACAAAAAGCCTAAATTCTAGTCTTGACTTAGCCACTAACTAACTACTGTAGTCGTTAATGGGCATCTGTTCCTTTTTCTGAAAATAGGGTTCATTTGTATATTAATGGATTCACTTCTCTTAAACAAGGGTTACCAACTATTGGTCCTGCAGAGATGGTGCGTTTGGCCCATGCTGTATTTTTAAAAAATTAATAGACGTTTTTTGTTTTTTAGATGGAGTCTTGCTCTGTCACCTAGGCTGGAGTGCAGTGGCGCAATCTTGGCTCACTGCAAGCTCTGCCTCCAGGGGTTCACACCATTCTCCTGCCTCAGCATCCGGGGCAACTGGGATCACAGGTGCCTGCCACCAAGCCCGGCTAATTTTTTCATTTTTATTTTTAGTAGAGATGGGGTTTCACCATGCTAGCCAGGATGGTCTTGATCTCCTGACCTCGTGATCCACCCGCCTTGGCCTTCCAAAGTGCTGGGATTATAGGCATGAGCCACTGTGCCCAACCAAATTAATAGACATTTTTTAGAGCAGTTTTAGATTTATAGAAAGATTAAGCAGAAAGTGGTGTTTCCATGTACCCCACCTATACAATTTCCCATACTAGATAATAAAATCTTGGATTAGTGTGATATATTTGTTATAATAGATGAACCAATATTTGATACCTTAGTCTTAATCTAAATTCCATAGTTTACTGTAGAGTTCACTCTTGGTGTTTCATATTCTATGGGTTTTCACAAATGTATGATGACATGTCTCCAATATCACCGTATCATAAAGAATAGTTTCGCTGCCCTAAAAATCCTGTGTGTTCCCTTCATCCCTTCCTCCTTCCCCCTTGAATCCGTGTCAACCAATGATTTTGTAAATGTTTCTGTAGCTTTGCTTTTCCCAGAACGCCATATGGCTGGAATCATAGTCTGTGGCCTTTTCAGATTGTTTTTTTTTCACTTAGCAACATGCATTTAAGGTTCTTCCATGTCTTTTCATGACGTGATAGCTCTATTTTTATTTTTTAAATTTTTTTTAGAGAGTCTCAGTCTGTTGTCCAGGTTGGAGTGCAGTAGTGTGATTATGGCTCACTGCAGCTTCATCCTCCTGGGCTCAAATGATCCTCCCACCTAAGTCTCCCGGATAGCTGGCACCACAGTTGTGCACCACCACACCTTGGTAATTTTGTTTATTTTTTGTAGAGACAAGGTTTCACTATGTTGCCTAGGCTGGTCTCCAACTCCTGGGCTCAATCTTTCCTCCTGTCTTGGCCTCCCAAAGTGCTGGAATTATAGATGTGAGCGACAGTAATATTCCATCATCTGGATGTATCACAGTTTGCTTATCCTTTCATCTATTGAAGGTCATCTTGCTTACTCCTAGTCTTTGGCAATTATGAATAATGCCGCTATAAATATTAGTGTGCAGATTTTTGTCTGCACAGAGGTTTTTAACTCATCTGGGTAAATACCTAGGAGTTTGATTGCTGGATCAGTAAGAGTATGTTTAGTTTTGTCAGAAAATTCCAAACAGTCTTTCAAAGTGGCTGTACAATTTTGCTCTCCAACCAGCAATGAATGAGAGTTCCTGTTGCCCCACATCCTCACCAGCATTCAAAATTGTTAGTGTTTTGGATATTAGTCATTCAAATGATACCTCATTCTGGTCAACTAGTCATTCTAGTAGTATCTCACCACCGGTTTAATTTGCAATTCATTAATGGGAAATGACTGGAGCATCTTTTTATGTGCTTATTTTGCCATCTGCATGTCTTCTTTGGTGAGGTGTGTGTTGAGGTCTTTTGCCCATTTTTACATTAGGTTGTTTGTTTTTGTATTGAGAGTTGAGTTCTTTGTATATTTTGAACACAAATCTTTTTTCAGATATGTATTCTGCAAACATTTTCTCCTAGTCTATGGCTTGTCTTTTCATTCTTTTAAAAGCATCTTTCACAGAGCAGTATTAAATTTTAATGAAGTCCCATTTATCAGTTTTTCTTCCATGAATTGTGTTTCAGTGTTGTATCTAAAAAAAAAAAAAATCATTTCCTGGTCCACACTGTATGTTAAAATGTTTGAATATAAGCCCATACTTTAAAAGTAGAAATATTCCTGTAAGCCCAGCACTTTGGGAGGCCAAGGTGGGTGAATCACTTGAGGTCAGGAGTTTGAGACCAGTCTGGCCAATATGGTGAAACCCCGTCTCTACTAAAAATATAAAAATTAGTTGGGTGTGGCTGCGGGTGTCTGTAATTCCAGCTACTTGGGAGGTTGAGGCAGGACAATTGCTTGAACCCGGGAGGTGAGGGTTGAAGTGAGCCAAGATGGTGCCACTGCACTCCAGCCTGGGTGACAAGAGTGAAACTCCATCTCAAAAAAAAAAAAAAAAAAAAAAAAGGTATGTTAAGGAACAAATCTGACATTGGATAAACACAAATTGAGGGATATCTTAAAAAATAACAGGCCTTATTTTGGTTATTATGTCTGTGTAACAAATAACCCCAACACATATTTATGTCAAACAATCATTTATTTTGTTTATGGCCTCTGGGCTAGGAATTCAGAAAGTGTGAAAAGGAGTGGTTTGCTCCTACTCCATAATATGTGGGTCTTGGCTGGAAGACTCAAAGCCTGGGGATTGGAAGTGTCTTAAAGTTCATTCACTTACATGTCTGGTGGTTGATGCTGCCTGTTGCTGGGATCTTGGCTGGGCCTCTTGGCAGAAACACCGATATGCGGTTTTTCCATGAGACCTACTTGGTTTCTTCACAACTTGGTGACTGGATTCTAAGGATAAGTGAAGAGAGAGACAGCAAGAGAGATAAAGAGATAGAGACAGAAAGAGAGAATCAGACAAAAGTCACATTCTTTTCATAACCTAGCTTCAGAAATCAGAGAGCATCACTTCTGCTGTACTCTACTCGTCAAAGCAACAACAACCCACTCACGTTCAAGAAATAGACTCAATGGAGAGTGTCAAGACTATTCTGGAAGAGCATATTGAACTAGAAATACTGTGGCCATTTTTAGAACATGTGATCTATTACAGGTCTTTAATCATCAAAATTGTTAAGATCATAAAAGTTAAGGAAACAATGAATAACTCTTCTTGATTCAGTGAGACTAAAGAGACCTGGATGTTGAATGCAAAACATGATCCAGGAGTCTTTTTTTTTTTTTTCGATGAAAGGCAATATTTGGAAAGTTGGTGAAATCTGAGTAAGATGTTAGTGCTAATTTCCTGATTTTAATAACTTCACTCTTGTTATATAAGATAATGTATTTAGAAAACATATACCCAAGTATTTAGGTATAAAGAGGCATTATGTCTTTTTTTTTTTTTTTTTTTTTGAGACGGAGTCTCGCTCTGTCGCCCAAGCTGGAGTACAGTGGCTGGATCTCAGCTCACTGCAAGCTCCGCCGCCCGAGTTTACGCCATTCTCCTGCCTCAGCCTCCCGAGTAGCTGGGACTACAGGCACCCGCCACCTCGCCCGGCTAGTTTTTTGTATTTTTTAGTAGAGACGGGGTTTCACCGTGTTAGCCAGGATGGTCTTGATCTCCTGACCTCGTGATCCGCCTGTCTCAGCCTCCCAAAGTGCTGGGATTACAGGCTTGAGCCACCACGCCCGGCCCATTATGTCTTAAACTTCACAGTTTACAAAATAACTCACACACACACACATAGAGAGAAAAAAAGGATGAAGTAAATGTAAAATTTTAATGTCCAGGGAATTGGTAAAGGGCACATGGGCATTTTTGTACTGTTCTTGAAACTTTTTTAATGTTTAAAAGTTTTTCAAATGAGAAAGGGCGAAAAAAAACACCAAATCTTGATTTTTGGCATTTCTCAGAAACTGGAAGAGCTGGCATCATATATTGTTTCTCTCTCTCCCTCTTTTTTTTTTTTTTTTTTTTTTTGAGACGGAGTCTTCTCTGTCACCCTGGCTGGAGTGCAGTGGCACAATCTTGGCTTACTGCAACCTCTGCCTCCTGGGTTCAAGTGATTCACCTGCCTCAGCCTCCATCAGCCACCCTAGTACCTGGGACTACAGGCGCCCACCACCATGCTCAGCTGATTTTTGTTTTGTATTTTTAGTAGAGACAGAGTTTCACCATGTTGGCCAGGCTGGTCTCAAACTCCTGACCTCAAGTGATCTGCCCACCTTGGTTGGCTTTTCAAAGTGCTGGTATCACAGGCGTGAGTCACCATGCCCAGCTGAGTTTCAGTTTTTATGGCACCAGAGACAGTGAGCCTAAGGCTCACTGGGGATAAGCTAATAGAGAATTTCTACAGAAAGCTAGGACTTCATGTGATGACATTCTCTGTGCAAGAATGATTTAGAAAAGAGGATACAGCCAGTTAATTTGCCTACTAAGGCAGAAAGTAAAAAACATATTACCTGAGAACTCAAGCTTAAAACTGGCACCCACACAGGTTTGTAGCACCAATTCACATCATCAGGCTGGTCTGAACATCACACTGATAATTTACAAGCCAATAATTTATGAGCATGCTTATAGATTGGTAGTGCCCACAGGGTCCTGGTGGAAGCATGTGCAGATATTCGCTGCAGGAGCCCAACTCTAAGACTCAGAATTCACACAGGTAAAATGTCACAAAGTAGGAAACCAAAGGCAGAGTTAAAACCCACACGTAGGCAGGACATGGTGGCTCAAGCTTGTAATCCCAGCACTTTGGGAGGCCGAGGTGGGCTGATCACCTGAGGTCCGGCTGAGACCAGCCTGGCTAACATGGTGAAACCCCATGTCTACCAAAAATACAAAAAGTTACTGGGGCGTGGTGGCGGGCACCTGTAATTCCAGCTACTTGGGAGTCTGAGGCAGGAGAATCGCTTGAACCCGGGAGTCAGACGTTGCACTCCAGCTTGGGCAACAAGAGCGAAACTCTGTCTCAAAACAAACAAACAAATAAAAAACAAACAAACAAAAAACCTCCCACATATACACACAAACAAAGCACCATAAGCTAGGGCCAGTGGAAACAACACATGGCAACATTAGGTCCACAAAAGTTACAGATATTGAAGTGATCTGACTCAGAATGGAAAGTAACCATGTTTGGTGTGTGTAATGATGTAAAAGAAAGGACTGAAAATTTAAAATGTGAGACTATTGAGAAAGCAAAAAGTAGCCTCTAACATCTAATATCTGGCCTGACACTCACTGTTCTTTTGTTGAACATAGACAACAGAAAATTGGCTGAGCACTGTGGCTCACACCTGTAATCCCAGCACTTTGGGAGGCCGAGGTGGGCTGATCACTTGAGTCCAAGAGCTCGAGACCAGCCTGGGAAACATGGCGAGACCCCCATCTCTATAATAAATAAAATCATTAGCCAGGGGTGGGGATATGCAGCGCCTCTGATCCCAGCTACTTGGTAGGCTGAGGTAGGAGGATTCCTTGAGCCTGGAAATCGGAGGTTGCAGTGAGCCACTGTAGTCTAGCCTGGGCAACAGAGTGAGACCCTGTCTTAAAAAAAAAGAAAAAGAAAATCAGCACCAGACAAGGCTACTCTGTGACCACTATGGACCTGGGCAAAACCAAGACCACTCCACTGTCATGTCTGACAATATATGAACATTGTCCTAATAGCAAAAATGACCAAATATCCCCGTATCTTGGCTAATATGAGTGATCATAATTGTCCTCTTTTTAGATAAGATTTATTGATACACAGTTATAGAATTAATTTTGCTTCCTCACCGCATCCAATACAAAGCAAAACCCTGGTTTCTTAAACCTTCCCTCAAATCACCCAGCCAAAGTCCAAATCTTTTTAACAGGTCCTTTTACTACCCCCTTACTGAGATGCCTAATGGCATCTACAGCCTCTAGACCCTCTTACTGAGATCCTCATGGATCCTTATGGTATGCATGTGCCTTTGCTGCAATGAGTAATGAACCCACTTGCTCAACTACAGGTGTGTTCCTGGTGTTCTTTGCCTAAAGATAATTGATAATATAAAATTCAAGCCAATTTGAAAAATAATCAAATAGTACTTCAATAAATAAAATTATAAAGTTAGGAACTAATTGAACACATTTAACAACAGCTTGAACACTAGAGAGAGAATTAGTGAACTGGAAAATGCATCTAAAGAATTTACTGATTATGCATATAGAATGACAAACACGAGCTATGAAAGAGAGGAGACAGCAAAAGGTCTAACATATATGTCACCTACATTCCAGAAGTTCCCAAAGGTGAGGAGAGTGAGAATGAGGCTAAGGCAATATTTGAGTAGACTGGGCTGACAATTTTTCTGAAAGGATAAAGGTATCGATTCTCAGATTCCAGAATCCCAACAAATCCCAATCATGAAATATAAATAGAAATCTACACCTAGATACATCAGAGGAAGTGGCAGAATGCAAAAAGCAGAGAAAATCTTAAGGAAGCCCTAAAGACAGATGACTCAAAAAGGAGCAATGATTAGACTGATGGCTGCCTTATCAATAGAGTGCTCAAGAGCAACAATGAAAGCCAGAAGACAGTGGAATAATATCTCCAAGATATACCAAGGGTGTCAAGTGCCAAGAGTGAACACCTGACAACCTAGTATAGTGTATCTAAGAAGGACATTATTAGACTAACAGAGAGCATTTTCACCAGCAAATCTTCATCAATGCACTTTAGCCACAAGGAAAGTAATCCCAGAAAGGAAGTTTGAGATACAAAAAATGAATGGTAAACAAAGAAGATGGTGAATTGAAAGTAAACAAATTGAAAGTAATTGAAAGTAAACAAATCACAAAGGCATATAACATTCATAAAAACAATGTCCTATGGGATTGGGGAAAAACATAAAATAGAAAAGAACAAAAAAAAGCATGTTAAGACGATAGGAAAACCATGGTTAAAATATCCCATAGTCCTTATGTTGTTCATGAGGATGATAATGACCTCATTAATGGTAATGATTTTGATAAATTGGGTATGCATGTTATAGTTTCTGGGGTAGTGTATTAATTCCCTAGGGCTACCATCCCAAAGTACTAAAATCTGGGAGGCTTAAAACAACAGAAATTGATTTTCTCCAGTTCTGGAGGCTTGAAGTCCAAAATCAAGGTGCCAGCGGAATTGGTTCCTTCTGGGGCTGGGAAGGAGAATCTCTTCCACGCTTCTGTCCTATCTTCTGCTGATGGCTGGCATTCCACAGTGTTCCTTGGTTTGGAGATGCAGCCCTCCAATTTCTGCCTTGATCTTTACATGATTTTCTTCCTGTGTATCTCTGTCTTTTCATAAGGACATCAGACATATTAGGTTAAGGGCCCACCCTACCCAGTATGATGACCTTAATTTAACTTAACTACTTTGGTAATGACCCTATTTAAATGATGTCATGTTCTGCGGTACTGGGGCTTAGAATTTTCACATTTTTCTGGTGGGGTCGTGGGGAGGACACAATATAACATATAACAAATGGCTACTAAAAGAACAGAAAGAGGGAGGGAAATTGGAATGAGAGAAAAAAATTCTTCATTATCAAAAAAGGCAAGAAAGGAGAGAAAGGGAAGCAAAACAAACAGAAAAGCAAATAAATAAATAAAAGGTGGGACAGGACAGAAAGGAAATATAAAATAAGATTATAAAAGTAAGCGCAGGCCTGGTGCAGTGGCTTACACCTGTAGTCCTGCCTGTAATCCCAGCTCTTTGGGAGGCTGAGGTGGCTGGATTGCTTGTGGCCAGGAGTTCGAGAACAGCCTGGCCAACGTGGTAAAATCGTATCTCTACTAAAAATACAAAAATCAGCCAGGTGTGGTGGTAGGTGACTGTAATCCCAGCTACTTGGGATACTGAGGCAGGAGAATCGCTTGAACCTGGGAAGCAGAGGTTGCAGTGAGCCGAGATTGCACCCACTGCACTCCAGCCTGGGTGACAGAGAGAACCTGTTTCATTTAAAAAAAAAAAAAGTGCAAATATACAAGCAATTACAATAAATGCAAACAGACTAAATCCTGCAGTTAAAAAATAGATTTTTCCAAGAAACACACCTAAAACATATTCACTTAAAAATACTTGAAATTAAAAGAATGAAAAAAGATAAAGCACATACCTGCTAACTCAATACTATCAATTATGAGAAAATAGACTTTGAGTTAAGAAGCATTCTTAGAGAAAAAGTGTTGCCCTATAATGAGAGATTATGTTTGTGAAGAAGAGTTAATATTCTAGACTTGTATGTATCTAATAACATAGTTTTAAAGCATATAGAGCAAAAATTATTGTATGTGTAAGGAGAAATAGACAAATAGATATCCAGAGTGAAAAAGTTTTAAAATAATACTTTTAGCAATTGACCTCCTCCTCCTCCTCCTCCCCTTCCCCTTCCCCTCCCCCTTCCCCTTCCTCCTCCTCCTCCTCCCCTTCCTCCTCCTCCTCCTCTTCTTCTTCTTCTGCTGCTGCTGCTGCTGCTGCTGCTGCTGCTGCTTCTTCTTCTTCTTCTTCTTCTTCTTCTTCTTCTTCTTCTTCTTCTTCTTCTTCTTCTTCTTCTTCTTATTCTTCTTCTTCTTCCTCCTCCTCCTCCTCCTTCTCCTCCTCCCCCTCCTCCTCCTCCTCCTTCTCCTCCTCCTCGAGACAGGGTCTAGCTCTGTCACCCAAGCTAGAGTGCAGACCATCTCAGCCTCCTGAGCAGCTGGGAAGACAGATGCACACCACTATGCCCTGCTAATTATTCAATTTTTTTTTTTTTTTTTGTAGAGACAGGGTCTCATTATATTGCCCAGGCTGGTCTCAAACTCCTCAGCTCAAGCAGTCTTCTTGCCTTGGCCTCCCAAAGTGCTGAGATTATAGGCAGGAGATACCACGCCCAGCCAAGTAATTTATCTCTTTAAATGAACATATTCCAGAGTTCTAATTTATCTCATTTATCTCATTAATTAAGTTATAACTTATTCAAAGGACAATTCGAAATAACACACTCACACACACACACACACACAAACACACCCACACAGATAAGGAGTGCTAAAATGAATTTGAAATAGATGCAAAATGGGTCACTAATCAATTGCATTCAACTGGACCTAATTTATTTGTACTTTTTTGTTTGTTTGTTTGTTTTTGAGATGGAGTCTCGCTCTGTCGCCTAGGCTGGAGTGCAGTGGCGCGATCTCAGCTCACTGCAAGCTCCGCCTTCCAAGTTCACGCCATTCTCCTGCCCCAGCCTCCCAAGTAGCTGGGACTACAGGTGCCCGCCACCGTGCCCAGATACTTTTTTGTATTTTTAGTAGAGACAGGGTTTCACTGTGGTCTCCATCTCCTGACCTCCTGATCTGCCCTCCTCGGCCTCCCAAAGTGCTGGGATTACAGGCGTGAGTCACCGCGCCCGGCTAATTTGTACTTCTATAGACAAAAACATTTGCATCATTGTCAGAGTTTTTCAACTTACGGAGTTATAAAATAGTTCAAAGGCAATGAAAGGCAGGTACAACCTGGAATGATGCTGTAGACAGAACACTTAGTAATCTTTTCTTTCTTTGCACATTTCAAAATCTGAACATTGTTCATGATGATATTCCCCCTTGTAATAATACTCTCAAAGAAAGATTATTTTTGTTCACAAAATAAGGTTGCTTTTGTGAGATTAGTCTTATTTAAATAAGTGCAACCAGACTGTTAATTTGCCATGTAGTTTGCTTTCAAATCTGGAGCCAGATAATTGAATTAAATCAACAGTATTATTTCTCTGTCACCATTGTATTTATAAACCCATGAGTTAAAGAACATAAAATACAAATTAAAAATCATTTATGACTGAATTATCATAAAAATACTACATATCAGAATTTGTAGAATATAGAAGAAAATTTATAGCTCCAAAGTGTTTATAACAGAAAAGAAGAAAGGCTGAAAATGAGTGAGCTAAGCATTGAACTTAAGAAGTTAGGAAAAAGATGGTGGAGAATTCTAAAGAGAATGGCAAAGTGGAAATTGAGAGAAAGGTAGAAGTTGATGGAATAGAAAACAAACATGCAAAAGAGAACTTTAGCAAAGCCAAAATGCTGTGTGTAAAGATGAACACAGTTGAAAAATCTCTGGCAAGATTGATTAAGGAAATGAAGAAGGCGCAAGAAAACAAAACCAGGAATAAAAAAATGGAATAATAAAATATGCTGCAGACATTAATCAGGTGATAGAAGAATATTATACATTTGGAAATAGATGTAATGGTAAAATTCCTGGAAGAATACAGTATACCCAAACTGATTAAAGAATAAAGGGAGAATGTGGGATATGAAAGGCACAGGCAAAAGAAAGGGTGGACAAACTAGACCACATGAAAATGAAAAACTTTTATGCATCAAAAGATACTATCAACAGAGAAAACAGGCAGCCCACAGAATGCGAGAAAATATTTGCAAATTACATACTGATAAGGTATTAGGATTCACAATATACAGAGAACTCCTAAAACTCAACAAGATAAACAATCCGATTAAAAAATGAGCAAAGGACTTAAAGAGACATTTCTTCAAAGAAGATATGCAAGCATCCAACAAGCACACGAAAAGATGCTCAACATCACTAATCATTAGGGAAATACAAATCAAAACCATACCACTTCATACCCATTAGGACAAGCTACTGTAAGAAATCCCAGAATAATAATAAGTGTTGGTGATGATGTGGAGAGACTGAAACCCTCGTGCACTGTTGAGGGAATAAAAAATGGTACAGCTCTGGTGGAAAACAGTATGTTGGCTCCCAAAAGAAATTAAACATAGAATTATCGTATGATTCAGCAATTCCACTTCTGGGTATATAATCAAAATAATTGTAAGCAGGTGATATGGTTAGGCTTTGTGACCCCACCCACATCTCATCTTAATTGTCATCCCTGTAATTTCCACGTGTCAAGGGAGAGACCAGGTGAAGGTAATCGAATCACGGGGGCGTTTTCTCCTATGCTGTTCTCATGATAGTGAGTGAGTTCTCACAAGATCTGATGGTTTTATAAGGGGCTCTTCCCTCACCTTTTCTCAGCACTTCTCCTACCTGCGACCCTGTGAAGAAAAGTGCCTTGCTCCTCTTTTGCCTTCTGCCATGATTTTAAGTTTCCTGAGCCCTCTCTAGCCAGGCTGAACTGTGAGTCAATTAAACCTCTTTCCTTTATATAATAAATTACTCAGTCTCTGGCAGTTCTTTATAGCAGTATGAAAACAGATTAATATAGCAGGACCTTGAGAAGATATTTGTGCACCCATGTTCACAGTGGCATTTTTCACCATAGCCAAAATATGGATACAACACAAATGCTCAACAACAGATAAATGGATAAGCAAAATGTGATGCATACATACAAAGCAATATTATTCAGCTTTAAAAAGAAATGCGGCTGGGTGCGGTCACTCATGCCTGTAATCCCAACACTTTGGGAGGCCGAGGCAGATGGGTCATCTGAGGTAAGGAGTTCGAGACCAGCATGGAGAACAGCGTGAAACCCCATCCCTATTAAGAATATAAAAAAATCAGCCAGGCGTGGTGGCAGGTGCTTGTAATCCCAGCTACTCGGGAGGCTGAGGCAGGAGAATTGCCTGAACTCAGGAGGCAAGATTGCACCATTGCATTCCAGCCTGGGAGACAAGAGCAAGACTCCGTTTCAAAAAAAGAAAAAAGAAAAAGCAAGTCTGACACATGCTGCAAGGAAGAACCTTGAAGACATTCTGTTAAGTGAAGTAAGCCAGTAACAAAAAGACAAATACTGCATGATTCCACTTACATGAAGTACCTAGAGTAGTCAAATTCATGGATAGAACAAGTAGAATAGTGGTTCCAGGCACTATGGGGAGGGAAGAATGGAGTCTTGTTTAATGGGTTTCAGTTTTGCAAGACGAAAGAGTTCTGGAGATGGATGGTGGTGATGGTTGCACAATATGAATATACTTAATACCACTGAACTATAAACTTAAAAACGATTAAGATACAAATTTTATGTTACATGGATTTAATCACAATTAGAATAACTTACAAAAATTTAAAACTGGAATAATTTTACAATTTCAAAAGACATTATTGGTGATAATAATAGCAAATGAATAGCCCTTGCCATGAGCTGGGCATCATTTTAAATGTTTTAGGTAGGTTAGATCATTTAAAGTAGGTGATCTTATTATTCTTGTCTACTGATGAGGAAATTAAGTCACAGATCACATAACTTGCTAAAAGGTATGCTTGTAGGAGGCTAAGCTGGAATGTAAATGCAGACAATTGAGCTTTAGGTCTATGCTCTTAATCAGTATACTATCCTGGTCCTCGGTTGGTAGCTAAAAAATGTTTCCTTCAAGAGAGCAGTAGTCCCTATTGACCGCACTAAGTTCTTCTAAATATTCAAGGAATAAGTAATTCCAATTCCACAGAAACTATTCCAGAGCATACAAAGAGATTCCACACTGAATCTTGCATTTCCCCAAGAAATGTAGGGTTAGTTTAACTTTATAATATCAATGAATGCCATTTGTCATGTAATGAGCCATTTTGATATATTTAGATATAAGATTGATTATAATTCTACATTCATAATGAAAACCTCAGCAAAGCAGGAATAGAAGAAAGCTTTCATAATCAGATAATGTGTATTCATTCTTTTAAAACTTACAGTGTGAAGGTAAAAGACAAGACACAGAAAGCATTCCCTACAATATCAAGAGTAAGACAGGATGTTCACTACCAGCACCTGTTTTCAGCATTGTGCTGGAGGTCCTAACCAGTGTAGGAATGCATGGACAAGGCACACAAAATACAAGGACTGGAAAGAAAGAAACACAATAGTCATCATTCACAGATTATATGGCTGTGTACCTGAAAAATTCAAATGATTCTACAGATAAATGATTAGAACTGATAAGAGCTTAGCAAGGTTGCTGGGCATAAAGTCAAGGTGAAAAAAGCCGATTACATTTACATTATTAACAACAAACAGAAATTAAGTAAATACATACCATCTATAATAAGTCCAAGAAATGAAGTACATAAAAATAAATCTTTAAAAATACGTATAAGACCTTTAGTGGTGAAAATGATAAATCTTTATTGAGAGCTGTTAAAGGCTGGGTATGGTGGCTCATACCTGTAATCCCAACACTTTGAGAGGCTGAGGCAGGAGGATAGCTTGAGGCCAGGAGTTTGAGACCTGCCTCAGCAATATAGTGAGAACTCTGCCTCTACAAAACATTTAAAAAATAGCTGGGCCTGGCGGTGCACACCTGTGGTCTGAGCTAATTGGAAGGCTGAGGTGGATGATCACCTGTGCCCGGGATGCAGAGGCTGCAGCGAGTCGTGATTGCACCACTGCACCCTGCCTGGGTGACAAAGTGAAACCCCCATCTCAAAAAAAAAAAAAAAAAAAGTTGCTGGAGAAGCCCAGAGTCTTCCACGCATGTGGCATAAGCTCTGCCTCTGTACATACAAGGACTGGGTTTTCTCTCACCTTTGAGATTCCTCAAGTTGGAGGCTCCTCTCTCCTTCCACGGGTGGAGGCAGCCTGGGCCTGGCTGGAGCAGGCAATTCTGTGCTGGTGTTTAGAGAGAGTCACACCCCAAACCTGTTCCTTTTCTGTTCATGGTGTTGAGCAGTCAGTGACGACTTTGCTAATAAGAAGGAGAATGCCCTGGTTCAGATGGTTGACAGGTGCCAGGCCCAACTGGCTGAGAGTTATCTGCAATGGCCCTAAGTTTCCTGTAAAGCCCATCACATCGGCTTTGATACGCATCAGAGCTGCAGCCTTCTCAACAAGGCCAACAGAGCTAGGGTCTAAGACTGAAGACTATGGAAAGTCTCCCATCTATTGTTTCAAAAATCCAGAATCCTAAAATTTCCAGAATGCTTCATTGTTTATAACGCTGGACCTTTTTAAAATCCTGTAGTTTATATTTTAAAAAGACCTTAAGTTTTTAACTTTTTAAAAGTAGTGGCATGTGGGGGCGGTTCCAAGATGGCTGAATAGGAACAGCTCCAGTCTACAGCTCCCAGCATGAGCAATGCAGAAGAGGGGTGATTTCTGCATTTCCAACTGAGGTACCAGGTTCATCTCCCTGGGGCTTGTCGGACAGTGGGTGCAAGACAGTGGGTGCAGCCCACCGACTGTGAGCCAAAGCAGGGCGAGGCATTGCCTCACCCAGGAAGCGCAAGGGGTCAGGGAATTCCCTTTCCTAGAAAAGGGAAGTTGTGACAGATGGCACCTGGAAAATCCTGTCACTCCCACCCTAATACTGCACTTTTCCAATGGTCTTAGCAAACGGCACATCAGGAGATTATATCCTGCACCTGGCTGGGAGGGTCCCACGCCCACGGAGCCTCGCTCATTGCTAGCACAGCAGTCTGAGATCAAACTGCAAGGTGGCAGCGAGGATGGGGGAGGGACACCTACCATTGCTGAGGCTTGAGTAGGTAAACAAAGCAGCCGGGAAGCTTGAACTGGGTGGAGCCCACCACAGCTCAAGAAGGCCTGCCGGCCTCTGTAGACTCCACCTCTGCAGGCAGGGCATAGCCGAACAAAAGGCAGCAGAAACCTCTGCAGACTTAAATATCCCTGTCTGACAGCTTTGAAGAAAGTAGTGGTTCTCCCAGCATGGAGTTTGAGATCTGAGAACGGATAGACTGCCTCCTCAAGTGGGTCCTTGGTCCCTGAGTAGCCTAACTGGGAGGCAGCCCCTAGTAGGGACAGACTGACACTTCACACGGCCGGGTACCCCTCTGAGATGAAGCTTCCAGAGGAACAATTAGGCAGCAACATTTGCTGTTCAGCAATATTTGCTGTTCTGCAGCCTGCGCTGCTGATACCCAGGCAAACAGTGTCTGGAGTGGACCTCCAGCAGACTCCAACAGACCTGCAGCTGAGGGACCTGACTGTTAGAAGGAAAACAAACAAACAGAAAAGATATCCACACCAAAACCCAGTGTGTATGTCACCATCATCAAAGACCAAAGGTAGATAAAACCACAAAGATGAGGAAAAAACAGAGCAGAAAAGCTGAAAATTCTAAAAATCAGAGTGCCTCTCCCCTTTCAAAGGAATGCAGTTCCTCACCAGCAACAGAACAAAGCTGGATGGAGAATGACTTTGACAAGTTGAGAGAAGAAGGCTTCAGACAATCAAACTTCTCCAAGCTATAGGAGGAAGTTCAAACCCATCGCAAAGAAGCTAAAAACCTTGAAAAAAGATCAGACGAATGGCTAACTAGAATACCCAGTGTAGAGAAGTCCTTAAATGACTTGATGGAGCTGAAAACCATGGCACGAGAACTATGTGATGAAAGCACAAGCTTCAGTAGCCGATTTGATCCACTGGAAGCAAGGGTATCAGTGATTGAAGATCAAATGAATGAAGTGTAGTGAGAAGAGAAGTTTAGAGAAAAAAGAGTAAAAAGAAATGAACAAAGCCTCCAAGAAATATGGGACTATGTGAAAAGACCACATCTACATCTGATTGGTATACCTGAAAGTGATGGGGAAAATGGAGCCAAGTTGGAAAACACTCTGCAGGATATTATCCAGGAGAACTTCCACAACCTAGCAAGGCAGGCCAACATTCAAATTCAGGAAACACAGAGAATGCCACAAAGATACTCCTCAACACTCCAAGACACATAATTGTCAGATTCACCAAAGTTGAAACGAAGGAAAAAATGTTAAGGGCAGCCAGAGAGAAAGGTTGGGTTACCCACAAAGGGAAGCCCATCAGACTAACAGCAGATCACTCATCAGAAACTCTACAAGCCAGAAGAGAGTGGAGGCCAATATTCAATATCCTTAAAGAAAAGAATTTTCAACCCAGAATTTCATATCCAGCCAAACTAAACTTCATAAGCAAAGGAGAAATAAAATCCTTCACAGACAAGCAAATGCTGAGAGATTTTGTCACCACCAGGCCTGCCCTACAAGAGATCCTGAAGGAAGCACTAAACATGGAAAGGAACAACCGGTATCAGCCACTGCAAAAACATGCCAAATTGTAAAGACCATCGATGCTAGGAATAAACTGCATCAACTAATGAGCAAAATAACCAGCTAACATCATAATGACAGGATCAAATTCACACATAACAATATTAACCTTAAATGTAAATGGGCTAAATGCTCCAATTAAAAGACACATACTGGCAAATTGGATAAAGGGTCAAGATCCATCAGTGTGCTGCATTCAGGAGACCCATCTCATGTGCAGAGACACACATAGGCTCAAAAAAAAAAAAAAAAAAAAAAAGGGAAGGAGGAAGATCTACCAAGCAAATGGACAACAAAAAATGGCAGGGGTTGCAATCCTAGTCTCTGATAAAATAGACTTTAAACCAACAAAGATCAAAAGAGACAAAGAAGGCCATTACATAATGGTAAAGGGATCAATTCAACAAGAAGAGTTACCTATCCTAAATATATATGCACCCAATACAGGACTATCCAGATTCATAAGGCAAGTCCTTAGAGACCTAAAAAGAGACTTACACTCCCACACAATAATATGGGAGACTTTAACACCCCACTGTCAACTTTAGACAGATCAACAAGATACAAAGTTAACAGGATATCCAGGAATTGAACTCAGCTCTGCAACAAGCAGACATAATAGACATCTACATAACTCTCCACCCCAAATCAACAGAATATACATTCTTCTCAGTACCATATTGCACTTGTTCCAAAATTGACCACATAGTTGGAAGTAAAGCACTCCTCAGCAAATGTAAAAGAACAGAAATCACAGCAAACTCTCTCTCAGACCACAGTGCAATCAAACTAGAACTCAGGATTAAGAAACTCACTCAAAACGGCTCAACTGCATGGAAACTGAACAACCTGCTCCTGAATGACTACTCGGTACATAATGAAATGAAGGCAGAAATAATGATGTTCTTTGAAACCAATGAGAACAAAGACACAACATAACAGAATTTCTGGGACACATTTAAAGCAGTGTGTAGAGGGAAGTTTATAGCACTAAATGCCCACAAGAGAAAGCAGGGAAGATCTAAAATGGACACCCTAACATCACAACTAAAAGAACTAGAGAAATAAGAGCAAACACATTCAAAAGCTGGCAGAGGGCAAGAAATGACTAAGATCAGAGCAGAACTGAAGGAGATAGAGACACAAACAACCCTTCAAAAAAATGAACGAATCGGGGGCGGAGCAAGATGGCCGAATAGGAGCAGCTCCAGTCTCCAACTCCCAGCGCGAGCGACACAGAAGACCAGTGATTTCTGCATTTTCAACTGAGGTACTGGGTTCATCTCACTGGGGAGTGCCGGACGATCGGTGCTGGTCAGCTGCTGCAGCCCGACCAGCGAGAGCTGAAGCAGGGTGAGGCATTGCCTCACCTGGGAAGCCCAAGGGGGAAGGGAGTCCCTTTTCCTAGCCAGGGGAACTGAGACACAACACCTGGAAAATCGGGTAACTCCCACCCCAATACTGCGCTTTAAGCAAACAGGCACACCAGGAGATCATATCCCACACCTGGCCGGGAGGGTCCCACACCCACGGAGCCTCCCTCATTGCTAGCGCAGCAGTCTGTGATCTACCGGCAAGGCAGCAGCGAGGCTGGGGGAGGGGCGCCCGCCATTGCTGAGGCTTAAGTAGATAAACAAAGCTGCTGGGAAGCTCGAACTGGGTGGAGCTCACAGCAGCTCAAGGAAACCTGCCTGTCTCTGTAGACTCCACCTCTGGGGACAGGGCACAGTAAACTAAACAAACGCAGCAGACACCTCTGCAGATGCAAACGACTCTGTCTGACAGCTTTGAAGAGAGCAGTGGATCTCCCAACACAGAGGCTGAGATCTGAGAAGGGACAGACTCCCTGCTCAAGTGGGTCCCTGACCCCTGAGTAGCCTAACTGGGAGACATCCCCCACTAGGGGCAGTCTGACACCCCACACCTCACAGGGAGGAGTACACCCCTGAGAGGAAGCTTCCAAAGCAAGAATCAGACAGGTACACTCGCTGTTCAGAAATATTCTATCTTCTGCAGCCTCTGCTGCTGATACCCAGGCAAACAGGGTCTGGAGTGGACCTCAAGCAATCTCCAACAGACCTACAGCTGAGGGTCCTGACTGTTAGAAGGAAAACTATCAAACAGGAAGGACACCTACACCAAAACCCCATCAGTACATCACCATCATCAAAGACGAGAGGCAGATAAAACCACAAAGATGGGGAAAAAGCAGGGCAGAAAAGCTGGAAATTCAAAAAATAGGAGCGCATCTCCCCCGGCAAAGGAGCGCAGCTCATCACCAGCAACGGATCAAAGCTGGACGGAGAATGACTTTGACGAGATGAGAGAAGAAGGCTTCAGTCCATCAAATTTCTCAGAGCTAAAGGAGGAATTACGTACCCAGCGCAAAGAAACTAAAAATCTTGAAAAAAAAGTGGAAGAATTGATGGCTAGAGTAATTAATGCAGAGAAGGTCCTAAACGAAATGAAAGAGATGAAAACCATGACATGAGAAATACGTGACAAATGCACAAGCTTCAGTAACCGACTCGATCAACTGGAAGAAAGAGTATCAGCGATTGAGGACCAAATGAATGAAATGAAGCGAGAAGAGAAACCAAAAGAAAAAAGAAGAAAAAGAAATGAACAAAGTCTGCAAGAAGTATGGGATTATGTAAAAAGACCAAATCTACGTCTGATTGGGGTGCCTGAAAGTGAGGGGGAAAATGGAACCAAGTTGGAAAACACTCTTCAGGATATCATCCAGGAGAACTTCCCCAACCTAGTAGGGCAGGCCAACATTCAAATCCAGGAAATACAGAGAACGCCACAAAGATACTCCTCGAGAAGAGCAACTCCAAGACACATAATTGCCAGATTCACCAAAGTTGAAATGAAGGAAAAAATCTTAAGGGCAGCCAGAGAGAAAGGTCGGGTTACCCACAAAGGGAAGCCCATCAGACTAACAGCAGATCTCTCAGCAGAAACTCTACAAGCCAGAAGAGAGTGGGGGCCAATATTCAACATTCTTAAAGAAAAGAATTTTAAACCCAGAATTTCATATCCAGCCAAACTAAGTTTCATAAGTGAAGGAGAAATAAAATCCTTTACAGATAAGCAAATGCTTAGAGATTTTGTCACCACTAGGCCTGCCTTACAAGAGACCCTGAAGGAAGCACTAAACATGGAAAGGAACAACCGGTACCAGCCATTGCAAAAACATGCCAAAATGTAAAGACCATTGAGGCTAGGAAGAAACTGCATCAACTAACGAGCAAAATAACCAGTTAATATCATAATGGCAGGATCAAGTTCACACATAACAATATTAACCTTAAATGTAAATGGACTAAATGCTCCAATTAAAAGACACAGACTGGCAAACTGGATAAAGAGTCAAGACCCATCAGTCTGCTGTATTCAGGAGACCCGTCTCACACGCAGAGACATACATAGGCTCAAAATAAAGGGATGGAGGAAGATTTACCAAGCAAATGGAGAACAAAAAAAAGCGGGGGTTGCAATACTAGTCTCTGATAAAACAGACTTTAAACCATCAAAGATCAAAAGAGACAAAGAAGGCCATTACATAATGGTAAAGGGATCAATTCAACAGGAAGAGCTAACTATCCTAAATATATATGCACCCAATACAGGAGCACCCAGATTCATAAAGCAAGTCCTTAGAGACTTACAAAGAGACTTAGACTCCCATACAATAATAATGGGAGACTTCAACACTCCACTGTCAACATTAGACAGATCAACGAGACAGAAAGTTAACAAGGATATCCAGGAATTGAACTCATCTCTGCAGCAAGCAGACCTAATAGACATCTATAGAACTCTCCACCCCAAATCAACAGAATATACATTCTTCTCAGCACCACATCATACTTACTCCAAAATTGACCACGTAATTGGAAGTAAAGCACTCCTCAGCAAATGTACAAGAACAGAAATTATAACAAACTGTCTCTCAGACCACAGTGCAATCAAACTAGAACTCAGGACTAAGAAACTCAATCAAAACCGCTCAACTACATGGAAACTGAACAACCTGCTCCTGAATGACTACTGGGTACATAACGAAATGAAGGCAGAAATAAAGATGTTCTTTGAAACCAATGAGAACAAAGATACAACATACCAGAATCTCTGGGACACATTTAAAGCAGTGTGTAGAGGGAAATTTATAGCACTAAATGCCCACAAGAGAAAGCAGGAAAGATCTAAAATTGACACTCTAACATCGCAATTAAAAGAACTAGAGAAGCATGAGCAAACACATTCGAAAGCTAGCAGAAGGCAAGAAATAACTAAGATCAGAGCAGAACTGAAGGAGATAGAGACACAAAAAACCCTCCAAAAAATCAATGAATCCAGGAGTTGGTTTTTTGAAAAGATCAACAAAATTGACAGACCACTAGCCAGACTAATAAAGAAGAAAAGAGAGAAGAATCAAATCGACGCAATTAAAAATGATAAAGGGGATATCACCACCGACCCCACAGAAATACAAACTACCATCAGAGAATACTATAAACACCTCTACGCAAATAAACTGGAAAATCTAGAAGAAATGGATAATTTCCTGGACACTTACACTCTTCCAAGACTAAACCAGGAAGAAATTGAATCCCTGAATAGACCAATAGCAGGCTCTGAAATTGAGGCAACAATTAATAGCCTACCAACCAAAAAAAGTCCAGGACCAGGTGGATTCACAGCTGAATTCTACCAGAGGTACAAGGGGGAGTTGGTACCATTCCTTCTGAAACTATTCCAATCAATAGAAAAAGAGGGAATCCTCCCTAACTCATTTTATGAGGCCAATATCATCCTGATACCAAAGCCTGGCAAGGACACAACAAAAAAAGAGAATTTTAGACCAATATCCCTGATGAACATCGATGTAAAAATCCTCAATAAAATACTGGCAAACCGGATTCAGCAAAACATCAAAAAGCTTATCCACCATGATCAAGTGGGCTTCATCCCTGGGATGCAAGGCTGGTTCAACATTCGCAAATCAATAAACATAATCCAGCATATAAACAGAACCAAAGACAAGAACCACATGATTATCTCAATTGATGCAGAAAAGGCTTTTGACAAAATTCAACAGCCCTTCATGCTAAAAACGCTCAATAAATTCCGTATTGATGGAACGTACCTCAAAATAATAAGAGCTATTTATGACAAACCAACAGCCAATATCATACTGAATGGGCAAAAACTGGAAAAATTCCCTTTGAAAACTGGCACAAGACAGGGATGCCCTCTCTCACCACTCCTATTCAACATAGTGTTGGAAGTTCTGGCTAGGGCAATTAGGCAAGAGAAAGAAAGAAAGGGTATTCAGTTAGGAAAAGAAGAAGTCAAATTGTCCCTGTTTGCAGATGACATGATTGTATATTTAGAAAACCCCATTGTCTCAGCCCAAAATCTCCTTAAGCTGATAAGCAACTTCAGCAAAGTCTCAGGATACAAAATTAATGTGCAAAAATCACAAGCATTCTTATACACCAGTAACAGACAAACAGAGAGCCAAATCAGGAATGAACTTCCATTCACAATTGCTTCAAAGAGAATCAAATACCTAGGAATCCAACTTACAAGGGATGTAAAGGACCTCTTCAAGGAGAACTACAAACCACTGCTCAGTGAAATAAAAGAGGACACAAACAAATGGAAGAACATACCATGCTCATGGATAGGAAGAATCAATATCGTGAAAATGGCCATACTGCCCAAGGTAATTTATAGATTCAATGCCATCCCCATCAAGCTACCAATGAGTTTCTTCACAGAATTGGAAAAAACTGCTTTAAAGTTCATATGGAACCAAAAAAGAGCCCGCATCTCCAAGACAATCCTAAGTCAAAAGAACAAAGCTGGAGGCATCACGCTACCTGACTTCAAACTATACTACAAGGCTACAGTAACCAAAACAGCATGGTACTGGTACCAAAACAGAGATATAGACCAATGGAACAGAACAGAGTCCTCAGAAATAATACCACACATCTACAGCCATTTGATCTTTGACAAACCTGAGAGAAACAAGAAATGGGGAAAGGATTCCCTATTTAATAAATGGTGCTGGGAAAATTGGCTAGCCATAAGTAGAAAGCTGAAACTGGATCCTTTCCTTACTCCTTATACGAAAATTAATTCAAGATGGATTAGAGACTTAAATGTTAGACCTAATACCATAAAAATCCTAGAGGAAAACCTAGGTAGTACCATTCAGGACATAGGCATGTGCAAAGATTTCATGTCTAAAACACCAAAAGCAATGGCAGCAAAAGCCAAAATTGACAAATGGGATCTCATTAAACTAAAGAGCTTCTGCACAGCAAAAGACACTACCATCAGAGTGAACAGGCAACCTACAGAATGGGAGAAAATGTTTGCAATCTACTCATCTGACAAAGGGCTAATATCCAGAACCTACAAAGAACTCAAACAAATTTACAAGAAAAAAACAAACAACCCCATCAAAAAGTGGGCAAAGGATATGAACAGACATTTCTCAAAAGAAGACATTCATACAGCCAACAGACACATGAAAAAATGCTCATCATCACTGGCCATCAGAGAAATGCAAATCAAAACCACAATGAGATACCATCTCACACCAGTTAGAATGGCGATCATTAAAAAGTCAGGAAACAACAGGTGCTGGAGAGGATGTGGAGAAATAGGAACACTTTTACACTGTTGGTGGGATTGTAAACTAGTTCAACCATTATGGAAAACAGTATGGCGATTCCTCAAGGATCTAGAACTAGATGTACCATATGACCCAGCCATCCCATTACTGGGTATATACCCAAAGGATTATAAATTATGCTGCTATAAAGACACATGCACACGTATGTTTATTGCAGCACTATTCACAATAGCAAAGACTTGGAATCAACCCAAATGTCCATCAGTGACAGACTGGATTAAGAAAATGTGGCACATATACACCATGGAATACTATGCAGCCATAAAAAAGGATGAGTTTGAGTCCTTTGTAGGGACTTGGATGCAGCTGGAATCCATCATTCTTAGCAAACTATCACAAGAACAGAAAACCAAACACCGCATGTTCTCACTCATAGGTGGGAACTGAACAATGAGATCACTCGGACTCAGGAAGAGGAACATCACACACCGGGGCCTATCATGGGGAGGGGGGAGGGGGGAGGGATTGCATTGGGAGTTATACCTGATGTAAATGACGAGTTGATGGGTGCAGCACAGCAACATGGCACAAGTATACATATGTAACAAACCTGCACGTTATGCACATGTACCCTACAACTTAAAGTATAATAATAATAAATAAATTAAAAAAAAAATGAATGAATCCAGGAGTTGGTTTTTTAAAAAGATCAACAAAATTGATAGACTTCTAGCAAGACTAATAAAGAAGAAAAGAGAGAAGAATCAAATAGATGCAATAAAAAATGATAAAGGGGATATCACCACCGATCCCACAGAAATACAAACTACCCTCAGAGAATACTATAAACACCTCTATGCAAATAAACTAGAAAATCTAGAAGAAATGGATAAATTCCTGGACACATACACCCTCCCAAGACTAAACCAGGAAGAAGTTGAATTGTTGAATAGACCAATAACAGGCTCTGAAATTGAGGCAATAATTAATAGCATACCAACCAAAAAAAGTCCTAGCCCAGATGGATTCACAGCCAAATTCTACCAGAGGTAAAAGGAGGATCTGATACCATTCCTTCTGAAAATATTCCAGTCAAAAGAAAAAGAGGGAATCCTCTCTAACTCATTTTATGAGGCCAGCATCATCCTGATACCAAAGCCTGGCAGAGCCACAACAAAAAAAGAGAATTTTAGGCCAATATCCCTGATGAACATAGATGCAAAAATCCTCAATAAAATACTGGCAAACTGAATCCAGCAGCACATCAAAAAGCTCATCCACCATGATCAAGTTGGCTTCATCCCTGGGATGCAGGGCTGGTTCAACATATGGAAATCAATAAACATAATCCATCACATAAACAGAACCAAAGACAAAAAACAACACATGATTGTCTCAATAGATGCAGAAAAGGCCTTTGACAAAATTCAACAGTCCTTCATGCTAAAAACTCTCAATAAATTCAGTATTGATGGAACATATCTCAAAATAAGAACTATTTATGACAAACCCACAGCCAATATCATACTGAATGGGCAAAAACTGGAAGCATTCCCTTTGAAAACTGGCACAAGACAGGGATGCCCTCTCTCACCACTCCTATTCAACATAGTGTTGGAAGTTCTGGCCAGAGCAATCAGACACGAGAAAGAAATAAAGGCTATTCAATTAGGAAAAGAGGAAGTCAAATTGTCCCTGTTTGCAGATAACATGATTGTATATTTAGAAAACCCCATCGTCTCAGCCCAAAATCTCCTTAAGCTGATAAGAAACTTCACCAAAGTCCCAGGATACAAAATCGATGTGCAAAACTCACAAGCATTCTTATACACCAATAATAGACAAACAGAGAGCCGAATTATGAGTGAACTCCCATTCACAATTGCTTCAAAGAGAATAAAATACCTAGGAATCCAACTTACAAGGGATGTAAAGGACCTCTTCAAGGAGAACTACAAACTACTGCTCAACGAAATAAAGAGGACACAAACAAATCGAAGAACATTCCATGCTCGTGGATAGGAAGAATCAATATTGTGAAAATGGCCATACTGCCCAAGGCAATTTATAGCTTCAATGCCATCCCCATCAAGCTACCAATGACTTTCTTCACAGAATTGGAAAAAACTACTTTAAAGTTCATATGGAACCAAAAAAGAGCCTGCATTGCCAAGGCAATCCTAAGCCAAAAGAATAAAGCTGGAGGCATCATGCTACCTGGCTTCAAACTATACTACAAGGCTACAGTAACCAAAACAGTATGGTACTGGTACCAAAACAGAGATATAGACCAATGGAACAGAACAGAGCCCTCAGAAATAATACCACACATCTACACCCATCTGATCTTTGACAAACCTGACAAAAACAAGAAATGGGGAAAGGATTCCCTATTTAATAAATGGTGCTGGGAAAACTGGCTAGCCATATGTAGAAAGCTGAAACTGGATCCCTTCCTTGTACCTTATACAAAAATTAATTCAAGATGGATTAAAGACTTAAATGTTAGACCTAAAACCATAAAAACCCTAGAAGAAAACCCAGGCAATACCATTCAGGACATAGGCATGGGCAAGGACTTCATGACTAAAACACCAAAAGCAATGGCAACAAAAGCCAAAATTGACAAATGGGATCTAATTAAACTAAAGAGCTTCTGCACAGCAAAAGAAACTACTATCAGAGTAGGCAACCTACAGACTGGGAGAAAATTTTTGCAATCTACCCATCTGACAAAGGGCTAATATCCAGAATCTACAAAGAACTCAAACAAATTTACAAGAAAAAAACAACCTCATCAAAAAGTGGGCAAAGGATATTAACAGACACTTTTCAAAAGAAGACATTTTTGCAGCCAACAGACACATGAAAAAATGCTAATCATCACTGGCCATCAGAGAAATGCAAATCAAAACCACAATGAAATACTGTCTCACACCAGTTAGAATGGCGATCATTAAAAAGTCTGGAAACAACAGGTGCTGGAGAGGATGTGGAGAAATAGGAATACTTTTACACTGTTGGTGGGACTGTAAACTAGTTCAACCATCGTGGAAGACAGTGTGGCGATTCCTCTAGGATCTAGAACTAGGAATACCATTTGACCCAGCCATCCCATTACTGGGTATATACCCAAAGGATCACAAATCATGCTGCTATAAAGACACATGCATGCGTATGTTTATTGTGGCACTATTCACAATAGCAAAGACTTGGAACCAATCCAAATGTCCACTAATGATAGACTGGATTAAGAAAATGTGGCACATATACACCATGGAATACTATGCAGCCATAAAAAAGGATGAGTTTATGTCCTTTGTAGGAACACGCATGAAGCTGGAAACCATCATTCTCAGCAAACCATCGCAAGGACAAAAAACCAAACACTGCATGTTCTCACTCATAGGTGGGAATTGAACAATGAGAACACTTGGACATAGGAAGGGGAACATCACACACCGGGGCCTGTGGTGGGGTTGGGGGAGGGATAGCATTGGGAGAAATGCCTAATGTAAATGATGAGTTAATAGGTGCAGCACACCAACATGGCACATGTATACGTATGTAACAAACCTGCACGTTGTGCACACGTACCCTAGAACTTAAAGTATAATAATAATAATAATAAAAAGTAGCAGGATGTAAAAGAGACTATCAAATAGGGTGACAGTTTAGTTTCCATTTGAAAAGGAATACATTGAGTCTTAGTGACAGGAAGTAGATAGAAGGGCAAAGATTTGAATAAAATCATATCCTGATGTCTATTTCTTTTAAAAAAGTGGAACAATGGACACAGGATTCAAATTCTTCTGGAAGGATCTTAAGCTGGCCTGAAGGTGACACTCTCCAAGTCCACATTTACAGGTCTGGATGACCCATTGAGAGGAAACTGGATGAACAAAATCCTGGTGTTCAGCCTTACCTGGAAACGGGCAGAACACCTGCTGACAACTTCCGTCATCCCAGACAAATAGTTACTTTACAAAGCTCCAGATTGAATGTGAAAGACCAGAGATGTTATGATTTTTTAAAGAGAAGAATCAGTTGACCTGTTCAAACAATTAATCGAAATCACATGATGTTCCTTACGGTGATGGGACAGTAGTCATGGGGTCTTGGTGACTGTGTGAGGTGGGCGAGTTACTGGCTGCTATATTTATGCACTGAGGACTGGCTCTGGGACAGATTTTCTCCTTTTCTGCTCTCCTCTTCTCTCTTCCTCTCTTCCCCCAACTTCCATGTCAACAGTCCTATAAATCTATAAGATTTCACATTGATGCTTTTCCCTACTTACTCTTCGGTACTCAGAACACCCTGAACTGCAGTGTGGTTTACCGTGAGGCCTTTGTTTTCAGGTCTTGCAACGTGTGTGTGTGCAGGATCCCCGGCTCCTTCAAGCATGAGATTTCTAAGCATGTCCCTAGACCACCATTGTGCCATCTCATACCTTAAAAACTTCTTATGATATTAATGAGGAAAGCCACACTGCTTTCAGTGATGTGTAGATGCTTTGGAGAACTCAGTGCAATGGGTTATTTTACTTTCAGATGAATTCATTTTGAGTAATAAAAAAAAATTCAGGTATTGTCTTCGTTCTGCTCATGAAATACCTTCTATCTGCAGATTATCAAATATCTTGACACTTTGTCATCCAGACAGACCCTTTTTTTTTGTGGAGGGGAAGGAGTTTATGTGGCTGCTTGACAAAAAATGGTGAGCCTAGCCAGTGGAGACACTGATGACCCCGTTAGGTCTTTTGCCTGTTAAGAGACATCCTGCTTCCCAAGATTCAGTTAATTAAACAACACTGGTTCTCCCCTCATCCTCCTTTGAGCATAATTTAGACAGATCAGTCGGCATAACCGTCTCCTAACTATGAATAGCGTGACAAGTGCCTGGCCCACCTGGCTGAGAATAACTGTTCTTTACTCTTCTTGGAGGGAAATAGTGCCTCTCATTTAGTAAGCTGTTTGGTCACCTTTGTCCTGTCCCCTACTCTCTACCTGGCCTAGGGAGGCCAATTTATTACTCCCTTCTCATTGCATCTTCAGCTTTTGAACTTTGGTTTCTCATATTATTCTTTTGTTGCAGTGGCAGGCATCTATTTCTAGTTGAATAGATAGTATTCTCTTTAAGAAATTAATATGCAAGAGAAATACTTAAAATTAACTTTTTAAAGCAAATGATAACAATTAAGGTGTCATTTACATTTTCTCCGGTTTCTTGTGTACTGTATTTTACAATTTTCTTCTTTTGTTGCTAAGTGACATCAAAGAGCCAGAATTTAGATTTCAGTTAGTAAGCTGAAGTCATATCATAGCTGTGGGACTGAACAATGTGGGGTTGAGTCAAACACAAGGAAGTACTGGCAACTCCAGTAGCTGAACAGTGGAGAAAACGGTGTGGTTTTCTCCAGGAAAACCTCCAATCTAGACCTTTAGAAAGAGATCAAGCCAGCTTCTACTGCCTGGGAGGCTTCCTGCCACATACTACTTGGACTTTGATATTGCAAAATCCAATGTCATCTTTCATTTCTATGCAACTTTTAATCTGCCTAGATGTGGAAAAATATCTCTTAAAAACTCCTTCAAGATTTTTATTTTTTTTCCAAATTGTGTATTCAACTTTTGCTTTTGTTGTAAAATTACCTGCTTCTAGTGTTGGGGATTCAGAGGGAGGGCACTGAGGAGTTTGAATTCTCAGTGTTGTGAATCCCTTGTCTGCCTTCTCGGGTGCAAACTGAGCCAAAGTCCTGGACCTGCCTTTTTTGGTTACTTACCTGCTTGCCCTTGAGATTGCGGAATCATTTCCAGAGAAATTGAAATTTCTTCCCAGAAAGAAAATCTCCCAAAGACTTTTAAACAAGGGGCCTCCTATCCCCACTGATAACACATTAGGTTTTTTTCAGTCTCAAATTGGAAACTCACACGAGCCTAGCACCTGGTTACTGCCTGACCTGGCAACTGCCTGATCTGGCAATAACTCAGCTTTCAAGGGTTGAACCCGGGAGGCAGAGGTTGCAGTGAGCCGAGATTGTGCCACTGCACTCCAGCCTGGGTGATAGAGCGAGACTCTGTCTCAAACACCACCACCACCACCACCACCACCACCACCACCACCACAGATTCCTGGCCCTCACTGCAAACCCGTTCCATTCAATTATCTGTGGGTAGCGCTCGGGGCAGTTCTGACATGCAACCCCCAGGTTTGAAGGTTGCTGGCCTAGGTAACTGGGTCTCCTTCAAGGGACTTCCTCAAAGGGTCCCTTTCAAGGGCGGTATGGCAAGCAGGTACAATTTAACCAAATGACCCTTTTTATCCCAATGAGAATATAGGAGCTTGGAAGAAACCGAAAGGGCTGGACCCTGAAAGCAGCATGAAATCTATGTCTGCCTTGCAATCTCTCTCTCTCTCTCTTTCCTCTTTCTTTCTCCTTCCTTCCTTCCTTCCTTCCTTCCTTCCTTCCTTCCTTCCTTCCTTCCTTCCTTCCTTCCTTCCTTCCTTCCTTCCTCCCTCCCTCCCTCCCTCCCTCCCTCCTTCCCTCTCTCTCTCTCTCTTTCTTTCTTCACTCTTGTTTCCCAGGTTAGCGTGCAATGGCACAATCTTGGCTTACCACAACCTTTGCCTCCTGGGTTCAAGGAATTCTCCTGCCTCAGCCTCCCGAGTAGCTGAGATTACAGGCATGCGCCACCATGCCCGGCTAATTTTGTATTTTTAGTAGAGATAGGGTTTCACCATGTTGGTCAGGCTGTTCTCAAACTCCCAACTACAGGTGATGCTCCCACCTCGACCACCCAAAATGCTGGGATTACAGGCGTGAGCCACCACGCCGGGTCCCTGCCTTGCAATTTTTAACAGAAGTAATCCCAGCACCACTGTGCAACTTGGAGTCTATTTGCTTCTCTGATTTTGTCCATAAGGAGCATAACATATTTAAATATGAATTACTTTTTATATCTTTTGTAAAACACAAGAGGCAACACAAACACTTATTTTTTTAAAAAAATGCTAAAATAAATGAGTAGTATAGTCTAAGCAATATTCTTTTCTATCCATGGAGTGGTTTAGTGATCACAAAAATATTCCTGTCTCAAAATACTTGTAATTGAGGAAATAAGCCAATTTTATAACAACTGCCACCCAAAAAGAAAAACAACAACAACAACAACAACAACAAAGATAAAAGCTAAATTAAAAAAAATGACTTCTGAGTATTTGGTATGATTTATACTCAGAACATGTCAAACTATATTTTTAACTATTCAATATTTGATAAGACAAAACCCCCCTACAAACTGAGCATGTCCTTTGACTTAACAATTCCGTTTAAAAATTTATGTTTATTTTTATTTTTTTGGAGACAGACTCTCGCCTAGACTGGAGCAGTGGCCTGGTCATAGTTCACCCTACGCTCAAACTCCTGGGCTCCTTAACAACTGTTTCTGTTTTACAAAAGCAATGCCATAATTACATAAAGATGTATGCCCCAGGAGAGTAATTGGACTGGCATTTGTAACTGAAAAACAAAGAAACCCCATTCATTAATGTATATTTCAGTGGTAATACAGTGATATAGCACATACCCACTATAAAAATGTATGGACTTGGAAAAAAGATATCATGATATATTTTTAAAGTGAAAAATATGAGTTATGGACCAAGAAATTTTATATAATTCCACACTGAGAAAAAGAGTTTACATGCGCATATGTATGGTATGTATAAATACACAATGGACTCATGTGTTTCAACTTAGGAACAAGTCAGAAAGGATACAGATGAATGTTAACGGTCACTTTGTGAGGTGGGATTGGATTGTACTTTACAGAATTCAAAGAAGTGATAGAATTAGGAATTATATTTGCTACCTTTTATTATTATTAAAACAAAAACAAAAACAAAAACACAACAATGCCTTTAGGTCGAAAGCTTAACGCCGAAGAAAGATCCGTGGGAAAACCTTGAGCCGACACTGCTCTCTGCTGGGAATCTAGCGCCATGCACCTGCTTGGTTTGCGCCGGGCTCCGCGGTGAGGTCCCTCCGCGCTCCTGCAGAGGGCGGCAGGCCCAGCGCCTTCTGTTGGCGCAGGGAAGGAGACCCGGTTACTCAGGTCAGCGACCTTCAAACCTGGGGATTCCACGTCAGAACTGCCCGGAGCGGCACCCACAGATAATTGAATGGAACGGGTTTGCGATGGGGGCCGGGAATCTCCTTTTTTTTTTTTTTTTTTTTGAGATGGAGTCTCGCTCTGTCGCCCAGGCTGGAGCGTAGTGGCACCATCTCGGCTCACTGCAATCTCCGTCTCCCGGGTTCAAGCGATTCTCCTGCCTGAGCCTCCCGAGTAGCTGGGACTACAGGCACCTGCCACCACGCTCAGCTAATTTTTGTATTTTTAGAAGAGACAGGATGTCACCATATTGGCCAGGCTGGTCTCGAACTCCTGATCTCAAGTGATCCACCTGCCTTGGCCTCCCAAAGATTATAGGTATGAGCCACCGGGCCCAGCCTGCTCTTCTTTTTATAGTGCAAAATGGCAGCATTGAGGATGGTTAGAAGAAATAACGTCACACCTGGAGCCTCCATGGGCAAAGGTAACCATGCCATCCTGGACCTCCTCATTCATTTTAGAGAAGCTCTGGGGATGCAGTGTCTATTTAATCCTGAGAAAACCCTTTGGAGATGGAAGAGGGCATAAAGAAATGAAAGCACTAAAAAACTCCACAGTGTAAAATTTTCTAGTTTTAAAGTTTTAAAACATTTCTCCTAAGGGAAAAAAAAAACTTTCCTGTTTTCTGTCTTCACATTAGAAGATATTCAAGCGTTTTATGAGAAAACTAATTTATGCACAGTATATTTCTAAGCTGACAAAGTGACTTTAGAGCCTCAGTGAGTATTATGATATGCAAAGCATTCAAATGTGTTCCCAAACTTTGTTTCTGCATGCCATTATAATTACTGGATATTTCATTTATATGAGCAGGGCTCTTTTTGAAACACAGATGTTGGAGGGGATTTATTTTAATGGGCAAGGAGGAGCAGGATATTGGATATGGACACACAGTGTTTGGGGGAGCCCAGAGTGAGGTGGAGAGGTGTCCATACACAGAGCAGGGAGGGTTCCTGGAATGCAAGAGGTGAGAGCTGAGAGTGGGTGTATTAGGGCAGGGCAGGGGCCCCATGGGGAACAGCTGCTGCAGCAGTGGTTTCTTTTCTTTTTACTTTTTAAAAATTTTTATTTTTTTTATTATACTTTAAGTTCTAGGGTACATGTGCACAACGTGCAGGTTTGTTACATACATATACATGTGCCGTGTTGGTTTGCTGCACCCATTAACTCATCATTTACATTAGGTATTTCTCCTAATGCTATCCCTTCCCCGTCTCCCCACCCCACGACAGGCCCGTGTGTGATGTTCCCCACCCTGTGTCCTAGTGTTCTCTTGTTCAGTTCCCACCTATGAGTGAGAACATGCAGTGTTTTGTTTTCTGTCCTTGTGATAGTTTGCTGAGAATGATGGTTTCCAGCTTCATCCATGTCGCTACAAAGCACAGGAACTCATCTTTTTTTAATGGCTGCATAATATTCCATGGTGTATATGAGCCACATTTTCTTAATCCAGTCTATTGTTGATGGACATTTGGGTTGGTTCCAAGTCTTTGCTATTGGGAATAGTGCCACAATAAATATATGTGTGCATGTGTCTTTATAGTAGCATGATTTATAATCCTTTGGATATATACTCAGTAATGGGATGGCTGGGTCAAATGGTATTTTTAGTTCTAGAGTCTTGAGGAATTGCCACACTGTTTTCCAAAATGGTTGAACTAGTTACAGTCCCACCAACAGTGTAAAAGCATTCCTATTTCTCCACATCCTCTCCAGCACCTGTTGTCTCCTGACTTTTTAATGATCACCATTCTAACTGGTGTGAGATGGTATCTCATTGTGGTTTTGATTTGCATTTCTCTGATGACCAGTGATGATGAGGATTTTTTTCACATGTCTTTTGGCTGCATAAATGTCTTCTTTTGAAAAGTATCTGTTCATATCCTTTGCTCACTTTTTGATGGGGTTGTTTGATTTTTTCTTGTAAATTTGTTTGAGTTCTTTGTAGATTCTGGATATTAGCCCTTTGTCAGATGAGTAGATGGCAAAAATTTTCTCCCAGTCTGTAGGTTGCCTGTGCACTCTGATGGTAGTTTCTTTTGCTGTGCCGAAGCTCTTTAGTTTAATTAGATCCCATTTGTCAATTTTGGCTTTTGTTGCCATTGCTTTTGGTGTTTTAGTCATGAAGTCCTTGCCCGTGCCTATGTCCTGAATGATACTGCCTGGGTTTTCTTCTAGGGTTTTTATGGTTTTAAGTCTAACATTTAAGTCTTTAATACACCTTGAATTAATTTTTGTATAAGGTACAAGGAAGGGATCCAGTTTCAGCTTTCTACATATGGCTAGCCAGTTTTCCCAGCACCATTTACTAAATAAGGAATCCTTTCCCCATCTCTTGTTTTTGTCAGGTTTGTCAAAGATCAGATGGGTATAGATGTGTGGTGTTATTTCTGAGGGCTCCGTTCTGTTCTGTTGGTCTGTATCTCTGTTTTGATATCAGTACCATGCTGTTTTGATTACTGTAGCCTTGTAGTATAGTTTGAAGTCAGGTAGCGTGATGCCTCCAGCTTTGTTCTTTTGGCTTAGGATTGTCTTGGCAATGCAGGCCCTTTTTTGGTTCCTTATGAACTTTAAAGTAGTTTTTTTCCAATTTTGTGAAGAAAGTCATTGGTAGCTTGATGGGGATGGCATTGAATCTGTAAATTACCTTGGGAAGTATGGCCATTTTCACAATATTGATTCTTCCTGTCCATGAGCATGGAATGTTCTTCCATTTGTTTGTGTCCTCTTTTATTTCATTGAGCAGTAGTTTGTAGTTCTCCTTGAAGAGGTCCTTCACATCCCTTGTAAGTTGGACTCCTAGGTATTTTATTCTCTCTGAAGCAGTTGTGAATGGGAGTTCACTCATGATTTGGCTCTCTGTTTGTCTATTATTGGTGCATAAGAATGCTTGTGATTTTCGCACATTGATTTTGTATCCTGAGACTTTGGTGAAGTTTCTTATCAGTTTAAGGAGATTTTGGGCTGAGACGATGGGGTTTTCTAAATATACAATCATGTTATCTGCAAACAGGGACAATTTGACTTCCTCTTTTCCTAATTGAACACCCTTTATTTCTTTCCCTTGCCTGATTGCTCTGGCCAGAACTTCCAACACTATGTTGAATAGGAGTGGTGAGAGAGGGCATCCCTGTCTTGTGCCAGTTTTCGAAGGGAATGCTTCCAGTTTTTGCCCATTCAGTGTGATACTGGCTGTGGATTTGTCATAAATAGCTTTCATTATTTTGAGATATGTTCCATCAATATCTAATTTATTGAGAGTTTTTAGCATGAAGTGCTGTTGAATTTTGTCAAAGGCCTTTTCTGCATCTATTGAGACAATCATGTGTTGTTTTTTGTCTTTGGTTCTGTTTATGTGATGGATTACGTTTATTGATTTCCATATGTTGAACCAGCCCTGCATCCCAGGGATGAAGCCAACTTGATCATGGTGGATGAGCCTTTTGATGTGCTGCTGGATTCAGTTTGCCAGTATTTTATTGAGGATTTTTGCATCTATGTTCATCAGGGATATTGGCCTAAAATTCTCTTTTTTTGTTGTGTCTCTGCCAGGCTTTGGTATCAGGATGATGCTGGCCTCATAAAATGAGTTAGAGAGGATTCCCTCTTTTTCTTTTGATTGGAATAGTTTCAGAAGGAATGGTACCAGCTCCCATTATTATTGTGTGGGAGTCTAAGTCTCTTTTTAGGTCTCTAAGGACTTGCTTTATGAATCTGGATGCTGTTGTATTGGGTGCACATGCATTTAGGATAGTTAGCTCTTTTTGTTGAATTGATCCCTTTACCATTATGTAATGGCCTTCTTTGTCTCTTTTGATCTTTGTTGGTTTAAAGTCTATTTTATCAGAGACTAGGATTGCAACCCCTGCTTTTTTGTTGCTTTCCATTTGCTTGGTAGATCTTCCTCCATCTCTTTATTTTGAGCTTATGTGTGTCTCTGCACGTGAGATGGGTCTCCTGAATATAGCACACTGATGGGTCTTGACTTTTTATCCAATTTGCCAGTCTGTATCTTTTAAATGGGCATTTAGCCCATTTACATTTAAGGTTAATATTGTTATGTGTGAATTTGATCCTGTCATTATGATGTTAGCTGGTTATTTTGCCCGTTCGTTGATGCAGTTTCTTCCTGGCATCGATGGTCTTTACAATTTGGCATGTTTTTGCAGTGGCTGGTACTGATTGTTCTTTCCATGTTTAGTACTTCCTTCAGGATCTCTTGTAGGGCAGGCCTGGTGGTGACAAAATCTCTCAGCATTTGCTTCTCTGTGAAGGGTTTTATTTTTCCTTTGCTTATGAAGCTTAGTTTGGCTGGATATGAAATTCTGGGTTGAAAATTCTTTTCTTTAAGAATGTTGAATATTGGCCCCCACTCTCTTCTGGCTTGTAGAGTTTCTGCTGAGAGATCCACTGTTAGTCTGATGGGTTTCCCAACCTTTTTCTCTGGCTGCCCTTAACATTTTTTCCTTCATTTCAACCGTGGTGAATCTGACAATTATGTGTCTTGGGGTTGCTCTTCTCAAGGAGTATCTTTGTAGTTTCTCTGTGTTTCCTGAATTTGAATGTTGGCCTCCCTTGCTAGGTTGGGGAAGTCCTCCTGGATAATATCCTGAAGAGTGTTTTCCAGCTTGGTTTCATTCTCCCCGTCACTTTCAGGTACACCAATCAAATGTAGAATTGGTCTTTTCACATAGTCCCATATTTCTTGGAGGCTTTGTCCATTTCTTTTTGCTCTTTTTTCTCTAAACTTCTCTCTCGCTTCATTTCATTAATTTGATCTTCAATCACTGATATCCTTTCTTCCACTTGATCAAATTGGCTACTGAAACTTGTGCATGCTTCATGTAGTTCTCATGCCATGGTTTTCAGCTCCAACAGGTCATTTAAGCTCTTCTCCACACCGTTTATTCTAGTTAGCCATTTGTCTAATCTTTTTTCAAGGTATTTAGCTTCCTTGTGATGGGTTTGAACATCCTCCTTTAGCTCAGAGAAGTTTGTTATTACTGACTTTCTGAAACCTACTTCTGTCAACTCATCGAAGTCATTCTCCATCTAGCTTTGTTCCATTGCTGGTGATGAGCTGCGATCCTTTGGAGGAGAAGGGGTGCTCTGGTTTTTAGAATTTTCAGCTTTTCTGCTCTGGTTTCTCCCCATCTTTGTGGTTTTATCTACCTTTGGTTTTTGATGATGGTGACCTACATATGGGGTTCTGGTGTGGATGTCCTTTTTGTTGACGTTGATGCTATTCCTTTCTGTTTGTTGGTTTTCCTTCTAACAGTCAGGTCCCTCAGCTGCAGGTCTGTTGGAGTTTGCTGGAGGTCCACTCCAGACCCTGTTTCCCTGGGTATCACCAGTGGAGGCTGCAGAACAGCAAATATTGCAGAACAGCAAATATTGCTGCCTGATCCTTCCTCTGGAAGCTTCATCTCAGAGGGACACCTGGCTTATGAGGTATCAGTCAGCCTCTACTGGGAGGTTTCTCCAACTTAGGCTACACGGGTTCAGGGACCCACTTGAGGAGGCAGTCTGTCCGTTCTCAGAGCTCAAACACTGTGCTGGGAGAACCACTGCTCTCTTCAGAGCTGTCAGACAGGGATGTTTAAGTCTGCAGAAGTTTCTGGGACCTTTTGTTCAGCTATGCCCTGTCGCCAGAGGTAGAGTCTACAGAGGCAGGCAGGCTTCATTGAGCTGCGGTGGGCTCCACCCAGTTCGAGCTTCCCGGCCACTTTGTTTACCTCCTCAAGCCTCAGCAATGGCAGACACCCCTCCCCCAGCCAGGCTCATCACCTCACAGTTTGATCTCAGACTAGCAGTGAGCAAGGCTCCATGGGTGTGGGACCTGCTGAACCAGGTACAGGATATAATCTCCTGGTGTGCCATTTGCTAAGACCATTGGAAAAGTGCAGTGTTTAGGTAGTAGTGTCTAGATTTTCCCAGTACAGTCTGTCACAGGTTCCCTTGGCTAGGAAAGGGAAATCCCCTGACCCCTTGCACTTCCCGGGTAAGGTGACGCCCCACCCTGCTTCAACTCACCCTCCATGGGCTGCACCCACTGTCCAACCAGTCTCAAGGAGATGAACCAGGTACCTCAGTTGGAAATGCAGAAATCACCGTCTTCTGTGTCGAACACACTGGGAGCTGCAGACCGGAGCTGTTTCTATTCGGCCATCTTGGAACGGACCTGCAGTAGCGGTTTCTCAATTTTGCTGCACATTAGAAGCCACGTAGCAGGCTGAAAATGGCCTCCAAACATATCAGGTCCTAATTCCTAGAACCTATAAATGTTGCCTTCTTTGGTAAAAGGGCCTTTGCATATGTGATTAAGTTAGTTAAGGAACTTGAGATGAGGAAGTAATTCTGTATTATCCAGGTGGATCTCAAATGCCATCAAAAAAGTCTTTTTCTTTTTTTTCTGATGGGGTCTCCTTTGTTGCCCAGGCTGGAGTGCAGTATGTGATCATGGCTCACTACATGCTCAACCTCCTTGGATTCAGGTGATTCTTCTACCTCAGCTTCCAGAGTAGCTGGGACTACAGGCACACGCCACTATGCCTTGCTAATTTGTTGTTGTTGTTGAGACAGGGTTTCACCATATTGGCCAGGCTGGTCTCAAACTCCTAGGCTCAAGTGATGGAATCCACCCACCTCAGCCTCCCCAAATGTTGGGATTACAGGCATGAGCGACTATGCCCAGCCATAAGTGTGCTTATAAAACAGAGGTGGAGAGAGATTAAATACACAAATGCAGGAGGGGATTTGGAGACAGAAGCAGAGATTGGAGTGATGTAGCCACACATCACAGAAAACCAGAAGCCACTAGAAGTTGGAAGAGGCAAGAATCAGATTCTCCCCAAAAGCCTGCAGAGGGAGCTCAGTTCTCTAACACTGTCATTTCAGCCCAGAGAGAACTGATTTCGGACCTCTGGCCTCCTGAGCTGTGAGAGAATACGTTTCTGTTATCTTAAGACACCACATGTTTGGTCATTCATTACAGCAGCCACAGGAAACAAACCTAGCCACCCAGGAAGATTTTAAAAGTCCCAACACCCAGATCACACTCCAGGCCCATCAGTTAATTTGAAATGTCTAGGAACAGGAGCCAGGCCTCAGTATTTAAAGCTCCTCAGATGATTTCACATACAAAGTTTGGGGACCATCAGCTACCATAAAGATTCTTATTTCTTATTTCAAAATCTGCCCCATCTGGCTTTCTTGGAGCCTGATACTCCACCACTTACCATTAGGGATTTGTTTCTTGGCATTCCTTCATCTGTTTGCACCTGGGGCAGAATATGCTCTGGTTATCCTCAATGCAAATGATAATCCAAACATTTTCCTACATTTTTTTTTTTTTTTTTTTTTTGAGATGGAGTATCGCTGTGTTGCCCAGGCTGGAGTGCAGTGGTGTGATCTTGGCTCACTGCAACTTCTGCCTCCAGGGTTCAAGCAATTCTCCTGCCTCAGCCTCCCAAGTAGCTGGGACTACAGGCCCGTGCCACCATCCCTGGCTACTTTTTTTTTTTTTTTAGTAGTAGTAGAGACAGGCTTTCACTGTGTTGGTCAGGCTGGCCTTGAACTCCTGACCTCAGGTGATCCACCCACCTCAGCCTCCCAAAGTGCTGGGATTATAGGAGTGAGCCACCACGCCTGATCAAGACACTTTCCTAGTCAGTTTAGACTATCTAGCCCAGTAGGTAGGTTAGAGTGAGTGTCCTCAAATTTTGAAGAAGAGGTTTTGTGTTTTTAACTTACCAAGTAATTTGCATGACTTATCATCAACTTCAGTGATAAATGTCTAATGAACTATTGGATTATTGAACTCTAAATTTAAGATAACAGCAAGTTGTGGTCAGCCCTTGAGAATATGTCTTATGGTACCTTCAGTCTTTCTGTCTTCCTTCCAGGGTTCCTTTTGTTGAGGACTGGTATGGTTTGACTCCGTGTCCCCACCCAAATCTCATCTGGAATTGTAATCCCCACCTGTTGAAGAAAGGACCTTGTGGGAGGTGACTGAGTCATGGGGGCCCTTCCCCCTTGCTGTTCTGGTGATAGTGAGTGAGTTCTCATGAGATCTGATGCTTTACAAGTATTTGGCAGTTTCCTCTGTGTGCTCTCTCTCTCTCCCCCTCTCTCCTCCCTCTCCTCGTTCCTCTCTCCCTCTTCCTCCCTCTCTCTCCCCTGCTGCAATGTAAGATGTGCCTTGCTTCCCCTTCCCCTTCTGCCATGATTGTAAGTTTCGTGAGGCCTCCCCAGCCGTGTGGAACTGTGAGTCAATTAAGCCTCTTTTGTTTATAAATTACCCAGTCTTGGGTGTGTCTTTATGGCAGTGTGAGAATGGACAGATATGGGGACCCAGTGCCTTCATGGGCCCTTGTCCTCCTGATGAAGCACATGGGGGAGGCATCCCACTTCCCCATCCATTCCTCACCTCTCCTTTCCCTGTTAGTGAATCACTGGCCTCAAAGAATTTCATAGTTCTCTGACTCACACCTCTGAGTCAGCTCTATGGGAATGGCACCTCTTCTAATAAGACAATATGCAGAATCTCCAGGCCTTGTACATGAAAGGAGAAAGTCCCAGTGAGCAGGAGTTGCTGATTAAACAATCTTGACTTTGCCCTTTAAGTTTTGTTGATCATCTCAGGGTAGAACCTCTAGCCCCAAGAGTTCGCTTCTCCATCTTTAGATCTCTCTTCTCAGCTAGGATCGGCTGAGATTTTAAAGAAACAATGCATTTCACTACATAGAGAGGAAAAGAGATTTAAGCCAGGCATGGTGGCTCACACCTGTAATTCCAACACTTTGGGAGGCCGAGGCGGGTGAATCACTTGAGGTCAGGAGTTTGAGATTAGCCTGGCCAATGTGGTGAAACCCTGTCTCCACTAAAAATACAAAAATTAGCCAGGCGTTGTGGTGAGTGCCTGTAATCCTGGCTACTCGGGAGGCTGAGGCAGGAGAATCGCTTGAACCTGGGAGGTGGAGGTTGCAGTGAGCCAAAAATTGCACCACTGCACTTCAGCCTGGGTGACAATGAGACTCTGTCTAAAAAAAAAATAAAAAAAGAATTAAGCAGAGAATGTAAGGAATTTGAAAGATGTGGCTTGCAAAATAGATTCCACTGTTACTCGCTGTCTGGGCCCTGTACCAGTTTACTTGGACCTTTGGAAGAAAAGAGGACAAGAGGACCCTGCTAAGGAATTCTCCCTTTAAACCTTTAATATCTTCTCTTCTCTTTTTGAGACAGACTCATCCCTGAGGTGATCTCTACCCTGCTTTGCTCTGGGGCAGGAAGCAGCTTTGTGTCTAGTACAGGTTGAACAGGATTCTAATTGTTTAATACAAGATGATAACCAGAGCATCTGGGTGGCTAAAATCACACATATGTGGAAAGATGCGAGGCAGTGGGGAAAATATGTTATCCGTCACATTTACCTTCTGATGAAATTACTTCCTGATGCAAAGTCTGACTTATTGTAGTGTCTTTTTGAATGCATTTTTACATGTAAACTCCACTTTACATGCTTTCGTATGAAGGAATAACTTGTGCCTAGGGCAGATGCATGCAGCTGTGTGTACATGCCTGAGTGCATGTGGATTGATGTGCATTTGTGGGAAGGGGAAGGGCGGCTTACACATGACCCCTTTGATCACATCGCATCAAGCAGTATTGCATGAATACAGCGTCATGGATACTGTGGGTTTTCAAACTTGTGTTGATTGAGAATCAAATGTTCTTTTCAAACTGAGAAAGAACTGTGAGAATGGACAGATATGGAGACCCAGCGCCTTCATGGGCGCTTGTCCTCCTGATGAAGGACATGGGGGAGGCATCCCACTTCCCCATCCATTCCTCACCTTCCTTGTTCTCCTTTCCCTGTTAGTGAATCACTGGCCTCAAAGAATTTCATAGTTCTCTGACCCACACCTCTGAGTCAGCTCTATGGGAATGGCACCTCTTCTAATAAGACAATATGCAGAATCTCCAGGCCTTGTACGTGAAAGGAGAAAGTCGCATCTAGGCATAGATTTGAGAATTGAGAAGGAAGGATAAACTAGATTTGCCTCTTTCTGGTGCAAGGCATGAAAATAGGAAAAAGGTGGCTTTGGGAGGTCAATGTGCCCCAGAACACTGAGGCCTGAAGATTATTCTAATCCCCTGATGCTGTCAGAAGCATAAACTACTAGCTTTTTAAATTTTTTTCTTTTTGCTTACCACATCAGCTACCTTCCTTTTGCTAACCATAACCCTAATCCTGCCCTAACCCTAACTCAACCCTGATCCTGCCTCGGTTCCCCTGTTACTGTGTTTCTACAGAGCAGGCCACTGATTTACCTCCCCTGCAGCTCAGCTTCCACACCAGTTTTCAGACCAATTTTGAATTGAGGCAGGAGTAGTCTACACTGGCTCAGCTCTGTAACAGTTCCCCTACTTCCAGACCCAAACACACACACACACACACACACACTAAAGTGGGACACAGTGTTGAGTCACTCTTTTTGCCACCACAGCCATAGACCTCTGCCTTGTTATTTCCCACAGCTCCTCCTGCACCCTTATATTTGATACATGAACTTGGCCTTATAACAAGGTTCTTTTTCCAAGTTCCACAGCTGGAGCCTTTGCCATGCACCCAATATATTTTTGTCATTTGTTTCTTTATTCATTCCGTATTCACTGAGTCCCTGCTCAGGCCTCTGCTTGTTGCCAGGGATTTGTACCTGCACAAAGAGCTCACGTCCCCTTGGGCTCCTGTTCTGATCACCCTGTGGGGTCCTCCGTGACTGTCTCATTCTTGCCAGTTTCCCCTCCTCAAGTGCTGAGACCAAGTGCCTCACCTCTCTGGGTGGCAGAGTCCCGTGACTCACACCTTCCAGACGATGCCTGCTTATGTGCCTGGACCTTAGAGTCCTTCCTTCCGGGGCCTGGGCTTGCTCTGTTTGGGAAGGAACATCTTGTTACAGATAATGCATCCCTGATGCTAACTCTTTGCTTGAACTGTGATGGGGCAGGATAGGCTGAGCCTCCACAGACGGCCCCTTGTAGTAGCAAGAAACCCTGTCCAGCCCCAGAGAAAACACAGAGCTGACACCTGCCCGTTTCATGCAGTTGGCCTCGCGTGCTAATTAGCTAAGTCCTGGAAAGTGGGTAAAGCCCAGTAACCGATGGTGTGAGTCCCATTTGGACATGGTGACTTTATGTGCATCATTTGCATAAAAGGATTCTGTTGTTAGAAAAGAAGTAGCTCTAGGAGGAGAAAATTAAAGGGTAAACTAGAGAAAGAAGCCTCTCAGAGTCACATGAGCAAGTTCCTTAAGAAAGAATGTTCTGCGCTTGCAAGATGATGGAGGATGCAGATGAGACTGGGCTGGGCTGGAGGGACTGCAGCGAACTTCACTGAGGAGAGAACTGGATTGAGAGTCCCAGGTCCTACCTGTGCCACTAAGCGCACTGTGCGACCACAGTGTATTACCCATGTGTTTCTGATGCTTTGACATGTGGGGCCTTGCTGCCATAGGAGGCACTATCCCTTCCAAGGCTAGCTAGTTTCCAGAGATGGTGAAGAACTTGCTTCTGAGTGTACCTTTCGTATACAGACCAACCCATC
The DNA here is from genome assembly GCF_043159975.1 of Macaca nemestrina. NCBI lineage: Eukaryota > Metazoa > Chordata > Mammalia > Primates > Cercopithecidae > Macaca > Macaca nemestrina. The sequence goes on along the minus strand of NC_092132.1, from coordinate 130,718,866 downwards.
TAGAGCCCATTCCTTCAACAACCTTCTGTATCTGGCTCTCACACTCTGGACTGCTATTCCCTTGCCTTCATTACCCCAGGCCAGGTACTAGATGACTAGGGCCAACCCCTAGCCCCAGAGCCCACTGAAATTATTCAAACCTGCTGACCCTAAGCCTGCTTACCCTGTCTTGCCTCTTCTTTCACATGGAAGCCCTCTGCCTCCTGACCCAACCCTGATGGCCTCCCACTCCCATGGCCTGGCGTACCCTCCTTCTCTTGGGAATTTTGAGTAAATCTTTTTTTTTTGAGGCAGGGTCTTGCTCTGTCACCCAGGCTGGAGTGCAATAGTGCAATCAAGGCTCACTGCAGCCTTGACCTCTTGGGCTCAAGCGATCCTTCCATCTCAGCCTCCTGAGTAGCTGGGACCACAGTATGCAGTACCACACCTGGCTAAGTTTTGTATTTTTAGTGGAGAACGGTTTTTGCCATGTTGCCCATGATGGTCTCAAACTCCTGAGCTCAAGGAATCTGCCTGCCTTGACCTCCCAAAGTGCTGGAATTACAGGCATACATCACTGTGCCCGACTGAGTTGACATTTTAATAGATGAATTTTTAATAGAGAAATAGGCTTTTTAGAGTATTTATATTGACAGCAAAATTGAACAAAAGGCACAGAAGTTTCCCACATCCTGCCTGCCCCGACACATGTATAGCCCCCCCAACTGTGGACATCCCCCTCTAGGTGGTACATTTGTTACAACTGATCAAACTATATCAACACGTCATAATCACCAAAAGCTCGTAGTTTAAGTTAGAGTTTACTCTTGCTGTTGGACATTCTGTGGATTTGGACAAAGGATACATAGCCACCATTATAGTATCAGTCTGAATCTCAATTTTCGTTGTCACTAAAATGAGGGGTTGGATTAAATGGACTTTTCTGGAGTCTCCTTTTTAAGGACCCAGATAGGCTTGAGAGGTAGCCAGTGAGTCTCTCACTACTCCCCTAACTCCCTCAGGACCCCTAAACTGTGGATCCTGCTCCTCAGAGTGGTGGAGGAGTGGGGGTCTCACTGTGTAAGGCATCTCCCTGCTCACTGCCGGCAGGCTTAATTCCTGCAGTCCCAATGAAGGAACTCTGCCTCGTACAGGTGGGGATTAGAATCTCAAAATAAAGTCAGATAATGCCAACATTGACATCCTTTTAAAACTGAAAGGTTAGAATTCGAGAGAAAACACTAAATTCAATTGCTTGAATGTGGAACTCTTAATCACCCTAATTAAATATCTTCATTTAGGAAGTCTTGGAAACATGGATCTTGACATTTTTGCTTTGGCAGAATCACAGAAGTGCGCTTAGAGACATTTTCCTTTCTCCCCAACTCTCCAAACAGGAATCCCTTCTTCAGTGCCAGAAAGGCAGTTTTCTGCACTAGGTGGTGCTCTGAGTTGTCAGATGGATGCCCAGAGCTGGGCTTGGGGGTCAGATGTGGCTAAACATCTCCGATCTAGGCTCCTGCCAGCCTGGCCCCAGGCGGAGGTCGCATTTAGTCCTCACTATTGAACGCTTCCAGCTCTAGGATTTGCTTGAAGAAAAGTTTTGCCTTATAAATCCCCTAGATGGTGCTCCTTGTCAAGCCTGAGCGTTTCTTTCTTTTTACCCCTTTCTTTTGAAGCTGCTGGCATCTCAGCAGCTTCAAAAGGCCCAAGTTAGCTGCTGTTGTCTCAATGGAAAGTTTTGGTTGTCGGACTCAGGGAGTGATGTCAGAAGTGATTTCTGCTGGAAACAGTCCCCTCCTTTGGGTATTTCACAATGGTTTACAGTAGGAATGAGATATATGCCGTGTTTATGTGGATGGCACGTGGCTCTTGTTGTCACAGGACAGTCATTCTGTATACACAGAGGGTCACTGCAGTTGGTGGCTGACGTTACTTTGATATGACTGGGATGGGGGGCATGGAGGAGTGAGGTGTCAAGAGGTGAGTTCAAGTCCCTGTCTTCTCCGCCTTCCTTTCTCTCCCTGGTTCAACTTTTCTTTGGAAAGACAAATATAGACTGGGCATGGTGGCTCACACCTGTAATCCCAGCTTTGGGAGGCTGTGGTGGGAGGATCACAAGGTCAAGAGATCGAGACCATCCTGGCCAACATGGTGAAACCCTGTCTCTACTAAAAATATGAAAATTAGCTGGGCATGGTGGCGTGTGCCTGTAGTCCCAGCTACTTGGGAGGCTGAGGCAGGAGAATAGCTTGAACCTGGGAGGCAGAGGTTGCAGTGAGCTGAGATCGTGACACTGCACTCCGGAGACAGATTCCATCTCAAAATAATAATAATAAAAAAAAAAAAAATAAAAATATAAAAAACCCCAAATCTATCTGGAAATTCTGATCTATCACAAACTCTACCTAAAATGCTACCAGGCCACATTCATTTCTTTGGGTTATAGAGCAAACATATATTCATTCACACTCATAGTTAGCTGAAATCATGCTACTCTGTGAATTAGAATTCTAAGTTTTTTCTGTTTTCTTCCAAGTTTATTGAGGTATAATTGGCAAGTAAAATTGTGTGTGAGAAGCTGAGGTGGGAGGACTGCTTGAGGCCAGGAGTTCAAGATCAGCCTAGGCAACAGAGTGAGACCCCATCTCTACAAAAATAAAAAAATTAGCTGGGCATGGTGTGGTACAAAACTGCAGTTCCAGCTACTCAGGAGGCTGAGGCAGGAGGATCGCTTGAACCGAAGAGGTTGAGGCTACAGTGAGCCATGATGGCACCACCGCACTCCAGGCTGGGCAACAGAGCGAGATCTTGTTCTCCAAAAGAAAAAATATTGTATGTATTTAAGGTGTACAACATGATGTTGTGATACATGTGTACACTGTAAAATGGTTACCACAATCAATTTAATTAATATATTAGCTTTATAAGTTTTGGTGGAGTGGAATGTGAAGTCAGGAGAGCAATGGTCAGAAAAGGAGCAGTTGTTACTCAAATAGTTAGGTTGGACCAGCCGTTTTCAGTGTTCCCTCTGCTGTTTATTGCCGTAGCACAGTCGGGCTTCTGTCCTGGCTATCTTTGCTTTCCTTTCTCTCACTCCCTGAGCTCTGATTCCAGCTTCAGTATGTTACAATCCACTGATCTGGAGATGCAAACCGTTTCTTGAGGAAAGAAGAATAGGAGAATTGAAGAGACAGGGTGGATAAAGGAGCAGAGTCTCTTACTATCTGTGGTGTGTGCCTGCCCGCCGGGCTGCAGGCATGCAAACCTGCTTGTCATCCTCCAGTCCTCTATCAAGAGGTGGTGGTGTCTGATTTAGGGAACAGGAATGCATAGTCCTTGTAGCTTATTGGACTTCATAGATAGACCCAGGGTTCTATTCTGCCTTACTTGTGCCCATGATCAACTTCTTCAACTTTTTTTTTTTTTAAGACAGGGTCTCCCTCTGTCACCAAGGCTGAAGTGCAGTGGCATGATCTTGGCTCACTGCAGCCTTGGCCTCCTCTGGCTCAGGTGATCCTTCCACCTCAGCCTCCTGAGTAGCTAGGACTACAGGCACGCACCACCATACCCAGTTAATATTTGTACTTTTTGTAGAGATGGGATCTTGCCATGTTGCCCGGGCTGGTCTCGAACTCCTGGGCTCAAGTGATCTACTCGCCTTGGTCTCCCAAAGTGCTGGGATTATAGGCATGAGACTCCATTCCTGGCCAACATGATCAACTTGTATTAAGGTGTCTGATGAAATCTCACAATATCACCTCTCCTATGGATTTTTGCATTTCTACTAAGAACTCTTGAGTGAAATCCAAACTTCTTAGCTTTGAATTCAATGTCCTCTATGCTTAGCTCCCCATCCTACATTCCCAGATATGTTCCCCCTCTAAATACCTTTCAAGCCACCAGGCCATCGAACAATAAGCTCCTCTGAGGCTGGTGTATACTTTACTAAGTGGTACTTGTGGTAGATACCCAGCAAGTCATATTTCCCTTAATCCACACCTGTATAGTTCCCTTTCTCACTGAATCTGGTTGACGTTATGACTTGCTTGGATGTGGTGTTGGGCCTAGGCTGGAAGAGACCTGCAGCTTTTGTTTTTGCTCTTTTGCTGTCTTGAGAGGTCATGCAAGAAAGCCTGGGCCAGCTTCCTTGAGGATGCATGTTCTTGGGAGAGAGAAAGGCCCTTGAGTATTAAAGGCCATGAGGAAAGGAAGAGGAACACCCAGCTTTTAGCTAGTTGAAGCTAGCTAGACATGCCAGGCTATGAGTAAGGCCATAGGGTTCTTCATCCCTGGGCTGAACTTATCGTGGAGTGGAGATAAGCCATTCACTTGAGCCCAATATAGATTGTGTAATTGCAAACAAATACGTAGTTGCTAAGCTACTGAGTTCTCGGGTGTTTGTTACACAGCAATAGATAGCTGATACAGTATTGTAAGTCATCTTTGTGTCTGATGCCAAACAGGGTTTTATTGGTTTGCTCACTCACTATTTCCTGGGCATGCTTCATGCATTCACACCTTCTCCTGTACCCATGGTCATATTCCTCCAACCTGGAAACATTTATTTTTCCCTTTTATCTATTCAAATACAACCATTTCTACTTTCTCTGATACTCCAGTTAGAGCTTCTTGTTCCTGAACTCCTTTGGGGCCTCTTGCTATTTGGCATATACTGTTTGTGTGTGTGTGTGTGTGTGTGTGTCTGTGTGTGTGTGTGTGTTTTTTTTTTTTTTTTTTTGCATAGGTCTTCTCACTATAATTGCTTTTAAGCTCCTCAAGAATAGGTCCTATCTTTAAAACATCTTTATTGAGATATAAGGCACATACCAACAAATTTGCCCATTGGAAGTATGCAATGTGAATTATATATCCACAAAGTTGTGCAACCATCACTACAGTCTAAGTTTGGAACATTTTCTTTTTGTTGTTGTTGTTGAGACAGGGTCTTCCTCTGTTGGCCAGGCTGAAGTGCAGTGGTGCCATCATGGCTCACTGAAGCCCTAACCTTCTGGGCTTAAGCCTCCAGAGTAGCTGGGACTACAAACACATGCTATGATGCTTGGCTAATTTTTTTTTTTTTAGGTGGAGTTTCACTCTTGTTGCCCAGGCTGGAGTGCAATGGTGCGATCTCAGCTTACTGCAACCTCTACTTCCTGGGTTCAAGCGATTGTCCTGCCTCAGCCTCCCGAGTAGCTGGGATTACAGGCATGCGCCACCACACCTTGCTAATTTTGTATTTTTAGTAGAGATGGGGTTTCTCCATGTTGGTCAGGCTGGTCTCAAACTTCTGACCTCAGGTGATCCACCCACCTCGGCCTCCCAAAGCGCTGGGATTATAGGCGTGAGTCACTGCACCTGGTGATGCTTGGCTAATTTTTGTATTTTTTTGTAAAGACAGGGATTCACCATGTTGCCTAGGCTGGTCTCAAACCCCTGGGGTCAAGTGATCCTCCCATCTCAGCCTGCTAAAGTTCTAGGATTACAGGCATGAGCCACCGTGCCTGACTTACAACATTTTCATTACTCCTGAAGGAAATCTCATATCCATTAGTTGTCACTCCCAATTCCACCCAACCCTGCCTCTAGGCAACCACAAATCTACTTTCAGTCTTTAGAGAATAAGGATCTATATTTTTTTGGTTACATAGCAGAAGCCCACAGAATGACTCTGTGTTGATGAATTGAACGAAACCTCCAGAACCTTTTTAAGATCCAGGGAATGACGATTTGGTGGTCCAATTTCAGGTTCTGTGATAGAAGCTGTGGAGACTCCTATTGGGGAGGGTATTTCATGGCATCTCACATGTCACCAGTCTCTGTGACTTCTTTCCTCTTTCTTCAGAGGCAACAGGATAAATTAGAGAAAGTGCATCTCAGGACCTCAGGCCAAACCTTGCCTTAGCTGATTACTCGTTGTGATGTCTAGAGCTGGTTACTCTGCTTCCCCGAGCCTCAGTTTCTGCAGTAATAATATTTTGTAGAAGAAGTGTGAGGACCAAATTCATAACACATGGGAAACACCTCCCATCAGACCAAGGGAGATGTTTCCTTTTCTTCCCTTTCCTTCTTATGCTTGTTCCATTGAACCCCTTTCACTGCCCAGTGATTTGAAGGTGGCTCTTTCCTCTAGTCTTTCCTCCACTTTAGCCACCATCTCAACTCTACCCCAATAAGGAATGGGTGGACCAAGGTATCAGGTGCTGGAGCAGGCTGGAGAGCTGAGGGACAGCATGATGCTACCGGGGGGAGCCAATGTGATACCCAGGACCAGGACATTCCCAGACTCACTGGACAAACTTTTCATCAGTCCCTTCCAAAGATGAGACTTCGGATATAACTCTTCATTTTCCCGTTCCCTCTACAGTGACTTTTGGGGCACACATGCTCAGGTAGCCATTTAGTTTCATGGAAACTTGAGTTTCCATGAAAAAAAAAATTCCCAGAGAACCAAATAGTTGCCTATCAGGTTAGCTCCAGATTGGTTGTCTTGTTGGATCAATTGGCTGACATGGGTTTGCTCACACAGAATGCTGGCTAAGCATGGTGGTGGTTTGGTTTCCCCTAGAGGAGATGGCCAGAGAGACAAATGTGGGCAAACACAAGGGCCTGGTGCCATCTATGCCGGTGGACTTGATGTGCTGTGCTCTATTTATCTATCAGTTTTCACAAAATTGACAACCTGGGCTGCAGGTTTCATCCTGAGCTTCCGCAAAGAGAGCACACTGGGAGCAGGCTGCCGCAGATGGACTGTCAATTACATTCCAAGAACTTCCCAATGGGTCCCCCATACTCTCTCTGCTGGGGCTCCCCCACCTGGGGGCTCCCAGGGGTAGGCAATAAGCCTGTACAACCAGAGAGACTTCTAAAGAGAGCATTCTTGGGATGGAGGAGCTTGATGCGGTGTGGCTGTGTCCCCACCGAAATCTCACCTTGAATTGTAATAATCCCCACGTGTCAAGGGTGGGGCCAAGTGGAGATAATTGAATTATGGGGACGGTTTTCCCTATACGGTTCTTGTGGTAGTGAATACGTCTCATGAGATCCAATGGTTTTATAAAGGGTAGTTCCCCTGCACACGTTCTCTTGCCTGCCATCATGTAAGACGTCTCTTCGCTCTTCCTTTGTCTTCTGCCTTGTTTGTGAGGCCTCCCCACCCATGTGGAATTGTCAGTCCATTAAACCTCTTCCTTTATAAATTACCCAGTCTCAGATATGTCTTTATCAGCAGCGTGAGAACAGACTAATACAGAGTTCATTGCTATGGTGGAGGGCAAGTTTGGGGCACCCTGGCAAAGAGAGCTGGGGCTGTGTTTTTTCTTGGCAGACGGGACATGCTCACCTGGCTGAGGTTCCAGCTTTGGGAAAGGAAGATCTTTTGGCCCTCAGTTTTTGCCTGATTCTGTAGTCACAATAGACCTAGTTCTGTCTGTGCTCTGACCTCCCCCAGAATTGTGGGATGTCCTGGTGACATTCGGGATGCTCTGCTGCACATTCTTGGGTCTCTCTGTCCTCACTCTGCGCCTGGCTGCTGGCTGCTCACTGTGCCACCTCCAATCCCTTTTACCCATTCCCCCCAGTGGTGAAGTGGGGGTGGTGGGGGCCACTCCTGTGCTCCAGGAGCAGGCGAGGAGTTCAGAAGCTTAGGATTCTGGTTTCTTCCGCTGACTGTTCAGAGGACTCCCACCTCCAGCACATTGACTTCTGCAGGACTGAGGGCACCTGCCTGCTCATCTAGCTCCTATCCTTGGTCAGGATGACTCAAAATGAGCTCTGCTAGGTTCTGTCTTCTCCACCAGAGCCCGAGGCTGACAGAGAGGAAGGCACTGTCCTATCCCTTTGATTGTTTTCTTCCCCTCTTTTCCACTCCCATACGACCACACTCATCAAAATAGGAAACGATGTCATCACTTATGTACATGTCTCCCCTTCGTGCGTTGCTCTGGGTCACCACTTCCTGTTTCTGAGTCATCAGGAAGGTAATTTCCCCCGGTGCTCAATATCCTCCAGGACACTGTGATCACTCAGCATCTACCCAGCTTCCCCTCCTCTATCCCTTCCATAAAAACATACCAAAAAGACCACCTCCTGTACCACTACAAAAAAGGCCTAAACTAAACACTGTGCAGCTGTTGGTCTGAGTTGCTGCAAGCTCACAAAATGCATGGGGATCACAGCCCCCAGCCCTATCTGGAAGGATGGCTGATTGCCTGATTTAATTGGATAGTTAAATACAGATGAAGATGATTCTGGAGTGCAGATGAGTCCTGGTGCAACAAGATCTGTCTAAGACTCTGCCTACTAAGGGAAGTAGGGTATTTGGTTGCCCCCTAAAATAAAGAATGAATCAAACTGCCAGAACAAGACACCCCAGGAGGCATGAGATGGCACTGGAAGGATTTGTGTTAGAGTCAACTGAAGCAAAACTTTAAGGAGCTAGTCCTGTAGACAGCCCCCAACTACATTTTTCCTTCCTTCCCTTCCTTTTCATCCTCTTTCCCCTTTTCCTTCCTCCCCTCTTTCTTTCTTTTTCTTTCATTCCTTTTTCAGTCATGCACTACACTTTCTGTCTACCTATCTTTCTTTCTTTTTTTTTAATCTGATGTTCACAAGAGGGAAGTGACTAGTGATAGGAACTAAGTGATTGGGGCTCAGTAATTCATTCAACAAACACTTATCAAGTATCTACCATGTGGCAAGCTCTTTGCTAGGTACTGAAGCTCAGAGATGTGTAAGATACCTTTCTGGCTTCCAAGAAGCTCATAGTTGATGGAGTGTCACATAAATTAATAATTGATATAGAATGTGGAAAATCACATCATGGGGATGACTCAGGGATTGTGTGAACACAGAGAACAGACCTCATGGCACAACTGGGTGATGGTGGAAGATTCTGGAAGAGCAGTCACCAGAGCAGAGGCTTACGAGGCGGAGTAATTACTAGGGCACTGTCTGAGTAAGGTGTTTGATTGTTGGAGGGTGAAGAGGGAATGGGAACTGAAGAAACAAGAAAGTGTGTATAGGTTGACATTTTTGAGGAGCTTGACAATGGAAAGACAGAGGATGAGAGGAGACAGATGTAGGGTTCAGTTGTTTCATTGAAGGCACATGTATTGTGAACTTGTGTATGTGATAGGCACTGACCAGGCACCAAGTACCCGAAAGCGGATGAAATTTTGCCTGCAGCCTTAATGTCCTATTGGGAAAGGCAAACAGACACATAATAGACATTTTAAGTAAAATGTGAGAAGTGCTATGATAGAGCTATGGACAGAGCTCAGGGCAGCATCTAGTGAAGCCTGGGTGTTCAGGGAAGGCTTCCTGGAGAGAGGCTTCTAAGCGATTTCATTTTTGAAACTGGTTTTTACTTTTATGTGAAGTTTTAAAAAGTGATCAAATATACATAACATAAAATTTACCTTTTTAACCATTTTTTAGTGTACAGTTCTGTGGCAATAAAAACATTCACATTATTGTGTGACCACCACCACCACCATCATCCATGTGCAGAACTTTGTCATCTTTCCAAATGGAAAGTCTGTGCCCATTCAACACGAGCTCCCATTTCCCCATCCCCCAGCCCCTGGCAGCCCTGTTCTGCTTTGTGCCTCTGTGAGTTTGACTCTTCTAGGTGCCTAGGTACAAATGGAATCATACAGTATTTGTCTTTTTGTGACTGTCTTATTTCACATGGCATCCTGTCACAATGTGTCAGGATTTCCTTCCTTTTTAAATTTTTTTTTTATTTTTTGAGACAAGGTCATTACTCTGTTGCCCAGGATAGAGTGCAGTGGCATGATCATGGCTAACTGCAACCTTGACCTCCTCAGGCTCAGCTGATCCTCCTGCCTCAGCTTCCTGAGTAGCTGTGACTACTGGAGTACATCACCATGCCCAGCTAATTTTTAAATTTTTTGTAGGATTTTTTTTTTTTTTTTGAGATGGAGTCTCACTCTGTCACCCAGGCTGGAGTGCAGTGGTGCTCTCTTGGCCCACTGCTTCCTCAACCCACACCCTGGGTTCATGCAATTCTCCTGCCTCTGCCTCCTGAGTAGCTACAGGTGCCCACCACCACACCCGGCTAATTTTTGTATTTTTAGTAGAGACAGGATTTCACCCTGTTGGCCAGGCTGGTCTCAAACTTCTGACCCCCAGTGATCTGCCCACTTCGGCCTCCCAAAATGCTGGGATTACAAGCGTGAGCCACCACACCCTGCCTGGATTTCCTTCCTTTTTAAAGCTGAATAATATTTCACTGTATGTGTAGACCTCATTTATTCATTCATCTGACATGGACACTTGGGATGTTAAATGATATTTTTGAGTACAACATGGGCAAGGTTAGGGGCTGAAAGAGTTAAGTAGGATTTGAAACTAGAGCACCAAAAGGAACCAGGGCTCAGGAAGGCATTTTTGATGGCCGTGCCTGGGTGAAGGAAGGGGTATATATCCCACTGAGGTTGGCACAGAAAAGCTAGGAGTGGATTGGGAGGACATAGGTAGGCTGTGGGTAAGGGCGTGGGACCCTGAGGCAGGTCCTGTCCCTGAGCCTTTGTTTTCTTGGCAGACGCAGGAGGGAGGCTGGATGGAAGAGAGGCCTGTTGGCAACAGGGCAGCTGCAGCATGAAGAGCCAGGTTTGGGGTCCATGCAGGGACCATGAGCAGCACCCTCTGCTGGAGCAACTGGGGTAGCCGAGAGTGCCTGCAGGTGGGATACCTGGCCGCACTGTGCATGACTTCCTCCTGCAGCTCCCAGGGGCTTCCACTGTATTCATAGTTTCTCCTTTTGTTTGCCCTGCTCTCTGAGCTGTTATTCAACAGCTAGAATTGTGCAGCATTAAAACCAGTGCCACAGAGAACTTTAAACAGAGACAGATCCAAATACCTCCTTCCTGAGAGCCGATCTCTCTGGGAATACCTCCTTGCCTCTCTTCTGGAGCGCAGCAGCTTAGCCTGGTTTGCACCTGTGACATCTGACTTAACTACAGCTGGTAGCCCTTGTGGCCCCGAGTATGCCTTTAAGGAGACAAGTGATGGTGGATTGGGCAGGCTATTGAGCAGCTCTGAGCCTTGGTGTCTCCATCTACCAAGAGGAAATGATGATGGAGCTGTGGGGACACACGTGAGAGCAACACAGGTGAAGTGCAGAACAGGAATCCCGGCCATCTCTGAGGGTTCGGTGTGTTGGCTGCTTGGGTCCGATCATAGGGCTTAATCATTAGCTGACTGCTCTCCTCTCGTCACGCTCCGGCCTCATGCACTGGAGTTGCCCCCTGTCCACTTAATCTTAATCCCTTTCTAATCGGCCCATGACGGTGAGAAGATATCGACGGTCAGCAGCTTGGTCTGGTGAGTGCCCCTCCCCACTCTGTGTGAGGCTTCTGAGCACAGCAGCCCTGATACAGTTTCACATATTATTTGGGCTCATTCACCAGGGCTATTTTGGAAGGTTGGCTTTGTGAGGCTTCTGGGAGCCTGGCTGAACATTATGCAACTGCTTTGGTCTGGTGTACTGAAGACGCTGAATTCTATAGCCAATGGCCCTACGCCCGTAGAAAATTTGCGGGGAAAGCTGGTGAAATCGAACTTTTTAGGTTCCTAGCAGAGAAAGAGAGAATTAGAGTTCAGAGGCTAACTTCTCCTTAGAGAATTCACTGACCTTAGAGAATTCAGCTGTGAGCTGCTGAGGAAAGAGGGGTGGAGAATAAACAGAGGTGGGCTTTCTTGGTCCTGAGTCCTAACACTGGGGACAGGAGATCTCCAGAGTCCATGACTATAGAGGAAAAGGGAAAGGAAAAGGAGGGCACGGGAGGAAAAAGAAAGAAGTCAGAGAGAGGGAGAGAGAGAGAGAGAGGGAGAAAGAGGGGACTTCGTAGAAAGAAGACACTGCAAAATATTCATTAAAGAGTTAATTTTACTTCCCAGCTTCTCACTGCGGTAAACTTGCCCTCCTGAGGTTATTGTGTCACCTCCTGCTCAAGTGCTCTTTGGGGACTAGAACTTGCCCTCCTCTGGGGTCTGAAAGTATCATTTCCTATGGTAGAATTTCTAAGAAAATGAAGTTCGGGAAAAAAGGGGTGACAAGCACAGGGGCCTCTTGAGCCCATGGGGTGGCTGAGCCTCGGCTCCCATTGCCACGAGGTCACGTCTCTGCAGGCCTCTTATCCCTGTCCCCAGGCTGGTGCAGCCCAGTCTGTAGAAACAGATTCTCAACAGGTTCATGCTGTGTTCTGAAGCACTTGCAGCACATCATGCTTCCTTTCTTTTTCTGAGATGGAGTCTCGCTCTCTCACCAGGCTGGAGTGCAGTGGCACGATCTCAGCTCACTGCACTCTCTGCCTCCCAGGTTCAAGCTATTCTTCTCCCTCAGCCTCCCAAGTAGCTGGGACTACAGGCGTGCACCACCATGCCCAGCTAATTTTTTTGTATTGTAGTAGAGACAGGGTTTCACCATGTTGGCAGGATGGTCTTGATCTCCTGACCTCGTGATCTGCCTGTCTCTGCCTCCCAAAGTGCTGGGATTACAGGTGTGACCCACTGTGCCCAGCTGTCATGTTTTTTAACACTTGATTCAGGCCTTCGAGGTAGGTGTTATTCCCATTGTGCAGATGAGGGGTCTATGTCTTGGAGAGGTTAAGTAACACATTCCATCTTACCTGGCTTTTCAGCAGCAGAATCAGGTCTCACCACAATTCTGCCTGGTTCTGAAGCCATTCCTTATGGTACCTTTTTTTTTTTTTTGGACGGAGTCTCACTTTGTTACCCAGGCTGGAGTACAGCGGCAAGATCTTGGTTCAATGCAACCTCTGCCTCCCAGGTTCAAGCGATTATCCTGCCTCAGCTTCCCTAGTAGCTGGGATTACAGGTGCGCACCACCACACCCAGCTAATTTTTGTATTTTTTTTCTGTAGAGATGGGGTTTTGCCATGTAGGCCAGGCTGGTCTTGAACTCCTGACCTCTGCTGATCTGCCCACCTCGGTCTCCCAAAGTGCTGGGATTATTGGCTGGAGCCACTGTGCCTGGCCTCCTTATAGTACTTTATGCAACCAAAATGTTCTGTCGATTCCATCCCCAAAACATGCCATGGTGCTCTTCACTTCCGTTTATGACCACAGATGTATCCAGGCTAGATTGCCATCATCTTGTGCCTGGCAGCTTGCAATAGTTTCTTAACTGATCTCTCTCTTTCTGCTTTTGTCTCTCTTCAATGCATTTTCCACAGAGCTGCTAGAGAAATCATCTTAAGAGGTAAATTGGCTCACACCAGACCTCCACATAAAACTTCTCAAGTTTTCAAAGGTACCATAAGGAATGGATTCAGAACCAGGCGGAATTGTGGTGAGACCTGGCTCTGCTGCTGAAAAGCCAACTAAGATGGAATGTGTTACTTAACCTCTCCAAGTGCTTCCCAATACACTTGGACTAAAAGCCAGACTTCTCTCCATGGCCCACAGGATCTGTAAGAGCTGGCTCCCTTTCTTGGAGGGTCTCAAGTGCATTCTTGAGTCTTGTTGGTACTGCTGGCTCCTTTACTGAATATGCTGCAGCCACACTGGGCATTTGGTTCTTTTCTGCCTCAGGACATTAGCACATGCTGCCGTTTTAGAATGGGATGATGCTCCCTCCAGTATTCGTCTGGTTAAATATTTTTCATCCTTTGGGTCCCAGCTTAAAAAACCGTTTCCTTGTATAGTAGAGACCTTCTCTGAATGCCTAACCTAAACTATACCCTCCCTGTGCTTGGAGTTTCCTGGTAGGCAAAGAAGGAAATATGGTCCATTACAAAGATCTCATTGTCAGAAAGGAGAGAGAATGCTAGTTGTTCATGATGAGAGTTTCCTCTGGCACAGAATTTGAAAAGAAATTTCCTGCATGGGGCCTTCTATAGGAATCATAGGCCAATGTAAAGGACAGATTGTCCTCAACAAAAACTATGTGATTCAGAGTGGATTGGGTAGATAAAAAATACTGAAAGATCTCAGAGGTCTCTGTTGGAGGAGTTGACTGGGGAAAGCTTCACGGAAGAGGCAAGAACTTGGCCATGCGGAGGGGAAGGATTTGGAATAGCTTGAGAAGAAGACAGCATGGATGGGGCTTTATTAAGGATGGGAATTGAAGCACATAAAAGACCATAACATGTTGCCCAGTGTGCGATGGGTGCACAGTTTATTTTAGTTTAGTTTCTTCTAGTCCCTGAAGGAAGGTTACCATTTGTCGGCATAATCTATGCCTTGACTTTGGTAGCCAGTGCAGCTTTTAGGCCAATCCATGAAGAGGCTAATCCCTGCCCACTTTCTGTGTCTGCTTACCCTTTTTTCACCCAAACATCTTAGCAACTCTACCCCACAGGCCTGGGACCAGGGCATGGTAAGCCAGGCACCGAGGGTGCTTGTTAGGTGATCCTGAGAGAGCACCTGCCTTGATGTTGCACCCTGACTGCAACTCAGTCCTGGGACCCTAACTCATGCTGGCCAGTGTCTGACCTTAGCCCATCAGGTCATCATCCATTTGTGCTGAAAGGAGCCACAGGAAACTTGCAGCAAGTATGTGGGGAAGGAAGTAGGAAGAGTGGCACTAGAAAGAGATGAGGTGCTAGACACATTCATTCAAATACCCTTTCCAAAAACATCTGACTTAGTTTCTTTACATTGTCAGGGAAGCTTTTAAAGACCAGCTGCCTCTTATTAATGCTGTTTAGGCTGATCCTCTTCCCGCCAGCCCTGCTCTTGGGCTGTGCCAGCATAAACGGCCTGGTGGAAGTGGAGGACATGCCGAGTGACGTCAGTGGCTGGGTCTGAGCTTCAGATCTTAGCCCAGGCAGCTGAGAACACAGCGCCTTGGTCCCCTTCCAGGGAGAATATAAAATACTCTATCCACTGCCTGAGAAGGCTGGCTAAGCTTTGGGGGACCAGAAGATGGAAGGGCCTCCAGAGTCAACCCCAGCAGCGGAACTGGCCTTGCGTGAAGGAAAGGCAGAGGTTGCCAACACTTTGTGACTTAAGAGGTGGCCCGTGGTCCCCAGGGCCATATATCTCTATTAGGGGAAAGGAGCATGGGGTTTGGGGGTCACAGTGCTCTGAGTATGAATGCAGACATTTGCTAGTTGTATGACCTTGAGCAAGTTATCTATTAGGTTGGTGCAAAACCAACTGTGGTCTTTGCCATTGCTTCTAATGGTAAATATCACAATTACTTTTGTACCAACCCAATAGTATCTCTGAGCAGTATTTCCTCAACCGTCTGATGGATGGGAGTAATGATACCAGTAGCCATCTAAGAGGGTTGTTGGGATTACAATGTTTATTTATGTGAAGGGCCCAGGACAGATGGAATCTGGTACATAATAGATGTTCAAGAAAATTTTCCCTCCCTGCCTCCCTCCCTGCCTCCCTCCCTCTCTCCTTCCCTTCTCAGTTCTTCCCTTCCCTCTCTTTCCTTTCTCTTTCCTGCGCCGCCCCCCCCAACCTTCCCTCTTTCCCTCCTTCTCCTTTGGTGAAAGCTAAACTGTCTGTGAGGTTGGCATGGGGGTAAAATCAAGAAGGAAGAAATCCATTCTTGTCATGAAAACTCTGAAAAGCTTGGAATCAGAGGCATCAGGTACCACTGAAGGTGGAGGCACTGGGAAAGGGCAAAAAGCAGGCTGCGGGAACATTTGCATAAGGAACCATTAGATACCCATATTTTCTCTCCCATCTTTAGGCAACCAGGCAACTTCCCCAGTACCTGCCATTCCCCCCGCCACACCCCATGCCTGGGGATTAATTCTGGCACTCAGGTCATGTGCTGGAAGCAGGGGCACTAAGTGACACTTTGCATGCAGAACAGGAAGGTTCCCTTGGCCTCTTCTGCTTTACAGCCCACTCAACACAGGCAGCCAGGTGAGGAGATTGGCTTTCCCAAACACAGGGCCTAGCAGAATAGATAGATCCTTTCTTAAACTCTGGAGAAGCTCATAAGGCAGTAGGCTCTGCCCATGCATGATGAACTTCTTAAATGTAGTGCCTAATCATTAAGTATGAAGAGAAACCAGGAATCACCAAAAAACTGAGGCAGATTGTAAGTGTACATGGAGATTCTGACAGATAAATGAATGGAAGAAAGGAGTAGAGACAATGTAGGAGGCATAAAAAAGTTCAAAATACAATGATTAATGCTATTCATATGATAAGAGAAAATATATCTATGAAATAAGAATGGGATTTTATGTAAAGAAACATTCAGAGAACAGGAAAGGGCTTTTGAAAATTAAAATATGTTAGTATTTTCTTTTTAATAAACAGAGTCTCACTCTGTTGCCCAGGCTGGAGTGCAGTGGCACAATCACAGTTCACCTCAGCCTCAACCTCCTGGGATTAAGCGATCCTCCCACCTCAGCCTCCAGAGTAGCTGAGACTACAGGCATGCACTACCATGCCTGGCTAATTATTATTATTATTTGTGTTCTCTCTGGCAGCACATATACTAATTATTATTTCTTTTAATTTTGTAGAGGCAGGGTTTTGCTATGTTGCCCAGGCTGGTCTTGAACTCTTGGCCTCAAGCAATCCTCCCACCTTGGCTTCCCAAAGTGCTGAGATTACAGGCATGAGCCACCATGCCTGGCAGATCGTAGAAATTTTAAAGGCCAATAGATAATGTTGAGGAAAGATAATGTCTCAGAAGAAGAAAAGAAGGATAAAGTGATGGAAAGTAGAAAAGATGAGAAAATGAGAAAATCAGTCCAAAAGATCAAACATTTAACTAATAAGAGCCCAGAAGGAGAAAATTGAAAGTAGAAGAGGTTAGTTATCAAATAAATGAGAACAAAGTTTTCAAGTCTTCTGAAGACCTGGCTTTCCAAACTGAAAGAGCCAGTGAGTACCTAGCGCATAATAGATGAAAAACAGTTCACATACAAAGTACAGCATGGTGAAATATCAGGACCCTAATGATAAAGAGAAGTTTGTAAAAGCTACCAGAGAGGAACGGGTTATATACTAGGGACCAGGAATCAGAATAGCATAGGACATCTCTACAGTTTGGAGATGGTGCAGCAGTGCCTTCAACATTCTGGGGGAAAATGATTTCCAACCTAGAGCCATAGCCCTAACAAAATGACCATTTAAGAGTGAGAGTCGACTTGCAAGGTCTCAAAAGATGTTCCTTCCCTGCCCTTGTTTTCAGAAAGCTACTGTAGGATGCGATCCATCAAAACAAGGATATAAACCAAGAAATAGAAAGACTTAGAATCTAGGAATCGGGTTCTCTAAAACTGGGAGAAGCAAAGAAAAAATTAACAGATGGTAGCAAAGGAAAACCTCAGTATGACAGCTGGACAGTCAGTCTAGGCAGTAATCCTTCCATATGGAACTGATGATGGAGGGATTATAGGAGACACAAATATTAAGCGGTGGATTTCCTCATGTGTTTCATTGTATTGAGAAGAGTTTTACTGTTCTTTTGGAAAGTGTAGGACTGAACAGGGAAAGAAAGATTAGGAAAAAATATGTAAAAACAAAATGTTTACAAGGAAAAACTAAATTAGTAAACTAAATTAAAAAACATTAGTACACTAAATATATGAAATATATATATATAGACATGGCCACGTGAATATTGATTAATTAACCACTAATTATGGTATAACAATATGGAGAGGATGAAGGAAGGGGGAAAAGGGATGTTTGTGTGTCTGGTGGGAGATGCTGAGCAGTTGGGAGAGAGAGCTTGATCTTCATCTTCCATACTAGGGAGATATAATGTTTAAATATAAAAAGTTAAAGTATAATGTACATGTTATTTAGAAAAACGAGGATTATGGAAAAATATCTTAAAATTTGTTAAGTCGTGTAGCATTATTTAACTTCAAAAGCTGTGCTTATGCATTCCTTTGATTTAAAAAATGAATGAAAAGTATTTCTTGCACAGCTTGGCTATGCAGAGCACCATCTAGATGTGGGATCTTGAGTCACAGTAACTATTTTCTTTTTTTAAAGTTGAGGGAGGCTTAAATGCAATTATAAGCTAAAATCTGAGGGAAGAATAGAGATAGGAGACACAGAAAAAGAGGGATAATTAATGTTTCAGGGATAGTCTCTAAAGCAAAGGTGGATGGAAGAATGAACCTTAGAACACTGCTTGGAGAAGAAGCGGTAGGTACAGAAACACTTAGGAAGTTGAGGGAGATCTTGCCTGAGGCATCCTGTTTTTGGTGAAATAAGAGGCAAGATACCTTATTCAGAGTGGAGATGTTGTTGTGGAGAGGATTTGAAAAGAGTATTAAAGTTGGAATCGTTACTGCAGAGACTGGGGAAAAAGAGCTGACTCAGGAATATAACAGGATATCTTGGCAGACCTGAGGGTTTGGCTGAGAATGGAATCAATATATTGGGAATGCCGAATCTCCCCAGCTGTAATGTTTCTTTAGTAAGTCCTGTAATCCTGGGGAACATGGATGGTTGGGATCCTGGGGCTTGAGGGACCAGCGTAGCTCAGAACAGGACAAGGGAGTTGAGAGTGATGGGGAGAAGTGGTCGACATTCTTCCACTTAGGGTCTGGTCTAGACAAGGGTGGAGATGAAGCAGAGGAGGGTGAACAGCTTTGGAGGAAAGGCTTCAAGGGCTTGGGTGCTCCATGAAGCTGGAGAGTAGGGTAGGAAAAAAGAGGGAGGAAGCTGCAAGTATGGGATGTTTTGCAGGTGGTGAGGTGAGCTCCAGGGTCTAAGAGGCTAATATTTTGCAAGTGGAGCAGTTGACCTTGGGACAATGAAACCAGGGTGTTGGAAGGATTGTCCCTGGGATGCCGGCAGTGCTTAAGGTGAGGAAGAAGCTAGTGATCCAGCTGCCGAAGTCTGATGACTGTAGTGGGATTTACTGGGAGGTCAGGACACGAATACTGTGAGAAAAGTCAGTGAGTGGTAGAGCCAGACAGCATGGGGGCCAACAGGGAGGGACTTTCAATGTGACAATGAAGATCTGGGAGAATATCCCAGCTCTAGCATAGGGCACAGGGGTGCATGCACTCTCTATTCTAGAGGGCTACAAAGGAAAGCACTGATGCTGGGGAAGGGTGAGCTTTAGACAAGGCAAGTTGATGGAGAGAGTCTCTTTCGGTGGCATAGGTGGGGTTTTCAGTCAGCAGGGAGGCAGAGGGGCATGGACCAAGGTGAAAGAGGAGGGGGTGAGAGCCCTGGAATTAACTGATTTTGATTTAAAAGCTTTAAGGCTGAAACATTTTCTTTTATTGGAAGAGAAGCAAAGCTACAAAAGCAGTGGGGAGAAGGGTAAGGCATAGTGCATTGACTAATCTGGCCCCCTAGGAGAACCCCAAATGCAAAACAAGCAAACAAGCCCCACAGGTGCCAGGGAACATGGAGATGCTGTGCCACTGAGCTGGCTGGAGTCCTACCAGTTCTTCCAGTTTAATACTTCTTTATAGGACAACCCAAAACTAGCAGCGTCTGCCTAGCATGAAGAAGCTCAACTTACTTTAGTGCAAGGTGCTTCTAAGAATCTTGTCTTTTCCAGGACTAAAATCACATTGGGAGTTGTAGGACAGTATCTTCTTGAGTGGGACTCTCAGAACTGCCCCAGATTGAGTTTCTTAAACTTACTCTTTCACTGCCGCTATATGCATCTTCTAGGCTTTCTCACAGTTTTGCTTGGCTGCAAAATCCCCAAATAAGCCAATGTTGAATTTCATCTCTCCACAACCCATCATTCCCTGTTTGCTGCTGGAGATAACCACACAACTCTGTGGATTAGCATCACTACAAAGGCCTGAAGGCTTGCTTTCTACTTTATCAAGAAAAGTGGAAACCAAAGGGCATGATTTTCTTCAATATATTTAAATCTTCCCATAATCTTTTCCAATGTACCTGCAGCTCTAGTTTCCTTGTTATTTTCTACCATTTCAGGGTGTACCTGTGTTCCGGGCCCACGGCCACCTGCTTTGCTGCTTTGCTGCTTTGCTGCTTTGCTGCTGTGTCTGTGCTTTTGACCTCAGCTCCTATCACTTAGGTACATTAACCTACCCCTCCATCTCTTTCCCTACCTTGGCTAATATCCTTGATCTTTCTGTCTCCTTACAGTTCCTTCCTCTCAGTCTGTAAACATGGTTACTTCTTTCTCATCCTAATAATACCGATGTTCCCCCAACTCTCCTTTGACCTTGAAACCCCCTTCACCACTTCTCAAACCATGACTGACACTGCTCTTTTAATGTCACGGCATTTCCCTAATAGCCATATCTAAAGGATTTTTTTTTTTTGTACTGAGTTTTCTCTAGCTTTCCTCTGAATCTGATACTATGAATGACTTTCACCTTCTGAAAATGTTGTACACTGGCTTTCAGAACTCATTAGTCTCCTGATTTTTCTAGTTCCTTTCCAACCATTTGTTAACATTTCCTTCAGGAGCTCCCTGTCTTCTGTCCAACTTTTTTTTTTTTTTTTCTTTTGAGACAGGGTCTCACCCCATCGCCCAGGCTGGAGTGCAGTGGCATGATCATGGCTCACTGCTGCCTCAACTTTTGGGGCTCAGGTGATTCTCCAACTTCAGCCTCCCGAGTAGCTGGGACTATATGTGTGTGCCACCACACCTGGCTAATTTTTTGTGTTTTTTGTAGAGACAGGGTTGAACTATGCTGTTAAGTCTGGTCTTGAACTCCTGGGATCAAGCAATCCACCATGGCCCTCCTGAAGTGTTGGGATTACAGGCATAAGCCGCTGCATATGGCCTTCTGTCCAACTTTTCACTGTTTGTGTTCTCTTGGGTCCTGTCCTTAGCCCATGGTCCTCCATACTGGAAGAACTCATCAAAACCCATGACCTCAATTACCACCTAGATGTAGGTCACCTTCAGGTCTCCATGGGGACCCCTAGACATGTATATTCAGCTGCCTCCTAGACATCCTACTCAAGATCCCACAGACACCTCAGCCCAATGTCTCCAACATTAGACTCATTCTTTTCTTAAACCAGCTCTGTTTCTGGTGATTTGAATGCCACATGCACCACCAAATGCCACCCCCCACCCGCATGCCCGCTGTATCTAAATCACCACCAAGACCTGCCAACTTTTCTTTCTAATTTTTAGATTTGTCTCTTATCTCCATTCCTATTAAAAACATTATGTTTGGGTCTTTATTACTTTTCACCTTACTATTGTCACAGTCTCTTGACTCATCTGTGCCTCTGGTCTTGTTCCTGTTAAATCTACCCTTCATACATCTGCCATGATGATGTGTTTAAAATGCTGATCTGATCACGTCACTCCCCTTTCTTAAACTCCTCCAAAAGCTCCACGCTGTCTATAGGAGAAAGTTCAAACTTCTAACACAGCATGCAAAGCCCAGCACAAACCAGCCCCTCCAGATTTCTCTACCTCCTCTGCCCTTTCTTCCTGTCTGCCTGTCTCACATTTATGTTCTAACAATACTGGTGGCCTCGGCATTCTCAGCTCGTGCTGGGCTCCTGCTCACATCACACTTCTACTTAGGTGGTCCTCTTGGTGAAGATGGTGTCTTTCCTCTTCCTGCTCTTTCTTTGAATACTTCATACTCATCCTTTAGGACCCAGGTCAGGTGGAACCTCCTCCAGGGAGCCTTCTTGGAGCCCTTAAAAAGCTTCTGCTCAGAGTCCTCCAAAGTCTGCCAATAAATGAGCTCTGTGGTATAATGAAAAGAACAAGGACTGTAGAGGAAGCATGACCTGGATATAAGTGGCAGCACTGAGGCCTTGGGAAAAGTATTTTCCAATTTTGAGCTGCAGTTTTGCCATTTATGTATTGGGGATGATGATATTTAATTTATGGGGATAGTGGAAGAATGATCTTAAATAATGTACGTGTAGTGTCAGGCCTATAGTAGGTACTCAGTAAATGGCATTCATTATTGACATACTCATTGCTGTATCTATTACAATATTTTTTATAACCCACACGTAGGGGAATCCTCACTTTTCATGCCTTTTAATTCTTGTTCTTAATGCATGAAGCATTACCTGGGAATTTACTGCCTTTTGGGCATGGGCTCTTCTAGGCAGCTGTTGCTAATCAATGGTGACTTTGCCTTTAGAGAGGTGCTGATTGAAGGGTGAGAAATGGATGCCTCTCCAGCCTTGGCTCTGCAACATGATTGAGGAGCAGTTCCTGTGTCTTCCTAGAGTTTTTTCAGTCTTTTTCAGACCCAATACTATGACAGTGGAGGAATATGTCATTTTTTGAGGGGCTGTGTAGATGTCAAAAGAACAGAAGAGGGTGGACTGAATGGAGATGATATCTGTATCTAACGTGCTTGTTCCCTTGTACCTGACCAGGGAGGGCATTACAAATGGAGGTCTTTGAAAAGTAGACATTTCAGGTGGTGCTCCCTGTTTTCTGATATGTTTTCTCTTCCTTTTCTCCCTTACCTTTCACAGAAGACTCCACTATTCCCCATACAAAGTGTATGCCCCCAACCCCTGCACCTTAGAGATCTGAATGCCTCTTTCATGGGCTGAACATTGATGGGACTTGTCCCAGTTTTCATCGCTGCCTCTGGCTGAGTAGAGTTGGACTTTAATTCTCAAAATAAGGATGAAATTACACTGTAATTTCAGTGTAATCTCTCCACAACTTTCAACTAAACTCAAGCTTACCTTATAAAGGCAGGTAACACAGTTGAGGCTTGAGGAAGGTCTATTTCTTCTCCTAGTGTGATTGACTCAGCCTGTTGCAAAGCAAGAAAACCTATCATTCATGATGAGTATTCCATTCCACCCTGGTGGCTACCAGTGCCCTTAAAGCCTCAGCCAGTTGGTAACAGGCTGAGCCATTACACCTGTTTAATTTTTCAAAAAATATTTTGTAGCGATGGGGTTTTCCTATGTTGTTCAGGCTGGTCTCGAACTCCTGGCCTTAACTGATTCTCTCTCCTTGGCCTCCCAAAGTGTTGGGATTCCGTGTATGAGCCACCATGCCTGGCCCAGTAACAGGTTTAATTAGATTTCTCATAGTTTTCAAATATCCTTTCCATAGAATGAGGGAGGAGAAGTCCTACTTCATTTTGACACAGAATTATCTGTTCATGTGTCTGTATTGCAGAGTAGCTTGTGGGTTTCTTCAGGGTAGGGTCTGTGTTTTATTCATCTCAGCTCTCTGTCTCTCTTACAGTGCCTGCCTCATGGAAGGCTTTAATACATGCTTGTTGACTATATGAATAAATTCCAAAGTTTAATTAGAATTTTTTCGGACTTTTCTTTCTTTGTATAAATCTGGAGCTTCAACTTACAAGATTTTTTCCTAGCTCAGGTCTCCCCTTCCTGGGGGGCTCAATATCTGTAAGTCAGGTGGGCTTTGGAGTTCCACATTAGGCCTGTAGAACATTTCAAAAGGTGGTTGGCTATTGATGCTCATTAATTAACTCAGCAAGTATTTACTGAGGTCCTACAATGTGCTTGGAAATGCATTAGGTGCTGGGACCAAAGGAAGTGAACAAGAGAGAGGGCCCTCCTGGAATCAACAACTTTGCTCTAAAATCTTAATCTTTAGGCAATAGGGCAAAGTGAGTTTTAATAAAAGGAGGAACACACAGTGTGACTTCAGAGGAATTCTTCCTTGCTCCAGCTCGCTATTTAAAATGGACTTTAGAGTTATATTATTTAGCTCTTTAATGTCTTTTATATAACATGCTGGACAGATAATATCTACTAGTATTTAACACACTTGTAGGAAAAGAGGATTGGAGAGGCTTTGATTTGAGAGGAGAGAAAGACAGTGAAGCTCCCTGGCTATTATGTTTGGAGAAACAGGATGCTTCTAGAGGGGGAAGGGAGAGAATGAAGGACCCGGGATTCCGGTGACTGATCTGGAGGAGTAGAGCAAGGCAGTGCAGAGTTGATAGTCACTGGATTCTCAGCTCTGCCACTCGTGAGTGGGTTAACTTCTGGCAACATCTTCAAAATTCTAAGGGTCTGACTTGTTTTCATCTGTAACATGGAGATTACGACACTTACTTTTGTAAAGTTATTACTTTTTTCACTTTGACAGTTTGCCTAGATCTGTGTGACCTGTGAGCAGAGGCATTATTCTCTGTTGAAATGCAAATACTGTTGAAACATAGAAAACTATTGTTGACCATAGGCATATTGGTAAGAATTAGGGTTTATCAAATAAAAGTGGTCACCTTGGGAAACAGAGCGAAGCACCAAGATTATACCTATTAGCTGGGCCAGATGTGTATGTTGAGAAGGGAGGATAAGTGTTTTACAGACATGAGCCAGAGTTTATTCTGCAGTGAGGGGAGGCTTGAGTAGCTATAGTATATAAGGAGGGAAGGAGGGCTCTGCAAATAGGAAGAAGGCCCAGGGTTTGGGATGGGAACATGAACATGAACTTGCTCCTATGCCTCCTTCACAGTATGTTGGGCTCAGTGCATATCTCTATACACATCTGTTTTTATGTTTAACATTTTATGAAATCATCATAGGAATATAAGATGCTTCTATGAGAAAAAGTGTGCATCCATTAAAGGCAACATTTTGCCATAGGGAGATAGTGATAGGAATATATAAAGACAGACAGGGAGGGAGGGAGGGAGAGAGACAGAGAGAGAGAAGAGGAAGAAGAAGGGGGAGACAGGGGAGAGGAGGAGAGGGAAGGGAGGGAAAGGAAAAAGAAAAGGAAATGAAAGGAAATAAAAAGAAGGAAAATAAAATGAAAGAAAAATATATTTGGTGGTCAATGTTATGTCAAGGGCAATATACCCTATCCTGGTCTGATGGCAACATGAATATCTTGTTCTATTTATGGGTGCCATATTTTATGAAGGACATTTGTAAATCTCAGTATAACTAGAATTGTGAGAAGCCATTTGAGAAATTACTTAAAAAAAAAAAACAAGGATGTTTAACTTGGAGAAAAGTCTCAGGACCTTCAAATGAAAGTTATTTTCAAACATCTGAGGCGGAGTCGTGGGCAGAGGAAGCAGGGGCTTGTCCTCTGTATGTCAGGGAACTCTGGGTGAAGAAGGGTCTGTGAGGGTCAGGGTCTCTTCATCCAGGATCCTGGAGGTCTGGCATGTTGGGGGAGCTTCTGTGTGTGGGAAATTAGGCTAGATGACTCCAAAGTTCCCTTCAGGGTCTAAATAGTTAACCAATTGCTTTGAGTGCAATGAGACTTAGAATAATCTATTATTAAAAATACTTTAAAATCCAGTTATAAAATACATGTGGATTACAAAAGATTTGGGAAGTTAAGAAAAATATAAATGTGTAGAAAAAGTATTGTTCATAATCCTACATAACGGTAGCAACTACAGCCAGCCCTCTGTATCTGTGGGTTCTGCATCTGCAGATTGAACCAACCATGCATGGAAAATAATTTTTAAAACCCCAATAAATAACAAAAATACAACAATAAAAATAATACAAATAAAAACGACACAATATAACAGCTCTTTGTGAAAAAAGATACAAATAAAAACAAGGCAGTATAACAACTATCACAATACAGTATAACAAGTATTTAGCATTTACATTGTATTAGGTGTTATAAGAAATCTAAAGATGATTTACAGTATAGGAGAGGGTGTGCATAGATTTTATGCAATTACTGTGTCATTTTAGATCAGGGACTTGAGCATTTTAGTATCCAAGGGAGGTTCTGAAACCAATACCTTCAGATAAGGAGGGACAACAGTCCTAATATTTCGGCATGTTTATTTTCAGTCTTTCCCTCCATGTTTTAGGAAAAATTGAGAAGCAGATGAAATCTCTGGTGCTTACTTCTGCCTTCTCCCTTGCTTCTTTTATGCTCATCCTTCATCCAGTTCCTTCATACTTTTCCCCATGACCTCATCTTAAAACCTGCTCTAGAGAAAAAAAATTACATGACTTTAACAAATACGTTGTGAGATTAAGCCTGTGTGCCATTTCTACCCAAAAAATCTGCCTTCTAATCCTTATACTTGATCATAGAAATAGAGGTTTTTTCAGCTGAGAGCACTCTTCAAGTACCAAGAGCAGGTGCTTAGGGGTGGTGCCAAGGGAAAATGGAGCCTTATGTGTGCTCCTGAAGTGGTAATTGCCACTCCTGGATATTATTATTCTCCATATTTATTGGCTCAATCCTTGACCTGTAAACTGTCATTTCTGTCAGCCAAGGTTCATTCTTGCAAATAACAGAATCTATCCTAGCTAATTTAGGCCAAAAGAGACGTATTGAAGAATGTTGCAGGCTGGGCATGGTGGTGTACGCCTGTAATCCCAGTACTTTGGGAGGCAGAGGCAGGAAGGTCACTTGAGCTCAGGAGTTCACGACCAGCCTGGGCAACATAGTGAGATTTCATTTCTACAGAAAAAAAGTGTAAAAAATTAGCCAGGGATGGTGGCATTTACCTGTAGTCCCAGCTACTCAGGAGGCAGAGGTGGGAGGATTTCTTGAGCCCAGGAGGTCGAGGTTGCAATGAGCCATGATTGCATCACTGCATTTTGGCCTCAGACTAAGACCTTGTTTCTTAAAAAAAGAGTGTTGCATATTTTACAAAATCTCTGGGAGGGCCAGATGACCAGACTGGGTGCTGCACAACTGAGAGTGAGCAGCCCATCCAGGAACGAGGTAGTTAGGACCCACCCTGAGCCACATAATGGAGCTGTCCTGGCAAAAATACCACTGCTGCCACCTTCCCCAACTGTAAATGTGTCTGGTACTGGATTCAGAAGCTCCATCCTAGCACTCAGTTACTGCCTCATGTAATTCTCTTCTGCATCCAAGTCATGTGGATCCAATGGGCCATTTGCCTGTAACTGCTGCAAGGGAGTCTGGGAAGTATATTGTTTTTGATCCTACTTTGGGAAGGTGTATTACTCAGGGTTCTCCAGAGAAACAGAAGTAATAGGAGATCTGTCTGTCTGTCTCTCTATCATCATCGTCATGTCTATCTATCTATCATATTCATTATTATCGATCTATCTTCATTATCATCTATCTGTCTGTCTGTCTGCCTGTCTGTCTGTGGAACTGGGCCACGTGGTATGGAGGCCGAGAAGTCCCATGATCTGACATCTGCGAGCTGGAGACAGGAAAGCCAGTGGTATAGTTACAGTCTGAGTATGATGCCTGAGGATCAGCAGAACTGATAGGGTGAGGGTTTTTTTTTTTTTTTGAGATGGTGTCTCACTCTGTTGCTCAGGCTGGAGTGCAGTGGCGTGATCTCAGCTCTCTGCAAGCTCTGCCTCCCGGGTTCATGCCATTCTCCTGCCTCAACCTCCTGAGTAGCTGGGACTACAGGTGCCCACCACCACGCCTGGCTAATTTTTTTGTATTTTTAGTAGAGGCGGGGTTTCACCATGTTAGCCAGGATGGTCTTGATCTCCTGACCTCGTGATCTGCCCACCTTGGCCTCCCAAAGTGCTGGGATTACAGGCTTGAGCCACCGTGTCCAGCCGACGGTGTGTTTTAATCCTAGTCCAAGTGTGAAGTGCTGAGGACTGGGGAATGATGATGTAAGTCCAAAGGCCTGGGAACCAGGAGTATCAATGGCATAAATCCCAGTTCAAAGGCAGAAGATTGATGTCTCTGCTTCAGCAGTCAGGCAGACAGAGAGAGATAGAGAGAGAGAGAGAGGAAGAGGGTTCCACCTTCCTCCACTTCTCTATTTACTCAGGCCCTCAATAGGTTGGTGATGCAACCCACATTGGGGAGGACCATCTGCTTTACTCAGTTCATTCATTCAAATGCGAACCGTGTCCAGAAACACCCTCTCCAGCATCCCCAGAAATAATATTTAACCCGATATCTGGGCATCCCATGGCCCAGTCAAGTTGAAACATAAAATTAACCATCACAGAAGATGAGACTCATATTGATGGAAGTAACAAAATAGAGAGAAGGCCTTCACAATGTAACATTTTGTCCATGGTTTATACAGGTCATACCTGTGAGTTTTGGGGATCAAATGCTAGGCTTCGAAACTGGAAGTTAACCTCAATATCTGAGCCTTTGTCTGTGCCTTCCGCTAACTGAGGCATCTCCTGGCAAATGCCTGTGAACCTGTACTTGTGGCAGGATAGCTCCTGTTGCTTTAGTGTCTACTGCTCGTCAGCCTATCCTACGGGGCCAAAGCTGGCTTCGGCTGGGTAACATTCTCGTAAGCCATATATTCAGTGGAGCTTTGTACCTATTACATGCTTGTGACAATTTTTAAAGAAAAATTTTGGTATTCTTTTATTTTAAATGACTGTTATTAAACACTCTAAAAAGGCAAGTTTGTTGGATAACTTCATAGCTCTTTAAGATGACTTGTTCTTCCATGATGAAACCAAGTTTTCTTTTTTGAAAAGTCCTTGAAGGTATTCTCCGTGCCCTTCTTAGTACTGCAAGAAGTAATTTTTAAAAAAGTAAACTGTGGTGTTTGGCTCATTATGAAAATGCTATACGAGTTACAACTGAGTTTATTTTAGATGCAATTCAAATCCTACCTTTACAATTTTATAATGAGGAATTTCAGTGTCTTTCTGTCTAGTAAGGGGTTGCCTTTCAGGTCAGGAAAGAAACAACTACTCCAGCAACACATCACCCTTCAACTCCTCTTTGGTGCCTTTCCCCAGCAAACCTTCCCACTCAAGCAAAGTCACCATAAATTGGCAACCCATTAACTAGTAAGTACGGTATGTTCCAGGAGTACCACCTCTCCCTCCCGCACCCCATCGCATGGATACTTACTTTTTAATCTGTCAGGTAACAATGAGCTCCTTAAATTATTTGTCTGAATTTACTCTGTGTAAACTGGAAAGGGAACTACATACCAGGAAGGCCAACAACTCATAAATCTTCCTTGGGGTCAGGTCAACTTTTAGGAAGGAGTGGTTGGATCCAAGGATTGAGTGAATGGAGTGGGTTTGAAGGAACCACTGCCGAGAATCTGAGAGAAAGCACTGATTGAGATTTATGTAAAAGAATTGCCAAGGATCATTGAAGGCTCAGTATTCTTCTCGAGTTGGAAAAAGAAGTGTACAATGTTCAGTTATAAAATACCTCCAGCAATTTACCTCTTACTATGTGGCCTTGTTGAGATATTTGTATTAATTCTTGTTAAGGACTTTGTATTGACTATAGCCACATTTTGAATAGTCTGCTCCTAGAGTATACTGTTAATTAATAGAGTAGCCCAATAATTGTAGTTTTTGCTTTTCAGAACAACCTCTCTTTCTCCTCCTCTCTCTCCCTATAAATATCACAGAAAAGAAGAAATATGAGAACAGTGGATAGAATGTCTATAATGATGAGAAGCATGTACTTCGTGTCATTTTATTCTTCTGAAATGTAGATTTCATGGTGACTCTTGAAAAGTAAAACATTTTTGAATTCCTTTTCAGGTGGAGAATTGTTGGAAGTACTTTGGACCTTGTGCTTTGTTAGTTAAATAGTTTTAGCATTCCTTAGAAACCAAAGAGTTTTATAGACATCTCAGTTAGGAAATTTTGTGGAAAGTATTTCTTCATATATGGGACACAGAGCAGAATTTTTAGCAGAATTTATATGAAAATATTTTAGAACTGAGATTAAACTAGTATCATGACACATGGTTTGCACATAAACAACTGATACAATACTTTTAAAGCATTCCTCTCTATATTTTCAAAGCAGATGGTCTAAAGGCATCTGTTTTTGTTTAATTTTTTTTAATGGGGACATTTAAAGCAATCTCAGTAAAACAAACCTAGGAGTACAAAAAAGAATCAAGGAGCAGAAATTGAAGACCTTAAAATCCTACCTCAAAGAGGCAATCACTGTTAATATTTCCTTTCAATCTTTTTTCTATTTATGTTTTAGGTAGTTGCTATGACCTATGGTATCAGACATGATAGACTTGGTTGTGATGTGGTAATACTCACCTCCAAGTTTCGATCGTGCAAGAGTACAGTTGCTTATTTCTCACATGTGCTACATGTCCTTTGCAGATTGATTGGAGGCCCTGTACCCATGTCATTATTGTCTTTACTCAGAGTAATCACAATCTGGAACTTTTCTGGTTACCACTGTAGGGTGAAAAGAGTGCACTGAATGGCCACACACTGGAAATTAAACATTTGCACAGGAAATGACACGTATTGCTTATGCTCGCAAATCAATGGCAAGAATTGATCAAGTGGCCTAATCCAACCACAGACCCCCATTATATC
Source organism: Macaca nemestrina (assembly GCF_043159975.1). Taxonomy (NCBI): domain Eukaryota; kingdom Metazoa; phylum Chordata; class Mammalia; order Primates; family Cercopithecidae; genus Macaca; species Macaca nemestrina. The sequence goes on along the minus strand of NC_092132.1, from coordinate 130,688,746 downwards.
ATGCATACTTTATTAAACAATGAAACTATTATTAAATAACACTTATAAAAGTTAGTTTGAGTTATTGTATGAAACCTACAAAATTATATATCTTTTCTTTTCTTTTCTTTTTTTTTTTGAAACAGGGTCTCACTCTAGCCCAGGCTGGAATGCAGTGGTGAGGTCTTGGCTCACTGCAACCTCTGCCTCCTGTGTTGAAATGATTCTCCCACCTCAGCCTCCTAGGTAGCTGGGATTACAGGTGTGCACCACCATGCCTGGCTAATTTTTGTATTTTTAGTAGGGACAGGGTTTCACCATGTTGGCCTGGTGGGTTGAAATTATATATCTTTTCAGATTAGTCTAGAGTCATACTTTCAGTGAATTCCTATTGGATTGTCAAGGGTTCATTTGTATTGGTTACATTGATAGAATTTGGTGATGGAAAGGAATTTTTTCCCCCACTTTAGATGCTTCCTTCCATGGGGTGGGGATTCACCAGCTTGATGCTGTTGTCCTTTAGTTACTTAATTTGATTAGTGAGCTTGGAAGGAGAAATTGGGCTCCACGACTGAGGCCTTCCTGGTTCCTCTCTCTCGAGAGGGAGCTGCCTGTAGGAAGTGTAATCTCTTCTTCTCCCCATGCTGTTGGAGGCAGTCTACCCTGGCCTAGCTGGGGTGACCCATCATCCAGGTTTGCTCAGGACTTAGGGGTTTCTTGGGATGTGGGGCTTTCAGTGCTAAAACAAGGATAGTATCTTCTTGTGATTGCCTGGTAAAATATGGAAAATTCTGGGATCCAAGATGAGGAAGCCTATTTGTTCCATTATCTTAGCCACCACATTCTCTACTGTAATATTTATCAGTAATAAAGATGATAATTTAGTCTCTCATTAAAGAGAGGTTTTACTCTCATTTCTCAGTTGTCCCAGAACCCAGGCCAGTAAGAGAGATGTTCTTTAGGGGGCCTCTTAAACCTGAATGCTGGGATTAGCACTGTCCTCATTTGCCCTTTCCTCACATAGATTGTACTATGGATGGATCTGGCAGCCTCCACAAATAATGAATCCAGATCTGAAGTTGCACTTCTCCAAGATAAACATCCCTATGGGACTAATAAACTTGATGTAGTTGAGGTCTAAGATCAGAGTTTATTCATCTATTTGGCTTCTGTAGTGTAATTTCTCCAAAGCCCGATAATGTTTAGATAAACAGACCCATTGTGATTAAGGGGTAGGGGGTCAGATCAAAGTAGAGGCAGAAGGGCAGGGTGAGAGGAAATCAGTCAAGAGGATGAGAAGGAGGACAGTCACTCGGACAGCCACTCGGACAGCCACTTCACTTTGAGGAGGGTCCAGGTGGTAGGCAAATCACAGAGCAATTTCTGATTCTTGAGTGCATGAGGCACCCTTGACACTATAGCTGAATTCACTTCAAACATGGAGAACTGAGGGAAGCAGCAATAAGTCAGTGGAGTCACTCCTGCTTTTCATTTACTTTTTAAATTAATTAATTATTTTTTTTTTGATACAGAGTCTTGCTCTCTCACTTAGGCCGGAGTGCAGTGGTGCAATCTTGGCTCACTGCAACCTCCATCTCCCGGGTTCAAGCAATTCTCATGCCTCAGCCTCTGGAGTAGTTGGGACTACAGGCACCCACCACCATGCCTAGCTAATTTTTGTATTTTTAGTAGAGACAGGGTTTTGCCATGTTGGCCAGGCTGGTCTCAAACTCCTGACCTCAGGTGACCCGCCCATCTTGGCTTCCCAGAGTGCTGTGATTACAGGCATGAGGCACCACGCCCGGCCATACTCCTGCTTTTAGGCAGAAACATTGTCACATATGCAGCTTTCTTTTACTTTCCATAAATCACCAAATATTTCAGTTCAAGCAAGAATAACAAGAAACAAAACCTCCTTCGAACATTTAAATGTTCATCTGCTTTGCATATTTGTGTACTTGTCAATTTTACAAATAGGGTCCCTTAAATATTTTTAAGAATTACCATGGCTGGTGTTCAGCTACTTTTACTATGTCCTTGCAATGATGACATGCATGAGGTTTGGCAACTGGGATAGCACAGGCCCAGGCCAATCAGCACAGATACTAGGTACAGATCACTGGTATGGCCCTGCAGGTGCATGCAAGCTGCAAACCAGCCCTATATATATGGGAACATGTGAATTGTCTTGTTAATACCTCTCTGTGGGTAACTTGGATTCCTAAATTTTCTGGCTAATTCAGAGTCTCCTAATCTAACCTACTCTCTGGAACACTAAGCCTCCCATCTTTTTATGTTTCCTTCTTCTAGCATGGGATTTCTCAAAGAGTGATGCTCTAGACACTTTGTTACTCAGACCTGTTGAGTTGGAATTCCTGGAGTGGGGGCTAGGTGTCTGCCTGTTCACAGGCTCCTCAGGTGATTCTGATGCAGCTCACCAAAGTGGGAGGACCCCTCTTCATGTGACTTTCTCCGTTTATAAAGCGACACTTGGAATGTGACTGCATCTACCTCCAGCTGTCCTTCTCTCCCCTGCCTTTCATTTTATAATTTTCTCTCTTAAAGGCTGACCCTTATTATTGTTTGACATTTTGAGATCATCAAACATAATCTAAGCAATCATTCTTTTCATTGTCTCAGAAGCAGTCAAGTTTATTGAAAGTAAACATAAGCCTTTTCCAAAGATAAGACCCACAGACACAGTCTTTGGTCTCATTTTCTTGTCTGCAGAGATTTTTCTCTTTTAAAGCTCTACAGATTAAAACAAAAGGAGAAGTGAAATGAGCCTGCCCCAGTCCCAATCCATACCTTCTTCCCCTTTTCTGGAGGGAAGGTGGGAATGAGGTGCTAATTCTTTTGTTAGAAACAGTAAAGGCAGGTGTTAATTTTCCTCCCCACTGCCCCCTGGTCAGTTTCATGGTCAATGAGTTTATGCACATATTTATTCTACTTTAGGCAAAGGTTATCAACAGGGCTGGTGGTTTCTGTAACAGTTGATCAATGTCTGGTTTTAAAGCAGGTTTTAGGATCTTCTGGCAGTTTGTGGAGTTAGAATGACATTAGCTACGTTCATGAGTTTGCTGTCAGATGTCAAAAATGCCCACCATGTCTTCTAAAATGGATCCCAATTAGACCTGTGGAAGAATTTCAGACAGAGACCTTTGCAGACCGACCAAGCTAGTTGTGAGCATGATTTCCATGGACAAGCAGGTACCACACCATTTCTAAGTTGCCTGCTTTATGCCAGTGCTGTAGGGGTCTAGGAGAAGGTAAGAATTGGTTCTTGATCTTTTAGTGAAACTGAAGACAAATGATCAATATGCATGAAATGAGAGAAAAACAACAAAAGGCAGCAGAAGATTATATTATCCAAATCGTAAGTGCTGTAGGAGCTCAAAGGAGGGATGAACCACTAGGCACTAGAGTGGAAAGGCAAAGCTTCTCTAGAAAGATAAACATGAACTTCACCTTGAAGGATTTGAGAGGGCAGAGGGGAAAACGAAGGATATTGTTGACTCAGGAGAACCTGAACAAGGCTGGTCTGTGTGGGGATCAGCTTGCCCACAGCCAGGGCTCACTTTGTGGTCTTCAGGGAACAGGCTGAGAGAACCCCAAAAGACATGCAGAGAGGCTAAAAGCAAACAAGACAGGAGATAGAAGTCCAGTGTTTCTCAATGGGAAAAGTGATGTGTTTCAAGAAGAGCTTTTGTGGTCCAGGTGAAAATTGCTTTATGATCCCGGATTTCACTGCAGTTCAACAACTTAGCAACTGCATTGCTGAGCTTTTAGGAGCTGCACTTCCACTCAGAGCTGCATTTCCCTCTTCTACTTATTTTCCTGATTTTTTGTAGCCTTTCCTTATGTCTAGGCTTTGACCAGTCAGAAAGGATGTGTCCTTGTGTTGAAGCAAGTTTCTAAGTCTGGTCCAGGTGCTCACTCTTCAGTTGCTGGATCATGGGAAGTGTGGGTGGCTCTAGGACAATGTTTGGGAAAGGAGAGTCAGATAACTCTCTTTCTCTCTCTCTCTCTCTCTTTTTTTTGGGAGATGGAGTCTCACTATGTTACCTACGTTAGTCTTAAACTTATGGCATCAAGCAGTCCTTCTACTTCAGCCTACCAAGTAGCTGGGATGATAGGTGAGAGCCACCATGTCTAGCTTCATTAGCCATTCTTTAAAACCAACCATTAGGGACATATTGAAATATTTTAACAGCTAATGCAGCTAAGGAGACTGATGAGTTAGTTTTCATTGATATTTAGTTCTTGGTGATAAGTTTCTCTCATTTTATAGCAAAAGTGGAGTGGAGAGGCTGAACGATCTAAATCATACAACAATGAAAGATAAAATCAAGGTTCTGTATTAGATTTGTCCTTTGGTCTCTAGATCCTATTTTCACCTTGTTAAAAGATTTCCTGAATTTCAGTTTACAATAGCAAAGACATGGAATCAATCTAAATGCCCATCAATGGTAGACTGGATAAAGAAGCTGTGGTACATATATACCATGGAATATTATGCAGCCATAAAAAAGAATGAGATCATGTCCTTTGCAGGAACATGGATGGAGCTGGAGGCCATCATCCTTAGCAAACTAACGTAGAAACAGAAAACCAACTACCACATATTTTCACTTATAAATGAGAGTTAAATGATAAGAACACATGGAAACAGAGTGGGGAATAACATACACTGGGCCTTACCAGAGGGTGAAGGGTGGGGGGAGGGAGAGGATCAGGAAAAATAACTAATGTGTACTAGGCTGAATACCTGGGTGATGGAATAATCTGTATAACAAACCCCCATGACGTGAGTTTACCTATGTAACAAAGTTGCACATGTACCCCTGAACTTAAAGCTAAAAAAAAATGTGAGGGAGAATAAATTGTTCTGTCTCAAAAAAATATTTTTCAGAAAACGTTTGAATGTGAATGGGAGAGGAGAGTAGAAATGGGAAGGAACAAGAAGATTCCAGAGGAGTGACGTAACGAAACATTCTCAATCCACAAATGACTGCAAAGCAGGTAATTCCAGGTCTACTGGGAAGCCAAGCTTGGGAGGTATTTGCACCAATGAAGAACTCTTGCAGCATCTCATTATTGAATGGGTGAATAAATGGTGAATGGATTAAAAAAGAAGGACAAGGACCTGAAGAGGGAGTTCAGAGACCAAGTTCTGGCTCTAGAGTGAATAGGCAAGGCTTCTCCAAGAAGATGAACATGAACTTCACCTTTAAAGATTTGAGAGAGCAGAGGGCAAAAGGGAGGACACTGTTGACCCAGAAGAACCTGAACAAGGCTGGTCTGTGTGGGGAACAGCTACTAGACAGCTGTGAAATCACGGGCAAATCTATTTTTCTGGAATTTTCTGGAACTGGTGGCAAATTTCTTTATGGAACTTCTTTCCTTGGGGATAATTATTCCTCAAATGGTGATAATTATTTCTGCATTCCCCGGGGGGAGGGGAGGGTTGTGGGATCAGATGTGATGGTGACTGTGTGCACTCATGAGCATTAAAAGCTTCAGGCAAGAATAAGATTCTTCATGTCCTTCCACTCTAGCTTGCTTTGTAACTTTCTGTGTGTTTTCCAGATAACCAGAGTCCTGATGATTAACTGCTGTCAGTGGAACTGCCTGTTTTTCCTCAAGTGGATCTTTCCTTCTATGCAAAAGCAGTTGAAGTGGGTGTCTGTACGCTACGTCCTAGCCCTGTGCCGATTTCCTATTGAGGTCAGTGGGCCTTTGTTGGGGAGTGGAGATGTCTCACGGACTTTGAGCTCCAAGGCCTGCAGGGGCTTCTTGGGCAGTTATCACCAGTGTTGTCCTGTCATCTGATGGTTCCTGGGGTCATGGTTGCATGGAGACCTGGGAAAACAGACTGTTGACCACAAGAGGCCCGAGGCCTCTGACCGCTGACCAGAAGCCTAAATTTCTCTCAGCCAAATGGCCCCTGGTAACCTGAACAATCTGGGAGATGAGCTGGATATTAGAGGGGCCTCCCACGCATGTTGAGTCATGGAGCAGCCAGAATGTCCTCCTGTGCGAGGGCTATTGTGACCTGGGGTCAGGATTGTTCTGACTTCAGTTTCCTTTACTTTCATAATCATTTCCTGGCAGTCCTCTCCCTGACATGAGAAATCCCGGCCTCTGTTTATGGAACTTGTGGGCCAACTTAGATATATTGGGGTCCTGATGCTCTCGGCAGGGGAACATCATGTTGGTAACATTCAACCAAGAACCCGTGTGAATGTCAGGCAAGTGGTAGAGGAGCTTGGATATGGAACTAGAACATCTAAGTCCAAGTTCTAGCTACAACACTCTCACTCTGTACCTGTGAATGCCGGGGAAGCCCGGCAAGCCACTCAAAGCCTTATGAGCTGCACTTTCCTCATCTTACAGTGGAAATGAGAATCTATGTTCCCTGAAGTCTGTCATAAAGATCAAACTGGATGTTTGAGAAAGTATTTTCAAATCAAGTCACCACGAATGGTGTAGGGTAAGGGGTTTTTTCCTTATGGCAACATGAGGGATGCACTGGGGAAAAGGGGAGCACTAGCCCCTCAGATACCGCTATCGTGAAACTTTTGGGATATTGTCAAAGCCCCAAGGATAGCACTGGGTCAGCTTGGCTAGTCTGGCAAACCTCTGGGAAGTATGTTCTGCTGGATGGGCAAGCAGGTCCTCAGGGTAAAAGAGGAGGAAGTAGATTAAGCAGCGTGGTCTTTAGACACACCTGGGAATTATTCGTATTGCCAGGGAAAGGGTTGGCACTGCTGCTATTTCTCTTTTCGCTTTGCAGGCTGGCCTTGTGGGTGTGCAGATGATTTTTTCAGGGCTAATGTGATGGAATGGTGGTGTAACTTAGTGTGAACACGGTGTGGTGTGTGAGCTCTTCACGTTCCTGTCTAGAGATAGCCGAGGCTGGTTTTGAAGAAGGGAAAGCTGGCTCATGTGTGACTATTCACTTACCTGCCCTTAATCTCACTTCCAGAAAAGGTAAAATTGCTCCATTCCCAGAAGAGGCCAGCAAGGAGCTTGCTCCTGGGTTGGTTCAGGGTTGTGTCTCAATGGGCATCTTTTCAGAGCTAGGTTGGAGCCAAAATCTACTTTGCCGAGTCCCCTTTTCTAGGTGTGTTCAAAGGGATATAAAATCCATGTTTGGGACCCGTTACACTTGTTCACCACGGACCATTTGGCAATCATTTTTATCCCAGAATGATTTCCTGCCTTGGAGTGAGGCCCATCCAGGGCAGTGGGGTTTCCTCTTTGCTCTTGTCTTGCAGAGTGACCTGGGTTAACCTATCTGTCCTTTCTGTTACTCATATCTTTAGCCTTAAAAGATGATGTCCTTTTAATTTAAAAAACAAAGCCAAACAACCCCCCCCGCCCCCGCAAACCACTGATCTTTCAAAACGTAAAAAAAATGTGTCTTTTGAAAAGAGGAAATTGCTTTTTATTAGGTGTAAAAACCAACAAAAAAAGCTCCCAACATCTCCAGAGGCCTAGGAGTTGCCATGAACCGCTGACCCCATTCCATTAGGTTGGCAAACAGCCTCCCCAAGCCCGCCATCCAAGCAAAACGGTGAGCTTGACTTGTGCCACAGAACAGCCTTGCCTCACATCGAGACACGTTTCCACATCCTCTGGAGGGTGCCAGCGTAGCCTTGGCACATGTCTTTTGTAAGGGACATTCATTTGTAAATTCAAAAGTATGCTGGAGTGATCTTGAAGGACAGTAGTGTAATCACATCATTTAAGAGATGAAGAAACTGCAGCTCAGAAAAGGAGTCATTTGCTCAAGCCACATGTGGGTCTGTGGAAGACCTGGGACTGGAACCTCATCCTTCAGAGCAATGCTGTTGCCACGAAGTCCTTGGAGACTTGGGAGGACTTTCCAGGTGGCGGGGCATAGTCACTGCTCACCAAACCTTCTGGGTGTCCCCCAGTATTCCTTAGTAGTCAGGTTGGGGCTGCATGACTAGACCTGGCTAATGATGTCCTAGCAGAAGTGAACAAGAGGTTCACCTTTGTTGTGTTGGGCCATTGAGATTTCGGAGGTATTTTTATTACTGTAGCGTAACCTAACTTTATGCAGATCTGTGCAAAAACTAACTTTGCAAAACCATCTCAGAAGAGCTGACTCTAAAGTTAGAACAATGTCTCACTTAAGGAGTGATATTTTTTATTGAATGGGGGGCAGGATAGTATAATAGTTTTGAGACTTTTCTTTCTAAAGCTTGGGCATCTGGATGCTAAGATGTGTATCTCACATCCACTACTTATTAGCTGTATGATTTTGAGCGATTGACTTTACTTATTGTGCCTCAGTTCCTCATCTATATAATGGGAATAATAATGATGACTCTATCATTGACTTGTTGGAAGGATCAGAGAGGATAACACATGGAAAGCCCCCCCTCCCCCGCCTTTTTTATTTTTGACAGTCTCACTCTGTCACCCGGGCTGGACTGCAGTGGCGTGATCTCAGCTCACTGCAACCTCCGCCTCCCGGGTTCAAGCCTTTCTCCTGCCTCAGCCTCCTGAGTAGCTGGGACTACAGGCACATGCCACCATACCCAGATAATGTTTGTATTTTTAGTGGAGACAGGGTTTCACCATGTTGGTCTAGCTGGTCTCAAACTCCTGACCTCAAGTGATCCACCCGCGTTGGTGTCCCGAAGTGCTGAGATTACAGATGTGAGCCACTGAGCATGGCCAGCACATGGAAAACTCTTTTTGCAGTACTTAGTGCAAAGTAAGCTTTCAATATATATGAGCTTGCATTATTTACTGAAGATACACACCCTGGAAAAGGCATTGGCCAGATTTTTCAGATGTTTTAGGAATGAATTGACTTAAATCCCATCTTCAAGGTACTTGTCATGTATTATAAGGCAGTAGCCCAGCACCTGGATGAAATCCCAGTTTACAGCCATGGAAAATATGGACCCTCTGAGCACCACAGTTGGGGGTTGTATCAGAGAGCCCCAAGTTCCAGCTTCTTTATGTGACAGCTTCACCCAAGTTCCTGGAGTCTCTAGGATGGTGTTGGAGTGTATCTCACAGAGGAACACATTCAATTTTAGTACTGACAAATATTTGCTCTTCGTAAAAGATTGTTATTTGAACTTAGATTCTGTGGTAGCCAATATAAGTAGAAGATTTCAACATACCTAAGGGCCATGGTTGAAATTAATGAGTACTCTTCTTTGGGAAAAAAGAAAACCTTACAAGGGAAAAATAATAAAACACTACATAAAACTCTGTTTCTAAATAAATGGATCACATACCCTGGCTTTACTAAATGCCTAGAGAAATATTTATTTACTGAAACACATCAACTACTCTACTACTGGCGTTGGTCTGGGGAGGTGGGGGCAGGAACGCAGGCCTTCAGTGTATCTCGCATGTCATCTGGAACCACCTGTCCTCTATCTTCTAGCACTGTCCCTGGCCCCACATGCCTGTCAGAATGACTCTTAGGAATCTTTGCTTTTGACTTTAGTCATTTTCTACACACTGAAAGGGAAAGAATAAAAATCAAAATATCAGAATTGCCCTGGGCCTTAATTTCTGGAATGGAGTTTGTGACTGGGACTGGCAGAGCATGTTCCTTTGTTTCTAAGTTCTATCACAACCTGAAACGCAGCTCAAAAATGAGGAATTCATTTTCTGAACCTCTTCAATGTGGGGTGTTTTTTTTTTTTTTTTTTTTAAATAGGAAATGCCCATTGTGACTAATGACACACATAGGCTAATTCCTCCCCACATTTCCCAGCAGTATCCTCTGTCGTGTGAACCAGCTTGTTGTCAGAAATATTCACAACCTGAGCATTTTCATCAGATAAAAACCAACCTATTTAGGAGATGAGCTTTGCAGGAGTCTTCCTGTTTCAGTTTCTTCCTGGGACTTTTTTTGTTTTTTAAACTAGATAAAAAGAATCTTTAAAATGACCTTTTAAAAGAATGTGTTAGAAGATAAATCTGAGCTAGGTGTGGTGGCTCAAGCCTGTAATCCCAGCTACATGGGAGGCTGAGGCAGAAGGAGGATCACTTAAGCCCAGGAGTTGAGACCAGTCTGGGCAACATCGCAAGACCCTCTATCTCCACGTAAAAATATTCCAACGCTCCATGTTTCTTTCTACCCTATAAAGTGGTTGCAAGGGGGGAACCCAGGAGGGACTAGAGATGCTCCTGGGGAATATCACATGACACCTCCCAGGAGAAAGGAAAGGCTCATTATCATGCATGCTGTTGTTTTGGGTCTGTGTTTTCTATTGTGCCAAGATGCTCGGCCTGGCCTCCGAAAGTGCTGGGCTCTTTCATCGTGCACAAGCCTATGCTGATGAACAAGGAAAGGAAGTGCTACCTTTGCACCCTGTCTGCTTCTGAGTCGGACACATGGGAACCCCAGAGCTGCGTGGGTGAAATTTGCCATCCGGAGTAGGAATTCCTTAAGAGAGGAAGGAAAATGTATTGACTTGGCTGGGAGACCAAAAACAAAAAGGACCTGCACTGTCCAGGAGGAAATTCAGAATAAAAACAAGACTTGCCACCACTTTCTTCCCATAGGGGCAGCAAACACTGAGGGACATCATATTTTTCCCCATAATCAACAGGAACATTTACCTTATTGGCAGAGGTTTATCTTCCCCGGGATCTCCTCGTGCTTTTGGAAAATACTGAGATAGTACAACAAAGGACACAGCCCTTGAAAGATACGTGCCTGCTTTTTAATACAGAACTGCTGTCAAGTCAAATAGTTTAATGAAAATAGGCATGAAAGAGGCCAAGAGAAGGCTTTTGTCTTTAGTTTTGGATGGTACTCAGGAGTCAATACAGTGGGGACAGACCTTGTTCTGTCCAGGTGGTGCTGAGTCAAAGGATCTCAGCCTCAAATCCTGTTTTTTACCTCCTGTGTATGGCCCCATAGCTGTCTGAACTTGAAATTGTCACTTCTCCTCTCTCAGCCTCAGCTTCCTCTACTGCAAAATGAAATGCTTGGAGAAACTATTTTCAGTTCCCTGCAAAGAAGGCCGGGCATGGTGGCTCATGCCTGTAATCCCATGATTACAGGGATTGAGAGGCCAAGGCAGGTGGATCACCTGAGGTCAGAAGTTCAAGACCAGCCTGGCCAACATGGTGAAACTCCATCTCTACTAAAAATACAAAAATTAGCTGGGTATGTTGGTGCGTGCCTGTAGTTCCTGCTACTCCAGAGGCTGAGGCATGAAAGTTGCTTTAACCTGGGAGGTGGAGGTTGCAGTGAGCCGAGATTGCACCGCTGCACTCCAGTTTGGGCAACAGAGCAAGACTCTGCCTCAAAAAAATTCCCTGCAAAGAAATCTTTAATTCCAATACAGCCACTTGAAGTCGCTGCTGGGTTTTGGCAGACAGTTCTTCCCTTGGCCCACCAGGACTTGTATCTTGAGCTAAACTTACTACTTCTCAGAACAGCTTCCCAAGAGAGTCTGGGTCATTCTTCCTGGACAGCTCTGAAATGGGGTAAATTCTCCTTGACCTCTAACAGTTGAGCAGGTCCTGGCTTAGAAAAGGGAGTGATTGAGATCTGTACACCCATGAGAGCTTCAGAAGCATCAGAATCACCCCGTTCACTGGCTGACAAAACAGAATGGACACCTCATGGAATCCCTATGGGGTTATCTCTGAAATCTCTATATTGAATGAAATTCCTGCCAGCTTAAATAATCTCTCAGGGCTGGGCGCAGTGGCTCATGCACGTAATCCCAGCACTTTGAGAGGCCAAGGCAGGCTGATCACTTGAGATCAGGAGTTTGAGACCAGCTTGGCCAACAATGTGAAACCCTGTCTTTACTAAAAATAATAAAAATTAGCTAGGCGTGGTGGTGCTTGCCTGTAGTCCCTGTAGTCCCAGTTACTCGGGAGGCAGGAGGATCACTTGGGCTTGGAGGTAGAGGTTTCAGTGAGCTGAGGTCACTCCACTGCACTCCAGCCTGGGCAACAGAGTGAGACTCTGTCTTTAAAAAAAAAAAAAAAAAAATTATCTCAGATCTCTTCTGGCACTTTGAGAACAAGGACATTGTTAATGAGCTTCCAACATTGGAGTGAGACAGGGCTAGCCAGAAAGTTGACCACTGTCCCACCTTGCATACATAAGCCACAAGACCTCCCTTCATGACATCTGTGCTCTTGTCGGCTGGCCCTCTCCTCCCCATCTCTTGGACCTTCCAAATTCATCCATTCTTTGCAGCCTAGCTCAAATCTTTCTTCCTGTATGACATTGTCCCTACCTATTCATCCAGCCCAAATTTGTTATCCTTTTTTTTTCCTCTCCCTTGAAACCCATCCTATACTGACTCACACATTGTCTCTTGTGACTCAGTGAGTTCAGGCTGGTAAGTCTTGACCTTCTGGGGTGTGAGCTACTTCCTCCCAAGCAGGTGGCCAGGGACACATCTTTCCCGTGCATCCTCCTTGGTGTTGGGCACAGTGCCCATCAGAGGGTGGAATGCCCTGGGGTTCCATGCACTCGGGGCCTGCAGACTCCACTACAGGACCAGGGTCACAGTTGTATGGAGGCTGTTGTGGGTAGATGGGGGAAAAGGGTGGTAGCTAGGGATGTGAGCCACATGCTTTCAGCATGTTTAAAGACATATGCCATCAGTGCCTGAAGGAGAGCCCCAGTCAGCCTGTGTTCCCTTTTCTGGCAACCGCAGGCCATGCCTTTCTCTCGTCCACTCCTTACAGCCTCATGACAACCCTCCTCCTCTTCAAGAATGGCATGGATGTCTATTGTAATTTGATTTTCTATCAACTAAAAGATGGTGAGGCTGTGGTCTTCCCTACTGTCATCTGCTGTTTAGTACATGGTTGTGTACCTTTTGAGTCAGTCTAAATCTGCCCTGTCCAATGGGGTAGCCACTAGCAACAAGTACAACTTAAATTTAAGTTAAATAAGATTGAATAAAAATTTAAAATCTAGTTTTCCAGTTGCAGTGAGCACATCTCAAGGCTCATTAACCACATAGGGCTAGCAGCTACCCTATTTATTGCACAGGGCAGATAGAGAACATTGCAATCATTGCAGAAAGTTCAATTGAACACTGCTGGTCTAGGCTGGGCTCAAGCCCTTGCCCTTCCACTCCTTTTCTGTGTGATCTTCAATCAGTTACTTAGCATTTTGGTGCCTCAGTTTCCTCATTTATAAAATAGAGAAAATAATAGTATCTACTTGGCAAAATTGTTGAGATTTAAATAGGATAATCCATGCAAAGGGAGTGTCAGAAAATGAGAACTCAAGGTAAGTTACAACAGCAGCAACAACAACAGCAGCTTATATGTTGGCCCTGTTGGATCTGAATTCCATCTTCCCACCACAAAGAATAGCTTTGACACCACATACAAGGTGGCCTCTCAATAAATACTTAAATGTATGAGCTGAATTGAAAGGGAGGTACGTGGTTGCTAGATCCAGTAGGCTCTGTTGGGTCAAGACTGAGGTTTTCTCTGTGTACGTGCAGTTCCTTGGATCTGCCTGTGAACCAGAGGACATTTTGATGCTTTCACCTTTTCGGAAAGGACGGAAATTTCCCTGATTGTGGGCTTTCAGCCAGAGGTGAGCAAGTATTGACCCTCTCCAGTTCTCTCCGTCTTTTTTTTTTTATTTTTTATTTTTTTTCCCACACTGAAAGCGTATTCCCTCCTAAGAGGAAGTTTGTTTTCTGTGTCCTGGAAATGTCAGGCTCCCCAGAGAGCTTGAGGGTGGATCTGTCTCAGTCAAATGTCTCTTCCTCTGATGCAGTGGGTGACGCCCCCTGCTTTCTTGAATGACATCAGCTGAGCCGTAATCAAAGTGCTCACGCCTGACTCACCACGCACTGTGGAGAATTGACTTCCAGCATAGCGGGGGGTGGGGGTGAGGTGGAGGAAATGGCCCTTGGCATGTGAATGACTTCTTGACTTTTGACTCAGACAGTTTCAATTGTGGTCAGGCCTCAGCATTCCCGTGCATGTCTTCATTGCCTAAGGCTTCTTGACTTAATTCTTTGCCAGTTTACAGTAAACCTGGACATGGGAAGTCCATCCTGGGCTTCACAGGTCACTGCAGAAGGACTTGGGAGGACCAGGTTGCAGCAAGAGGGAGCTGGGAAATTAGAATACTTTGCCAACTGTGCCCAGATGCTGGCTTCTGAATTGTAACTTCCTAACAATATACAGGAGCTGAAGCACACGAGTCCATGCATTTTGGCATTTGGTGATGACTTACTGGGGGAGAGAAGGCATAGTTTGTGGTTTCAGGAGCCAACGTAGCATTAGGAGCTCACCTTGAATTGCTTTCAAAAGCAGAGAGATGTCAGCTGTTTCCCAGCCTCTCAGCCATCTCGTCTCCCTTGTAATTATAATTCATTGTTCCACTGACTTCCTTTCTCATTGGACAGTGTCTCAAGGGTGGACCTGTCTCAGGGCAGGGCTTTCCAGAAGCAGTCGTAGATGATGCTCAAACATGTGTGCTGGGATTTTCCCAAAGCTCCCCAAAGTCTGACGGCTGAGTTGTCTAAGAGCCAAACCAAGTCTAGCAAAAGTGAAAATTCATTTAACATCAGGGCTCTTTCCCTACCGAAACAATTGATAGTTCATCACCTCATCCATCATCTGAAACTCGGCACTCGAAACCTCTTTTTCCTCCTGCTTTCTAGTGCATGGCAAGAGAGAATTTTTCACTCTAGGATATACTTTTTTCTAGATATTGACTTATTTGGGTCACTTGTTATTTTTCTATAATTTTAAAATTCCAGCAAATTTGCAACGATAGTCTAGAGAACTTTTGTGTACCCTTCTTTACCAGATTCATCACCTGTTTACAATTTCCCCCATTTGCTCTCTTTTCCCCCAAATTAAAAATTATGGTAAAATACACATAACATAAAATTTAACATCTTAATCATTTTTAAGTATGCAGTTCAGTAGTCGTAGTTATATTCATAATGTTACGCAACCATCATCACCATCCATAACTCCATTTGATAACTCTTTTCATTTTGCAAAGCTGCAACTCTCCCTATGACATAACACCACGTTTCCGCCTTGCCTCAGCCCTGGCAACCACCATTCTACTTTCTGTCTCTATGTTTTTGGCTACTCCAATTTTCACTTCACCGTTTCTCTGTCTCACCATTTCTCTCTTTGTCTCTCGCTCTGTTATCTGTCTCTTGTTCTGTCTCTCTCTTTATATACACATACATTCCCTTTGAGAGTAAATTGGAGACATTGTGCCTTTTAACTCCTAAATACTTCAATGTGTATTTTCTAAGGATACTTTCTTACGTAATTATAGTGTGGTTACTAGAGACCATAATATTTAAAAAAATTTATTTATATTTTTGTAGAGATGGGTTATCCCTTTATTGTCCAAGTTAGTCTCAAACTCGTGGGCTCAAATGATCCTCCCACCTCGACCTCCCAAAATGCTGGGATTATGGGCATGAGCAACCTTGCTCAGCCAAGGCTGATTTTTAAATGGAGGCAATAATGTTGAGATTGCATAAAGCTTAAAAAAAATGTTCTGTATGCCTTTCTTGAGTGTATTGCTACAAAACCAGAACCAAAACCAGCCAAGCAAACAAAACTCCCACACGTGTATTAAGGGCATACTATATATCCAGCAAGATGTTTGGAGCTGTGTCCAAAATGAGGAAAATATAAGACACTGATTTCTTAAATGTGAATTTTATTTTTTATTTCTGTAGAGATGGAGTCTTCCTACATTGCTCAAGCTGGTCTTGATCTCCTGGGCTCCAGTGAGTCTCCCACCTTGGCTTCCCAAAATACTGGGATTACAGGCATGAGCCCTAGCTAGGAAAATAATATAAACATGTAAAATGTTAAAAATCAAGGAAATATTTTAAAAGAGCATATTAATTAGTTAAATGCAGATTCTTTGGGAAAAATAATTTAAAATACCCTTGAAACAACCATTAGAAAAATCGTAAATTCAGTATAAAAATAATGCCTCAAACTTTATTTTTAGGCTGTATAAATTCCTTGGCTAATTATAAAATTGTAACAGGATGTTGAGATAATTGGCAGTAAAGTTTTGATAGGATTGGATTTTTCATAACTTCAATCAAATTAGGATATGGAGCAAAAACTATTCCTTGTTTTAGTAGACAAAACCTCCAATTCCCAAAGCAAGGGAAACTTGTAGTAAAACACGTGTGTAGTCTTTAAGTGTCCAAAGGATTGATGGAAAGCTAGATGGAAGCCAGCACATCTAGTATGTGCCAGGCACATAGGAGATATGTAGTATGTGTTGTTTGATGAAAAACAATGGCCTGTATTTGGAGGCAAAGACATGAAGCATGAATACATATCCTGGGGTACCAGAACTTTGGATTATTTATCTTTGTCTGCAGAAGAAGAGGTGCAGTGAAACTGTATATACTATTTTTTGGTTTGTTTTTGCTGACACTTCTCCCTTGTTTGGTGAGAATTCAAAGAGGAGACAAGTGTCTGGAACAGGGTGCACACTCACCCTCACCATGGCCCATGTGCAAAGTAGCCTGGCCCTCTCAAAGAACTAGGATGAACAGAGAGAAGGTATTATTTGAAATGGACGACGATCCCAAATAGGGGTTGGTCCCAGTGCATGTTCAAAAACAAGAGAATTGGCTGAAATCCACTGAAGAATTATAAGATGGTGACCTAGAATGGGAACCCTGAAATAATAATTAGGGCAGCAAGGATAGAATCAAATGATTGGTGATCCAAGGAAGAGGAGTGAAGGAACTAGGGTGAGTCTGAGTGAGTAACGAAGATAGGATGCGGCATGTGGCTTTCATGTATTCACAGTGAGTCTGCATAGATGGGTTTCAGCCATTTTGGGTAAAGGATGGAGTAGACATAGAGTAGAACTTGATAAATGTCCTCTGAAATGAAAGACAGCAGTTCAGTACCTTATTATGCAGGTCATTAAGAACCACCAAAGAACCTCTGAACTGAAGACATTGTTGTCATCCTCTGCAAGGATTTGTAAGTATATCCCACTCCTACCCCTCAGATGTATACAGGATTTACTACAGACGTGGTAAAACAGCTATTCCCATCCTGAATTTATAAACTCAGGAGCATAAAAGTCATAGATATGAAATGTGAAAATGGCATTCTACATTATGGATGTCAATAATTGCCCCCCGCAACAGCTTCTCATCCTTATTACTTGTCGTCATGTTACCCAAAATAAGTCCTGTCTCCACACTTCCTTAAGCTCTTCTTATTTCTTTGTCCTCCACCCATTCTCAGCCACTCATTCCCCTAGTTACACTTGCAACTTTGTCATCACCAATAATTACATCTCCTTAATCTCAATCTCATGGCTCCCTTTCTTTGACCAACGCCTCCACTCTTCTACCTCCTTCCTTCTAGTAGTCCAACACCAATGACCTTTCTATTCCATCAGACTTTCAATCCATTGGTCCTACTGTATTTTCCCTGCCCTTCATCCCCTCACTGTCATGATTCCCTTGCTGTCTTGATTCCTTCTTCACCTATCTTAAATTCCATGTTCAATTGTTATAACCCTTGCATATGTCTTTGACTCGCTTTCCATTTTCTCATATATTCATTTTAACAAACTGCAGCCTTGATTAAATCCAGCTTTTTGCTTGGTGCCTGTATCTGTGCTTGGACAAATGTAGTTGGAGGAAAAGATATAATTACACTGGCTAGTTGCACTTTAAAATCATGACCTTGACTCAAATAAACTTTTTAATGCAGAGAAACAATTTTACTCTTTGTCCCTGGCCAATGCACACTCTCATTGTTCTAGAATTGCTTCATGATTTGTTACAGTCTCATTCCATGTACTCCCTCCTATGCAACTGATTTTTAAATTGAATTTTGTCAAAGTAAAACAGGTACATAGTTTAACAAGTCAATAAATAATAGTAGGTAGGTAACTAAGAAACAGTAGTTTTGTGCCAAATTTCCTTTAATTCCCAATTCCCATGGTAATATTTTTAACTCTTATGTTTTCCCCCATAGACCATGATTATACTACCATTTCTTATTTTTTCAATGATAGTGCCTTTACACACACACTCATGTTATTCTTCTGACTGTTCTCGCATTCTTCCAGTATGGTTTTTTTTTCCAAAATTTTTGGGTAAGTCATTTTTCAATGTTTATATTATTACTATGTAATTAATATTCACAGTTGAACTTACATAGTATGCTAGGATAACATTTTTTCTTCTTTTTGAAAAATAATGTTTGATTTTTTTCTTGGAATTAATTATTGCCACTTCTTTATTTGCAAAATTTTCTTTGCATCAGTTGTGAAATCTCTCAAACTTTCCCCTGGAATAGACCAGAAAATCTTGTCTGAGTGTGTTTACAACCTGTCAAGTATTCTGTTACTTATATTTTCTTCATGGCTGTCTAGTCCAGAAGCCTCCTGCATCTGTTCTAGTCAAGCTGATTTCTCTCTAGAGAGAAATCTAGAGAGACTTCTAGATGTTTCTAACTAGAGCTGCTATCCTGGGACTTCTCTTCACTCTCATCCTGTGAACGCCTTCACCTTTCCTGTGTAGGAGCCTTGTTACCTCGTTTCCCTGTCTTTCTCCTTCCTGCTTAACTTTTCACTGAGGAGGAATGAATGGGTCAACCAGTAGCTTCCTGGGAAAGGTAGCTGGAAAGACAATTTTGGGGGTATATTGAAACTCTGAAATATCCTTATTTCACCTATATGCTTGACTGATAGTTTGGCTGGGTACAGAATTCTAGATTGGCATCAATTTCTTCTCACATTTTGATGATATTGCTACATTGTTTTCTACCAGTGTTGCTAATAGGAGTTTTAATGACAGTGATATATCTTTTGTAAATGAACACTTTTTTTTTTCCACCGTTCACATAATTTTAGGCTTTTATCTTTGTCCCTGGTATTTACAAATACCACACGATGGACCATTATACAGAATATTTTTTCATCGATTGCACTGTTTTTTTAGTGACCCCTTCCAATCTGGAAACTCATGTTTTTCAGTTCTTGAGGGTAGTACTGAAATTATAATAGAATTGTTACTCTTTATTTTCCCTCTTTTTCTTTTCTAGAACTTGTGTTAGTTGGCTGCTATGTATCCTGGATTGATCCTCTAGTTTCCTTACTTATTTCACAAACTTTCTTTCTCTCTTTTTTCTACTTCCTGGGATATTTCCTCAACATTATTTTCAAACACTTCTGTTGGATTTAAATTTTTGCTATTGTATTTTTAATTTTCAAGAACACTTTTTTTGGGTAACAAAATACTGTTTATTGTTTACTTTTTAAATTGACAAAAATCATATATATTAATTGTGTACAACCTATTTTAAAATATATGTATATGTTGTGGATGGCTACATCGAGCTAACATAGGAATTACTTCATATATATACTTTTTTTTTGGTGAGAATACTTGAAATCTATTCTCTTAGCAATTTTCAAGAATACAATACATCGTTATCAACTATAGTCATCATTTTGTATCAATAACTCTTTCTGACATTCTGAATGTATCCCTTTTGTATTGTATCATGTTCTTTTTCATGGACTTTTTTCATTTCTTAATTTTTGGAGGCTGTCAGACATAAAATATTGCTATTAGTCCTGGACACGGCATACAAACAAAAAATTGTTGGCCTGGCGCGGTGGCTCATGCCTGTAATCCCAGCACTTTGGGAGGCTGAGGTGGGTGGATCACCTGAGGTCAGGAGTTCAAGACCAGCCTGGCCAACATGGGGAAACCCCATCTCTACTAAAAATACAAAAATTAGCCAGATGTGGTGGCTCACACCTGTAATCCCAGCTACTAAGGAGACTGAGGCAGGAGAATGGATTGGACCTGGGAGGCGGAGGTTGCAGTGAGCTGAGATTGTACCATGGCATTCCAGCCTGGGCAAGAGAGCTTGAGTCTGTCTCAAATAAATAAATAAATAAATAAATAAAATAAAAATACATAAAAAATATTGTTAAAGAGCACCTGAATGCCTCTGTCCCTTGATAGTTGGTGCTCAGTGCTGGGCATGAGATGTAATTTAAATGTTAGTTCTCATCATTCCAGGGAAATCTTTCTTCACTACTCTTGCCTTATGTCTTGTCTCAAAACTGAAGATAATTGTTTTTAAATGCTGAGAAGGTTTGTGGGTGGTGTCACTAAGGACATGAGAGGACACTGGTTAGACGAGTGGTGAGGATGTGAAAGGTGGCAGCACTTATGTAAATGTAAAACATTTGAAATTAATTTGTCAAATCATTTTCTCAGATTGCATGAATACAATAGATTCTTGCATAATGAAGTATAATTTTCCAGTAGTACCCGGTATCCATTTCTTGTTTCTCTTCAGGTTTTAATTGTGGTTTCAGAGTTATTCACGGATTGACATAATATTTGCTACAGTTGCTTCTAACAGCTGAAGAACATTTTCAATTTTAAACAAAAATACTCTTCGATTTGTGTATGTGTGGATCCAGATGTAACATTGTGAAATGTAATACTAATTCTTCATTGGCAAGTAGATGGACATTGAATTGGGAATAAATTTATTTTTATAAAGTACATAGTAAGATATAATTAAGTAAAAAAAGTTAAATAAAATTCAGCTTTACTTAAATAATTTTGATTTAAATTTGATATTTTAAATTACTTTTTTTGTCTTTTAATTTTAATGGATTACTTTGTGTGCTTTGGAAAAAATATCTTTTTGAAACATATTATAAAAATAAACTTTTTATTTTTTGAAATTTACTATTTGTTGAAAATATATTGAAATTTTGTAAACTTTGATACAAATATATTTTAAAATCTCATTACTATCAATAGAATATGAAACATGAAAATCTCAATGATAACAGTGATTTTGCTGAAATGAAGGCAAGGAAAATAAAGCTTATGGAATAAATAAGTAGTAATTATGAACCATGTTTGCTTTTATTACTTATCTACACACTGCTACTAGCCCAACAACAGAACATTAGGAAAAGACAATAATAATTATATTTAGTCATTGTTGAGAGATATATATACACATATATATGTATTTCTTTTGCCTCAAAAAGTGATATTTATTCAAAGAAAAAAACAAGATGTCCACTTCTTTTCTCCCTTCCTTCCCCTCTCCTGCTGCTCCTCAGCCCCCCAAGATTGAACCCTGACTGGGGCTAGGTAGTAGGACATCCCCTCAGATGAGGTCAGCAACATTGAGGGGCATCTTCCCAGTGGAGGTGTTGTAGAAAGTCTCAATGTCTTGAAGAGTTCTCTTGTCTTCTTCTTTCACCATGTTAATAGCCACACCCTTATGGCCAAACCGTCCACCTCAACTGATTCTGTGGATATACTTTTCCCTATTGATGGGAAGGTCATAGTTGATGACTAAAGAAACCTACTGTACATCAGAGCCTCTGGCCTATGTCAAGAAAGGCAACTCTTCAGCATGTGCATGAGAGGACAATCTATCCTGAAGGGAAGAGACTTAGGTGTCCATGTAGGCAGCCAAGGAAGGCAGAGGAAATAAGCATCCCCTGTTCCCCAAAGACCTTAGACATGCTAGATTCTATTCTAAGTTAGTACTTTCCTGAGAGGGGTACTGCATGTTCCCTTGGAGAGGGAGTCCCCTTGGATTGTTGATATTTTTTGATTTTTAGTTATTTAAAACCCTAGCTTTACACACGCTTTTCAGTTTTATTGTTGTGAGGGAATATTCATCAAGATAAGAGGAGAGAGCATATTTTATTTGTTAGCTTGATCTATACTTTTAAATATTTAACCATATGGTACATGGGCCTTGATACATATTCTTTCCCTAGGTGACTTAGAGTCCTGGTTATTCTCTTGGGCCTAGGCCCAGAATTGAAGGCTACTGAAATTATTACCCGAACCCTTCACTGTGTTCATGTCTTCTTTCCCCTGTCAGCCACTCCTCCTCTAAATTGGAATAGCAAAGCAAAATGGAGAATAATGTATGATTTATGTTCTAACAATCCATGGTTGAGATAGAAAATAGCAAGATGTTCTTTATATAATCAAGCACTTGTGGTGAGATGAAATGTCCTAGTATCTTTGAGAAGGAACCAATAAGCATTACCAGCTCCTTGAGGATAGAGGCTATGTAGAATTAATCTTTTTTCTTTAACTGTGCCTAGCAGAGTATCTTGCAAATTAGGGAATGTTTTTGGAAACAAGGTAACTTTGCAAGGCTTGGAAGATGAGTAGAGTTTGCATAGACAAAGGGTTGGAAGCATCTGATCTGGGAATGCAATTGTCAGCCAGGTACAAAGGTACATGTGTGTACCTATGTATGTATGCATGTATGTGTATGCATGTTTGTATAAAGGTACACACGTGTACCTGTGTATGGTGTGCATGTGTGTTTATGAGACAGATGAGACTAAGGGTGCGAGAGGGGTGAGGGTAGAAAGGAAGAAATTTTAGCTCAGGTGAACTGGAAGGTATGCTGGAGGAAAGTTAGAAATTAGATGGGATAAAATAGGGCCCCGATTGATGCAAGACCTTGGGAAAAAAACATTATTCTCAAGTTACATTAGGAACATGTGGAACAGAGAGGACAGTGCTGCTGTTGGAAAAAGGTGATTTAATGGGTAATTGCGAATTATTGTAATTACTTCCAATCAAACAAAACAAAGGGGGAATAATTAAGACAGTGCCAACTTGTAAGAAATTTGAGTTTTAATGTCTGCAAAGCTCCAGCGTAAGCAGAAAGGAAAGCGCATTACCTACCTTACAACCGGGCACTTTTTCTAAAGACATTTTAAAGAGCCAATTTTTTGACTGCCTTTGCTTAACTATAAAGAAAGCAAAGAGAAGCAGGAAGGGTGAGGGCCAGGAAAATTTGAGATGATTTTTCCCTTGTTACATAATGAAATTAAAAAAAAAAGTAGATAAGCGCATCAGTCCATCAGTTTCTTTGATTTTGGGCCAAGTCGAAATGTCCTCTGTTCTGTTTGCTCGTTTTTAAAAAGCTTCATGTTAACAAACTCTAATCCATTTAAGTCTTCTTTTGGAAGGACATTTATGCTCATAAGAAGATGCAACACCTGTCAAAGAAAATCTTGTGAGGTTGAGAAGATGAGCGGTTTTTATTAAAGTGAATCCAAAAAAGAACTGGGGCAAATTTGTCTCCAGCACTCCTAGTCCTAAGAAAGGTGTTGGAGAATATTTAAGGGAAGGAGCTGGTCCCAAATGGTCCTTTTTTTGTTTGTTTTGTTATACAAAATACAACAAACATGCACCCCACAGTAGGGGAATTACCCTGTAAGTAAAAGTCATTGCAATAATATCGGGGAGTTCCATTGCTGGTCCTATTATCAGTTGGCTCTGTGACTTTGGAAAACTAATGCCACCTTTTTGTGCCCCTATTTTCATTATCTGAGAACTTAAAGAATTGAAATACATGATTGCCAAGGTTTAGGAGGAAGAAATGGAGGGCCAGGGGCAGGTAGGAAGTGGTTGTCCAGAGAAAGATCTGGGTGCTAAGTGTGTTCATTGTTTCTGGGGTTCACTGTTACAAGGCTTTTGAGCCTTGTCAACTGACAGAGCAAAAAAATGTATGTGTGTAGTAACTCATTATAAACACATACCTATAAATAGATCTGAATATAACTGCCTTGTCTATAGAAATCCAAACATAACTTCATACTGATAGCTCCAACTCAAATCCATTTCCAGATGGATCAGTCTAGCCTCCTCCGCTTGTTTAATTGCAACCTCCAACTCCAACAATGAGAATCTGGCTCCCACCATTTGAGATCCATTTATTTACTTGTTCAGTTCTAGTATGTTTGTACAGTGGTATCATGATTGTTAAATTATACCCTGTGGGAAACAGCTTTATCAACTAGAGTATAGTGCTTTTGTACAATTTGTTTTGGCTTTGATGTTACGGAGTCCCCCCATTTTCAGGTTTGTTAGGTTAGTATCTCTCCCCAACCCCCTTCAGGGAGGTGGTTTTATACATTTGTAATACAATTAGATTATTTTGCCATATTTTGCATTTCATCTTGATATTCTTCAAACTCCTAAATGATTTTTGAAAACAGTGCATGCATTAAGGCTTGCTTTTTGTGCTTATGAAGCTCTGTGGGTTTTGACAAATGCATAGTATAATAATGTATTTACCATTACAGTATCATAAAGAATAATGTTGCCACCCTAAAAAATTCCTTGGGGTTTACCTACTCAACTCTGTCTCCTTCCCCCAGATCCTGGCCAACACTGATATTTTTACTGTGTTTATAGTTTTGCCTTTACCAGAATGTCATATAGTTGGAATCACATAGCATATAGGCTTTTCAGACTGACATTTTTCATTTAGCAATGAATGCATTTGAAATTTCTCCATGTCTTTTGGCAGCTTGGTAGTTCTTCAAAAATCACTAAGTAATATCCCATTGTATGAATGTACCACTTTGTTTATCCATTCAGCTATTTAAGCATATCTTAGTTGTTTCCTGTTTTGGGCAATTATGAGTAAAGTTACTACAAGCATTCCCTTGCAGTTTTTTGTGTAGGCATGAGTTTTCAAATCAGTTGGGTGAATACCTAGAAGCATGATTGCTACATCTTATAATTAGAAAGTGCCAAACTGCCTTCCAAAGTGGCTGTACTATTTTACATTCTTATTAACAATAAATGAGATGAATATTACTTTTTAAATTGACCCAGGAGATTTAAAATGAAAATCTTTGACTTTGCTGGAAAGTTTTTGGTTCCCTTTCATGAAGGGGAGAGTACAGAGATGGTTCAGGGATCAAACACTTGAGGCTTATGGAGACCAAGAAGAGAATAAATTAAGAAAATGGATATGTATGAGAAAAACAGAGTGACTGGGTCTGTGGCTACTCAAAGTATATGTCTAGCTGCCACTTGGCTGTAGCTAATTGTTTTGACGCAGGAACTTGGGTCCAGTGTTTCTAAATTTTGTAAGTTTTTCAAGAGAAGCCAAAAATCTAGATTTGTATAGACTGTTCCATTTTTAAAAAATATAGACAATAAACTTTACATATTAAAAGTATAAAATTTGGTAAAGTTTGACATATGTTTATGCCACTAAACCCATCACTCCAAACACTTTTCTCATTTTTCTTGAAAATCCCTTTCCTATCCCACCTCCCAGACAGTCATTGATCTTTTTTGTCACTATACATTAGTTTGCATTTTCTAGAGTTTTTTTTAAGTAAATAAAAGTATACATTGAGCATTCCTTTTATCTCCCTTCTTTGTTCAGTATAAATATTTTCAGATTTATTCATGTTGTGTTATCAATAGTTCATTTTTATAGCTGCATAGTTTTACATTGCATGGTATACTATAACTTGTCTATCCATCCATCTATTACTATTCATTTAGGTTGTTTCAAATTTTGGGTATGACAAAGATGATTTGCATATTTGTATACAAGTTTTTATATGGATGTGTATTTTTTATTTCATATTAATATTCTTAGAATGATTGGGTCATGCAATAAATGAACAGTTAAACTTTAAAGAAACTGCCAAAATATTATCCAGAGTGGTTGCATCATTTTACATTCTCACCAGCAGTGAAGGAGAGTTCCATTCTTCCGAGTCCTCACCAACACTTGGTATGATTAGTCCTTTTAATTTTAGCTATTCCAGTGGGTGTGTAGTGGTATCCTTTTGTGGTTTTAATTTGCACTTTCCTGGTCACTAATAATACTGAGCATATTTTCATCCTTTATTTGTCCTTCACATATCTTCTTTGGTGAAGTGTCTATTCAAATAGTTTGTCTGTTATTATATTGAGTTGTGGTTTTCTTATTGGGAATGGAGAGGTTTAAGAATATTATATATATATTTCAGTTCTAGTATAGGTGTATAGTGGTATCATGATTGTTAAGTTATACCTTGTGGGAAACAACTTTATCAACTAGGGTATAGTACTTACGTACAGTTTGTTCTGCCTTTGATGTTGTGGAGTTCACCGATTTTCAGGTTTGTTAGGATAGTACCTCCCCCTAACCTCCTTCAGTGAGGTAAATAAGTGTGTGTGTGTGTGTGTGTGTATTCTGTATGCATCCTTCATCAGATATATGCTTTGCGGATAATTGCTTGCTATCTGTGTTTGCTGTTTTTATTTTCTTGGCAGGGTCTTTTGAGGAGCAGATTGATTTGTTCTTGGGTCTTAATTTATAGAGATTATTGAGTGACAACACAGATAGGTCAATGCCATTGAGAGAAAAGCTTAATGTTACTCATAGTTTCCTTAGAAATGATAGGCACAGCATAAAATACTGGCCACAGGTGAAGCAGCAGTGTCAGTTAGGAGGCAGAAAGGAGCAAGGGGAAGGCACAGGTCACAGAACTTATTGGGGTCTCTATTGGAAAGGCAAAGTAGGGCAGGGGAAAAAACTTACGATCAGCTCCAGCAGCCTTTAGGGTACAGGGTTGTCCCTAGTTGTTTGGTACCTTGCCCTGGGTTGATTTAGGGCAGGGGAAATACTGACTTGGTGTGTGAGAATTAGATAAAGGAGGTGATTGGGGATATGAACTCTGGATTGGTTAGTTATTTAATAATATATGAAAGGTAGGCTTACCAACAAATTGTTTACTCTCTCTGGGAATGAACTAGCCCTTGCAGGGGCAATCTTTCCCTAGGCAGCAAGATCCTCCCCAAAATGTCATACAAAATAGAAGTTGTGATTAATACACAGATGTTGACTGGGCACAGTGGCTCACACCTGTAATCCCAGCACTTTGGGAGGCCAACGTGAGCAGATCACTTGAGCCCAAGAGTTTGAAATCAATCTGGGAAATATGGCAAGATCCCATCTCTATAAAAATACAAAAATTATCTGGGTGTGTTGGTGTACACTTGTGGTCCCAGCTACTTGGGAAGCTGAGCTGAGAGGATCGCTTGAGCCCAGGAGTTAAAGGCTGCAGTGACCGTGATTGTGCCACTGCACTCCAGCCTGGGTGACACAGTAAGACCCTGTCTAGAGAATAAATAAATAATACACAGATGTTTTTATATTTAGATGAAGTCCAATTTATCAACTTTTCTTTTGTGTATACTCTTCTTTTTGTTCTAGATAAGAAATCATTGCCTAACTCTGTGCCACAAAGATATTCTTCTATGGTTTTGTCTAGAAGTTTTGTTTTACATTTTGGTTTACAAAACCTAGAAGCTTTAGGTTTTACATTTTAAATCTATGATCCATCTTGAATTTACTTGTGTGTATGTTTTGAAATACATATTGAAGTTCTTGTTCTTTTTTGCTTATGAATATATAATGATTCCAGCACCATTTATTGAAAAGGCTGGGCTTTCCTGACTTTCTTGACTTGCCTTTGTACTTTTGTCAAAAGTTAATTGTACACATATCTGTGGATCTATTTCTGGACTCTTTATTCTGTCTTACTGATCTATTTGTCTATCTTTATACACGTACTACACTAGGAAAACATGGAGTAGACATAAAACTACCAGTATCGGGTGTGAAAGAGTTGATTCTACAGATACTAAATTTGACCACTTCGATGAAATGGACATATTTCTTGAAAGACACAAACTAGCAGTGCTTACCCAAAAAGAAATAGTTAACCCGAATAGCTCTACATCTAACAAAGAAATTTGTGATTAAAAACCTCAAGAAAACTCAAGGCTATTGTTTTGGCTATTGTCCTGTCTATTTTAGATTTTTTGCATTTCTGTAGGAATTTTTGAGTAAGTTTATCAATTTCAACAAAAACCTACTAGAATTTTGAAATTTTGATTGGCATTTCATTGAATGTATAGATAAATTTAGGAATAATTCACAGATTAACAATATTGGGCCTTCTGATCCACAGACAAGGTATAACTCTCCATTGATTTAGAACTTCTTTCTTTCTCATCAATGTTCTGTAGTTATTTTTCTTTTCACTATCCTCAATCACAATGGGAATGTGTTCTGTACTTTTTAGTGTACAGACCTTGCATATCTTTGTCAGCTATTACCCAAATATTTTAATACTTTTAATGCTATTGTAAAAGGTATTTCATTTTTTTCTATTTCTAATTATTCCTTACTGTTTTGTAGAAACAATTAATTTTTCTATGTTGATCTTGTATCCTGAAGCTTTACTACAGTCATATATTAGTTGTAGTCAGTTTCTTTTAGATATCATCAGATTTTCTACATAGATGATTATGTGATTGCAAATAAAGACAGTTTTGTTTTCGTTCTTTCCAATCTGGAGCCTTTTGTTTGTTGTTGCTTCTTTTCCTGATTAAACTACATGAAACTGTTTATAGAATGTCGAATAGAAGTAGTGAGAGTAGAAGTCTTTGCCTTGTTCTTGATCTTTAGGTGTAAAATATTCAATGTTGTGAGCTATGGTCTTTTAAAAATAGGTATATTATATCAAGTTTCTTCTAATCCTAGTGTTTCAAGAATTTATTTCAGGAATTGATGTTGAATTTTAACAAATTGTTTTCTGTTCCAATGGAGATCATCATATGATTTTTAGTTTTTGGTTTATAAATATGGTGAATTAAATAGATTGATTCTTGAATGTTAAAACACTGATGGATTATGATGTATTGTCTTTTTAATATATTGTTGAACATGCTTGCCAAATTTTTTAGTTATAATTTTACACTAAAAGTCATGAAGGATATTTGAGGCTTTTTTTCTAATATAGGTATTTAGTGATGTAAATTTACCTTTAAGGATGGTATCAGGGAAGGTGGTGGAGTAGGATGTGCCAGGAATCTGTCTCTCCACCTGGACAACAATAATGCAGCAGAAACTGTAAGAGGTAAGTGTTTTTGGACCTCTAGAGTTTATTTGAATGTTTGCAACTTCTGGGTGAAGACCTTGGCTGGTAAATTGCAGCAATGTTGGTCACTTTTAACCAACAGTACAGTGGCAGCTACCTATTCTCTTTCCATTCCCAACCCTGTGGTAGCTGCTGAGGAATGGCAACTTGTGGTTTTAGTGCTGCTTGTGTTATCCACAGTAGGTAATAAGGACTTTGTTCCCCAAATATTGGGGGTTTGTTTTGTGGTTTTGAATTGTTGCTTTAATGGTTGAGGTGTGGGCATGGAGGCTGGATGCCATTGTTCTAACCTCCATGGGCTGAGGTGTTTTCCAGGATATGGAAAGGTCTGAGCCTGTTCTTTGGACAATCAGAGGCAGCTCTGCATACAGAAAGCGTTAGAAAGTAACTTCTTATGCCCAGAAAAAGACACAGATGCAGTAAAAACCTAATGAAAACTTAAGCTTTTACTTTAAGCTGACCCAGGCATAGAGCCATGCTACAAGAATCAGAAGAAAAGCAAAATCTGAAGGAGGAGAATCTAATTTCCATAGTTATTACATTATAAGATTCAAACTTGCAGTTTACACCAAAAAAGAAATCACAAAGAAACAGGAAAGTATGGTCCACTCAAGGGAAAAACGTAAGTTGACAAAAATGTACCTGAGGAAGCCCAGACATCAGACTTACTAGACAAAGACTTTAAAACAGCTGTTTTAAAAATGGTCTAAGAGCTAGTGGAGGATATGGAAAGAGCTCTAGGCACAGAATTTTGTATGTTATTGAAGTTAAATTCGTCTAAAGTCCAATTAGATTGTTATAACTTTAGGATGTTAAAGGTGAGCCCCATGGTAACCACAAAGAAAATACTGAAAACCAAAACAGTTCACTACAAAAAATTAAGTAATCACAAGAGAAGACAATAATAAATGAAGAACAAAAAGCTATATGGCAAATAGTAAACATATAGCAAAATGGCAGAAGTTTCTCCTTAACAGTAATTATTTAAAAATGCAAATGGATTAAACCCCCTAATACAAAGACAAAGACGGGCACAATGATCCCCCTCCTTCAACGAGATGATCTAATTATATGTTGACTACAAGAGACTTACTTTACCTCCAAATACACGAGTAGGTTGAAAATGAAATGATAGAAAAAGATATTTCATGCACATAGTAACTAAAAGAGAGCTGAAGCAGCTACACTAATGTTAGACAAAATAGGCCTAACTTCAAAAAAGTTCAGAGGGCAAAGAAGGATATTATATATTAGTAAAAAATTTAATATAGAAATATGATATAGTAATTTAAACATTTACATACGTGAAGCTTGAATTACTGTTGTTGCCTGTGCTTTTGGTGTAATATTTCTGGACTTGTTACCAAATCCAATGTCATAAAGATTTTCTCCAGTGTTTTAAGAGTTTTATAGTTTTACCTCTTATGTTTAAATCTTTGATTCATTCTGAGTTAATTTTTATACAGTATAAGGTAAGAGCTCAATTTTATTCTTTTGCATATCAATATCCTGTTTTCCAGCACCATTCGTTGAAAAGATTGTCTTTTCCTCACTGAATAGTCATGTTATCCTTACCAAAAATTGTAAGGTTAGCCAAGAGAAAGGATGAGAGACAGACCCAAGGTCAGGTGAGGAAGTTTATTAACCTGCTGGCTGCTCCACCGCAGACAGAGGAGGCAGCACTAAGCTTACAGAATTAGGGGTTTATATTGGGCAGGGGAGTTTGAGGGAGTTCTTTGGTATGGCTGGGCAGGGGAGTTTGAGGGAATTCTTTGGTATGGCCACATCCCGGGGTTGTTTGCTGGTTAATTTGGCCACATATCACCTTGTGATGTTCATTACAGGAGGGTGTAGGTAAAGTTTGTTTATGCTTCCCATGACCTCCCCCTGTGCAGTCCAGATGTTTTGTAATTGGGATTTGCTTATCGCAGCAAGGTCTGATAAGTGAAGTCTGCTGGCTTCACTGTGGCACCTAGACAAGGGCTTAGAAATGTAAAGAGGCTTGGGGGAAGGGTGAGCAGCACCAAGAAGCTTTCTTGGGGCAATTTGTCCCTAACAAAAATCAACTGACCATATTTGAGGATTTATTTCTGGACTCTGTTCTATAATATTTCATTGGTCTATATGTTTGCCTTTATGCCAATGCTATACTGTTCTAATTACTGTAGCTTTATTGATAACATTATCCAAGTTTTCTATGTACTTTCTGATTTTTTGTCTACTTGTTCTATCAGTTATTGAAAGAGGGATATTGAAATCTGCAATGATAATTGTGTATTTGCTCATGTTTCCTTGACATTCTATTAGTTTTTGCTTCATGTATTTTTCAGCAATGTTAGGAAGAGCATAAACATTTAGGATTATTACAACCTCTTGATGAATTGACCACTTTATTATTGTGAAATTACCTTCTTTATCTCTGGTAATAATTTTTGATTTGAAATCTACTTTTTCTGATATTGATGTAGTAATAATCTTTTTAAAATTAGTGTTTGCATGGTATAACACTTTTAATTTTAATCTGTGTCTATATTTAAATCACATCTCTCCCATTCATTTTTGTATGCAATTACTTATTAATATTAGTATGGACTCATGGGTATTTATTTTATAATTTGGGTTATAATATAATGATACCTAATTTATTTTTTTGCTCAAAATAACATGAAAACAGTCTTGTTGGTAGAATATTTTTTCTTTCTTTCTTTTTTTTCACCTAACTCACCCATAGCAGAATATTTTTAAAGATATTTTTTCTCCCTCCCCTTCTTAGGAGACTTCCATAATATGTATGTTAGTCCAACTAAATTTGTTCAACTGATACTCTTTCCTGTTTTTCTCTCTGTGTTCCTTTTTGTATAGTTTCTATTGCTATGTCTTCACGTTCTTTTCTCTTTTCTTCTGCAGTGTCTCATCTGCCATTATTCCCATACAACATTATTTTACAATCTGCAATGCACCTGTGTCTTTATTTACCTTCCATATTTCTACTTAACTTGTTAATACTATTATATTTTACATTTGTTTTAATGACCTTGCATTCTAATTCTAACATCTCTGTTAGTTCTGGGTTGGTTCTTATGGATTGAATTTTTTCTTTATAAGGCATTTTTTTTGGTTTATTTGCACATCTGATAATTTTTGACTGGGTTCTAGACATTGTGAATTTTATTTGTTTGATGCTAGATATTTTTGTATTTTTATAAATATTTTTAATTTTTGTTCAGGCACACAGCTGAGATATTTGGAAATATTTTGATTCATTTGGTGTCTTGCTGTTTAAGATTTGGTAAGTGGTACAAGAACAGTGTTTGGTTTGGGGGTGTATTAGTCTGATCTCATACTGCTATACAGACACTGCTGGTGACTGGGTAATTTATAAACAAAGGAGGTTTAATTGACTTACAGTTCTGCATGGCTGGTGAGGCCTCAGGAAACTTACCATCATGGCAGAATGGGAAAAGGCAAGTTTTATATGGTGACAGGTGAGACAGCATGTATGAGGACAGGAAAAACTATCATTTATAAAACCATCAGATCTCGTGAGAATTCACTCACTATCATGAGAACAGCATGGGGGAGACTGCCCCCATAATTCAATCACTTTTCTCCTTCAACACGTAGGGATTACAACTCAAGATGAGATTTGGGTGGGGATACAAAACCTAACCCTATCAAGGGCTAATTATTTCATACTATTGAAGCAAGACCCTTTTGGGTGCTGTACCCAATGCTCTGTGAATTATGAGATTCTCTAGTCTAGCTATTGAAAATAGCCAATATTCTTAGCTTCATGTGAATGCCAAAAACTTTTTTCCTGGTCCTTTTGGATGATTCTTTCCCTGGCCTCATGTTCTGACTAGGATTCTGCTGAAAACCCAAATGGGACTCTGCAGATATCCATGGTTCTTTCCATGTGCATCTCTCTCCTTTCTGATAGTTTATCCTGTGAATTCTAACTACCTTAGTCTTTCAGCTCTATTTTCTCAATTTAGGGACTGCTTTAGGCTCCTTATAAGTTATTCTCCCTACTATTCTCTGGCTTGGAAACATTCTCAAGGCAATATATTGGGGGCAATGGCAGGGCTCATCTCATTTAATTTATCATCTTTCAGGGATCATTGCCCTTCGTTACCTGATGTGCAGTGTCTTGAAAATTTTTGTTACATATGTTTTGTCTTTTTTTTGTTGTTCTTTTGTTTACTTTGGTCTGTTTGTTTCAGGAAGGAGGGTAAATCTGATCCTTGTTACTGTATCTTGGATAGAAGTTGAACATCATTTATTAAATACTGACATTTAATACAGAATTTTAAAAGATATACTGCAAGCAAACAAAAACCACCTGGGATTTCTTTTAGCCCATAGGTCATTAGTTTGTGATCTCTGAGATAGTCAGTCACATGGACAGGCAAAAATGGCATTTTTTAATTGAATGTAGTAAGAGCCATGATAAAAGTTGCTATGGGAGCTCAATAGTTGAGGCTCTAACCCCACAGTAGGTATGAGGAAGCCTTGATGACTGCGCACATGTTATTTGATAAAGAAGGCATGGTGGGAGGAGAGGATACCTCAGGTCAGAGGTTCACCGTGGATAAAAACATATTGATGTGGAATCACATGGTATGAAGTAGGAACTACAATCAGTTTGATTTTATCAAAGAATAATAAGCAAGTGTTCAAGTGAGAGTTCCCCAGAAAGACAGAACCCAATAGGATATATGAGAGGGTATTTACTAGGGGAATTGACTCACAAAATCACAGGAGGCAGAGAAGTCCCATGATAGGCCCTCTGCAAGCTAGAGAACCAGAGAAGGCAGAAGTGTGGCCCAGTTCATGTCCTGAAGCCTCAGAACTAGGGAAGTTGATGGTGCAGCTTCCAGTTTGAGGCTGAAGGCCTGAGAGCCCTAGTTAAGCCATTGGTGTAGGTCCCAGAGTCTAAAAGCTAAAGAATCTGGAGTATGATATTCAAAGTCAGAAGGAAAAAAAAGTCATATTGTTTGGGAAGGGAGAGCGAGAAGAGAGAGAAAATCCATCCTCTTCCTTCTGTTTGTCCCAACTGGGTCCCCAGATTGGATGGTGCCTGCTCACACTGAGGGCAGGTCTTCCTCCCTTAGTCCACTGACTCATAGGCCAGTCTCTTCTGGAAACAGCATCACAGACACAGCCCGAAACAATGCTTCAGCAACCATCCAGGCCATCCTTCAATCCAGTCAAGTTGACACCTAAAATTAACCATTGCATCAAGGTAGAAATGGTGGGTGAGACTGGAGAAATGGGCAGCTAGCTCATGAACAGCCTTATCTGTCATGCTCACACATTTAGCCTTAGTCTTATAAATAATGGAGAACGTCTGAAGGTTCTCCTCTGAAGCAGGGATGTGACATTAGAGACATCACCCTGTAATGAGGAGGATGGAGTTGAGGGGCAAAGACTGACCTTCAGAAGATAAGTTGGGAGGTTGTTACCTTTGTCCAAGGAAGAGAAGCTGGGGCCTTACTGTAATATGGGGTTAGGGATGGACATTTAGGGAGAGAGAGGAGAATTATTTAAGATGTTAAAATGTCAGGACATCTTAACTTACTGTGTGTGAGGGAATGCGGGAGAGGGTGTGGGCATAAAATAAGTTCCAGTCTTTTGGCTAGAATAACCACATGAAAAATGCTGGAAGGAAATGTTACGAGCTGCAGTGGGGAGGAACAGTTCTGGGGCAGGGAGAGTTTAGCAAGTGCTGAGCTTGAGGTGGCCGTGAGAAGATGCTCTTTTTGATGCTTATTCTCTCTCTCTCATTTGTGCCTGCCCTACTGGTGGGACAAAAAACATAAGAGAATTTAATACCTGATTGAGGAGACATTTTCTCAAAATCAGATTCCCATTCACAAAACTCTGATTCTTGGTCCGTTTATCAACAGCCTCTGATAATTTGGGGGAAGCCATTTGGGGCTGCTGTACTAGGTTGTGCACATTGTCTGTGGTACTGCTGTATAGCCGCTATTCATATCATAATGCAATGAATGATGCTCCCTGGAATTGGTCTGCACAGGCCCTAGGGAACTGTATGTGGGGGGGCATATTGTTGTGTTATAGAAAGAGCCTGATCTTGACTCTTACTGGACCATTTACACATTGGGTGACCTAGGTCAAGTCACTTAACTTTTATGATCCTCTGTTACCTTGTTTGTACTGTGAGTGTGATAATTACTACCTTACAGAGGTGGCTGTGAGAATTAAACAGGTTACAAATTTAAAAAGCATTAGTTGTTATTCATATTTTATCCCACCTTTTAAATCTATTTGCTAATATTGAGGAAGTTGAGTGACAAGCTTTGGATGACACATTTGCTCCATGGCAATGGTGGCTATGGCCAGAGGAAAATAGAAGAAAGACAAAATCAAGATTCAGGACTTGAGGACCGAGAGGGTGCAACAATATCTTTCATATCTTTTTGCTGTTTTGCTCCCCTTCTCCAACCATCTGATTCCTGTATTTTCCTAAAGCTTTGTAAGGGGCTTGGGCTGGGTATAAAAATGAGAAGTAAGGGCTTGAGCAGTGGTTTTTAATCTTGGATGCACACTAAAATCACATGAGAGTGCTAAAAAATACTGATGTCTGAGTACCACCTCAAGGGTTTGTGCCATAATTTACCTGGGGTATGACTTGAGCTTTTGAATTTTTTTTTTATTTTTAATTTTTTTTTAAGACAAAGTCTTGCACTGTTGCCCAGGCTAGAGTGCAATGGTGTGATCTCAGCTCACTGCAACTTCTGCCTCCCAGGTTCAAGTGATTCTCCTGCCTCAGTCTCATGAGTAGCTGGGATTACATGCACCCACCACCATGCTGGCTAATTTTTTGTATTTTTGGTAGAGACGGGGTTTCACTATGTTGGCCGGGCTGGTCTCGAACTCCTGACCTCGTGATCTGCCCGCCTCGGCCTCCCAAAGTGCTGGGATTACAGGCGGGAGCCGCTGTGCCTGGCCACTTTTGAATTTTCTAGTGCTCCCTTGCTTCCAATGTGCATCTGGGATTGAAGAACCACTGCTTTAGCCTTTGCATGTCACTGATATAATTGGAGGCCAGGATTACAGTCTGTGCTGGGGGCAGGGGAGGGTTTTTCTTTGTTCTGTTTTTGTTTTGAGATTAGTGTTTGTTATTTGGGTAGGCTGGGCTAAAACACAGATACAAAGATCAGAATGGGGCTGGCGAGATGGGCTTGCTAATCTCTGAGCTTTTTGTTGTTTTTATAGTCTTGTTATGAGAAAAATGTTGAAATTTACTTATGAAATAAACCTATAAAAAGTTACTCTATGTTTTCAAGATGAATGAAATTGGCAGCTGATGTCTCCCTTCCTGCTTTAAGGGTAACTAAAAGCATTACCATATTAAAATTTACTGGGTTCCGAAGGAGATGAGAGGTCAGTATGAGGATAAAATAGCATCTTGCCAGACCCAGCAAATAACAGTACAAAACACATTTCAATTTGAATTGAAGATAAATGAGGGATACAGTTTTAAGTGTGTCTCATGCGTGATTTGGAACATATATGTACTAAAAATATTGCTTGTTTGTCTTAAATTCAAATTTAACTAGATGCCCTGCCTTTTTTTTTCTGGCAAGCTGAGGGTAAAACTAGTCAGTGAAGCTGAGAGAAGAACCTGAAGCCAGTCAGGGTGAGCTGCTCTAGGAATCAAAGTCATGATTTGACTATAATCATAAATGGGTTGCCATTGGCTTAGGTTCTTGGGATTAGTCTGGCTTTGAAGGAAAGAATTGAAAACTAAGTAGCCCACAAAGCTGTTTTAATAATCTGATCTCTTACATGGATATAACACATATGCTTTTCCAAAGTGCTTTCACAATACATTCTCTCACTTTATCCTCCAAACCACCAGAAGGTTAGCTCACATTAGCCACAGTTTGACAGTGGAAAAACACCAACGGCTAGAGAAAAGAAATTGCTCTGAAGTCCTCAAATGGGTTGTATTAAATCAAGACCTAGGATCTATTTTTTTTCTTACTTCTAGCTCATAGTCATCTTTAGGTGTGGAGTTAACCTTTAAAAATAGAGGTACCAGGCTGGGTGTGGTGGCGCACACCTGTAATATCAGCACTTTGGGAGGCCAAGGCAGGAGGATCACTTAAAGCCAGGAGTTCGAGACCAGTCTGAGCAACATGGTGAAACCCCATTTCTAAAAAGAATAATTTAAAAAAAATAGGCTGGTGTGGTGGTGAGTGCCTGTGGCCCCAGCTACTCAGGAGGCTGCGGTGGGAGGGTCACTTAAACCTACATCACATTATTCTAAAACTTCCCAAGTTCATGGAGTGAAATGAAAAATTTGGAAAATAAAAGGAAGTATATTGTAAAAGCAGATTATAGTAAAGCCCAGGGGCATTGAATTTTGGCCTGAATCAAAATTCAGTGGGATCCTCCAGGCTCCAATGAGCCACGATCTCTCAGCTGCACTTCAGCCTGGGTGACAGAGTGAGACCCTGTCTCAAAAAAAAGAGGTACCAATGTGCTTAGACTGTGTGTGTGTATAGACTTTCAGCAGTGGGGACAACTAGTTGTCAATATATTATTTGTCCTAGCAAGGGAGGAAGAGGTTAATCTATTTAATATATGTCTAAACCTATGAATTTTACCCAGGTCACCCTTCTCACTCCTATTCCATAGCTGAAACTGAATTGAAATCCACCTTGCAGCCACAGCTCTGTTGTAGGCAGTTCTTTGGTCATGCCCACTTCACATCTGCTCTAGCTTCTTCCTCTGTTACTGCCTTTCTTTGCCTCTTGGCTCTTAGTTTTATTTACTGTATCTGGCTCCATAAGACAGATTTCAGGGTCTCAGGTTTCATAATGATTATCCTGTAGAAGCAACTTGACTTGCTCCCCTCCTCTGGTTCTTCCAGTTCCTGTCATCCCCACTGAGCTCCAGCCCCTAGGCCCCAGCCTACTTTCTAACCACATCACATTATTCTAAAATTTCTAAACATTTTAGGAGAAAATGATGTACTGGAATTCAAATTATCTGATTGTCAAATGTCTAAGTTTGGTAGGGCATTGGAGACTCTGAGATATTGAATGAGGTTGACTTGGGCCAAAATTCAGTGCTCCTGGGCTTTATTATAATCTGCTTTTACAATATACTTCCTTTTATTTTCTGAATTTTTCATTTTACTCCATGAATTCGGGAAATTTTAGAATAATGTGATGTAGTTAAACTGGAGGAAATATCCGAGCTATAAATCTAGCTCTTCATCAGATTTAAGACAGGGCTGATTCTCCATTGTAGGGTGAAGTTCAAACTCCTTAGGCTGCCATTGAAGACCTTCCCCAGGCTGGTACCTGCCTACCTTCCTGCTTTTATTCCTCATGTGTCATCTGCTTACTCAAATTGGTTTCCCTGCTGTTCATGGAACACTCCTTATATTTTGTCTTGTCTGACTCTTTTCCTGTTTCTGGAATGGGCTCCTCCCTCCATGCTGTCTACATTCTAAGCCATCTCAAGGCAAAGCTCAGATGTCACCTTCTCTATGAAACTTTTCTAACACCTTCTGATCTCCTAGGCCATTTTTGTTTGCACCATTCTTTGATGATTTGTTATATACTAGGAATGCTGTTCGAAACCCTGAGCACTAACTGATCATAATGGTTGCTAGCTATAGTGCTAGCACATGATTCCAAAGGCCCTTCTCTGTGCCAGATATTTCCCTGTAATTGCTGAATGATGGAGAGGCCTTTAAGGCCTGAGCAAGGGGTCAGAGTGGCCAGAATAGCAGGGAGTGCAGAGGTGGGAGTGCTTTGGGGCAGATGCCATTTGCCACCCAGAATAGAAGTATTTTAAGATAGCACAGACATAACAGTGCATACCAGATGAAGTCATTTTGCCATGTATTGTCTTATTCTTCTTAACTGGATTTATGTGTATGTTTTAGAAATCATGTAGTCCAGGGCTTCTCAACCTAGGGTCTGTACTGTAGACTCAAAGGGAGTTGATGGCATTTACCAGATTTTCAAAGGTACGTGTAATGCAGAGAAGGCTAGGAAATGCTGGTCTCTCCAACACTTTGGTTTACAGATTAAGAAATTGCAGCTGAGTGAGGTTGAGCATAAGAACTCTGCATGCAATGATTTTCAGGGAGATATTTGCCATCTGCAATCCGATTCAAGTTCCCTTATTGAAGGTACACTTAGGGTGTTCCATGACATCATATCAATGGACTGTCCTCACTTTTTCTCCTGCAGGGAGCCTGGAGGGCTTTCCTGGTTGGTCAAGACTCTTGGTAAGGTTGGCAGAGAGCTGGTGCAGACAATAGCTCTTCTTAAACAGTAGATGAAGTACTGGCACTAGTACTTAGCAATCTATTGGGAAGAGGAGTTCAGAATCCCAGTACAAAGAATCTAAAGTTGGTCGTCAGACCAAGGAGAGGGATTGAAAGCAGATATTAATAATTTACTGAGCATTTACTGTCAAATAGGCCTTTTGTTTGTATTAAGCTATTTAATCTAAATGAGAATCTTATGAAGTAGGAACTGCCAGCCTCTGCTTTATAGATGAAGAACTCAAGGTCCAGAGAAGATAAGTACCTTGCCCAAATGTATGCAACTGGGAGAATTAGGATTTGAACCAACGTGGTCAGGCTCCAGCATCTTCACTTCCATCCACTATACCAGGCTGCCTCTTAAGAGTTGGGTTGTGGAGCCAGGGAATGAAAAAGCAAGGAAAGGTGGGTTTCAGTGAGTGGGTGGTATACATGGGGTTGGGTTGGAGGAGGCCCTACTAAGTGCTGATACCCTTGGCCGGGCCTCATGTAGTCTGGTGCTGGGATTCTGGACTTGTGTCAAGAGCAGTCATATGGTGGATAGAGTGTCTTAAGAGTCTGAAAGCAACTTGCATTGTGATATTTATTTACTCATTCATGTAGACTCCCCTATCTTGGTACTGAGGACACAAGATGTACTTACCACCTGGAAAAAGAACTTGTAGTTCTTTCCAAAGGAATAGAAAACTGAGAATGTGACAGTTTCGTTTTGGGTCTATACTCTCTCCTTTCTTAGTTGTTCCTGTCCCTTGATGTTGTTTCTTTTCTCTCCTCCGGGATCCCCTCATCCTTACCTCCCCTCTGTCAAAATTCTGTTCTTAGGAAGGGAAGGGAAACCCTTTGAGACTGAGATGTGCACAGCTAAGGGGGCATAAACGATTACATTTCCTGGATATTATTTTGTACATGTTTTGTTTAGCTCTTGCCTTTTAACTCCTATGCCTCCAGAAGATCCATGTAGTTAGCACCACATGCAACTAAGCTCCAAGCACTCCCACTGCATTTTCAACCCAAGTCGGGGACCCTTCCTTGGCACTGGGCTCTTGCTTTGCCTCCTCTTTCTGTGTCTGCATTTTCTTTGGGTTTGTGTACACCAACCTCTTCCCTAGCGCTAACTGGCTGCTCTTCTTGTCTCCCTCTACCAACCCTCACCACCACAAGCCACGTCCGAATGAGCCTGGCTGGGAAGAGGGCCTACACTCATCAGAAGCTATACTGGGTTGACTTGTGTTGAGGTAGCTACTTGACTGGGAACTGGGACTTGAAAGAGCCAGGGGATGGGTGTGACCATTCCTGAGGTCCCACCAGCCTTTGAACTTTATACACCTTATCTTATTGAATCTTCCCTACAACCCTGTGTGGGTTGTATTTAGTGACTCATTTTTTAGATGAGGAAATTGAAGATTGGAGGGTTTAAAATAATTTGCTCAAGCTCACACAGCTAATAAATGGCAAGCTGGAACCTAACCCTTATCTGTTGGATTGCAAAGCCCATGTGTAATATTTCCCCTGCCCTGGTACCAATAAAGAAGTAGCACCCATCATCTAGTCTGGGGTAGTAAAGAATGGCCAGAAATTTAAAAGGAAAGTAAAAGAGCTAGAAGTTGAGTGGACATTGAAATGGAGCAGCCAGAAACAAATGTACAGGAAAAGAACAAAGATAGAACTAGAAAGTCAGACAACTACAGAGAGTGAAGCTGGAGTTCTTGGAACTTTTTATTTTTGGTCTTCAGTCCCATGGTTTGGAGGAGGGGTGGCCTGGCCCAGGGGCCCAGAAGGGGTACCCCTCAACTGAGCTTGGGTCCTCACTTCTGGATCTGTTCTGCTTACAGTGACCACTTCACCAACTGAGCTCCAGCCCCAGGATACCGCTCCAGCCTTGGCCAGAAGCAACATGGGGCTCCCT
Source organism: Macaca nemestrina (assembly GCF_043159975.1). Taxonomy (NCBI): domain Eukaryota; kingdom Metazoa; phylum Chordata; class Mammalia; order Primates; family Cercopithecidae; genus Macaca; species Macaca nemestrina. The sequence goes on along the minus strand of NC_092132.1, from coordinate 130,647,730 downwards.
TCAGCCTTGGATGGGACAAAAGGAACAAAAACTAAGGGAATGAGCAGATAAGGCATCCTGGGTTTTAGACATTAGAGAGTTTTCTAAAAGCTTGAGGATAACCTCACATAAAGTTGTATAGGTGATATTGGCCCCATGAATGCTCACGTCTTGGTCTTTTGACCTCCCCTATGGTCTTTCTGGGGAGATCAGTCCTCTCCCTCTCCCCATTATACTCTGTACTTTCTGGCTGGGAGGAGAGATGGAGGCTGCAGATGGCTTGGAGGAGCCCCAGTGGTCTCAGGTGTAGCTATTGAGGCTGGAGAGGGAGGTTTCCAGCTCTACCCTGAATGGCTGACTCAACTCAGCTCCACTCTTAGGGCTCAGAGCAATGGATCGTTTTCTTCTCTGCTTCTGGGTTTTAGGCAGTGTCTTGAGAACTGCATGGCTGAGAGAGAGGAAACAGGTGGACACCACGTGGGCTGGAGGAAGCCCAGGGTCACCAACCCACCCTGGGGCCAGAAGGCAATTGCTCCCTTTGGAGGATGGTGTGTTAATCATCAGATCACTGAGCTGTCAGGCAGCAGAGAGGGGAAAGTTAAAGTCAGGGCTTGTTAGATTTGCAACAACGAACTGATTTAGCAGCAGTTTGAGTCCCTTTCAGTCCTTCTTATTCTCATCAGCAATAAGTTGGATGTTGGAAAGAATTTAACATGGTAATTTATGCCAGGTGAACTACACTGTGCTCTGTGCTTCTGGGGTGCTTTCCTGGAGTCCTGGAACTTTGTAGTTGGGAAAGGCCGTCTGGTCCAGTGCCTGATGATTGATTGGTTCTTGGTCATGTTTTTTCAATCTTACTGATTCTCTGGAGAAGGGAAGTGACCTGCCCAAGGTTGTGTAACATGTTAGGGCTGGAGGGGGTCTGGTCCCAGGGAGTAGGTGCCCTTCTCCACAGGGACCATTGAATTCTGTGCTCCTGGAAACCTCCATCATAAATATGATCTCCAAAATGAGCTGAGTGGAAGGGCAAATGTAAAGAATTTCACACATCACATGTTATTTTCCTATTGATTTGTCAATTTTATAGATAATTTATCTTATATATTGTCTTTAGAATTAATGAGTATTTACATTTCTAAGCCTTCTCCCTTAGCCGCTAGGTGAAACTTGTACTTTTCTTTTCTTTTTCTTTTTTGCATTTAATATGCTACAAACATTAAGTGACCCAGGGGGTTTACCTGTCTGCTTGGGAAGGCAGTAAGATTTAATGGAAAAAGAAATGGATGAGGAACTAGGCAGGCCTGAAGTTCAAATCTTTTCTCTACTACTGATCAGATATGTAACTTTGGGCTGGTTACTTTATTTCTCAGAATTTCTGTTTTCTTATCTGTGAATAGGGCAACAGGACACCTCCCCCAACCCCAATGGGTTACTCTGAGGATTAAATAATAATACATGCATAGCATAGCATCTAGCATATAGTAAGTGCTCAATAAAAGTCATTAATACTGAGTACTTAACATTAATTTTCTTCCACTTATAGAATGTTCTGTTTTCATCATAAAACCCTCATTAAAAAAAGAAAAACCAAAGAGCAATTGCCTTTTAAAATTGAATGTTCTTGTATTGGCTCACATAAGTGGAAATGCACACCTGTATTTTAAATTAGATCACCTGGTGTTTATAGCATCTCTGGGGCATACAAAAGACTTACATTAGTTTTGTTTAGTTTTTTATAAACTCATTAATTTTCACAGCATTCTTATGAGACAGGAATTAGACATATTGTTCATGAATTAATGAAAGTACAGAGAGGTTTCACAGAGAAAACCTGTCCAACATCACAGAGAAAAATCAGTGACAGGAATAGTATCGACATTTCCAGGTGGGAAACTTGGTACTGACTCGCTGTCCACTGATGACATGCTTGGTGTTTGTGTGTGTGTCTTTTATCCTGCAGCAGGATTTTGTGTCTCTTAGGTCCTCTGTCCTGGCGCAAAGGTCATGAAGGGTGCACACAGAGCTTCTGTCAGATATTGGCCACTCCTCCCCTGTGCTGGTTTCCACTGGACAAGCAGGGAGGGGCAATTAGAGCAGTGCTGATGAGAGGCAAGTGGAGTCCATGAAATGTCCATTAAGTTCTATTCCACAACCAAAGGCACTTCAGGCATTCGTGAGGTGGTGGTAGTGATGGTGAATATTTTTGGAGACCAGCAGTGGCATTCCCAATGCTTCTAAAATCACCTGGTAAGGGTGGGGATCTTTCTGGTTCTGGATGAGGGGTTCTGATGAAAATTATGGTGTCAGATTCTGGGGTCTGATTGCCTTGCTCTTAGGGTGGGCCCAAGCCCCCCTCTGGCAGAAGAAGTCTGCTCCTCAAAGGCAGCCCTGGGATTGACTCTGGAATGACCAGGTGGTTGTGCCCAGTCTCCCTGTTAACTCTGGCCATCTCAAACCTTGGGATGACTCACAGACTCTTCCTCTTTCATGTTTTTGGACAAGCTGTATTGTCTTTTCTTGACTTATCTGCTAATTACACTTGGGGTCAACCTTGACTCTACTTTGGCCACTGTAACTGTTTTGATATTTTTTTAAATTTATTTTTTATATTTAGAAGGTACAAGTACTTTGGTACTTTGTTTTATTTCCTTTACATTTTTTTTTTTTTAATTTCCATAGGTTCTGAGAGAACAGGTGGTATTTGGTTACATAAGTACTTTCTTTAGTGGTGATTTGTGAGATTTTGGAGCACCCATCGCCTGAGCAGCCTACACGAACCCAATTTACAGTCTTTTATCTCTCACCCACTTCCCACCCTTTCCTCCTCAGTCCCTAGAATCTATTGTATCATTCTTATGCCTTTGCATAAGAATCCTCATAGCTTAGCTCCCACTTATGAGTGAGAACATATGATGTTTGGTTCTCCATTCCTGAGTTACTTCACTTAGAATAATAGTCTCCAATGCCATCCAGGTTGCTGTGGATGTCATTAATCCATTCCTTTTTATGGCTGAGTAGTATTCCATCATATATATATATATACACACACACACATATATATGTGTATATGTGTGTGTGTGTGTGTGTGTGTGTGTGTGTGTGTATGTGTGTATATATATATATCTCACTAACTGTGTTTTGAGTTTCTTCTTTTTTTCTGGCAGCCTAACATTGCACCGTCTCTGATTTTTGACTTCGAACACTTGTCTTGATGCTGACTACTTAGTTTTTTTCCGTCATTGCTAGCATATAAGAAGAAAGAGGGTGGCACAGGTGGATGGCTCAGAGAAAGTTTCCTGTAGGAGGTAGGAATTGAGCTGGGCCTTGAAGTTTGGGAAACATCCTAACACATGTAGAGAGCTGGAGAGGGGGCCTCAAGCAGCAGGAGCAAGAGCAAGGCAGTACAGTGTGGAGTCGTAGGAAGCCATGGTTCTAGAGTTCAAAGTGTGAGTCGGCTCTGATGCTTACAAGAGTCAGAGTGCTTACAAGAACCTGACCTTGGGCAGGTTCCTTAATGTCTCTGGAGCTTGGCTTTTTTACTTGTAAAATGGGGATAATACAACTTACTCCTCAGAGTCATTGGCACTAGTAAATACTACATATAAAAGCAACTAGCATGTGCCCCTGGTAAGTTCTCAATAAATGTTGATATTATGTCATTTCATGCTGCCCACAATGCTGGTTAACTTAGGTGGGAGAAAGAGCTAGAGAGGGGAAGAAACTCCTGTTCCTGCTCGAGCCTTTTGCCTGGTCAATTGCTCAATGCTGAGTAAAGGGAAAGCTTCCTAAACAGATGTGCCTGTCCCTCCAGGGCCGGTCCTTGAGTATCTTGATTCCTGGAGCTTGCACATGGGGCTAATGCTGCGTTATCTTGCCCTTGTTAAAACACAGCCTGGGGATGTAAAGAGATGTCAACTCCTCCCCCTCCCAAGTGCCTGTGTCCCTCATCCTCCCTCCCTGGGGTGGTATATTCCAGCTGTTGTAGGCTTTGTGCATTTAACAAAAGGCATCATTATGGAAACGCCTGTATTATATTGAGTTCAGGGAGACCCTGATGTTGGGAGCAGCCTGGACTCATTTGCTCTTGTTAACCAGATGTGCTTGTGTGAACATGTCTTGTCCCAGCTCAAGCTCCTTCTTCAGGTGACCTTAGCACCCCTATCCTGTTTATCTTGCTGCTAACTATGGCTCTTTCTACATTTATTGATCATCTGCTCTGTCTCTGGGTTCTGATCTTTGCTCCAGGATTTCTGTCTCTGGACTTGAACCTCTGCTAACAGAATGTAGTCATTGTCTGTGGTATTTAATATCTAACTTCTTTTCTTAAATTTGATCTAGAGGTCTCATCAGGCTCCATCTTCTCTCATTAGTAATTAAAAGTACTACTAATCTGGCATTAACACTAGGGTCTCTGGACTGGATGTCCAGAATTCTTTTTTTTTTTTTTTGAGACAGAATTTCGCTGTTGTTGCCCAGGCTGGAGTGCAATGGCACGATCTCGGCTCACTGCAACCTCCGCCTCCCGGGTTCAAGTGATTCTCCTGCCTTACCCTCCCAAGTAGCTGGGATTACAGGCATGCACCACCACGCCCGACTTATTTTGTATTTTTAGTAGAGACAGGGTTTCTCCATGTGGGTCAGGCTGGTCTTGAACTCCTGACCTCAGGTGATCCGCCTGCCTTGGCCTCCCAAAGTGCTGAGATTACAGCGTGAGCCACCACACCCGGCTCAGATTTCTTTATTTCTATCTTTAGTTGAATCCCTGGATCCAGATCTTCTATATAGGTTCGACTACCTATATCCACCAAACCCGTCAGAAATGCCTTGCTAGGATTCCTTCTAGACTCCAAACTCATAGATTCCAGGAGAGATTCTGATTCAGAAGGTTGGTTAGGGAAGGAGTTGGGGTGAGAGAGAACTACAGGGAACCAGAGCTTAGAACCTGCCTAGAATGCCACGTGTTTCTGATATAGGTGGATCATGGATCAGACACTCTGAACAACACTGATCAACACTGAAGTTTCTGAAAGTCTGACTTTCATATAAAGGGAAATATTGTCATATTGGCCAATAGAGATTTAAAGTTGCAAGGTTTAAGACCAGGTAAGAATAACTTAAGAAATCAGATCTTCTTTGCAGGTGGCAAACAATTTAATTTCCTAAGTAAGCTAAATGTTCTCTCCCTAAGTTTGTCTCTTCTAAGTATTTTCTTGATTAGCTGTTTCTTCAGAGGAAACTCAGAGGTGAACTTCAGGCAATGTTTTGTTCAAATTACTTTAAATTTTGAATGTGTTCATATCTGTGTTTATGACCTGTGCCTGGGCTTACAGAGTATAAAGTGTATTCTCATCAGGCCCCATTGTCACTTTTCCCTTCCTACCCTTGCCCTTAATCTGCCCCATACTCCAGCCAGCTCCCATGAACTGTTGGTTGCCGTTCTGATAAGTACTTCATGGGCGATCTTTCTCTGAGTTGTATTTTTAGAGGAAGAGATGAAAGGAGACTGAAAAATTAAAATTGAGATAAGCAGTCTCTCCCTTGGAATGTTATTAAGAGGATGTGGTCATTTAAAAGTACTTTCCTCTCTCTTCTCTTCAGTGTTTGACATCTGAAGTCATAGAAGATGCTATCACACCTTGCTTTATTAACATGGCTAGAGTCACCTGTTTCAAAAGGCCCAGGAACATTAACCTTAAGTGAAAAGAAAGTGGCACTAAAGGAAAGATAAAGGGAAACTGGCTTTTGGCAGCAGGAGACACTGGCTCTCAGCCAGGCCCCTGCAGCTACTCTGTTAAGTGGCCCCATAAATTTATTTTACAGGGAGATTATTTCCACTATCTGAGTATACTGAGGCTGTCGTGGTTCGGACATCTTGTGAAGTTATATAACTCGTTGCTCTTCCAGGAGAATGTGGGAAGCGGGTAGTAAGTTAGGAAAGGGAGTTGACCAGGCACATAATTGGAATTGGCTCGCTTTGGAGCTTAGCAGGACTTGCCGAGAAGAGTTAGAGGGTTCAAGAGAACTTGGAATGAGGATCGTACACACTCTTGCCATAGCCATTGAGCCCAAGGCCAAGGGAGGGTTCTGGCAGAGCAGAGATCTTGAAGGAAAGGCGAGGGGAAGCAGAACTGGGGGCGTGGGCTTCACCCAGCTGGCAGAAGCCCTGTAGCAAAGCACTGTCACTGATTCAGTTTTCTTACACTGAGCCCTGAGCTTACACTGGGCTTATTTCTGGTTGTTAGAGATTGAATATTCCTAAAAGACAGATGGAGTGGGCCAGGGTAGGGGTAGTCCTTTTGGGCATGGTGACCTTGTAGCCCAGCCTTTATGAGACAGTACAGATTCCGTTGCCCTTCTTTGTTGACTCTTTTGCCCATTTGTCAAAGTATATGTCCTGATTTTGGGGTGGGTGACCCCTGTGTTTGGTTTCTCCAGCAGTGTATCACAGAGTGGCTTTGGATTCTGTCAGTCTTCATTTCCATGTCTGCTATTTCCCCTCGAAAGTCTAACAAGGCAAGTGATTTTTAGTTCTTTAGTATATTAGACTAGTTCATTATTCTATAGAATAACCAGGACTGAGGAAGGGGTTTGATCAAAAGCAAGACAGCTTGTTTTGCTTCTTCCTGAGCACAGGCAGAACCTCCCCTATAGCAAGCTACCTTGCAAATGATAAGAGCCAAGTGCCATAGAGCCAAAAAGAGTGGGGGAGGGGGCAGAGATCAGGTGTGAATGGATTTCGCCACCTGGGAAGCCAGCTCAAAGCATGTGTCATCAAGATGGCTTTATCATCATGTAGAAGGAACAGTAAATTAGTATGCTGGCAGGGAGTACTTTCCATTCACTAAAGAAAATGATAAAAAATTATGAACTGTAATCATTTTGTAGGGGTGAAGGTGGTTATTAGTCCCCGGCTGTGATTACTTCAGAGCCTAGCACTTAGTAGGAGCTGGATCTTGGTGTTGCATGTTGTATGAATTGCCTTGACCTTGAGATGTGTGACTCTTTTCTGGGAACAGACACATATGTCTTAAACATTAAAATCACTGGATGGGGTATGTGAATAGCTAGTAATCAAACATGACAAAGGTGTTTACTACTTTCAAGAGGCCTTTTATATAAATACATATGGTTAGAACATGGTATTAATACTTTGGATCCTTTACGGTCAATCCAGAGTAGTTTTAAGGTAGTAAGTGACCGATTTGTTGAAGGCCTGCTTTTTGATTGTGATTTTGTAAAAAAATCTTACTTTTGTCTTATTACAAAAATATAGTATCTTGTAAAAATACTGAAAAAAACCCCTCAAACCCAAACTCAAAATGGTAAGCAAACGTATGAAACAATCACTACCAACATTTTAAAATATAACCTTTTAGCCTTTTATATATGCATATATGTGGTTATATTTATATACATATACACATTTTAAAAACTTTTAAGTTCAGGGGTACATGTGCAGGATGTGCAGTTTTGTTACACAGGTAAACGTGTGTCGTGGGGGTTTGTTGTACAGATTATTTCATCACCCAAGTATTAAACCTAATATCCATTAAGTACTTTTCTGATCTTCTGCATCCTCCCACCCTCCACTCCCAGGTAGGCCCCAGTGTGTGTTGTTCCCCTCTATGTGTCCGTGTGTTCTCAGCATTTAGCTCCCACTTACAAGTTAGAACATGTGGTATTTGGTTTACTGTTCCTGCATTAGTTTGCTAAGGATAATGGCCTCCAACTCCATCCATGTCCCTACAAAGGACATGGTCTTGTTCTTTTTTATGGCTGTATAGTATTCCATGGTGCATATATACATATTTTTACAAAAAGGAGATCATATCACATATTTTACTAAATTATTTTTCTACTTATATGTATATGTTTATAAATAGACTTTTTTTTACATTTATTTTTTATTTTTTGAGCCTGTATCACTGGCAATGTTTTTTATCCTTTTTAATAAGTAAATTGTTGTTTCATCACAAATTCCTTAATCACTCTATTGTTACACATACAGATTATTTTGAATTGTTTGGCCACAGAAAAGTTTTGTGATAAATATCTGTGTCATAAAATGTTACACATGTATATCATTTTCTACTACATTTCTAGAAGTACATTTCTAGTTCAAAGAATTTGTAAAATTTTAAGACCTTGTATAGGTCTTATCCCCCCCGCCACACAACCAAGGCACTCTATTTTGCATTCTCATCAGTAGTGTTTGAAAGTTCTATTTTCTTCAAACACTGATCAACTCTGGAAATTATTATTAAAAAATATTTTCCAATTAGGCTGGTGAAAATGTATGTAACTTGAGCATTTTTCATCTGCAGTTGTCAATTGTATTTGTTGCTTTTATTTCTTTTGCTGCTTTTTCTACCAGAGTGCTTATGCTTATAGATGATAAGAACTCTTTGTATATCTCATATGTGTCTTGCTACTGTCACAGAACAAGTCTTCTGAAAAGAGAATGACTACCTTTTAACATTAATTAGGTCATATCTTCCTATAATTAAATTAAACAAGTATCTACTGAGTACCTATTAGGTGCTGGGCACTGTGCTAAACAATAGGCAATAAGTGTACAATTTTGTAAAATGACACTAGCTCTCAAAGAACACATAGCCCAGGGAGGGAAGTAAAACAAGTCAATATGCACATTAAATCCTCTAATAGAGAGGTGATTTCATCCATTCTCACACTACGAATAAAGACATACCCAAGACTGGGTAATTTATAAAGGAAAGACAAAGACTGGGTAATTTACAAAGGAAAGAGGTTTAACTGACTCACAGTTCCGCCTGGCTGGGGACGCCTTGGGAAACTTACAATAATGGCAAAGGCACTTCTTCACAGGGTGGCAGGTGAGACAATGAGTGTCCAGCGAAGCGGGAAACCCCTTATAAAACCATCAGATCTTGTGAGAACTCACTCACTATCACGAGAACAAGATGGGGAAAACTGCCCCCATGATTCAAATATCTCTACCTGGTCCCTCCCACGACATGTGGAGTTTATGGGAACTACAATTCAAGATGAGATTTGGGTGAGGACACAGCCAAACCATATCAAGAGGTAACCATTAGATGCTTTGGACACAGGTAGAATGGGCACCTAACTAAACTTGTCTTAGGTAGTCATGGGAGGTTTCTTGGAGGAAGAGATGAGTTTGCTGAATCCTAAAGGATTAACAGTAGTTAGCCAGACATAGAGATATGTGTGTGTGTGTAGGCCAGTGAGATGGAATACTATTAGCAAAGTATTATTGCATAGTTAATACAATGGTATTAACAAAGGTCAAGGAGCAGTTGTACCCCTTAAATGTACATAAATTTAAAAAAGGAAAGCAAGGTAAATGCATGGAATGGCATACACTACATACAAGACTGGAGCTCATAGTGGGAGAGGTAGAGTAAGGGGTTCCATTTTTTAGCAAGGGATTAGGCTGAAAAGTAAGAAGTGGACAGATCATGCAGCATTTTTATATTGCATACTAAGCAGTGTGAATGTCTTTTTCTGATAGTTTATATTTGACATTGATGGTTTTCAGGAAGACAACTGACAGAATCAGATTTGCTCTCTGTGAAGGGTCCTCTGACCCCAAGGGAGGGAATGGATTTGGGGTTGAGGGCAGTTCCAGGTATTCCTGGAATCTGAGAGAGAATTTAGAGGGCTCCTAAGGATGGGCCTAATGTCAATGTAGATAAATGGACATATTTGAGAGATAATTAGGAAGAATCAATGAGTATGATTTGCTGAGAGGGGTAAGGAGAGAGGAGTCAAAGATGGTATCCATATTTCAGGGGGATGGGGATGCCATTCACTGAGCTTGGGAACACAGAGGAGGAATAGTCTCTTTAAGAAGGAAGGTTTAGAGAGAGTTCAGTTTTGAATGTATTAAGACTTTAGTGGCTGTCATACATCAGAGTCTTCCAGTTTGATATGTAGATCTGAAACTCAATAGAGTTTTTAAGGGATATACAGACTCTTGGAGTTATTAATACATCAACAGCAACTGAAATAGATGAACAGACCAGAATGTCAAAGAAGAATATATAGAATGAGAAGATAAGAAAGGCCCCCACAGAAAGCCAATCCATTATTTAAAGAATGAGAAGGGAAGGTAAAGATTGAGGTGGAACCTTTAGAGAAAGGAGAAAGTATTGTCATGGAAAGCCTTTTCAGGAGAACAGCATGCTTACCAGTGCCAAAAGGCATTGATTAATTAATTAAGACAAAGAATGGAGAGCTTCCTCTGGACTTAGCGATGAGGAGTCTTTGACCTTGTTGGTAGCCATTTCAGTGGAGATGGATGCCAGATTCTAAAAGGTTAAAGGTTGAATTGGAGGTGAAAAAAAGAAGAAAGTAAATTCAGACATCTTTTTAGAGTAGGTTAGTTTTGAAGGGGTGAGAAGGATATGGTGGCAGCTGAAATACAGATGGTTTTGAGGGGAAGCAGAGGGGAGCAAGTGCTGATTAGGCTGTAGAGATCATGGAGGCTGAAGTAGAGAGAAGGTGCTAATAATGAATGCCTGCAGGCTAGAAGGTCTGTTATGAGTGGCATCTAGGATTCAGGTGGACTCATTAGTCTGAGATAGGAAGGGGGATTCTGTACCTTTTATGACAAGGGAAAATAACAAAGGATAGGTGTGGACGGGTATGGTGGCAGGGAATTGAGGAATTTGCCATGTGATGGTTTCTATTTTGTCTGTGCAGTAGGAGGCAAGATTTTCTCCTGGGCATTAGAAGGGAGGTGGCTGGGTGGGAGGTTTGAATGGATTGGAGAAGGTTTTAATAGTTGCTATGGAGAGTAGAAAAGGAAACTGAGCGGGGAAGGATAAGAAAATTCCCAGGCAACACTGAGGGTCTTGTTGAGCTTGAAGCTGACAAATTTTAAGTGACACCAAATCTGTTCATGGCTTTATGATTTTTTTTTTTCCTCTAGCTGAGAAGGCAGACTCCAGGGCTGGATATTTTCCAGTTGAGTGTGGCAAAAGATTGATGAGGCAAGCTATTTGAGGGCAACGCAGTGGTATGGTTGAAGTGATTAACCATGGTTCCACGGTTGGGCAGAGAGGAGATGCTGATAGGAGGGCAGGAGAATGTAGAAGGGTCAAGGGAATGGAGCTTAAAGAATGGGTATAGTGCAAATAAGTGAATAGGAGAGCTGTAAGGAAAAGAAGCCATAGTTAGAAGGGGAGATTTTGGATTTCAGAATTGCATCAGTTTCAGAAAAGGGTGATATTCAACATGTGTAACTGGCATGACAGGGAGAGTAATCAGTTAGAGTGAACAGCCAGTACAGCAGCCATACTGATGTGTACCTCCTGTTTCTAGGGTGTGGCTAGGGAATGCAGGTTATCATTGTTGGAGCCAAAGAAGGATTGTAAGTTTGAGCACTGGATAAATCACTCATATAAATATTGAATATTCCCAGACTTATGATGGGACTTGAGAATGAAAAGGAAAATCATACATCTGACATGAACATCATTGATCAATGAGAGGCAATTTCTGTCAATATCATTCCAAGATACTTTTGGGCTGGATAACAATGATACAGAGAGGAGAAAGGGGTATACCCTCAGTCAATCAGAAGCTTTATAGGACAGTAGCAAAATTATTTCTGGAACAGCATTGGGAAAAGAGGCACACGAACCCCATTTGTCAATCTTGAGACTTGGAATAATAAGCCTCCATTTGGGAGGAATGCATGGGACAACTGTTCTTGAGATACCAGGTTTCAGTTAAGACAGGACACTGGAGGGAATATTAAAGAAGAGATTGAAGATGTAGTAGAATTGTTTTTAAAATCTCAGAATGCACAGATTTTGGAAGGAGGAGAGTAGTGGGAGATTGACTCAGGGAGGAATATAAAGCCGTATGGGAATGTGCACACAGGAGGGGCTAGATGATTGGGGGGCTTACATTTTGAGTGGTGAGTTTGGATGACCAGAATATAAGGCATGAAGGGATTAGCAGTCTTCAAGGTTTCCAAATAATTAGTCCTAGCAGCCTCCCAATGCATGGGAGATGGGGAGGAAAGGAACTTAGGCTAGTGTGGCAGGAGAGAGCTATGGCCAGGAGCAATTGTGTTTCCAAGAAATCCCAGGACAAGTGAGTGGGCTGTCACTGGAATTGTTTCCAGGACTTTGGCCACATGTTGGAAACAGCTAATCTCTTGTGGGACATATACTGTATCTGGTTTTCCTATAGCAGAGTACACCTGCAGTGTGACTTAATTGTGCTGGAGTTGAGAACAACATTCTGTCCTCAAGTGGAAGCCACAGATCCCTTAGTCCTGAGGGGGAGCAGAGACATATTTAATTGGCAGGCAAGGATTGGAATTAGTGAGTTCTCAGCTTAGCATGCTGCAGGTCATACAGGCATAGTGTTGAGCAGCACACTGACACTTATTTAACAATCAGGCTTTAATTTATTATTTGCAAAATAGAGAGATGTGCATTGCTCTTTAGATTTTACAGTAGGGTGGTGGGGTAGGCTTAAGCAATGTCTCACCTATTTTCTCAAGTTCTTCTTTGAGGTAAAAAAAAAAAATCAAATCAAAGGGTCATGAGGATTGCAGTTTGCAGTAGAGCTTGAGCATAGGGAAGAAGAATTAGTGAGCATAGGGGTATTATAAGAATCACATGACAAAATAGCTAAGGATACAGGAAACATGATGGAGCTCAACTTGCAGGTGGATATAGTCTCTCTGTGTTCTAGCTCTCTAGTATGGTGCTTGGCATAGGTCAGGGAAATATCTAACCATGTTTGTTGGTGAGTCTTTTGTTGCTCAGATTAGCAGGAGAAAGTAGCAGCAAGTGGGCACTTTTATTAGAGCTAGTGCTGAAATGAAATGTAGTTATGTACTGTGGTTGCAAACTGGCAGACTTAAGGATATCTGAAGTGGCATCTGCAATTAATTTCTCTCCCCACCATGGCCACATGCCCTCTATTCTCTGGCATACCCAAGTTTTGCTGCTAGGGCCTCAGCATCCTACTGGGGGAGATATCATAGATTAATTGGTGGTAGTGGAAAGAATTCCTCTCCTCTCCTCTCCTCTCCCCTCCTCTCCCCTTCTCTCCCCTCCTCTCCTCTCCCCTCCCCCTCCTTCTCCCTCTCCTTCTCCCTCTCCTTCTCCCTCCCTCTCCTTCTCCCTTTCCTTTCCTTTCTTCCTCCCTTTCTTCTTTCCTCCCTGCCTCCTTCCCTTTCTTCTTTCCTCCCTGCCTGCTTCCCTCCCTCCCTCCTTCCCTCCTTCCTTTCTCCTTTCACAAATGCTTAGTGGATGCCAGCTTTGTGTTAAGCATCAAAATGACTAAGTCCTTTTCTGCTAGCAAGAAGTCTGCAGTGCCATTTGCTACCAGGAGGTGACATGGGCTTTGGTGAATGAAAAGGAGTCTGAGAAGAAGGCTACTCATTATAAAAATATTCATTAGAAGGAACTATTCATTAGAAGGAATTACCTACCTGTGAAGATAATCTGAGAAAGTCATGAGGCAGAAAAGGTCATGGTGTCTTTGAGGGGATAGCAAGAAGTTAGCACCAACAGAATTTAGAGTGAATAGTAGGATGAAGCTCTTCTATGTTGAGGGGCTTAAATTTGAAGTCAAGATGCTTTATTTTCATCTTTTAAGCAGTGGGAGCTACGAAAGCAAGGAAGTGAAATGATCATATTTGTACTTCAGCAATATCCCTGTAGTGTGGAGGTCCCTAGGACTGGGGAACTGATTCAGGTACGCCGTGATACTTGGGACGTTGCTACTTAAAGCATCCTCTGTGGAGCAACAACATCTGTATCACCTGGGAGCACGTGAGAAATGCAGACCCTTGGGCCTCATTCAGCCATTCTCACTCACTTTAACAAGATCTCCAGGTGATTTTTGCACATGGTAAGTCTGATAAACTCTGACTTAGGAGCTATGTTGATGGCTCTTCGGCACTCACATATTCCCCACAGGAGGGGAGGCCTGGCCTTTTCCTCTCATACCACAAACTCACAGACCATTCCATGATCTCTGTCACCTCTTTTTTGGAAAGGATAGTAACAATTTTTTAAAAATTAAATGTATTTCAATAGTTTGAGAAATTCTATCTTTTTGAACCATGGCTTTTCAAAATGTTTTAGAGGCACAGATTGTTAATGGGTTCAGGGAGGCATGCACAGGAGATTATTATACCCACGTTATTCTATTTTCCAAGCTTGGTGATGGGATGCAGGTGTTCATTTGCCATTTTTTTGCAGGTTGCAATAATTTATAATTCAAATTTATAAAATCTGGCTGGGCACAGTGGCTCACGCCTGTAATCCTAGCACTTTGGGAGGCCAAGGCGAGCGGATCACCTGAGGTCAGGAGTTTGAGACCAACCTGGCCAACATGGTGAGACTTCATCTCTACTAAAACTACAAAAATTAGCTGGGCCTAGTGGTGGGCACCTGTAATTCTAGCTACTCGGGAGGCTGAGGCAAGAGAATCGCTTGAACCCGGGAGGTGGAGGTTATAGTGAGCTGAGATCTCACCACTACGCTCTAGCCTGGGTGACAGAGTGAGACTCTGTCTCAAACAAACAAAAAAATTATAAAATCTTAATTAAATAATAATGTTTGGTGACCTACAAAAGGAAAACGTCAGAAAAACATTCTCCATTCAAAATGGTACCTCAATACTCACGGTGAGGGTGGGAGTGGAATCTAAATAATGGGAATAACTTTAATGTAAATGGTGAGAGTTACATGTATTGAAGGCTCAAGGAATTCTATTCTGAGGGTACTTGCTATATGGTAGACGCTATTTTAAGTCCTTTATATGTAACACATTGAATTCTCAGTTACTTTTGGAACTAAGGCCTATTATTTGTCCCTATTTTGTAGGGGCATTTTCATAAACGAAAAAAAGCTAAAGTGTGAAGATATCAGACACTTGGCCCAAGGCCACAGAGATCGTAGAGGACTAAGGTTTAAACTCAGTTTATACAAATCCCAGGTCTGTTTTTTTTTTTTTTAAACACTATACTATAGTGTAGCATGCAATCTCTTTATATAAATAAATATTTATAGAAGACTATGGATGAAGGATAATAATAAAAGAAATGTGCTCTTTTTCCTTGGCCAGGTCAGAGTAAAGCAAATGCAGTACATATTTGGCCCTTAAGTGACAATTCATGTACTGTTTCCTAGTTGCTTTGGGCATAACTGAACTCGGGAAAATGCAATTTGGAGCTAGAAATGAATGATGTTGAGAAAAATTATTATTAATTTGTATATATTATATATATAAATTTTATATGTATTTATATATAAATTATTATTTAATTTGAAGATAACCTTCACAATTAAAGGTGTCTCATATAAGGTGTCTCTTGAAAAAAATTATGCCACCGAAGCTCCCCTTTTTATGTGACCAAACTCATAAGCATCCTCCAAGACCCAGCCATCATTCTGTTGTGTAGTCTTTGACCATTTTCTGAGATAGGGAGCTTTTGCTCTCATTGTCACAACTTGTGTGATACCAACTGACCCTCGTTGAGCATAATCGTGTATTGGGAATGTTGTAAGCAGTTCACTTGTTTTATTTCCCCATAGCAGCTCTGTGAGATGACTGTCACAATCCCCATTTTATAGAGGGAGAAATTGATGTGTTTTGAGATTAAGAAACTCATCTGACATCATGTGGTTAATGAATGACAGAGCCAGAATTCAAATCTTTTGTTTTAACTGCAGCGCTATCTGCCTCCCTTGTCACACTGATTCAGTTGTCTTTTTCCCCTTCTTCCAACTCTTTCTAAATCATTCATTTAAAGTATTAAAGATGCTATTTTAGTGTTGGGGACACACTGGTGACTGACACGTGCTTCTCCCCATCATGCTTTCAGTCTAGGTGAAGGATGGAGAAAAAAATCTTCCAGAAAGAGATAATAGCATAAATAAAAGACCTGGAAGGGAGAGAGCCCAGTCATTCCCAGAGCTGCCTATGTAGCGGGAGCGTAGAGGTCACTGAACAGAAAGAAAGTTGGGTCTTACAGTTGAGCAGCCTGCAGACCTTAAAGCTTCTTCCAATTTGGCAAGGAGTTTGGGATATCATCAGTGAGAATAATGGGAGCTACTCAATGCTTTTTAAAAAACTTAGAAAATGTTGATTTAAACAATATGTCAAATTTACATATTGACAATTAGTGACTTTAAAGAAGGTAGTCAGTCTTGGTTCATGTTCAGGAATTCTCATTCAATAAGTTTTTCAAGAATAACAATGAAAGACATGGGGGGAAACCAATAAAACGTAACACTTTATTATTATTTTTATCTTAGAAGGAATTCACCAAAGGCTTCATATTATGCTATGGCATCTTTAATTATAAAAATAAGCAAATAAAATAACTTGCATCTGTCATTACCATGATATGTTTCATAACCTTTATATGCACATGGAGCTTAAAAATGTAATTTAACAATAAATAATGACATATACCAGATATGCTCACTGTTTATTCCAGTACTCAGCCAAAAACCTAAATATCATTTAAATTATAAATACATAATGCAAATATAATGGCACAAAAATGTCTAAAGTGCAACCAAATCACAAGAGAAGAATCATGCAAACTGGTCTAGGTCAGCCCCCGAATTACTCTGCAGCAAACACAAGACGAAGCTTTGGAAGTTTAAGGGGGAGTCGGAGGGAGTGGGGTGCGGGAAAGAGAAGCAAAAAACTAGCAACATTGTGAGAACTGCTTCTTTCTGTATGTGTAGATATATGTATTGTAGATACATATATAGATATAATTGTGGGGAGAAAAGGGGGGTACCACGGTTTGAAGAGGTCACAGCAAAAAAAAAAAAAAAAAAAAAAAAAAGAAAAAAGAAAAAAGGAAAATAAAGGAAAAAGGAAATCTACCAAACTGAAAAAAGAGAGAAATTTGCTAGGAATACTCATGAACTACTTGTCGCATTGGGGTCCTGGCTTAGTTGGGTTTGCAAAATGGACACAACACACAAACTTTAATAGCTTTTCTGGTTCAGAGAAGTCAGCCTTGCCTGGGGATGGGAAGTGTGGGAGGGAGGGGAAGAGTCTAACTTAGAATATGGTCTACCTGATTTCCAAGAGGCTAAGGCAGTGTCCATAAGTTTGGGGACCTGGGGATGGGACAGTTCTGAGTATAAAAATGCCCTTAACAATCTGATGTCAGCACGCTTAGAGGCTGTGTGGGGACAAAGGCAGCAACGTTTGTGCTGCTGCTGCTGCTGCTGGGTCTGCTGCAATTGCTCTTGGTCCTTGAGCAGCACGTTACTGGTTTTAAAGGCTTTATGGTAAAGTTGTATTGCTTTTCATTTTTCTGGAGATGTGCCCTCTCTCCTCCCACCAGGATCCCTATCACTCGATTTGGTCAAATCTTGAGTTTAGCCTAGTGAGAGTCAAGCACCAATAGTTTCTACCTAAGCGAGTTTGGAGTGGCCCCTGCAGTCCTACCCCTCCTCCCTCTCTTCCTCTCTTAACATTGACCTTTGGTGGGCAGTGACGCTCATAAGGGACTGTTGGGTTCAAGGACAGTGACCCTGAGAAACTACTGTTGTTCATAGATAGGTTAGTCATTTGACTTTGGTGGTCGCCATCTTGTAAACATCATGGCAGAAATGATCAAACCACCAGCTCGTTTTCCCTCTTTCTTTCTTTCTTTTTTTTTTCTTTTTTTTTTCTATTTTTTTACGATCCTACAGAGATGGCCCAGCTGCCAGGACTACTTTGGCAGGCAGCGTGCTACAGGACGAAAATGTAAGAGAAGTCTATTAAGGCTGGACAGCCCAGGGTTATTTATACTCTCTCAGCCCCAAGTCCCCCGGACTAAAGACCCAAAGGCTGATTGACTCATTCCTGATTGATTTAATGGAAAGTCTCCCACCCCATCATCATTTGCCAGAGTACCAGGCACCGATGAAAGGGGACGAGTAAAGAACTGCCACTTCCTAATGTGTAGTAGGCCTTATCACACTGTAAGTGGTCCAAGCCCATAGGGATGATCTTTTTGGTTCCCGGAATTTCCAGTTGGATGTGACAGAGATCTTTCAGTATAGGTCTAAGTCAAGAGTAGCCTCTGGGTTGAGGTGGGCTGGGAGATTAACATCTTACCTGGGGTCCTTCAGATAAACCTGTTGGTTTTTCCTGTCTCATACAGGCCCATCTTAAGTTTTGATGTTGAATTAAAACTACTTCTACCCCCTTAGTTATAAAAAAGGCCACAAGGAGCATTTATGTGGATATCTGGAAGTGAGATAGTTATTCCATTCCCAGGAAAAGAAAAATAAAGCTAAGTTACAAAACTAAATCTATATGCAATAAAGTTATTATATACTGCTTTGTTTAAGCAGAGTCCTCTGGAATTTATGTACAGTACATTAGTTTTCAGCTATTTATATTCCACAGTTAGACCTTAAGATTCTCTGGTTTTAAGACAATTGTTAAAGATACTTTTAAAGCTCTGAGCAGTTACAGTACATAAAGATGTTAGCTTTTTGTTTTTCATTAGATGCAAGAAGATGCAGGCTCAAAGTCTGGTTGGACAGCCAGGCTCAAGCAATTTGGTAAATGTGTCGGAAAGAAAATTAGACATTGGAGGATCAAGACCATAAGACACTAGCTCATTAGAGATCAAGAATTCAAATGTGACATTCATATTCGTCCATGGCCAGCACAGATTCATAACACGAATTCCATTTAACATCTTTATGAGCATTTAAGACATGCATTTAAATAAAGTTTTCTTATCAGCTAACTCTACTGGGGCAACCGTTCTAAAGGGATCCACATCTTCAAATTACAATGGCTGGAGAGTTACATGAATGTTTTGTATTTGGGGGTGGTCTGAGGGGAGCAGGGGAAAAAACATGGCAGAGGAAGTTGGTAAAAGAGGGTACTTTCTCCTGAGGAGAGGCAGAATGATCACATGGATTTTGTTGGTGGGAACGCTGCCATTGTAGAATGTTGGGATATTTATTACAGAAGCCTAGTTTCATGCAATTTTCTTTAAGGGGGATAGAAAATAGGAACTACTTTAAAAAAATCAAACCAGGCACAGTACACTCAAAATTGGTGTGTCAACACCCCTAAAATGATACTAGTTTGGCAAGGTTGTGAATAACCTCTCCCTGGTTATGCACTCTCTTGGGATGTGCGTTTGATGTGGGAGGGAGAGTCCTCCTCACCTCGGAGGTTCCTGAGGAGGACTTTCAGCTTCTGCGGCTCATTGGTGCGTCTCCTGTTGAAGTCAGCTCGTGGGTGTGTTTGGGCACAGTGGTCTGTCTGCAGGATGTGGAAGAGGCTGGCCATGTTAGGTCCAATTTTCTCCATCAGGCTGTCTCTGATTGTGCTGACTGTGTCTTCATCACATTCCAGCAGGCTTCGGACAAGTCTGTTATAGTATCTGCATCAAGAAAGAGAGTGCATGTGGTAGTCATCCAGTGAGAGCCAGGCAGGACCTAGGCTTTCACCCGGGCTCTAGCCAACACGAGTCCCTAATGGCCTGACCATGCAAACATCAACAGTTCATCAGTTGAAGGTGGCTTTTGCTCTCTAACCCTTGTGCTGTGTCTCCCTAGTTTCAATGCATCTACTCCTAGGGTTTACCACACAATGCAAGACAGGTCTTCATGTTTAGAGTTCAGGAGATTTAGATCACACTTTGAAGAGCAGGCTGACTGTGGTGATTGACAATTTTAGAAACAGAATTACAGAGCTAGCTGGGACCACAGAGACCTTTTGGTGACTAGTTCAACTCTCATTTTGTAGAGAAGAAACTAAGGTGGATGAGCTGAAGCAACTTAGAATGAGGTGAGTCCAATGCTCAACACTGAGATTAGTAGCCATTGTACATGCATATGTAATTATTTTGATGCTTTTTTGTAATTTTCCTTTTTTTTTTTTTGGTGCGTGGGCACAGGGGTGTGTGTGTGTGTGTGCGTGTGTGCAGATGTGTGCATCTTCTGATGAAACTTCATCTAAGGCCCCCTCTTCTGTGTGCCATGCATTTTTCTACATAATCTAATTCCCATATCACATACTTGGGCAACTCTGATAAAAGATATTGACTGACTCCATCTTCAGCCCTCCATCAAAGGTATATTGTAGTTAGAAGGCCAAATCCTAGGCAAGAAGGCTATTTAAATGGAAATATTGGTGGTTTTTAAGGGTTCATACTACTATAATTCATGAATCCTTCTCCTACTGTACCAGGGTTTGCTAACCTCTTCCCTTTTTGGATATTTATAGATCTTTGTTCACCATCATTTGTGATGGCTTTCTTTCCCTGACTAGACTGTAAGCTTACTGAAGGCAGGATTTGTGTCCTTCTTTGTATTCCTCATGGCCCAGTGCCATTGTGCTACATTGCCTGCTCACTGCATATTTGTTGATTTATTTTGCAGCCACTAAGGAAATGGAGTTTTAAGAATATAATTCTCTTCAATAAGTAGTGATTCCTAGAAGAAAACTTAACTGTAGTTTTGGTAAATTTTACCAAAACCCCTTATGTTTGGTATCAGTTACCTTCATATTTGGAGCAAATTCTTTAAACACCCCCCAGCAATGTAGCTAAGCTGTGTGGCTTGGAAAGGATTAAACTGTCTAATATTTAGGGCATATCAATGACTTGTCCTGTTATTTGGGAAGACAGTTCAGGTATTTTCCAATTTAGATTGGGATGCCTGTGGTCCATTTTGCGGTGGTAGTTGAGTTGTCAAAGCCCATTAGCTCTGTGTTCACTAATAAGAGACTCTGGGTGACAGTGACCTGCAGTATTTATAATGAGAGAACCTTTCCTCAGAGGAGCCCATGGATCTCTGGGGCCACTGGATCTTCCGTGAAAAGAAACCTGTTTATTTTTAACTCACTGTACAGTGCACAGGATCAAACATCTTTCCAGAATAACTTAACCCCCCAGAGAGGTTCTTTCAAAGATGTATGGTAAATAGCATGGAACGTGGCTAATGAGGTGATATGGTCACCCTTCTGTGGCCCAGCAGAAGGAAGCTGGGGACTGAGAGGCAAGTGCAGTGTCTTGGTTGCTGACACAGGCCTGGCAAAACCCTTCCCTCCGGAGAGAATTATATCCAGAGGTGGTTAAAATCGGGACTCTCTGGCACAGAGGAACATTTTCCAGCTCTTTGGAATTATAAAGCACATGAGTCAAAGGAGATCTCCTTTGGGTGGGGAAATGGGGAGAAAACCAGTTTTGGAAAAACATAGAGTAAACAACTTTGCACCAGCAGCTTCTGACATCTACACACCCACATAGGTCTCCAGGCATCTCCTAGCTCTTGGGCTCTGCTAGGACCTGGGTCCTTGGATGGCCGTGTCTATTTCAGAGGGTGATTAGATCCTGGTAGCTGGTTTCTGATCTCCCATCCCTCCAATAAGGACTTTATAACTTAGAAGTTAACCCTTCCATTTCTAGAAAGAGCTGTTCATGCCAGATGAGTCCCCAAATGGGCTGGAAAATACAATCTTTCCCTAGAAAGGGATAAAAAGAAATGCAAGTTCTTTCTTAGAAGGACTTGAAAGCTTTTGTCTAGACAAAGAAGTCTAGTACCCTTAAGGGAATTAAACTTCTGTAGCCAGCTTTGTAGCTTCAGGGCCATACGTTTCCTTCAGGCCCCACTTTGTCAGAGTGCCTGCTCTTTTTTGGAGGGGTTCTACCTTTCTACCTTTACTGTCACTTTGTCTGCTGGCTCAGATATGATACCTGACTTTGGTGTTTCTTGACAATGACCCTTGCCAGCCTGAGGGCTCTTCGTGAGAACCACCCACCCCCACTGGAATCTACCCTATTTCCCTCATGGAGCTTTTGTTAACTCAACAAGGGCAGGCTGAGAAAGCTCTTTAGAATATAAAAAAAAGTCCATGTCTCCATTAGTAGTTCTTCAAATGCTGGAAAATTTGTTAGGATTCTTTGATGTCACCAGTTTCTCAGTATGAGCAATAGGTTAACCCAGTGCCTGTCCAGTGAGGGCTGGAATAGCCATTTACCTCTGGGATCATGCTTGCCAATGACATAGCTCTTTCCTGTGTCATTAAGTGTGATAGATTATTTAAGAGGTTGTGTCTCCAGCAAAAGTTGGCTTAGCAATCATCACCTATTTAGTGAGCACCTTCTTGTACTACAGTCTTATAGTTCCTACAGTTATTGGTAGGATGTGTCCATCCTTTTGAGAGAGAAAGTACACAAATTTAATTGTGGACTACCATGGTTCACATATATTCAATTGTGCTTAGTATTTTATTTTTGGGTTCTGGCTATTTCCTGCAGATTTTGCTGGCTGCCATTTTTGAAGTAGAAATCAAATAGCTTGGCTCAAGGCCACATGAATTCTAAGCCCAACTTAGTTATTCACAAGCTGTGTGACCTTCAGCAGGTCACTCTACTCTCTGAGCCTTTCTTCTTTAATCAGTAAAACGAGGCAGTTAGTCTAGTTAACCTCTGCAGTCATCTCCAACTATGACCTTCTCTGTTTCTAGGGATTCAATACACATTTTTCTTTTAAATTTTGTAAAAAATAGAGCAGCTCTGCTTATATCTCCTCTTTTGCAGTGGTAGTTAGGACTGCTTAAGAAGATTCCTTTCTTGGTTGGGCATAGTGGTTCATGCCTATAGTCCCAGCACTTTAGGAGGCCAAGGTGGGTGGAACACCTGAGGTCAGGAGTTCAAGACCAGCCCGGCCAACATGATGAAACCCTGTCTCTACTGAAAATACAAAAATTAGCTGGGTGTGGTGGTAGGCGCCTGTAATCCCAGCTACTTGGGAGGCTGAGGCAGGAGAATTGCTTGAATCCAGGAGGTGGAGGTTGCAGTGAGCCAAGATCTCACCACTGTACTCCAGCCTGGGCAACAGAGTGAGACCCTGTCTCAAAAAAAGAAGAAGATTCTTTATCTTTATGGAGGATGGAGGAGATGTGTTGGAAAGACTTAGTGGGCTAAGGGTTCTGATTGCCCAGCCCAAAAGTACCTTTTTAATTATGTGTCTTTTTTCTCACTTTGAAAATTCCATCCCTGACCTTTTTTTTCTTGGTAAAGAATAAGATCAGATATTCTCCATAGCTACTGTTTCAGCCATGCTTACCCAAATACACACATACTGCCTAGGAACGTTCTGTGTGAGGGTTTATAAATAGTCCTTTGTTTCCCTTGATCAATATTATTCTTCTGTTTCCTGTTCCCTATCCATGCCCTAGAGAGTTGGAAGCTTTGTCAGTTTTCCTACTCTGGATCTGGGTTGGTCTAAGTGGTTCCCAAGCCTCACACCACCCTGCTGGCCTGATCAATTTTGCCTGCTTCCCACGGGGTTGAAAGCATAGTTTGCAAATTCAGGCAGGTGGAAACTCCAGCTACCTTTTTAACTTCTAGGTGCATTTCTGTCATGGAAAATCCCCTTGTTCTGGCTCCTGGTCCAGTCACAGGCTTTTGGATTCTCCCAGCCCCAAATCTCATGCTAGATAAGTCACAGGAAGGTGGAATGAACCTGTAACTACTTCCTCTTGCAATTCTGTGCCAGCTGGCACAGACTTAGCATGTGTCTATGGTGGGATAGAGGCTGGGAAAGCAGGATGTCTCAGGAAGGTGAGCAGCTTCAATGGAGCAAAGCAAGCCCAGCATGGAACCACACATTTCTACAATCCTGAGCAGGAATAATATAGCCTGTTAAAGTGAAATTTTTGGAGAAAGGTTGCATGGAAGATTCTGGTTTTCAAGGGCTGGCCATATTTTTTTTCTCCAATTGACCTTTCCTAATGAGTCCCTAAGATGAAAGAGGGAGATAAGAAGACTTTCTTTGTGACCATTTTCTAAAGGTGTTGAAAATAAGGCACTGATTAGAAGAAATAATGGCCTGGTTAAAAATTTACTAGTCTCTTCTTAGATAAGTTGGGACCTCTAGTCTAGTAGCTATATAGTTCTGCCTAAAGACCTCTCTGCCTTTCTAATGGAAGACACTACTTCAGATGAAATAGGGAGATTAGCATTGCCTCACAATTGGAAATATGCCGTGTTATAGATCATGATTTGTCACAGAATCCTTCAGGATCTAAATTGCAATAGTGGCTTTGCTAATGCACCCCTCCCCCCACCTCTAACTACCACACAAACACATACTTTGTCCTTAGCCCCTGTCTGGCTAAGAATTCTTCATTTCTTTTCCTAATGGTGATGGAAGTCTCCAATAATTAATCAGGTCTCCCCTCCCCATGACCTGCCCCTATTTCCTCTGTGCAATAAGAATCTTCCTAGGGGAAATTTAAAACCAAGAGTTATATAGAGACAGCCCACTTGAGAGAAATGGTTTTATTTTTCTGTTCTGAGAAAACCATTTAGAAGCCCATGATAAAGTCACTTCCAAGGACTAGAGAAGTGATTCTTACAAATTGACTTGCGGTTCTGAAGGGCACTCACCTGTAGTTAAGGGTGAATAAGAAATTTTACAAAGTGTTTGTGTTAGGCACCTTAGCCTTTCCCTAAGGAGGAATTAGTTCTTTGTTGCATGTATGTACATGACTAAATCACTTGTAAGCCCCAGAGGGACTTGGCTGTGGCCACTATCTTAAGAAAGGTGGTGGCCCCTGGCTAGGAAATTAATCACATAAGCCTGTGAGAACTCTCAGATGATCAGAGTAACATGCAAAGGACTGATCATTGTGGATATGTGCAGATTTGAGTGGAGAATCAAAAAATCATAGAAATTCAAGACTGGGAGTCAAGTTTTTAGGCTGAAGGATATCACAGGGGGCTAAACTTGACCGGCCTGCACTGCCCCTGCCATACCTCCATGCCAACCCCATCAGCATCTCTCAGTTCTTGCTGGGAACCTTTCCAGGCCACGCACATGAACTGAGGATGCCAGCTGTCTCATGTAATAGGAATTCACTCCTGGCTGGTAAAGACACCGAAAAGTACAATGCCCAGATGTTACTGTACTAGCTCAGTGGCCTTGGGTGGTGTTTGAATACTAAGATGAGAATGGGATCTGGACAGGCATAGAACACACTCATTCTAGGAAGTGTTGGACTAGAGGAATGGGATAATATAAGGCCTGAAAGGAAACCTGAAAATGGTCCAGTCCAGCCATTTCACTTTTTGCAAAGGAAATCTGAGCCCCAAGGAAGTGAGATGGCTTGCTCTGGGCTCCCCAGTGAAATCTCTGACTGTGTTTGGGACTCTTTTGAAATAGATGGAGATTTAAAATCTGCATTATGACATTTAACCAGAGGGCTTTTTTTTTTTTTTTTTTTTTTTTGTCATGGCCAATTGTGCTGTTGCACGGTCATGGTTTTAGCCAAATCTGATGTCTTAAAAGCTTGTTTCCAGAAACTTCACCATTCCCTTCAGGCTTATGGCAAAAAATGGTCAATGAAAACACCCAGGGATGCTGCAGATGAGGCTGGCTTTCTATGAGCTGCATGAAAAGACTTTTCCTATAACAGTAGGGAAAAAAAAGCCCAAGCTGCTTAAACTGTCACAACCAATCACAAACATATTTTTTTTCCTGCAAAAGCTGGGAAGACTGCAAGCTAAAATAAGAGCATGACTGTGGCAATTTAACCCCCCCTTCCAGTCTGGCTCTGCCAGCCAGCCACCTGCTCCCAGTCCCCTGACTGTGAAAAAGTGAACTCAGTTTGTACCTGTTGGAGAAGTGATTGGGCAGCTGGACGACCTCAGTGATGGCTTCAGGGTTCCGCTTGGCGATGCTGCACACGTTCAGCTTGCTGTAGCACTCTTCCTGCACCTCAGCAATCATCCTTTGGAACGTGGAGCACCTCCGAATGGCGAGGAAGACCTTGGAGGTGACCCCGTTGGCGATGCACTTTAAGCTCTCTTTGACGAATGCTTTTCCCTGCCATGGAGGAAGGACAAGAGGGAAGTCTTTAGGTTGACCTGAAAAGAGGATGGGCATACACGTGGAGGAATTTAAGGGGGCTCATCTGGGCAACATATCATGGCCATCTGCATATGCTTGCAATGAGAAGATTGCATGTCCTGGCTAAGGATTAAAAAAAAAAAAACCCCCTCCCCACCTCCCTGGCTTCCCTTGAGAATTGAGCTCTACCAAAATGAAATTAGAGAAAAAAAGATGAACTGTGATCAACCATCCTGCAGCTTAAAAATAGTCATAATCTGACTTTCTATTCTTGAGATTGAGACTTTGAGAATTCAGATCAAAAGCTAGTGTGTTGGTCATACAGAGAGAACTTCCTTGCTCTATGCATGTTTTTCTGTCCTCTCACAGAGAAAAATCTTTTTGTCTTATCACCCCTGGCCTTATAAGACATCCTCTACTAGCTCCTTAGAATCATGCATTAGAGTGAGTGGGGCGTGTCTTATACAGAACCTATTTCCTGGCCAGATGAGTGCCTCTGCGTATGTGTGGTGTGTGCACACTCGTGCATACACGTGCTGAGATGGGAATTTAGAGTGGGGAAGCTGAGAAGTAGGGCTGGTTCCCTACAAGACTGGTTCCTAATAACAATGGTCTAACACACTGTTAAAGACAAGCAGCCAGTGGGAGCAGTGGTCAAGGTCTTATTACCTGAGTGTCAAATTTAGCAGCGCTGTACAAGAAGGATTTACAGATGTCATACATCCCATCTGTGTCACAGGTGGAGTTTTCCAGGCATGCAAAAGCCCCGCAGCCAACCTGTAGAGCACTGTTGAGGCAGCGAACCACTTCAGCTGAAAGAGACAAATTCATCCATTCTGGGTCAAACAGTGAGGATGGCTGGGTGGGATCAAGTGGGTGCAGAGGTGAATTTCAAGGACATGGGGTCAGAAGAACTTATCCTAGGAATCTGTCATGAGAGGCAATGGATAGACCCATTTGAATGAGAAAGAGAGGATAGACAGGCTCCTTTTGCTTATGAGAGCTGGAGCACATGATGGACAGGGAGGGAGTTCTCTGTTTCAGACACAGGCTCCCTGTTTCACCATTACCTACAATTTTGGTGTCTGGAGAAGTGAGGCTCAAGTCTTGAAATGCACCGTGCCTTTAAGCCGTTCCATAGAATCAAAGGTCATTGCTTAGCACTTGAAAGCATGGAAAGGCAGGAGACAGTGGCTGGTGGTCAGGTTTAAGAGGTAAAAGGGCCAGGGAATCCATCTAGCTTTGGAAAAATGCACTCCCGAGTAAAAAGCATGGGATTTTAGTCTAAATGGAAGAGAAGACTGTGCCAGGAGTCCACTTGGAGACCCTTCTGATTTCAGGCTTTTAACTTACGGTCATATTGGCAAAAAGAAATCTGATCCGTTCATGTTTCACCCCAACCCTCCACTAGGACAGTGCTTAGAGGTATGTATAATCTCTTTCATATTAAAAGCCTTAAAAAAAGAAAAAGAAAAGGAAAAAGAAACACAGGTGTGGAATAACCAGGCCAAGGCATCCCTTGTGCAAGACTGGAAGAAAACCGCAAAAAACTTGCATGAGGCTTTCTACATTCTGGATAAGATCTCCCATAAAAGTAATTTTTCTCCCACAGAAGGGGGGTGTTCTGGCAGGCAGCTCGGCAAGGAATGATCTGCAGCCTTCATGCCACAGGATTCTCCTCTGAGATCAAAAGCATGGTTCAGTTAGTCTTCCCCACCCCCTCCCACCACCCGCAGCCTCTAGGATGTTACAAGTCATTTCCCTAATTATATATTTCCACGGGTTTAAATTATAACTTTGCTTTAAGCAGTTTTAATATGCATTAGGGCTGCTATTGTTTTAGGCAAGCTCGAATTGTGAATCACTGCATCTCTATAGCAACTAAGTACAAAAGGAAGTGAAGCAAAAGCCCTCCTCTCGGCAGGGACCTGTGCTCTTCCAAGGGGATCATCATCTGCAGCATTTTGACACCTGCGATCCGATCTTTGCTGACAGTTGGAGGACAGAGGGCAGTATTGGAAGGGGAACAAGTGGAGCCAGAGAAGTCAAGAGGCAGAGGTGTCAATGCGGGCTTCCTAATGATTCTTTTCCTTCGGAAGCCAAAATAATGCACAATTAGCTGCTCCAAGAGTCAAGACGAAAGTGAGACCTTACCCTTGGAGAAACAGCTGCTACGTTTCACAATTTTTTTTTTTTTTTTCCAGGGGCTCTCTGGCTACGGGCTGCAGGGACGATTGAATGGAGCCCTAGAGAGCCAGCAGGGAGACAGGCAGCAGGGTTGGGGGTGGGATGTATAGGGTTTTCTCTGAATCCGCCCTGGATTTGTCAGACTTGAGGGCTATGGTTCTGAAAATCAGTCTGAAGAGGGAGCTTTTCTGTGTATTCTCTTAAGAGGTAGAGAAGTCAAGAAGTGAAGAGGTAGGGTCTTAAGAGGAAAGGAAGAGGGACAGCATCAAACAAGCCAGGTCTTACCTTAGATCAGCTTCTGGAAAGTATAGAGAGCGCTTTGAAGCATGCCAACATTCAAGCCTTTCCTCCCCTCTCACCCCTCCCCCTCCAAGAGGGTACGTGCCAGATTTCAGGCAATCAGGCTAGGCTTATGCAATGAAATACCCTCAGCAGAGCGTCCAGCTTCTTCGTTTAGTTGCATGCAATTTATTAAACAAAGGAGCTCCACTGCCTAAGGCTATTGGATTACACTGGCAGTTTATTGCCATCAGGCATGAAGCACATTTATTATCAAGATCAGCCTTCACAGACACAGTTGCAAAAGGGAGAGGCAAATGAGGACAGCTCTTTCGGGGAGAAACTGCTCTTGGGTTTGCTGCTTACCTGAGTTTTGAGCCGCCACTCGGGATTTCCTGGGGCTCACAGAGTCATTCTGCTCCGCCTCATGGGTTGCAGAAGCACTGATCACCAGCACCAGAAGCACTGCTGAGTTTTGGAGCATTCTCTGAGAAGTTTCCGCTAAGTTGTTGGGTTTTTTTTTTTTTTTTTTTTCCTGCCCCCCTTTCCTCTTTCCCTCTCCCGGCTTGAGTGAAGATGTGGATCTGGATACACTGAAAGCTTAGGTGAGGATTTGCTGAGGATTTTTTTTGTTGTTGTTGCTGCTGATGCTGCTCCTGCTGCTGCTGCCGCCGGTGCCTCCGCTGCTGCTGCCGCTGCTGCTGCTGCTGCTGCCGCTGCTGCTGCTGCAGTCGCTGCTTCTTGCACCTCTGGCTTTTGCAAACTGGGGGCCCAAGAGCTGCACCCAGGGATTTTATAGCCGTTCTTATCGGTCCTCAGGATCAAGGACCAATCAGGTCCCTCAACCGGTCTGGCGAGCCAATAAGAGGGCATGCAATTCAGCTGGAGCTTTTTGACTTCTTAGAAATATTTTCCAGCAAATTAAAAGTACCTGCTGCCAATGTTTTATATGTGTGTGTGACTGTGTGTGCAGAAACGTGTGAAAAAGCTATTTTCATGGAAGTAAGGGATATCTCTGTATTGATTGAATTAAAGAAAAATCCTATAGAAATCTCTCCAAGTTGCTTTTTGAAATCTAGCCATCTTTTTTTCTAATGAGCCACTTGGGGGAAATGGATAGCAGGGGTATGGTGGGGAAATGTGATCTCTTTAGATGGAACTTAACCTGCTTACAGCAGTTTTAGTCTAATTTTAACAGTACATTCTCGGTTCTGTTTTGTAAGCTACAAATGCAATAACTCCCTATCTTCTCTGCATGTACATGTTCACATGTCTGTGATGCATTTTTGTTTGTATGTGGACATCCTGGGTTCTCACTCACACATTTGAGCCCTTAAGGGGGAATTTATGTGAGTGGAAAAGCCTTGGGGGACTGAGATGTGACAGCTCAGAGCTGAAGCCTTAGTCCCTCTACTGATCAACCTATGACCCTAACCAAGTCTTTTTTACCTTGCCCACCTCTGTTTTCACATCTGTAACACGCCAAAGTTGGACTCTGACATTCTCTATACCTCTAAAATAATGTGATTCTTCAATAATCAAATCAACTTTGACTTCATCTTTTCAGTCACCATCAAAGTTGCAAAGTCCAGGAGTGTTAGTTACCTCAGGTACACATGTGCACACCTGCACACACCACCATCAACAGGGAGACATCATGAATGCCTGAAAATTAATAAACTGTGTTCAAGCCCAGCAACTTTATAATCACTTTGAAACAATAAGCTGGCCAAAGCAAGACTAAACTTGCTGAATGGAAACCAGTTCATTTCTTGGGGAGGGGGGTAGGAAAAAAGGGGGCGGAATGGAAAGAAGGGGTAGGGAAAGACCAGAATGTGTAGGAGAGAAGAATGATAAACTCTAGACTTAATAGGAAAATTGCACTGCAATCGCAAATCATGCCTGGTATAGAAGCTTATATTTTCTTATAAGTGAGTTGTAGGCAACGCTGAGGTTTGTCCCTCACATGTGAAGGAGGTTAATGAGCCAGGAGAGAACTTCTTACGGTAGGAATGTGGTGAAGGTATTATACAATAAAACCTTTAATAATTTTGGGGAAGTAGACGAGAAAGGGCCACTGGTAATTCATACAGATTTGGGCAGGATAATCTTGCAGAGAAACAGGGCCAGTGGCTTTACTTTAAATCCTAAAACCTTCAAACAAAAGTTGAAGAAAGAGTGCCAACCCTGTTAACCACAAACTAAACCAAGAATCAGCTCTGTATATGTTGCGGGGTGATGGGGTGGGGGCAGGGATGGGGGTGGTTCTGGGTGATGATAGCCTATCCCTCACAAAATAGGGTTGTTTGGGAAGTATGAACGTTTGCTAGAAAAAGGAATACAAGGAATAAAGGATACAGGAAATGTCTAAAAGAAAGGAAGGGAATTTTCAGATTTACATTAAATAATAAGAATACATTTTAATTTATATTAACAGGCAGTATTGGTATTTCTTGAGTACCTTCTGGGCTGAGTGCTAGGGGACAGTGTGGGAGGATAAGTGAAAAGACATAGAGAAGAAGGTAAATTCATGATTCTTGTCCTGGAGGTACTTGCAGGTGAGTTGGAAAGATGACCAGCAACAGTCATACTTCCTAAAGGTTCAGGATGTCAGGACCTCACATGGTAGGACATAGGCTCAGGCAGCACTGGCTGGAGATGAGGGGAAAGCTCTTGAGGGAAAGATCAGTGGGAAAATATGTAAACTGCTGTTGTTGCTTTTTAAGAATTTAGGAAAAAGCTATGCTATTTCATTTTTAAAGAACAAAGTTTGTATTGTGGAAAGCTTCAAGGTTGTTTGTATTGCTTTAGTCAGGAGTAGTAGATGCCAGGCAAGGCAATAGAGTTGCTCAGTGCTCTCTTCCAGGAAGGGAATAAGAGGACAGATGCGTGTTCCTCCCAAGGGTCTTGACTTCTGTTCTTTAGCATTCTCTATCTCCTTGGCCTTTATTCATCATCTGAGGCAGTGCCATTTGTTTCTCTTGGGCTTTCCCTGAGTTTGTCTGCTTGGCCTGGTAGGGTGATAATTTACCACCAGCTGTCCACTTTGTTTTTCCAACTTCCTATTGCTCTCACCAGAACATGATGACCTACAAGCATCAAGATGTGTTTGTGTGTGTGTGTGTGTTTTCTGATGTTGATTTATTATTCCTTCTTATTTTGCTCACTTACTATCTTGTGCCTGGAAGTTCATTGCTAGGTGTGCCAAGTGTTTCCCAATAACAGGTAAACTGTCCTTTGAAGAAATACAATAGTGGTCAACCCATTGATTTGAATGTAGCTAGTATGCATGCCAATACATTTGAGAACCTTAGGGGAAGGAGCTGAAGTCTACGTGAAATGCCCAGTGTAAAGATTCTTTCTAGAATGTCATGGTTTGTGGATATCCAAGTGCCCTCAATCATTGTGCAACTATCTAGAACTGTGATATAGCAATGATAAAAGGGTCTTGGGGGCCCTGGTGGTGATGTCTGGTTTCTTTGTAACTTCTCTTGGGGGTCTGAGAGAATATGGAGGAGTTTGCTTAGCAGGCTTCAGAGTCTGAATTTTATCCCATAAGGAACAGGAAGTTATTAGGGCTCTTGAGCAGGAATTGTTAAATGGTGGGTGGAAATAAGTGTTTGGGCAAGGTTGTTTCATCATACTTATGATGGTTTGGAGGAAGAAAAGAACATAAGTTTTAAGACTAGTTTATAACATAGAATATCGTTGATGAGATTCTGGTCTACAATGGTGGTGGCAGGAAAGGAAGGGAGACAAATATGAGAGGTATTTTAAATGAACTGGAAATTATTAATTAACCTAAGGATTGTCTTGGGAAAACCCTTTCTCCCAGTTTAATGATAATGGAGATAAGGCACATGAGGACTTTTCCCCCCTTATGTTTTAGTTATGACTTTTAGTTGACAGGACTATCTAGTGGCTCCGTTAGGCAGGTGCTTCCTGGCATTCTGTTGAGCAGCAGAATTACCTAACAAAAGGACTTGACTGCACATTAGGGAGCTGCGCCCAAGTGCAGTGGGTGGGAGGGGAGGGTACACTTTGCCATTGCCCTGAGCAGGGAAAGTGCTAAGAAGTTGGTGGGAGAAGCTGCCAACACCTAAGACTGGGTGATGATGCCCTGGCTGTGCCCGTGCAAGGCTGGCATGAGTTCAGTGAGAAGATTAAGCCAAAAATCTCTGGGGCTTTGTTGGATTTGGCTAGCTTAAAGCTAAGCAGTGAACAGCTCTTTGCCGTTTGGTGAGAGGAGCCCAAGAACAGAGCATGTTTTCTTGGTAAATGTTCCTGTGTGTGCGCGCGTGTTTGGCTAACAGAATGCAAGACCCACCAAGGTTGTTTTGGCATAGTGACCAAAGTTGGACCATTTTTCTTTGGGAATTCTGAGCCTGTGTTTTTTTCAATTGGACTTCGGGCTGTTGAGTCATGCCTTCCTAACTTCAAGACAAAGAAGGAGAAGAAGGAAAAGGAGGAAGATGAGGGGAAAACATTTTTATTTACTCTTCTATAAAGGCACCAGATCATCTGCGTGGACAGTCCTCAATTCATGAGAAAATTGGTGCCATTTGCAAGTCTTTGATTGCTGTAAACTCTACTAAAGAAAGAAGGTCAGAAAATATATTAAGAGGGCAAATCCCCACTTCTCCCCTTTGTTGATGGAGGGTGACTGTGTGCTTGGTTCTAGGTCAGGTGTTGTGGGAAATGCAGAGAGATGGTTGACCTTTGCCTGCTCTTCATGAATTCCCAAGCTAGCTCTTAAAGCACGCATGTTGTATTTGAAGAAGAATATCTGTTTTCTGGAAATACAATGCAGCAAGTGGGTTGGAATAGAGTTTGTAGATTTGGATTCAGTTAACATTTACTGGGTGCCTATCTGCTCTATGCCAGGCATTACTGCAGAGGCTTCTTAACTGTGAGCAAAGAACTGCTCTCCTCCCTTCCCACAGGAGGATATGGGGATCCGAAGAGAAGAATGACTTTCCCATAGTCATAGAGTGGATGGTAGAAAAATCTGAGATTTGCTTATTACACAAACAGCTCTGGGTTCTTTAGTTGTGTGACCAGTGTAGTGATAGAGAGAGTGTGCACGCTGACAGCCCTGCCCCTCAGGGTGCGGGGAGCAGGGTACAGGAAAAAGAAATAGACAGGATGACCTAACATGCTTAAACCAGAACAGGCAAGTTGAAATTAGCCTCCAAGCCTGTTAACATCTGCTTCTCATTCCTTCACGTATAAGTTCCAATGTCACTTTATATCAGGGAGGACAAATTCATCATTCTAGAGCAGCCCGAAAATCTTCAGTCTCACACGAGGCTTCCGAAGCAAATAGGAAGAGGATTTGTGTGTCATGGAATCTGTCCTTTGAAATAGCTCTTGGGGAGACCTAAAATGACATTACTCTATTGAGACACATGAGGGCGCTCGGATCAACCAACAATGAGGATCTGTTTCCTTTAAAATTAAAAAAAGAAAAAAAAAAAAAAAAGAAAAAAAAAAAGTTGTGAATGCTGGCTATGTTCTATCAGCCATTGTTTCATGCTGTCAGGATGCTTCTGTGTTAGTGGTTTAGGGCAGTCACCTATAACTCAGCCCTTGAGCTTGCAGATTAGAGTGGTCCTGCATATTTAGAAGTTTTGCAACATATACCGTTCTATATACTATTCTATTATTGCCTGATAGGGAAATAGGTTGCAGGCAAATTTCTTACCTGATCAGCCCCAGT
Source organism: Macaca nemestrina (assembly GCF_043159975.1). Taxonomy (NCBI): domain Eukaryota; kingdom Metazoa; phylum Chordata; class Mammalia; order Primates; family Cercopithecidae; genus Macaca; species Macaca nemestrina. The sequence goes on along the minus strand of NC_092132.1, from coordinate 130,613,683 downwards.
CCTAAGTGAAGAATAATATGTGTACTCAAATTGTTCAAGGCAGTTGAGAGAATATGTCAGATAATACACTTGTGGTACTTTGGGCTTCTTAGTTTAAAAAGAGGATTCTATCTCAAGGTGGTAGTGAGCATTCCTCTTCATTACTAGAGAAAAAGAAACCTTTCATTCATTTTTCTACCTAGGATTATTTTTTTTTCCAGTTGTCTCTAGACAGATCAAGGCTGAATAACCTACTCTATTTCTGTCACTTTTTGTGCCCATCCTCCTGCCTGGAGATCTTCCAGGGGAGTGTGGGAGGTAGATATCGGGACAAACCTGTGCACCTGCTACTTCATGCTCCTGTCCCCAAATACCTTTGTGAAGAAGGGATTTTGCATTCAGGTGGACGCAGGGACTGGTTTGGAATACCTGAGGGGTGGGGCAGGCTGTCACGCTGAGTGTGTCTGAGATGTGCAGACCCCTTCAGTGAAAGGATCAGGGCTTACCACTTCCAGCGACAAATCCATCCATCAGTGTGCATTTCTTCTGCTCTCTGTGCCGAAAATGGTGTTAGCATTGTGAGAGTACAATGAAGTCCTGGGGCAAGGCTTGGGCTCATGACACTGAACCCAGGGTAGCATATGCATGATGTTAAAACCGAGCTATAATGAGTAGGGCTGATCAATGATGCCAATGAATTTGTGAAATAGAAATATTTAAAAGTCCACTCCAGCAACCCATGCTGAAGCATCATTCTGACATATTTAGCCTAAAGCCAGCTTGTCATTTGCAAAATGCTGTCAAATTGTAAAGAAGTGTCTTTCAGCCATTCCTAAGTGCTAGACAAATCTATCATTACTAGTTTATTGGCTGAGAAAGAGAGGTGTGGGGAAGAAACAGCCTTTATACAAAGTTACCTGGCAAGTCAGGAAAAGGGCTAGACTGGGAGATTATAGATTTCTTTACTTGATGTTTGGAAATCTTGCCAAGAATTTTTTTATGGCAATTCAGATGTATTTTATAATCAAATTGCATTTAATATGCTTTAGGCTAAAGTGCAATTAAGATACACCAGTTCCTGGCTCTGGATGGGTACCATGGGAGAATCAACATATTCCCATTACTGTATCAGAGTAATAAAGTGCAGAATGCAGAGTCAGAATTTAGACTGTAGGATTTTGATAATGGTAGCAAAAATGGTCACCCAGTACCATTTTGTCTGCTTTTACGGAGCACAGTTCTTGTTAGCTCTTTGGGAAATGAACTCTCTCAGCCCTTTTAAAAATTAATTGTAAGGAAATTTAGTGGAACAAATGGAAATCCAAGTGCAAAGGAAACATACTCTGGCCTCCAGGCAAGCATTTTCTTGAACATGTCATTCTGCACTCCCTAGTGACCATAATAGGAAGGGGAGGAAGAGAGAGAGAAAAGTTACAGCTTTGGAGGAAGTGGTGAAATCCATAAGAGCAAAAATGTCATTGGGGGAGTCACTGCTGCTAAGATAGGGAAATTCAGCTCAGAAAAGTGTGAAAGGGTGAATTTTTTTTTTCATGCAGCAAATTTTAATTTTATTTTCATTGCTTTTCATATTTGTACTTAGAATAATTTCTTCACACAGTTGAAATTGATTGTCTTTACTGTTTCTCTTGTTAGATTAACAAAGGAAAGGCTGTTTCCTCTGTATGGGGTGTGTGTGTGTATGTCTACCCTTCTTTTGATTTAGTGTTTCAATCATTCACAATAGACTTTGGTATACGGGAAACAATGTGAAATGAGTCATACTGTGAAAATCAAACATTTGAAGTAAGAAAAGTGTATTTCCTTTCATGATACATATCAGACCTTACAACGTGGGTTGATTTGAAGAAGGGTTAATGCTTTGGGCTTTTAGAATCACAGCTTCTCTCTCTCTCTCTCTCTCTCTTTTTTTTTTCTCCGTAGAGGTAGAGAAATGGACTGACAGCTTAGACTTATTCCATGAGTCCAGATGTCTTTCCAGACCATTCAGAAAGGGGTACAGACATAGAGTCATTCTCCAGAGATCCCTGTCATTGCCCTCACTGGCCCTTTATTGCAGCCCAGGCTGGAGCTGAGGACGTGAAGGGTGGCCTTAGTTCCACAGTGAGCAAGGCTCTGAGAATTCTTACCTTTATATAATCCTTACTTTTTCCTTTTGAACAAGTGAAATTTCTCTAGATGACCTTTAGAAGCTGTGAGGTTTTCTTTCAGCCTTGCTCCAACTCCTTCCCCCACTCACTCCAGAAAATGTTGCCTTTTGCCATCTAGAGCTCCTTTCAGAAGCAGTGAATGCGAAGCTGCCAGCTGTGAAATAGGTGCTGTGAATGGCTTGTCACAGGGAGGGTAGATTTACTGAGAATGAGCTGCGCTTTGCTGCAGACTTCTCTGACTATTGCCAAAAAGGGTTTGCTACATGACAAAGAATCCGAATTGTGCTGTCTGTGGGCCCTGAGGGCTGTGGAAGGTGGGGAGGGAGAATCCTCTGTGTACCCTATTATTAGGTTCAGTAACTGAATCCAGGTGCTACTCTTATGCCAGGGGCTTGGTTCATAATTTTGGTTCCTTACTGGTTGGAACTTCTGCAGCTCCAGGGTGTGTGTGTGTGTGTGTGTGTGTGCGCGCGTGTATGTGTGTATATCATATAAGTGTATATCCACGGTTAAAAGGCATGGCCTTTCTCAACTCTAGGTTCTCATTCTCATGGAGCTCCTAAATCATAGCACAGAAAGCATGTTAAAATGCACCCATATTCTATGATAAGTGTGTTTTTACGTAATTATATATAATGTAATGAACAGCAGTTGATTAGTTGACATGGTGTTACATTTTGTAGATGCTTACTTAAAAATCTGTTCAACTTTGTGCAGTTTTCTTTTTGCATTTTTTTCTTTGGAGTAGGCATTTTTTCCCCCAGTTCTCAATCATCTTTAAGCCTTAGAAAAGCTTGTAGATGCTGGGCACCATCCTATAGTGTGCCTAATGAATAAGATGGCTCTGGGTTTTGAGTTCAAGAAAGAGTTGTCAGACAGAACACAGAGGTCCATTCATTTAAACTGACATTTCCCAGACTATAGTCCTTTGAAATGCACTAAGAGAAAGGGACTCCATACTCAAATTCATTTTGGTGTAGGGGAGTACCAGGAACATCAACATGTGAAAGTCACCCAGAAATCCTGCAAGAAGAAAACTTTTAAATTATTGAATCCAATGTTTCCCAAATGCATTTGATTCAGAAATTTTATTTAAATGAGTAGCACTTACTATTCTCCTAAAAAACTAGTGTTGGAACTAACTTTGGGAACTGCTGAATAGAAACCTCTTAGCTGCCATGTTAAGCCCTCTGGGTTTACCTTGGTCCTACTCTGGACTACATTTTTATGCCTGCAACCTCAGGCATCCTTCTTTACAGACATACTCAGAATTAAACCCACCTTTGCTTGAGGGTCAATAGGGCTTTGAGTGCTGGACATACCTAATTCAATTAACCTCACCATTGCAATCTTCATCACAACAGTGTAATACAGGTATTATTATGCATATTGTACCTACAAAGAGCATGAGGTTCAAAGAAGCCCAGTCAATAAGAAGTAGAGTCTTTATTCAACAGAATATGGGGTGTATATGACTCTAGAGCCCATGATTCTAACCAATGGCATGTTATAGAAGAAAACTAACACTGAATCCAGAAATAAGTATATTCAGGAATCCAGGACATGACTATGCCCCATTTTCATTCCACTGCAGGTCTCCCCATATATGTCTTCTGTCTATTGCTTTAGGAAAGGCAATAGAAAGTGTGTGTTTCCTTTAGGTACTGGTAAATTCTACCTTCAACTGAACAAAACTCTTCTAAACTGCCTGATGAAGCAGCTCAGGGAGGAAGGAGTGCAGGCATTCATGACCAGTATCTCTCCCCCAGTTTGGAAAGTTCTCTCTGCTGCTGACAAGGTGCAGGGTGGTTGGGCCAGGTTGCACCCAGAGGTTTAGGATTGCTTCTTCCTTTGGAATTTATCTCTGGCTTCTGCTCCTCACTGGCCATTTTTCCACATGGATCCTTCTAGTAATCACTGCTGAAGTAGTTACTGGCTACATAAAATACTGCAGCAAAACAGAATCGTCTGGGGTGCCCTTTTCTCTCTTTTCAGTTTTGTCCCATTAAAATTGCTCTTGCCTCTCACTAGGGAATGGCCCAATCTCTGCTTGAGGGTTCTTTTCTTGACTTGAGAAAATGGAGGGGCAGCCCAATGGCTGCTTTGATGAGACTGTAGAGTGCATGGTGTCCTGGCTTTCTCTCTATACAAAGAGAGGAACTTCAGAGTTACAGCTCTTAGTGCTGCTCATTTGAAGGGTCCCAAATCCTCACTCCTCAAAACTGCTGGGGAAAATTCTAAGCTTATGCCTTTCTCCATTCATATGTAGTATAGAGGGTGCACACCTAGTAAAGGTCACAGAATCTAATATTTGTAAGCATCTCCTTTCATAGAAGGGCCTCTGTGTGCCACCCAAGTAGTTGATTCTCCATCAGTGAGATCCTCTGTCTGAGCTCTAAGGCTTTGTATAGTTATAGCCTTCCCATGCCTTGTTTTTTTTGGAGGGTGGATTCTTGGAGGAGTGGTCATACAATTGCACACCTATATTCTCCAGGCTTTGTAGCTGTGTGAAACAACAACAAAAAAGCCAAATTATTGAAATAAAAAGGATAATTAACATTTATGTTTCTCTTTCATGCTATTTCTAAGCTGCGATCATTTGGGATAGGAAGAAAATATGTGTTAAATATTACTTTGGCATTCGACATGATATGAAGGAAAAAGTTTAATCACATTCTTATGTATACCATTATGTTCAGTTCTCTATTAATATCCATAGTTTGGCTGAGTGAAAATTACAGGCTAACATTGAACAAATAGTCACAAATGTGCTGTGTTGCAACTCAAAAATTCAAGACAAGAATCAGACTGAGCCCAGGTTGGGTGATTAGAGAGAGTTTCCTAAAGGAAGAGATATTTAAGCTGAAATCGAAGTAGCTGAGTTGTAGTTAGACAATAGCAGGGACAGGGTAGTTGGTTGCACAACTCTGGAGATCACTAGTTACAGTATCTAGACTAGTCCTGAGTGCAGAGGGTGTGAAATTAGGGTGATTGGTGGGGAGAGGTTTCTAGTGAGAAGGAACAGCATGCGTGACCATCCTGAGATGCAGTATTGTGGGTACAAGAAACTGAAAAATGGCCGGGCGCGGTGGCTGACGCCTGTAATCCCAGCACTTTGGGAGGCCGAGGTGGGCGGATCAGGAGGTCAGGAGATCGAGACCATCCTGGCTAACACGGTGAAACCCTGTCTCTACTAAAAACACAAAAAATTAGCCAGGCGTGGTGGCGGGCGCCTGTAGTCCCAGCTCCTCCGGAGGCTGAGGCAGGAGAATGGCGGGAACCCGGGAGGCGGAGCTTGCAGTGAGCTGAGATCCCGCCACTGCACTCCAGCCTGGGTGACAGAGCGAGACTCAGTCTCAAAAAAAAAAAAAAAAAAAAAGAAACTGATAAATGCACGACATGGCAAAACTTAGGGAAAGGAAGAGTGATATTAGATGAGACCAAAGAGGTTGGATGGGGCTAGATCAAGCATGATTTTGTAGTCCCTATTAAGGCTTTTGGACTCTTCTTAAGGGCAATGTGAGAGCGCTCGATTTAAAGTAGGCAAATGCCAGGGTGAGATTTGCATTAAGAGTATATAATTCGTACTACAATATGAAGAATAGGTTGGTTGAGAACTAAAGTAGAGTAGGTAGACTAATGGGAGACGAACCATAATGAATGTTGTTTGGACTAGAGTGATAGCGGAGTTGGAGTAAAAGAAATGGGTCCAAAAGATATTTAGTGGGTAGAGGGAGTGTGAAGAGAGGGAGCGTGTGAATTCAAGGATAATTTCTAAGTTTCTGTCTTGAACTGGCTGGATGAAGGCAACATTTACTGAGATACAGAACAATGGTGGGAGAGAGTTTTCTGTGTGCCAATGCAAGAGGATGACCTCGGTTTTGGACAAATTGAATTAAGATGTTAACATGTGTAATGGAAAATTTTGAGTAGGTGGTTGCTTTTGTGGATTGGGAGCTCAGGAGGGGAGTCAGCTGGAGTTTTAAATTTGCTGGCTATCAGGTTCTGGAAACCATAGAAATTGGCGAGATTATTTAAGGGGAAAACATTGAGTTAGAAACAGGAAAGTAAAAAAAGTAAGCGATCTATAGAAATCACACACGCCTTAAATGGTTGGGTAGAGGAAGGAGATTATGAAGGAGATTTAAATGGCATGTTCAAGGGAGGTAAGAAGATCTAGTCATCAAAGGCAAAGGAAAAGATTGTTTAGGAAGAAGGAAGTAGTTAACTGTTAAGTGCTGTAGAGAGAACAAGGGCGTAAGGCTGGAAGTAACAGAAAAGCTGATTCAAATTGCTTAAACAACCAGGGTATATATTGACTCTTCTTACTAGAATTTTAGAAGTAGGGAAGGCTTCCAGTTCACCTTATTCTAATGGGTCTGCCTTCATTACTCTGGATTCTCTTGGGGGTACCCTTCTCTGTGTGTTGGTTTTATTGTGAGACTATTTCCCTCATGGAGACAAAATGTTTGTAGTTGCTTCTGGTTTCACATCAGTACCTTCTGACACCTGGAAGAGAATTTTTGTCTCTTCTACTTGCTCATTCTTGAGAGGGAGAAAACTTAACTTTACCGAAGCCCCTGGTATACTCTTCCTGGCTTATTATTGGGCTAAATTGAGTCATGCTTATTCCTGAACCAAATTCTGGACAGAAAAATACCTTGCATTTAATGACTTAAGTGTGATTTCCCAAATTTATTATTGCTAAGGCGTTAGGGGTAAATAAACCAATAAATCTTACCTCAGGAAATAGGAATTATCTTCCCTTGAGTCATAAGACTAGCGTTCTTTTGGGGATGGTGAAGGAGAGAACAGATGTAGGTTGGGCAACCAACAATGTCCACTATATTAACATGAGCAATAAATGAGAATTGCTTATTGGAATTAAAAAAATTATAGATATTTATTGAGTTATACTTGACGCATATTCATTGCACATATTTAAAAATGCAGCATGAAACCATGACCACAGTCAGGATAATGAATACAAAAGTTTTCTTACTACCCTTTGTAATCACTTGCTCCTCTCCTCATCCTTCTTGTCCCCTCCTTGTCCAGTTCTTGGGCAATCACTGATCTTCTCTGTCACTATAGATTCATTTGCATTTTCTAGAATTTTTTTATAAATGAAAGACGTATATGTTCTTTTTTGTGTGGCCTCTTTCATTCAGTGTAATTATTTTGTGATTCATCCATGTTGTTGTGCACATCAGTAGTTCATTCATTTTGATTGCTGTATAGTATCCCATTGAATGGATATGTCACAATTTGTTTATCCAATCACATGTTGATGGACATTTGGGTTGTTTGCAGTTTTGAGGTATCGCAAATAAAGGTGCCAGGAGTATTCATGTACAAATGTGTTCTCTAGGGTAGACACCTAGGAGTGGAATGGCTAGTCATATACTAAGAAACTGGAAAACTGTTTTACAAAGTTGTGGTTCCATTTGACAGTCTCACTAGCAGTAATGGGAGTTCCACCTCCTCACTAACATTTAGTAGTGTCAGTCCTTTTAATTTAAGCTATTCTAGTGGGTCTGTAGTGCTATCTCTTTGTGATTTTAACTTGCATTTCTCTAATAACTAATAATGTTGAGCTTCTTTCAATATGCTTATTTGCTATCCATATACCTTTTTTTGGTCAAGTATCTGTTCAAATCTTTTGCTTTATTTAAAAAATTATTTAGTTTCATTCTTGAGTTGTAAGAGTTCTGTATGTATTCTAGATATAAATTATTTATTAGATATATGATTTGTAAATATCTTCTCTTAGTCTTTGGCTCCATTTTTAATCTTCTTAATGCTATTTTCTGAGGAGCAAAGTTTTAGTTTTGATAAGGTCAAATTTATTTATTTTTATGTTTGTGCTTTTTGTACTATATTTAAAAAATCTTCACCAGACTCAAGGTCATTAAGATTTTCCCCTATGTTTTCTTTCAGAAATTATATAGGTTTAACCCTTAAAGTTAAAACTATTATTGATTTTGAGTTAGTTTTGTATATGGTTTGAGGTAAGGGTCATGTTAATTTTTTTTTTTGTATATGACTGACCAATTATTCTAGAGCTATTTTTAGAAAAGATTATTTTTTCTTGGCTTAATTTCTTTGACATACTTGTTGAAAATCAGTTACTTATATGTATATGCATATTATACAATTGATTTTCAACAAGTGTATATATGCAAAATCAATATATGCAATTTTCAACAAGTATATATATGTGTGTGTGTGTATATATATACACATACATGTACATACATGTATATATTCCTATATTGTCTCTCATCTTTGTTCCTTTATTTGGTTTCCACCCACTTTGACCTTCCAATGTAATTATTCTTAACAGTGTGGTGAGTATTCTGCTAGATAGAATGCAATACCCAATGTTATCATTGCTTCAAAATTTAAATGGGATTACATTGCACATATTGTTCTGTAATTTGCTTTTTTCCCTTTAAATACATGTCTTGGAAATAAGTAAACACAAATACACCTTATTATTTTTAAACTGTTCTATAGAATTAGTGTGCAAGATATATAGCCAGCCTCTGAATGAGGGACATTTAGCTTGTTCAAATATTTTCAGTATTACAAATTACATCATTGTAAATGCCTTTTGGGGCATGCATAAGCTTTTCTGTAAAATAGGTTCTTTGAGGTAAAATTTTTGGATCAAAGGGTAAGTACATAAAATTTTATATGTGCTTAAAAAATCACCTAACGGCTTTATCATTTCTTTGAACAATCTAAGAAAGTAATTATTTTATCCATACACTCGCCAATGCTGAATATTGGCAACTAAAAAAATATTTGGTGAAATTAATGGAATACTATGAAGCTATGAAGAAGAACAAGATCATGTCCTTTGCAGGAACATGGATGGAGCTGGAGGCCATTATCCTTAGCAAACTAACACAAGAACAGAAAACCACATACCACGTGTTCTCACTTATAAGTGGAAGCTAAATGATGAGAACAGATTGACGCATAGACGGGGACAACACACACTGCGGCTTTTCAGAAGGTGGAGGGTTGGAGGAAGGAGAGGATCAGGAAAAATAACTAATGGGTACTAGGCTTAATACCTGGGTGATAAAATAATTTGTACAACAAACCCTCATGACACACATTTATCTATATAACAAACCTGCACATCTGCCCCTGAACTTAAAAGTTAAAAAAAATTTTGGTGAAATTAAATGGTCATTTTAATTTATTTCCTATATTACTATTGTGTCTTTCAAAGTGAATCCTTTTCTCTATTTTAAATATGTTTTGTTTGTTTTTTTGTTTTATTCAGATTTTCTACCCTTTTCTGAGTTTATGTTGGCAATTTATGTTTTTCCTAGAAAAAGTTATTCATCTATATTTCATTACATTAGAATAAATTTCTCTATGGTATTCCCTTTGAATTAGTGAAATTTCCTCTGTAACTGTGATTGACACCATCTGTCGGCTTTTAATATTGCTTATTTGTATCCTCTGCATTTTTTAAGTAATAAGACTTGTTAAAGATTTGTTCATGTGTTTTCAAAGCACCATTGAGTTTTATTAAATCTTCTAATTAAAATCTTTTTATATTGTCATTAATTTATTTTTTCTACTTTTAACATGCTTGTTTTGCTGTTAGTTTTATCCCTTTCTGGAAAATATTTTTAAAAATTTTATGTGATCAATATTCAGCATGTTTCAATAAACTTTATTGTGATATAATTTATACATAACAAAATTAATTCCATTTACCCACCCCCTATACTTTTAGGTATAGTTATCACATTTTTTACTTTTATTTATTATAAACCCACCTTCTGGTGATATTATATTTGCTTTCAACAGTCAGTTATCTTTTAAATAAATTAGAGAAGAAAAAAATTATATTTACTCATTTATTTACCACTTCGGTTTCTCTTCATTCCTTCCTATACATCCTAGTTCTCATCTGGTGTCATTTCCCTTCTGACTTAAGGCTATGTTTTAGTACTATTTCTAGTGAAGATCTATTGAACAGGCTGGGCACGGTGGCTCATGCCTGTAAACCTAGCATTTTGGGAGACCGAGGCGGGCAGATCACTTGAGGTCAGGAGTTCGAGACCAGGCTGGCCAACATGGTGAAACCTCATCTCTACTAAAAAAAACAAACAAAAAACGAAACAAAGCAAAAAAAAAAAATATATATATATGTATATTAGCCTGGCATGGTGGTGCATGACTGTAATCCCAGCTACTCAGGACGGGAGGCTGAGGCATGAGAGTAGCTTGATTCCAGGAGGCGGAGGTTGCAGTGAGCTGAGACTGTGCCATTGCACTCCAGCCTGGGCGACAGTGAGACTCAGTATTTAAAAAAAAAAATTACTGAACAAATTCTCTCAGTTTTTGATTTTCTGAAATATCCTTATTTTTGCCACATACAAAAATTGTGGACATAGTTTTTTTTTCTTTTTTTGCACTTTAAATATGTCATTTCATTAAATTCTGACCTCCATTGCTTCTGATGAAAAATAATAGTCTTTGTTATCTATACTCCCTTACATGTAATTAATCTTTTTTCTCTGGCTGATTTTAAGACTTCATCTTTGGTGCAATTTATGATCATCATCCTCAGAGTGGTTCTCTTCTCTTCATGTTTATCCCGGTTGGAGTTTATTGAGCTTCTTGGATCTGTAAATCAGTTTTTTAAAAAAGCAAATTTAAGAAAGTTTCTAGTCGTTATTTCTTCAAATATTTTTTTCTGTCCCATCTTTCCCTATTATCCTCCTGAAATTCTTATTACACATAGGTTATATACCATTTGATGTTTTCCCACAGGGTCACGAGAATGTATTTATTTTTCTTCCATTTTTTCCTTTTTATCCACAGATTGAATAATTTCTATAACTCTGTATTCACACAGACCGGGCTAGACATCCAAGATGACCATTCACATGTTGATGCTGATTGTCCACTGGACCCAACTCTGTTGAAATTGTCAAACACAGCGTCTCTATGTGGCTTCTCCGCGTGGCTTAAGCTCCCACAGCATGACAGCCAAATGTTTCAAGAGGCACAGGTGGTATCTGTTGGGCTTCTTAAGACCTTGCCCAGGATGTCTCGTTATTACACTTCCACAGTGCTCTATTGGTTAAAAAGTTCTAAAACTAGACCATGGGAGATTGGCACATACACTTTGAAAAAGAGCATATGGGATAGGATATTGTTGTAGCCATCTTTGGAAGATACAACCTGCCACCACTTCTTTAGAATCTTAGTCTGCTAAATACAACATCTGAACTTGTTTTATTGATTAATTTTTTTCCTTTAGGATAGGTTACATTTTCTTTGTTTTTTTAGAAAATATTTTTAGTGGCTTTTATTGAATATTGGACATTTGGAATAAAGCACTGTAAGGATTCTGAATTCTGTCATCTTTCTTTGAAGATTATTGAGGCATGTTTTAGCAGGCAGTGAAATTAGTGGTTGGTCATTTTGAATTTGTGTAGAATTGACTTTATGCTTTATTTGAGTGGATATATTTCCCAAGCCCCTTTAAGTCCTGGCAGTCCCTTATAACAAGAGGGATCTCAACTCCCAAAGACCCTCTTCCATAAAGATCTTGTCAGGGCTTAGTTTTAAGTGTTACTGATTTTCAGAAAGTCTAGAATAAGTCCTGCTCTAGAGCTTTATCCTTACTTTTTTCTGGTAATTCAGCTTGATGTTGAGAAATTAATGAGGAATCTCCACTCTGGCAGTGTCAGAACTCCCTGGTACTGCTCTTACCTCAGCACAGTCCAACCTCTAGAATCTAGGGTCTCTTTTCAACCCTGTTGCAGTTGCTCTCTGGAAAACCGTGAATGGAATTGTCTTGTGCATGTGCAGTCTGAATCTCGTTATGGTCTCAGGTAGCTAACACAGATTGTTGGAGCCCCCAACTCTGCACATCTGCCTCTCTCTCTTACATCTTTCCCTGTAAAATCAGCTGCTTTGAACTCTGATCTGTTCCTCCTAAACTCAGCAGGATCGTCAAATTCAGCTTACCTCCTGAGTTTTCCTACTCTCACAAATTATAGCTGTCTTGACTATCATCCAATGTCTTAAAAGAGTTGTTTATATAGCTTGTCCAGTTTTATTTATTTATTTATTTATTTTTTGAGATGGAGTCTTGTTCTGTTGCCCAGGTTGGAGTACAGTGGCATGATCTCAGCTCACTGCAACCACTGCCTCCCAGGCTCAAGCAATCCTCCCATCTTGGCCTCCCCAGTAGCTGGGACTACAGGCACGTGCCACCATGCCCAGCTAATTTTTTGTATTTTGGATAGAGGCGGGGTTTCACCATGTTGGCCAGGCTGGTCTCGAACTCCTGAGCTCAAGTGATCTGCCTGCCTCAGCCTCCCAGAGTGCTGGGATTATAGGCGTGAGCCACCGTGCCTGGCCTTATAATTGTTTATAGTGAAGAAACTAATGTCATAGGGGTTACCTCATCATGGCCAGAAGCTGAGGCTCTGTTGGTGTTTATATCATGACTTCTCAGTTTTGTGTTATATTTGGAAAAACTGTCTCCATTCTGCGATTACAAATAAAAACTCATATTTTTTGTAGCACTATTTATGCTTTTTCTTTTTAAAGATTTAAATCCCTGACCCATCTAAAATTTATTTTGATGATGTATGCTATGAAATATGGAGCCAATTTAATTTTTTCCTCATGATGGTTACTCTAGTCCCTAAAGCATTTATTTAAAAAATCCTTAAGTTTTAACAGTTTACTTGAAATACCTCCTATATAATTTACTATATTTTAATTCTTATTTGCGTATATTTCTGGACTTCCTAGTATGTTACATTAATCTCTCTGTTCAAATACTTAACCGTTTATTTTAAACTTTATGATGCATTTTAATATATGATAAAGCTGTTTCCTCCTCATTAATCTTTTTCACAGTTGCAATGACTCTTCCTATTTTTAAATTTTTTTTTGAGACAGTGTCTCACTCTTTCACCCAGGCTGGAGTGCAGTGGCGAAGTCTCGGGCTCACTGCATGCTCTGCCTCCCGAGTTCACTGCATTCTCCTGCCTCAGCCTCCCAAGTAGCTGGGACTACAGGCTCCTGCCACCATGCCCGGCTAATTTTTTGTATTTTTAGGAGAGACAGGGTTTCACCATGTTAGCCAGGATGGTCTTGATCTTCTGACCTTGTGATCTGCCCGCCTTGGCCTCCCAAAGTGCTGTGATTACAGGTGTGAGCCACCGTGCCCAGCTCTCTTCTTATTTTTTTTATATCAACTTTAAAGCCAACTTCTAGAGTTGAAAAATTCCATTATTATTGCACTTGGTTCATACTTAATTTAGCAAGAATTATTATCTTTGTGATGCCATTCTCTTCAAGAATGCATATTTCCATTTTATTTACTTAAGAATTCTTTTGCATTCAGCAGTAGCACATTTTTTGTTAAATTTACATCCAGGTACATCTTTCTTGTGATATTTTTAATGAGGGTCATATTTGCAGTGCACCCTTTAACTAGTCATTGTGTATATGGAAAGACTTTGGATAATATATGGCTATCAATTGCTCATTTTCAATCAGTGTTTGACAATCCTCTGTGATGATGTAGGTGTTTCTCATTTTAATATAGCAGTATCACATTTGTGAATTACAAAGAAATCACAAAACTACAACAAATGGTGGTCATCACAATATAATCCTCCACCTTGAAAGTGAATAAATAATACAAATTGCCTTTCAGTTTTTAAGGCCATTAGAATGTGTGGATGCTGTTCGCTTTGCACTTCTCAGTTTGTGACATTGCTACCATTTGGTCTATCCCTGCCAGGAATTGCAACTGTTCTTCTTTCTCTTGATGAGACTCAAGCCCAAATCTGTTTTTTTTTTTTTTTTTTTTTTTTTTTTTTAAGGTGGAGTCTCACTCTGTTGCCCAGGCTGGAATGCAGTGGTGTGATCTCTGCTCGCTGCAACCTCCATCTCCCCAGTTCAAGCTATTCTCCTGCCTCAGCCTCCAGAGTAGCTGGTATTACAGATGCCTGCCACCTTGCGTGGCTAACTTTTTTGTATTTTTAGTAGAGACAGGGTTTCACCATGTTGGCCAGGCTGGTTTTGAACTCCTGACCTCAAGGGACGTACTTGCCTTGGCTTCCCAAAGTGCTGGTATTACAGGCATGAGCCACTGAACCCGGCCCAAAACCCTGTTCTTCAGAGCTCCAGTCCCCTGAGCAGGTAGGTCTTCAAGCACCCAGGATGATGAGAATGGGCTATCGGCAATGCCCTCACCAGAGACATCCAGAGTGGCCAGTGCATTTCTTCTATCCCATAACTACATCTGGGTCTCTGGGAAACAGCTTATGTGGCCTTCACCCTCCCTTCCTCACTCTTTTAGTGGAATTTGGACCCATGAACTGTCTGGCTAACTGGCCAGCTCAGTTTTAGACATGACAGCTGAACTACCTCCAGGTCTGGGTCTCTGGGGCTTCCCACATCTTTGTTTTCATCCAGGGAAGGTAAGAGCCTGGCTTCCGGAAGGTTGGAGTCTCAGCTGTGGGAAGTCCCTCTCTAGAACTCTCTGTATTCAGATAGACCACGGTGCAGACACAAGGATGGTGATAGACCCTCGTGTTGGTGCCAAGGATGCCTCTATAATATTGTTCCAGAAAGTAAGTTCCTTCTCTCTGATGCTTGTGATATCACTAACACAACTTTCTGGAGCTACTGCTGCTGCTACTATCATCCTTTTATGTCCTTAGACCTGAGAATGGCGCTGGGCAGAAGGTTCAGGATCTTGAATAACTCACATCCCTGAATGGATAGGGTCATCCTGCTGCAGTCCTTGACACAATGCTTTTCTTCTTGTATCCCTGGACTCTTCCTCTCACCTGCTGCCAGGCAGCCTGACCTGTGCCATGGCCTTCCACTGATTGGTGTGGTCCTCCCTTTCTCCTGTGCTTTCAAAAGGACTTGTGTGTTGAGTTTGAGAAACGGTGGAATAGAGCATTGTCTATAAACAGTCCTCATAAAAATGCCAATATGTTTATTTGTTGCATCAAAGTTTAATATAATTCCAATATTCACCAACAGATTTGTAGATTAGCTAGTTATCATGCACCATAGCATAATAATGCCACTTAACATAGGCCAGCTGAATTCTGATGAAGGAAGGGGCTTAAATTTATTTAGCATTTGCTAATCCTAACCATGAGATTCCAAGGAGAGAAATAAGGAAATAGAGGGATGCAGAGAATGGTATTTTCTTATGTTATAGGTTTGCCTTTGTGTAGCTCTAATTTGACAAAAATTGAGTGAATGTAAGAACTTATCATGACTGGAGAGAGCCCTTGTTGGTGAGGGCAATTTTAATCCCCTCATATTCACCTCTTTCCCCACCTGGCCCTCAGGTGAGCACCGTGAACTTCAATTTCACCCGCTCCTTTTTTCTCTTCACAGTAACTGCATAAGTAGGGAACTCTAACCTGGTTCAATCCCATCATTTTATATTTGAGAAAACTGAATTATACTTATCTCAAAATGACTTTTCCAACACTTTTAATCTTACATCATGTAATATTCACAGGCTCCCTTAAAAACAATAAACTTCAGTCCTCCCAATATGGCAGCAGAGAACAGAGCCTCCTGTGATGATTCTCCTTTTGGGACCATCTGAGGAGATCTAAGCACAACTCTTCAAAAGCTTCCAGTGGGCTTCTTTGCATGCATTTTGTTGTTCTGGAACTTTGAGTATAGCCACAGTAACAGCAAAAGCTTTTGACAGTGGCAATCTCAGGTTTAAGAGAAGAGAGTTCTTAGCAAAAGGGTGAGAAACTGGTTGATAGCTCTGTGATATGATGTCAGAGATATGTGCAAGGACTAGGGAAATATCTATTTACCTAACATCTCTAGGTGAATGTTGTCTTGAGAAGATTGGGAAGAAAACATACTATTGAAGGAAAAAAGCAGATTTCTGGAGACATCAACTAAAGAAAGAACTGAAGAAGGCCGGGTGCGGTGGCTCATGCCTGTAATCCCAGCACTTTGAGAGGCTGAGGTGGGCGGATCGTCTGAGGTCAGGAGTTCTTGACCAGTCTGGCCAACATGGTGAAACCCTGTGTCTACCAAAACAACAACAACAACAACAAAAATACAAAAAATTAGCCAGGTGTGGTGGTGGGTACCTGTAATCCCAGCTACTCAGGAGGCTGAGGCAGGAGAATTGCTTGAACCCGGGAGGCGGAGTTTGCAGTGAGCCGAGATTGCACCACTGCACTCCAGCCTGGGCAACAAGAGTGAAACCCCCTCTCAAAAAAAAAAAAAAAAAAACTGAAGGTCAAAGTCATGACTTGTTTGTTGTCCCATGGCTATTTTTTTGTTGATTACCAACAATTGGTTTAACTTTATTAGGTGTCAGATTCTCTATCTTTTTAAAAATAAAAATCATTTCCAAAAAATTTACCCATATTTTTACCTATCAATCATCTAGTATCATGTTTTGGACTACAAAGGCATGGTATTTTTAATGGATTTATTTGTTTTTCACATTGTACTATAATTGTCTGATTAAATGTATTTCTTCAAAAATACCAGACTGAATTATTTGAGGAGAGGGCCCATGTTTTCTTTGAACTCTGTGTCCCTGGGGTCTAGTAGAGACAGCTTTAGGATGAATTAATGAGCTCATCGTATAAGAGAACAGAGAGTAGATGCACTGACTTTGTGTGTGTGTGTGTGTGTGTGTGTGTGTGTGTGTATTTGTATAAACTAAGTGGCTAACAAATGGTGCCAACATAAACTAATATAAAAGCTAATATAAGAGTTGAGAGTACAAGAAGGCATTCTAAGGATTAGACCCTCAGCTAGTCCTTGACAGAGGGAGAATTGGATCTATGGATAGAATATCAGAAGATGCTTGAGAAAGGGGAAATGGTGTGAACTAAGATGTGGAGTCAGAGGAGCATAAGATGTGCCTGGGGAGCAGTTGGGATCAACGTGCCCAAATGGGATGGTTTGTGTTGCGAAAATCACAGGCAGAAGGGCCCAGATTTGGGCCAGTGTGTGAGCATCTTGAACATCTGCAAGACATTTATATTTTACCCTTTATGCACAAAATGAGGATGTTGGGGTATGAAGTGGGATGGAAGGACTAGCAGCTTTGAAGAGAGTACTGGGCTTTCGTTGTGATACTGCCACAGTGAAAGCAAAAGGGTAAGAGAGAGTTTAAAAGTAATTAACTCATTCTACCCATTGTTTTTTTCCTATGCCATACAAAGTCCCAGCCACTAGGGATACACTATTGATAAGAGTCAGTGAGTATCTGCCCTTGGGAGCTTTAGAAGAGGCAAGCAGCAGACATTTACAATACATGTAATCAGTGCTAAGGGGTCCATATGATGTGATTGGTCATTAGAAGGATTATCTGACACATCCTTGGAGGATGGGCAGGGAAAGTTTCCCAGAAGAAGTGACATCTTGCTGAGTCCTAAATAATAAGTAGCAAGTTATGGAGGGAAGGAAGGCACCTGAGAAGGAAAAAAAAAAATCTCCTAGCGTGCCACAGAGAAGAGCATAGCACTTTCAGGACATTTCAAGCAGTTTAACTTCGAGAATAAGGGACTGAGGGGAGGAGCAGAAAGTAGTGACAAGAGGGAACTGGAAAGTCAGTAGGCTGACTCGCAACCCTAACCAGCTGGTTATTAAGAATGGAAGATTCTTAATATCTAAAATATTCATCTTCCTTATATCTCCTCTAAGATGTTTATCAGTTTACATTTTTTATACTATGTTATCTTAATTCATTGCCTTCTCTTTTCCTCTTAGAATAAGGGCTTTCAAAACCAGTGGAATTCTGTCCACAAAGTACAGGGACTCTAGTTTTCTTCACTGATAATCTGCATTCAGTTAATGGATTTCTAATATGATAATTCAGGAGTTTCTAGAGTAAAACTTGATTTATTAAAAAAGTATTTTTCTAATAATTGATGGATTCATTTACCACTACTCTATTTCAGAGTTTTGCTTATGTATTTTGCCAATGGGATTGTTTTGCAGCTGTGTTTTTGAGTGGACTGTTTGTCAGATTTCAGAGTAGATAAGTATAACTTGGTGAAGTAAATCACCAGTTAACTTTCTATTGTTTTTTATGGCCTAGTGCATTTTTTAAAGAGTGAAGAAATGATCTTTCCGCAACATTTTGAAAGCTTTATAATCTAGTAAGAAGAGCTTCTAATGGCATAAATGTTCCTCTGAGAACAATGGTGGCCCCAAACTTGTTTAGTTATATAGTGTTTGTATCTCATTTTTCTGGATAATTTGCAATTGTGGTTTGTATTTGCAATTTCTTTGTGTTTATGTATATATTTATTTTTTCTTCCCACCTTAAAGTTTTTGAATGTATTTCCAATTTTGTACAGAAATTTCTTAAAGGTGTGTTTTCTAGCCTAGTTTTTAAGTTGGTTTCACTCATGAATTAAAATGATTGCTATGATTTTCCTTTTTTAGAAATCATGTTGTGTTCATAGATTTTGATGTAAAGCAGTGATAGGTAAACTTCTGTGAAGGGCCAGATGGCAAGGCTTTGCAGATGTACAGTCTCTGTTGAAACTGTTCAACTCAGCCATTGTAGCGGGAAAGCAGCATTAGATAGCCTGTTAACAATAAGTTATGCTTCAAATGGCGATGTTCCAATTAAACTTTATTAACAAAAGCAGACAATGGGGTGAATTTTGCCTGTGGTTCAAAGTTTGCTGACCTCTGGTCTAGACTACTTTTGATTTTTGCAATTTAGTGACAGAACTTTAATATATGGTTAACTTTTATAAATATTCCCTGATCACTAGAAAAGAAGGTATGCTCCATCTACACATGGTACAGTTTTTATCTCTTAAATCTTATTTCATATAATTTAGGCCATTTTTTTTGGTCATATTTATCAGCCTTTGACAAATCAGGTCATTTCTATCAATTATAACAATTTTATATGGCATAAATGAAATATTTGCCAGTTGTCCTCTAAAAATGTTCCAGGAGAGTGCTGAAAGGTCTTTCTGTGAAACATTATAAACTGGTAGCTCAGTTAATTTTTTGGTGGTGGGGGTGCTTTACAATGTGTTTTTCTGTTTTGTTTTGTTTTGCTTGAATCAGTTACCAACATTTAGCTATATGGAGATTTTATAAAATTTTGTAAAATTGAAATTTTATAAAATAAAAATTTTTAATTTATTTTTTTATAAAATAAAATTGAAATTTTATAAAATTTTATAAATTTTTATAAATTTATAAAAATAAATTTAATTTATTTTTTTATAAAATAAAATTGAAATTTTATAAAATTAAGATGCCATGATTGATTTTTAGGATACATCATTATTTTACATACCACTAAGGAAATAAAAACGTTGTTGCCAATTATAACTGTGAGATACTATTGATTATAATACATATCCTGACTTTAAACCTGTTAAAAACGTGAAAATTATTACATCTGAGAGTCAGTGAATTATGGTAAAAAGTTCTGGATTTGTGGCTGCCTTTATTCATGGGAAGACCCAACAGTATTGGGATCACATTGTCATGTCTCAGTCATAAGGCTGCTCTATTGATGGCTTTGAGCTTTGAATTTTTCACAATCCCCACCTGGCTCACTAATTTATGTAAGTTACCTGCAGGTGTGACTCCTGTTTCTATGGTAATAGACCTAATCCAGAGGCATGCTCTTCCTTCTGTGGAAATAAAATGGCTCCTTGCAATACTAAAGAGAACACTTGACATCTCAGATGGCAGTGTTTGAATTGCAGTGACTTTACGGACAGCTGGAGCTTCCATGGTTAAAGAACAGGTACCTTTACAGAGGACATTTGCATGCCGAAGGAGACTCACCTTGAAGTGCCTCTCAGAACAAAATGTCTGCCATTTATTTTTAGGTAAATCCAAGCTTCCAAACTAAGGATCACAGAAAGCATGTTTCTGGAAGTCTTAGAATAGCAATTTTGTTCCTACTTCCTGCTACCAAATGATCAGACACACTGAAGTCCTTTCTTTGTGTATCCCAGTACAGAGTCTAGAATGTTTTCTTTTTAAGTGATTAAATAAATGGACATTTTTATATCTAGCAGGCTTTATTTATAATGTAACTACACTAGAAGCCAAAATATTTTACAGTTCAGTTTAATACTAAATACCTAGAATTGCCATTTAAATATTCATTGTGAATTCTACCCTTTAGCATCATAACAGAACCCTCTTTGGAATGTTTTATGCTTTTGACTATGAATTCTAATTTTTCTGCCATAAATAGAGCTATCCCTATTTTAGTCATTGCAACTTACCTGACATATCTCTGCTTATTCTTAGAACTTTTTGGATCACTTTGTTTTATGTTTGTACCCAGAACTGATAGAGGATGGGAGTAACTGCTTCTAGGATTTCTCTTTTCTCCTTGCAGCACACACAGCATTTTCTGCTGTCCCGGGAAGGGCAGAGCAACACTGCCTTCCTTATTTTAGCTCAGATATTTCTGTAAGATATCTTTTCCTACCTGTTTCCAATAGGGAAGCCTAATCTTGTTGTATTAGTCCATTTCCACATTGCTATAAAGAAATATCTGAGACGAGATAATTTATAAAGAAAAGTTTAATAGGCTTATGGTTCCACAGGTAGTACAGGAAGCAGGATGCTGGTATCTGCTCAGCTTCTGGGGAGACCTCAGGAAACTTTCAATCATGGCAGAAAGTAGAGTGGGAGCAGGCATCTCACCTGGCTGGAGCAGGAGCAAGAGGGAGAGACCGGGCCGGTGCCACACACTTGTAAACCACCAGATCCTGGGAGAATGCACTCACTAACACGTGATCAGCACCAAGGGGATGGTGCTAAATCATTAATGATATCCACTCCCATGATCCAGTCACCTGCCACCAGGTCCCGCCTTCCGTACTGAAGATTATAATTTGACATGAGATTTGGGTGGGGACCAGATCCAAGAAGCCATATCAGTTGCCATGAGGAGAAATCCGATTTGTTGTTTCTTAATCCAGCTCTCCTCACTGGAAATTGCTAACAGAGTCTGACATTATTTAATCTTTAAGCCTGAGTTTTTGGTACAGCACATTATCATATTTCCCTGTACCCTCAGCAATATGTAGTGTGAATTTGGTAAAGATGAGCGCCATTTTAACCAGAAAGTTCTAAGTGCTATTTTTAATCCCTCCCCAGCTGAAAAGGTAGTTACTGTCTGTGGGTTAATGTTTCTGACTTCAAACTTTTTTTTTTTCTGTTCAGCATGAATAATTTGGGGGAAAACAAATTTTTTTTTTTTTTGCTTAGTACTTCCCTTTCAAGAAACATCAAGTACATTATGACCATTACTTAGAAACAATGCATAGTTTATTTGGGTCTTGTGTGTTCGGTATGTGTGTGTATTTTTCTAAACAGATGTTGAGTAAAATCTTCAGAAGGTCATGTGTGAGGCAGAATACTTAGAAGAATGCTTCAGAGCCCAGCCGACTTTAAACAACTTGCTAAATCCATTGTTTATTAAAGTGAAACAATGGAAAAGAGGAAGTGGCAGAAAGCTGCTTGGTTAATATTAAATGAAAGTCATCTCTCTCCCCCTCGTAAGACATGTCAAACCACCGTAAATTACAAGCTAAATGAAGTTGGAGAGCTGGTTCAGATATCTTTGAACCAAACCGAAACAAAACACAGCCCTAATGACATGAGTTTCTTGTAAACTGTTTTACCAGGTTGTTTACTGCAGAACAGAGGTGAGTCTACAAGAGGTGGATTCTCAGGGTCAACCTGAGAATGACTACCAAATGGGAGAAGAGATGTAGCTGATAGAGGTCTTGAGAAAAGTGGATTTAGGAAGACAAGGAATGTTTTCCTATTGCTGGAGAAGAACTGGCTCTACTTTAGATCGACTGAATATGCTTTTTAATGTTTGTTGTTGTTGTTGTCGTCGAGACAGGGTCTCACTCTGTTGCCCTGGCTGGAGTGCAGGTGGCACGATCATGGCTCACTGTGGCCTCTGCCTCCCAGGTTCAAGTGATTTTCCTGCCTCAGCCTCCTGAGTAGCTGGGACTACAGGCATGTGCCACCATCCCCAGCTAATTTTTGTATTTTTTAGTAGAGACAGGGTTTTACCATGTTGGCCAGGCTGGTCTCCTACTTCAGACCTCAAGTGATCCACCCGCCTCAGCCTTTCAAAGTGCTGGGATTACAGGCATGAGCCACTGTGCTCAGCCTAATATTTAAGTAAGATCAAAACATTCACTCCAAGCAGGCCCAGTACTCTACAGGAAACCTAGCCACTTGGAAGAGGAAGCAAGGTTGGAGGGATAAGGAAGATAACTGGTTCCCTTTCTATGATGGCTAATGTTATGTGTCAACTTTACTAGGGCATAGTACCCAGATATTTGGTCAAGCACCCGTCTAAATGTCACTGTGAAGGTATATTTTAGATCAGATCAATATTTAAATTAGTAGATGTTGCTTAAAGCCATAATGTGGGTGGGACTTCAACAATTAGTTGGTGACCTAAAGAGATAAAAGACTAAAGCCTCTTGAGGAAGAGGGATTTCTGCTTGTCAACTGTCTTTGGACTCGAGGTACACCATCAACTCTTCCATGGGCCTCTAGCTTCCCGGCCTATCCTGCAGATTTTAGCCTTGCCCACTCCACACTTGCGTGAGTCAATTTTCTGAAATCTCTCTCCCTCTCTTTCTCCCCTCATCCATCCTATTGGTTCTGTTTCTCTGGAGAACCTTGACTAACGCACTTGCAGAAGTCCACAGAGAGTCCATTACTCCACCTAGGTGAGTGCCAACTGATTCTTTCTCTTTCTTTGGTCACAATGCAGTCAACCTCCCTAAGCCATGCAGTTAGCTCACACCTGAATCTGCACAGTTTCTAGAGTGGCTCCTCATTGCTGAAAAGTCAAGTTCAGAATTTTATAACTGAGAGGTGAGACTCATTGTAATCTGGCCTCATCCTCTCTGTTCTACGTCTCCTTTTACAACATAAAACCTCTGTTGTAGATCAATAGTTTCTTTTACTCTACTTATATCTCTAGTAAGCCTCACATTACAATTACTTATTCTATAATATTGATTGGATATGCTTTTAAATTCAACTGGAGGCTTCTGGAGAGAAGAGACCAAGCCTTTTATTCATTCTGCCTATCCCATGGTGTCTACTAGAGAGCTAAACACACAAAAATATCATCCAGTTCATGACAATTGATGGCTGAAAGAATCTCATCTGGGGTTATGCAAATTAATCCTATGTCTCCTAGACCCATACGTGCATGTTAAACTGTGCAGTCTTTTATACGCTTTCTATTAAGGGAAATGTGACTTCAGTGTGAACAATAACCATGATTTCCTAGCAGTTATTGTTCATGTCTCCCATTAGTAAATTGCTGTTTACTGCCTTGTAATAGCTTCCGGTAGAATTCTCTTTTGAGGTGTTGTTTGCTTTTCCCATGCTTTAATATTTTATCAGTTTATATCTTAGAGTTTAAAGATATTTAGTAGACCCCACAATTCCTTGCACATAGTAGGCCCTCCATGAACCAGGACATAATAAACCAAAAAGCCAATAAGCAAGTGAAAAACCTGAAAGATACAATCTCAAACACTATAATCCATAATGTTGAAATCCTAAAAGATCAAAATCCCCAAATTTTAACTGTAGAAAAAATAATTTAAAACATTTAAAAAAGTATTCACTTATATTTTAAAATGGGGATTTATTTGAGAAATATAAAAACATGACAGAACACTTCACAGGCCACTTTACACAATAAAATAGGCAAGAAGAGCATATATATTTTTGCAAGCATAGGCACTCAGTTATGTTAATGACAGTTGCACCGATACAACAGTGGTGAGCAGATAAACCACATCTATAAATAAATAGATAAAAAAGGGAAATATATAAACACATATTGTAAATGGCAATTTTGTGCACCCAACTTTATCACTGCAGTCGTCTGCAATATTGTGATAGACAACCTAAGCCTTTGACAAGATTGTTCAAAAACCATGATGGGTCACCACTGCATATGCACTTGTTCAGAAAGTCAAGATCTTGAGAAATTTTATCTTTCATCAATGCAGATGTACCAAAAGGACATCTCTTCATTTACTGAGAAAATTTCAAAGTTTTTATGTACACGCACAATGTTTACATGCAACGTCAATGTTGTGATAATGGACTTTCGTGGAGTCAAGTTTGCAAAAAATGCATAAAACAGATTAGAATGCTCTAAAAGTCTCTAATAACTTATATTTCCACTACTGGAAATAATGTGAATACGAAATACATAGTGTAGAAAATTAGTAAAAAACTGTGCTGAAAATGAAAAAATAGTGAAAAAAACTAAAAAAAGAAAAAGGGAAAAAAACTGACAACCAAACCAAAACAAACTAAAAGGAAAACTTGACATATGAAAAAGTGGATTACAGGGATAGTTTATGGGCATTCACATGGAGATAGCCCATAAGAACCGGCCTACCATGATGCAACTATCCTGTGATGATGATTTTCAGGATTTTAGACTTTAGAGATTTTGATCTTTCAGGATTTCAACTTCGGGATTATGGAGTTTATTGCTGGGTCTTTTGGGATTATGGTTCAAATCCACTATAAAGAGTATGGAAAGATGTTGTCCTCTTTTTTGCAACAGCTTATCGCCAACTTTAACCAAGAGAAGGCCCCTCATCCTGTCTAAGCCTGGGCATGGACCATAGTGGAAACAAAGGAACTCAGGGTTAAGAATGTCTGCCTGAGCCCCAGGAAGTTGCTTTGAAATTCTAAGCTTGTGGCTTTGTAATGTATGTTTGTCCATCAAATAGTTCCATGATTTCTTCTGAACAAGATTGTTTTCATAGTTTTAAAAGATGTGTTTGTAGAGAATTTTAAACATAGAAAAGATGAAAAAAATATTGGTGGGTGGAGAGCCTCATTTCCATCAAAAAACTATGCTCCATGAAATAGTTCAAGGGCTTCTCATATAAGCCGTCTCAGAGAAAGGGCCTTTTCAAGTTGAAGTGAGGCATAAAGTTCTCTCTCTGATCTTGGACTCTGAGAAACCTCATCCTTGATGATGCTGCTTTTCTTTCTGCTTACTGTCTCATCCCCTTGCCTACTGAATCCATACACTATACAAGATACCAGTTCTGTTTTTTAAAAACAAACTTAATATTTAATCAACATATAATTGAGCACCTACAATGTGCTTGTCTCTTTGGGTTCTGAGCATGTTTCTCCTGTCCTTGAAAATCTCTCTTGATTTCCCTTTGCTCCAGCTTAAGTTCACATTTCCTTTCCAGCTACAGCTCTCACCACATCAGACACAGGCTGTAGGGCACACCCTGTTTCTTCCACTAACATTCCATGCCTTCCATACCTCTGTGCCTTTGTTCACATAGCTTCCTTTGCCCGAAACATGCTTCTTCCTACTCCATGTCTACAAATCTCATTTTATCCCTCAAAACTTAGCTCCCATTTCCATCTTCTGTGATACTTTTCCACTCAGGCTCTGTTAGTTAGCTTCTGCAGAAACCCATAGCTCATAATTCTGCTGTGGCACCTGAACTGTGATTGTCTGTTTATTTGTATTTCTCTCTCTACTTCAGTAGGACATTAAGTCTTTTATCTTACTCATCTCTCAATCTTTGGCACATAACAGATAACAAAATTTTGATAATATGTTGTATGCAATACATACATAAATTATAAATTTTTGTCAATTAAAAAATAAATAATCAGAGGAAAATAAATTCTGGGAAAATGAATAAATGAGGAATGAAAACTAGTCAAATGGTTGAGTATGCTCCTTCTTGGAGTCTTGACTGGCACACGGAATGAAGTCTGTGTGGTACCATTTTGAAGGGAGGTCTTAATGGTTTCTCAAGTATCTCTTCCAACTTCTCCCTGATTCTTTTCTCACTGATGGGAGAATCTCTTTTCCCTTAGTGGGGAACAATGACCTTCATTTTGCAAGTAGGAAGAAAACTTAATTCACAGTTACCCTTGGGCAAGGTCACAGACCAACTACTGCTCACCTTGAATGGTCCATTGATTAATACTAGAGCTTTTTCTGAAAGCAGACTTTGGTGGGTGATGGAGAAAGAATTGGCGTGGGGCCTCAGAGTCCAGAATGCTTGATGAGCTTGGGAAACACAACATAGAAAAGGATACTGGGGATTTTAGGATGGTGTCATTATCCACTCTAGAAGCTCTTCTGCAACACTCTGAGATCACTGTGGGAGGCATTTCCTTAGTTCCCTTTGCTGGTATGTGTTGACTTGCCTTAGTAATACGAAATCTGCCACCTTCTATTTGCACAATATCAGATAAAGTGTTTAACCCCCTGAGTCTCATTTACAAATGGGGATTATAATATGTAGATCAGAAATTAGTTGTAAGGATTAAATAGGGATCATGTATATAAAAATGATATAGCTCTTTGCAAATGGAACAGATTAGTATGCTATTTTGTGTTTTTTCCATTAACTAGTGCCATGCCTGGCATCTACTGGGCATATTTTTTTAAATGTTACATATTGCTCAAATGTGCATACGCAGTGTACAACTTGTGACCATGGTTGGAATCCCCGTAAGCCTGTATCAGGGTTGAATCAGGAAAAGCGCTTAGAAGCAGAATACCTGAGAAAGCTTTTCTTCACCTAGTGAGTATAATATATTCCATACTTTCTGATAACCAGACTGAGCCCAACTCACCTCCTTTTTTATTTTTGTCCGTTAGTGTACACCTCATTTTTTCTAGAATCCTCGATGGCAATTCTTTCAGGGCTTCTGCCTGATGACTGTATAAACTAGAATGAACCAGGGCCAAGGAGGACTTCTTGGGGTGCAGTTGCCCGGCATCTATTTTCATCAGCCTTGGGAGATGGGCCATGTTGGGAGTCTTACCACATAGGAGATTCCCATGACCTGAGTCTATGCATGCTTTTATAGTTACTTTCTTATCCAAAAGTTCTTCCACTACTCCTGATCCCATATTACTCATTTTTAAATGTTCCTCTGATTTTTGAGAAATTATCCTTTCCAAAGCTACAGGGGAAGGAAGGGGTTGAGTTTAGGGACGAAGAACTAGTATTCAGGGATAACAAGGCGAGAGAGATAAGGTCAGAGCCCATTCATCTGCATGAGCCCTTGGGCACCACAGACAGGATCCTGCAATGAAACCAGCCACACTGTCTTGGGCATGTGCCATTCTGCCCCACACCCCTGCTGGTCAGTGACCTCTCACATCCAGTCTCTTCTGAATATGCCTCAGGTAACGGTAACTAGCAGACCCACACACTGTAACTAGCTAGTCATATTGAGAATATTCTTTTTGGAAAAAGGGGCTCTGGATCATAGGAAATGCAGAGTGGCAGATGTTGGAGTATGTTAGATTTTGGGTGCTCTGTTTCCCTAGCTGAACAGTGGGTAGATGTGGTTGGTGCCCTGGCATGATGGGTGATTTTATGTGTCAGTTTGACTGGACCATAGAGTGCCCAGATATTTGGTCAAACATTATTCTGGGTATATCTGTGACGGTGTTTTTGAATGAGATTGACATTTAAATTGGAGGACTCTGAGTGAAAGATATTGCCCTTCCCTATATGGGTGGGCCACATCCAATCAATCAGTTGATGGTCTGAATAGAATAAAAAGGCTGTATTCCTCTCAGTAAGAAAGAATTCTTCCTGCCTGACTGCTTTTGAACTTGGGCACTGGCTTTTTCCTGTCCTTAGACTTGAACTGAAACACCGGCTCTTCCTGGGTATTGAGCCTGGAACCACACCATCAGCTCTTTGGGATCTCGGGCATTGAGACTCAGACTAGAACTAAACCATTGGCTCTCCTGAGTCTCCAGTTTGCTGACTGTAGATCTTGAGACTTTCCAGGCTCATATGCATTGAGACTCAGACTAGAACCAAACCATTGGCTCTCCTGGGTCTCCAGTTTGCTGACTGTAGATCTTGAGACTTTCCAGGCTCATATGCATTGAGACTCAGACTAGAACTAAACCATTGGCTCTCCTGAGTCTCCAGTTTGCTGACTGTAGATCTTGAGACTTTCCGGGCTCCACAGTTTTGTGAGTAAATTCTTAATAATAAATCTCTCTCTCTCCCCACTCCACCTCTGTATGTGTGTGTACATATATATGTATATATACACATACATATAATATATACATGTATGTGTGTATGTATATGTGCGTGTGTGTGTGTGTGTGTATATATACGTATGTCTCCTGTTGAGAACCTTGACTAATACACCTGGTCTCTCTGCATAGCTCTGGCCTCTACCTGAGCTCTGGTGATGAATCAGGGTGATTGATAAATGTATAAAGCTCACAGAGAGGTTATTCAACCAGCTCATGTGGCCCTGTTTGGTGCCTGGTTACTGACTGCTGTTTTCTGTTTCCCGTTTGACAGGATCCGAATTTCTGGTACTGATCTGGGGCCAGATTCTGCTATGTCTACCTTTCCCAGACAGGATTTTTCTAGACCATTAGGGAATCCAGGTCTCTGATAAAAGGGGTAGAGAGGATCTCTGCCTAACGGACCTGGAAGGTGGTATATTATAAGGATAAAATCAATAGAATACTGGGGATTGAAGGGGACCAGTACAATTTAGTGGCATAACAGGTAGCATAATACGAACCTGATTTTCTGAAGCCCAGTTTTTGCTCTGGTTACGTGTCTTGGTGTGTGTTCCTTAAACAACAATGAAATGTTGTTTTTGGTATTTTTGAGTGTGAGAGGTTAAGAGATTCTTCCCAACTGTGAATGGGATGGGAGTATGCAGGGACTCATATGAACTCTGGGTGCCATTTTATTGAATCATGAGGGCAAATGTCTAGAACGAGCCTAGGGCCAAATGTGAGTCAGAGAAATCACTCATAATTCTATTTCTACTTTTAACTCCGGAGGTGACCTTGGGCAAGTCATTTAATTGCTCTTGGCCTCCTATGTCCTCTTACTTCTTGAAAAGTGATCTTCAAGCCAGCAGTCACAGCATCACTTAGAGGCTAGTTAGAAATTTAGACGTTCACACCCTGCCCCAGACCTGCTGAATCAGAATCATTTTAACAAGATCACCACGTGATCAAGTTTGACAAGCACTATTGTGGAGGAAAAAACACAATGTTTGGGAATATTTAGAAATGGCCGTTTTCTTGATCTGTACATTCCTGTATGACTTTGGATGTGTCAGTGAAACTCTCTGAGCCTCAACTTCCCTATTTGAAAACAAGGGGTAAAAATAGCTGCCTTACAACCTGATGGACTTTTCATGAGGATGAAATTAAAATCTCATATGCATGTATTGAGTGACTTGCATGAGCCTGGTCCCATCTAAATACTGCAGGGTACAGAGATGACTGAGACACAGTGCTTATGCCCAGGAATTCAGCCTCTAGTAGAATGAGAAAACATGTGTGACAGCACTTTGTAAATGCAAAGGGCTACCTAAATGTTAGCTATTCTAAGTATTAATAGGGATAATAATACTTGCCCTACTTATGCTGAGTGGCTATCATTAAGCTTGAGTGAGATAAAGCATGTCAAAGTCATCCAAAAAGTTGAAAAGTACTGACGTAAGAACTTATTATTAGTATTATTATCGCCATCACCGAGTGAATGATCATTAATTTTAGTAGGCAGAAACTTAGATTTAATTATATTTACTCAGGCAGCAGAGGATGCTGGAGTTTAAATACCAAACTTAGAACTCTCAAGTTGAACACACAAGGAGATTCTCGCTTGCTTTTGGTTCTGCAGGGGAACTACATCGACAATTAAGAGTCTGTTAATACTTCTGCTATTTCAGAATATCTGATCCTAGAAGCAGGGATTTCTTTAGAGTTTATTGGCGACCCACTGAAATGCATCCATCTGTGAGGTGGAATGTTCTATCTGATGGGCAGCCTGACAATAGCACTACCCTGCCGATTAGGATGTGGTCAGGTGGAAAAAACACAGGTGGCTTATGCTTTGCGAGGTCCTCTATTTGGGTGTCTGTTCAGGGGCAGTCTTGCTCTGTACATGACTGTCCACAGAGCCCATGGTATCGTGCTGAAACCGTGGAAACTCAGGGCAGGCAAAGGAACTGGGAAATCAAGCTAGTCTAATTCTCAAATTTGCAGACACTGTGGCCCAGAGCGTCAAAATGTTGTCTGTGGCTGGCTCCAGATCACACTTGAAGATGACAGAAAAGTTGGGACTTGAAAACTTAGTTCTCCTGGCTCCCAGTACAGGGCCTTCTCCTTACAGCTTCATGCATTGAGGATGCTTTTTTGCTTTGAGTCACATACCAGCAAGAAGACAGTGCACACTGCAGTTTTGATCTGGTCATGTCTCAAGTGTCTACCCTTTGCTTTGTTCTTGACAGTGTAGATGTAGTCTGGGCTCTTCTTCCTCACTTCCTCACTGTTGCTCTTCTCTCCTGACACTGCCTGTGATGTGGTCAGTGCACATTTTAATGAGGCAGCAGCAAAAGGGCAAGATTAACATTTCCCTCCCTGACAGTCCTCATGCATGTTGCTTATTCTTTTATTACATGTTTATCTTGGTCTGCCTTGACTTTGAGTTAACATATATGTGTTTACTTTTCCCCTCTAAATTATAAGGCTCTGGAGCTCCGGAGGCGGCAGCTCCATGGTTGAAATCCAGCTTTGTCACTGCATAAATCATTCTGTGATCTTGGGCAAGTCACATTGTCATTTTGAACTTTTTTTTTTAGCCTGTAAATTGCGATACAATCATACCTACTCTATAGATGGTGAAAACTAAAGAATACACGTGATGCAACTGATCCATTGTAGTTACTGTCTCTTCTGCTCTCAGATGTGAACCTGAAGGGACAATATCTGATTAACCACAGCCACCTTCCTCACCTTTCCATGCTATATGGAACCAAATGGACTCTCAGGACAAAAATGTCCTGAGCCTCTCAAGGGAACTTCCAGACATTTTCCTAAGAAAGGAACTTTAAGTCACTCATGAGGTCTCTTTTTCTGACTACCGGTCTTTTCCAGGAAGGTTGGGTCACAGACCATTAACTACCATTTCTTTCAGCCTTTGGTTATTGTTTTTTTTAGCTCTGATGTCTCCCATTCTCTTACTTCCAAGCTCATTCCCATTTTGTTTTGAAGGATGGTGATGATTCTTTCAGGATACAAATATTGCCTGCTTCCCTCTGCATGAGTTAATGTGTACTGAATTGAGAACAGGTAGACGCTACCATGCCTCTGGGCCTTGGCTCCTTATTTGTGGCACATTTACTGTCTTAACTTCTTCCTGTTCTGAAGCTCACAGCCGGAAGTGACCTCTTCCTCTTTTGACTCTATGACCTCAAGGGCAGGCCAGCCTTGGATTGCTCCAGGCCCCCTGAAGCACTTTATATCCAGCAGAAACAATACAGAGTTGCTTGATTCCTGCTTCTTGAACTTGATGCTCCTCTTTTAATTAAAAGGAGATGTTTCCCTCTCACAGCATGTATTGGAATTCCCCCGAGAGAGTGTCTCAGCTCCTTCCCTAGAAAAATGTCTTGTTAGTCTATGAGGTGTAGAAATTGAGCCTCTGGGGCTTGGTGCTGAGGTTTCTGAAGGAGAGAGATTCTTTACATAAGAGAGAAAAGAATATTTGGAGCTGGGGAATTGGAGTGTTCAGGAGGAAGGTGGTGAGGATCTGGGAGAGAAGGACAGAGCAGATGGGTGAACATGATGGCGGAATGCCACCCTCTTGATGTTATGACCTCTACCCTGATTCTCAAGTAATCTGAGAAGATGGGTGTGATGGGCTCTGCTGTGGATGTGGAAGAAAGGCTGATTCTGCATCGTGAGTGGGTGGAAGGCAGATCTGGAGACTGGACACCTCTGATTTCACAGGAACTTGAAGGAGGAGCATGGATGGGAAACAAACTTTGAACTTCCCCACACCTTGGAAATGGAGGTCTGATGCAATGTGTGGGGGGCCCAGCAATTCAAGGAAGTTAAGTCAAGAATGCATGGAGCAGAAGGCGCCCAGCTGACCTCTGGGTTATACTCACATTGAGCCTGGCACAAAGTCAGGCATTTAAAATGATATCCTGCCAGGTTTTTTTTTGTTTGTTTGTTTCCTTAGAAAAGGATATGGCAAACTTTCAAGGGGAAACTGTTGATACCAGAAGGCCACTTTGGGTCACCTCATCCAAGAGTCTGTGCAAACTCCCACGATGCCCAGGGACTAAGTTGGCTTTAGAGTCTGTGGCCACTGCTGTTCTCCCCACTGCCTTCTCTCTAGATAGATATAGGTGGCAGTGACCACAGGATACCAGGCATTTGGGGAATCTTAATGCTGCTGTGTTGTAGGTAACTACTACTTGCTGTGAACACCACCACCTCCTCTTCCACTGAGAGTCATGGAGCCAGGCTGGCAGTCAATGTTGTGAACCTGAAAAGGGGCCCCTAGTGCACAGAGACCATGCTCAGTGGCCTTATCAGCACTGTCAGGAAGAGGAGACAACCAACCAAACCCATGTGATCTTTCAAGAATGAACAGATGAAGGTTTCTAAGAAGTTCCCCAAATTATTCCTTTAAAAGAGCGCCTCTGCAGTCTTTCCTGTGTTTGCTGTGAGACAGCAGCTGTGTAGCTGTCAGCAATTGCTGCAGAGATGCAAGATTGTAAGAGGTGGATCAATATTTTTTTTCAATATGACTTACCCACAGCTGTTCGCATATTTGGTTTCTTTGAACATTCTTTCCACTGAACTTAACCAGGGGAGGAGTTTCTAGAATCATAATGTGACATGCAGAAAAATTAACAGTAAAAGTTTTAAATTTAAAAGTGACCTAAATAGTTCTTGGGTTAACAGAGAAATCAAAACTGCAGTAATAGAAATGAGTATTACTCATTTTCTAATGAGTAATAGACTCATTAGAAAATAACCAACAATGAGAATACACATATCAAACTTATGCCAATGTTGTTCTTGAGAAATGTCACTGCTCTGAATATTTTCAGAAATAAACAATAAAAATGAAGGAGAATTAAACTGAGAAATGCAAGCAGCCAGAAAAAAAAAAAAACTGAAGAAAATAAGAAGAAATTTTTGAGGGTTGATATAACATTACAATGCCTAAAGGTAATAGAACATATTAATAAATCCAATAAGCATTTGTTTTGTTTTATTTTATTATTTTTTTGAAATGGAGTCTTAACTTGTCACCCAGGCTGGAGTGCAGTGGTATAATCTCGGCTCACGGCAGCCTCCACCTCCAGGCTTCAAGCGATTCTCCTACCTCACCCTCCCAAGTAGCTGGGACTACAGGCAGCCACCATCATGCTCAGCTAAATGTTTACATTTTTAGTACAGACGGGGTGTCATTATGTTGGCCAAGCTGGTCTTGAACTCCTGACCTCAAATGATCCACCTGCCTCAGTCTTCCAAAGTCAATAAGTATTTATTTTTAATAAAATAAGATAGGCCAAACTCTGGCAAATATAAATCACAAATATAGTGAAAATGCAAATATTTAATATTAGAAGTAAGAAAGAGAATGTACCTTAGAGAAAGAGGTGATTTAAGGAGCAAAACAGTATTATGGGCAACTGTATGCCAGTAATCCTTAAAACACTATGTAAATAAATAATTTTCTTATACATACAAATCACCAGCTTGACTGAAGAAGTTCAAAACTGAAACAGAAGAGTAGCCATGAAAAAACTGAAAAAAAAAAAGTTCAGAGGATTACTTCAAAAAAAAGGTCCTGGTATATACAGTTTTATGTTTTTCTTCTTTAAAACTTTTAAAGAAACATAGCAATCATAAAAGAAAAATCAACAGATTTGGTTACATAAAACTTAAAAAAATATTATGGTAAAAGATATCAAAAAATTTTGAAAAGATGATAGATGGAGAGAAGAAATATATGCAAATATATATACGAAAAGGCTAATATTCCTTGCATGCCAAGAACTCAGAGACTGAAGAGAAAAATTATCTAATAAAATAGGTAGGATTTATTATATTTATTACAGAAACAAATTTATCACATGCTTTTTAAAACTTTTAATGGTACATATGCAGGTTTGTTATACAGGTAAACTCATGTCATGGGGGTTTGTTGTACAGATTATTTCATCACCCAGGTATTAAGCCTGGTACCCATTAGTTATTCTTCCTGATCCACTCCTTCCTCCCAGGCCCCACCCTCCAGTAGGCCCCAGTGTCTGTTGTTCCATTTTTTGTGTCCGCGTGTTCTCATCATTTAGCTCCCACTGATAAATGAGAACGTGCGGTATTTGGTTTACTGTTTCTGCATTAGTTTGCTAAGAATGATGGCCTCCAGCCTCATCCATGTTCCTTCAGAGGATGTGATCTCATTCTTTTTGTGGCTGCATAGAATTCCATGGTGAATATATATTACATTTTTTTTTTCCAGGCTACCTTTGACAGGCATTTAAGTTAATTCCATGCCTTTGCTATTATGAATAATGCTGTAATGAACATACTCATGTGTATGTCTTTATAATAGAACAATGTATATTGCTTTAGGTGTATATCCAGTAATGGGATTGCTGGCTCAGATGGTATTTCTGTTTCTATGTCTTTGAGGAATTGCCACACTGCTTTCCACAATGGTTGGACTAATTTACACTCCCACCAACAGTGTATAAGCATTCCCTTTTCTCTGCAACCTCACCAGCATCTGTTATTTTTTGACTTTCTAGTAATAGCCATTCTGACTGGTGAATCACATAAATTATGTTGCCTTATAATACCAAGCCTTCTAGAAGTAATTGACATGTTCAGTATAGGCGGATGATTGTACAAATTATAAAAGTAGTAATAATTTCTCAGGCCCAAATCTTCTCTGTTTTCACGCATACTCCATATCCAATTCATCTATAAATTCTGTTTGCTGTCCCTTAAAAATGATTTCAAATCTGAACACACTTCTTCACTTACACAGCTACTTCCTGGTCCAAATCCCAGCCCTCTCTGGCCTAACACTGGAGAGTTTCTCACCTGCTCTCTCTGCTTTCACTCTGCACCTCCTGTTGTCTCTTATGTGCACACGTGCCAGACTAGGAATTTAAAATGCCAAATAGGTACCACCATCTTGCTCAAAACTCTCTAGTATCCATCTTCTTTTTTTTTTTTTTGAGACGGAGTCTCGCTCTGTCGCCTAGGCTGGAGTGCAGTGGCCAGATCTCAGCTCACTGCAAGCTCCGCCTCCCGGGTTCAGGCCATTCTCCTGCCTCAGCCTCCCGAGTAGCTGGGACCACAGGCGCCGCCACCTCGCCCGGCTAATTTTTTTTGTGTTTTTAGTAGAGACGGGGTTTCGCCGTGTTAGCCAGGATGGTCTCGATCTCCTGACCTTGTGATCCGCCTGTCTCGGCCTCCCAAAGTGCTGGGATTACAGGCTTGAGCCACCGCGCCCGGCCTATCCATCTTCTTATTGCACTTAACATGATAGCTGACGTTCTGACCGAGGCTTACAGGATGTTACTTGATCTGAGACTTGGCCATTGCTCCAACCTCATTTCCTCCTGTTCTCCCGTTTCTGGCTTCTCTACCAACACTGGCTTCTTGTTGTTCTTTGAACATGTGTATGAATCTTTTAACTTGATGTTCCCTCTATTTGGAACACTTTCCCCTAAGGTTATTGACATAACTTTCTTCTTCACTTCCCTTGCATCTTGGTTCAATTTTGTCCTTCTCAGACCGTCCTATTCAAAATAGCAATTCCCTTCTGATCCTCATTATACTGGTGACGCATTCTGAGAAAACACAAGTCCAAAATTCAAGAAAGCATTGAATCGTAGTTTAAATCATTGCTCCCAAAGTTGGGTTGCAGTGGTATTTCTACACCAATTTAAGTGCTTTATGCAGATTGTCTCATTTAATCTTCACCATGACTCTTTTGATCAGTGTTTCTTATTTTCAGATCATGAACTGAAAGATGAGAGATGATTTCCTATAGTGTAAGTGGAGGAGCCAGGACTTGAACCGTGGCAATGGGGGTCGGCACCAACAGGCTAAACTGCTTCCCAGGGCACTGGGCACATCTTTGCTTCTCACCCTTGCACTGTGTCACAAGGGGCAGCATCTGTCTTTAATTTCATGTTTCACTCTCTCAAAATTTCCCCATTTTTCTAAAACTCAGCCTACACTGATTAATTGCTGTCTCATGCTCTACTCCCTTCATCCTGGGTCTCTCTCCTTCTTAGACACCTCCACTTTAAAGCTATCTGGAAACCCTGACTTCTCCAGCTCTATATTTTTGGCCACTTTGTCATCATTTGCATAAAGAAGCTCAAAAGACAGTCTGGGGGCATGCCACACCCTCCTACAAAGGGGCAAGAGGAGAGACACAATTCTCATCACACATTTTCAAGTTTTTAGAAGATGCCTCTGCAATACTTCAGTACTGAGCACACACTTCCTGAACTACTCCAAGTGGAAATGATTTCACTTTCCTCTGAATTTTTATAGAATGTGTTTCTGTTTCCATTGATTTGACCCTAGTATTCAACCATATGAAGCAAATGGTAGGTGTGTTGCCTTTAGCAAGTTATTCACCACTTTGTACCTTAGTTTCTTTCTCTGTAAAATGGAGAAAATAATACCTACACTTCAAGGTCATTGAAGGGATTAAATAACGCAAGATACCTATTAATACTTGACATACAGTTGACACTCATTAGTCATGAGTTGATCTTGAATATGATGCTGAAGGCAGAATATGTATCTTTCCTCATACCTGTAGTGTTGAGTCATTGTATTAGTCCTGAGGAAGTAACTGGAAAAGAAGTCTTAATTTCACTGCCAAAGAAATAATTGGATCAAGGTTACATAGTATATATATATATAAAAAAAACCTCGAGCAAACAAAGAAACAAAATAAATGTGTGCATGCTTATAACCCTCTTTTGCATGATTTCCAGGTCAGACATTTCTAAATGGAGTCTTCTGTGGACACCTTTGAGCACTGAATGACAGATGGCATAGAGTGATGGATAAAGAAATGGACCCAGATAGGAGATCTGGATTCTAACCCTTCCTCCCTCGCTATGTGACCCAATTTAAGGTACGTTCTCTCCTTAGGCTCAGTTTGTTTGTTTGTTTGTTTTTGTTTTTTTATCCTTTAATGGGAAATACTGGAAAAAAAAGAAACCAAAAACGAACAATAGGGATTTCTACTTGCTTCATAGACTGGCTGTGTCAAGAAAGGTAATCTACATTAAGGTATTTTGTGCATTTAAGATAGGAGAGATTACTTCGGTAATTTTACTGTCTCCCTTTCAATTGAAAAAAATGCAGCTATAAGTAAGTGTTTCCCTCAGTGTTGGGTTCCCAGATACATTCTGCAGATATTGAACAACTTCTACTCTTTTTAGGGACATGCCATTCTAGGATAACTGCATCAGTGTGAGGATTAGGAAGGGCATGATCAACAACTGAATCTTAAACCATGGCTGACTTCCAAAGGCCATTGCTTCGCCTTTGATAGGACAGTGACTCAACCTCCAGGGCTGAGTGATGCCTGATGGCCGTGGAGTGATCTCTATTTTCCTCTCTATATACATCCACACATTTTTTTCTGTTTCTATCTCTCTATATATTTCTATATGTGTGTATATATGTATACACATATATATGTGTATACATATATATATACACACACATACCTGTATCTATCTATCTATATACCTATACCCATACCTCTCTCTCTTCCTCTAGTTTTTTTCTTAATCAGGGCTGTTCTTGATCTAAATTCCTCTTTTGCTGCAAAAACTAGCTTTATTCATTGTCATAAATTTATTCACCGTCATAAAAACAAATGCTCCAAAACGGTTGATTACCACACAAATAAAGACAGATTCATCTCTCTATTATATCTCTATCCATCCATCTACCTGTCTATCCGTCTATCAATTCAAACTCTTGTTCAGCCCATCCATTCAATCCTACCTGCTAGAGTATATCTTTTTTTCTTTATCTTTTGCCTATCTTCGGGCCCAACCTGGAATAGAAACTATGGCTTCCATCCAAGAAAGCATCATTCAAATTGTTCTCAGCCACATGGCAGTCTAAATTTGGAATCCACAAGGTTTTGAGAATGTCTTTCAACCTTTGGGTGATTATCTGAACTCAATCCAAACCTTCATGCTTGAAGACTCTGCTATTGTTAAATATGGCTCCTGTTCACCGCTGGTCACTCACCTGGGTGTTTTCATTTTGCCTGGGAAATGACCTTGTATAAATTCCCTGGATTGTTTGAAACCAACTGCGTGGCAGAGGCTGGTTGATGATGGGTGAACCAAAGTAGGTTGCTAGTTTTCAGCTTAGCCTACCCTGGACGAGGGCCTGAAGCTCCTGGCTTTGAAGAAACTCAAATGCAATTCACCTGGAACAGCAGCTTTTTCTGACAGTTGTTTGTGTTACAGACTTAGCCACAAAAGCCTCATGAGAATGCTGGGCCAGAAAACACAGGGATGGGTGTGATTGGGGCCCGAATGGGGATAGGGGAGTTGATTACAGGATACGCTCACCTCCCCCACCACGGATGTAGCTTTGGTTTGGTGGTTTGATTTTAGTACACCCTAAACTAATTTAGTCCTATCCATACTAAATTCTAGTTGGGCACTTGACAAAGAGCTTTTATTTCATCCTTGGCTTAAAAAAAATAAAGGCAATATGTTCTTTTTAAAGAGAAAACAACAAAACAGGTTTTGCAAGGGCTGGATTTTCAGTTCTGGAGTTTCCCACACTATCTATGGCCTAAAGGCTTGGCAAGGGCAAACCAGGGCTGTTTAGGGTGAAAAAAATAAAAATAATATCTTATGCTTGTATAGAGCTTTATACTTTAAAATGTCTCTTCAATCATCGCTGATTGCAAACTTAATCTCTGCCATGCAGTTTGCTGGGGGAATAAAGAAATAAAGTGAGGTTCTAGCTCTCAAGGAGCTCACGGGTTAGTAGAAGGAGATCAACACTGATGTCAGCAGATGTAACAAGACACTTTCATGCCACCATGCCGGGAGAGAGGAGGGAGAAGTCAATTCTGTTGTGTAAAAGGTAAGGCAGTTAGAAGAGTAGGACAAAAATATTATAGAATATTCAAGCTTAAAGGAACCTTAGATTTTATATAATCCTACACAATCATTCTAAAGATGAAAGAACTTCATCCCAGATGTGAAGTGACTTGCCTAAAGTCAAACAGCTAGATTAGCAGTGCAGTGGGTCTAGGATGCTGAACTTCTAGTTCTCAGGGTCGTAGTTCTTTTTTTCCCCACCCAGCATGGCAATATCTCAAATTCTAAGCAGGGGACCTGAGCACTTCCATGGGGTACTGCACTGTGCTGGTGAAGAACCCACAAACTCCTGTGTCTTGCATGTAGGGCTAGTTCAAGGCTGACTGGGCCTCCAGCCTGTGTTCTCTCTGCCTTTCTCCCTCTCTTTCATTGATGACCAGTGTGCTGATGCTCAGGATCTCTCCAGGAATCACATATGCTCACCCATTCTAAGGAGTTAATGATTTCCTTTTGGAACCTGTTCCAGAGTACAGCACTCAGTATAAGGTCTCAGGAAAAGCAACTAATAGCAGTCTTTTAGGCACTTAGTAGAGATATATTTGGGAGACAAGAACCTTCCTATGTCCCCTCAGTCACTCTGCACTGAAGACCATTCAGTAGGTCTAGTTTTAGAAGTGAAATTATCAGGGAGAACCTCTGCCTTGTTGTCAGAACCAATCCTTAGCTCATGGAAATGCATTGGGAAGCCACACCATGGCTCACAGGTGAAGTTAGATAGAAGGGTAACTGGCATTTTACGGGAGGAGACTGAGAAAGTGATGTGAAAGCTAAGGTCCCACAGCTGGCAGAGGACCTCCAGTGCTCATGCAGCCTGATGGAGATTTAATTGGCGTCCCTCTTACCAAGCTCTGGTTGAGTCCAGATACTCACAGATGCCGTGGGAATAGTGAGGTTTGAGAGCCAGGTTTGGAGGCTGAAGGCTTTTCCGTGTGATCCTGGAAATCCATTACCCTCTGTGTTCTTGGGAATACCTGGTCCTCTTCCCTGTGCTGGTCTGAAAAAGAACAAACAAAAGTAAGTCTTGCTTTCCCCTGCGTTTGACAAGCACTTTATCATGCGGGCCTTTTTTGTTACTTAATTCCTAGCTGATTTTTGGCTCTGTGTGCAGAATATTGGCTCTTGGGACAGTTGTGTGTGTATATGCATTTCAATCTCTGTGTGTCAATATACGAAAACAATGAAGTCTCAAAGTTTGTTTCAGGCATCTGAGTATGGTAAAATTTGGCTTCTGGAAGGTCTAGGTCCTGGAGTTTTCTAGGCTAAAAGTTTTTCAAGCTGTTTAAAGTCATGAATCTTTATGTAACAAAGAATCTCATAATTGTGGCTAAAAATTTACTTATATGTATGTGTGGGTGTATATGTATATGTGGGTATATATGCCCACACATGCATAGCTTTAAACTATAATATCTATTTGAAAATGTATCTATTACTCCTTGCCATGGGTATATTGCAACTGACCCTTAATATATTGTGCTGTAAATAATGCTAGAAAGGAATCAAGGATGATGAGTGAGTATAGGAAGGGAGAGAAGGAGGGAGAAGCATATAATAACTTGTTAAGATATATTGACAAACCATTTTTTTCTAAATACTGCATCTGACATATACATAGAAAAACATATATGCATTTGCACAAATTTAAAATAGGAAATAAAGCAGAATTTTTATCAGTTTATAATAGAGATCTATGGAAAGGTTATTGGTCGTTAATGATAATAATACTGCCCAGGAGGAAGCATGGAGTGCTGCATGAGAGAGTTGGGGGGACAGTGCTAAGGTTTCAAAACAGCTGCTCCCACTTAACAGCTCTGTAAGCTTGGGAATATTACTTTCTATGGGCTTCAGCTTCCTACTCTGTAAAATCAGGGGAAATGATGTTTCTTCAGAGAATAATGAGAATTAAACAAAATCTTAAATTACTTGGCACATGACCAGCATTCCATAAAATGTCAGTTCCCTTTGTAATCCTAGCATCTTTACTGTTTATGGTGGTAACATAATACTTACATATTGTTATGGACTGAATATGTCTGCCCAGAATTGGTATGTTGAAACCCTAACCCTCAATGTGATATTTGGAGGTGGGGCCTTGGGAGGTGATTAGTTTAGATGAGGTCATGAGGGTGGGGCCCTCATGGTGGGATTAGTGGCCTTATAAGAAAAGACACCGGAGAGCTTGTTTCACTTTACTCTCTCTCCTCCAAGTAAGGACACAGTGAGAAGGCGACCATCTGCAAGCCAGGAAGAGAGCCCTTATCGGGAACCAAATTGGTCAGCACATTGATCTTGAACTTCCTAGTCTCCAAATAAATGTCTGTTGTTTAAGCCACCCAATATGTGGCATTTTGTTTTAGTAGTCTGGCTGACTAACGCACACTTGATGGCACCTTATTTGTGTAATTCCCAATCCTAGGAAAAGGTAGTTATGGCTTGATTTCTTTTTTTTTTTTTTTTTTTTTGAGATGAAGTCTCGCTCTGTTGTCCAGGCTGGAGTACATGGTGCAGTCTCAGCTCACTGCAACCTCCACCTCTCGGGTTCAAGCCATTCTCCTGCCTCAGCTTCCTGAGTAGCTGGGACTGCAGGTGCCCGCCACTACGCCTGGCTAACTTTTGTATTTTTAGTAGAGACAGGCTTTCACCATATTGGCCAGGCTGGTTTCAAACTCCTGACCTTGTGATCTGCCCGCCTTGGCCTCCCAAAGTGCTGGGATTACATGTGTGAGCCACCACACCTGGCCGGCTTGATTCCTATTTTAAGGATGGCAAACTGGAAGTCTTAGGGAAGTTGTGAAGTCCAACATCACAAGAAAGAGCCAGCATCAGGATTAGAGTTTGCACTTCGAGTGTCTAACTCAGCATAATTCCGTGATACCATACTTCCTCTCTCTATAATAATTAGGGCTGTAATATCAGAAATGGAGATGGTGTGGAGTTCCATCTTACTTCATTGTTTTTAATTTGGTTTCTTATTGGGGTGACAGCAGATCTTCTTAACCTGGAGCAGTTTTGCCACTGCCCCTCCACCCTGGGGAGTATTTGGTATACTTGGAAACAGTTTTGATTGTCTCTATTTTGATTGTGGTAGAGGGTGCTACTAGAATTTAGTGGTTAAAAGCCAACGATGCCACTAACCACCCTACAATGCATAGGATAACTTTAATTGTTGAAAAACCCTGGGTTATGGTCATACAATGAAATGCATTCTCTACCCAGAGACAGCAATACTTGTGCTATATGCCTTTTGCTGTGACTGAAGAATTTGAGGATTGACATCTTGCTGCAAAGTGTAATATAAAGCTAGAGGGGGAAAATACAACCAAACTCAGAAACAATAGTCCCTGAACACTTTTAAAAATATTATGGCATTGACAAAATCATATTAAAATAACAAGAGGTATCCAAGATAAAAATATTTCTCAATTTCATCACCTAATTAAATCATCCCCATACATATTTAAAATGTGAGATATTCATAACACCATCCAAATTGTAAGTTTATTAGTAAATAGTCAGCTGGTTCTCATGGTTGTATAATTCTACAGAATTGACAAAAAGTATTCTAGAACCTTCCTTACAAGTCTGTTATTGAAGAACTGGAGGCTGGGCACGGTGGCTCACGCCTGTAGTTCCAGTACTTTGGGAGGCCGAGGCGGGTGGATCACTTGAGATCAAGAGTTTGAGACCAGCCTGGCCAACATGGTGAAATGCTGTCTCTACTAAAAATATAAAAATTAGCAGGGTGTGGTGGTGCATGCCTGTAATCCCTATGAGGCTGAGGCAGGAGAATTGCTTGAACCCGGGAGGTGGAGGTAGCAGTGAGCTGTGATTACACCCCTGCTCTCCAGCCTGGATGACAGAGTGAGGCTTGGTCTGAAAAAACAAGTTAGAAAAAAAAAAAAAAAAAAAAAAAGAAAGAAATGAACTGGAACTTTGATTAATTTGATCTTTGGCTATTTGGAATGCCTATAATCTTATTTAACAGAAAATATAGAAATGGCAAGAAAAAGAAATTTATGTGAGGGATTTGTGGAAAAATTTCTAGGGACTTTGCAGAGGTCAATGTGGATTTCAGATTTCCCCACTCCCTGCAGGCACTTGAGCAATCTGGTATATGATGTAAATGATCCCAGGCCCTTGTGTTGCCTCAGTTGTCCTGGACAAACTTAGCCTGACTTTGCCAAGGCAGGAAGGTAAACCCAGAAAAAAAATTGCATCAGCACAAAAGATTGGGAATGAGGAGAAATTTTTTTGCGGGGTTTGGATTGATTACCTGAAAAGCTCAGTACTCCAGGATGTTCTAACCAATGGAATTTTATTGCAAAACACCCTGTATATGTGAAAGATTGAGTAGGAGGCTAGAGGAGGATACATACTCCAGCACAGAATGCTGTTAGAGGTGAGACTTTACTGCAAGAAGCTCAAAAATCCTTCAGCCAAACCTCCTGGGAGTGTTAAGCTAGGGGATCTTGGATGGTGACAACTTCCATGATTCTGTAACCAAAGCATACTCAGATTGTGGCAGAGGAATTCTTCCCTTGGAACATGAGATACAGGATGGGCATGGAACGCTTGTGTGGTGGCTTGGCAAACTTCTTCTCAAAAAAGTAAATTATTTTTGATTTAGAAAACAAGAAACGCACAGAAAATTAAAAAAATACATACCAAATATAATTAACAGTAAGATGTAAACTTTGCACCTCTCACCCGGATTTTCCAATGGCATCATCTGGCCTCAACACTTCCATCCCACTGGGCTTGTATAGACACACTACCTTGGTGCCAAAGTGTTGACAAATAGGCTGCAAAATCATGACAATTCACTTCTAAAAGCTTCCTCATGCAACTCCCAGGGAAGAGAGAATTCTCATACACAACCACACCCTTAACAAATCTAAGGAAATTAATAATTTCATATCATCACCCAACAGTCTGTAAAGTCAAATATTCCTAATTGTCCTGACAATGTTCCCTATACCCTGTAGCTATTGCATTGCCTGTATATCTCTTTACTTTCCTTCCATCTAGACCAATCCACAAGTCTTTCTTTGTTCTTCATGACAATGAAGCTTTTGAAGAATGTGAGATTGGTCTGAAAGTTTCCTCATAATTAAATTCAGGTTAAACAATTATGGCAAAGTACACAAAAAGAATGTGTGTACTCATGGTACCACACAAAGGGGCATACAGTGTCAGCGGTCCCACTATTGGTGAGGTCAAGTTTGACTATTTGGGTAAGGTGGTGACCCCCAGACCTCTCTGTTGAGAAACACATCCACTCCACCTCCCTCTCCTCCTCCCCGCTCCATCCCTGGAATTTAATAAATAACCAGTGGGGTGATACTTTAAGATTCTTTTTTTTTTTTTTTTAGCATACATTGATGATTTTTGCCTTAATTATTACACTGGGGGGTTTTCTAATTTTTTGAGTCCTTTTACATTTACTAGTTGACATTCTTTGGTAAAAAGAGATTTTCCTTTCGCTCTTATTTCTCTTCTCTCCCCTCCCCATGTTTCCTCTTCTTCCTCTTCTTCT
Organism: Macaca nemestrina; assembly: GCF_043159975.1. Taxonomy (NCBI): domain Eukaryota; kingdom Metazoa; phylum Chordata; class Mammalia; order Primates; family Cercopithecidae; genus Macaca; species Macaca nemestrina. The sequence continues at coordinate 130,568,923 of NC_092132.1, read as the reverse complement.
TCTCCTCCGCCTCTTCTTCCTTCTTTTTTTCCTCTCTTGTTTTACTTCTTCTCTTTCTTTTTCTCCTTTATCTTCCTCATCTCTCTTTCTCTGTTTTTCAAGTATCAGTATTATAATAACATCTGCATTTCTTCAGTGTTGTATTTTATTATTATTGTTACTCCTTATGATCTGCAGTCATCCCAGACATGAGTAATGAGAGCCCCTTCAAGACAGCTCCTCCGTCTTTTGACCTGTGTCCATCAGTCCTGGACTCTTGCTTGATTCTGGCTTAAGATGTGTCAGGCTTTTCACTGTCCAGGCCTGGAGTCAGCATTTCTCAAGGAAAAGTGGTTCCTATTGGTGGGGAGTGGTGTTTAGAAATACACACACAAACACACACACACACAGACACACGATTCATACATATACATCCTATTCATGTAGAAAACCACAGAAATTTCCCCCAGCTTCTCTCATTCCATATCTGTGATTCCCTCTTGTAAAGTGGAAAAGCTGGCTCCCTAAAATATTAATTTACTTACATGTTTACTCTATATTATACCACAGACAAAGTAGTTTCAAAATTACAGCATGAACGCCACTAGGAACAGCAAACCTAACTGTGAAATTCACAATTTGGTTGCAATTCATCTTCTTAGACTACATTAGTCCCCCTTATCTGAAAATGCTTTTCAATGTTTCAGTTATCTGTGGTCAACCCTCTGTCCAAAGATATTGAATGGAAAATTTTAGAAACAATTTATACATTTTAAATTGCACACCCTACTGCAGAGCATGATGCAATCTTGTGCTGTCCTGTACCTTCCTGCTCTGTCCTGCTGGGATGTGAATCATCCCTTTGTCCAGATCCTCCATGTTGCGGATGTTCCCTGCCTGTTAGTCCCTTTAGTGCTGTCTTGGTCATCAGATTGACTGTGATGGCATCACCATGCTTGTGTTCAGGTCACCCTTATTTTACTTAATAATGGCCCCAATCCACAAGAGGAGTGATGCTGGCAATTTGGATGTACCAAAAAGAAGCCATCGGATATTTCCTTTAAGTGAAAATGTGCAAGTTCTTGAGTTGAAAGAAAAAAAGCATATGCTGTTTTTGTCCAGGATCTATGGTAAGAGTGAATCTGTGAAATTGAAAAGAAGGAAAAAAAATCATGCTAGTTGCGCTGTCACACCTCAAACTTTATCATAGGTACATATGTTTGTATAGAAAGAAACAGCATATATAGGGTTCAGTACATCCACAGTTTTGGGTGTCCACTGGGGGTGTTGGAACATAGTCCCCATGGATAAAGGTAACTACTACATATCCTATCGTATTCAAGTTACTTTAAATAATTATTTTTCTCTGTTTTCATATGTCTTAAACTTTATATAGAGTTTGAATCATTTGTTTCTGTTTGTATTCAATTCTAGGGTTTGCCTTTTATATTCTTTGCAATTTAAAAAAATATTTAAACTCTTAACATGATTGAAAAGTCAAAATTATATAAAAAGATACACTCAACGAAATTTCATTGCTTCTTATACGCTCTTGACTCCATTCTCATCACCTTCTATGGATAATCATTTTCATTACCTATATTCTTAAATAAAAAGTAAACAAATACACATATGTGTATTCTTATTTTTCCACTTTTCTTTTGGAAAAGGCAGCACACTCTACAACCTCTTCAACACTTCAGTGTATATTGTACATCGTGCAAGTCACCTCTCCCCTCCCTCCCTGCCACAATCCCACCTTCCAGAGATGCCACTGCTCCCAGCTAGCCATCTATCCTTCTACCCTCCCCTTGAATAATTCTAAGTAGGTGATGGCACCAGGTTGAAAACCTCATGTGATCTCCCTTCTCTGCTGCCCTATGATGCCCAGAGTGTTTTCAATATGGTCCAAATTAGAGCTTCAAGCTCCTTGTGCCTGCAGCGGTTCCTCATTCAGAAGCCTGGGTTGACTCCTAAATTTGATGCCGCTTTGCAAATTCAAGGCTCTCTTATGAGGAGGGCTAGAGACAAAGGTTTGTTATCACCATCCACTCAATTAGGCGACTCTTATATACTGCGCCTTCTAGCATGATGGCCATTCAGGAGAATGATACATACAATGTTCCCCTCATAACAAGGCCTGGCTTCCAAAGGGGTTGCAAGTTTTAAGTTTGGTTATAAATTTAATGATTGGTTGAAATTACTACTAGGAATACTTTGAATGACAGTTCAGCTTCTGTTAGAGTTCGGCTAAGCAGATCCTGCTGGAAAACCCATTTAGAGCTATACGAAAGTGGCCGGGCTATGTTTTAAAATTAATAATCCCATTGCTTATAAAAGCAGTCTTCTGCTAATTCCTCTTTGCCCCAGCTGTATGAGGTATCTCAAATTTTACTTGTTTTCTTCAAGTATAGAGTTTATCAGTTAGGTAATAAACCAGAAAGATCCTTTCTGGCTCTGACCATCATTTCGGCAGAGGTACCACAGCTGTGACAAGAGCAGCCTGCTCAGGGGTGATTTGTTAATGCCTGGGGGAGATGGGCAGGGTCAGGATGGCTGTGCTAGGAAGGGCTTGCTTTATTAGGTTGGAAAATGTCACATGGAGGCATGGTCCTTTCCCCGAGGGGCTCTTGGAGGGGAAATCATAAACACAAGGCTTTGGAGCAGAATCCCTGGAAAACCATTTATTGCTACAGTTTCATGGCTTGGCTCTGGAATCTTGTCTCCAGCACAGTTCTGATTCCAACTCACTCTGCCCTGCCCAAGCAACTGGGTCATGTCCCCACCAGGGTGTTGGACACTCAAATAACTTTTAGAGACAAAGACAGTATGGTATTTGCCCAAGTCCCTCTTGGTGTCCTATGTAGAGTCCAAATCCTTCAGCAATGCATTTGGAGGTCTGCCAGAATCACCATATGTCTGTCTTAAAAATGTCTCATCTTATTCAACAGGGAACCTGTTTAACACTGGGCCCTGGGCTGGAGGGGTCTTATAATAACATTATACTTTATCAGGAGGAGAACCAGAGAAGCTTTTGCTCACAGCATGAAGATTCAGGCTGAAAATCTCCTGGGGCATCACTTTTTAGTATCTTTTTCCTCCACAAAGGCAACATTTCTCAGAGATTGTCAGGAATGAAGCATGGGGAAATAACTTATCCCGGGCCTCCTTGTGCAGAGGCTGGAGAAGAGGGAGGGAGAGTGACAAGGATTCTCATCTCCATTCTAGATGAGGGGTGGGGTAAGTGTTCTATAGCTTGACTCCCCACCCACTTTTTCCTCAGTTCTCTGACCTCTTCAATGCCCTGGAAGGTGGGAGTGGGATTCAAGGTCAAAGGGCAGTGGGAGTAAGAGGGAGAAGAACTAAGATCTGTTGAGTGCTTCCTATGTGCTGGGTAACATCCATGCTTTGTGGAAACCTGACAATCACCCTGTAAGTTAATCTTCTCTGTACTCTATGGGAGAGCAACTGAGTCTCCATCACACTGAACGACTTGCCCAAAGTTAAACAGAGAGTGAGGGGTGGAGCCAGTATCTGAACCTAGGCTTGCTAGCCTCGTCCAGTAAGTCACACAGATGCCTTTCACTAGTGTCCCCAATAAAGGATCCCTATAGAAGTGAAAAATGGGTTGGGAGGAAATAGAACAATGTCCAACACTCAGAACAGAGGCAATAAAAGGTACCCTCACTCCTTTCCTCTCTATTCTCTCTTTCCATTATCACAGGATTAGAGGTGGAGAGTGGGTGGCAGCGGGTGGCGCTTCTGTGGAAAGAAGGGAAGCGATACCAAATCGAGGCCAGCTGGAGGAGGACACTCTTTGAGAATCTGGGGAACATGTCAAAAGGCACAATGATCGTTTTCTCTCTCTTCTTTCTCTCTTCACTGGTAAGACTTAAGGACAAGACGCATTTAGCTTCAAAGATGCTGTTGACTGTTGATAGCTAAACGTAGCAGCTCTCAAAGTTTTTGGCATGGGTGCTTTCACTCCATGAAAATTATTAAGGAATCTTAAGTGGTATTTAAAATGTGTATCATATTTATTAGTATTTACTAAGGCAGATATTAAAATAGAGAAAAAGTTCAAATACTTATTAGTTTCCTTAATAGTAACAATAATATACTGTTGTATGTTAAATTACATATTTTAATTAAAAAGAACTGTATTTTTCAGAGCAAGATATTTATTTGGTAGAGAAGCATTGTTTTATTCTTGCAAATCTCTTTTATGGGTGTCTTAACAGAAGACAATAGCATTTTTATATTTGCTCTTACATTCAGTCTGTTGGAATGTACTCTTTTGGTTAAAGTATATTTGGCAGAAGCTTTATACAGATATGTAGTTGGAAAAGAGAGTATTTTAATAGCCTTTTCAGATAACATTACTGTTCTTTGATATGTCAAAGCTCAACAAGTGGTGATTTTTAAAAGGTTGGTGCAATGCAGAATATGAAACCGTATCAATGAACTTTATGTGCTCTGTGAAATTGAAATATATTGGTCTATCTTGCACTTTGAATATATCTTCATTCATGCATGATTCTATAATTTTCCTGCATTGGTGATTTGGAAGATATTAGCTCATTGAGTCATGCAAATCTTCCAAATGTTAATTGGTTTTATTTTTAAAAGTCACATTCATTAATTGCTAACCTCATCAGAAAAGTCACTAAGTATTGGAAAGCTATCAAGCTCATAATAGTGGGTACAAGTTTCCTAATGTTCTCATTTCTTTTGAAAGCTCAAATTTTATCATTGGCAACAAATACTGATTGTTTCTCTTTAAGTGACAGATTCACTTTGTTCGTTTTCAAGAAAATGTCTACCAAATGCACGAATCTAAATAACCATAGTATTATGACTAGTCATTCTTCCAAGTAAAACATTTTGCTGCATTAAAAATTCAGGTAGTTTAACTCATAGCTTAATGACATCAGTGCTTTTTCTTGAGACAATCATTGGACTTAGGTGTGTAGCAGAAAAGCTTTATTCATATTTCCCACTTAGTTACACCGAATATTGAAAAGACATGTACTCAAAGGTTAAAATATAATAACATTACTACTTTTTCCTGCTTTATGAAGGATATTCTCAAGATAAATTGGCATTTTTCCTCTGTGCTAGTATGTGGTGTTGAATAATATGGCCACTGGTAGGGTTTGATGTCACTTCCTTGATTTATGCTAAGTGAACAGCAATTTTATCTACCACTCCTGTTCCACTATCAGTGCAAATGTCAACATAGTTGGTCCAGGATAAAACATGAGATTTTTAAAAGTTATTAAGCGCTTCAAATATGTCAGTACCACTGTGTTTGTTGCCAAGCACTTACATAAAACATCTTCTTTGATCATTACTTGTTGCTGATACCAGACAAATTCTAGCAAAACAACAAGTTTAGCCATATCTATAGGCTCACTTAATTGTAAACAAAAGTGCAGTTATACAAAGGAGATACTAACTCAGTTTTTTCTGTTTACAGACACATTTTTAATTCATCAAGTTACTGTGTTTTTGGAAAGTGGCAGTGTCATGATTTTGTTAACAGACTTTTCATCTAGTAGGGAGTTGGCAGATGTCAAATGTGGACACTTTATTAACGTCTCAGTTATTATATCCACTTCTCAGCCAATGCTTTAGATGCTGAATCTCAAAATGATACTGCACCTTAACTGACACCAAAATACCATTCAACAATGTTCCGTTACATAAGACACACCTGGTAAATTATTATCTATACAATCAAGGAAAAGATAACTTTTACTTATTTTTATTTCTTATTTACATTTTTGCCCAGTTTGGGGCAGTTTCTTCCCTTCCAGGAGTCAAAGAACTCTGATATGTCAATATTATCTTTATTAGCATTTTAGAGATAGATAATGCAGCTGTGAGTTGAAAAAGTAAGTCTCTAATTTCTCCTTTTAAGTCAACAATCTATCCTAAAAAATGCAAGAAAAGCATATTTTAAATGCATTTTTATTTATTTTAGAATAAAATTCTATTAAGTCCTAAAATAATGTTTTAGATAGAAAAGTTTTAAAAATAGAAAAATAATTTTGCAAAAGAAGACAAAAAGTGTATTCACATTTTTCTTGTGCTTCTTATAGGTATGAGGAAAACTTGGGGATTTTAAAATAACAACTTATTGGACAGTAAGGAGATAACACAGATCAGATTATAGATGGTATAAATGGAAGTAGCTGGCAAAATCTCAGTAGAAATCCCAAGAACAAACTGAGCTAACCGCTGGAGGCGCATGTGTTTGTATCCTAAACCTACAGCCTTAAAAAGTTCTGGAAAACCCAAGAACACAGAAACACATATTTCATTAACCATCAGAACAATGGAATTATCACACATCATGTGGCTTCAGGAAAATACCTTATACACCCGTGAAAGAAAAAGAGTGAAGAGGGCAAATGACGTTTGTATTAGTCCATTCTCTCACTGCTATAAAGAAATACCTGAGACGTGGTAATTCATAAAGAAAAGAGATTTAATTGGCTCATGGTTCTGCAGGCTGTACAGGAAACATGGCAGCTTCTGGGAAGGCCTCACAAAATTCACAATCATGGTGGAAAGCGAAGGGGAAGTAGGCAAGTTTTTCACAGCTAGATCAGGAGGAAGGGAGATGGGGGGATGTGCTAAACCATTCATGAGAAATCCACCCCCATAATCCAACCACCTCCCATCAGGCCTCACATCCAACATTAGGAATTACAATTCGACATGAAATTTAAGTGGGGACACAGATCCAAAGAGTATCAATGTCTTAGTAATGTGACAAAAATAATCATGACATCATGGACTCTCTAAAAGAACTGCTGATTCTTTGAGAGCTGGTGGATAAGGGGGGACTGAACAAGGTTCACAGAAAAGAAAGAAAAAGGTAACCATTTAGGAACTGTTTTTGATTTTTAAGGGAAAGAGATAAAGGGGACATGAAGGTACCACTTTGTACCATATCTGAGTAGGCAGGCAGAGAGGAATTTGGGAACAGTGGCCCTGCTCACGAACAGAGGCTACAGATGGCTTGAACATATTTTCTGTGTGTGTGTGTGTGTGTGTGTGTGTGTGTGTGTGTGTGTGTGTGTGATTCTAAGTTGACTCTACATAGCAGAGGATTGCTGGCTTAGGTACCAATCTCATGGATAGCTGGGAACACCTAATAGTCATCAATCGATAGAAGGCTTTTTAAAGGTGAAAGAGGAAAAGGAACAGAAAAACATATATATTAAGAGATTGTGTGTTTTCACCCTGAACATAATGTTTCTATTCTTATCTTTTTCAAATCATATGGAAAAAAGTCAATATTTATTTCTTTACCACTATTCTTCCATTATAGTTTCTTGTTTTCATCCCCCACCCCATGTCCATTTCTTTGCCTAGAATTTTCTTGCCAAATGGTGAAGAATCTGAGTTGACCCAGAGTTTGGTAAGGTGCAGTGTTGGGTCTTCAGTGGCAGTGATATTGTCTGGCAAGAAATGGTTTTGTCTGGAAATAGCCAGTGCCCTTCTGACTCATTCTCCTGCCATCAAATTGTAACTGGCCTATTTCTTCATCTTTTCCCTCTTCATTCATTAGAGGATTTAAGATGAATTAAAAACAAAACCCAAAATATAAACAAAGTTAAAACTTTACAGCAGTCCAGTTCATTAGAACTTACTGCAGTTATGGATATATCCCATATCTGTGCTGTCCAATATGGTAGCCACAAGTGACATGCGGCTATGGATCCAAGAAATGCCGCTACTGCAACTGATGAATATTTTAACTTAATGTAATTTGAACTTAAATAGCCAAATGTGGCTTGTGTCTACTATATTTTATTGCACATCTCTAGAAATCATTGGCTCTTACTGGTCTTTCTAGTTTCATCTTTAGTCTCTGTACTCCTAAATCCTTTAGGTTTCAATGACATATCTTTCCTTCATAGCATTTATTCATGTTGTTTTCTCTGCTTGATGAAATCTTATTTGTCCCTTAAATTGAAATTTCAATGTCATCCATTTTGCTAAATTTCCTCAGCCTTTGGAGCCAAATTAGTTGTTCTTTACTCTGTGCTCACGTAGTATTTTGTTCATGCTACTGAGATAGCACCTGCCAAGTTGTCTTTTTTGTAGTCATAATATGTTTGTCTCTCTCATGCACGTCCAATACAGATGCCACTGGCCACCTGTGGCTATGTAAATTTAAGTGAATGAAAGTGGGATGAAATTAAAAGTTCGTGTAATTAGTTGCACTTGCCATTTCAGGAATTCAATAGCCACATATGGCTAGTGGCTGCCAGATGGGATAGCACACATATAAGATATTTCTATCATTGCAGGGAGTTCAACTTGACAGCATTGACTGAATTATCTGATAGCAAAGACTGTTCATCTTTGTGGCACTAGGATATACATGGTGTCTGAAAGGGAGTATATATACACTTATCCTATCAGGCCATGCCAAGAAGACAGGACTTATGGGCACATTTAATGCTCGAATGTGAGAGATGGAACCAAACGCCATTTGATGAGTTGAAGAATCAGGATATTGGAAAAAGATTGCTAAATACCAAAGCCTCTTGGGGTGGTAATAATGATGGCATGGCCAGGGATTAGATACCTGATGAGTTAGCAAATCAGGGCCAAAATCAGAGAAAATTTGCTAGATAAAATATGGGCACTAACGTTGTAATCAAAGGACTTTTTTTTGGACAGGCATTGTCTGTACTCTTGCTAAATTATTGGTAATTTTACACTTGCACTTAAGGCCTGGCTTCTTCTTTTTTTTTTTTTTTTTTGAGACGGAGTCTCGCTCTGTCGCCCAGGCTGGAGTGCAGTGGCCGGATCTCAGCTCACTGCAAGCTCCGCCTCCCGGGTTTACGCCATTCTCCTGCCTCAGCCTCCCGAGTAGCTGGGACTACAGGCGCCCGCCACCTCGCCCGGCTAGATTTTTGTATTTTTAGTAGAGACAGGGTTTCACGGGGTTAGCCAGGATAGTCTCGATCTCCTGACCTTGTGATCTGCCCGTCTCGGCCTCCCAAAGTGCTGGGATTACAGGCTTGAGCCACCGCGCCCGGCCAAGGCCTGGCTTCTATCAGGTGGGAGATAGTGCTCACTCATTGTAAAATAAAATGAACAAAATATAAATGCAAATTATATATTTTAGATATAAAGTGCATAAGTTATAAGCCACATATACACTGAAGAGAAATAGACAGGTCTAGGATGAATAGTTTCTCCAGTTAGCAAGTTCTTAGTCTAGGTAGAGAGACACATATACAACCAGCTAGAGTAGTATGATAATGCTGTATTAATATGAACAAAACGTGGAACCCACTAGGAAAGGTGGTTAATTCTACTCTGCTTTTAATAGCCACATTCTTTCAATATGAAACCTTCATTTGCTCAGTGCTGCACAGGTACAGAAATGTTTGTCAAATGGAGGAATGGATACCCTGTTAACAAACATAATGTATTTCTGCTTTTTGTAATCTGGGCATCACCTTCTCATTACAGCTCATTAAGATTCCACCAACATCACTCCTGAATACTTGGACAACTTTCCTTTCATCACTAGACAATTACTCAACCAATGTTGCTGGGGCATCTACAGGGCATCCTGCATACCGTTAGGTGCTTTGGAAGATAATGGATAGGTGCTTATTCTCAAATAGCTTAGGATTTTATAGGAAAACAAGTGTAATGCACTTTTAAATATCATCATCAATCCAGTGTACATTAAATATCAGATGAGTGGTATAGACATTAAGTGCTAGGCCAGTTTAGAGGAGGGAGGGATGTTTTCCAGCTGGTGGGATCCAGCTGCTGTGATTAATCAGCAAAAGGATGCCCCGGGGGATGGTAGCTAGGGGTCTGTTTTCTGAGGTCTTTACTGCTAAAATAAGCCATTCTAGGGAATAAGGAAACTGACTCCATGAAAACAGTCCCACTCTGCCTTCTTTCCTAGAAGAGCCTTGGCAAGTGGACTTCCCACTGTAATTCAATGACCAGCAGCTTGACGCAACTGTTGTAGATTGTCTTTTTTTTTTTTTCTTTTTTAGCTTCTTTTGGGTATGAATTAGGCAAAAGAAATTTCTTAAAGTCACAAAAGTACCATTCTGGTGTCAGTTTTTGGACATTGCAGAATGTCCCCTTATTGTGTGCTTGGGAAACTCTGAATCTCATGACTTACTTGTAATTCATCACAATATGGAGTAAGATCTGGATTTAAATTTCAGTTTGCCACTTGCCAGCTGTGTGACCTTGGACAAATCAACGTCTCTAGCCTTTCCTCACTTTTCCACTTTTATTCCTATTTTCTGCTTTTATTTCTGTGTATGCAGTTGTTAAATGACACTACAAGTGATCAGTTTATTCAATAGTCACCTTTCAGTTTAATAAGATCCAGGATCTCTTGTTTATAGATTTTTCTTTCCCTATCAGACATAATTCTTTCTGTCTGTAGCTTCCCTTCGGACATAAATTATATTATAGTATTTCCAGTGTAATTGCCTCAAGAAAAGAGGCAGAAACCTTCATCAGGACCACCTAAAATAAAGGCTTCACTTTAAAATATTCAAAGGCAACATTCCCTCTAAATTTAATGTCAATCGTGGCTGAATTATGGTATAGAGATATGGGTTTTGTGGTGTTGAAAGATTATCCTGTTGAAAATGGAACTTGTCATTTCTTTCTTTTCCATACTTCTTGTTATATAGATCCGAGTTTCCAGCCTATGCTATTTTTCTTCCCCCTGAAGAATTTTTAACATTTCTTAGAGAGCAAGTCTGATAGTAAATTTTCTTGGTTTTTGTTTATTTGAGAAATTCTTTATTTCTCTTCCACTTTTGAAAGATAATTTTACTGGACAGAGAATGCTAGGTTGGTGGGTTTTCTTTTGTTTGTTTGTTTTGTTTTTTTGACATTGAAGTATTTCATCCCACTCTCTTCTTGCTTGCACAGTTTCCAACAAGAAGTCCACTGTAATTTTTATCTTTCTTTCTCTATAGGTAAGGTCTTTCCCTGTCCTTCTTCTCCACTCCCCACCACCTTCTCTAAAGATTTTGTCTTTGTCTTTTTTTTTTTTTTAGTTTAATATATTATGCCTAGGTTTACATATTTTTGTTATTTATCCTGCTTAGTGTTATCTTTGCTTCCTGGATCTGTGGTTTGATGTCTATTTATTATTTATTTTAAAAATTATTGGCCATGACTCCTTCAAATATTTCTTCTTCTTCATTCTCTGTATCTTCTCCTTCTGATATTCCAATTATCTGAACATTACATCTTTTGAAATTGTCCCACAATTCTGGGATATTCTTTCTTACATTTTAAATTCTTGTTTTTCTCTTGGAAAAGATAAAGTTTTAAAAATTTCTATTTGAACTATCTTCAAGTTCACTAATTTTTTCCTTGGCCATATCTAATCTATTGATGAGCCCATCAAAGGCGTTCTTCATTTTTGTTACAATATTTTTGGTTAATCTCATTGAATTTCTCTTTCCTGGAGTTTTCATCTTTGTGTTTACATTATTCATCTGTACTTGCTTTTTTAAAAAAAATTTTGTTAAGCCTTTAACATATAGTCATAGTTATTTTAAATTCCAAAATCCATGCCATATCTGAGTCTGATTCTGATGCTTACTTTTTTTAAAAAAAAATATTTTTTCCATAAGTTATTGGGATACAGGTAGTATTTGGTTACATGAGTAATTTCTTTAGTGGGGATTTGTGAGAACCTGGTGCACCCATCACCTAAGAAGTATACACTGCACCATATTTGTTGTCTTTTATCCCTCACTCCCCTCCCACTCTTCCCCCAGGTCCCCAAGGTCCATTGTATCATTCTTATGGCTTTGCATCCTCATAGCTTAACTCCCACATGTCAGTGAAAATGTCCGACGTTTGGTTTTGCATTCCTGAGTTATTTCTCTTAGAATAATAGTCTCTAATCTCATCCAGGTCATTAGAAATGCTGTTAATCCATTCCTTTTTAGAAATGCTGTTAATCCATTCCTTTTTATGGCTGAGCAGTATTCCATCATATATATGTATATATACCAGAGTTTCTTTATCCACTCAATGATTGATGGGCAGTTGGGTTGGTTCCACAATTTTGCTATTGTGAATTATGCTGCTATAAACAAGCAAGTGCAAGTATCTTTTTTGAATAATGACTTCTTTTCCTCTCTTCAGACATTGTTGTTTTACTAACTTTTTGTGGAAACTGCACATGATATGTTGGGTAATAGGAACTGAGGTAAATATGCCTTTTATCAAAACATCACTGTACTCATATAAATATGTACAATTATTACATGTTCTTTAAAATTCCTTTTTAAAATGAGAAATAATAGGCTTTACTGTAAGGTTCTATGTTAATCTGTCTAGGAATTGGGCTGTATTTAATGTTTGCTGCAGCTGTAGGTTCTAGAGCTCTATGTTTCTCTGTTGTCCTTGTTTCATTTGTTGTCACTGGGCTTCCCTGGGAGCTCCTCCTTAGACAGTCTCCACCTTGCAGTTCTTTCAGCTATAGTCACTGTTATTATAACGGCATCCTGCTGGCATAATGGTGAGGTCTGGAGGGGAAGAAGCATTGTATAATCTTACGATTAGTGCTCAGTCTTTTAGTGGGCCTGTGACCTTCACAAGGGTTTCTTAGATTTTATTTTCTCACTCTTTATTTGACACAGAAAAGTTAGTTGGGGACTAAAGCCCCCAGGTGGAATAAAGCTCTGAAAACATATTTTCCCTGGGAGGACAGGCTTTTGAAATAAAGAATGCTCTGGGTATATTCTATACTGGTTACTTCTTCTCCCCCCTTGCTTAAGCTAGTCAGGGATCTACTTGGCTCTTCATAGTGAGAACCTGGTGTAATTCCTAAAGGTAAAACCCATAAAAGTGTGGGGGTCCCTCTAAGACTGTGCTCTCAAAGAGTTTCTCACTCTCTGGCTATTGCACGCTCGGCCTGGAGAAAATCACCAAAATGACCATTTACATGTTCCTACTAGTTTATGGCTCCAACAGCTTCTGCTCTAGGTAGGCAGATCTTGTCCATGAGTCTCTGAATTTGCGTTTTTCTCCAGATTTCAAATGTTAAAGACATATACTTTGAGTATTTGATTTGAATGGACTCACTGTGTGAGCTAGATTTTGCATATGTGTCCTTCTACATGCAAATCAACCTTGGCTCTAAAACTACACTTGGTTTTCAAGCCTTTTGTTTAGGTTTGTTCTAGGGGGTTGTTGAGGAGGGGGTTAGTGGGAACAGAAGGAAGATGAGTTTTGCATGATGCTTTGTGTTTAATGAATTCTTCAGAATCTGTTTTATTTCTTGGGCTTATGGTAACAAGTTTTTGTAATTACACAGGAGTGCCTGAAAAATCTTATAATTCCTTATACCTGTAATACTTAGTCTATATTTGAGATTGGCAGAATAGTAGGAAAGCTATGTTTCTCTTGGTGTTGTTTCCAATAAGTAGAGTGTTTGGTGGTTTAAAACTCTCCATTTATTCTGCTATTTTCTCCATTTTTCTCATGGGATGGACTTAATCCAGGGACAAGGTAAATGACTGAAGTGTTACTGATCAAGATGAAAGGAAGAGCACTGCTCCTCTCTGTTCAGGTCAGTACAGGCTCATTTCCCTTCCCTTGGGCCATGTGGATATGTGTGTTACAGCTATATTTGTTAAATTGAATGGCAGTCCTTAAGGGCAAAGCTATACAATCTATCACCAACTACCACAGTGCATGGTATATGTTAGAATGTAAATCATTCAAAAATACTTTAAAGGCATAAATGATATTTTAATTACAATATGTCAGAAAATAGAGAAAAAGAATAAGCCAATTTATCTCATACTTAATTTTCCCCTTTTTATGCATTTCCCTCCTTACTCCTTTTTCCTATGCATATGTTTCATGTAACTGTAGTCACAGAGCAAACATAATTTGTATCCTGCTTCCTGAACATTGTTCTATTGTTATGAACTGAATTGTGTTCCTCCTTCCCAAATTCATATGCACTAACCTCCAATGTAACTGTATTTGGAGACTAGGTCTTTAAGGAAAGTAACTAAGGTTAATGAGATCGTAAGGGTAAGATACTAATCCTATAGGACTGATGTGTGTGTTTGTGTGTGTAATTTTTTATTTTTATTTTTGAGAATGTATGTGTTTTTTTTGGTGGATCATAAGGGGTAGAAGAAGGACTGGTGTGAGATCTATGAGGGTGATTTGTAGTATTACAGACTTCTGTTCCTCTCCCTAGCCCTCTGCTGGGTGATGGGAACTTAATGGTATCTGTACCTGTGAAACCTAGAGCGCATCCCATCCCCAATAAGACTTGTAAAGTCAACATTGCAGAAGGTACTCTGCTTTCTAGTTTTTATTGCCCCAGGCTCTAGAATTTTGTCTATACGGCAACTAATATCTGCATCTACAGCTATATCTAGTTTTTATACTTGGGAAATTTTAAAGGAAGCAATATGATTAAGTTAGATGACTCAAGACACACTAGGAAATTAGAACTATAAATATTTTGGTATACAGTTAACATAAGCATAAAAATGTATGTTAACAATGAACAGACTTGGAATCTGTTTCTTTTCAATTAGGAAACTTTTAACCATATATGGCTAAGGAAATAGTTTCTGTTTCAGTTCTATCTAATTTCCCTACTCTTGAATTATCAAGATTTGATAATTCTCATTAATGTGAGGGAAATGATCAATAGCCAATATGTACAATTAATCAAATTTCACATTTACTGCCAAGTCTTTGTAATGGACTCCTTCAAGAACATTCTCCATCCACCTGAGGTTACTTGTTTATTACTGTGGGAATTATTCCTTCACATTTTTCTTTGACATACTCTGTAATGAGTGTTGCATGATCTACATGGAGTATCTGTGCTTTGCATTCGTATATGTATTTGTGTTCGTCTCCTATCCTTTTAATTCACTGTCTTTGGCAGGAAGAACACTTCCTGATGGATATTCAAGCTGGGAAGAAATATAAGTTGCATGTTTCCTGACATATTTTGTAGCACCTGTTCACCAACACCCCATTCTAAAGGATACTGCTTCATTGTGTCCTATGTTTCCTCACCTGCTTCAACTGCAACTGATTGGGAACATCACCGAAGGGAGAAAGCTGGGAGGCAAAGCCTGGTGTTTTGTTTGGGTAGAGAAAGAATTTGTCTTGAAAGTCAAAAGCATGGGTTATTCCTTGGATATATTTCTGTGATGAGCTACTATCTAATAGGAAAAGGGAGGATGTCCGCCTGGCCTGCAGACTCAGTACAGTGGAATTTTGACAGCAATTTGCAATTAGGTATGAAACTTCCTTACCAGTATCTAATATTGTTTGATAACAATACCCTTAACGATACTCGAATGCTTTTTGTTTTTTTGACTTATGGCTTTATGATAATATCATAAAAGGATTTATTGAGACTGACTGAACCTGCATTAAATATATAGTTAACTCAGCATAAAGTGATACAGATATAACCATAAATAATATAATGTTGTTCTATTATTAACACCAATCTCCTACATGAGAATGAAGAAATTCCTCCTCAAGGGAGGCAAAGAAAATATGTCTGTCGTGGTCCTGTACGTATCCTCCTCTTCTTCTTTGGTTGTGCAACATTTGCCTTCTCTTTTCTGGACCCCATGATATTCTGGGTCCTATGCAGGTCCACCTGGGGATATATGTGTTGTTGTAAATTTGGATTTCGATTTAAATCACCTCTTGATATGCAATTGATCAAATTTCAGACTTAAAGTACAGATATTATTTAACTTGCAGCTTTGAAATCAGGCAATCTAGGTTTGCATTTTGGTCTCTGTCATGTACAAACTCCATGACCTTAGACATGCTTCTTAACCTCAATCTCTTCATTTCTGAAGTAGACATAAGAATATTACCAACTGTATAGGATGGTAATGAGGATTAAATAAGACAGCCTTGCGTTTACTCTCAGTGTGATCTCGGTAATGTTAGCTCCTTCTAGCAATCACGCTCACAGTTGATACCTTTAGACAATGCAGTTGCTGTAAGGCAACCACGCTGTGCAATGTAGGCTCAGGGACATTCATTTCTTCTCCAGCCATTGTCAAATGCCTACTGTGGCTGCTTATAACTCAGGAGAGACTTCTCTCTTTATTGCTTTGCATTCTGTGGTATCTTAGCAGAATAATTGTATTGTTCTTACTTTGGGTAGCAAGAAAACATTTTCCAGGTTAAGTACGGAATGGGAAAGACCCCTTTCTCTCTCACCTCTTCCCCATACTCACACAGTTGCTGGCTGTTTTGTTTATTCATGTTGCACCTGGCAAACTCACATTTGGATGAAGTTGCCTGGAGAATTTGGTTCCCTTAGTTGCTCTATACAACATTCAGGCTACATCTGTACTGTCCTAACTACTCATTTTTACAAATGATAAAACAGTCTACACTCTTTTCCACTGAATTGACTGACTTTTACCTACCTACCGTAGGTTTTTTGCAACTAACTGTATCCAGGCAAAACGATGAAGATGATGAAACTTAGACTGATCATCTCCCAGGTTCTTGCAGTTTTTCTATGTTTTTCTGCAGCTTTCCTCCACAGATTCCAATAACTAAGCACCATTAAAATTGGATGTATTTAATTTGGCAGGTATTTCTGAGTTTATCCAAGCCCCTCAAGATGTATCCTATTCTGATGAAGAAGGGAAGCAGAACTGAAGATTCATTTATACCCAGGAATTAACATGTTTATCTTCTTCCTTTCTGGGAATAATATCTGCAAGGAACAAAAGGAGATGGCAAGGCTGAAGTGAACCAAGGAAGGAAAGAAACAGGTATGCAGTGAGTGCCTTCTATGTGGCAAGAAATGCTGTGTATGCACAGCTGCATGATCTCCTGAGGTAGCAGCTCTTAGGTATTTGATATGCAGGATTTGATCTTTTTAAATTTTTTTTGAGATGAGGTCTAGCTCTCTTGCCCAGGCTGGAGTGCAGTGGTGCAATCTCGCCTCAGTGCAACCTCTGCCTCCTGGGTTCAAGCGATTCTCCTGCCTCAGCCTCCTAAGTAAATGGGACTACAGGCATGTGCCACCATGCCTGGCTAATTTTTTGTATTTTTAGTAGAGATGGGGTTTCACCTTGTCAGCCAGGGTGGTCTCCATGTCCTGACCTCGTGATCCACCCATCTTGGCCTCCCAAAGTGCTGGGATTGCAGGCATGAGCCACCACATGCAGCCAGAATTTGACCATTTTACAGGTGACTCAGACAGATGAAGGAACTTTTCCAAGATAACTCAGCTATTATGTGGCAGAGCTTGGATTTTAGACATCAAGCTTGTCTTTTCAGAGAGATTTGGCTGCACCTCATATCATACCAGCAGGGCAGCTGTCCATGTACTCAGGCTGGCACTGGAGGCCCCAGGAACACTGATCTACAGCCACTTCCATAAGGTGAAGTCCTATTTTCTGATGGCAGTTATGGGAGGTAAGATTGGAAAGGGTTAACAGATGGTTTGCAGTTCCTTCAAGAACCCTGCTGACTTTTGTACCGTAAAATAATAAAGTTCCAATTTGGAAGCGAATTTGCTACTGTGACACTAATACAGCCCCAGGCTATCAGAGGATTAGATGAGCACAAAGCTGTATGAGCCATCAGCTGTGGCACTGGAGGGTGACTCAGCACGCCGGGCGCTGGGAGGATGGCTGTTAATTGGAACTGGAAAGAAGGAGCCCTGGTTTGGCAGATCGGGTTTAAATGGGTGGATTGTCTGACGGAGACTTTTTCTGTTCTTTTTTGGCTTTGGTTCAATGCATATAGCCAGACTGTCCTGCTGCCAGCTGGACTTTGCTTGAAATGTGTTTCTTTTCTTTCTTTCCTTGCTTTTTCTTTTTTGTCAGTTTGTAGCTCCAGATTCATACGAGCTTGGGTTAAGTGAGAAGCAGTGGCAATGCAGCCAACTTGCATCCTTTGACTCTGAATTCTCTGAGACTCAATTTTACTTTCAAGTTCATTTCCTTCTGCAGTCAGCACTGTCCTGGGCTCCTTCCCTCCTAATCACGGAGCCACTGTTGACTGCAAGTTTCTCCTCAGTGCAGTCCAATTTAGTAAATGTTTATTAGGAAGTTAGGGAAATACAAGGAGCAGAGGATGTGCTGGATAAAGACCAGAGTTCTAGTACTGCTGTTACTACTTGGATAAATAACTTGACTGCCCAAAGCCTGAGCTTCTTCCTTTGTAAAATGCGGATTATAAAAATGATATTCACCTGGCAGGTCGGTCTTTAACCTATGCATTTGAGAGGCTACTGTATTAGTCCATTTTCACACTGCTGATAAAGACATACCCCAAACTGGGTAACTTATAAAGAAAAATTGGTTTAATGGATTCACAGTTCCATGTGGCTTGGGAGACCTCACAATCATGGTGGAATGTGGAAGATGAAAGGCACGTCTTACATGGTGGCAGACAAAAGAGAATGAGAGCCAAGTCAAAGGTGTTTCTCCTTATAAAACTGTCAGATCTTATGAGACTTATTCATTACCATGAGAGCAGTATGAGGGAAACTGCCCCCATGATTCAATTATCTCCCACTGGGTCCTTCCCACAACACGTGGGAATTATGGGAGCTACAATTCAAGATGAGATTTGGGTGGGGACATAGTCAAACCATATCAGCTCCTATGAAACCAAATAGTAAAAACTCGAAGAAACCAATGTCTTCTTACTGTTTATGAAACTCAAAAGCCACACTCTCATGAAGTTTTTAAAAATTTTTCCTCAGGCAGACAGGGTCTCTTTCTCCTCTAAGTTCTTTAATGTGATGAGATCGCTGTGTGTCTACTTCCTATAATCCACATAGTATAGACAGTAGAAACTGGAGTGCAGGTTTTGGAGATCAACTAGGCAGTGTGACCTTGGGAAAAGTTACTTTGTCTTCCTGAGACTCAATGGCTCAAACTCTAAAATTTATACCTGTCCTGCAGGGTTACTGCAAGGAGCAGAGGCCATAATGCTTTTCTAGTGTCTTCTACAGAGCCTTGAACATAGAAGGGGCCATAAGGCCTTTCTGTTACTTCCACCTCCTTATTTTTATTCTCCATATCCCCTTTCTCTTAACTAAGTCCAGAAAGAAGAGTTTGCAAAGTGCTCTTTGAAAAGGGGTAGGAATTGATTGTTTACTCTTCTCAGGTTTTCTAAATTTTTATTTTATTTTTAATTAACTTTTAAATTTACAATAGACATATAATGATGGTGAATGTTTATGGAGTACAATGTGATATTTCGACGCATGTATACATTGTATGATGATCAGATCAGAGTCTTCACTACAGCCATCATGTTAAGCATTTGTCATTTCTTTGTAGCGATAACATTCAACATCTTCTCTTCTAGCTATCTTAAAATATGTATCATTTTGTTGTTTGTTATAGCCATCCTACTGTGTAATAGAACTCCAGAACTTATTTTTTCTGTCTATCTTTTTCCCATAGTTCACAAAGTTAGGTGATACTTATAAGACTTCCAACAAACAACAGTCCTCTCTACTCCTGATTTCTAGTCCCCACATCAGTTCTAGTAATTCCTTTCTTTAAAATGATGGTTAACTCTTGCAATAGATGCAGGCAAAATCTATTAACTTCCTGCAGGGAAGATGTGAATTCATCCCTATTTCATTTCCTTCCCCATACACCCCTGTATTCGTTTCCTGTGGCTGCTGTAACACATGACCACAAACTTGGTGGCTTGAATAACAGAAATTTATCCTTATATAATTCTGGAGGCCAGAAATCCAAAATCAGTATCACTGGGCCAAAATCAAGGTGTTGACAGGGCTGCACTCCCTCTGGAGGCTCTAGGGCAGGATCCTTTTTTGCCTCTGCCAGTTACTGGGGGCTGCCAGCATTCCTTGGCTTGTGGCCACATCACTTTGCTCACTGACCCTGTCTTCACATTGCTATGCCTCTTTTGTGTGTCTGTCTAATCTCTCTCTCCCTCCCTTTTAAACAATTCATTCAATTGCATTTAAGCCTTATTTAATAATACAGGATAACCTCCTCATCTCAAAATCCTTAATCACATCTGCAAAGATGTCATCCCCACCACCCTTTTTAAAAAAAATTTTCTTTTACGGAGTCTCGTTCTGTTGCCCAGGCTGGAGTGCAGTGGCATGATCTCAGCTCAATGCAACCTCCACTTCCTAGGTTCAAGCAATTGTCCTGCCTCAGCCTCCTGAGTAGCTGGGATTACAGGTGCCTGCCTCCATGCCTGGCTATTTTTTTTTGTATTTTTAGTACAGATGGGGGTTTTCCATGTTGGCCAGCCTGGTCTTGAACTCTTGACCTCAGGCAACCCACCTGCCTTGGCCTCCCAAAGTGCTTTGATTACAGGCATGAGCCACAGTGCCTGGCCCTTTTATTTTATTTTTGTTTTTTCAAATAAGGTAATATTTACAAGCTATGGTGATTAGGACCTGATATCTTTGGGAGACATTATTCAGCCTTCTATGCATCCTTCATTTATTATGGATTGATTAGATACTTTTATTCAACTAATATTAGTGTTGGCATTCTTATGATTCTGTAAATATTGTTCACAGTTGAATGGTGTAGTATACTGTAAATATGTGTTTTCTTTGAAATAAATAATTTTTAAAATTGGATTTCTAGGTGCTCTTCACTACATCAGTGTCAATCTTTCCAGTAGAATCACTAAACTCCTCTCAATATGTTTATCATAGCCTCTATCACTCTCCCCCTTTTAGATTAGATATCTCTTTCCGAAGCCTCTCCCCACCTGCTCCAGTCGGGACTGGCTACTCTTGTCCTGGGACTCAGCTGTCAGCCCCAAACTTCTCTCTGCCCTCATCCTAGCTTTCCTTCATTCCTTGACCTTATTAAAGCATCTTTCTTGGATTCAATATCTTCTTTCTTCGTGGTTTTCTCCTTGTCTTGGTAGAGTAAATCATGCAGTGGCTCTGTGTGCATGAGAGATAACACTTTGGAAACTCTTTTTCACTGAAAAGGTATTTCAGCATTTTCTTTGATTGGCAGTTTGAGTATAGACTCAGGATTGTACCAAACAAATCCCAGAATTCTCAGAAGACGTATTCCCTGGGATTGCTTCTGGTACCAAGTACTCTATCAGCCAGAGTTCAGTCATAAAACAGAAACCACATCACTTATTTTCAGAAGATTAACTTAATATAAGTAAGGTTAAATGGGTGTTAAAGAACTGAGGAAATGAAGACGGGATACTGAGATAACACAAAGTTAGTAACTACAGGAAGCCGCCAGCACACCTACGGCATACAAAAGGAAGGCTTGGGAAAATCAGAGCCCAGGAATTTGAAGAAGGAGCCTCTTGAAGCTGAGATACAGAACTTTGAGGAGGAGGTGAGGCCAACCACCACTGAGACCCCTGAGGGGTAGCATGAGGTTGGGTTTGGAATTCCAGAAAAATGAAATACCCAAAAGCTGGAGACTGATCAATTGCCACAGCCAGGGGAAGGGTTGTGACAGAGGTGATCCTGAGAGGGATAGAAAAAAACAGGAAAGAAGCTGTCTTTGTTGCCCATCCAGGTTGCCAGTCTCCGTCTATAACACCTGTTAACGACTGTACCAGGAAGCCATCGTGCAAGGGAGAAATGAAGCTGGAGAGTCCCTGCTGTGGGTGGGACGGGGCTGAGGGACAATAGCTTAGTAACTGGCACAATCTCCTTCCAATTCCTCGTATTTCTAGAAGTTTCAAAAATCTCTGTAACCTTGGTATTATGAAATTTCACATGCAGTGCCTTGCAGCAGATTTTTTTTTTTTCAATCGTTATGCTGGGCATTTGGTGAGTTTTTTAGATCTGAAAACTCTATTCAGTTTTAGAAAATGTTTTTGCATCTCTACTTTGGTTATTTTACACCCTCCCCTTTCTTTGTTTCTTTTTCTTTTTCTTTTGAGATGGAGTCTCACTCTATTTCACCCAGGCGGAGTATAGTGACGTGATCTCGGCTCACTGCAGCCTCCGCCTCCTGGGTTTAAGTGATTCTCCTGCCTCAGCCTCCCAAGTAGCAGGGATTACAGGCATATGCCACCACACCAGCTAATTTTTGTATTTTTAATAGGGATGAGGTTTCACCATGTTGGCCAGGCTGGTCTCAAACTCCTGACCTCGTGATCTGCCCACCTCAGTCTCCCAAAGTGCTGGGATTATAGGCATGAGCCACCATGACTGGCCTCTTTGTTTCTCCTTTTTAGGAGTCCTACTACCTATTTCTTTTACCTCTTGGATTGATTGTATACTTTACTTATATTTTTGCCATTGATTTCTTATCCTCCTTTTCTTCTTGTTATTTATTATTGTGAGATTAAAAAAAACCTTTCTATTCTAACCCTTTCAATTTTATTATTTTTTTTTTATTTTATAGAGATGGAATTTCACTATATTACTCAAGCTGGTCTTGAACTCCTGAGCTCAAGCGATCCACTCGCCTTGGCCTCCCAAAGTGTTGGGATTATAGGCATGAGGCACCACACCCAGCCTCCTTTAAATTTACAGAAATGTTCTGCTAGCCTATTTTTAATTTTTCAAGACTTCTTTCTGATTCTTCTTTCTTAAATAGCACCTTGTTTTGTTTGTTTGTTTTTGAGATGGAGTTTTGCTCTTGTCATCCATGCTAGAGTGCAATGGTGTGATCTCAGCTCACTGCAACCTCTACTTCCCGGGTTCAAGCGACTCTCCTGCCTCAGCCTCCTGAGCAGCTGGGACTACAGGTGTCCACCACCACGCCTGGCTATTTTTTTATATTTTCAGCAGAAATGGGGTTTCATCATGTTGGCCAGGCTGGTCTTGAATTCCTGACCTCAGGTGATCCACCCGCCTTGGCCTCCCAAAGTGCTGGGATTACAGGCGTGAGCCACCATGCCTGGCCAAATAGCACCCTATTCTTGTTTCATAGCTCTCAATCTTGTTCCACTCTTTGTTATATGTCTTATATTAAATATGTTTAAAATTTTCTTCTTCTTCTACATTTCTCTAAGACTTTTGTCAAGTCCTAGATACCCACAAGTCATCCTTTTAAAGGTCGAAGTACTCACAGGTTGAAAGGAATAGCTGTGTTGAGGAGGTGCTCCTTGATTACTGGGTGCCACTATAGGATGCTCAGGTAGGAATTGGAATCATTTGTTGGAGATGAAACTTCAACATCTATAGGTGTTTTATTCCCCCTGCTTGGGCCTATCTGAGAGAGGAGCTCTTTAGTTTCCAGGCTAGGAGCTGTAAACCTGGCTGCCACTTTCCTAAGAGTTCTCTAAGGCGAGGAAGAGGTGTGAAGCCCACCATTCATTATAAGGGCTTACCTAGTACCTCTGTGTTCAGTGCAGTATGTCTCTCCTGCTCATAGCTATGCCTACTATTCCTCTTTCCAGAGCTTTCTTGTCTAACTTGTTCAGAGACTAAATCTCCCATCTTCTGCCAGGCTAAGAGATGGCAACATTTGGGCTGTGCAGGCCGATGGTAAAGATATAGAGGTTTACCTGCTTCTTGCACAGATTTCCAACCAGTTCTTGTCTTTCTCCTCCCTCCGGGCTCTCACTCTGGCCTTCAGCAGTTCCTGCTGCTACCACCTGCCGAGGCTGTCTGAGGATCCTTTTCCTCCAGGCAGGAAACATGAGAGCATGTCTCTTTCACACCATCCCTAATGCACAGTGAGTCCTGAAAACCATAAAGTGCAGCAACAACATGACATAGCCCTATTTCAGTTAGAAAAGATGTTGTGGGAAGTTTACTAAATACTTGTCTTATTTGAGTGAGTTTTTTTTTTTTTTTTTTTTTTTTTTTTTTTTTTTTTTTTTTTTTTTTTTTTTTAACAGGGTCTTGCTCTGTCATCCAGGCTGGAGTATAGTGGTGTGATCTTGGCTCACCTCAACCTCCACCTCCCAGGTTCAAGCGATTCTCCTGCCTCAGCCTCCCGAATAGCTGGGGCTACAGTCATGCACCACCATGTCTGGCTAAGTATTGTATTTTTAGTAGAGATGAGGTTTCACCATGTTGGCCAGGCTGGTCTCAAACTCCTGACCTCAAGTGATCCGCCTTGGCTTCCCAAAGTGCTGGGATTACAGCACTTTGTGAGTCACCGCGCCCGGCCATGTGAAAAGATTTATTAATATAGGCACTCCCAGGAGACTCCTTTGAGCTCCACTGAATACACTCAGGGGACCAGGGTGTTGGCAGGTCCCTGACCAATTGTGTGCTACCTACCAAGTCTTTTCTGCTTTACTTTAAGGACCCAGAAGATCCTCCCCTCCTCCACAAAGCCTTCCTGAGCATCCCCATTCACGCATTCATCTTTCTTTCTAGTTCTTACTATCCATGATCACTAGCCCTGGGCTTGCCCAGGGCATCTTCTCTCTTTGCTGTCTAGTGTTACTATTTATCTGTTTAGACACTTACCTCTTTTGATCCCCAGGGATGATGGGTACTTTGAGGATGGTGGTACCTGGGTTGCACTTGTTAATATCCCCTTGTTCTGTGCAAAGTGTCTTCACACTGACACACACACTCACACACTTATGCACTCACACAAATGCCCTCATTACCTTAAAACAGCAGGCATTTGACTATAAATAATCACCGACGGAGATATTAACATCACATGAATTTAGCTCTTCATACTTCATAAGAACCTTCGCACACAATGTCACTGACGTTTTGCGACCAGCTGGGAGGAAGAAGTGTTGCACCTTTCTCAAAAGCTGAGAACACAGAGGCTCAGAGAAGTGAGATGACATGCAAGACTCACAGCCAGACCTTTGGATAGACAAATATTCTTTGCTACAAATGATTGCTGACCCCTTCACCAAAGGGAGGGCTGGTGGGGCACTCCCTCTGACCCACATTGCAGAGGGAGAAGGCAACCCAAGCAGTGAGCTGAGAGAATAAGGTGAGCTGTGATAAAACCAGCCCTGCAGAGCCCAGGTGTTATGTCTCCCAGGCTGCTTGAATCACACTTCCTCTCAGACAAATGTGGGATTGTTTTGTCATAAAAATACAAGTATAGTCATAAAACATGTCTTTGTGGGGGGAAGAAAGTTCCCAGGCCTAGGAATGTGTGTATGTATATGTGAGACAAGCTAAGACAGGTGTCCTTCTTCCCTGCCCCCCAGCCCAGGGCCAGGTGTGATCTCATGCTAACCTACAACACGAGGGGAGCCTTGAAAGGCCACGGGCATCTGATACCCTCCATATCAGGCTTCGAACAGTTTTCCGAAAAGCTTTGCATTCCCCTGGGTCAAGAGCTCTCTCTATTTTTTTTTTCCTCAAAAAAAAAAAATGTGTATTTCAGCAGAAATTTAATCCCTGGGGCTCCAAGTCCTTCACACTTACATCAGTTAAAATGGCATTTCTGCAGAGACATGTGATCCTGCAGAAGCCTCCAGGGACTGTGCTCAGCTTGGCATCCTTCTCATTTCTTGACCTGAAAACAAAACAAAACAAAAGAGGAAGTCACGTTTCATTTTCAAAATGATCTTGACAAAGTCTTTCCTTCAAGTTGGCCTGGATGGAATTGCCTCTCTCGCAGATCCTTTTGCAACATTGTCCTATTGCTTTGCGTGATGGAAGCAGCTGCCAGGCTCAGACCATGCCCCTGAGCTTGAGCTGCTGGGCTCCTTGAGAGAGCTGCCTTGAGAGAGGCTGGGCCTTTGCATGAGAATCAGACAAGTTTTTTTTATGGAGGAACCCTAAAATTTATCTTCCAATTCCCTGCTCCCCTACATCTTCCAATTCCCTGCTTTCTTCCCATCTTTCCAATTCCCTGCTTTATTATCTTCCAATTCCCTGCTTTCCTATGTCTTTTGTAGATGAGGAAAATGACACCCAGAGAGAGGAAATGCCTTTCTACAATCACACGGATAATGAGTAGAGATTCCCATTGTTTGAAGACCTAAACTTCCAGACATAGTGCTAAATGTTCTATAGGTATTATCTTATTTACCTATTCAGTAATTCATTAACAAGTCATTATTATCCCCATTTGACTACAAGGGAAATTGAGGCCTGCACGGTTTAGGCACCTTGTCTAAGGTCAGACAGCTTCTGGGGCAGAATGGAGATTAGAGTTCAAGTATCTGATGCTCATGTTCATGGTCTTACCCACGTGTACTACACGGCTCCTGTAGGGCATGGCAGGGGGTCTGGGGCAAGGACCCAGGGCTCCTGATGCCTGTCCCATGATAGCTTTTATGATTTTGACGTTAAGAATATTTTATAGGCTGGGTGTGGTGGCTCACACCTGTAAGCCCAGCACTTTGGGAGGCCTAAGTGGGCCAATCGCTTGAGTTCAGAAGTTCAAGACCAGCCTGGGCAATATGGTAAAGCCCTGTCTCTATAAAAAAAAAAGTTAGCTGGGTGTGGTGGTGAATACCTGTAGTCCCAGCTCCTTGGGAGGCTGAGGCAGGAGGATCAATTGAGCCCAGGAGGTTGAGGCTAGAGTGAGCTGTGATTCTACCACTGCACTCCAGTTGCAGTGACAAAATGAGACCCTGTCTCAAATTAAAAAAAAAAAAAGAATATTTTATATAATTGCTCAACTTCAGTATGTATATCTAGCTCTTAAAAACTTAAATCTATTTTTGCCTAAGTTTGATATTCTGAGAACTAATACCAGGTGATATTGTTGACTTAGGTTTGTATTCTACCCCCATGTTAGCCCCTCCATCACACCTCTTCTTTGTCGTTCATGTGTTGGTGGCACCCAGTTCCCTCTTTTTCTTAGAAGCAATTTTCAAGAAAGGATCTAATATTGGTGATTTATAACTCAGCGTGAACTTAAACCAATCAGGACCTCTTGTAGGGGTATTGTCTTATCTCTGATGATGAAAGGAAGAGACTTCAAGGAAGAGGGAAAGGCAAGGAAATTACATTCAATACTGGCAGGTAGTTCATGTCAGATCCTGCCCTAGATTCTGTTACACAACTCTGCTCGTAAAACTCTTCCATTCTCTTACCTCAACTTTTTGCGGATAAGGAAACCGAAGCTTAGGGTGGTTAAGTAACTTGCCTCAGGTCATCATGCAATGACTTCTATTTACAGGAGTTTTTCCACTGTACCATCAGCTAGAAGCTAAGGATTTTAGTGGGGGGCGATAAAGTTGGGGGTGGGGGCTACTCTTTGTCCTTAAATCAATTGTGAGAGGCTGACCTCTACTGGACCATACAGCACTTGAACACCAAAAGGAAGAAACAGTTTTCTTGGCCTCTTGTGATCTTTTCTTATATTTTGGAGATTAATCAACTTAATATATATATTCCCAGTGCTTGTAGCATGTGAAATGCTGGACTAAATGCTGAGTGAATTCAAGTATAAATGCACTGGCCTCTGAAAGTCCCACTAGGAATGCATTGCAAGCATCCTATACCCAGCATGGTCTCTGCTTTACCAGGGAGATATTTCCAAACAGCAAAAGGACAATGTTCTCTTCTAGAGGGACTGGAAGACACAGGTCTAACCAAGGAGCAGCCTTCCTCTAGGTAAACATTCTTCTCATGTTCTATTCTGTGTTTTAAAATATGTGCATCTTCTTTCTGTATTATTCTCTGTCCAATTGTCCATCCTTTTTCATGCAGTATAGATTCTTTAAACAGCCACTCTCACTGGCGGTCATATAAAATGGGTTGGTGACATAGAGAATAGACTCTGACGAATGTTTTATTTCCTTATCTGTCATTCTTATCACTGGCCTTCTCTTCTGTCTCTGGTTACCTTTTTCACTTAGCTGGCCAACTGAGAATTAGATGAAGGATGAAAATAAATTGGCAGATTGCCTTTAGCTGTGAGACAAGGGTTCTTTCTTTCTGTGGTTTAGTTTCACAAAGGGTTTTGTAGGCACTGGAAGTTTTGCTACAAAGCAGCAGGATCTAAAGGCTGCACCCCAGAAGGTTGAATGAAGGGGTCAGTGTCCCTGGCTTCATGCTGCCAGGTTTTGATGTGAGGAACTCACTTATACTTCTTCTTGTCCTTTCTCTGCACTTGGAAAAATTATCTTTGAATTACAGTAGATTATGATCATTATTATTTTAGGTTTGATTTGGAAATAAGTTCAGTCTTACTAAAGAATGTGGCTGACTGGAGTTGTATAGCTCACAGCCTGGATGGGATCACAGAGCTGCTCAGGATCATGTACAAAATCACTCTGCATCTAAAAGAAGCAGTTTTCTATTAATTTATAATGTTTTTATTATGCTTTTCTTATTACACGAGTATTTCATGCAGAAAATTTGAAAAGTACAGATAAGCGACAAATAAATACATAAAAACCACTTGAATCCTGTCACCTAAAGATATCCACTGATAACATTTTATATTATCCTTTAGGCTTTTTAAATACATATTTTGACATAGGCAATATTAACACTGTTCACAGAATTTTTAAACTGCTTTTTCTCTCAGGAGCATATCAGAATATCTTTTCATGTCATAACAATCTTCTACAATATCATATTTCATAGTTGTATAGTATTTTGTCATATAGACATATCATAATTTATTTAGGTCTTTCCTTTTTTAGGGTTATTAAATTTATATCCAATATTTTGTTCTGTTTAACCCGTCTGCCCTAAACATCTTTGTTGCTAAGTCTCTGTGTACATTAATAATTTATTCTTTAGGATAAAAAAAGTGAGTACAAAAAGTTTAAGGGTTTTGATATTTGTTGTCCAATTAACCCCCCAAAAGTGATATTAATAGATATGTCTGTTCATTGGATTATACCCGGAACAGTAGTTGCAGTAAAATTTTAAAAATTTTGCCAATATGACAGATTAAAATAGTGTCATGTTATATACTTAAATTTTCTCGATTACTGAAATTAAACAGTTTTTGAATTTGTACAGTAGACTTACTGATTTCCTAACCTATCAATAGCTCTTTATTTCCATTCGTAAATATCTACATATCCAAGTATTACTATATAAAGCATGGGCTCTGGAGATACACTGTCTGGGATCCAGGACAAGCTCTGACACTTTTTGTCCTGCTTAGAAAGGCCTAACCCCAAGACTATATGAATATTAACTCCTATTTTTTTTTCAGATTCTTTTTGGTCCCATTTTCTACTTATCTACATTTTGAAAGCTGTATTAGTGGCTGTGCCGGTTGTTCTGTTTGCTCCATCAGAATCATTTCCATTCCTTTCCCAGCCTGCTCGATGCCATGCGGGGTTGCAAGAATGTTCTGCCTCAATGGGCCGCCTTGCCTGCTGGCTTCTGGTTGGGTCCAAGAAATGTGTGGCAGAGAAAGAAAAGGAGGAGTCTGAAACACTAGATTGCAGAGAGCAGCAACATGTGCTGGGCTGAAGGGTCTGGATTTAAATCTATGCTCGGGGGCAACTGTGAAGAGCTTTAGGTGGGAAAGTAAGATGATCAAAGATCAAAGTGATCAACAAAAATAGTTAATTTGTTGGCATCGAGTAGGCTTGAAGACAGGAAGGTCCACGAGGAGGGCGAGGATTGCAGCAAAGAGTTCGAACTTGCAAATGTTGACTGTAAGTGATGAAAATAACAAAACACTAACTTAGACGTTTCTGGAGAAAATGGCCTGATCTTGGAAATGGGTATTTTAGGTGTCAGGAACTGAGTAGTAACGCTGCTAGTAAATCATCTTCTACCCTTGTCTTCAGCCCTTCTAGGGAGAGATTCCACATGGATCTTTGCAGGGAGACCCTACCTGGCCTAATAAAGAGAATGGCCTTCTTTGTCATGTCACTAAAGCCAAACGATATTTCTGCGTTTTTCTCTGTTGTTTGATCCCGGGTTTTGGAATTTTGTTATTTCTTGAAAACTTAAAATAATAATAGCTGACTTCATCGAGTACTTTTCTCCCCTTCTCTCTTATTTTTTTTTAGCATTAACATGTTATTCCGCTTAGTATTTCTAACTGGCCTAAAAGGTATTGCATGATCAGTTGGAAATATGAGTTGGGATGCAGCCTGGAATCAGGGAGAGCCCGGGTCTGGTGCAAGCAGAGCAGCTTCCAAGCAAAGTGGGGCAGCCCACAGACTGCACAGCCTGCTCAGGCCTTGTCCTTTGGTAACTTCTTTATCCTCTAAATCCTTTTCTTGAAAACATGACTTCTTCTGGGGACAGTGTATGAGAAGGTGGGAAGGAGTGGAAATTTTGTCCCTGAGAGATATGATATATTTGGCCCTCTTTGCCATTGGCACTACTTCCTCTTGGGCATTTTCCAAGATAATAGTTTTGGTCTGATAGGTTAGCAATGGTAATTGTATTGAAAATTCACCTTGGCAATGACTTTACATATTGTGTAATCCAATCTCTTCACTGTGCCAACAAGGAAACCAAAATTCAGAATTCCATTTTTCTATTCTCTCTAGTCTCCTCACACTGGAAATCCCTTAGTTTCTGTGAAACAACTGTATTATTAGTTATGTGCCACGTAACAGTGTTTCAGTCCACAATGGACTGTGTGCACTATGGTGGTCTCATAAAAGACCATGTTTTTACTGTATCTTTTCTATGTTTAGATACATTTAGGTGCAAAAAGACTTACCACTGTGTTACAGTAGACTATAGTATTCAGTATAGCAACATGCTGTACAGGTTTGTAACCTAGAAGCAGTAGGCTATGCCTATAGCCTAGGTGTGTAGTAGGCTACACCATCTAGGTTTGTGTAAGTTCACTGTATGATGTTTGCACAACATTGTCTAATGCTGCAATTCTCAGATCTATGTTGTTAAGTGATGCATGACTGTATTTGGATCACTTGGAGGTGCCTGGTAAAATGCGCCAACCGCCATGACAAGCTTGTGGCTCTCCGCTGGCCCTCATGACAAGCTTGTGGCTCTCCTCTGGCCCTTTGATGATCTCCCCATGTTCACAGCACCCTTACATATTTTATATTTGCTTTTATTTCTGAGGGAGTTGATTTTGATGAGGACTACAGCATGCTCGGGGTTATGTAGGGAGCAAGTGTTCTTTGCTCAGTGGGGTTCAACAGATGAAGAGGAGGAGGAGATGCAACTGTGACCTATGGGACAAAAAGGCAAGAATATATCTGGAAAGACCACACTGGTCCTTCCACGTAGCAGAAATTCTGCAGGATTAACTGGCTTTCAATAGAAAACACTTGCAGGACTGCAATACTATTCACTTTCTCGCGGTTTTAAATTTTCTTCTTTGTAGATTTCTTTATTCTCCGAATTTTCTGCCATGAATGTCTTCCTTTGGTGTTCAGAGACATTTATGTATCTGTATCTATGTCTCTATTGTAATTTCTAAAAGAAGGTCAAATGCCTGGGGAGATCAGCTCTGAGAACTTTGTGGGGGAACTTTCAAGAAGATTGAAAATAAGTCCTAAATGGAATTTGCTAAACGTTCTTGAAGCAGCAACCTTGGAAAAACCATTCTGTGGTCAAATGCGTTTGGAATGGTGTATTCCAGCCCCTTTGTGGAGACTCATAATGCTCATGAAAAGCTCTGAAACTTTCTGGAGGAAAAGGCAACAAAAACGAGACAATGCAAGATTCTGTCTAAATCTCTTTAACACAGTGTTTGTAAACTTATGGGACTTGATACTCCTTTTTTGTGTCTTAACATTTTGACAGGAACAATATTTTGTGAACCATACTTTGGGAGAACTACTCTTGAAGGAGTCCTATAACAGCTTTTTTTGGGTGTTTACTTGAAGCCCTTGGGTCTCAGGATAAGCCTGCCAGGGGCCGGAGACAAACCTGATTGTGATGTCTCTTCTTCACTCTGTTGGTGTGCAGGTGAGGGCCACGTAAGGTAAGAAGTAGGACTTGCCTTGAAGAAGAAAAGAAGCCCTAGAAGCACACAGTTTGGGGTAGGAGGGGAGGTGTCTTAGTGGGACGTTGTCAGGCTTATGGCCTGGAGGCAGGGTCTAAACATACCTCAGTGTAGCTGGGATAGGGCTTCCTCTTCCCTTCTCTGTGACTGACTTCTTTTTTTTCTTTTTGAGATGAAGTTTTGCTCTCGTTTCCCAGGCTAGAGTACAATGGCATGATCTTGGCTCACTGCAACTTCTGCCTCATGGGTTCAAGTGATTCTCCCACCTCAGCCTCCTGAGTAGCTGGGATTACAGGTGCCCGCCACCATGCCCAGCTAATTTTTTGTATTTTTAGTAAAGACAAGTTTCACCATGTTGGCCAGGCTGGTCTCGAACTCCTGAACTCAGGTGATCCACCTGCCTTGGCCTCCCAAAGTGCTGGGATTACAGGCATGAACTACTATGTCCGGCCTTGTGACTGACTCTTTGGGTTACCACCTAGGAGCTTGACTGTAACTGTTCCCTGGTTAGTATAGCGGCTGCTGTTCTCTGTTAGAGGCCACAGAGAGGTGGGATCTGCAAGTACTCTGAGTCCATCCTAGGTGTGCAGCACTGTTCCAGGTGCCCAGGAGCCACACAAGGAGACAGACAGCCTCACTCTTAACCTTTCTCAACTAACAATCTAGTTGAGATATGGCATATGCATCCAAGGTATCAGAAAACATAAGATTGTGATTGTGTGCTTTGTCATGTGATATAGATTTTAAGGTATTGTAGGCTTATGGAAAAGTAGAGGACATCTACAAGCCAGGAAGGATTAGGAAAGACTTACCTAGGGTGTGGGAAGGAGTAGAGTTGAAGAAATGAATCGAGTTTGAAAAGCTGGAGGTGAAAGGTAAGGCCACCAGGCCAGAGAACCCATGTAGGGGATGGTGCAGGACCTGGAGGGAACACAGGATTTGTCTTGGGTGGTATTAGCAAGTCTCATTAAGAAGTCTCAGTCCTCCATGAAAGGTGTTACACTTGGTAGATTGTCTCAATCAGGGAGCGACTTAAGCATCTCCTCCATGAGGTCTTCCTTGATTACCCCAGTGTCTTCCCTGACTGGAATGGGGTTATGGTGGAGTAACCCATTTGTTATTCACAGTTGCTGGCTTGCTTTTCATTCTGCAAGTACATCTGACAAGATGGCCTGATTAGGCCTATGAGCTCTTTGAAGGCATGAACCACGATGGTCTTGTTTCCCTCTCTCCTCCTACCCATTTGCCTTCAGCAAGGCTCGGCACAGGGAGTGAGCACAGTAAGTGTCAGTTGGTGGTTCAGTTGGATTCTGATGAACACTTCTTGTTTAGAGCACATGTCATCTGTCAGTGCTGTCATTTCACTGGGATTGGAAAAGGAGCAAGGAGAACCAGTGTGTATTCCAAGATTGCACAGTCTCAGGGCGCTGTAGAGCCTTGTCTAAAATTTCACTCTCTTTTGAAGTTTAAGAGGTCCTTGCCTGCTTAGTTCAGTGTCACTGTGAGCATTTACTGGAGTACTATTCTCAGGCCAGTTTGAGGGCTTTTGTGTGTGTGTGTGTGTGTGTGTGTGTGTGTGTGTTTAGAGGTGGGAGTGGGAGGGGAAGGAGAGAGTGCAGAGATGTTGATAACATCAGTCCTTGTCTCAAGATGTTCACATTCTGGTAAGAAGAACCAGGCCAAGAACTATCATCTATCAGGTAGTTGCCAACCTTTTGGAGTGCTGGGAAAGGAGGGGCCCATTCAGTTACCTGTAAATTCTTACCCATTTTTCAGGAACAATGAGTTGGAATCTGTTCTGTTGTGTTCTGCAGAGGCTGTCTTTCTTATTGATGTGAACTAGCCTGCCAACCACCCTAGGCCATATTCTCTCTCTTTCTACCGCAGGGCAGGAACTGGAAGGTTCTGTAGCTCTTTGCCAATTTCAGAGCAGACCCTGTACCTCCAGGCACAGTCCACCAGATGGTGCAAAACAAATGAAACACTCGTCCTGGTCTGTCCAGCTTATCAAACCCAAAATTGGGCAGCAGAGGAGACGACTTTCTTTCCTGGAATTTTCCACTTCTGAGTTCAGCTAGAATGGTATGAAAATGCACAACTGAGACCTAAATACAAAGTTTGGAGTAGCTTTAGGGATCAAAAACATTTGTGCATGCACGCCTCCTGTGTGTGTTTGTGGTGAGATCTTATACGTAGGCAGAAAGGAGGCATTTGCCTATGCGTGATTGCCAGGAGTCTGGGAGACCCCCTCTCCTCACCCCAAATATTGTTTCACCTCCTGGCTCAAAGCTAAACTTCCATGCCACAAAGTCATAAAGGTGTTAAAGTGTTAACATCCTAGAGAAAAGTCATAATAATGCCTCATATTTATTTAGAGTCTTGCGTGCACTTTCATGTATGTTATTTCATTAGAACTTCATACCACCCTGAAAAGCAGGTAATGCTGCTATATTCACTTTTTAAATGAGGAAACTGAGAGTCAGAGACAGTACGACAGATCCCCCAGTTTGCACACTTGGTCAGTGCTAGATCCGCTAGATCAAATGGAGAATGTCAAGGGTTGAATCTCCTATTTTTCATTACACTGGGATGAATTCTCTCTTTCAATGAGTAGAATTCAGTTTTTAAAATAAATAGATTGTGAGAAGGAGAAAGAGTAGAAGAGTGGAGGGAGCTGAGCTCTTTACAGAGGAGAGAACAGGGACAGTGAGGGAGACTAGGGCCCCAGAGATGCAACGTGCTTCTCCAATTTTTCTTGGAGCGGTTGTGTGGTGTGTGTGTGTGTGTGTGTGTGTGTGTGTGTGTGTGTGTGAGAGAGAGAGAGAGAGAGAGAGAGAAAGAGAGAGAGAGAGACAAAGGGGGTGTATACTCACACATACTTGCAAACACAGCATGAATGTCATACTTTTATTCAAGTTGGTTGCATTTGACTCCAGTGACTCTTGCTATAGCAGTGAATAATATTAGAAAACCAAGTTCTAAACAAGAAACTATAGGAAATAAACATAGAAAGCCCTTTCCCTACTAGCCAAGATTGCATCCATATCCCAATTTAGTACTGTGCCAGGCCCGGGGACATCGTTTCCATTCGCTTTCCTGTCTGCTCTCTGAACTGTGTCCCTCCTGGTGTCCTCATAGGACAGCCCTTGCAAGTCCATCGTCATACATGCTCTGCATCTGTCATTCTAGCCTTCCCCTCAACAGATCCCACAAGACTGTTGCAGCCCTCAGAGCCTGCCAGGTGACCAACAGATCCCTCAGAGTTATCTGTGCTGAATACGTCAGTGAATGGTAGGAATCTCATAGGCTTCTCCTTCTGAGTAACACAGACGGTAAGGCTTTATTTTACCCAAAGCTTTAGACACAATGCAGAACAAAGCAGTATGGAAGTTCCAGGCATTGTGGTTGCTTAGGCCTTCAAGGTCTGCAAGACTTCTCAGAATCCTGCACATCACACGAGCTGTCTGTACAACCAGCCTGTGGAGTCAGCCTTGAAACTTGGCCTTAGAGTTGTTTTCTGGGAGGGATTGTACCTAACCAGGTAAAGTCACTCATACCTGCTCCCTTCTTTTTTATTTTAGTGCCTCTGGGCTAGTTGATACCCCCAGAAGCGCGACTTGGATTATTGCAGTTATCTAATTGGTCATTTTTATCTCCAGCCTCCTTGTATTTTCATCTTAGATATGGTTACCATAGGAATTGTTTCCTGTTTTTTCTTTTTCTGTTGTTTGTTTCTTTTCTGAGACAGG
Source organism: Macaca nemestrina (assembly GCF_043159975.1). Classification (NCBI taxonomy): domain Eukaryota; kingdom Metazoa; phylum Chordata; class Mammalia; order Primates; family Cercopithecidae; genus Macaca; species Macaca nemestrina. The sequence continues at coordinate 130,533,381 of NC_092132.1, read as the reverse complement.
ATGGATGTCTTTCATTTTAAATTTTATTTATTTATTTATTTTTTGAGACGGAGTCTCCCTCTGTCGCCCAGGTGGGAGTGCAGCGGCACAATCTCGGCTCACTGCAAGCTCTGCCTCCCGGGTTCATGCCATTCTCCTGCCTCAGCCTCCTGAGTAGCTGGGACTACAGGCATCCATCACCACGCCTGGCTAATTTTTTGTATTTTTAGTAGAAATGGGGTTTCACCGTGTTAGCTAGGATGGTCTCGAGCTCCTGACCTCATGATCTGCCCGCCTTGGCCTCCCAAAGTGCTGGGATTACAGGCATGAGCTACCATGCCTGGCCATGATGGATGTCTTTCTTTTGCTCAGGGTAGACTGCAGTGGCATGATTGATAGCTCATTGCAGCCTAAAACTCCTTGGTCTCCCAAGTAGCTGGTACTACAAGGCACCATTCCCAGCTAATTTTTTTTTAATTGTTATAGAGATGGGGTCTCATCATGCTGCCCAGGCTGGTCTCAAATTCAGAGCAATTTTTATACAACTCAGATTGTATCATTTCACTTTCCTGTTTGAAAGTTCTAAATAACTCTCCTGTTTTTCTTTTTCATCTGATTGTTCTTTTATAAACAATTGCTTTATTGAGTTGTAATTCACATACCATAAATGTCACCCATTTAAATGACAGAACTGGGTCAGGTGCTGCGGCTCATGCATGTAATCCCAGCACTTTGGGAGGCCGAGGCAAATGGATCACTTGAGGTCAGGAGTTCCAGAGCAGTCTGACCAACATGATGAAACCCCGTCTCTACTAAAATTACAAAAATTAGCTGGGGGTGGTGGAGCACACTTGTAATCCCAGCTACTTGGAAGGCTGAGGCAGGAGGATCACTTGAATCCAGGAGGCGGAGGTTGCAGTGAGCTGAGATGGCGCCACTGCACTCCAGCCTGGGTGACAGAGTGAGACTCTATCTCAAAAATCAATCAATCAATCAACAAATAAAATAAAAATTAATTAATGACATGACTCAATGACTATTAATATATTCATAGAGTTGTGCAACCATCACCACTGCTATGGGCTGAATCACTTCCCTGCCATTCACATATTAAAATCCTAATGCTCCAGTACCTCAAAATGTGGATGTATTTGGAAATAGGGCCCTTGGGAGGTAATTAAGGTAAAATTAGGTCATGTGGATACACCCTAATCTAGTATGGATAGATGAATATGGATGAGGATGTGTTCTAGTGCAACTGGTATCACCATAAAAAGAGGAGATTTGGAAACAGTCAACATACAAACTGAGAAGACAACCGTCGGCAAGCCATGGAGGTGCCAGGAGAAACCAAACCTACTGACACCTTGATGTTGGACATCTGGCTTCCAGAAATGTGAGAGAATAAGTGTCTGTTGCTTATCCACCTAGTCGGTAGTGTTTTATTATGGCAGCCTGGGCAGGTGAATACAACCACAATCTAATTTTAGAACATTTTCATCATTCCATCATCCAATTTTCCTTTATCTCCCCCACGCCCTAGTTAACCACTAATCTACTTTCTGTTGTATAGATTTGTCTGTTGTATAGAGTTGTCTATTCTGGACATTTTATTTAAGAGAAATCATACATTTTGTGGTCTTTTGTGACCAGCTTCTTTCAATTAATATAAAGTTCATCCAGGTTGTAGTATGTGTCTATAATTCGTTCCTTTTTATTGCTGAAGGAAGTTCCACTGTTTGGGCATATCACATTTTTTGTATGCACTCATTAGTTGAAGGAAATTTGGATTGTTTTCAGTTCTGGGCTGTGAATAAATTTGCTGTGAGCATTCGTATACAAGTTTTTTGTGTGGACATCTGTTTTCATTTTTCCCGTGTGTATGCCTGGGTCAAATGGTAACTGGTATATTTAACATTTTGAAGAACTTCCAAACTGTTTTCCAAATTGGCTGTACCTTTTACATTCTTATCAGCCACAGATGAGGGTTCTAATTTCTCCACATTCTTGACAATACTGGTTTTTATAATCTCTGTTTATGATAATAGTTACAGTAGCTAGTGTGAAGTATGTGTTATCTCTTGTGGTTTTGAGTTGCATTTGCCTAAGTGGCTAATTTTTGTTTTGTTTTGAAAATTTTTCATGGGCTTATTGGCCATTTTCATATCTTCTTTGGAGTAATGTTTATTCAGATTATTTGCTCATTTTGGAATGATTTAGTTGTATTTTTATTATTGAGTATTAAGAGTTCATTGTATATTCTGGATGTAAGTCCCTTATCAGGTACATGATTTACAAATGTTTCCATCTATCCTGTGGGTTGTCTTTTTGATGGTATCCTTTGTAGCCCAAATGGTTTTAATTTTGATAATATTAAATCTGTTTTTCTTTTGTTGCTTGTACTTTTGAAATCTTATCTTCTAAGAAATCATTGTCTAATTCAAGATCACAAAGATTTACTCCTGTACTTTATTCTAACAGTTTTATTGGTATAGTTCTTACATTTTGATGTGACTCATTTGAGTTAATTTTTCTGTATGGAGTTAGGTAAGGAGATCTACTTCATTCTGTTGTCTTCAGTCAGTTGTCCTAACACGATTTGCTGAAAAGACTTCTTTCCCCATTGAATTATCTCAGCATTCTTGTTGAAATGAACCAACCATAAATGTAAAGCTTTATTTCTGGACTCTTAAATCTATTTCATTGGCCATATGTCTATCTTTATGCCAATAACCCACTGTTTTGATTACTATGGCTTTAGAGTACATTTTGAAATAAGTGTGAGTCTTCCAACATTTTTTCTTATTTTTAAATATTGTTTTGGTTACTCTGGGTTCCTGCATTTCCATACAATTTAGGATCTGCTTGTCTATTTCTGCAAAGAAGACAGCTGGAATTTTATTTTCATTTTTATTATATATATTTATTTTATATATAAATATAAAAATATATAATAAAACTATTTATTGAAGCTATTGAAATCTGTCTATCTATCTGTATAGATTTGGGGATAGAAGTGGTTTTTGGTTACATAGATGAATTGTATAGTGGTGAAGTCTGAGATTTTAGTGTACCTGTCACCTAGGTGGTGTACATTGTACCCAATATGTAGTTTTTTAATGTATCTCCCTCCTCCCACCTTCCCCTCTTCTGAGTCTCCAATGTCCCTTATACCACTCTGTATGCCTTTACATACCCATAGCTTAGGACCCACTTATAAGTGAGAACATATAGTATTTGGTTTTCCATTTTTGAGTGATTTCACTTAGAATAATGTCCCTTATCTAAGTTGCTGCAAAAGACATTTCGTTCTTTTTTATGCCTGAGTAGTGTTCCATTGTGTATTCATACAACATTTTCTTTATCCACTAACTGGTTGATGGGCACTTAGATTGGTTCCAGATCTTTACAATTGTGTATTGTGCTGCAATAAACATTTACATGCAGGTGTCTTTTTGAAACAATGACTTCTTTTCCTCTGGGGAGATACCCAGTAGTGGGATTGCTGGATCAAATGGTAGATCTACTTTTGGTTTTTTGAGAAATCTCCATACTGTTTTTTGTAGAGGTTGTACTAATTTGCATTCTCAGCAGCAGTGTATAAGCATTCCCTTTTCACCAGATCCATGCCAACATATATTGTCTCTGGACTTTCTAATAATGGCCCTTCTGGTTGGGATAAGGTAGTATTTCATTGTGATTTTAATTTGCGTTTCTCTGATGATTAATGATGTTGAGCATTTTTTCTTATATTGGCCATCTGTTTATTTTATTTTGAGATGTGTATTCATGTCATTTACCTACCTTTTTAAGGGATTATCTGTTTTTTTCCTTGCTGATTTGTTTGAGTTGCTTGTAGATTCTAGATATGAGTCCTTTGTCAGATGCAGAGTTTGCAAACATTCTCTCCCATTCTGTGGGTTGTCTCTTAACTCTAGTGAGTATTTCTTTTGCTGTGCAGATGCTTTTTAGCTTAGTTAGATCTCATTGATTTAATTTTGTTTTTGTTACATTTGCTTTTGGGGTCTTAAGTCATAAATTCTTTGCCTAGGCCAATGTACAGAAGAATTATTCCTAGGTTTTCTTGTAAAACTTTTATGGTTTCAGGTTTTAGATTTAAACCTTTAATCCATCTTGAGTTGACTTTTGTAGATGATGAAAGAGGGGGATCCAGTTCATTCTTCTACCTGTGCCTATTCAGTTTTCCCAGCACCATTTATTGAATAGGATGTCTTTTCTCCAATTTACGTTTTTGTATGCTTTGTCAAATATCTGTTGGTTGGAAGTATTTGGCTTTCTTTCTGGGTTCTCTATTCTGTTCCATTGGTCTGTGTATCTACTTTTATAGCAAGTACCATGCCATTTTGCTTACTATAGCCTGGTAGTGTAATTTGAAGTCAGGTAATGTGATGCCTCAAGGTTTGTTGTTTTTGTTCAGGATTTCTTTGGCTATTTGGGCTCCTTTTTGGTTCCACATGAATTTTATGATTGTTTTTCCAATTTTGTGAAAAATGATATTGGTATTTTTATAGGAATTGCATTGCATCTGTAAATTGCTTTGGGCAGTATGGTCATTTTCATGATATTGATTCTTCCAATCCATGAGCATGGGATGTATTTCCATTTGTTTGTGTCATATATGATTTCTTTTAGCAGTGTTTGGTAGTCTTCCTTATAGAGATCTTTCACCTATTTGGTTAAGTTTTTGTTTGTTTTTTTCAGCTATTGTGAAAGGGATGTTTTTGATTTGATTCTCAGCTTGGTCGTTGTTGGTGTAAGGCAGTGTTACTGATTTATGTAAATTGATTTCATAACTTGAGACTTTGCTGAATTCATTTATCAATTCGAGGCATCTTTTGGAGGTGCTTTTAGGGTTTTCTAGGTATATGATCATATCATCAGCAAACAGAGATAGTTTGACTTCCTTTTTTCCAAATTGAATAACCTTTATTTCTTTCTCATGTTTGATTGCTCTGGACAGCTGGAATTTTAAAGGAATTGTATTGAATTTGTTCATCTATTGGGACATAATGCCATCCTAACAATATTAAGTCTTTTGATCCATAAATATGGGATTTCTTTGCACTTATTTAAATCTTTAATTTCTTTCAGCAGTGTTTTGTAGTTTTCAGTGTAAAGTTCTTCCACCTTTTTTCAATTTATTTTTAAGTATTCTGTTTGATTCTACTGTATATGGAATTGTTTTTAACTTTTATTTTAGATTGTTTATTGTTAGTTTACATAAATACAATTGACTTTGATATGTTGATTTTCTATTCTTCAAGCTTGCTGAACATATTTCAATGTAAACATATTTCAATAGATTTTTAGTGTATTCCATAAGGTTTCCCATGTACAAGGTCATGCCATTTGCAAATATAAATAATTGTACTTCTTCCTTTCCAATCTGGATTTTTAAAATATTCTCTCCATTGCCTAATCATCTATCCAAAAGCCTCAAGTTAATGTTGAATAAAAATGGTGAGCAGACATCCTTGTATTGTCTTTAATCTTAGGGGAGAAAACTTCAGTCTTTCAGTGCTAGCATTATGTTAGCTATAGGTTTTTTATAGATGTCCTTGATTAGGTTGAGGAGTTCTATTCTATTCTTAATCTATTGAACATTTTTATCATTAAATATTGCTGGATTGTGTTAAATGGTTTTTCTGTGTCTACTGAGGTGATGGTGTAGATTTTTTCCTTTATTCTATTAATATCACGTATTGCATTGATTGGTTTTCAGATGTTTAACCAAATTTGTATTCCTAGGATAAATCCTACTGGATCATGGTGGATAATCCTTTTTATATTTTAATACATTTGATTTCAATTTTGAATTTGTTAGTATTTTGTTGAGAATTTTGTTATCTATATTCATAACTGATATTGGTCTTTAGTTTTTTTGTGTTGTCTTTGGTTTTGGTATCATAGAATGTGTTGGGAAGTTTTTCTTCAACTTTTTTCTGAATGAGTTTGTGGGATTGATGTTCATTCTTCTTTACATGTTCTGTAGAATTTACCAGTGATGCCACCTGGGCCAAGGCTTTTCTTTGTGGGAAGTTTGTAAATTATTGATTAAATCTTGTGGTGATTGTTATAGGTCCATTCAGATTTTCTATTTACTGTTGATGATTTCTGTAACTTTTGTCTAAGAATTTGTCCATTTCTGGCTGGGCCTGGTGGTTCACACCTGTTATCTCAGCACTTTGGGAGGCTGAGGCAGGTGGAACACTTGAGGTCATGAGATTGAGAGCAGCCTGGCCAACATGGTGAAACCCCATGTCTACTAAAAATAAAAATTAGCTGGGCATGGTGGTGTGTGTCTCTAATCCCAGCAACTCGGAAGACTGAGGCAGGAGAATCCCTTGAACCTGGGAGACAGAAGATGCAGTGAGCTGAGATTGTGCCATTGCACTTCAGCCTGGGCGACAAAGTGAGACTCCGTCTAAAAAAAAAAAAAAAAATTGTCCATTTCATCTAAGTTGTCTAATTTGTTAACGTATGCTAATTGTTCAGTAATTAATGATTGTCAGACAGTAACATTAATTGTTTTTATCATTCCCTTATAATTCCTTTTATTTGTGGAAGGTTTGTAGTGATACACTCTCTTTTATTACTGATTTTTATAATGTAAGTTTTCTCTTTTTCTTGTTCAGTCTAACTAAAAGTTTGTTAATCTTCTTTCTATTTTCAAAGAACTAACTTTTGGTTTTGTTGATTTTAAAAAATATATATATATATTTTTTTTTGAGATTAAGTCTTGCTCTTGTCACCTAGGCTGAAGTGCAATGGCATGATCTCTGCTCACTGCAGCCTCCGCCCCCCGGGTTTAAGTGATTCTCCTGCCTCAGCCTCCCGAGGAGCTGGGATTACAGGCGCCTGCCATCATGTCCAGTTAATTTTTGTATTTTTTTTTTTTTTTTTTTTTTTAGTAGAGACAGGGTTTCACCATGTTGGCCAGGCTAGTCTCGAACTCCTGACCTCAGGCAATCTGCCTGCTTTGGCCTCCCAAAGTGCTGGGATTACAGGCGTGAGCCACTGCACTTGGCCTGTTTTTCTATTTTCTATTTTATTTATTTCCACTCATATTTTTTATTTTCTTTCTTTCTGCTTTGAGCTTAATTTGTTCCTATTTTCTAGTTTCTTCATTCAAAAATTAGTCTATTGATTTGAGATCTTTCTTTTTTAAAAAATTTATGCATTTACAACCATAAATTTTCCTCTAAGAATTGTATTGGCTATATCACATAAATTTTAGTCTGTTGGACTTGATTTCATTGGTCTCAAATCATTTTCTTATTTCCCTTTTGATTTTTTCTTTGACTGGTTATTTAAGAGTGTGCTGTTTAACATCCACATGCTTGAACATTTCTCAATTTTTCTTTTGTTATTCCAAATTTCATTCTATTGTATTTGGAAAACATACTTTGCATGATTTAAATTCCTTTAAATATATTATGGCTTGTTTTATAGTCTATAATATGGTCGATGCTGAAAAATATTCCATATATGCTAAAGAAGAATGTATATTTCACTGTTGCTGGGTAGAATGGTCTATAGTTGTTTTTCAGGTGTCATGGGTTTATGTTATGTTCACACTTTTTATATTCTTGTTGATCTTTTGTTATCCTCCCATCCACATACATCGATTCAAGTCACCATCTAATGTTACTTCTCTTCAGCCTGAAAACCTTTGAGTACTTTTTCCAAGGAAAGTCTGCTGACAATAAATTCTCTCAATTTTCGTACTATAGGAATATCTTTATTTTGCCTTAAGTTTTGAAAGATAGTTCTGCTATACATTTTAACTGACTTTTGTCCACGGTACTTTGAATATATCATCTTGCTGACTTCTGATCTCCACTGTCTGTGATGAGAAGTCAGCTATAAGTCTTACTGGGATTACTTCCTATGTAATGAGTTAATTTTCTGTTGCTGTTTTCAAGGTTTTCTCTTTGCCTTTCAACAATTGATTACGGTGTTGCATCTATCCTACTTTGAGTTCATTGAGCTTTTAGGATGTGTAAATTAATATTTATTGTCAAATTTATAAAGTTTTCAGGCATTATTTCTTTAAATATTTTTTTCTTCTCCTTTCTTTCTGTTATTCCCATTTCATATATGTTTGAATGCTTAATGTTGCCCAGTGTTTGTCTGAGGCTATGTTCATTTTGCTTTACTCTTTTCTCTCTCTCTTTTTAGGTTCCATAGCCTCCATTGATCCATTTTGAAGTTTTCTGATTCTTTGTTTTTTTTTAAAATTTTTTCTTCTGTCACTTTAGATATACTGCTCAGACTCTTCAGTGAGATTTTTTTTTTTAATTTCTGTTATTTTTTTTTTAGCTCTGGAATTTCTGGTTTTTTAAAAATAATTTTTATCTTATATTGATATTCTCTATTTTAATTAGACATTATTATACTTTTCTTTAATTATTTAATTATAACTCTCTTTAGTCCTTTGAACATATTTCTAATACCTGCTTTGAAGTGCTGCCTGTTAAGTTAGATATTTAGGCCTTCTCACAGACAATTTCTGTTGCTTGCTTTTATTCCTATGTATGAAGTCACATTTTCCTGTTTCTTTGCATCTCATAATTTTTAGTTAAAATTGGACATTTTGGATTATGTATAGCAGCAATTCTGGATACTAATTTTCATCTCCTTTGGAATATAAAAATGGTCAGTAGAAACAAAGACACTGTTAGATTCAACTTCTAATTTATTTTCTTGCCTTGGCTTTTTCAGAAAATATTCATAGTCAGTATTAAGACTTGTTGAATAAAGAGAAATAGAGAGATATTAGGAAATAAAAGGAAATAAAATATAATAGGAAATAAAAGATTGAGGCCAGACCCTGTGGCTCATGCCTGAAATCCCAGCACTTTGAGAGGCTGAGGTGGGTGGATCATCTGAGGTCGGGAGTTCGATACCAACCTGACCAACATGGAGAAACCCTGTCTCTACTAAAAATACAAAATTAGCCGAGTGTGGTGGCTCACGCCTATAATCCCAGCTACTAGGGAGGCTAAGGCAGGAGAATTGCTTGAACCCAGGAGGTGGAGGTTGCAGGGAGCTGAGATCATGCCATTGCACTCCAGCCTGGGCAACAAGAGTGAAACTCCATCTCAAATACACACACACACACACACACACACACACACATATATATATAAAATAAAAGATTGAGCAAAAGTGTAAAAATTATTCATTGTACAGGATGAGATAGATATCTCTTTTCTACCTCCCCAGGTTGAATATTACTGGATTTATAGGGAGAGGGGACAACTGAAGGGAAAAATCAAAAGAAATTGAAATTATTTCTCTATTTTTCTATTTTTGAGAGCAGTATTTTGATATTGTACCAAACTATTTTTTTAAAACGGGCTATGAACTGTGTCCTTCTGGAAAACTAATAAGGGTAGGACAAAGTCCAAAGGAAATGGAAAGGGGAGATGGCTACTCAGCATAATTTTTCAAATCTAGGCTGTAAGAGATAAGTGCTTTGAGCTTTTCTTCTAACTCATCTAGCGTAAGTAGCTAGGAGAATGAATACAACACATTTTGAAGAGCAAAATCTGCACAATTAGGAGTTTGGATTTTACTAAATTGTGTTATTTTGTGGTTTATGTCTGCCTGCATCCTTTTTCTTATTATCTGATAATAGCATCCCCTTTCATCTGGGAAAGATCTCTTCTCTATTTCCCATGTTCAGGAGAAGCACTTAATGATAGTACCTAGATCCTCACAGATGTGGGCCTCTGAGTCACATCTTTTTGTTTGTACAATTATTTCTCTATATGCTAGAAACTTTATTCGTGCGATACATTTTTTTCCTTCCTTAGGTCAATCAAAGTCTATGTTAATTGCAATTAAAAAATCCCTAGACACCCAGACCCATGTGATATTTGTCTCTTTAGACCTTTATTCTAACTCGTGGGACCCCTTCACACAGGTTAATATTACTGACCAAATAACGTTGATGATAAGGTAATTATCTATTTCAAATGCAAAGACAGTAAAAAAAAAAAATGAATGACTTTAGAATGAACGATTTGTTTAAGAGAGCTTAATACTACTGGTCCATTACATATCAGTACAGAGGAAATGTTGAAAGAATAACTAGGTGCCAAAATGACTAAATTTGGAATTTGAAGAGGGAACTACAAGGAGAGTAGAAAGAGGCCAAGCTATTCCTTTAACTTACTTTAAAGAGGAAAACAAAGAACTCACTGTAATTCAGAAGGCAGTAGGAGAAAATTCTGCACACACCAACAAAACACATTGTGTCCAGGCAATTTCTTCCTTAAGTCCTATACCACTGAGACTTTTTGGCAGCATCTGTGTCATGCCTGATGTGAGCTTTGTAACATCTCTGGTCTGCTAGTTGGAGCTCCTTCTGCTAGCAGGGTTACTGTTGCCACCGCCAGTGCAGGGCCTGTAGGCTGGTTCTGCAGTGCGGCACACTGGGGCTTTTCCATCCCAACTGTCACCTGTCACCACCTTCCCTGCCATGTCTCCCTAGCCATTGCCTTTGTCCTCTGTGTTCTGTCACTGGGAGTTCTGCTGATGTTATGCCAGGGCTCTTCGGTTATGCCCTCAGTATCCCTGCTCTCGTCTTTCTCAAAGATGACAGTATTCTATTCTCCCTTCTAGAATAAAGGGCAAATTCATTAACGCCTCTCTTTACAACCTTCCTCTGCACCCCCCTGAACAAACAAAAACAAACCATCTGATCTTAGCTCACAAACATTTTGAACATTGTTCAGCATGAGTTCTGCTGGTGAACTTTTTCATTCAGTGCTCCTCAAGGCTCAGAAAACAGAATATCCCTAGATCAAAACCAAGTTCCAATTCCATAACTTCAGGTGTTCACTTTGCTGTTTGTCCTGGATGAGAGGGGGCATCCTGGAGCCTAGCCATTCATGGAGATGTGCTGGGTGAAGTCCCATACCTTTTCTGATTCCCAGATTTCTCACTTTTTTTTTTTTTGAAATGCAGTTTCACTCTTTTTGCCCAGGCTGGAGTGCAATGGCACGATTTCGGCTCACTGCAACCTCTGCCTCCCAGTTGAAGCAATTCTCCTGCCTCAGCCTCCCAAGTAGCTGGGATTACAGGCATGTGCAGCCACACCCAGCTAATTTTTGTATTTTTAGTAGAGACAGGGTTTCACCACGTTGGTCAGGCTGGTCTCGAATACCTGACCTCAGGTGATCCACCCACCTTGGCCTCCCAAAGTGCCGGAATTATAGGTGTGAGCCACTGCTCCCAGCCTGATTCCCAGATTTCTCAATGGGGGACTACAATAAATGTTGTGTCTTATGGTGATATTTCATAATACACTGTCTCAGCTAAAGCATATGCTCTTTTTCCTTCTCCTTTCCATCTCATTTTACTCCAATAACCTCACTATGTTTAGGAGGAAAATCCTCCTAGCTCCTTCAGTGAGTTTGCTTCATGGCTTCAGCTTCCCCCTACCCCACTCCTCCTCCTGCCCCAAACACATGCAGTTCCCTAAGTTGCATTGGCATGGCCGCTATGATCACCAGCAATTCTCTACCATCAGCCTATGCTGCAGCCGTAGATTTTGGGGAATTCTGTACATTAAGAAGGCAGATAGGCACCTTATGCAGAGCAAGTTTGACCCATTTCCAACAAATAAATTTACTGATTTCAACAGACTCCTTCAGATTCTAAATGTAACTGCTCATGCTGACATGTGGGTGACTCACGTCACTGCTCCTCTGAAAATCTAGTGTTTGAGCATTAAGAAGTTGTAAACTTCACTTTTTCTTTTGTTGTAAAAAGACATTCATTGACTTACACATGACAATCTGTATGCTTCACAAATTTGTTATGGAAAAAGGCCAGAAGAGGCTGGGAATAGTGACTCATGCCTGTAATCCTAGTACTTTGGGAGTTCAAGACCAGCCTGAAAAGCAAAGCAAGACCCTGCCTCTGAAAAAAAAATACATATATATGTATATATTTTATACATACATATATTTTTATATTTTATATATTTATAAATATATATGTGTGTGGAAGAGAAAGGGCACAAAAGTAGAGAGAATTGAGAGACATTTCAATATTTGGGAAATGAGTCCTTGTGCTTTACCCATTACTTTTAAACCAAGATTCAATTCAAGAAAACAAAGGCAAAAATGACAATGGAAGATGGATGAAATGTGACATGTTTTAAGAAAACATTTTTAACACTGTAAGGCTATATAAAAGTCCTAGGAAAACATACCATCTTTTTGATAATAAGGAAAATATCTTTTTAAAAAACTGAAAAAAACTCTTTTTATTTTAAACTTTTATGAGACTGAGTGCTGTGTTTCTCACTGACTCTCTGTGTTAGAAAGATTCAGAGTACTTCAGATTGAGGTTCAGTTCATATTAATTAATTAATGTGTTTATTTTATAGAGATGAGTTCTCACTCTATTGCCCAGGATGATCTTGAACTCCCGGGCTCAAGTGATCCTCCCGCCTTGACCTCCCAAAGTGCTGGGATTACAGGTGTAAACCACCATGTACAGCCTCAGTTAGTACTTATTGAAAGCTTATTGCATGTAAATGTTTTGTCTGAAGTTTTCAAGTATATTACCTCACTGAGCTCTCAAAATAATATTATAAAATAGTCATAAAGTATAATAATAAAAAAATAAAATAGTCATTATTATTGCCATTTTACAGGTGAGCAAGTTGAGGCTTGTGACAATTAGTGATTTCCCTAGAGTCAGATGAAATCCTTCCTAACGTTCTTCAACTGCTGCAAAACCAGTACAATTTTCTAAGACCCAACCAAAACTAAAGGAAGTGACAATGACAAATGATCAGAACTCTCTCCAGAGAGTGGGAGTACATATAAGCAGGCAATTAAAGTGTTGCCTAGGGGAAAAACAGTAGCTTTCTCCAAAAATCATGCAGAGCACTCAAGGCTTCAGAGGGTCACTAAATCCAAGCCTGAGCTCGTAAAGATCCACCAGGGGTCTGGGAGGAGGGCACATGCCCCCAACTTCCCAAAGAACAGTATTCATAACTGTTGGGAATGAGACAGAGCTATGCAAAACACATGTACTCAACCTCATACATTGTCCTGTCTTTGTGACTGTGCAAAAGGTGTGAGTTTGTCATCGTGGTAGACAATAAAGATAAAGGAAATATGTGAACACTTGAGTAACCTGTGCTTGGATTGCATGAGTGTTCTGCCCATACCCGCTGGCAGCCTGCAGAGATGATGGGCTCAGGCCAGCACCGCAGAGCTTCACCATGAGTGGCACACAGGGGCCTTACTCCTCTTCACGTATTCTTGCCTATGTTGTAAAGTCATCTCATGAAGAAACCCTCTAGCTCTGCTCACTCCTCCAAATCCATGCTCTATTCCTGACCACATTAAAATACTCTGAGTGCCATCTTGCCCTGAACCATTTTACTCATGCTGTGTTTATGTCCCTGACTGCTTTCTATGGGGGTGAAATCTATTTCAAAATGAGACACGACTTTAAAAACAATTGTTTTATGGAGTGCAGGCAGCACAAAATTCCAGGTTAGAGTGAATATAAGCTTTTCTGGAGAGCAGGCTTGGGTAGGGCCAAGGAAGGGTTATGGTGGTGGTTCAGTGTAAAGGACCTCTACTGTCTAGGAGTCAGAAGACTGAGATACCAGACATGGCATTCAGGCATTCAAAGTTACTGGTTGTATTAGTCAGGGTTCTCCAGAGGGACAGAACTAATAGGATATATATATATATACACACACACACACATACACACACACACACGTATAATAGGATATGTATATGTATGAGTTTATTAAGTATTAACTTGCATGATCACAAAGTCCCACAATAGGCCATCTTCAAGCTGAGGAGCAAGGAGAGCCAGTCTGAGTCCCAAAACCTAAGAACTTGAAGTCTGATGTTTGAGAGCAGGAAGCATCCAGCAAGGGAGAAAGATGTAGGCTGGGAGGCTAGGCCAGTTTCTTCTTTTCTTTTTTTTTTTGCCTTCTTTGTATTCACTGGCAGCTGATGAGATTGTGCCCACCAGATTAAGGGTGGATCTGCCTTGCCCAGCCCACTGACTCAAATGTTAATCTGCTTTTGGCAACACCCTCACAGACACACCCAGGATCAATACTTTGTATCCTTCAATCCAATCAAGTTAACACTCAGTATTAACCATCACACTGATTAACATGAAATAAGAGGTTTCTCTAAGTGGACTTACAGTATTTAATGAGAAGACAAGGTAAGATAAGGTGTGTGAAAGCATTATGGTACCTGGAATACAACACTCTAAATGCACTGGTTATTAGAAAGTGGGGATTTGAAGTGGCAGAAGAACAGAAATGGGCCCAGGGGAAGGCTTGTGGTTGAAGGGTTGAAACCCCTGCACTGGCTGGTGGTTTTTCAAGGGCACATGCTAGGGATCTCAGAGGTAGATGTTTTAAATATGGCTTAGTTTTCTTCCTATTCTTCATTGATCAGTCAGTGGCTTGTTGGCCATGGATGACATCAATTGCTCCGTTGATACAAATGCTTCAGTTTTCCTTGCTAACATCCACCTGATGATGAAAGAGGGCTCTGTTGCTTTCATTCAGGTTCCCCCAGGGTTCTGAAATTCTGCAGCGTGCACTAACCTGATTGCTACAACTGCAGGCTTAGAAAAATGTGGTCACTCTTGAGGTGGCTAAAGTGGAATTTAGAACGTCTGGGAACATTGAGTCAGCAGCTATTTCTGGCTCAGAGTCTCTGCCATGTTTTCTTCTTTTGGGTGATCCAGAGGAAGAGAATCCAGTAGCAGAGGAAGAAGATTGTCCAACTGCAAATTTCCCTGATATGAGTTAAAGGAAGAAATAGTGTTAGAGGAAGTGATATGTATAATAGTGACACAGTGTTAGAGGAAGAAAGGCTGTTTTATCCCCTATAATGTTATCTGGAATGTTTAGATTGCTGAGACAACGCATAATTGACTTTTGAGATAGAAATAAAGTTTACTGCTACAAGTGAGTGCCTGGACTTTAACTTTGGCTGAGCTAGAGGGTACCAGGAGAGGCAAGACTGACTCCAGGATTTCTCCATTGGAGAGGTTTGGGCAGCACTCTAGTTGCCAGCATGGGTTGGGGTAGGCAAGGGAGTGTTGGTTTGTTAGGTAGAGTAAACACACTGCTTTTACTTAGAGTGTATGTTTCATTGGAGTGGCGTGGGGATCATAGTGTTTCTGATTATAGGTGAGAGCACCCAAGCCCCATCAACAACTCCACCATGCCAACTCAAGAGCAGATGGGTTGGAGAAGCCACGTCAATTGCTTGCTGAAGTGCAATGGACAGCACATTCACCGGGGAGGTTGGGAGACCTGGCTTCCAATTCTAGCTGTGCTGACAGTGTCACACTATGCAACCACACTCTCTTCCCTTTAGATGTTAGGTTAATAATACTGAAATTAGAGAAGGAGTCTAGATCAACAAGGTTTCATAGAATATAATGTGAGAAACACATGCAACTTCACATTTTCTAGCAGCCACATTAAAAAAAATCAAAATTAATAAGTACAATTATAATATTCTATTTTACCCCACGTATCCAAAATATAATCATTCCAACAAGTATCCAAGATAAAAATAACTGATGGGATATTTAACATTCTTTCTTGTACTAATTCTTTGACGTCTGATGTTTATACTTATGGCATATCTCAATTTGATTAGCATGTTTTAAGTTCTCAGGGGCTCCACGTCACTGATGCATTGGACAGCACATCTCTAAATGAGTCTAAAGGCCTGTCCAGACAGGCCATCCTTGAAATGTTTTGCCGTTGACTTAGTCATCCTTCTTCTCCTGGATTTTCAACTCTCAGAGACCCCTGTGTCAACCTAAATACGCAGGAAGAAATAATCTGTGACTAGACCCTCTGCCCCAGATAGTCTATAGGCCTCCCAGGAACAAAGCAATTAACTCCCCTACTTACCTTGGGAAATTGCTTTGAGATCCCGTGTGAAAGGAGATGATAAATACAAATGCAAAATAATTAGTCCTTGAGCATTTCTTCTTACACAGTCGTGGACGTAAGTGCAGTCTGTGATGCATATTCCTGCCCGAAGCCTCAGGAAGCCTAATTAACAATCTCCTGTAAAGTGCTACGAGATGCTCCAGATGAAAGGTGGTTAGTGAAAGCCAAACATCATCCTGAGCAACATTTGATCCTGCCCCTCCTGGGGCTGCACCATTACCACCTGGACTGACGTCACTTTCTGCAGTTAGCAGCTCTTCTGCCAGGAAAAAGAAGAAATGGGAGTGTCCAGGTCCCACCAGGTGACCCATTAAAAAAAACAAAAAGAAACACCCCCGGACTTTTGCTCCAGGGTCCTTGCCTGCTCATCCATTCTAAGAAGCCAGATCCCATTTTCTCCAAATTACACTCTTACTGCCTAATTGAGCTCTCTTCTCCTTAAGCTGAAGTCACTTAGGGTAGTAGATGAGTCAGAAACACCAGTGTGGTTTCATTTGCTTTGAAGGCAATTTTTTTCTTTTTGTCAAGTTGAGTTTGTCCTCAGGACAAATGTGAAGGAGGTAGAGTTTGTCTTTAACACATGCCTACTTTCTCTTTCTAGGGGCTATTGCCCTTCATTGGGACCTGGCTGTACTAGTCAGGGTTCTCTAGAGAAACAGAACCAAAAGGATATATACATTTAATATATATATGCCATATATATGTGTATATATATGGTACGATAGAAATTGTCTCACATGATTATGGAGGCCAAGGGATTATAATCCATGATTTGCAAGCTGGAGAACCAGGAAAAGAAGGTGAAGTGGGGGTGGCGGTGATGGTATAAGTCCCAGCTCAAGTCCAAAGGCCCAAGAGCCAGGAGCACTGATGTCTGAGGGTAGGAGAAGATGGATGTCTCAGTTCAGAGAGAGTTAATTCATCCTCCCTCTGCTATTTTGTTTCATTTAGGCTCTCAGTGGATTAGCATTGGATAATGCCCACCCACATTGGTGGGGTCTTCTTTACTTAGCCTTGCTATCTCAAATGCTAGTCTATGCCAAAAACCCTTCATAGATACCCAGAAATAATGTGTTACCAGCTATCTGGGCATCCCTTAGCCCAGTCAAGTTAACATATATAGTTATCCATCACACTGACCACACAGCAGGCCTTCCCTCTTCTCCTCCTACCCTGTTATCTCTAAACCAAGCCCTGGACTCATATGTTTCCATTTCACCTTTAAAACTGCTTTCTCACAATTGTTATTTTATAAACATTTTACTATATTTATTTTATCAGATGTGAAAACCATAACGGTTGATTTCATTCATTCCTTTTTATAGTTTATTTATTCTTCAACATTTATTTAGCACTCCTTATGTATAGGTGTACTTGGCAGTCAACGAACCGGGCTTTTGAGGTGAGACATGCCTCTTTTGATAATTCTTTTTTTCTGCCTGTCCTTTAAATGCTGATTTTCCTCTGGGGTCCATCCTTAGACCACTGTTCTCACGTGTTCATGGAATGTTCTCTTCAGTCCACATGGTCTCTCTAGGCTGCTGTACTTGGCTATGAAGGTTGTCAACCTCACTATTTCAGGGAGCCCCAGGACAGAGTTGAGTTCTATAGTGGTTGGTTCTACTTTCCTTAAGAAATCTCAACTAATCCTATGCCAATGACCCCAAATCTGTGTCACCAGAGTCTTCCTCTTTCTTCAACATTAGGCTGCCTGGATTCAGTTTGATTTGATTTGGTTTGAGTTGATTTGATTCCCTTCCCTTCCCTTCTTTCCTTCTTCCTTCTTTGTAGATAGGTTGCACATAACATATAAAAAATTGATACATGTATTTTACATATTTATGGGGTACATGTGAGTATTTTTTGCATGCATAGAATATATAATGATCAGGTTAGGGTATTTATGGATTCCCCACCTTGAGTATTTGTCATTTCTGAAGCCTCTCTTATAGCTACTTTGAAATATACAAGACATTGTTGCTAACCATAGTTACCCTACTCTGCTATCAAACATTAGAAGTTATATCCTCTATCTAACTATATGTTTCTACCCATTAACCAACCTCTCTTCATCCCCTTTCCCGCCCACAGGCCCTTCCAAGCCTCTGGTATCTATCATTCTATTCTCTACTTCCACAAAATAAACACTTTTAGCTCCTACATATCAGTGAAAACATGTGATATGTGCCTTTTATGGTAGAACATAACATTTACCTACAGTGAAGAATATTAAGTTAATTGGTTTTGGCTGCAATGACAAAATGCCATAGACTGGGTAGTTTAAACAACAGAAATTTATTTCTCATAGTTCTGGAGTTTGGGAAGTCCAACCTCAAGGTGCCAGCTGATTCAGTTCTTGGTGAGGACTCTTTCTGGTTTCAGACGACCATCTTCTTGTGTATCCTCACATGGTGGAGTGGGACAAAGAGGAAACAAGCTCTCTTCTGTCTTTTCCTGGAAGTGTACCAATCCCATCCTAAGGGCTCCACTCTCATGACCTAATTATCTCCAAAGGTCCCATCTTTAAATACCATCATATTGGGGATTGGAATTTTAAGGCATGAATTTTGGGGCAGACGCAAACATTCAGTATATAGTAGGCTCTAATCTTAAGTGTATATCACAATAAGTTTCCACATATGTGCACTTGTGTGTATCCTCTACCCAGTTCAACATATAGAAGGCATCTAGCTCCCTAGAAAGTTGACTCATGCCCCTCCTCAGTTGCTACCATCCCTCAGAGGTAACCAGTTTTGAGACCTTTTTATTTTTATGAGACAGGGTCTCTCTCTGTCACCCAGGCTGGAGTACAGTGGTGTGATCTCAGCTCACTGCAGCCTCAACCTCTCAGGTTCAAGCCATCCTCCCACCTCAGCCCCCCAAGTAGCTAGGACTACAGGCGCGTGCCACCATGCCTGGCTAATTTTTGTATTTTTGTAGAGGCAGGGTTTTGCCATGTTGTCCAGGTTGGTCTCGAACTCCTAAGCTCAAGCAATCCACCCACCTCAGACACCATTTTTGAAACTTTTTGACCATAGATCAATTTTGCTTGTCCTTGAACTTCACATACATAGGATGTGAAACTTGTGTGGTGTTGTGGGCTAGGTTGAGGGCAAGTAGTTTGGCTTCTTTCACTCAATGCAATGTCTGAGAGATGTATCCTGTTGTTGTATATATCAGTATTTAGGACCATATTTCTGATGGGATATTTCTACTTGTATATTCTGCTGGAAAATTCAATGCTATATACCACAGTCAAACACACAATTTCTATATTTTAAAATATGAACAGAGGTCACCTTTGGATCAAAATAATACAACTGACCCTATAGAATTTCTGGAATATTTTAATGAGATAATGCATATAGAATGCCTAGCATACTACTCAAATAGTTAAAGTCAAAAAGGTTATTCAGAATTAGGGAAGGGTGACAGATATCCTTATTGCTCCTTTTGAATCTTAGTTGTCTACTTGCTATTTAAGGGATATAAGTCCTGAGCCATCTAGTGGTCATGGTATTAATAGATATTTCAGCCTTTAATAGTACTAAATAAAATGATTTTGTGCTTTGGGGGGATTTAGCGGTGCACTGGGGTCTGCTGGTACATTTGCATGTGAGTTAATTTATTGGGAATTACATATTAGGCTTTGGTAGTACCTTAATTAAGCCTTCAGTGTGAGAAAAATAGTCTAGATATTCTGTCTCCTTTAAGCATAGAGTGATGTCTTTAATCACACGGAGAATCTTAATATAAATAAATAAAAATAAATAAAAGAAGAATAACCCTAGCCTTCATTCCGTGTAAGTGTCAGACTTACTGCATTGCTGAAGTAGTAAATTTTTCGTTTTGCATAACCTTAAAGCTTAAGCATAATGTGTATCTATGGTCGTCATAGAAGCTCTACTAAACATTATAAATATCTAGACAAAAGGAAAACGGAAACAAAATTCTGGGAATTTGGAGTATACAGTCAGGAGTCTCCCACTCTGGGAACTAATCCTGGAATCTGGGAAAGTGGCTGAACTGTAGATGTCTGGAGTCAGGAAAGAGTTATGCATTGCTAGGAGCTTTATAAAGGAAAGAGTAACTACAGGAATTAAATTTTCACAAATCTCCAATGCTGTAGTTTTAGGCACTGCAGCTCAACTGCTGTAATACACACACTTAACATGCTATGGAAGTGGCCAAATGCCAACTCCTTTCATACCCTGAATTGTCAGTTTAGCCGAGTTTGAGCTTTTATAATGATAACACATTTAAAAATGGAAACAATAAGGAAACAAGATTTATTTTACACAGATTTGCTTCCCAGCTCATTCTGTGGCCATAGTCCATAACATTAAAAATGCCAATATGAAAGAAAAGCACTTACCTTTTTTTCCCCCAAAGTTCCTCCATTTCTCAGCCTCTTATTTTTATGTAAATGCAGTCAAAAGGACATAAGAGTGACACCATGATCTGTTGGCTGCTGAAAATTTGGGGCAGCTATAGAGCCACTGAGTGGGCAGCAGTGATCAGAGGGGCAGGGTTCCTTCTGAACAGAGGCTATGAGGATCCTCAAGGTAAAGATATAGAGCCACCTGTCTCTCCATAAGGCAGTGACAAAACATGGTGTAAGCAATGGTCCTGGCCTCACTGTGCTTCTATCCTCATCTCCAAGTTTATGATATTAATGGTATCCACCTCACTAGCTATGTTATTATTCATTCACTGAATATTTATTATCCTTGGTATGGAATGCTCTGCTAATTGCACAGATGTGAGCAAGACATGGCAGCTCCTATGATATTGCTGCTGCTTCTTACTTTTTAATTTTTGTTGTTGTTCGGTTTTGTTTTTTGAGATAGTCTCGCTCTGTCACCCAGGCTAGAGTGCAGAGGCGCGATCTCAGCTCACTGCAGCGTCTGCCTCCCGGGTTCAAGTGACTCTTGTGCCTCAGCTTCCTGAGTAGCTGAGATTACAGGCACATGCTACCATGCCCAGCTAAGTTTTTTTGTATTTTTAGTAGAGATGGGATTTCACCATGTTGGCCAGGCTGGTCTTGAACTCCTGACCACAGGTGATCCACCTGCCTTGGTCTCCCAAAGTGGTGGGATTAGAGGTGTGAGCCACCATGCCTGGCTTGCTCTTTCTTTATCATGAAAATGACCTCTTTCATGTGAAGATTTGTTGGCTTGCAGATGGGAGTATCAAAAATAAGAACTCTGGGTCATGACTTTGTGTGCAAAGGTCAAGGAGAGAGAATGTGTGATGGAAGAAACACAGCATGGTGTAACCGTAGCAATGTGACAAGTATTTCAGGACTTGAACCTCAGTTCTATGCCTTACTAGCATGTGACCTTGGACAAGGTACTTGCAACTCACTGAACTTTCTTCATGGAACAAAGATGATTATGCACACCTACTTCCTAGGATCGAGGTGAAGATCAATGAGGTAATGCATGAGGAAGGCAGAGGAGAGGACAGAAAGTGATAATTATTATTCCCCATCCATGTATTTACCACCGACTCTTACAATGATTTTTCTTTTTGTTGTTGTTGTTGTGCAGTGGCGCGGTCTCGGGTCACTGCAAGCTCCGCCTCCCGGGTTCACGCCATTCTCCTGCTTCAGCCTCCCCAGTAGCTGGGACTACAGGTGCCCGCCACCACACCCGGCTAATTTTTTGTATTTTTAGTAGAGACGGGGTTTCACTGTGTTAGCCAGGATGGTCTCGATCTCCAGACCTCATGATCCACCCACCTCGGCCTCCCAAAGTGCTGGATTACAGGCATGAGCCACTGTGCCCAGCCTGATTTTTCTTTTTCATTTACTCTGTGCTGGGGTCCAGTGATAAGGCAGAGAACAAGGCAGTCCTCCACAGTGTGGAGAAGGCCAAGCCTGCTACAGCACACACGGGGGCAAGCACAGCTCTCCTGGGGCTTGGGTTGCAGCTACTTTCTATCTTGATGGCCTGGGACCAGATCTATGTTAGATGGCAGGTTAAGGAATAAAAGAATCCTCCTCACTCAATTCATATGAGTTGGCTTCTGCATTTCATCGAGACTTCACCATCAAGACTCTTCTTGGGATGAGTGATGTAAAACAGGGAAGGAGGGAATAACTAATATATCAGGTTGTAGATGTCTGTTCACTTAGCCCTGATATTCCTATAAGACTGCTGTTAGCTTGCAGGGAAACCTTTATCTCTGGATTAAACTTCCAGTGTGCAGAGGGGACTTATTTTGTACAATAGTTGTTTTTCTAAGAGGAAATGCAAAACAAAACAAAGACACAAACAAACCTCCCCCAAAATCTCATTTTAAACATACGAGGACAGTTATGGCTTATTAATTATAGGCTCAGGCAGCCCTAAGCACATGTGAACAGTTTTCCCTTAATTTATATAAAACTGGTAAAGTTAGTCTTGGATTTTCTCATGGTGAGAGATAGCCTTGTATTTAGTAACAAAAATTAACAGCTACGACCTGGGCTTGCTGGGGGCAGTTAGGAGCAGGTTATTCAGCTCTTGCTTTAGATAAGCACTGGGTAAGAATGTCAGGTCTCCCCCTCCCCCCTTTTCCTGCTCCCCACATGCCACCCACCCGGCTCTCCCAGATGTTTCAGATTCCAAGAATGTTTGCATTGATTAAACGTTCTATTTTTTGCTTGTTTCCCCATCCTAGACCTTGAAAATGTTATCTCTACTTTTATTGCTTGAGATCAGGGTTATTTCTGGAAGGTGTGGCGTTCTGGGAAAAAAAATATTCTGTGTTCTCTCTCCTGGTTCTTTTCTTTCATATAAGTGGAAGCTAAAGTGACTTTAATGGCAGCTGTGAGAGAAGGAGAGACTATCCAAAGTCTATCCTTGAAGGATTCTGCCAGAATGTTCCCTGAGTGATGGGTAAAGGAGTGTTTATGGGCTTGTCTGCCATCTTTTTTTTTTTTTTAGAGCCAGGCAGCCTTTGTTTAGCCATTAGGAGCATGGAGTTAATCCATTTGCGTGGGTAGGGGTGATATATGTGAGGGGGAAGAGAGGTGAGGATGGTCATATGGTCACATTCTGGGGAAGGAAATGAAAGGCAACAGTGCCAATGAATTGAGTTTCAGAAAACAAGCCACAGACTGGAAATTAGTCCATCAGTTATTCAGTAGCCTAATTTTGATTCGAATGCACTTCACTGGTTTAGTACCCAGGTCATTGCCTTCAAGCTATGCTTGGGCTAGTGATCAGAGGCAACTAATATGGAATACATTGTGGACTTCAAGTTAGTAGACTTGGGATAAAACTAGATCTTGCCACTTCCCAACTCTACACCCTTGGGCAAGTCAGTGAACCCTTCTGAACCTCAATTTATTTATCTACTAAGACTTGGACTATAACACCCACTTCATAGGACTGGTCTTTCCGTGTTCTTGTGAGCATTAAGTGGAATAACATATGCAAAAATTTAAATCCATTGTTTGGCATCCAGTGGATGAATTGCACTGTCAAGAATTTTGAAGTTCCTTTGCTGAGGAAGGGATGCTTTCATGGGGGCTTCTGTTATCAAAATTGCTTTAAAATGACCCTTACCATTCTAAAAGTGGATCTGATTTAGAGAATTCTGTGTCAAGGCTCTATTAAAATGCAAATTTTCATCAGTGGTTTTTCTTGATAAACTCTATCACTATTTTGTGAAATAGGTGGGGTTTACAAAAATTGAAGGGTCTGGGTTTAGCAATGATTTAGGAGTGCTAATTCCCCCAATTTAGAGTATCAGATGGGGTCCATGATATTACTTAGAGACCTGTCAAAAGTGCAGAAACTCAGTCTCACCACAGACCTGTGGCATCCGAATATCTGAGGGTGTTGGTGGTGAGGGTGGTGTTGGAAATCTACAGTAAAAACCAAGCACCCTTGATGATTCTGTGCACAGCCAAGACTGAGAGCCATTGCTTTAACTGTTATGGGTCATTTATTACTTAGGCTGACCATGAGATTTGAGCACAGATTTTGATGGTGTGGAAGGAAGTTGAGGAAGGATAGGTAGCCGAGGGTCGGATGAGAGGTGAAGACAGAGATAGAAATAACTACAGACCAATTTTGCTGATTTCCTTGATGTGAGAACCATCCCTTGCCTCATTAGGAAGGATCACCTTCTAGGGAGTAAGACTAGGACTGATTTCCAAGCACTTGAGCCTGGAGCGAATCAGTAACTTGCTTTTTTTCCTCCTTCATTTTTTGATTTTGCACAAGGTTCTGCAAAGGCTCAAAGTTGTGCTTAGAGATCCACGGTGGGAGGACTGGAAAACGTACTCCAGCCATGAATTGTGCCAGTGGGAACTTACTGGTTTTTTTCCCTCTCTGATTAGAGTGAGCGTAAATCACATGCTTGCTAGTAGCACAAAAAATAGGTGTGAATTAAGTTATTGTATTTCCTGAATTTAACTTT
Organism: Macaca nemestrina; assembly: GCF_043159975.1. Classification (NCBI taxonomy): domain Eukaryota; kingdom Metazoa; phylum Chordata; class Mammalia; order Primates; family Cercopithecidae; genus Macaca; species Macaca nemestrina. The sequence continues at coordinate 130,508,975 of NC_092132.1, read as the reverse complement.
GCCTGTGTAATAATACTCAGCCCACATGAATAAAGGCTATATTTTTCTCCCAGTGACACATCTGTGATTCCTCCCTCTACCTCCCCCACCCCAAACATCCTACAAGAAAAGGAAGAGAGCTTTAGCGCCAAACACAAGGAGGTTTCACACAATTTAGCAGGCCATGGTGGAGTTCCTGGAACGGAGTGGAAAGCCCAAAATAAACATCCAGGAAGAAAAAAGGAAGCGGCTACAAAGACCTTACTTTAAGATTGCAGGACTCTGCTTTTATTGCCACAATTGAGTCACGTGAATTTTTGGTCTCTGCCACCAAGAGGGGTGTTTCCCATGGATTGATTCATGTTCCCTGTTTCCTCCCTGAAGGAAAAAAAGGAAACTACTCTGATGATCTAAGTAGTCCCAGCCATCAAAGTAGTAAGAACTCATTGATTTTAGGTTCACACAGAAGTGTCTGTGAAATAACGCCAGGCTTAGAGATTCTGTTCCTGTAAAAATGCATTCATTCGACGAGCACTTACTGAGTGCCTACGACACGCCAGGCACTGTGCTAAGCAATGAGAGACAGAATCTAATAAGAAATTGCCCTTGTCATTAAGGAGCCTTTTGTCCACTGCAGAAGATGTGAAGTGAATGAGGGATGCCCTCAAAATATGAACCGAATGCTGTGGGAGCCCAAAACACTGCTCTGATTTTTCTCTGTGACCCTTCACACGGCTACAGCCCAGTGAAATTCAATGAAGGCAACCGTTTCAAAGTTGAGTTGCTGAAGGGGGCTGTATAGTGTTCTCCCCAAATTCATGTCCACCTGGAGCCTCAGAATGTGACCTTCTTTGGAAATAGGATCTTTGCAGGTGTAGCTGAGTTGAGATGAGGTCCTATTGAATCAGGGTGGGCTCCGATAAGAAGAGGAGAGGGTACACAGAGTCACACTGGGGGAGAAGACCCTGTGAAGATGGAAGCAGAGATTGGAGTGGCCAGCAACCACTAGAATCCAGAAGAGAGGCAGGGAAGCAGGGAACAGATTCTCCCTCCTAGCCCCCAGAAGAAGCCAATCCTTCTGATGCCTTGATTTCAGACTTCTGGCCTCCAGAACTGGGAGGGAATTTATTTCTGCTCTCTTAAGCCACCCAGTGTCTGAAAGTCTGTGATGGAAGCTCTGGGAAATGAATAGAATTGCTTGCTACAGACTGTGTGTTGTTGTCTATCTCCTTGCTTTGCTCCTGAATCTACTAAACACGCACAGTATTTCTCTTGGCATTTGAAAAACCTCCGAATACTGATAAAAGGGAGAAACAAACAGGAGACAGTTCAATAATGTAAAAGTTTCCATGGTTACTTTCTTATTTGCCTTCTACTTTGGTGTTTTCTAATCAAGTTATTCTGGCTGGTGCTTAGCACTTCAAAACTGGTAATTCCCATGGCTGGAGTTGTCTTTATCTCTGTTCTTACCTGCTGTCTTTCTTCACTTGAGCTATCTCCAACATCGTTTTGAAAAAACCTTTGTCGGCCGGGCACAGTGGCTCATGCCTGTAATGCCAGCACTTTGGGAGGCCGAGACGGGCGGATCACGAGGTCAGGAGATCGAGACCATCCTGGCTAACACGGTGAAACCCCGTCTCTACTAAAAAATACAAAAAACTAGCCGGGCGAGGTGGCGGGCGCCTATAGTCCCAGCTACTCGGGAGGCTGAGGCAGGAGAATGGCGTGAACCTGGGAGGCGGAGCTTGCAGTGAGCTGAGATCCGGCCACTGCACTCCAGCCTGGGTGACAGAGCGAGACTCCGTCTCAAAAAAAAAAAAAAAAAAAAAAGAAAAAACCTTTGTCTCTTACAAAGGTCTCTAGCAGCTAACCACATGGACTTGCTAACTCATGGAGCAATTGTAATTGTTGGCCTCACCTCCCTGAAAGAGGTTAGTAGGAGGATAATGGCTATATGAATATGAGAATTTTAGCCCAATAGGCTCCCAGTTGTTCTTATAAATATAGGAATTTTAATGTTGGGAGAGGAGAATCTAATGAAATTTTCTGTTGTATTGATACAGAAGTTGAGGCAAGTGTTGGTGGCTTTGAAACATCTGGGTAACCAGAGCCAGAGTTGAGACTGAATAAAAGGTCTTCTGTCCACCTTTCTACGTGTCGGGCAGAGATGGAGTGGCCACCGATTCCAGTGGTTTAGATACGAGAGGTTAAAAAGTTCTCTCTCAGGTTGGATTATCTGGGAACATTTTAAAAATTCGACTTCTCTTCCCTTCCCCTGGCCTCATTATTAAGTAGATGCCAGATGGTGGCTTGTAGATTGTATTTCAGTTTCCCCATTCGCTCAGAAATTTTATGACTTTGGTTTCATATCCACAGGGCAAAATGTTTCCAAAGAAGCTTGAAACTTGTTGAGGGGATTGAATGTCCCTCCAACAGCCCCTTGGGATGCACTTAGGGGTAAACATATCTTTTTAATCTATTTATTTTGCTGTGTCTATGGGGGCTACTGGATATATCATTTTGATAGAAAAAATAAGTTAAATTAGTCAAAGCAATGGCACGACTGAGCCAGACTCCCTCCATCCTCCCCAAACACGACTGGTTGTGAAATGTGTGCTAGAAAGAAAACCCAGGATTATTAATGGGCTGGCCATCTAGAATATCTGTCATACTTTTGCTTTACAAATCGCTGCCGGCATCACTCTGTGAGCCAAGGAATAAGCCAGCCAGACTTAAAATATCACAGCAGCCACAAGCGCTCATTCCCACTTCCAAGAATATGCTTGAGTGGAAGGACAGACAGTCTTCTGAGTGGCTCTGCCACTTATCAGATATGTTGCTTTATTACTTAACCTGTCTGGCCTCAGTTTCCTCATCTGTAAAATGGTGGTCACTCTTTCCACCTCTCAGTAATACTATGAGGACAAGAGATGAAGTTCATGAAGGAGTTTTTGGTCAAGAGTAAGAGCTCCACAACTGGGAACTATGCTTATTATTTGATTGATTGATTGATTGAGATGGAGTCTCACTCTGTAGCCCAGGCTGGAGTGCAATGGCATGGTCTCAGCTCACTGCACACTCTGCCTCCCAGGTTCAAGTGATTGTCCTGCCTCGGCCTCCCGAGTAGCAGGGATGATTACAGACACATGCCAGCACACCCGGCTAATTTTTGTGTTTTTAGTAGAGATGGGGTTTTACTATGTTGGCCAAGCTGGTCTTGAACTCCTGACCTTGTGATCCACCTTCCTTGGCCTCCCAAAGTGCTGGGATTACAGGCGTGAGCCACTGTGCCCAGTCTATGCTTATTATTTTAAAAAATTTTTGTGATCATTTGTGAGTCTTTGTTCATAGTCTTCACCATTATAAGCTTTTAAAATGGGAAGTCTTCCTAGGTTTATTAATTAATTGATTTAAGAGATAAAATGTCTGCGTTACTTTCAGTCACATTTTGGCTGTGGTTCATCTGCTTATTAATGCGTCCTTTCTCACGGCCCCTAGGAAACAGGTCAGCTGAATGTCTTGTGGCCTCTGCCTGGTCTTAGGTACCCTGGCACAGGGACTGGGTGGCGGAGGTAGGAAGAGGCAGTGAATGGCACCCCTCTTTGGGCAAAAGTGTTGTCGCCCACTTAGCTGAGTTGTTCGGGTCCCAAAGTGCTCTTGCCTTAAAAGGCCCAAAGGGGACATCCGAAGGCACAGAAGAGCAGTTCATATTAAATTATAGGGACATCTGATTGTTCTGTCTAACTCCTCTGGGAGAAGCAGATTCTCCATCCTATAGCAATCACACTGATTCTCTTTTTTAAATTTAGAGGTGTGGTCTTGCCCTGTTCCCCAGGCTGGAGTTCAGTGGCAGGATCATAGCACTGCAGCCTGGAACTCCTGGCCTCAAGTGATCCTCGCACCTCAGCCTCCTGAGTAGCTAGGATTACAGGGGTGTGCCATCCTGCCTGACTAATTTTTAAATTTTTTTGTAGAGACGAGGTCTTGCTATGTTGCTCAGGTTGGTCTTGAACTCCTGGTTTCAAGCAATCCTCCTGCCTTAGCCTCCCAAAGCACTGGGAGTAGAGATGTGAGCCACTGTGCCCAGCTGATTCTCTTTTGGTTGCTGTTTTAGATTCTGCTCGGTCTTCTGTCTTCCACTTTTGCATCTCTCTGTCAAGACAAGGCACTATTTCCATTCCTACCTAAGAGGAATTATAGTTTGCCACTCTGTGCTTGAAAAAAGAATATGCTGGTGTGTTATTAGGCTTGCTAACGGGTCTGAAAATATCTAAGATTAAAGGCACACCGTATTTAATATCTTTCTTAAGGAACTAATTTGGACAAAACACCAGGTATCTAATTATCAAAAAATTGGAGCCAGTGGAGAAGATGGAAGGAGTTACTATGTTTAAACAAATGAAAACATAGAAGTGAAACTGTCACATTATCTTCAGGCACATAAGTTTCCATATGACCTGCTGGGTAGCTGTTTATAATAGCAAGGACACAGCATTTGGAATCAGAACATTTGAATTGTGTTTCAGCTCTGCTTGATACTAGTGTGATCGCATTGGGTAAGACTTGAGTCTCAGTGTCCACATCTATAAATGGGGATAATAATGCCTGCCCTACCTGTCAGACTGGTTGTAAAGATCAAATGAGTTTAATGATGATCAAATGAGTTTAATGTGAAAGCGCCTTGTACCAAATGCCATATAAGAATTATTATCAGGTTATGGCTCAATAAAAAGGAGCTTCATGTCCATTTATATCTACTCAGTGTGTAGCTGATCTTGATCTCCAAGGAAATTAGGATCAGCTACTGATTTCATACAGAAAACTGAAGGAAAGTGTCTGCAAAACTCAAATCACTGGTCTATGGAAGCTTTTTGTCATTTCCAAATGAATCCAGGAAGAATTTAGCAGCTGAAGCAGTTTCACTGCTTCATTTGCTTTCAAAACTTCAAGTCGTCTGGAAAATTACAGGATTGGAGTGGCTAAGAAAGTGAAACCACTGAGGAAGGCATTGTTGGAGAGGTCCTTGTATGGACTGCACTGCTGAGTTCTGCTGCAGACACCACGAAGTCAGCTGTTTTCAACCAGAGAGCCGGGCTGGAGGAACTAAACTAACCAGGAGAGCCTTTCTGTGTTCAATTCCCAAAAGCCTGAGGAGGAAGTTAATTTACTCAAGCTTGCTCAGGGACTTTCTGGTACAGAGGGGAAAAAGGGGGAAAAAAAAATCCTTCATGAGTAGGAGGAGGTGGAAAGTCAGAATTTTCGAGGCTCTTACTGTACTGCTGGAACAAGAAAGAGCCAGTACGGGACAAGGAGAAACAAACATGTCTGTCCCTTGATTCAGTTCCTTGATCTCCTTCTTGGCAGGATACACAGCTTGTCTTGCAAGCAGAGCTCTTGAAAGATCTCGCCAGCATGTGGGCTCATGTAGAAAGTACATACTGAGTGACTTTCCTTCATTCCATGATAGCGGTGGATTTAGGTCAGGACCGTGAGCTATGCCTTTCATAATGTGCCCAGTGAAGTACTAATGCTGACATGATTTTTTAAGTTCATAATTGTTCCCGCGTCTGGGCAATGGTGTTAGAAAGTCACAATGCTCTCAGTCATTAAAGAACAAGATTAGGCTCACCTCTGCAGGCAGAGAGATGGGGCTGGCTCACGGTGAGTAGACGACAAGTCCAAAATAATAATAAGAGCTGCCTTTATCTGCTGGGTTCTATGCTTTATTCATTGTGTTTTGTGTGCATTTTTTTTCTCATTTAATCATCACAACTAACTTATGAGAGAGGTAGTATCACCTCATTTCTCAAGAGTAGAAAATAGTACTGGCAGAGGTTCCATAACTAGCTCAAAGATGTACATTACTAGGTGTCAGAGCTGAGAAAATAACTTTTATCTGAGGAATGTGAGTCCTTTTAAATTATCAGGCCCAGAAGGACATTAAAATGAGACAACAATCACATCCTACTTCCCACATGAGCATCTCTCAAAATTGCTTGCTGTTGCCACAAGTAGCTATAAATTAACCCACTAAGGCCACACCAGACACTATAACCCACAACCTATAGCTTAACAATATATAGCCAATCCACTAATCAATGTTATTTCTGTAGAACAATAAGAATTTCTGACAAATAGCTTTGTATCTACCCACTGTCTGTTCCCCTCTTTTGCTTTTAAAAAATTCACTTGCAACTGCTGCTAATCGATGTATATTCAGAGCAACTTGAATCAGTGTTCCCAGATTACAGTCTTCAAGCTTGGCCCAAATAAACTCTCCATTTATATTAATTTTTTTCTCAGCTTCTTCCTTTTAGGTCAATGTATCCAAGATTTAGACCCAAGCATGTCTAAAGGTGACCTTGTACTGCCCTGATTAAACAAAACTTGTTGAATTCCTCAATCTGTAGGGCACCATGAAAAGTGCTGTGCTGTCTTACAAAAGGACACAAATAGCTGTGACATAAGGCCTAGCATAATAAGTGTCTGAAGGAGGAGCCATATTCAACGGATGCAGCAACAGGCAACTGATCAGTCAAAGCAGGTGCTGGCATGAAACCACTAGTCATGATGTACCAGCGGGGACAAGTTAATCAGCAGTCCCAGCATTGGGGAAACATTTTGAAAGCCACATTCATTACCATCCATCAGATAGGATGAGGGTGAATTGTGGTTTTGAGGCCACATCTAGAACATAAGTTAAACCTTTTGTAACTCAAATTATAACTCAACAAACATCAATGGCATTGATGTGGGACGTTAGCTCCCCATCTTACCCTAAGCATCTCCCAGACACTTTAGTGTAATGCTTGTGTGCAATGCTTTGTGTGCAATGCTTTAGTGCAGTGCTTGTGTAATGTCCTGTGGAATCTTCATCTCTGGACACCTAGTTGGCCAGGCACAGCTGTGTTTTGGTGACTGCAACCACTCCTCCAACCAGGGAGTCCCCACAGGGGTGGCTGCTCTCTCTTCACCTGTAACAATTCCAACATCTTAAGAATAGGTCTGCTCACAAACATTTTAGCTGTTTAGACCCTGTTATATCCTATTCTCAGGAATCTTTATTCTTCGTTGGCTGTCTGGGAGAATGTTAGCAATGTGGTGTACAGTGTAACTCACCATCTTCTTTAACCAATTTTATATCTAGACCGATGGAGAAATGATCCCTCAGCCCCCAGACCACAAAGCATAGGTTGAGTTTTTGCTGTTAACTCCCTAGGTACCATGTCAGAGTCAAAAAGAGAAGTCATGTTTCCTTGCTTGAAGAGTTTTTACCCTCCCTAGAGAGACAAGACTGATGTCCCCATGGAGATCAGAGCATCAGAGAAGGAGTGCAGCAGTCAGCCTTTTCCTTTCCTCGCGCTGTGACCTTGCTCAAGCCACTCAACCTCATGCTGTGCCTTCATGTCCCCACCTGAAAAGAAAAGAACTGACCTATACAGTATTTTACTGCTATTCTAATTGTATTCTAATCTTTTTTCAGATTTCATTAACTCATAAGACAACAGTGATAAACAATTCATGACCTACTGGGAGAATCAGACGTAGGTTCTGTGTAGACCTGGTAGGAAAATGTGCATAGTGAGTTGGGGGTGTTCGTAGAAAACATGAAGGATGAGAAAGGACTCATGTGCATATTAAGGAACAATTAGGCTTGGATTTGCAATGCGTGGGAAGAATTTGGTCCATTTCTATCTAGGGTATAAAAGGATTAGTTTTGGGAAGTTACTATCTAAAGTGAAATTGTAGTTAGTGTATGTAGTGGGGGAGTGGGTGGATTCAGGGTGCATTTTAGACAAATTTGCTATATTTCTGTCCTTAATTTGTTTTCCTAAAATCCAATTCCATTTCTTGAGCTTTTTTCTTGTCCCTCTAATTTAAAAGAAGAAGTGGCAGCACATTTGTATGTGTGTATGTGTGTGTGTGCATTTCACCACTTCTTGTTCCTGAATTCTAAGGGAAAGAACAACTTACACGTCTATTAATAGCTGTCTGCACACTTTCTTTCTGGAACCCCCTACTCCCAATATTCTTTCATTATCTAAAGGGCTCCCCAGTGTAAATAGTACCATGGTAGCTAGTCTTCAAAGATGACTCCCCTGCATAGTATCATGCGTCGTCACACAAATGCACCCTCGCATAACCCTTTCTTTTTGAATCCCAGTGGCCCTGAAACTCATTCCATGGAGAGGTGGCAGAAGTGAAGCTGCCTGACTTTCAAGACTAAATCATAGAAATCCCTGGTGTTTGGGCCTGAGTCTGTTGTTACGTTAACTCTTGGTAAACTCTCTGTTAGAAATTAGCCAAATAAAAACAGGATAACAGCTATGTTATCCAGAGATGTCATGGTAGGAGAAGCCCAGGAAGGTAAGATGCTATGTGAAAAGATCCAGGGGCCCCAAAGGGACCTGTAAGTGAAGGAACCACCTAAGAAGTGGATCCTCTAGTTCAGCTGATGTCATGTATCTCAGAGACAAACCAACACAACCTGTCCCAAATTCCCGATGCACAAAAATTATGATCAAGTAAAAGTGGTTGCTTAAATCCCTAAGTTTTGGGGCATAGTTTTAAAGCTGCAATACACAGCTGGAACAAGTACCACAAAGCTGTAATACTATTCCTAGAAGTGTTTGCAGCTACAATGTACAATTTTTTTTAAAGTAGTGGAAAGTAAGGTTGGAAAAAGAAATTAAGGCCAGACCATATCATTCTAAGAAATTTTTATTTTATCTGATGAATAATGGAAAACTATTAAAGTTTTTGATGAGGATAATGACCTGTTTGAATAAAAATTTACCTAGAAGTCTGGCTAATGCCTTTGAGAGAGAGAAAAAATAAACAGAGCCAGGAAAATCAGTTAGGGATTCCAGGAAAAGAGTAAGGAAGGTATAAAATAGAAAAATAGGGATAGAAATGGAAAGAAGGGAGTGGGCAAAGTATGTTGCAGCATTATCATAGACAGGATTTGGTAACTAACTAGACATGGGGTGCAAGGAAGCAGGGGAGAGTCCAAAAGGACCTCACGTTTGTGAAGCTTTGGTGACTTGAAATGACTGAGCCATTAAAAGAACCAGGGGACTTTGGAGGAAGATTATATTTGAAGGTGGGGAGTGGGGGAAGGAGTTGGGTGATAATAAATTCAGTTTTGTGATATTTTACCAGCAATCTATTGCTGACTAACAAATTTTCCCAAGACGAAGTGGCTAAAATCAGCAAACATTTATTATATCGCATAATCTCTCAGGGTGAGGCATCAGGAAGTGTCTTAGCTAGATGGCTCTGGGTGTCTCAGGAGCTTTCAGTCAAGCTGTCAGCCCAGACTGCTGTTATCTAAAGATTTGACTGTGTCTGCGGGAGCCTCTTCTAAGCTCACTCACATGGTTGTTGGCAAGAGGTTGCAGTTTCTGGCCACGTGGACGTCTCCGTCTCCATAGAACTGCTCACAATATGGCTTGTCTCAGGGCAAGGGATGCAAGAGAGGCAAAAAGAGAGAGGATGGGGCAGGAGGAGGGAGGAGAGGAGGAGGAAGAGAAAGAGGGAGGGAGGGAGGGAAGGAAGGAGGCAGAGCCGGAGCCCAGAAGAGAGCCATAGTTTTTTTAATAATCCAGTTCTGAAGTGATATGCCAACACTCCTGCGGAACTCTATCTGTTAGAAGCAAGTCACTAAATCCAGCCCACACTTGAAGGGAGGAAAATTAAGCTCCACCTCTCCTGAAGGGAGAATTGGACAGATTTTTAAAACCACCACAGATGTAAGGTTTAGCTGCTGAGAATCTATCTGGGCGAGGACAGCCGTGGACTTTAGGAAATGTGCAGATGGAACTCAGGATTTTGATGAGAGTGCATACCGGGGATTGAAAAATTATTCTTTGATTCATTTGACTTACAAATATTTATTGCACATCTCCAAAGTGCCAGGCACTCTGTTGAGAGAAGGGGATCGGATGGTGAATAAGACAATTAAGGTGCCTATCTTTATCATGCTGACAGCCTAGGGGAAAATTCAGATAAGCAAACAGGAAGTTATACATAGAAAATGACAATACCTTGGCAATAGGAAATGGGGAGTCAGAGGGTGAGGTTTAAAATGAGATCTGCAGGATGTGTAAGAATTAAGCAGATGAAAACAGGGTTAGAAGAGAGACATAGAGGACAGTGTGGGGATCATGTGGAAGTCAGGAAAAAAGGATGCTGTCTAGGAGACGGGATCTGTTTCCAACCTGGCTGCTCATGAACAGAATCTGGCCCAAAGGCTTATTTGATTTGGCCTGCATTCTGCTTTCTTTCTTTCAAAAAATGAAATCGTTGCCAATATTTAAAAATCCTAGATTTCTGGTTTCTCTAGAAATTTGCATTCTCTTGTGGCATTTCCTGCTGGTGTTGAGATGGGGCTGTTCCCTTTCCAGACCTGCCCGCCTCCCCACCGCTCTCAGTTGATGCCAATGCTGTTGCCCTTTACTCTCTCATTTACATTGTTCGATGGCCTATTTCCTTCATTCTGACTCTCTGCGTTGCCCTCGTTCACATTTAAATGTGCAATTCTTGATTGCATGTTTGGATACACCACCATTCAGTACATGTTTACATCATCCAAGATGATGGTAGATGTAGCATTAGGGGGAAAAATTACCCTATCAAAGAGGGATTCTAGAAGGCACAGCTGAAAGGTCTGGAAGGGAAGGGAGGCTTGGCAGAGTGGTCAGACGGGTGGAAGCACTTGGCCATATGCGGATGAAATGCTGGCAAGGACAGTGTTTGTGGGGCTGCCATTGAGGATGACAGACAACAGGATGGGAAGACACTGTGGGCTACAATCTCTCGAAAAGAGTCAGTTCGAGCAATCCCCTGCAGGAGGATGTTAATAAGAATAGCCAATCATTACAGAGCACTTACTATATGTCAGCTCCTGTTCTAAGCACTCTGGACTCATTATTTCCATTATTATCATAACAGCACTAGGAGAAAGTACTAATACTATATCTTTTTTTTGGCAGATGGGGAAACTGAGACAGAGAGAAATTGAGCCACTAAAATTAGATAATGGCAAAATCAGGATTTTAGTCCAGGCCTTGTGACTCCAGAGCCTGAGCTTTCCCCCCAAAACTATGAGGGAGGAAATTTGAAAGCAGCACCACGACAACATGAGCCAGCTGGGTGGGCTGGATGAACTGCACTTGAGAATGTTTCCTTGTCTCCAGGATTTGCAGAGACACCAGCCTCTCTGGAAGGAGCTAACTTCATTCTGGATGAATTGTATCTTCTTGATTTTAGTTAGTTTGTTGTTTTAATTTTTGGGCAGGCTCCAGAGAGAGGCTCCCAGCCTGAGGCTGCTGGCAAGTAGATGCCTAAAGCCTGATTATTAGAGGACTGATGTCATGAGCTAGGGCAGTCAGACAGTGTCGTTATAGTCCAATGCCTGCTGTCTCTAGGTCGGATGCCTGGTTTCTTGAGGCTGACCTAAGTACACAATGCAGTCTCAAATGTTGGGATTTTTATAGATCTATATTTATTATTAGTTACAAGCACTCTCAGTATTGGGCCCTGCCTTGAGTTTTGTCTGTTGGGGTCTTGTGTCGTCAAGCACGGCGCAAAGGTACACAGCCAGTCCTGGTGTGTTTTGTGAGTTGTAACTAAGCTTCAAAATGTATCCTCGCTTGGGTCTTGCTAACATGACTGAAAATGTTCAATATTTACAGCCTACAGTTCTCTGCTTCCACCTCCATGTTAGTGATAACCTCGCTTTAGAATGAAAATCCTGAAATTCTTACAGCTCAAGTTCCCTCTTTCTTAGACCACGTCTATCTGAGAAGGGGTAATTGAATTCACAGAAGTAGATAACTTGAGCTGTAAACCGGTTTGTCAATTCAAATCTTTACAATATGGTTTGGTTTATCTCTTGGCCTGTCTTGAGTCCTGGGGACCCCCTAAGGAACGAACATAAACCCTTCCGGCTCCTGGTTTTGATAATTACCCTTAGCATCGACTGCCAGGATTTCTTCCTAGCAGTATACTGCCAGTTTTCCCTCTGGTTTTTCCTTCTTTTGCTGAATCAGAATAAGGCTCAGCATAGAAGCCCTCTGTCTTGCAACATTTGCCTAACATGTGCATTTCAGACTAACCGACAGCGATGTTGCTGTGGCAGTTTGGACTGCCTAGAAATAGCCTTTTCATAGTTGGAGGCATGTTAAAATAATAAAAGTAGGCTGTCATGCCTGGGTTATGGGTGAAGGAGCTATTTATAGATGAGCAAAAAATCCCCAATGTGATAACTTACATTATTGTACAAGGACAATGGAAAATTCTTCAGAAGACAGATAGCATAAAAGGGATTTAAAATTAACCTCGTCATGTTTTATTCATCAAGACCTTAAGTCGACTTATTTTTTTATGAAGGCCATATAATTTTGATTCCTTTTACCTCTCTTTTTAAAAATAAAACAGCAAGCCATTTAAATAATTATGCAAGGTCACAAACTGTGGTCCTACTGGCCTGTCTTGCCTGAAGACCCATTTATTTTGCTCAATAAATATTTTATAAAATTTTGTTTTTTAAGTCCTTTAGCCTGGGCTCGTTCTTTCTAGTTTATATAGTCTGCAGTGCGCTCTATGGCAGCACTGTGGGCTGCTTCAGATGCCTAGTGAGTATTACCTTGTGAGGATCACGTTTTTTCTATGCCCTGGTCTTTGTGCATATTGTATCCTCAACTATTGTATCTTTCTTGACCTATTCTTTGAATGCAAATCTTACGTATCTCATACACTACTTCCAAGAAGACTTCTTAGGTTATTTTAGTCCATGACTATCTTTTGCCATTTATTTATTTATTTTTTAGATGGGATCTCACTCTGTTGCCCAGGCTGGAGTGCAGTGGCGCAATTCCAGCTCACTGCAACCTCTGCTTCCCTGGTTCAAGTAAGTGATCCTCCTGCCTCAGCCTCCCGAGCAGCTGGGACTACAGTCTCATGCCACCACACCCAGCTAATTTTTTTATTTAGGAGCTTTGCTATGTTGCTAGGGCTGGTCTCAAACTCCTGGACTCAAGTGGGGACTCCTGAAGTGCTGAGATTACAGGTGTGAGCCACTGCACCTGGCCACTGTCTTGCCTTCTTACTTGTCAACACATGTAATTCTCAAATGTTGGGGATGAGGTAGAGGAAATGTGATTATTGAAATGTGTTACAATAATGTTATAATGATACTCAAGATCCTTGAAGACAGGTACCATGCCATCTAATTGAAAATGCACACCTCAATGTTGGCCACAGCTTACACATTGTAGTTCTTTTGGACTGCATAGCATTTCGGATTTACTTGGTTCATTTGACACTTCAAATAATGAATAATCAGATGTTGGAAAGCAAAAAAAAAAAAAAAAAAAAAAGAAAAAAAAGGACGGAAGGAAGAAGAAAAGAAAGAAGGAGAAAGGGGGAGAAGAGAGGAAAGAATTTGGAGCAATATAATTCATAGAGAATCACCAAGATTAAAATCTGATCAGATCTTAAGGAACACTTAGGGACCCTCCCTCAGATTATGAGAAAATGGAGACACAGAGAGTTGAGGTGACTAATTGAAAGTCACACTGCTAGTTGATAGAGGCATGAAACTAGTAATGTAGTCTGCCAATTTCCACTCCAGTGTCATTTCTCTCTTCCTCCTTCCCTCTGTGTATGAGTGTGTGTGCATATGTCTGTGTGTGTATGCGCCCCCACACACATTGGTTTATATAGAGTATGTTTTGGAAGTCTCTCTAACAAAAACAAAAGCCCATCGACCCAGCATCAGTCTTTTTGTGTTGATGGAACAGGATTAATTGAAGCTGTAACGTTAGAAATATATAGTTAATTTGATTGAGAAAGTTAGGGAATCCAGAGATACATTTTAGAAAAGTTTTCATCTGTAATGGTTAAACAATTGTTGGTGCTTTAATGTGTCAAAAACCTTCAGCTAGCTAGAAAGCTTGACTGTCCAAACCATCTCCTTCCACCAAGTTTACAGAGAGTTAAACTTGGCTTGCATTTCAATTCATTTGCTCATGTGAAGCCTCAGCCTCTCTGAGTCTTTGGAGCAAGAGAGAGAGGCTCCAGGTGGAAGGAGTGTCCTTGCAGACAGTTTCTCTTGCTTTCCTGCCCTTCGTGTGGTGGGGGATTGATATGCAGCTGTTCTCCAGATGCCAACTCTTCCCCAGAAGCAGCTGCATCTCAGCAGGAGCCCCTTCTATCAATGTGACAACCTGCTGAGGGCTTTGGAACTTTTCCAGATGTAAGGCATGTTGAGGCTATAAAACATAATCATTAGCATTATCTCCATTTTCGTTTTAGAGTCTCAGCTGTTAAAGTTTCTTGTACAGATTTAGGGCTTAATTGTTCTCATTTTTCTTCCTAGGTAGCTTCTTTTAGACAGCATGGGATCTTCCCTTGGAGTTGGTTTTCCTAAAAAGAAAGAAAGAATAGCTACGAGTAATGTTCCTTGCTTCTGGCTGGCTGGGAAGGCTGAGATTAGAGAGCAGTCTTTTCCCAGCTGCAGTTATGTGAGTGTCTGTGAGCTAAACATAATCGTCCATGGCTTTCTTTTGCTGAATCACAGGCTTTCTTTTGCTGAATTCACTTGGAATCAATTTCTTCTTTCTTTTTTTTTTTCTTTTCTACCCTCCCCTTCCTTTGTGAACACAGCTCTTATCTTTCATATAGTCTGGAGAGGATCTCTTCTTACTTCATCCTTCTTGGAATCTATGCTCTATTCAAGAGGGGCAATATATATATATATTTTGGTGGGGGAGGGTGTTACTTGAAGATTAACAAGCTAACATTACTTTGCATGAAAAAAATGATTTTATATTAAGGGTGGAGAAAATTGGAAATAGAGAACTTGAAGGTTTCTGAAAATATTAGCCAAAGATACAGATAAAATAATGACCTTGAATACATTTGCCCACAGAAATTTATCTTATTGGTTTATTTATTCTGTAGTCAGTTTGTCTTGAAAACCCAATTCCTCAGTGCACAGTCTCAGAATCACACTGAGTTTCGATGACAGGATTAGAAATACTCACACAACTCCACGCTGGTCGTCGTAGGCAGGTGATTTATGGCATCAGCGGTAAGCATCTCATGCCAGGAGCTGCTGAGAAGGATTTGTTCACACAGGGAATCCAATAATTGGCCAGAGAAGAGAGGCTTATGCATACTGATATCTAAATATCCTGCAATGTTTTACAAGTCTTGAATTAGATATTCAGAAGGTCCTTGTCAGCTTCCTAGCTTTCAAACAGCTGGACAGGCAGGCCCTCAAGGGACTTGAGCTGCAGCCCTCTCCGGAGGCCGGGTGTGGGGCTAGGTGGATTCCTGAGATCCACAAGCCTGTCTTCTCCAGTGAGCTCCAGTGTCTGTGAAGAAAGATGCACAGGCTAGATGGAGGGTGCAGGACCTTCAATCAGAAATCCCTTCTTTTGGGAACATCACACACCGGGGCCTGTCATGGGCAGGGGAGGAGTGGGGAGGGATAGCATTAGGAGACATACCTAATGTAAATGATGAGTTAATGGGTGCAGCACACCAACATGTCACATGTATACATATGTAACAAATCTGCATGTTGTGCACATGTATCCTAAAACTTAAAGTATAATAATAATAATAAAAGAATACTTGAAAAAAAAAAGAAATCCCCTCTTTTGCTTAATAGCATAAAACAGTATGTGTAGTAAGATTCTATTTTAAGGATACACACACACACACATACATACACCCCTATCTATCATCTCTTTATCTAAAAATATGTACCTAAAAGAAGATAGAAAGACATAAAGCTGACATTGCATTGATTTTGAATAGTCTGTGTTTTCTTTTTTAGATTTTAAAAGCATTTTCTGATGTTTCTTGTATTTTCTATTTTTTTCAATAACACGAGTTATCTTTATAATCAGAAAATATCTAAAGATGTGCGCAAATCTACTAAGTATTTGAGCCCGCAAATTAACATCAAAGTTGGACATGATCAGTGTTGAGATTCTTTTCTCTACAAATCTACTGGAATCCCAAGAACTCTGGAAAGCCACCCTATGTGTCATAAAAGCTAGCTCAGGCAGAGCAGTAGAAAAACATAGATCTGCAATCTTGCTATCATTGTTGCTAGTGGAGTTCTCTAATATCCATACTTTTATTATCCCATTTTGGCTAGTTATGTGACATATACAATTGTGAAAATGCCCGATTCTCTTAAAGATCTGTGCATCTTATTGTATATTAATTATATATACGTAAAATAGACATAAAAATGAAAAAATCAACATAAGGTGAAATGTGCAATTTTAGACCTTTGTTAATTTCTATGGGACTATTTTTGCACAAATTGGTGATCTGGTCAGAAAACACCCAGTGGGAACAAAAAATGTGATATTAATAATGTTAGCAAAGCCATCTCTTCCCCAAGAAATAGCAGCCCCCAAAGTACTGCCTCTTATAGAAGACATCAGTGTCAGGGAAGGAAGGCACTGAGAAAAATCCCTTAGCTTTTATAATTGGGAGAGTAACAATAGTGTGCGAGAAGCTCTTTGATGTAAAAATGTTTGAAAGATACAAAACATCATCTGGCACTAAATCACCAAAGAAGGCAAGAACAAGATAACATACCTGGGATGTCTTTTATAAGTAATAAAATCACCTTCAAATGGTGATGTTTTCCCCATCAGTGTTTGAGGCTGCGCCCCTCCCAATGTATGGGACATTTTAATAATAAGTAAATGGCCTTAAACCCTTGATAAAGCCAAAAGCTTATTTCCTAGGCCTTCTTTTTAATTTCAGTGGTGCAAGGTGAATTGGAAAACAAATCAGCTCTGTTTTGTTCCAAATATTTAGCTAATAAAGTAAATATTGAAAAAAATTATTCTAATTATTGTCTCAATCTTTAATCTTCAGACAGAGAATTATAAGAATTGAGTTTCTTATAATTACTATAAAAATACTATTTTAAGTTTTTGGTGCATTATAGTTTTCAAAGCATTTTCAGATACTTGATCTCAGTAAATTACCCTAACAACCCTCAAAGAAGTCAGTCTAAGAATTACTACTTTTTATTGTAAGGAAAATGAAGTTCAGTGAGGTTATGTGACTTTCCTAGTCCACTGCTAGAAATTGGAGCTGATCCTCTCAGTCTGGATTCTGATATGCCTGAATCAGCATTTGTTACTTATTCCTATTTTAGAAAAATTTGTTTAACCAGAATCCACCAGATGAGTGAGTTGGGTTGCTCTGGATGAGTGACTGCCTGAGGCCTTCTACCTATGGGGTTTATATTAAAGTCCAGGCTCCTCCTGCTTCACTGGTCTATGGCTACAAATGAGGTCACTGTAAAAGTAATAATGTAAATATCTCCAGATCAAGTTAAGTTCCTGAAAAAGGTAGACGTGTAAACCCCCAAACAATTCCCCACTACTCTCAATGGGGATTCAAAAGGGAGTTGGCCCAACTCCGTAAAATGCCAACATACACTGCTAGTAAACATGTTTCCCCATCTGTCATTGGAGGGAGTCTAGAATTCTCCTTTTTAATGGGGTCCAAATCTGCCCTTGGAGGCTCTAGCTTTCCCTGAGCCACTGCGAGGCTGATTCTCTCTGAGAAGTGGGCAGCTATGCTTGGCTTACCTGCTGTCTGTTTTTCTTTATCACATGGGCATCAAAGCAGGATAGCTTAGCACCCTGGTCTCAAGGCTTGCTCAATAATAATAATAATAATACAAATCTGTCAGCTCTGCTAGCAGTTTGTGTTAGTCTGTTCTCACACTGCTGATAAAGACATACCTGAGACTGGGTAATGTCTAAAGAAAAAGAGGTTTAATGGACTCACAGTTCCACGTGGCTGGAGAGGCCTCACAATCATGGTGGAAGGAAAAAGGCACGTCTTACAGGGCAGCAGACAAACAGAGAATGAGAGCCAAGCAAAAGGTTCTCTTATGAAGACAAATGTTTGACCTTATAAGATCATCAGGTTTCCTGAGACTTATTCACTATTGCAAGAATAGTATGGGAGAAACCTCCCCCGTGATTCAAGTATCTGCCACCAGGTCCCCCCCACAACACATGGGAATTATGGGAACTACAATTCAAGATGAGATTTGGGTGCAGACACAGCCAAACCCTATTACAGTTCTCTTCCTCAGCTCATATCTGAATCTGAAGACTTAGTAGACGTCTAATATCTAAAGTCAGACACAAGACTTTCCTGCATTCCTTGTATTCCCCTCCTCCACTTGGCAATATACACACACACCCCCATCCAAAATCTTTAACAAAAACCTCATATGCAAATAACATTTGGTGGCCCCACCATTTAGTCATCACACGGGCCAGGCTGCTCAGACGTGTTTGAATCCCACTTGTGGCTCAAATCAAAGCCTCTGCCCCATTATTCAGCTGGAGCAATAAGATTAACACCTGTGAACAGGATGGGAAACATCACACACCGGGACCTGTGGTGGGGTAGGGGGAGTGGGGAGGGATAACATTAGGAGATACACCTAATGTAAATGACAAGTTAATGGGTGCAGTACACCAACATGGCACATGTTGTAACAAACCTGCACGTTGTGAACATGTACCCTAGAACTTAAAGTATAAAAATAAATAAATAAATAAATAAATAAATAAAAGAAAAAAAATTAACATCTGTGAAAAGATAAGTACACAATCCAACGTGGAACATAATCAAATGCTACACAGATGACATGTACTGCCAGTGCAATGGGATTCGGGGCCAGGATGGTCCCTACAGGCACATGTTAAGCAAGACTGCACATGAGGATAGAGGTGTGCTGAATCCAGAAGCAAGAGCACGATTTTGATAGGAGGGATCCTGCTTTCATTTATCCTACTTGAGACATACTTAGCACATACATCCTTATAGAGTTCATTTAATGAGTTTTCTAATTTCCTGTTTTTAAGGGAAACTGAAATACTGCCTCCCCCCTTTTTTTTCTCTGGCACTAGAAAGAGAAGTGTTTCAGTTCCAATTCCATGCCTTAATGTATTGAAATTATTCAGCCCAGAGATGAGGGTGTTTTAGACCGAAAGAGAAGCAGTGGAGACAGTAAGAAGTTACTGGATTTTACTGTTTGCTGATGAATGGGATGTGGATGTGGAGAAAGAAAGGAGGTGAGAATGATTGTCAGATTTTTGTCCCAATCAACTGGAAGGATGATGTTCCCATGGACTGAGATAAGGAAGGCTGCAGGCTCAAGATGTTATTGGAGAGGACTGGAAGCTCAGTTATGCACATTATACGTTTGGTATAGAAACCGAGATACCTAGTGGCCAGTGAGATGTATGAGTCTAAAGTGCAGAGGAAAGTTACGAGGGGGAGATACAAATTGAAGTTGTTGGCACAGACATGACCCTTAAAATCATGGCACTTAAGGAGAGCACCTTGAAAATAGGAGATGGAGAAGTGGCAACGCCCCAGGCCTAGGGGTGCCGCAACATCCCCAGTCATCATTTATGTTTTTCAGATCCATGGGCTTCCCTTCCCTGCACCCCACCTCCAGGCCCTGGAGACCAGGGCGCCAGGGTCACAGGTTCTGGTACCTCAGCCAGGCACTGCTGCCATCTGCTGGGCACTGGTGGGGCTTCTCCTGTGTGCGGCTACTCGGGGTACCACAGTGCTGCGTTTTGCAGAGCTAGGGTAGTCCTAGACACTTGAGATCCCAGAGATGGGTAGAATAGAGGTTACGTGTATGTGGACACACACAGGAATTTACCAAAGCAGTGTAGCTTATGCCCCCAAATTTAACAACTGAAAACTCCAAATTCTCCCCCTGGAGCTACCTACCACCCAACCAACTTCTGCAGGACTCAAATTCCATTCAAACACCACGCCCACCTTAGAATTGTCCCTTCCCTGACTCCATCGGCCATGCTTATCTGTTTGAACTTCTATTCCCTTGGAATGAATTCTCCCCTGGGAGGTTTCTTCATCCTTCATTCAAATAGACATTTGGCAAGTCTAGCACATCAGTTTGCCAGACATACCTAGATATATATCAACTCTAGCAGTGGGGCTTTTAGGCGTTTACAGGGCCCTAAATTCAGACATTTTCTGTTTCCTATAAGAACATCTCATATGTTAGTTACTCTGAAGTTTACTGGTGCGGAATGCCATACATCTAATTTGTAATAATGTTTAAAAAGATGGTATCTTCTGGTGTGGGGGGTTTCTTTTCTGAAACCTTTTTAATTATTAGCTTCAAGGGAACATAACTTCATTTGGCACCAGCAAAGGCAAGGCACTTGCATAGGGGTTGGTAGACATTTGATATTTAGTTGGTATATAGGTGAAAGTATACAGAAGTCTATGATACTTAAACGTGTTTGGAAATATGACTATTCAGATCACAATTCGGCCGGGCGCGGTAGCTCACGCCTGTAATCCCGGCACTTTGGGAGGCCGAGGCGGGCGATCGCGAGGTCAGGAGATCGAGACTTCCCTGGCTAACACGGTGAAACCCCGTCTCTACTAAAAATACAAAAAATTAGCCAGGTGTGGTGGCTGGCGCCTGTAGTCCCAGCTACTCGGGAGGCTGAGGCAGGAGAATGGCGTGAACCCGGGAGGCGGAGCTTGCAGTGAGCCGAGATCGCCCCACTGCACTCCAGCCTGGGAGACAGAGCGAGACTCTGTCTCAAAGAAAAGAAAAGAAAAAGGTCACAATTCGTTTTATTAATTTTTTTCTTATGGTCATGCTTTCTTTAAATTTGGGATTTCAAAGTATTTTTTAAATATTGATATTTTATTATTATTGTTTTAGAGACAAGGTATTGCTCTGTTGCTCAAGCTGGAGTGTAGTGTCATGATTATAGCTCACTGCAGTCTTGAATTCCTGGCCTTAGTGATCCTCTTGCCTTGGTCTCCCAAAGTGCTGGGATGGGTTTCAAAGTCCTTAAAAATTATATTAGCATTAGGAATCTATGCATGCTATAACAAGTATTTATTTTTGAGCTTGGGCAGGACCCACAATGGTTTTGCCCATGTACCTATTTTGGTATTTTGCTGGTTATACCACTTCTCCTACTATATTGTACGAAGATCTGCAGAGACAGGTTGAGAGTCTGTGGGTAAGCCCCAGTACTGCTGGTTGGTGTTTATTCCAACTGATTGGATGTCCTCAAAGAGGACATTTATGTAAATAAATTTTGAGTACCACTCCTGATTTTAGATACAGTTGTTAACCCATAATGTGGTAGTTTACATTTTATAGAATGATTTTACAGACCTATCACATTGGAAAAGTGTTAACAACTCTCTGAGATAGATGAGGAAAATATAATATTCATTACTTTCTTTTTTTCTTTCTTTCTTTCTTTTTTTTTTTTGAGGAGTCTCGTTCTTCTGTTGCCCAGACTGGAGTGCAGTGGTGTGATCTTGGCTCACTGCAACCTTTGCCTTCTGGGTTCAAGCAATTCTCCTGCCTCAGCCTCCTGAGTAGCTGGGATTACAGGCACCCACCACCATCCCTGGCTAATTTTTGTACTTTTAGTAGAGATGGGGCTTCATCATGTTGACCAGGCTGGTCTTGAACTCCTGGCTTCAAGTGATCCGCCTGCCTTGGCCTCCCAAAGTGCTGGGATTATAGGCATGAGCCACCACGCCTGGCCAACTTTCTTTGAAAGATAAGAAAACTCAAAGTGGCAGTGATCACACTCCAGTTTATACAATGAGAACCATCAACATCTTCTTCAGGATGCAGGGCCTCTGAGCCCTGTGAGAGAAAGTGCTCTCTCTAGTAGGCAATCTTCCCTTTTCTTTCTCATTTCTTTTTTTTTTTTTTTTGAGATGGAGTTTTGCTCTTGTTGCCCTGGCTGGAGTGCAATGGTATAATTTCGGCTCACCGCAACCTCTGCCTCCCAGGTTCAAGCAATTCTCCTGCCTCAGCCTCCTGAGTAGCTGGGATTGCAGGCATGTACCACCACGTCTGGCTAATTTTTGTATATTTAGTAGAGACGGGGTTTCTCCATGTTGGCCAGGCTGGTCTCGAACTCCTGACCTCAGGTGATCCACCCACCTTGGCCTTTTGCCCTTTGGGTCATTATCTAAATGGACTTTAGTTTCTCTTTAGAGCTGCTATAGAGAAGGAAAAGTAGAAATATTTGCTACTGCATATTTTTCACTATTTTTTAAAGTGACATTTCCTTCTCATTTTGGTGTGTTTGGGAGAAAACGTATCATCTGAATGGAAAAATGAGGATGTAAATTTATAGGGCTGATGCATAGGAGAGAGGTGGGGTGTCTTGTGGGTGATGACAGGTGTGTGAGGGATGTGAGGTTGCGAGCAGGTGTGTGAGAGAGTGTGATGGAGCACAGTCATGTCTGGCTGAGTAACATTTCCTCTCCACAGGGTAATTTACTAGGGGACCCTTGACACGGCAGGAAATGTGGAGCAGATAGTGTAAGAACAGCTGGAACACCTGGAGAAACTTTATACTTGGAGGGAATTGTGGATTCAACATCTTCATCATCATTTAGTTTGCTACCTGGTATTGTTAGTTATCTTTCTTTGCATATGTTATTTTTTTTTCTAATTGCATGCCAAGCTTTCAGATGGAAGGAATGGTGTTTTGCCTCAATACATCCCTGCAATATCTGGCACAGTAAAAGGAGTGGTGTATGTGTTTAGGACTCATTGTTAGTTGATTGATTCCTGCTATTCTCAGTGGTCAGGGAGACATATAGCTTATTGCCCCACAAGCTGTAGTTAAAAACAAACAAACAAACAAAATCCATGAGCCCCAGTAAGGGAAATCTGTTAATAGTCACTGCTTCCTTCAACTCTTAAGGGGTCCAAACATAGTAATGCTGTCATTTGGGTTTGCAGAGAGATTTCTTTAGGTAAAAGCTTAACAAAACAACAACAACAACAACAAACGTTCTGGAAAGTCTGGTCAGAATAGCCTATCTCAAGAAAGTTTTGTTTGCTTAATCATAATAGTTCTGTCAACCTAATCACTTCCCTTCTGATGATTTCCCTGTGGTCCATTTCACCCCAGATTTTCATAATGATCATCTGCTGGCAGTAGAAACTCAGCAGCAGAAAGCATACAATGTAAGCTGCACACAGGTCAAGACTTGGAGCGCATAATGCTTGTGCTAATCACAAAAATGACCTCAAATTATTCTCCTCCATCTTCCATACGCCCTTGCAATTTACTACATAGCTCCTCTCATCACATTTGGAGTATCTTTCTCCACTCCTTAAGTCTGGGCTGTACTTGATTTTGCCATTGGGGCATTAATTAATGTGACTCTAGTAGGGACTTGAAAAGTGCTTTTTTGTTGAGACTTTGCTCTCTTGCTGCTTTCCAAGGCTGCTATGTGAGTAAACTCAGGCTAGCTGACCACATGAGAGCCAGGTGGCCCAGTTACCTCTGTTGTCCCAGTCAATAGCTAGTCAAGTCCCAGAAGCAAAGCTACCTTAGCTGACTGACAGCTGACTTTAGCCATATAAGTGAGTCCAACTGAGACTAGCAGAACAATCACCCAGCTGAGCCCAGCCCAACTTGCCACTCTGTCAGATTTTGAGCTAAATAAATGGTTCATGTTTTAAGCTACTGAGTTTTGTGGGGGCTATACCGTAAACATCAACAAATATAGTCCTCAGTCCTCAATAAAAATTATTGAGTAGAAAATTTAAATGAATGAATAAATGATTAAATAAATGAAATAGGTGATGATTTTATTCAATCTTCCCATTCCACAAAAAAGGAAATGAAAGTCAAAGTAGTTAAATAAATTGGCTCATATGAGGCAGCAAGTTTGTGGAGAGACAAATATAAACTATTATAATTTCCTTTTAAAATAATGTTGTGTCTCCCTAATGATATTATAAGCTCCTTGACAGCAGGAAACATGTTTCTATTTCTTTACATCATCAGGGTCTACAAAAAGTATTCCATGCATATCTGATTTACAAATTACTGTTTTAATATATAGTATGTGGCCACAGCCCATGGTCAAAAGGCAGAATAGCTTTAGTGAAAAGTGAATCTCTTTCTCACCTCCTTCACCCAGCTATCCAATTCTCTTCTTCAGAGGCATTCACCGCCAAACTTTTTGTTTGCTTGTTTGTTTTGTTTTATCTCCTTTCAGAAGTCTGTCGTATGTATGTTATAGTTGATGGTGAGTAGAACTCAGGGCTTGTTTCCAAAAATCTGGGAAAGGAGAATATGGGACAATAAACAATGCCCAGTCCCATGCCTCCCCTCTCAGCCATCTGCTATACCATCTATGAAACCACACCATTTTTTGGAGACAAAGTTGAAATAAAAAATAACCAGGATGATCAAAATAATCAGAGTAAGTGATATCTTCTGGGTTATTGTGGTCTATATCCTAGCAAAATGAAAAAACAAAAACAGAAACAAAAGCAATGTGAAGATATAAGGGATACTCTAGATGTTGGCCAAGAGCCATACCCTTAAATGTTTTGTCTGGATCAGAAACAATGGAAGTATGTCTCCAAAGGCTCAAAGGGATTGCTTTGCTATCCTGTAGGGATAATTGTGCATAGACAACATTGACATTCTGGGGCTGGACTGAGGGAAGACACAACAAAGGAGAAGGGGAAGAATGTGAGATGAAGTTGGGGTGCAGTTAAGAAAGATCGGGGTTTCCAGTAGTTTAAAATGTGGTAGATAAATTAAGAGGATGAAGTTTTAGAAACGGGTGTGGCTGTCGCAGAAAGCAGGCTATGTTATACCATGGAAATATAATACATTTCTGTAAAGTAGGGAGCTAAGAGCTAGATTGCTGGAAGGGACAGAAAGAGGGATGACTTGTATAGAATGTAAAGGTGACAAGTGAACACCATGTGTACAAAGTTTTTTGGCTACTATGGGAGAGTGAAAGATGAGATAGAACAGAGGAAGAGAGAAGAAAGCATTAGAATAAGCCCTTTAAAAAGTGTTTTTAAGATAGAAGGTTCAGAACATGTTTTAAAATGGAAAGAACTTCTCCTCCACCACCCAAGGAAAGGGCCAAAGAAAGAAAAATTATGGGAAAGAAGTCTTGGATAAAGGGGACAAACTCAGTTCTCTTAATAATATCCTACATATAACCTAATTTTTTTCGAAGTGCTTCAAGTACTTTATCTCCTAGGTATTTCTTCTTATAAATAGACTTACCGGCTATACAAATTTATAGTTATTTTTCTCTGTCAAGAAAACCAAATATTTTTACAATGCATTTTAGCTTTTTATAAAAATTAAAAACCTGAAGTTTTATTTTCTCTTATTTCTTCCTTTTCTCCCTTTCCCTTAATTCATTATCTTTTTATAGTCACCTCTTCTCCATGTTTCTATGCCTCAGCATTTTGCCAGAGATGATGAAATATCACCATCCCCCTCACTTTGTCATTTTCTTTCAACTTGTTCTATACTAAAATGTTGTTCTGTTTCCCCAGAGTTTTTACTGTCAAAATTTTATAGCTCACCTCTTTTCTATAAGTTTACTTGAGGCAGATGCTTGTCTCTTGCATCAGGGTGATGTAAATTTTTACCAGCCCTCTGAGGGATGTGATACATACAACATTCCCACAGCAGCCTTTCATTATGATATTCACCACGTAGGACAGGTTGACTTGTCTCTTAGCGGAGTGCTTTTTCTACCACTGCAATGTCTTAATTTTGTGTGGTGAGGGTTTTTTAGATCCTAGTGTGTGCTAGGGGTTTCAGATAAACTGAATTTCCTTCTGCAGAAGGAATTTCTTTCCTGGTTCACAAAACTAAATTTCTTTCTGTGGGTGTCTATTGAAGATACGTTTTTTTCTCAACATCTAGTCTCATTCTAGTCTGTTTCTGTCGTCTTGCATTAAGGCATGTCTTCTCTTTGGAGCCTAAACAAAGGCATGGCTCCCCAAATTCTCCCAAACAGAATTATATTCTAGGACAGAATCATAATATCTATCAGATGCTACATTCTGGAAATTTCATGTGCCTGAGAAGTCAGGGATATGATATGGGTGGTTTGTTTTCAGTACTCCCAATATCTTTTTCAGTATTATCTTGTGTCTCATTTCTCTTCACCAAATACTTTTGCTAGTTAAAGTTTTGCTATGATAGTTATGGGAAGGTATTAGTAACTTTAGGAAGAAGGCAGTACTTGATCTGATTCTTAGATGATGGCCTCTTAGACCCCAGGGAACCCAAAGGGGAGATATGTTTGGGCAGGGGAAGGATCATCCTGACATTCTCCAGCCCACCCAGTAAGCTGCTGCTGACTCTGCATGCTGGTAAGACAGCCCAGCCCCCATGGTAATTATCAGTGCTTATACCAAGGTTCAAGGCTGCCTTTTTGCCAGTGCCTCTGCTTAATGATCACTTCTCTCTACATTCTTCATGACCTCACAGCTCCACCACACTCTGTTGTGCTGGCCACCTGCATATCAAGGTTGCACTTCTACTGTACGTCCTGTCTCTGGCAACTGTGATGTTCAACTTCCCTGAACTGGAAGAAGAGGGAAGAAGAAAAACCTCCTCTTTGTCGAGAATTCATTCCAGCACAATTACCTGGCAGGGAGCCTGCCTTCTAGGTTCCCTCCCACGCACTGCTGGAAGCTTCCAGCATCATATCTCTGCGGCTCTAACCCTGTGTCTGCTTTGATAAGAGCTATGGTGTAATCAGCATAGCCGCAGTTCTCTAGCTCTGATTCCCCCTTGTGGCTTCTGCATTCCTGTTGATAATTAAAGAAAGCTTTCTTGCCATGATGCAGGCTATATAAAATAAGTTAATAAGTAATAAAGCAGCTGGCCTTAAGCCAGGAACTTGCTGCTGCTGGTATCGGTCCCATCCTGTGGTACAGTTACTGAGGGGGAAGGAAGCTTGGCTCTCAGATATAGCCTTTTGGATCAGACAGCTGAGAGAGTAAGCTTGGCTTGGCGTGTCACTAAAAATGCAAGGGCCATAAAGAACATTCTGTAAGAGAGTTTATGGGTCCTTGGTCTTTGAATGAAATGGATCACTGACCCTCCTTCCTATGTTCCCACCTCATCTTCTCTCAAGTCCCAGATTACTTAACTCTTTTTGCCATCCTTGTCACTGCACAGCTCACTCATATTTTATTAAATTTAAAATAAATGCAGCAGGGACTAGATCTCCAAGTTTTATGTGTACTCAACCCTCAATTTCATATCTTCCTTTTCAAGATTGCACCCTGATACATTAAAGATGAGTGCCTTGAGGGCCGTTTATTTTGAGATTACTGTGTGCTCACTTATTGTATTAGAGTTCTCCTGTGAGACAGAATTAATAGGAAAGCTAGATGGATGGATGGATAGACAGACAGATGGACAGATAGACAGGTAGTAGATGGATGGATGGATGGATTGATGGATGGATATATGAGGGACTCTATTATGGAAATTGGCTCACATGATTATGGAGCCTGAGAAGTCCCATCACAGGTCATCTGTG
Organism: Macaca nemestrina; assembly: GCF_043159975.1. Lineage (NCBI taxonomy): Eukaryota > Metazoa > Chordata > Mammalia > Primates > Cercopithecidae > Macaca > Macaca nemestrina. Next base: position 130,481,549 of record NC_092132.1, on the reverse strand, counting down.
AGCTGGAGAATCAGGGAAGCCAGGAGCATGGCTCAGGCCAAGTCCGCAGGCCTGACAATCAGGGAAGCCAATGGTGCAGCTCTCAGGCCGAGGCCAAAGGCCTGAGAATATGGGGCCACTGGTGTAAGCCTTGGAGTCTGAAGGCTGGAGAACTTGTTGTTCTGAGGTCTAAGGGCAGAAGAAGGGTGTCCCAGCTCTAGAAAAGAAAGAGTAGATTAGTTTTTCCTTTGCTCTTTGTTCTATCAGGGCCCTCAGCCAGTTCGATGGCACTGCCCCATGCTGGGTGAGGGTGGATATTCCTTACTCAGTCCACTGATTCGAATGCCAGTCTCTTCTGGAAGCATCCTCACAGACATAGCTAGAAATAATGCTTTAGCAGTGATCTGGGCATCCCTTAATGCAATCAAGTTGACACCTAAAATTTACCATCACACCCATGGTCTCTTGAAGTGCCCGTGGGTTGTTTCTCTGTTCCTGGAGGCCTTGTAGAAGCTTCCCCGTAATGAGGTTTCGGCTCCACCACAGCCCAGGAAGCTTCCTGGGAAGGGTTTGGGCCTGGAGGAGAGTGGGGTGGTGGTGAGCCTGTTTTGATTAGTAACAGATATCTTGCTTGCATTTAGTCTGCCTTCAGTACAAAAAGAGAGAAGAGCTGAGACTATTGTTCAGGTGATTTGGGTTAAAAAAAAAAATCCCTATACTCAATTTCCCTCAAAGAAGAAAGTGATATTTGATTGTGAATGAACCAAGATGTCTGTTTCCATGAATGAGGGTAGCTGATGCTCAGGACACACATTTGCTTTTATCGGCTGCCCATATTGTCCTTGGACATGGCAAAGGTACAACTCTACAGAGGGCTGGGAGGGTAGTTTCAGGAGCACCTGCAGCAACAACCCCTCTAAGCCCTGCAGCCTTCCAAACCCACTGGCATTTAAGTACAGCATTAGCAAAATAAGCTCTTCCACACCTAACTGCTACTTCTGACTCTGAGGTTTATTCTGGAATTATCTACAGCTCATCCCTGCTTTCGGTTATTGACTGTAAGCTTTGGGTTTCATACATTACTCTCTAAACATCCCTTGGTACTGAGTTCATGATGACATTCAAAACATTCACTAACACTCTTTCCCTCCTGAATACTGATGTGTCATCTTCTACTTGCTTCACACATACTGTCCCAGAGTTGTTCTTGGTTGATTCACACTTCCTCCTAGGTTTCTTACCCTAGGTTGGCTCCTGACTCTAGCTCCTCTTTAAATTATTTACTGTGAAACTTGACTGCCTGGCAGGTGATGAAACAATTGCCACCATCTATTTGCTGACTCATCCTGAGATCCAAAGATATAATTATAACAACTACCGTTCAAATTAATCAACCACATTTCTACAACCAGGGCTGCCACAATGCACAATTACAGGGCCACCACTCACATAGAATGCAAGGTGAACAATGCCTCTTAGCGCTGTGCTATGTGAAGGTCCTGGTGGAAGCTTTGTCCATGTATAGCAGCAGTTCCTTTAGCCCCAACATGCAACACTAGACTGTAGATGAATCTGGAAACTCTGACATATTTAGTGATCACAGGAATGTTAAGATCAGACTTGCTAGAGCGAACTGATTTATTACTGTCTTCTGTGTCTACACTCTAGGTGTACGTGAAAAAGCCATATTGTGGCTGGTCATGCACAATATTAGAAAAATAGAAAGTGCGTTATATGCACTTATGTTACATTCTGCCACATCACCCAACGCTCTTACGCGTCTTTTTCCCTGGCTTTTCCCACCATTCTTCTCAATCTGGAACATTCCCTACTATTCAGTCTTTGTTCTATTTGGAGGTAGTCGTTCCCCTTCCAAACACACACTGAATCCTTTGCCCCTCCTCTTTTTGCCCCAAACACATTTCTAGGAAGGCTTATCTCGGATTTCTTTGCTGATGGGATTTGGCAATTTTGATAGTGGTTATAATTTTTCATGTAACCTCTATAATTCTTTAATTGTTGGAAGGCTAGGAGAGATGGGTTATTTTATCATCAGGAGAATCAGGAGTTGGATTAAGCTATAAACTATCCTTCCTGTGTAAATATATAGCGATATGACTTCAGTGACTACTTTACCTCCCTTTATTTATATACTATTATAAGAGGATTGAACGATATAATTCCAGCTATATGACTGATTAAACAGCATGTTCCGTATGGTATATTAGTACTTTTTGAGCAACTACTGTATGCAAAGTTTATTGTAGCAAACAAGTGAGATTGAATTTGATGTTATATCAAGGGAGATAAATATTTCACAATTGATTATGCAATGATTATGATTCTTTTAAAGTATCTTGAAAGAGAGGTATAATAGGCAGTGAGAGCTGATAAAAGGAAAGCTAGCTGTCCTTGGGGGCCAGGGAAGGCTTCCTTGAGCTAGAGTTGAGATTTGAATAGAGAATAAGAATTATTCAAAAAGGTGAAGTGACGATAATGAAGGAACTGGGGAGTGGAAGTCATCTGGCAGTAAATGTCCCAGGTAGAGCCTAAGGCATGTGAAGATTCTGAAGCAGGAAGAAAAATGCCATATTTAAAGAGCTAAAAGATGGCCAAAATGACAGGAACAGAGAGAGCTTGGGGAAGTGTAATATAGATGTCAGCAGGGGTTGGATCACACGTGGCTGTCTGGATCATGTAAAGGATATTGTCACAAGTTAGGTTTCCCAAGAAACAGACTCAAGACTTAAATAAGCAGCATGCAGGGAGTAAAAGAGTGAAGCAAGTGGGACTGGAAAGAGAGATAAGTTGACTTATGGTATAGTCTCAAGAAATGTGTCAGTTCATTCTATAGAGAGCTGGGAGGGCTTCTCAGAATTACCAAAATTTAGGTGAGGGGGCTGGGTCTTTATGCTTTCTCAATGACCAGTTGACCAGTAGCCAATTGAGAAGTGCAGTGGGGAAGGGTGTGTTTTCTTAATTTAATGGCTTTCTTCATCTGAGGACAAGTCCAGGAGTGGGATTCAGCTGACAGTTGTCAGCTGTTATACTCTCAACAGCTGGGGGAATGCATGTCTTGATCTGAAGGAAAGGATCTTGGTGTACACCATGGTATCCATTATTGATATTATTCTAAGTCTGATGAGAAACTAGTGGAAGGTTTTCAGCCTGGGAGTAATACAATATTTGTGTTTGAAAAGATGACATTGACTTTTGCATGGAGAATGGATTGGAAGGCTGATCAGATTGGCTTTGGAGAGACCAGTTAGGAGAGTGTGGCAGTAACTCAAGCATCAGATAACAATAGGTTGCACTGGATGGTGGCAGAGGAGATGGATTGTTATTTGAGTAACAACACACCAGGTATGAAAAAGAGAATCTGACAATGGACTGGCTGGAGAGACTGAAGGATAAAGAAAGTCAGGTATAAGCATAGAGTTACTGACTTTCAGCATGGAGTGGATGGTGGGGCCATTTGCAGAGTTACACAGCTGAGAAAGAGAGTAGATCTTGAGTTCAATTTAGGCAAGTTGAATTTGAGTTGCTTGTGAGACATTAAAGTAGGGAAGGCAGCTGGATGTATAATTATAGAGCTTAGGAAGATGTCTGGACTGTAGATGTAAATTTTAGAGCTGTCATGGTATTTGAGGCCATGGGCATAGATAATAAGATGGCTTAGAAGAGAGCACGGAATAAGATGAGAACCCCAGAATCAGCTTAGAGGAGCTCCTGCATTTCAAATGGAAGATAAGCCCCTAACTAAAATAGACAAGGCATAACCAGAGGGGAAGGAAGAATGCCAGGAGAGTGTAACATCAGGAAAAATAAGAAAGGTGTAATGAGGAAGAGTTTCCAGTGCTGCTCCTGTAGCAGGTAGGACTATAGCCATGTTTTAGGCGCTTTTTATGTTCTAATAAAATGCTATAGTTTAAATATGATGAAAATGTGTATTAAAAATGTTGTTTCAGTGTTTTTTATTTCCTTTCGAGGCAAAAACTACTTTATCCAAGTTTCTGAATCTGTGGTCATTCAGCAGGATCCTAATTAAAGAAGTATTTTACCTTGGTGTGAGGGAAGAAATATTTTTTTCTGTCATATTGCACAGAAAAATAATGGTTGAGTGTCTACTGAGTGCCTACTATGTCCTAACATGCTGCTAAATGCTGCTGAATGCATGAATTCCAAGATAAGGTCTTTGCTCTCAAAAGGCTCAAAACTGAATTGATGAAATAAGACCTGCTGCTTCATTAGCTCTGTCTTAGTACCAAGAAAAATGGTGCTAGTGGCCAGCAAATGACAGTAAAATCTATGGGTTGGGGAGATCAGAAAAGGCTTAGGTGAAGACACTGAAGTTTGAGCTTCACTCTAAATGTGAGGTAGGATCTGGATGGTAGGGAAGAAACTTTAAGTGAAGGTCAGGACTCAAGGATGGGTGGAGATGGTGGAATATACAGGATACATTTCAGGGATGTTAGTAAGTGAGCAGTATACAAATTGAGTGGCACTTGGATGCCATTTGAAATAACTGTCATTCTAAATTCTCACCTACTTTTGAGGTCTTTAAATATCCTGAGACGTGGTTTGTAATATCTCTTGCGATTCTGAAATTTTCTGATGAAATTTTTTTTATTTGCTTTTCTTTTGAATTTTAATTGGTGTGTGCTTTGCTATGTGTTTTTAAAGCTCAGATTGGCTAACTTTGACAATCAAGCCCGGAGGAGCTTTCCTCTGAAATGCAATCCAGTTCACTCCCACATTGTCCTTCATTCTTTCATCCTTACCCCACCCAGATAGATCATAGCATGTACTTTTACTAATGGATTATAGATAACACGTTTGGTAATGGTTTAGAATCTGGAATGAGCAGTTTTTTGAAGCATCTAAAGCTTTCACTTATACTCTATTCATATTCATTTAGAATCGATAGACTAAAAAAGGAAAAATATAATCAGCCTATATATGTTGAAATAGTTAGCAGACACAGCACCACAGCATTTTTGTGTGATAATTGAACATATTTAGTAAGTGTCAGATTGCTATCTGGCTCTTTTCCAAACATAAGATACTGAATATCATTTTACAGGTTTATAATCTTCAAACCTAAACTGCTAGAAGCTTATTTATTTATTTATTTTTTTTTGGTGGCTACTACAGTTGTAACCCTTTGAAAACTGAACAACTCCAGAGAGCACCACTGATATTATGCTCAATGTAAATGCCCTTTTATTCCTCTCCTATTGCATAGCACCCAGCCTGTACCACATGTCCTAACTCTGCTTGCACACAATTTAGCAGGGAGAGGTGACACCTAGGCCATGACCTTCTGGTAGAACAGCTAATTTCCCCATAGCCACAGGATGAGGTGATAGTCCTAATAGTTAACCCTATATAGCATGGACACAAACCCATCTTTACCTACTCCAGCACTTGCTTGATAGTTTGATTGAATAAAGAATTCTAGGTTGAAACTGATTTTCCCTAAAAATTTTGAAGACTGTGTTCCATTTTATTCTAGCATTCAGTATTGCTATTTAAAAGGCTGATGTATTTTAACTATTGATTTTTTTTTGGTATATAATCAATTTTAATCCTTTGAATAGTTTTGGCATCTTCTCTTTGTCCCTGATGCTATCAAAGTTTCTGCATCTATTCTGAGTATCTTGGGAGGAAAATTTTCTGACACATTAGGTGTCTGCAAATGTCTTTATTTTAGTTTCTCATTTGATATTTAGTCTGGATATATAATTCTAGCTAAAAAGTAATTTTCTATTAGATTTTTGAAAGAATTGGTTTATTGACTCAGAACTTCCAGAGTTGCCATTAAAAAGACCATTGCCATTCTGATTTCTATCTCTTGATGTGAATTGTATTTTCTCTTGGAAAGCGTTTCTGTTCTTTTTATCCTGGGAGTTCTGAAATTTCATAATGGTGTGCCAAGGTGTGAATTAAAAAATATTTATTATGTTGAACCCATGGTTAGACCATTTCAATCTGGAAACTCTGTAGTTTTGGGAAATCTTTTGTATTACTAATACATTAATTCTTCTTTCTGGGTATCGAATTCTTTGGATATTGAATATACCGGTTTGATTCTCCAAATTTTATAATATTTTAATTTCTGTTTTTTCCATCTCTGACTTTTGTTTTACTCTTTAGAATATTTTATCATCTCTTCCAGCTTCCTTACATTGAGCGTTTTATTTGTGTTATGTTTTTAATTCCCAAGAATTTTTTTTTTGTTCTTAGAATGTTCTTTTCAAAAATAGCATCATGTTCTGTTTTCTTATCTCTATAAGCACATAAGCACATCAATGATAACTGAATTTTTTTTTTCCTGCTTCTTCTGGAATGGTCTGTTTGCTTCAGGACCTTTTATTCTGTTTGTTTTGGTTTCTGTTTTTCATTTTTCAGGCTTTCCTCAAATATCTGATGATCTATGGCAGTATTTAATATTTGAGAGTGAAATTCCGAAAAGTCCTTTTGCATAAGGCCTGTTGACTGGCGGGTTCACTGTGGATGGCAGTTGAGGCTTTTTCACTGGGCTGGTCAGTTTATCCAGAAAGGAGTCTTGCAATCTTCTTCTGAGGACTTATAGGCCTGACTGTTTTTATTTCCGGAGTTAGACAGAGGATGGGTCCATGAGGTGCCCTGCTCAGTATGTATAAACTTTCCCATACCCCCTGCGCAGAACTCCGATCCTCATGGTGCCCAGCATTCCCGTAAGCCATGCCAGCTGGACTCCTTAGGAAACACCCAGTCCTCTCTTTGGTGGTGGGGAAGGAGAAATATATTTTCCTATTTTCTTTGTCTTTGTCGATGTAGACCTTTAAAAGAAATCTCTTTATCTTGTTTTTAATAGTCGTTTGAGAGACATGGAAAGTTGACTTTTGTTTTCAATCTCCCATATTTACCCTATGGTCAGTGGAGTTCGCTTCAGAGGCCAGTGACCTTGGCCCCATCATGCATTCACAAGGCCGTGCTGTGAAGTCTCAGACCTTCGTATGACTGTGGCCACAGTGAATGTGATTGGAAGATGAGGGTCCCTGACACTATCTCTACTATCTGTGCATAGTCTGCCTTTAGGTGTGGTAGTTTCTTACCCTTCATCATTCTCAAGGGCTCTTCTCATGGCCACCAAAGTGGCACCTTGCTAGGGTTCTGTTTGGACTGCAGAGCAAACAAAACCTACAGTCTACTGGGCAGGTCACAGTGTGTGAGTTCACCTCGTCTGTGGTCTCCTGGATGACTCTGCCCGCCACCGACGAAACCTTCAGTCCAGCCAGCCCTGACTTTGTGCCCTATCCCTGTTATCCATATCACCTACAAGGCAGCCTCTCCAGTTTCCTATCTCCCCATCTCCTACTCTTCTTTTCCCCAGGCTTTCTTCTATATAACTCTTCCTACTGCTGCTTCTTACTCAGCATCCTTCATATAAATACATTTTTATTTATCTTTAGTCTCTTTACAGAATTCTTTCTAATACTTTAACTTTGCTTAAACTGACTACAGTTTTTAAACTCTTGAGCTCCCTTTGCAATATTACATAATTCTTTGGACTCTTTTTTGAATTTGAAATTCATTTAATTATTTTTGTATGGTATGTGATGAAGTGCTTTGAAATAAAATGCTTTGCTCATGTCAGCATAGTATTAAAGTTCATATTATAAATGTCATTATAAAACAAACTTTCCATTTTATTCTCAAACTCAGAAAGGGAAAAGTTGAAATTTGTATATAAAATTTTATTCATTAATATACATACATATTTAATATTTATCATAGGTGTATTTTCATTTTTCCCATTCACAAAATGAGACATACTCTTTAATTTATAGTAAATTAATCCATAATGATAAGCCATATTTTTTAACAAACTGCTACAGAAATGGCAAATTTTAAAATGCATATTTTTGAGAACATATTGAAATGTAATTCAATGTTACCCCATCAAGAAAGCACTTGTGGCTTGATGATTGGGATTACTTCACTTTTCATTTAAAATGAAACCTAGATCCTCTCCTAAGGATGCTATCTCCTTATAGCTCTCTTGAGTAGAGACAGTTGCTCCGTTATCTCATAGGGCATGAATACGCCATCAACAATCTCTCCTTTGCCTTTCCTGACCTAACCATTATAATTGACCAGGCCATTGTTATATCAGGCATTCTTCTTCATTAGTTGAGGGCATGACCACCTGGATCACGGATTATTTCCATATTCAACAGAGTCTGGCCATGATGGATGAGTTGTCTTCATGGCTGTGGAAGGGATTGTGGTATTCTGTATGTTGGACAATACTAATGTGAGTCAGCTGTGCATCCCCTCTGAGATAATAAACTCCAAGAATCATTCTCTACCTACAACTTTCCATGTCTGTAGACCTTCCTCTTGTCCCAGATACCCTGGACTTAGATCTCACTCTGATCTCTCATTTCCTTTCTTTCTCCAGTCCATGAGTCTCCTCTACAGCTTGACTTCTTCTCCATCTAGTCGAGAACTCCATTGCATTATTTAGCTATCATTTTTCCCCACGACTGTCCAAATTTTATTAGTAATAACAGAAATCACATTTAGTAGGTATGCTAGTAACCACTTTATGTGAATAATCATACTTGATTCTAAAAGCAAACTCTATGGTTAGATGCTATTATTATCTCCAGTTTACAAATGAAGAAACTATAACTGAGGATGATTACTTTCCCTCAAGTGATATATTTGGAAAGAGGTACATTGAGGTTCTGTGTAGCTCTAGAACACATACTCCTTTAAACCATTCTGTTAGAACCTCAATAGCCTCATCTTACCTGCCCTGCAATTGCTGCTTTGAAAGACTTTTGTCATCCACTTTCCTACTCTTTTTATTTTATCTATTTATTTATTTATTTTTTGAGATGGAGTTTCGCTCTTGTTACCCAGGCTGGAGTACAATGGTGTGATCTTGGCTTACTGCATCCTTCACCTCTGGGTTCAAGCGATTCTCCTGCCTCAGCCTCCTGAGTGACTTGGATTACAGGCATGCATCACTACGCCTGGCTAATTTTGTATTTTTTTTTAGTAGAGATGGGGTTTCTCCATGTTGGTTAGGCTGATCTTGAGCTGACCTCAAGTGATCTGCCTGCCTTGACCTCCCAAAATGTTGGGATTACAGGCATGCATGAGCCACTGTGCCTACGCTTACTTTCCTATTCTTACATCAAGGTTTTTTTTTTTTTTTAAACAGAGTTTCACTCTTGTTGCCCAGGCTGAAGTGCAATGGCACGGTCTTGGCTCACTGCAACCTCTGCCTCCTAGGTTCAAGCGATTCTCTTGCCTCAGCCTCCCAAGTAGTGGGGATTACAGGTGCCCACAACCACGCCTGGCTAATTTTTGTATTTTTAGTAGAGACGGGGTTTTGCCATGTTGGCCAGTCTGGTTTCAAACTCCTGACCTCAGGTGATCCACCTGCCTTGGCCTCCCAAAGTTCTGAGATTACAGGTATGAGCCACAGTGCCCGGCCTTACACCAAGGATTCCAAGAGCTGCTAAAGGGAAATTGTCAGTGCTAGGTGGATTAGTGTCGCTACAGAATCATCATCTCCAGAATCACTTGAGCTTTTCCTTGAATCCAGTTTAGATAATTATTTCCCTTTCTTCAGTGGCTATTCAAACCTTTCAGCACAACAATCCTTGGGTCCTCTACCTCACTCCTTTCTCATTCGCTCTTAGCAAATGACTTTGACTCCTACCTCACTGGGAAAATTACGATTATCAGGTGTGAATTGCCTTAAGTTTTTGCCTGCACACTGACAAATGGACTTATCTGTGTAATCACATTAGTTTTTTTTCCCTGCAGTCCAAGAAGATGACTTCTCTGTTCAAGACTAATTCTTGTGTCTGGACTCTGCACGCCCCTCTCTCTCATCTAGCCAAATACAAGGATTGCATTATGTATTTCTTTCTCTTTCTTCTGTACTTTCTGTCTCTTCTTCTCCACTGGCTCCTTCTCCTCACTCTGGTCCCTATTCTCCTTTAGCAGACTTGAGATATGCGTTAGCTGGAGTCCTACCAGGAAGCAGGTGGTACTCTCACAATATTTTGAGGGAATGTTAATAAAGAGAGTATTTGCAAAGCTATAAATAGCTGTAGGTAAACTATAAGCACAGTAGGCATGCAGGGGTAAGGGGTAGGGCAAGGAAGTGGTTACTGGAACCCAGGAAAGAGTTGTATGTGTGGGATCAACTTGAGAGGAGTTGGCCAAGGCACAGAGATAGTCTGAGCTGACTCTGCAAGAAGGTTGCTGAGAAATAAATACCTGAACCTCATTCCTCTCCTTCCAGTTTCCTGCCATAGCTCTCCCATTGGCTTGAAGAAGTCAAGTCAAACATAACCAGAAGCCAGAGGACAAAATATTTCTTGACATGATTATAGCCTGTAAATATCAGCCTCTTAGGGCACAAAGCAGGTTGAAGGATAGATAGGAGACCTAGAGGGACAAATTATTGTCCAGAATCATTGTTTTGTCTGGAAAATCTTCACTTGAATTTTCACTGGAATGCTAATTTTAAAGACAAATGTCATTTTTAAATTCTCAATTGTCACCATTTTGTTTCTAGATGGTGGAATAAATTTCAAACAAAATACATCATTGAGAACAGGTCCTGCTTTCTATGATTCTTTGTTCCATCATTGTAAGTGGCCACTTACTATGTCTTGAATATAGTCAGTGCCAAATAAGTGATTGATTGAATTTGCTTTAGCTTCACTACACACCATTCTCTATTTGCTTGTATTTCTGTTGCCTGGTAACTTTCAAAGGCTTCATTCTATAAAAAAAACAAAGGTGAGAGAAAAAGCAAAACCAAAAATACTCAGGATTTTTTCTCCCTAGTATCACAAAGTAAAATACACAGCAAAACATGGAGTGCTGTTACACATTGGGGAGAAAGATTAATTTGAAAAGTAAGGAAGCAGGTTTCCCCACCATGCTTGGCTTTGGCTATGCCATGGTCCATTATGGCCAAAGGGAAGCTACAGGGCCAGGGCAGGCCAAAGGGAAACTCCCCGTTCAGACCTGGTGGGCCCCAGACCTGCACACACACACTGCAAGGAAGAGCAATGCGCCCTGTTATTGGTGGCCAGCAGCAATTGCTCTTTCATCAGAGCTTTTTCTAGGTGTTCTCCATTTATCTAGCATGTACCTTGGCTAGGATATTCCAGAAATGGATATACCTTTGGCTTTCCTAGGAGAGTGATGTGGAAGAGGGTGGGTATTGGCTACCTAGACTTGGTCAAAGAGTGCCCTGGCTTTCTTGAAAGTCTTGAAACCTGGTGTTTCCCTTGGGTCTGTCTGAAAGTTTGCATAAGCTGTCTTATATTAATTAAGGCTAGACTGCATCACCACCAATTATTTTGTCATCATTATGTCCTGAAATGGTGAAATGTTGCCTCATGAGCATAAAAATCATGTATGGGGTTAAACTGATGGTTATGGCCTGGGGAGAGGATGGCATGCATATCTGTTTTATCTTGGAGTCAGACAGAATCTTAAGAAAACTTCTTTGTCTCCTAAGAAAAATGTAAATCATTGTGTTTGCTTTTCAACCTCCATTTTTTTCTTTCCAATTTTCAATTTCCCTTTATAATTGCACTTGAAAATGTCTCTTACCATCAGGCAGGAAATAGGACAAGCACATATCTGATCACCATTCTTTGATACCTAGACATCTATCCCGATCTATAAGCCAGGTCACTGGGCAATGATTCCATAGCTAAGTGGGTTGTAAAGGGAATTCCTACAGAAGTGTTTCACTGCTATAAGAAATTATTCCTACCCTTTGGTTATATGCTGCCAAATGAAGAGTGGAGCTGAAGCCAGATTAAATATACACTGATTGGAAACTGGGAAAAGGCTGGTGTACTTCTCAATAGGCCTGCTCATTTCCATTTAACTAAAAACTTGCTATTGCATATGCATTTGAATTAAAATAAGATTGTTTCAAATGAGGCTTTTATTCCCTCTCATTACTTTTTTCGTCATCTTCTCTACATTCATTCTCTCCACAAATATTTACTGAAGGCCTTTTAAGTGCCAGGTATTGCTTTAGATTCTGAGATTACAAGAAGCAACAGGCAAAGCCCTTGACTCACCAAGCTTACATGTGAGTGGGGCAGACATGCATGCAAGGGAGTACATGGGTGACAGCAGGTCTGTGAAGAAAGGTGAAGCCGTGTGAGGGGAAGCAGGTTGCATTTTAGCCAGGGTAGTCAGGGAAGGCCTCTCCGATGAGAATCCTTTTAGTGGAGATCTGAAAGCTGTGAGGAAGTATACCAAGAGACTACATGACAATCTATGCATGCAGCGTGCATCTGGCTACCCAGTTACAGTAAGTGATAGACAGGTGCATGTCTAGGTGACATACTTTCTCTCAAGCATATTGCTATATTTTGCTGAGTTTGTGCTTTTCTGTATGTCTGATTACCTGGGTGACCATTCAGATGGCCAGATGATGGTGCAAATGTATTTATAGGATTTATTGGATCATACTCCAGAGGGTCAGGAATGATCTGAAGCAGGGACCAGGTACTGAGAGGCTTCTGCCACCAAGGAATAGGAGAACATTCCTTCCTGGGCCTGAGTTGGAGTGCCTGAAGGGCTACAGAGGTCAAGTTTCATGGGTCGGTTGTGCTTATGGTTTTCTTAGAAGCAGAAAGTTCTTTACACAGGAGTGTTGGAATTGCTCCCCAGGCCTGTGAGCTCTTCAATGAGTCCTGTACATGTCTGGTGATCTGTGTTGACTCTGAGAGACACACTCAACAATAGAGGTAGGGAGGTACAACCTGATCTGGAGGCATCAGTAGACAACGTTGACTAGTGCAGAGGTTTTTGAAGAGGAGAGTGAGAAGAAGTATTAGGAATGCAGGTTGACTTGGCAAGGCCCTTAAAAAAAGTCCTTTAAGCAAGTCTTTGTAGATGCACAGGCCTTAGTTACCTCATCTCTAAAATGTGGATAATAAGGCATTTCATGGGGTGAGAATTAGATGACATAATGCATATAAAATGTTTACAGTTACGTTGGACACATATTAAGTGCTTAATAAAGAATAACGGCTGCTTTGATAATGAACATGGTGTTTAACGATAACTGATGTGGTAATAGTGTGTAGGATTAGTTGGAGGAGGGATATAGTGGGACAGGGAGCCCAGTTACATGATGGCTTTAACAATCAAGGCACAAGAGTAGTGGTGATGAGGCTGGGAGAGAAGGGACCCATGAGGAATCGCAGGAAGGAAGTTAGGAGGATGTGGAGACTGCCTGGGAATCTACCATAAAGAAGATGGAGAGCCAAAGATATCTGGGATTTGGGCTGGGCAGTGGAGAGAGTGATGGGCTGTTCAAAGTGTGAAAGTGGCATTGGCTAGGATTGTTAAATAACAATACACAGAGGAGGGTGGGTTGGGAGACAGCCCCTGGCTGGAACAGGAGTCACACTGGAGGAAGGACTGAGGAGAGTCAAATAAAAGTTGCAGGATGGAAACAGACCAGAACAGAGGAGAATTGCACAGTGGCAAGACCTGTTGATCAGAAAGGAAACAGTACTAAAAATGAGCTGCCTCGTCAGCTCTGTAGAGTCCAAGAATTAAACCAGGCTGTTTTCTCCTTCCCTCCCCACTTCCCTCCTTTCCTTCCCTTACTTTCCTCCCTTTCTTCTTTCCATTCTTTCTTCCTTCCCTTTTTTCCCTCCTTTTCCCTTTCTTCCTTCCTTCCTGCCCTCCCTCCCTTCCTCTTTCCCACTCTTCCTTTCTTCCTTAAAGAGTGGACTAGATCCTATGCCCGATACTAGATGTATAAGGAAAATAAATGACACCTTTGCTTTGAAGAAGTTCACTATTGCAAGTGAGTTACAGAAAAGGCTGGGTGCAAATGTGAGGGGTAGGTTCAGTGAATGAGGCCCAGCTACTTTTGGATTAAGAGAAATGATTAGAGATTTTTTTTCTTCTTCTTCTTGTAGATCTTTACACAAGTGATATGGTTTGGCTGTGTCCCCACCCAAATCTCACCTTGAATTGTAATAATCCCCACCTGTTAAGGGCAGGACCAGATGGAGACAATTGAGTCATGGGGGTGATTTCCCGCATACTGTTCTCATGGTAGTGAATAACTCTCACGAGATCTGATGGTTTTATAAATGGGAGTTCCCCTACGCAAACTCTCTTGCCTGCTGCCATATAAGGTGTGTCTTTGCTCCTCCTCCTCCTTCGCCTTCTGCTGTGATTGTGAGGCCTTCCCAACCATGTGAAATTGTGAGTCAATTAAATCTCTTTTCTTTATAAATTACTCAGTCTTTGATATGTCTTTATTAGCAACGTGAGAACGGACCAATGCAACAGGTAAGGAGATGTAGGTACATTGATTTACTTTTTATTCTGTAGATGATATGAGTATATTTTGCTCCAGGACTGCTTGTTAAGGTAAGAAGTATGTAGCCTCTGATTGATTTTGATTTTCATTTCAGGAATGCTGGGTTAACTAAGTTTGAAATGATCGTGATACAGTATAGAATTGTGTACACTTCTTGCTTGTTGAATTAAGTCACCCCAGCTTACTTAGTCTTTTCTGATGATGACCCATGAGGCTCCTTGCTCTCAGAGGGTGGTTGCTAGGCCTGCAGCAGCAGGACCACCTCGGAATTGGTGAGGAATGCTAATTCTCAGCCCCCATCCCTAGACCTGCTAAATCAGAAGTTTTGGGCTGGGGCCCAGGGATGTTTGTTTTTACACATAGTCCTCGTGATTCTGAGGCAGGCTAAAGCTTACAAATTATTGCTTTATGTTCCTAGCATGGAGTCTTGCATTTAGTGCACAACCAATACACATCTGTTGAATCCAATTAGTAATATTGAAGCCTCTTTTCCCCATCTACCCAAGAGATGGTAATAGGCTCCCAAGGTGAAATACACTGTCAAGTTCTCTTCGAAAGCTAAAGAAGCACTGACTTCTTGTCCTTTTCTTACTTGGCCTGATTTACCTCTTTTCATTCATCTCAACAGTTGTCATATGGAACTTGCCATTTTGTGTGAGGCTCAGGTTAGAGTCTGGGATGACAGCGTCCTGTGCTTATGATGCGATAGTGAATGGCCATGATGAAAGGGAGTCATGAAGAGCAATCTTTTAGTGACTGCCTCAGTTTCTAGGTTTTATACAGAGTCAGAGAAAGAGCAGCCTTTCTTAGTTTATCCTCACTTCTCGGGCGTATAACAGCCTTCAATCCTGTTGATTAATGCTGCCTTCTTGGAACTTCTCTCTTCGCTTCCAACCTGGCCTCTGCTATATGTCCTTTGCAAGCTGCTTCTCCTGTTCCTGACTCCTCCATGTAGATCTCTCTCACACTCACCCACTCTCTGTTCTCTCTGCTTTGGCGATTTCAACCACTTCTCTGGTTTCAACTAGTATTTCCGGGGGGAACTGATTCCAAATATGAAGTTCAGCACAGGCCTTCAGTGTCTGTGAGTACCACATTTCCTTCCTTTCTGCCCTCCCTCCTTTCCCCTTTCCATTCTTCCTTTCTTCCTTAAAGAGTGGGCTGGATCCTATGCCTGATACCAGATGTATAAAGTGAAATAAGTGACACCTTTGCTCTTAAGTTCACTATTAAAAGTGAATTAGAGCCTGTAATCCCAGCACTTTGGGAGGCTGAGGTGGGCAGATCACCTGAGGTCAGGTGTTGGAAACCAGCCTGGCCAACATGGCAAAACTCCATCTCTATTAAAAATACAAAAATCAGCCAGGTGTGGTGGCGGGCACCTGTAATTCTAGCTATTCGGGGAGGCTGAGGCAGGAGAATTCACTTGAACCCAGGAGGCAAAGGTTGCAGTGAGCCAAGATCATGCCACTGCACTTCAGCCTGGACAACAGAGTGAGACTCTGTCTCAAACAACAACAACAACAAACCAAAAGAGAATTAGAGAAAAAGCTAACTGTCCCCCGGACCTTCTGCCTGGACATGCTGTTGGTACCTTTAACTTACCCTGCCCTAACCAAACTCCTTAATTTCTTACCATCATCCTATTTCCTTCCAACCTCCCTGTTTCTTCTCAGGGTACCATTATCTTCCTAGTCACACCTGAAATTGTAGACCTTTTTTTTTTTTTTTTTTTTTTTTTTTTTTTTAATAGGCAGGGTCAAGGAGAGGGCAGGATTAAGCAGGTGTAAGCCACTGAGAATTCTTCCCAGGTGGTTCTCTCTCAGGTACAGCCCTCTGTTCGCTCGCCCCTCTCCCCCTTTCTAGTTTAGCCTCTCATCTAGGCTGTTGCAAGAGGTTCCTAACTGTTTTTCTCTCTGTGTGAGAGACAGGAGATTGCGAGAGATTGCCCTTAGCTTTTCCTTTCTCATTTGAACATCCCCCACTCATTATTAAATACGTGGAGAAAATAATTTTGCTCTGCAGTTGTGTAATAAAGCTCTTTGTGGCAGCTTGTTCAGCGTGGGCTCGAGAGCATAAACAAATGGAGGTCATTTTGCCTTCTGGGGGATTATTTTTAATATCCAAGATTTTTCAGTGCCTGCTCATTTCCCCTGCTTCTTACTTCAGAAGCTCCTCACAGCTAAATCCATTGATGGCTTCCACGAAACCTAAATCCCACAAGAGAATGTGTAATTTATTAATAAGAGACCTTCAGATCGTCAATCAAAACACAGGTACTCATGTTTTAGACACATTCTTACCTGGCTTTGCATACCACGTAGAAACAGCAAATTAGATTTCTAAAAGGAGAGAGGAGTGCTAATCATGCTAGCATTTACTGACATTACTGGGTGACCTTTCAGAATGAGCAGAGGAAAGGAAGGAGAGTGATCAATTATCTTTTAATTATTTTATATTCGTTGTTCTACAAATCCCAACAACTCTCATATACCAGATGAGGAAACTGGAACTTAGAGATATTTAATGACTCACTCAAGGTCATATTTCTGCAAGAACCAGAGATTCTAACTTGAGCCTCTTTAATTCCCAAAGCTAATTTTCTCTTGATTACGCCAGCATTTCCCAAAATGACTCTATGGAACAAGACTTCTTTGGAATGATGATAGGGATTCTGTGTAAAAGGTCAATGAAGTTACAGAATGCTTCTAACACAGCTCTTTTGTTGTTGACTCTTATCCCCAGCTTCAGCCAGTGGCAACCATTGATTTCTTCTGTTCCATAGTTTTGCCTTTCCAGATGCCATATGAATGGAATCATGCAGTTTACAGCCTTTTGGTTTATCTCTCCTTCTTTCATTTAGCAAATGCACTTGAGATTCCCTATGTTGTGTGTATCAATAGTTGGTTCCTTTCATTGCTAATGAGTATTCCACTGCACGGAGGCACTGCGGTTTGTTTATCCACTCACTGATTGAAGGACATCTCAGTTGTTTATAGTTTTGGGCTATTGTGAATAAAGCTGCTATAGACAATCACATACAGGTGTTAGATTGCTGGTTAGTTGGTTACTTTGAAACCTCAGCTCTCTAATGGGTTCATGAAAAATTGGGAATTTGCAATTGGTTTAGCTTTTGGTATTGTTATAAAGGAAAAAGCAATGCTCTTTTAAACTTTACCTATCTCAAGCTGAAACTAATCCTAAGCTGGAATTCTATTTGTTCATTAAAAAGAAATGTAAGCAATGGTTTTGAATAGACCCATATGATTCCACAAACTGATGCAGTTTATTTCCAATATTGTAGATATTGTTTATCTGCACGTTAGAAATTTGATTGTGATTTTTTTCATCTGTGAACATGGAGGGTTAATCTCATGGGCTCCAAATTCCAATACCTTCTGCATGTATGTTCTTTAAAGGGAAGCTTGGCCAGGCACGGTGGCTCACACCTGTAATCCCAGCACTTTGGGAGGCTGAGTTGGGTGGATCACCTGAGGTCAGGAGTTTGAAACCAGCCTGACCAACATGGAGAAACCCCATCTCTACTAAAAATACAAAATTAGCCAGGCATGGTGGCGTATGCCTGTAGTCCCAGCTACTCGGGAGTCTGAGGCAGGAGAATCGCTTGAACCTGGGAGGCAGAGGTTGCAGTGAGCCGAGATTGTGCCATTGCACTCCAGCCTGGGCAACAAGAGTGAAACTCAGTCTCAAAAAAATAACAAAAAAAAAAAAAAAAAGGGAAACTTGACATCTTCCAGCTACAGTGTCCTTTTGTTGATTCCATCTCTATGTAAGATTCCTTAGATCTAACCAAACTTAGTCTTAGATGAACTACTGTTCGTCTCACGTGTGCCTGTGCGGCGTATGTGTGTGTGTGTGCGCGCGCGCGCGAGAGAGAATGAATGATGGAAACATAGGAGCTAGCATTTTCCTGTCTAAGCTCAGGAAAAGTGTCTATTTTTGGATGCCCATATCATTCAGCTGTACCTTCCTCCCTCCCTCATCCTTGCTGTTATCTTATGATTGCCTGATCACTGCAGCCTGTCCACTGGAGCCTTGGGGAGATAGTCCTGTTATAAATCCCAAATTTTGTCATCTAAACTCTAGCCTCTGAGAATTACTGGAGATAAAGCCCCCAAATGGTGCCTATACAGATACACGTTTTCAAACCTGACCTCAGCTCTTAGTCCTCACTTCAAAATTCTTGTATGCATCCCTAGCCTGCTCATTTTCCCGTTAAATTCGGAGAGTATTTCAAAATATTAATCCCCTTTTCAGGATATTCATTCTACTGTCCTGCTATTCAATTTAGCCAATGACCTCACTACCTAATGGACAGAGATATGGTCATCACGTGGGACTTCTCCCTGTCTTCCATGTAGTTTCTCACATCTTGTTTAACCTCTTCCTTTTGTTTTAGTCAAAGATATATTTATCCTCCAATCTAAGCTTAATCCTTCCCTCAAAACCCAGAAATGTCTAACATATAGAATCAACTATCAGTTGACAAAACCAGTTGAGATTTTGACTGGGAATTATTGAATTTTTAGAGAGATTCACACTAATTATTAAATTAATATTTGCTGACATCCTTGGTAATATTTCTTGTTCGATGGTTAATTTTCTTCATAGGACTATAGTGACTTTAGCTTTTTAAAAATTGTATTTGCATCCTTTTTCTCTCCGTTTTATTATAATCTGGATTTTTATATTTACAGTGAGCTTCCTGTAGACAATATACATTTGGATCTTATTTTTTTATGTCGTTTGAAATTTAAATTGGATGTTTTAATATATTGACTAATATATGCTGAATATTTAAATTGGAGAGTTTAGGACATTTATACTAATGTAATTTCTCATAGTTTGGTTTATATTTTATATCTTACTATTTTATTTCTTTCTTTTTTTTCTTTTTGAGACGGAGTCTCGCTCTGTTGCCCAGGCTGGAGTATAGTGATGCGATCTCGGCTCACTGCAAGCTCTGCCTCCCGGGTTTATGCCATTCTCCTGCCTCAGCCTCCTGAGTAGCTGGGACTACAGGTGCCTGCCACCATGCCCGGCTAATTTTTTGTATTTTTAGTAGAGACAGGGTTTTACCCTGTTAGCCAGGATGGTCTTGATCTCCTGACCTCGTGATCTGCCTGCCTCAGCCTCCCAAAGTGCTGGGATTACAGGTGTGAGCCACCACGCCTGGCATATCTTACTATTTTCTATTCACTCTATCTGTTCTGTGTTCCATTTTCTTGCCTTCTTTTGGATTAATTCAGTATTGTACATTATTTCATCTCATCTTTACTCAATTTTTAGTGATTTGCCATTTTCATTTTTTAAATAATTGTTCTAGGGTTTACAATATGAAGCTTTAATTTATCACAATCTACTATTTCATGTGCAATTTAAGACCTTACAATATATATTTCCATTTCTTTCACTCTGTCCTGTGACTTGCACAAAGTTTAAATTAACATGTATGACATAAGGCCGGGCGCAGTGGCTCACACCTGTAGCATTTTGGGAGGCTGAGGCAGGTGGATCACCTGAGGCCAGGAGTTTGAGACCAGCTTGGCCAACATGGCAAAACCCTGTCTCTACTACAAATACAAAAATTAGCCGGGTGTAGTGGCACGCACCTGTAATCCCAGCTACTCAGGAGGCTGAGGCAAGAGAATCGCTTGAACCTGGGAGGTGGAGGTTGCAGTGAGCTGAGATTGTGCCACTGCACTCCAGCCTAGGTGACAGAGTGAGATTCTATCTTAAAAAAAAAAAAATTATGACATAGTTCAGCATAATTTCCACTGTGTTATTTTGGATTGGCTCACTGTTGTGGACTCCAGGGATGCCAAGACATAGAACTGTCTGGAAGGTGCTTACTTGAGAATATGAAACATATTTATTTTTTTAAAAATACATGTATATATAGTTTCAGTAGCTTTTGGGGTATAAGTGGTTGTTTTTGGTTACATGGATGAATTGTAGAGTTGTGAAATCTGAGATTTTAGGGCACCCATCACCTGAGAAGTGTACATTATGCCCGATAGGCAGCTATTTATCCCTTAACTCCATTCTACCCTCCCCACTTTCTGAATCTCTAATGTCCATTATACCACTCTGTATGCCTTTGCAAACCTATGTCTTAGCTCTCACTTATAAGTAAACCTGTATGGTATTTGGTTTTCTATTTTTGAGTTATTTCACTTTAACATAGTGGCTTCCATCTCCATGTTGCTGCAAAATGTTATTTCACTCTTTTTTTATGGCTGAGTAGTACTCTATGGTGTATACACACACCACATATTCTTTGTCCACTCTTTGGTTGATGGGCACTTAGGTTGGTTCTGTATCTCTGCAACTGTGAATTGTACTGCAATCAACATATACATGCAGGTGTCTTTTTGATATACTGACTTCTTTTCCTTTGAGTAAATACCCAATAGTGGGATCACTGGGTATCAAATGGTAGATCTACTTTTAGTTCTTTAAGAAATCTCCATATTGCTTTACATAGAGGTTGTACTAATTTACATTCCCACCAGCAGTGTATAAATGTTCTTTTTTTCACCAACATCTATTAATATTTTTTGACGTTTTATTAATTCTGGCTGGTGTAAGGTAGAATCTCATAGTGGTTTGCACTTCCCTGATGATTAGTGATGTTGAACATTCTTTCATATGTTTTTTGGTCATTTGTATATCATCTATTAATAAATGTCTATGTCATTTGCCCACTTTTTGGTGATATTGTTCTCTTGCTGATTTGTTTGAATTCCTTATAAATTCTAGATATTAGCCCTTTGTCAGATGCATAGTTTGCAAATACTTTCTCTAAAATATAGAACAAATTTAAATGGAAAGTAATTATAATAGGGCAAGAAAATATATGTAGTAAACACCTAATCACAAGAACAGACACTAAGGACAAAGTGAGCTCACGGTAGAACAGCATTGCTTTAAGTGGTTAGGAAAAGCTTCATCAAATGACTAGAATTCAAAAGAATGTATCCAAAAAATGATTTTATTAGTTGAGCAGGTATGAATATGATGGTGACACTGAGATATAGTAGAACCAATCAGATGGAAATGAGCTTGAATAGGATAAGAATTTCAGGCTGCAGACGGTAGAATATAAATTTGGAGCAATTGTCATAATTCTGCAAAATTAAGCACAGTATTTCTTGCAATATGCTATCCCATTATTCTGCAAATCTTGTTTCTATAGCTTTGTCCCTTTGCGTGGTAATGCTATTCTGTCTCAGTCTTTTAGATAACAGCAATTTGTTACACAGCTTTCCAAAAGCAGCACTGCTTTCATAAACCTTGTGTCTAATAACTGTTTGTTAATGAATTATTGAAGTGGGAAAGGCAGAGCTGGGAGGCAGAGAATTTAATAAGGGATGGAGAAAGCAATCATGAATCTGGTAGCAAATATCACTTTTGGCCTTGAGAGAACTTTACTTGAAAACAACAAATATTTTATAGTTTCATTCTCTCTTCTCTCAGTCCCTCTTCTCCACTACCTATTAGTTAGATTTGTCTCTCCTTTAAACACATTTTTGTTTGTTTGAGATAGGGTCTCACTCCATCGCCCAGGCTGGGGTGCAGTGACGTGATGACAGTCACAGCTCACTGTAGCTTCAACCTCCCCAGCTCAAGGGATCCTCCCACCTCAGCCTCTGGAATAGGCGAGACTACAGGTGCAAGCCACCACACTGGCTTTACGTATTTATTTTTTGTTGTAGACATGGGGTTTCGTCATGTTGCCCATGGTTTTGAACTCCTGGTTGCAAGTGATCCACCCACTTCAGCCTCCCGAAGTGTTAGGATTACAGGCATGAGCCATTGTGCCTGGCCTTAATACATTCCTAATTTATCTCTCGTGTTCCAGCTTGTATTGCTTTTAAACCTTAATTAACATGTGAGTGATCCACTTAGTGACCTCATGACATAGTTGTTGCCTGCCACTGGATATGGGGGTGGTTTATCTCCTCTCTGATGGAATCATCCTAGAGGCTGTGCAGGCATTTCCCTTTTCCTTCACTATTTCATGGCACTTCCCAAAGGATAATTCTCACTGATACATGGAGATCATTCTTCAGTCCACAGTGTCTCCACATAGTCAGCAATATATAAAGAAACTTTCTGTATGATTACTAATCTGGCACTAAGACTTCCCCCGCCCCTTTCTAACCTTAGCAATGCATAGCTATCACCATGACCAATGCTACTTCCATATCCATTACTGCTACCACTGTTGGCTGTTATACTCAGCATGCTGCTAGACACTGTCTCTGTACTGTTTCCAATCCTCCCATAACCCTGCATCACTGCCATCATTCTTCATGAGCTCCCTGATTATCTAATGGATTATGCAACTTGCCCAAGGTCAGTGATCAGTAAAGCCAGGAATTAAGCCTAGGTCTAATTCTTAAGCTAAAGTTCTTTCAACCATCACAAACAGCCTATCAAGTGCCCTGTGTTTAACAAGAATTCATTTTCCAAAGCTTACATTGGATACCTACAGGGCTGTGTCTGAAAACCCACTGTTAACATTCAGTGTGTACCTACAGATGTCTTTCTGACCCTCTTAATGTTTTTACTGTTTTTATTTTTATTTTTCTCCCCGCCCCTAGCCCCCAGTTAAATGTCCTATCCATGGTTTGGAGTGCCTGTGGCAGTTGGTGAACACTCCAGTGAGCATTGATCTTATTCAATAAATGCTTTTTAAGGGCTGTGTAACACATTCTCAATGTGAGGTTATTTCATAATAGGGAAAATTTGGCAATTCAGTAGTTTAATGTTCTTAGAAGTGGTGGCATATGGTGAGTCTAGTTTGAGTCTTGTCTTGGGGGAAGGGGGTTGATGATACATGATGGTACAGGGTGTAACTTATTTTAAACATAGTCACACTGAAACATTTACACACCAAAATAATTGCCAATAGTATCTGCTCTCAGGTTATGCCATATTTGTGTTTCTTATAAAACATAGAAAAAATCCCTGCTGTAACTGGTGGTTTTAATTATTTCATGCTTTGCCACTCTAGTTCCTACTTCATACTTCAAGTCAAATTCATTTTCTGTAATTCCAAATCTCTTGTATTTAAATCTTGGCTATGTTTAGAATTTTTATCCCAGTTCCATCAAATGAGCAGACACTGTTCGTTGTCCCCCTTATTCCTTGAGGCAAGGTTGTAAGCTTGGCTTTATTCCAGCAACAAGGGGATGCATCTTGATGAGTTCTAGCCAATTATAGATCATCTCATTGCCCTTTAAAGTGTATAGTTTAAGTTTTGACATTTAATGCAATTTTGGCTAAAGAGACATGAGGGGAAGCCTGTTGAATGATTCTTGTAGAGCTTATTTTCATTGGTAAATATTTATGCTGGAGGAACTATTTTCCTTTTCTTCAATCCCTCAATATTTCTGTGACTATTGTGATGTATGCAACTTCTGTATTCATATTGCAATGATGAGAAACAAACCTAAGAAGGAAAGAAAACGGATTAAGGACGCAATGCTGGAAGATGGAGAAATCCTGCATCCCTGGTCATGTTTTTGAGCTACTGAGTTAATAAATTCCAAAGCTGAACTGTAATGCTTATATGAAGTGATAATAGTACTAGGTGTACAACTTGTTATTTATGAGCTATCAAACTTTGAGAAGTGGTCAGTTTCTTTTTTTGTTTCTTTTTCCACAGAAGCACTTGTCAGAGATAGAAAGGCCAATAGATAAATGAGGAAGAAGCTCATCGAGCTGAAGGAGGTTGAAAAACTATTGTATAATTATTAGGATATGAATATCAGCAACCTTTTTTTGTTTTCACTATGCTGAATTTCTAATGCATGCATTACTATTAGATGTGGTCTAATTATTTGGCCTTTACAATTCTCATTAGTATAGAAATCTTTAGTAGACAAACATGGTGATAAAGTTTTCTGCTGACCTCAAAGTCTTCCATGCAATGCTTCAGACTGCTAACCACATCAACTCTGCTATATCTGCTTTTGCAGAGGAGATTTTTGCAAGAGGCAAAGCTGAAGAGTTAGTTTATATAAACCTCTGTGGCAGAATCCTGCACTGACTTAAGTTATCTTGAAGAGAATAAACAAGAATGATACGTAGAAGGCTCATTGACTCACAGAAATTGATAATTTTCTAAATCTTTCAGTCATGTCAGTAAATGACAAACGTGAAATTAATAGCAATAGCTAAATAAACAATTGAAACCATTACAAGATGTGCTTTGTCCTTCGGCATGGAACATTCCAGCCAATTTTCTTATTCTCCTCCAGTATTGCCTTCAGGATCTAACTTCTCCTGAGAAAAATTAGAGAACCTAAGGTCTGTATCTCCCTCTTCTCTCTGAAACCACATCTATTTTGTTGCTCATTCTGTCAAATGCTGGAATTTGCTGACACATTGGAAAATATGATAAAAGTGCAAAACCTTGGATTTTTTTTGTATTCAGAAGACTTGGTTTCTGGTCTCCATGTCATCATTGACTAGCTTTGGAATAATACAAACTTTATAGGTAGATTTGCTTTATCCATTTTGGAAATGATTTAGTCAAAGCCAGTTGAAGTGATTTTTGGATAAGCCACAACATCCATACTCTCTGGTAGTAATGAATCACTGACAGTTGACTATAAACTCAATTTTGTCTTATCATATTATGCATACCTAACATTACTTGCTCACCGTGAATTGTGAAGGTCTTTGCCCTTCAACTAATAATACACATGCATAGCCAGTCAAGATATGGTCTGAATCCCTGGGGTCATGTGGTGCTCTTTGGCCCACATGGACACATAGCATTGTACTTGTTATCCCTAAACTTCCAACAGCTGTGCTTATTGACCTTGTTGCATATCAACTTGTTATGGATACCCATGCCAGAAACTGTGGAGATGGGTGCAAGATACTGAACCAATAAGCAAATGGTATTAATAGATCTGCTAATGATGCAGAACCATAGAGCTGATTACCTGCAAGCATATTATCTCTTGGTTAAATACTGGCTTTAAAGGTGGCACCAGTTCCAAGCTGCTCCACTGCTTCCTCATGTGATTTACAACCAGTTGTCAAGTGATAATTTGATGAGATTAAATTATGTTTTTAGAGAAATAAGTCTGCATTGCCACACTTGAGAAATTTTATGTCACACCAATGTTCTGGGTATCTCACATCATAGTCATACCTGCATGTGCTGGATCTTTATTATTTATTGACAGAGCCTCTGTGGGTCCTTTTCAGACAGCTCATATACAAGGGTCTTAATGTCAAGGTCAGACCTGTACAGTAGGATATGTGTTTTTAAGGATAATACAAAGATATTAAGAAAGGAAAGACTTAGAAGACCAATGAGGATGGAGCAGAATAAGAGATGGAAAGGGAGAGCAAATATAACTATTAATTTTTTTTTTCCTGCAGAAAGAGATAGGGAGGAATTTTATTTTTAAGAGTTAGCAGATAATTGTGTTTTACACTTTTTTTCTCCTTATTTACCATGGTCCTGCTGTAAGGTTTGCGAGGACAGATAAGTTCACATGCTGAATCCAAGTATCTCTAGGTCAAGGAAACATGAAAATGTTCAAATTTTTGTGTCAGAATTCAGGGCTTTTTGTTGATGTTGTTCTATATCTGTATCTGCGGCTCTATTCTTGAACATTCGGTAATTGGGTAAAAATCCTGTAAAGATGAAGTAAGATAATAGATATGGAGAGAAGAGATTGTTTTCATTAGTATTGTTTAAGCCAATTAGTGTGTGACGGTTTGGCTGGACAGAGCTTCAGAGCTTCATAGAGACGGTGTTATCAGAGGTTTTTTTTTTGAGATGAATCTCACTCTTCCATCCAGGCTTGAGTGGAGTGCAGCGCGTGCAATCTCAGCTCACCGCAGCCTTCGCCTCCTCAGTGATTCTCCTGCCTCAGCCTCCCAGGTAGCTGGGATTACAGGCATGTGCCACCATGCCTGGCTACTTTCTGTATTTTTAGGAGAGACAGGGTTTTACCATGTTGGCCAGGCTGGTCTTGAACTCCTGAACTCAGATGATCCACCTGCCTCAGCCTCCCAAAGTGCCGGGATTACAGGCATGAGCCACTGAGCCTGGCCCAGAGGTGTCTTTATTGAGCCATGGAATGACAAAATAAGAGTGGATGCTTTTCTGATTCTGATCTTTCCTCCTCCATTTAAAGGCAGGAACATTGAGGATGAAGAAGATGAAGTAATTTAAGACTATCTGAAAAACTAATGTCAGAGTCACAAGGACACTAAGGAGAGACAACACCAAAGGGTACAGGTGTGTGGAGTCTGGAGCTGGGCTCTGAACTAAAAACATGCTTCTGCCACCCCTAACTATGTGCCTTTGAATAAGCTGCCTAGTTCCGCTGGGACTAATCTTCCTCATATTTAAAATAAAGGTGTTACCTATGCATGGTTTTGTTTGACCTACCCCATAAGGTGATTATGTATGATAATATATGTAAGGATTATAAGTATATATAAAGTAAATGTATACTTAGGCAATGCCTAGTAAGTGCTCCATAAATGTTAGCTACTATTAACTATAATTACAGCAACTGGCATTTAATTTCATTGCTCAAATGTTGATGACAGTAAAGATGATGCAAGTTTATAAAGACCATGCAGCGTCATCTCTGACTGTGGGAAGAACATGATCTGATTCAGGAGTCAAGAAATGTTGCTCAAGAAGTTAAAGAGCAATGAAAGGAAGAAACACAAGTTGGTTATTTATAATAGGTGTTCATCAAGGTTAGACAAATCTGGGAATTTGGAATAGTGCACCTAGTAGAAATGCAACTGGCCTCTTCCCAGCCTTGAAAGAAGGGAGTTTCCCTGAAACAAAGGAGTTTCTTTTAAGGCTGGAGGCTTTAGTAAAAAGTCCTATGAACCACAGGTGATTCAGTATAAACTTTGGAGCGAGGGTATCACAAAATGCAAACAAACATGGAAGCATCACAGGAAAAAGATGCAGATTTAACAACCTGCTGGGCAGAAGGAAGCTTATAATGGTACAAGTCACCTAATGGCATTTTTGTTTCCATTACTTCTTTTCTCTTCCTTTCCTCTAACCTCAGAGGAAGGGATGAGGATTAGCAGCTGGTATATGAGGGATAAAAATGAAGGAGAAAGAAGGAAGTTACCTGCAATTCCTTTCTTAAAGGCAGATGCCTTGTCTTCAACAAGGCTTAGCTTGCAAAGAGTATGATGATGTCTTGTTTTTAATTAAAGTAGGTAATTAGGCTAGAGAATTTTATGACTGAACTGAGTATTTGTGACTCAAGCTCATGATCTTTGTATTGTAAAGTGTCCAGAGGAGATATGGAAGGGAAGAGCTAACTAAATTTTTATTCAATGGTAAAGGAAAAACTATCATCACTGAATACCTTCAAAGGCACAGTGGGAGATATAGTAACTTTAAGATTTTTTTCATGAGTCTTCTCTCCTCAAAGAATCATTTAATATGTTTGTCCAAATTTGCTGTCAGCCACCAAATTATTCCAGCCAATTTTGTCACCTGAAGTCCTCAAGGTAAAACAGCCTATCTTTCTCTTATTTTCAGAATGATGGAAGGAAAGCATATCTACATATTTAATTATACCTACATATGTAGGTATACATTTATATACAAAGTATAATTCTCTAGAACTTTCTGCACTCACTTATGCAGCAATCTTTTATAGTATGTGACATATATTATTATTTTACTTTGGGTAAAAGAAACAGCCCAGAGAGAGTATTTCAGTTGGTCAACCAATATAGAAACAAGACAGAAATTTCTAACAGTTGAAAGAAAAACGAACTTCTGGAGTTATAGACTAAAGACCTTAGTGAACTTGCTTTTCCTCTAAAACAACAAAAATATGGTCCAAACAACTAAAAACAAACATTACAAAAATCTGGCAATAACCAACACCACAGAACAGACTGGAAATCATGTATCCAAGGGAAACTACCAAAGATCAGTAAAATAGGGTCTGTAAAATGTTAACAATGGGCCGGGCGCGGTGGCTCACGGCTGTAATCCCAGCACTTTGGGAGGCTGAGGCGGGCGGATCACGAGGTCAGGAGATCGAGACCATCCTGGCTAACACGGTGAAACCCCATCTCTACTAAAAAATACAAAAAACTAGCCAGGCGAGGTGGCGGGCGCCTGTAGTCCCAGCTACTCGGGAGGCTGAGGCAGGAGAATGGTGTGAACCCGGGAGACAGAGCTTGTAGCGAGCTGAGATCCAGCCACTGCACTCCAGCCTGGGCGACAGGGCCAGACTCCGTCTCAAAAAAAAAAAAAAAAATTTTAACAATGAGTTTGTTTCTCTCCTCCTCTCCTCCTCCATACTCAGTTCAGCAGTGTGGTCACCAAACATTGACACCCATGCAGAAAATGGAAAGATTGATTGCTTTTGGAGCTTGGTTAAAAGTGTTGTTCTCAGAGTATGGTAGCTATTTGACCCAGAACTTAGCTGTGTTGGCCGGGCGCGGTGGCTCACGCCTGTAATCCCAGCACTTTGGGAGGCCGAGGCGGGCGGATCACAAGGTCAGGAGATCGAGACCACGGTGAAACCCCGTCTCTACTAAAAATACAAAAAATTAGCCGGGCGCGGTGGCGGGCGCCTGTAGTCCCAGCTACTCAGGAGGCTGAGGCAGGAGAATGGCGTAAACCCAGGAGGCGGAGCGTGCAGTGGCGCCGAGATCGCGCCACTGCACTCCAGCCTGGGCGACAGAGCGAGACTCCGTCTCAAAAAACAAAAAACAAAAACAAAAAAAGAACTTAGCTGTGTGTGTGTGTGTGTGTGTGTGTGTGTGTGTGTGTGTGTGTGTAGCAGGAAGCCTGCTCTAGGACATTATTTAAAACAATAGCAAACTCCTGGCAACATTTCAGCTGCCCAAGGCTGTGATATCAGTTGGGCAAATAAAAGCCTGTTTGGGTAATTTTAAAGAAAATCCTGGAGAACTGGACAACTACAGGAAACTTTAGAAAGCTCAGACATGTTCCTTGAGATCTAAAAGATTACATGAGCAAACCTGAGCAAATGCCTAGGAAAGACCCGGGAAAGGAAAAGGCACTCATGACTTACTGTCCTTTTGCAAGTAAGAAATAAGAGCTAAGGATACCTTGTAAACTGAAGTTTGAAGGGTTACCTTCTTACATGGTTCCCCTTGGCACAGTGACAGATTGAAAGACAAGGAATTTAAGGACCTCTTCTGACCAATCAGTTGGTGACCACTAAATTATACTAAACCAGATATGCCCCTTAGGAGGCTAGGCTTAAAAATAAAAGGAAGAACTTAACAAAAAGCTAGCAGATGCCACATACTTCAGGGAATAGAGTCTAGAAAAGTTACTAAACAAATGGCAACCGGAAAAACAACAGCAAAAGCCACAAAACTTTGGGATGAGTGGATGAATCTGATGCCACAGATGTTACAATGTGTTCTTAAAAATCTAATGTTCAATCACAAATTAAGTCCTTGTCTAGTAAGTTCCTGAGGAAACTCGGACATTGGATTTACTAGACAGAGTTTAAATCAGCTATGTTAAAACGCTCAAAGAACTACAGGAAACTGTGTCTAAAGAATTTTTTTAAAGTATGATGATACTTCTTGCCAAATAGAGAATATTATTAAAGAGCTAGATATTATAGAAAAGAGCCTAAATAGAAATTCTGGAGTTGAAAAGACCATAACAGAAAAGAAAAAATATATAACAGCAATAGTAGATTTGAGCTGGCAGAAGAAAGAAGTAGTAGACTTAAAGATGAAAAGTCATTCGAGATTATCCAATCTGAGGAACAAAAAGAATAAAGGAAAATGAGCAGAGTCTTTTCCTTTATTCTTTTTGTTCCTCAGACTGGATAATCTCGAATGACTTTTCATCTTAGAGTCTGAGAGACCCGTGGGATACCATAAATATACACATAATGGAAATTTCAGGAGGATAAGAAAAAGAAAAGGCAGGAAAAAGTGAAGTAGTGCCTCCCAATTTTTCAAATTTGATGAGAAATGTTAATCTAAATATTTGAAAATTTCAATAAACTACAATTAGAATAAACTGAAAGGTATCTACACATAGACATATAATAGTTAAATTGATGAGGTCAAAAACAGAAATAAAATATTGAAAGCAGCAAGAGAAAAATGACATATCATATGCTAGGCATCCTTAGTGAGAGTAATAACCGACTTTTCATAAGGCAGAATAGAGGCTAAGGAAAATCTGATACATTCTTAGCGTTAAAACAAAAAGATTGTCAATCGAGACTCCTGTATCCAGATAAGCTATTCTTTAAAAAGGAAGAATAATTAATTGATTTTCCGGAAAATAGAGAATTTACTGCTAGTAGGCCTTCCCTAAAATTTTCTAAAGTACGTCCTTTGTGATACAGTGGACAATAACCGAAACTCACAAAAAGAAATAGCACTACTTCAGGACAAATGAAAGTCATTATGAAAGACAGTATAAATAAATATTTGTAACTATCCTGTTTTAAAAGGCAACTGTATAAAGCAATAATTATAAAAATATTTGTTACACACTCAACAATGTATAAGGACCTAATTTGTATGACAATACTAGCACAAAGGAGGGAAGACAATTGAGCTACAGAGGAGCCAAATTTTAAAACAGTGTTCAAATTAAGTTGGAATTATTTCACCAGGTTGTTAAAAATTAAGATGTTAATAGTAATCCCCAGAACAACTGAGAAAATACATTTTAAAAGTATATAAGAATTGACAAGAGAATTGAAACGGGGGCACATTAGAAAATATCCATTAAACACACAAAAAAGACAAATTAAGGAACAGTGAAACAAAAAAGACATAGAAAAAACAGCGAACAAAGTCTTTATCAGTAATTATATTATGTAAATTGATTAAGCACACCAGTCAAAAGTAGATTCTCAGAATGAATTTAATAAAGAACATCATGATCCAACTATATACTGTCTACAAGCAATACACTTAAGGGCCAAAGTTATAGCTTGGAAAAAGACATAAAATGATTAAAGACTTAAAAAGCATGGAAAAAGGCACACCATATAAACAGTATCCAAATCAGAATTTCAGTGGCTATACTAATAGCAGTAATCACAGAGCTTAAAACAAAAGTGTTATTAGAGGTGAAAAGGACATTTTATGAAAAGAATATTAGTCCTTCAGAAAGATGTTATGATTATAAACAAAGACACCTTTAAAAGGTTCCCAAAATACAGGAAGCAAAAATTGACAGAATTGAAGGGAGACAGAGAATTTAGCAATAATATTTGGAGAATTTAATACACCATATTCAGTGATGAGTAGATCAGACAGAAGGTCAACATTGAAATAAAAGATTTGAACAAATAGACTTAATAGACATCTGTAGAACAGTTGTCTCTAAATCATACAAAATATGTTGTCCAACCAAAATAGAATTAAATAGACATCAATAAAAAATTTGAGAAATTCACAAATATGCGGAAATTAAGTTACTCTTAAATAGCCAATGGGTCAAAGAAGAAATTGCTATGGAAATGAGAATACACTTTAAGACATGAAAACAAAAATACGGCATCCCAACATATATGGAGTACAGCTGAGGCAGTGTTTAGAAGGAAGTATGCAATTGTAAACAAATGAAGGGGTAAAATAAGTAATTTTGACATCAGTTTAAGTTAAAGGCATTTAAAAACAGCAGTTACATAAAGATCATTCTGACCTTTGTGCCGTTTCTTGAAAGCAGAAGACAAAATTCCTATGTGAAATACTCTGAAGATTAGAAGGAAAAGTAACATCTTTATACTCAAGATAGGAAGTCAATATTGAGAGAATTCTGCATAGACCTTGTTAAAATAACTTTTATCTTTTAAGCCTTAGTTGCTTATTCACAATTAACTATTGTTTGTGCAATCTAGTACATAAGTAGCTGACTATAACTGCTCCTTTGGGTATTCATTATGAGGGTTCTCATATCATGTAAAACTTATATTATGCTTTTCTCCTGTTAACCTATCTTATTTAATTCTTGGATCCAGCCAGGACCCTAAGGGGATAGAAATGGAGCTTTTTCACCACTATAGATTAAATATATTAAAAAATATATTAAATATATTAACTAATATATTAAATATATTATATATTTATATGATTATATAATCATATAATTATATTAAATATATTAAGAAAGATCTCTAGATAATTCATCTTAAGATATTTTTTGAGAAACTAGAACAACAAAAACTAACCCAAAGCAAGCAGAAAGAATAAATAAGAGCAGAAATAAATGAAACGGAGAATAAAAAAGCAATAGAGAAAATCAACAAAATTAAAAGTTAGTTCTTTGTAAAGATCAACAAAATTGACAAACCTTTAGACTGAACAAGAAAAAAAGAAAACAAGTTTTTATTAAGTCAGAAATTGAAAGAGAAGACATCACTGACCTTGCAAAAATAAAAAGAATTGTAAAGGAATACTGTGAACTGTATGCCAATAAATTAAATTTAGATGATAAAATAAATTCCTAGAAAGACACAAACTACTGAAACTCACTCAAAAATAAAAGAACTAAGTACACCTATAAAAAGCAAAAATTTGAGTTAATAATTAAAAACACTTCTAGCAAAGAGAAGCTCAGAGCCAGATATCTTCACTTGTGAATTCTAAAAAATGTTTGAAGAACTAATACCAATTCTTCACAAACCCTTCCAAAGAGTAAGAGGAGGTAACACTTCCCAAATCATGAGATGAATCCAGCATTACCTTTTTGCCAAAACCAGACAAAGGCATTATATGAAAACTATTTACCAATATCCTTTATGAATGAAGGTGCAAATATCCTTGAGATAAATGAGTAAACAAAATCTAGTAACATTTATAAATGATCATACACCATGACTAATTGAGATTTATCTCAAGAATGCAAGGTTAAACATTTTAAGATCAATAAATATACCAAATTAATAGAATAAAGGACAAAAAAACCCCACATTTATTTTAATAGATGAAGAAAAAGCATTTGACAAAATCCAATACTTTCATGATAAAAACATTCAATACTAGGAATAGAAGGAAACTTCAACTCAGTGATGGACATCTGTGCAAAACCCACAGTTAGCACCATTCTTAATAGCAAAAGAAAGAATGACTTTCTCCTAAGATCAGAAACAATACAAGAATGCTGCTCTTGCTGTTTCTATTAAACATTGTACTGGAGGTTCTAGCCAGGGCAATTTGGCAAGAAAAGGATATAAATGACATTCAAATTGGAAAGGGAAAAAGCACAACTGTATTTGCAGATGATTTTGTATATACTTTCATATATAAATATAAGAAAACTAAACAATTTAAACTGATAAACAAGTTCATCAATGTAGCAAGATACAAGCTCAATATATAAAAATCAATGTATTTTTATTCACTGGCAAGAAACAATTTTAAAATAAAATTGAAAAAGCAATTCCATTTATAAAGCATCAAAAAAAGAAAGTACTTAGGAATAAATTTGTGTAAACAAAAATTAAATTTCCCTAAACAAAAACGAGATTTGTACACTGAACACTACAAACATTGTTGAAAGTAAGATCTAAGTACATAGAAGGACATCTGTGTTCTTGGATTTGAAAACTTAACATTGTTAACATGGCAATGCTTCCCATTTCGATATACAGATTCAATATAACCCTATCAAAATCCCACTTTCCTCTAGACATTGATAAGCTGATCCAAAAATGTATGTGGTAATGCAATGCACCTGGCATAGTCAAAACAATCTTGAAAAAGAAAAGTTGGAGAACTCACACTTTGCTGTTTTAAAACATACTGCAATTGTTCCTCTTATACCCTTGGGTTCTACATATGCAGATTCAGTCAACCACAAACCAAAAATAATTGAAAAAAATAATATAACAAATAAAACACAATATAGCAACTAGTTACACAGCATTTACATTGTATTAGGTACAAGAGGGGAGCAAGAATAAGATATGACTGCTATGAGGATTTTTGGATTGTTGAAAATGACCTAAAATTAGAATGTGGTCATGGTTGCATAATTCTGTAAATAGAATAAAACATTTTGAACTGTGCAGCTTAAGTGGATTTTATGGTATGTGAACTATATATCTCAATAAAGCTGTAAAAAATGACCTAGAATCCCAATTTCTACTGAAAACTCTTTTCAAACCTATACTGAATTTTTGAGAATTTAAAAGACATCTAGTGTCACATAGGTGGGAGGTGGCAGATTAAGGATGGAAACTAAATCTAACCCTGGAATTTGGGTTTTTAACCTTTCTTAGATCTTCACCAGACAATAGATCTTACTTGACTGAGATATCCATCTCATTTAGAGGTGTGAAGTAGCCATTACTATCACATAGAAAGCTAAGATTGAAAGATATAATTGATGTAATTATAATCAGGTCTGCTTAAGAAAAGACTAGATATTCATTTCCCCTACTGATAAGATTTAGATTCTGTTTCACATTTATTTTGTACATTGACAGTGATGGTTTTATGCAAAAATTAAGATTCTGTAAAAAACTTTCTCTAACGTTAGGGTGTGTGCATGTGCAGGGTGTGAAGTGTAGGTTTACATGTATTTTTTAAACCCTTATACATTCAGTAGAGTGTTACTTACATATTTAGAGAAACATCAGTGGATCCTCTTGCTTGTACAAGCAAGACCGCTTGTACATGCTTAGTATTTGAGGTTCTCTAGTAGAGTAACAGCCACTTCATCCCTATTGCCCATGACTCCTCTTCCTATAGCACATGTTATAGCCAAACTGCTTGCGGATGGCTCCTTTGTCACATCTTCAGCTCTGAAGACCAGAAGGGAACTTTGGGAAATATTTCCTTAAGGATAGGGTCATAGTGAAGGAGACAGAGGAGTAGCCCTTAGTCACTGTAAGGTCACAAGGAAGTGCTGAGTCAGTACTTACTACTCAGAGAAGTGCTGAGCACAGTAAGTACTTCTAACTTACTATTGCAGTTAATTAGAATATGTGTGCCTACCATATCCTCATCTTGGCAGTGTAAAAGAAAAAAACACCAGCAAAACAAGGGTAGGCAAGTAATTTGTTGTGGAAAAATAATGTAATTTGGAGATCAATGGGTGACTTCCAAAAAAGTCATTTCGGTAGAAATAGCCAGATTGTAATTGGTGGTGAGCATTGGAGACAATACATGAATTTGACTGTGAAAGGAAATGAACTCCAAAACTGTCAGAGGGACAAAGTATTCCCTGAAGAATTTACAAACACAAACTGTGTTTAAGCAAAATAAAACGAAGAAATGAAAAATAGGAAGTCAGATACTGGTTACAGCCTGTTTGGAGGCTATGTTAACAAGGCCATGGTCAAGGGTTCGGTTGTCATCCAGGACAGTTAGTCTTACATAATGAATCCTTTGTTTATTGGTCGCAGCTGCACCTCTGACCTTGAGCAGCCATTTAATAATTGCGTAGTTTTGACACATGGGAAGTCAGGCAGGCAAGAGCCGTGAATGTTCAGATGCAGATTCTTCTCAATATATGAAAAGGAAACTTAGATCCACACTCTACAGAACTAGTAAAAGTGGCATGCTGTAGAAATCCCACTGGACTTGGATTTGGAAAACCTGGATTGCATGTTTTATCTCTGTCACTGTTCCCCTAATACTATCTGGACAAAATACTCCATGTTCTGCTTGTGGAATACTGCTGAAAGTAGTATAAAAATCCTCATTAAGACAATCTACCCTGTCAATGAAAAGAAATTTACTGCACCATCATAGCATGGCAGGAAAGAAGCATGAGATTGGTTCATTCATTTGTTTATTCATTTAACAAATGTTTATTGAGTGTCTATTATCTCTCAGGCACTAAACTAGGTAAGGGAGGTGCAATTGTTGAGAAGATAAAGTCCTAGGAAAAAACAAAGAGAAAACAAGTAAATAAGCCCTGTTTTTTTAAGGACTGTGATTAAGTAGATAATGTATTTGAATAGCTGGGGGTGGCCTCTGTAGAGAGAGTGGCCATGAAAAAAGCCTTTCTCTTGATTTGAGTTCCTCCAGGAAGAGGCTCTGAGCTAAGAATTTAGGCACAAGTAGTTTATTTGGAAGGTAATCCCAGGAGTCCCCAGAAGAGCAGGGGGTGAGACAAGGAAGGGAAAGAGCCCAGCAAAGTGCTTCATTAACCCTCCAATCACTTAGGCAACTGTAGCTGACTTCCCCTGGGGAACTCTTGGAGGTGGTGTTGAACATGGACCTCTGAGTTATTCCACCTGAGGTGGGTGGGAGCTGGGATATTGATAAAGCAATCATGGTCACTTATTAGTTGAAAGTTACTGTGAGAGAAGGGCATTTCTTGACATTTCCTGCCTACCAAACATGTGGCCAGGGGAGATCCAGCAGCCAGAGAAAAGCTCTCAGCTGGAAAAAAACAAAAAAACAAAAATGTAGGTGCCAGGAATCGGAAGTCAGGTCTTCATGGTAAGAGGGACCTATGGAGTCTGCCCCAGTTTCTGAATGACACTTGGGTAGAGAGAGAAGGAATGAAAACGATGCCACCACATGCAGAGGTAGAAGCTGTGCATTTCTGGAAATAGGAACTTCAAGAAGAAAGGTGAAGAAGTAGGAAAGGATGTATGTGTTTGAAACTGAAAAACAGGCCAGCGAAGTACTGGGGTTAGCAGAAAGTAGTATGTGATGAAACAAGTAGGAGGGTCTCGATCAGATGTGGCTTTAAAGAGAGCAGAGAAATGGGATAGAAGTCATTCCAAGGGCAAAAGTCCTAGTTAAAGAATTTAGGAAAGGGAAATGATGTGGCCTGATTTACTGACTCCTAGAGACTGAAAATTAGAAAGGGGGCAAGAGTGGATAAAGGTGGTGACAGGCAAAAATAAATGAATGGATTTGACATTTGGAAAAAGAAAATTGGCTGGGTGCAGTGGCTCATACTTGTAATCCCAGCACTTTGGGAGGACGAGGCAGGCAGATCACTTGAAGTGTAGAATTCAAGACCAGCCTGGCCAACATGGTGAAATCCTGTCTTTACCAAAAATACAAAAATTAGCTAGGTGTGGTGGTGCGCACCTGTAGTTCCAGCTACTTGGGAAGCGAGGTGGGAGAATTGCTTGAATCTTGGAGACAGAGGTTTCAGTGAGCTAAGATTGTGCTACTATACTCCAGCCTAGGTGACAGAGTGAGACCCTGTCTCAAAAGAAAATAGGAAAAAAAACTCATGGGACATGATTTGACAAGAGGGCAAAAGAAATGAAGGACATAAGGCTGACTTAGACATTTGGTTTGAGCAACCAGGTAGATTAGATGGAGGTACCCTTTCTTGAGGTAGGGAAGACTGGAGTAGGAATAATTTGGGAGAGGCCAAAAATAGATTTGTTTGTGATGTCTGTTAAACATCCAGCTGGAGGTGTTAAGTGGGCAGATGAGTCTAGAGTTGAAGGCAAAAATGCATTTGACATGTGAATTTGGGAGTCACCAACGTATAATTGACCTTTAAAATTATGAGGTTAGATTAGCTTACCTAGGAAGAGAATAAGAGATTAAAAAAGAGATTGTGCACTAATACTCAAGAACCATCAGCATTTAATGGTCAGCTGGAGAAGGAGAAACTGGCAAAAGAAACAGAAAGGGAAAATCTGTGAAAGAAAAACATGAATGTGCTGTCATGAACACTATTTGTCAATGCATTTTGGAGGCAAGTGATGACTCATAAGAAAAAACATCGTAGCTGACTTGCGCCAAAAAAAAAAAAAAAAAAAAGAATTTATTGAACTGTGCAACTGAAAAATTCAAGATTATACAGCTTCAGGCATAGCTAGAGCTAAGTACTCAAATGACATCATGTATAATTTTGGGGCTCCACTTTTTCCCACTTTCCCCTTTATGCTTACACAGACTTTCCACAGTGGATTCTTCTGATTTACAAATTCCAACGGTAAGATAATTTATCTTAATGCACACCCCCTAAATCAATGACTGTGGTCAGGAAGTGTGAGCGAAACCGAATAGCACCATGATTAAAGGTATGGGCTTCAACTCAGCTCTACTGTTCATTAGCTGAGTGAAGCTGGACTAGTCGAGGATTCTGTGGTTCTGTTTCATTGTTGCTACAATATGGCTAATTATAGTACCTACTTCATAAAATTATTATGGCTATTAAATGAATTATTATTTTCAGAATGTTTAGAACAGTGCCTTGGATATAGTCAGCACTCTGTGCTATTACTATTCGATTGAATAGGTCTGGAGTAGAAGGTCACTACTATCTGAAATGATATGACCAAGAGAAGGAGGAGGGTACAAAACTAGAGTATTGTCAACAGAAGTGAAAGTAGATCTTGGTGAAAGAACTTCAATAGACACTCACTGCAGAAGCAGGAAACAGTAGAATGTTCCATGAGGCAGGACAGAATGAAGTGAGTCATATTCTGCTGAAGATGCAAGTGAGATGAGAACAGAGAGGAGTCCATTGGACCTAGAAACAGGAGATCACTGACCACAGAAGGTGAATGAGAAGTGAGGATGAAGAGGGAGCTAGCAGAGATGACTGTTAAAGTTTTTCTGTGATCACGGATGTAAAGATGGAAACAGTGAACACTGGGGACTCCAATAGGGGGATGGAGAGCAGGGGGCAAGAGCTGAAAAACTGCCTGTTGGGTACCAAGTTCACCATTTGGGTGATGGGATAAATAGAAGCTCAAACATCAGCACCACACAATATACCCATGTAAAAAACCTGCACATGTATGCCCTGAATACGTTTTTAAAAAAGTTTTTCTGTGATAAGAGGAATTGAGCAGACACTGATAGGAGATGTGAGAGTTAATGTTTTGTTTTCTTGTGTTTGCTGAGTATATATGTAAAGAGAATGGCCCAACAGAGATGGAGAAACTGATGACATAGGGTATAAAGAAGGGAAAAATGAAGAGGCTGGGTCTTGGAGAAAGCAAGAGGGGATGAGACCCAGATGTCAGGCAGAAGAAATTGTGTGCAGTGAGAACAGCACACTTCCTCCATTGGAATAATGGAGAAGGCAGAGAAGATGAAGATGGATGCAGGTGAAGATGAAACATGCTTTTGTTGAGAGAAATACGAGGCAGTTTTCCTTCATTGCCTTCTTTTACAGTGGTGTGAAAAGTGAGGTCATTATCTGAGAATGTATATCTGAGTGTATAATGCTGGGGGATGCTGGAAGGTCTGAAAAGAGGGAGGTTTTGATAAAATCTTAGCAGGGCTGTGTGGGATAGTAGGATGTCATGGGATAGTCCCTTTCTCTGCTCGTGGGTGAGCACTGCTGAGGCTGGGGGCTCATTTAAGCTTTGGTCACCCACTACAGTGGAGTCCTGGTATATGTCAGGCAACCTCATTATATGAGATAAGTTATAAATTTTTCTGATCTTATACTTCTGATTTCTAAATTTCATTTTAATCACTCAAGTGATGTGTAGATATTTCGAATTATTGGCCTACCTCCAAGAAGCCTTGCACTGATACTGAGAGTTGAGCACTGTCACCTTTCCACCACCTGCACCAAGTACAGCGACAGAAGCTTTTCCTTAACTCTGCCAGATGCTCAGGCTCAGTTTCCCCTGTGGACTTTTAGATGTTTGGGTAATGTGAAAGGTGATTGTTTTCTTTTTTTTTTTTCTCTCGTGTTTTCTTCTTTTTTTTTTAAATTTATTTATTATTATTATACTTTAAGTTGTAGGGTACATGTGCATAACGTGCAGGTTTGTTACATATGTATACTTGTGCCATGTTGGTGTGCTGCACCCATCAACTCATCATTTACATCAGGTATAACTCCCAATGCAATCCCTCCCCCCTCCCCCCTCCCCATGATAGGCCCCTGTGTGTGATGTTCCCCTTCCTGAGTCCAAGTGATCTTATTGTTCAGTTCCCACCTATGAGTGAGAACATGCGGTGTTTGGTTTTCTGTTCTTGTGATGGTTTGCTAAGAATGATGGTTTCCAGCTGCATCCATGTCCCTACAAAGGACGCAAACTCATCCTTTTTGATGGCTGCATAGTATTCCATGGTGTATATGTGCCACATTTTCTTAATCCAATCTGTCACTGATGGACATTTGGGTTGATTCCAAGTCTTTGCTATTGTGAATAGTGCTGCAATAAACATACGTGTGCATGTGTCTTTATAGCAGCATAATTTATAATCCTTTGGGTATATACCCAGTAATGGGATGTCTGGGTCATATGGTACATCTAGTTCTAGATCCTTGAGGAATCGCCATACTGTTTTCCATAATGGTTGAACTAGTTTACAATCCCACCAACAGTGTAAAAGTGTTCCTATTTCTCCACATCCTCTCCAGCACCTATTGTTTCCTGACTTTTTAATGATCGCCATTCTAACTGGTGTGAGATGGTATCTCATTGTGGTTTTGATTTGCATTTCTCTGGCCAGTGATGATGAGCATTTTTTCATGTGTCTGTTGGCTGTATGAATGTCTTCTTTTGAGAAATGTCTGTTCATATCCTTTGCCCACTTTTTGATGGGGTTGTTTGTTTTTTTCTTGTAAATTTGTTTGAGTTCTTTGTAGGTTCTGGATATTAGCCCTTTGTCAGACGAGTAGATTGCAAATGGTGCTGGGAAAATTGGCTAGCCATAAGTAGAAAGCTGAAACTGGATCCTTTCCTTACTCCTTATACGAAAATTAATTCAAGATGGATTAGAGACTTAAATGTTAGACCTAATACCATAAAAATCCTAGAGGAAAACCTAGGTAGTACCATTCAGGACATAGGCATGGGCAAAGACTTCATGTCTAAAACACCAAAAGCAACGGCAGCAAAAGCCAAAATTGACAAATGGGATCTCATTAAATTAAAGAGCTTCTGCACAGCAAAAGAAACTACCATCAGAGTGAACAGGCAACCTACAGAATGGGTGATTGTTTTCTTTATCTGAGCAGGGTATGAGCAGTGTCTGGGCTCACTTGGTCACTTCTGGATTTTTGTAGAAGGAAAACCCTCATCAGATTCTGTTGGGAGGGGTGAGGGTGGCTCCTGGGAAGAGAAGATGGACAGTTTTCATTCTCACAATGACTGAGATGTTTGAGATGGATGCCTCAGGTGCCCAGGTTCTGAGACCATGCCCTGAGGTCCCTTAAGGTGTCCATTTGCACAATTCCTCCTTGTTTCTATATATAAAACATGATCAGATTTGATCTTCATTACCCCTAAATGTTTCTCATATTTTTTCCTTCCTGTGTCACTTTGGAAGAATCTTTTTCTATTTTCTGGATAAAAATCCCTCATTCTCCTAAACTTTATGTTTTATCTCAGAAGTATGCGACTAGATAGTGGTCCCTAAGGGATTCATCATTTAGTAAAAGTGTCTAAGCAGGCACCTGTAGTGTATGGATAATTTTACAATTAAATGTGTATTCATATTTGCATATATTTGCATATATGCAAACAATATATTTGCATATATGCCTGTTTATGTATTTGTGTATATGCATAATTCATACATAATATACATGTACTACTCTATTGATAGTTTAGGTTCTTCATAAAACATATATAGAAATATAAATTTAAATAAAATATAAAAGATGAAATGAAAAAAGTAACATTTATTTAAATATATTTAATTTATTAACAGCAATACAACCTTTTTGCTCTTACTAAAACATCAGTAATCATTATTATTAATAATAACATGTTTAGTGAGAGTAAGGTGAAAAAATACTGTTTTTGGAACTAAGGCTTTTGAGCCCAAAAAGTAGTTTTCAATAAACCCAATTCCTTTTTTTTTTTTCCTTGAATAGGCCCAGACTAGTACTGGAACATGTTTAAATTGGCCTTGGACAGACTTCACCTTGAAGCCATAATCAATAATTTCTAAAACTGCTGAGGATAGTGGGAAAAAGCAGAATATTTGTAAATTGGGCATGAGCGGTCTAATTTCAAGTTTGTGATTTTTTTTGGCTTGCCTGTACCTTTACTATGCCATTTTCTCATTGCCCAAAGTTAATTATTTCATGAGATAAAGGAGTCTCCTATGAGACTTTTCAGGTAAAATATGTTGCTTTCCATGTTTCCACCCTTTTATTGAGGTTATAATTACAAAGTTCAGGGAAGGATGAAAAGGAAAAAATCTTTATCATCCTTCTCTTCATCCCCCTCACCTTTTTTTGTTTGTTTGTTTGTTAAAAGAAGGCAGTATCAAGCCATTGATAGATTGAGATTAAGATGATTGGTGACTGCCTTTTTTTTCTTTTAGATCATTAATCATGCTGGAGTAGGGCAACGTGGGAATGTCCCATGCTGTGAAACTGATCTTTACCTATATCTTGTCTCCATCTATAGTTAATGGAACACCATTGAGGAATGGGCTATGAGTAAAGGACTTTTAAATTAAATTTAATTTTTGTATAACAATAAACAAGCTTAGTGAGTGCAGTCTCCTTCAAGGGAGACCCCTTCGAAAGCAATGCATTTATTTGAACAATACTGTCATTGCTCAAAATAATGTCTGTAAGTTCTATTTTTCAATTCCTCTTAGAATTCTTCACAAGCTACCTAGTGAAAATTAGTGCTCATGTATTAAAAGTCAACCCTAATTAAAAAAAAAATCAGAATTGCTAAGCTTGATGGCATACATTATTCCGAAAACTCAACTTTGGATGAATTCAGGCTGTTTCTGAAACTCCTGAGGATTTTCACAAGAACATAGGACAAGCTCTGAGCACAATTCCACATGGGACAGCCGAGCATAGTGGCTTGGACATGGGACTTTAGAGTTAGGAGGAAGGGATTACAGTTCATTTTAGGACGAAATACTTGACACATATGCAAGCCCTAAGATTCTGGCAATTATTAGGTTCGCCTACAAAGTCTATGGAACAAATGGCGACAAAAATAAGGTCACGTATACTCATTTTCTTTTCCTTTCCCTTCCCTCCCCACCTTAGTGCCACTCCCCAGAGGCTTCTGTGCTTTTCCTGTCAGTTACGCCACACACTTTCTACTGGACTCCGGCCACTGGAGTCATTGAGCTTCCCACCACTCAGAGTCCAGAAGTGCTTGGGAGTTGATGATCCTCCAGGTGGCCATAGGTGGGGGAGTGTGGATGACCAGCTTCTTTTCCTTGATCAAATGTAAGCCTTGCTCAGCAGGGACTTGACCTGAAACCAAACTCTTCCCTGTCCTGCCTGCCCTTTCCCCCCCAGGGGTTTCTCCTTAGGCGCTGGTTCTTCATGAATCACTTGCTCAAAAACCCTTCTCCCAGGGTCTGATTCTGCACACACCATCCTCCCAGGATTGACATTTTTATTTAAATCAGCACTGATGTTCAATTATTGTTAACATGTAAATATTCCTTCAGAGACAGCCCATATACTGTTTTTCTTTATTAGAAGTTTTTCTCTAATACTTTCTTTTAATTCTGTCATATTCCATTATCATAGCCTCAGTATTTTTCAAATGTCTCATTTTGTTGGTCACACTATTTGAGCTCCTTTTACTGCATTTCCCGGGCCAGTCTTTGTCCTTAGCCTGATTTTTTTTTTTATAGGATTTTTCCTATGCTCTGCTCTTGGCCTAAAGGCCTTTTCCCCAGATCTTTACTTTTTTTTTTTTGAGAGTTCAGCTAAATGTAAAATTCCCTAGACAGGTTTCTCTGACAATCCTAGTTAAGTAGATGACCCATCCTTAAAACATCTCCATTACTTCCCTATCTGTTCTATTTGTTTTTGCATGATTCTCTTTATAGCACATAGCTCAATTTGAAATCACCTTACTTAATGGGTTTTGTTGTTTTGTTTTTGCCTGTATCCATCCCAACCTCTACCAGTGAGTGAGGGTTTGCTTTTGGCTTTTCATCACTCTTTCTCAAATATCTGGGACAATGACTGGTATGAAGAAGGTATGGAAAACCTATTTGC
Organism: Macaca nemestrina; assembly: GCF_043159975.1. Taxonomy (NCBI): domain Eukaryota; kingdom Metazoa; phylum Chordata; class Mammalia; order Primates; family Cercopithecidae; genus Macaca; species Macaca nemestrina. The sequence continues at coordinate 130,437,258 of NC_092132.1, read as the reverse complement.
TAAATGAATGAATGAACTGAAAGTGTAATGAAAAGTGAGATCAGGCAGGAAACAGCTTCAAGCTGCCTAAAGGCACTGAAACAGAAGGAGCGAACAAATGAAAGTAGCCAATACTACCGTAGTCCCCTTTATCTGAGGGGGATGCCTTCCAAGACCCCCAGTGGATCCTAAAACCGCAGATAGTACTGATGGAACCTGATAGCTGTCAATCAGAGTACATTTCTGTTCATGTGTTCCACCCACAAATACATTGCCTTTTCCATCATAACTAAGCACTCAGTCATGCCCTGTGGCCATAATTTTTGCAGCTTAAGATGCAACAGCAAAACTAGCACAGTTGTTTTTCCTTCTTCACAATTTCACAGAAGATTCGTTCTTGCTATACATCTTAGCAACCTCAGTGTATGATGTTTTTTCTTATTAAGTTGAAAACTTTCATTTTTTCACTTGAAGGAGGCACTTTAGGGCTGCCCTTTGGCATATCTGAATTGCCGGCATCACTTCTCTTGCACTTTGGGTCCGTGATTCAATAAGACAAGGATGACTTGAACACAAGCATGCTGATACTGCAACAGTGGATCACTGAGAAGCTGCTAAGTGACTAACAGCAGGTAGCATAGATGGTGTAGATATGCTGGACAAAGCGATGGTTTGTGGTGGTGAGAGAGTTCATCATGCTACTCAGAATAGCATGTGATTTAAAGCTTATGAATTGTTTGTTTCTGGAATTTTCTATTTCATATTTTTGGACCACAGTTGACCACGGGCAACTGAAACTGTGGATAGTGAAACTGGATAAGGAGTGACTACTGTATTCCAGGGTAATTTATAAAATACAAATCTGCCTAAAGTTCTTCACTGGTGGGACTTTCTCTTAGGGTAAAGTCTGAACTCCTTTATGCAGCCCACAAGGTTCCTAGGATGAGGACCCTGTCTACTTCTCCTGCCTGATGACCAACTATTCTCCCTTAGTTTCCTTCCTCCAACTCTTCTGGTCATTTTTCAACAACTCACATGTGGCCATGATCATTGTTTCTTGGTGGCTTCATGCATACCATCTTTTGGTCCAGAACACTCTCCGTGTTCTTTCTGCCAAGCTCTTTTCCTGGACTTGCTTCAGGGCTCAAATTCAATGTCCCTTCTTCAGGGAGGGTTTTGTGATTCCCCAGACTAGCTTAAGCCCTCCCCCTCCCATTCTGTAATAAGCTGTCACAACACTAGCATTTCCTTTGTAATCAGTATGTTTGGGTCTATTTTTCTCTCTGAGCTTTGCTCAGTGGCAATATCACCAAGGAAGTTACTCCGTGGCATAATTATTGCTATTTTTCTCTCTGGAGTTTCATTAGGTATAGTCTGAAGATAGCCTAGATTAAGGTGATGTGAGATTTTTATTTTTAAAACACTAGATTCTTGAGCCACACCTCCAGAACTGCTGTATCAGAAACTCTTGAAGTGGAAACAATGAAATTGTATCTATAGCTGGCTCTCCAGCTTCTGCTTTGCAAGTTGGAGAACCACTACCCTAGTAATATCTGGTATACTAGAGTCTATATATACCTTACTCCATGTGCATCATTAAAGTCTTTTATGGTGCCTGCTTATGCCAATAAATATGGAAAAAATAAGTCCCTTGGCCATAATACCTACATCATAGAGAAGAAGAGACAGAGTCTGGGTCTAAGAATGGGTGGAGTGATAGGACTGGATATATGAAAAGAGGGTCAGAGATAATACATGGTTCTCAATAAAAGAATCTGTGAGGGCTCTTCATCTGTAAGAGACGGGAATCAAACAGGCTTCAGCCAGAGAAGAATTTGTTGGATGATGTAGTTGAAGTATTTAGGTATGTGTTTGGCTTTAGGCATGAACGGATGCAGAGGCTCAAAGGCTGTTACCTATTAGATTCAGTCACTTCCCTTTCTTGCTCGTTATTAAATCCCTATTTCTTTTCTTTTTTTTTTTTTTGAGACGGAGTCTCGCTCTGTAGCCCAGGCTGGAGCGCAGTGGCCGGATCTCAGCTCACTGCAAGCTCCGCCTCCCGGGTTCACGCCATTCTCCGGCCTCAGCTTCCCGAGTAGCTGGGACTACAGGCGCCGCCACCTCGCCCGGCTATTTTTTGTATTTCTTAGTAGAGACGGGGTTTCACCGTGTTAGCCAGGATGGTCTCGATCTCCTGACCTCGTGATCCGCCCATCTCGGCCTCCCAAAGTGCTGGGATTACAGGCTTGAGCCACCGCGCCCGGCCAAATCCCTATTTCTTATTTGATGAAGGCTTTATTCTGTGATGGTGAAATGGTTACTAGCAGCTTTTTCTTGTATAGATTAACATCATTCAGCTCAGTGATCTTAGCAGATGAAGAATGCCTTCTTCTTTTTTTTTTTTTTTTGAGATGGAATCTCAGTGTGTAACCCAGACTAGAGTGCAATGGTGCAATCTTGGCTCACTGCAACCTCCACCTCCCGGTTTCGAGCGATTCTCCTGCCTCAGCCTCCCAAGTAGCTGGGATTACAGGCATGTACCACCATGCCTGGCTAATTTTGTACTTTTTAGTAGAGACGGGGGTTTTACCATATTGATCAGGCTTGTCTTGAACTCCTAACCTCAGGTGATCTGCACACCTTGGCCTCCCAAAGAATGCCTCTTAAGGATTAACTCCAATGCAAGTCCTGATACGGAGTTTATTTGACCAATGTAGCCATCCGATCATTCCTAACTCAAACACTGGGGCAGTCTAGGGGGTGGAATTAATTGACCACACCTGAAAAATGTACTCATTCCTTTAATGGTGGAGAGTAGAAGGTAGTAGAGTCAGATCTAACCAATCCATATGGATTGAAAGGAGGGCTGGGTTTTCACAGGACAATTGAGAATATACCAAATATCTATTATTGAAAATTCATCCTATCAACCACTACTTATGATTCCTATGCCATATGCCAGACTGGCTCATGCACTAAGCATATAGCAAGACAGTGCAAATCACACTCTAAGCCTGTGTTCTTTTAGAGTTTATCTGCCAGGAAGGCAGATAATTCAATTACAATTACAGTAAAATTGGGTGAATGTTATAACAGAATGAACGCAGAGGATTACGGAGAGCTCTTATTTAGGCTACAGACTCAAGTAAGGTGCCCTGGAAAGAGCGAACTTGGGGCAGACTCCTTAAGATTGATTAGGAATTAGTCAGAATTAGAGGGTAGGAGGGTTCTAGGCAGAGAAACTATTCTATAGAGGAGAGATCATACCATGTCTGAAGGTCTGAAATAAGTGCAGCATGAAGTAGAGAATGGTCCTTTTTGCTTTTTCTCTCTTTTTTTTTTTTTTGAGATGGAGTCTCACTCTGTTGCCCAGGCTGGAGTGCAGTGGCATGATCTTGGCTCACTGCAACCTCTGCCTCCCGGGTTCAACAGATTCTCCTGCCTCGGCCTCCTAAGTAGCTGGAAATACAGGTGCCCGCCACCATGCCCAGCTAATTTTTGTATTTTTAGTAGAGATGGTGTTTCACCATATTGGCCAGGCTGGTCTCAAACTCCTGACCTCAGGTGACCTGCCCGCCTTGGCCTCCCAAAGTGCTGGAATTACAAGCATGAGCAACCACATCTGGCCAATGGTCCTCTATCTCTAGTCTGAACCCCTACTAAGTAGCCTTCATGTGGTACCAGCTTTCCCCCACAGTCCTGGCTTATGGGTTCTGGTAATACTATCTCTGCTCTGTGCCCCTGCAGTCCTAGGGGTGCTCATAACTTCTAGCTGTGGCTAAATGTCTGGGTTGCTTAACTATTCTTTTGGCTTTTCAGTTCTTCCATGACTTTGTAACCAGTTCTCTGCATTAAATGGCCACTGTTTGAAATACCTAGAGTGGTTTTCTACTTTTTAAATAGGACTATAGCAAAATTTAAAACCATGTGTGGTTACCTTATTTCACTGTTGATTTGGGGACAAAAGCCTATTAACCTGGATTCAAGACACAAGAAGAAGAATCTGTCTCTAGTTTGTCTAGTTTTCATGTCTGGTTTTTCAAAATTTCTTAATTGATGTGCTAGAGTTCTTTATATATTGATATCCTGATACTAATTTTTTGTCTATTGTATATGTAGCAAATATTTTTCAGGATCTGTTGACTCCTTTTTTATTCATTTTTTGATGTCTAAAATTTTAAAAATACTTAAGTAAAATCATATCTAGTTACTTTATGTAATTAAATCTAAAAAAAACAAATAATATACTCATATTTTTCCAATAATTTATGCATTTATTTAATGTTGAATCATTTATACATCTAGAACATACTGTTATACTGAATCAGATGGAGACCTAGTTTATGTTCTCCACAACCCTTGCCAAAGGGTTAGTTAGAATTATTTGTCACCCTTACATATTGTTAAGAGTTGACAAGAGTGATAATAACTTTTATTCTTATTCTACTACTGTACATTTAAGCCAAATTTCTTTATCCGAGTTCCTTAAGGTTTGCATTATAGTATGTTTTTGTGTTCTTGACATTTAACAATAGAAGAACATTTTTTTGAATGTTTTCCATATCTTTCAAAAAACTGGCCAAATATATCGTATAGAAATCATGTTAGGTACTAAGACACACAGGAGATAAGTATTTTCTTGAATTTAATTTAAAATGTTTACTTATCTAATTATATTTACGGCAGATTGACTGGAATGAATTCTCCTCTCAGAATATAAAAACCATGTTGCACAATATACTATTTGGCCAAAAACGTGCACATATTTAGCTCTATGTTATTTGGCATCTAACAAGCTTTTCCCTTTAGGAGCTTAAAAAGCACGTATTCCTTCTGTTTCCTTAAGAAAGACTTGGTTCAGGTTATCCTAGTTGTCATGATTGCTCTTCAGCCTTCCCCCTCAAATGAAATGAATTTGGAGGACACAAATAATGAGAGTAATTAAATTCCTTAGGATACCAGTTTCACCATAAAGCATAGTATGAAAGCTCAGAGGTAGATGTTTTTATAAATCTAAGTAGAAGTTTGTTTAGGCTTGCCCTTTAGATAAATAATTCAATGTAAAGAAGTATGGGAGTAATTCTTGAGCTCAGTATCATTCAGGTCCATTTAACAACTTTATATCTCAAGAATGCGTTAATTCATTCAATCAACAAATCAATAAATTTTATGCTAAAAATATCCAGTGCTAGAGATTCATGAGTGAACAAGATATACATGGTCCCTGTCTCCAAGAAATTCCAGTCTGCTGAAAGAAATGGTCTGTTATTAATGTGATGGGGGTAATTAGAATTTTTAATTTGGCACACATAGGGAGCACATTTTATCTAGTTTGGGTAGGTCAGGGAATACATCTCAGAAGAATTCTAACTGGAAATCTAAAAAACACAATCAAGGGCCGAGTGCGGTGGCTCACGCCTGTAATCCCAGCACTTTGGGAGGCTGAGGCGGTTGGATCACGAGGTCAGGAGGCCGAGACCATCCTGGCTAACACGGTGAAACCCCGTCTCTACTAAAAATACAGAAAACTAGCCGGGCGAGGTGGCGGGCGCCTGTAGTCCCAGCTACTCGGGAGGCTGAGGCAGGAGAATGGTGTGAACCCGGAAGGCGGAGCTTGCAGTGAGCCGAGATCCGACCACTACACTCCAGCCTGGGAGACAGAGCGAGACTCTGTCTCAAAAAACCAAACCAAAACAAAACACACACAATAATGAGTGGGAAATTTATGTTCTAAGGCAAAGAAACAGCATAAAACAAAGGCCTTAGGAAGAAAGCCTATGGGGGGCAGTAAGAGAACTTCAAATAGAGATAATGACTTGAAGACAGAGGATGATGGGGCTGAAAAGATGACCATAAACTCCAGTAAGTCAAATATTTGTCCCTAGGCCAGTAGGTAGGGCCATAACCATAGGGTAGAACACAATCAGATTTGCTTTTTGCTGACTTCAGCTGATGAATGAATTGAAAAGGGAAGGCAAGAAGGGAGGCAGGAAGACCAGTTAAGAGGCACAACTGGGGTTGTATCATACCCAAATGAAAAGTAGACAGATTCAAGGGAGTTTAAAGAAATAGAATGTGCAGGACTTGATGACACATTGGACGTGAGGAAAAGGGAAGGGCGCAGGCTGACTTTAGGTTTCAGTGCTATGAAAGATCGAATATAGTGTAATTAACTAATATGACAACCCCAGAAGAAATAACAGATTTGGGGGAAGAGGTGCTGAATTCAGTTTTGGGCAGGTTTAATCCAAGGTACCTATGGGATATCCAAGATACAGAGTAAAGATTAGGGTACTGGATCTAGAACTCAAAGACTGAGGTGTGGATTTTGGATTCAGCAGTTTATAAATAGAGAATGATATGAAAATCATAGATTTTTAATTGTACATCTGATTGTCCACTAAGGCGGGAAGGTACAATTACTGAGCAAATAGAACTAAGCCTTGCCACCATTTGACTCATTATGCAGTACAGGTAGGGCCAGTAGTGTTTGCACATGAACAATTTCACCTATGAATTTTTAATTTTATTTTAAAAAATGTATATTGGGGCTAGGCATGGTGGCTCACACCTGTAATCCCAGAACTTTGGGAGGCCAAGGCGGGCGGGTCACCTGAGGCCAGCCTGGCCAACATGGTGAAAACCCATCTCTACTTAAAAATAAAAAATTAGCCAGGCGTGGTGGCGGGTGCCTGTAATCCCAGCTACTCAGGAGGCTGAGGCAGGAGAATCACTTGAACTGGGGAGACGGAGGTTGCAGTCAGCTGAGATCGAACCACTGCACTCCAGACTGGGTGACAGAGCAAGACTATGTCTCAAAAAAAAATTATATCAGATATTGACAAGTTATGATTGTATATATGGGGTAAAAGGGATTGTATATATTTATGGGGTAAAAATGATGCTATAATATATGTATACCATGTGTTGTCTAATTGAAACACTGGATCCTTTGATTGACATCTCCCCATTTCCCTCACTCCCAGCCTCTGTTAACCACAATTCTGCTTTCGAATGCCTTAGATTCCACATGTAAGTGAGAACATGCAATATTTGTCTTTCCATGCCTGGCTTATTTCACTTGGCATAATGTCCTCCAGTTTCACCCATGTTGTTGGAAATGGCATAATTTCTCTTTTGTTAAGGCTGAATAGTAGTCCATGGTATATATACAACATTTTCTTTATCTGATTATGAGACATTTAGGTTGGTTCCTTAACTTGCCTATTGTGAATCATGCTGTAATGAACACGAAAGGGCAGACTTCTCTTTGACATATTGATTTCAAATTCTCTGGATATATGCTGGGAAGTGGGGGGATTGCTGGTTCATATGGTAATTCTGTTATTTTTTGAGGACAGTTCGTACTGTTTTGCATAATACTGTGTTAATTTACATTTCCACCAACAGTGTACAAGGGTTCCCTTTTCTCCACATCCTCACCAAAACTTGTTATCTTTCATCTTTTTAATAATAGTTATTTCGACAGATGTGAGGTGATATCTCACTGTAGTTTTAATTTGCATTTTCCTAATGATAGGAATGTTGAGCATCTTTTCACATATCTGTTGGCTATTTGTATGTCTTGTTTAGAGACTATCTTTTTCATTTCTGGCAGAGTACTCCAAACATCTTTTCTTATGTCTTTCCTCATTTTTTTTTAAGTTGGGTTATTTATTTTCTTGCTATTAAGTTGAGTTTCTTACGTATTTTGGATATTAACTCCTTATCAGATGTATGGCTTACAAATACTTTCTCCCATTCTATAGGTTGCCTCTTCACTCTATTGTTTTCTTTGCTGTGTGGATGTTACTGAGTTCAATATAATTCCATTTGTCTATTTTTGGTTTTGTTGCCTGAGATTTTGGGGTCAAACACAAAAAAATTGTCTAACGTTGTATAGTTTTCTTTCTGTTTTCTTCTATTAGTTTTACGGTTTCAGATCTTATGTTTAAGTCTTTAATCCATTTTGAGTTGATTTTTGTACAGATGCTTCTTTACCTATGATGGGGCTATTATATCTCAAACCCATCATAAATTGAAAATATTGTAAGTAAAAAATGCATTCATTACACCTATTCTAGTAAACATCAAAACTTAGCCTAGCCTTCCTTAAACATGCTCAGGAGGCTGGGTGTGATGGCTTATGCCTGTGATCCCAGCACTTTGAGAGGCCAAGGCAGGCGGATTACCTGAGGTCAGGACTTCTGAGAGCAGCCTCACCAATGTGGTAAAACCCCATCTCTACTAAAAATACAAAAATGCACCCGGGCATAGTGGCACACACCTGTAATCCCAGCTACTTGGGAGGCTGAGGCAGGAGAATCACCTGAACCCAGGAGGCAGAGGTTGCAGTGAGCCGAGATCGCACCACTGCATTCTAGCCTGGGTAACAGAGCAAGACTCCATCTTGAAAAACAAAAAAAAACATACTCAAGATACTTACATTAGCCTACACTTGAGCAAAATTGTCTAACAGAAAGCCTGTTTTATAGGTAAAGTGTTGAATATCTCATGTGATTTGTTGGATACTGCATTGGAAATGAAAATAGGAATGGCTTGCTGTTGCCCAGCACTGCAAGAGAGTATCATGCTGCATATCACTAGCCTGGGAAAAGATCAAAATTCAAAGTATGATTTCTACGTGCTTTTGCACTATCACAAAGTCAAAAAAATAAATCAAAATCAAACCAATGTAAGTCAGGGACCATATGTATATGGTGTGAGATAAAGTTCTAATTTCATTCTTCATGTTGCTATTCAGTTTTTCCGACACTGTTTATTGAAGATCCTTTCAATAAAGGACCTTTTCTCACTGTGTATTCCTGGCATCTTTGTGGAAAAGCAATTGACCCTAAATATGTGGGTTGATATTTGAGATCTTTATTCTGCTCCACTGGTCAGTGTATCTATGTTTATGCCAGTATCATTCTGTTTTAACTATGATAGCTTTGTAATATAATTTGAAGTTATTGTCTGTGAATTCTTAGAAGTGCCATGCTTTAACCACATCTGCATATACTTAAATTTGAATATATTCTCAAGGAAAAAAATTTTTAAAAAATCTGTTTTGTTCAGTGATATACCCAAGACATGGAAGACTCTTTGACACATAATAGACACTTAACAAATATTTGATGACTCAATGAATAAAATTCTATACAAAAAACAGCACAAAATAGTATCCAGGTTCTTAATAAATTCAGTCGATAACTGTTTCTTTTATTATTTTTAAAATGTCTAAAATTCATATCTAAAAGCTATGAATTTTAAACTAAAAAGTCTCAGAACCTAAGGCACAGAGCCCTAAGTTCTAATTATTGTACCAGGTTTTACACTGGCCAAGAATATCCTCAGCCTCTCTTCTCATGTTGAGATTCCTATGAAAAGACAGAATAGATTATGTTGTTTTCCCACTAGCTCATGTGAGGTTTCCACTGTGTTTTTCCATGTAGCCAACTTTCCAGATTTTATCCTTTGTAATCTTTGCTTCCACTTCTCCTTCCTTGTCTTCAGTGAAAACTGTTCTTTTCCATACAAATTTCAGATTGTGACTTTTACATAAGATATTCCCATTCAGATGTCTTTTCTCAGCCTGTTGTAGCCTCCTGCCCTTTGTTTGAAAAGAGTGAAACATCATGAACTTTACTTTTTGACCTTTGAGCATTCATAGGGGAGACAGGAGAGAGGCGGTACAGAGGCCTGGGAGAATGCCTGCCTATAAGCGGCTGTCATGGTTTGAGCCTCTAAAAGGGCAAGCCTGTTGCTAAGGAAACTGCTGCTCTAGGAGGGCTAAACACACAGTAAAATAGCAGGAAAGGAAGGCACAAATAAGTCAGATGCTTGGGGGAGGGGGTGGCAGGAGGCAACCGAAGAACTTTAAACCTTTATTGCTAGGAACATATCGAAGGCTCTAGTGAGGAGAAAATCAAGTGTCTATATCCCTTCCTAGAATATAGCTGAAATTTAAAGGAAGCCTAGACTTCATGTGTATGTCATTTTGCTTAGCACACAAGCAGAAAAACAGTGTCTGTCAATACTTCATTAATATTTAGAAAGTATATAGCAATTTTCCAAATTTAATCATGTTCATTTGTAATATTCAGTATCATAAGAACACATTCGTAATACTCAATCATCTGATTTTGTAGTCAATGCTTAACGTAACAGTATTCCATTTTGTAAATATATAAAAATTTGTCCTAAAAAATGACCTATTGGGTACTGTGCTCACTTCCTCCGTAACAGGATCATTCATACTCAAAATCTTAGCATCACACAATATATCCATGTGAAAAGACCTGTGTATGTACCTCATGAGTCTAGAAAAGTTGAAATTGTAAAAAAAAAAAAAAACCATTCATCTATGGACATCTAGATTGTTCTAGTTTTTCAATAAAGCTGCTTATAGACATTTATGTTTAAGTATTTTTGTGGACATATGTTTTCATTACTCTTGCATAATTATCTAGAAGTTGACATGCTGGCTGATATGGAAAGTGTATGTTTAACTTTATAAGAAACAGCTAAACTGTTTCCCAAAGTTGTTACACTGTTTTACAGCCTAACCTGCAATGAATAAGAATTTTAGTTACTTCACGTTCTCCTCAGTGCTGAGTACTGTGATTTGAAAATTTTACCCATTTTGTTGGGGGTGTGGTATGGTTAGGCTTTGTGTTCCCACCCACATCTCATCTTGAATTGTAATACCCATAATCTCCATATGTCAAGGGAGAGAGACCAGGTGAAGATAGTTGAATCATGGGAGCAGTTTTCTCCATGCTGTTCTCATGATAGTGCGTTCTCACGAGATACAGTATGATGGTTTTATAAAGGGCTCTTCCTTTCACTCGGTACTTCTCCTTCCTCTTACCTTGTGAAGAAGGTGCCTTGTTTCCCCTTCGCCTTCCACCATGATTATAAGTTTTCTGAGGCCCTCCCAACCATGGTGAACTGTGAGTCAATTAAACCTCTTTCCTTTCTAAATTACCCAGCCTCAGGCAGTTCTTTATAGTGGTATGAAAACGAGTTAATACAGAGTGTAATATTACATTATGGTTTTAATTTGAATTTTCATGATGTCTAATGATTTTCCTGTGGTTATTGGCAATTTATATATTTTCTTTTGTGAGTTATCTGTTCAAATCTTTGCTCATTTTTAAATTGGGGTTTTGACTTTGGGGGTCCAAGATGGCCCATTAGAAGCAGTGACAATTGGAGGCTCCCATCAAGAAGAATCATAACAGCATGCAAATCCTGCACCGGCAACTGAGGTATCCAGGTTCTGTCATCAGAACTGACTAGGCATCTGGCATGACCCATGGAGAAGTGAAGAAGAGCAGTGTGGTGCGGCAGCCCACCTGAGAGCCATGCCGGGAAGGGGATCCCACAACCCCCAGCCAGGGGAGGTGGTGAGTGAGCGTGCTACCCAGCCTGCGAAAGCATGCTTTTTCCATTGAACTGTGCAACCCACGGATCAGAAGATCCCACTCACAAGACCATGCCACAGGGGCCTAGGATCCCAGCGACTGAGCTATGCAGATTCTCAGTAGCCACCAAGCTAGAATAGTTTTAAACCTGCAGAGCTCCCAGGGGGAGGGGCAGCCAGCACCAGAGCTGCAGCTGCCTGAGCTCTAAGCTGTTTGAGCTCCTTGGGGGAGGGGTGACAGCTAACACTGGGACTCATAGCTGCCTAACAAACTGAGTTCCCAGGGTCAGGGAAGGGCAGCAGCCATCTCTATAGCTTCAGGCTGTGCTTTTTTCCTGCTGGAACTAGAAAGGCTGGACAGCATGGTCACAAGAGGTATCCCCCACAGCCCAACACACCGGCTGTGGGAGACTGTGGAGAGTGCCTCTTCAGGCCTGGACCTGACCCATCCCTTCTTCACTGGGTGGGGCTTCCCTGCAGGAATTCCAATAACTCCAGCCAGGGGCTCAGGGAAAGAACTCTGATCTCTCTGGGCCTGAGCCGCTAGGGGTAGGGGCAGGCACAGTCTCCATGGACCAGCAGACTTAGTCTTACCTCCGGCTAGTTCTGAGGAATCCAGGCAGCCCGGATAAGTGGGTTTCCCCCCAGCAAAGCATACCCTCTTCACCAAAGGACAAAGTGCTTTGTTACATGGGTCCTGCTCCCTGTGCCACCCAACTGAATGAGACCCTCCAACTGGTTGTCAGATACCCTATATAGGAGCATTTCTACTGACATCAGGTGGGTGCCCCTCGCGGTCAGAGATCCCAGCGAAAGAAGCAGGCATCCATCTTTGCTGTTCTCTAGTCTCCTTGAGTGACATCTCCAGGTGCAGGAGTAAACCAGATGAATAGGGAGTGAGGTGAACCCCCAGCAAACCACAGCAGTCCTACAGAGAAGGACCTGACCATTGCATTGCAAGGAAAACAAAAAAAGCAACAACAAACAGCATCAAGATAAAGGCCCCACCAAAAAAAGAAAACCCATTCCAAGTGTCAGCAGCCTCAAAGATCAATACTAGACAAACTCATGAAGATGCGAATCAATGAAAAAATGCTGAAAACCCACAAGGCCAGAGTGCCTCCTCTTCTCCAGATGATTGCAACACCTCTCCAGCAAGGGCATAGAACCAGAGGGAGAATGAGATGGATGAATTGGTAGAAGTAGGCTTCAGAAGGTGGGTAATAACAAACGCTGCTGAGCTAAAGGAGCATGGTCTAACCCATTGCAAAGAAACTAAGAACCTTGATAAAATGTTACAGGAGCTGCTAACTAGAATAACTAACTTAGAGAGGAACGTAAATTACCTGATGGAGCTGAAAAACATAGCATGACCAAGCAGAAGAAAGGATATCAGAGTTTGAAGACCATTTTGCTGAAATAAGACATGCAGATAAGATTAGAAAAAAAAAAGGAACAAACAAAACCTCTGAGAAATATGGTAGTATGTAAAAAGACCAAACCTATGACTGATTGGAGCACCTGAAAGAGACAGGAAGAATAGAACTAAGGTGGAAAACACACTTGAGGATATTATCCAGGAGAACTTCCCCAACCTAGCAAGACAGGCCAACATTCAAATTCAGGAAATACAGAGAATGCCACTAAGATGTTCCATGAGAATATCAACCCCAAGACCCATAATCATCAGAGTCTCCAAGGTCAAAATGAAGGAAAAAATGTTAAGGGCAGCCAGAGAGAAAGGCCAGGTCACCTACAAAGGGAAGCCCATCAGACTAACAGCAGACCTCTCAGCAGAAACCCTACAAGCCAAAAGACAGTGGGGGGCCAATATTCTACAATCTTAAAATAATTTTCAAACCAGAATTTCATATCCAGCCAAACTAAGCTTCATAAGTGAAGAAGAAATAAAATCCTTTCAAGACAAGCAAATGCTGAGGGATTTCATCACCACCGGGCCTGCCTTGTAAGAGATCCTGAAGGAAGCACAAAATATGGAAAGGAAAAACTGGTACCAGCCACTGCAAAAACACTCCAAAATATAAAGACTAATGACACTATGAAGAAACTGAATCAACTAGTGGGCCAAATAACTGGATAGCATCATGATGACAGGATCACATTCACATACGACAATATTAACCTTAAATGTAAATGGGCTAAATGTCCCAAGTAAAAGACACACATTAGCAAATTTGCTATCAGTGTGCTGTAATCAGACCCATCTCATGTGCAAATACATATATAGGCTCAAAATAAACAGATGGAGGAAAATTCACCAATGGAAAGGAAAAAACAAAAGCAAAAACAAAAACAAAAAACAAAGATCAAAAAAGACAAAGAAGGGCATTACATAATGGTAAAGGGATCAACTCAACAAGAAGAGCTAACTATCCTAAATATATATGCACCCAGTACAGGAGCATCCAGATTCATAAAACAAGTTCTTAGGGACCTACAAAGAGACTTAGAGTCCCTCACAATAATAGTGGGAGACTTTAACTGCACTGCCAATATTAGATCAATGAGACAGAAAATTAACAAGGATATTCAGGAGTTGAACTCAGCTCTGGATCAAGTGGACCTAATAGATATTTACAGAGCTCTCCACCCCAAATCAACAGAATATACATTCTTCTTAGTGCCACATGACACTTATTCTAAAATTGATCACATAAGTGGAAGGAAAACACTCCTCAGCAAATACAAAAGAACTGAAATCATAACAGTCTTTCAGACCACAGTGCAATCAAATTAGAAGTCACAATTAAGAAACTCAAAACCACACAACTACATGGAAATTGAACAACATGTTCCTGAATGACTCCTGGGTAAATAATGAAATTAAGACATAAATCAAGAAGTTATTTGAAACCAATGAGAACAAAGAGACAATGTATCAGAATCTCTGGGACATAACTAAAGCAGTGTTAAGAGGGAAATTTATAGCATTAAATGCTCACATCAGAATGCCAGAAAGATCTCAAATTGACACCCTAATATCACAATTAAAACAGCTAGAGGAGCAAGAGTAAACACATGCAAAAGCTAGCAGAAGATAAGAAATAACTAAGAGCAGAACTGAAGGAGATAGAGATAGGAAAACCCTTCAAAAAATCAATGAATCCAGGAGCTGCTTTTTGGAAAAATTAACAACATAGATTACTAGCTAGACTAATAGAGAATAATTCAAATAGACACAATAGAAAATGATAAAGGGAATATCACCACTGACCCCACAAAATAAAGAACTTTATACAAATAAACTAGAAAACCTAGAAGAAAGGGATAAATTCCTGGACACATACACCCTCTCGAGACTAAACCAGTAAGAAGTTGAATCCCTGAATAGACCAACAACAAGTTCCAAAATTGAGGCAATAATTAATAGCTTGCCAACCAAAAAACACCCAGGAACAGATGGATTCACAGCTGAATTCTTCCAAAGATACAAAGAGAGCTGGTACCATTCCTTCTGAAACTATTCCAAGCAATTAAAAAGGAGGGACTCCTCCCTAACTCATTTTATGAGGCCAAACATCATCCCAATACCAAAACCTGCCAGAGACATAACAACAAAAAAACTTCAGGCCAATATCCCTGATGAATGACAATGCAAAAATCCTCAACAAAATATTGGCAAACTGAATCCAGCAGCACATCAAAAAGCTTATACACAGTTATCAAGTCAGCTTCAACCCTGGGATGCAAGGCTGGTTTAACATAGGCAAATCAATACACGTAGTCCATCACATAAACAGAACCAATGATAAAAATCACATGATCATCTCAATAGATGCAGAAAAGGCCTTTGATAAAATTCAACACCCCTTCATGTTAAAAGCTCTCAATAAACTAGGTATTTATGGAACATATCTCAAAATAATAACAGCCATTTATGACAAACCAATAGCCAATATCATACTGAATGGGCAAAAGTTGGAAGCATTCCCTTTGGAAACCAGCACAAGACAAGGATATGTTCTCCCTCACCACTCCTATTCACTATAGTATTGGAATTTCTGGCCAGGGCAATCAGGCAAGAGAAAGAAAGGATATTCAAGTAGAAAGAAAGAAGTCAAATTGTGTCTCTGCAGATGACATGATTATTTAGAAAACTCCATCATCTCAGCCCAAAAACTCCTTAAGCGGATATGCAACTTCAACAAAATCTCAGTATACAAAATCAGTGTGCAAAAAACACAACTTCTATACACCAACAAGTGACAAGCAGACAGCCAAATCATGAGTGAACCCCCATTCACAATTGCTACAAAGAGAATAACATACATAGGAATAGAACTTAAAAGGGGGCGTGAAAGATCTCTTCAAGGAGAACTACAAACCACTGCTCAAGGAAATAAGAGAGGACACAAACAAATGGAAAGACATTCCATGCTCATGGATAGCAAGAATCAATATCATGAGAATGGCCATACTGCCAAAAGTAATTTATAGATTCAGTGCTATTCCCATCAAATTACCATTGACATTCTTCATAGAATTGGAAAAAACAGTTTAAATTTCATATGGAACCAAAAAAGAGCCCATACAGCCAAGATAATCCTAAGCAAAAGGAACAAAAATGGAGGCATCATGCTACTTGACTTCAAACTACACTACAAGGCTACAGTAATCAAAACAGCATGGTACTGGTACCAAAACAGACATATAGACCAATGGAACAGAATATAGACCTCAGAAATAACACCACACGTCTACAACCATATGATCTTTGAAAAACCAGGAAAAAGAAATGAGGAAAGGATTCCCTATTTAATAAATGGTGCTGGGAAAACTGGTTAGCCATATGAAGAAAACTGAAACTGGACCCCTTCCTTACATCTTATACAAAAATTAACTCAAGATGGATTAAAGACTTAAATGTAAAACCCCAAACCATCAAAACCCTAGAAGAAAACCTAGGCAATACCATTCAGGACATAGGCATGGCCAAAGACTTCATGACAAAAACACCAAAGGCAATGGCAACAATGACCAAAATTGACAAATGGGATCTAATTAAAGAGCTTCTTCACAGCAAAATAAACTATCATCAGAGTGAACAGGCAACCTACAGAATGGAAGAAAATTTTTGCAAGCTACCTGTTTGACAAAGATCTAATATCCAGAATCTACAAGGAACTTAAACAAATTTACAAGAAAATAACAACCCCATCACAAAGTAGGCAAAGGATATGAACAGACACTTCTCAAAAGAAGACATTTATGCTGCCAACAAACATATGAAATCTCAACATCGCTGATAAATTAGAGAAATGCAAGTCAAAACCACAATGAGATACCATTTCATGCCAGTCAGAATGGTGATTATTAAGAAGTCAAGAAACAATAGATGCTGGTGAGGCTGTGGAGAAATAGGAATGCTTTTACACTGTTGGTGGGAATATAAATTGGTTCAACCATTGTGGAAGACAGTGTGGAAATTCCTCAAGGATCTAGAACCAGAAATACCATTTGGCCCAGCAATCCCATTTCCTGGGTCAGAGGAAAATAAATCATTCTACTGTAAAGACACATGCACCCGTATGTTCATTGCAGCATTATTTACAGTAGCAAAAACATGGAACCAACTCAAATGCTGATCAATGATAGACTGAATAAAGAAAATGTGGTACATATACACCAATTAATACTATGCAGCCATAAAAAGGAATGAGATCATGTCCTTTGCAGTGACATGGATGGAGCTGGAAGCCATCATCCTCAGCTAACTAACACAGGAACAGAAAACCAAACACCGCATGTTCTCACTCACAAGTGGGAGCTGAACAATGAGAATACGGGGACACAAGGAGAGGAACAACACACACTGGGGCCAGTTGAGGGGTGGGGGACAAGGGGAGGGAGAACCTTAGGACAAATAGCTAATGCACATGGGACTTAAAACTTAGATGACGAGTTGATAGGTGCAGGAAACCATGATGGTGCACATATACCTGTGTAACAAACCTACATGTTCTGCACTTGTATCCTGGAACTTAAAGTAGAATAAAAATAAAAAATAAATAAAATCGAGGTTTTGTCTTTATTTTTTCTGAGTTGTAAGAATTCTATGTATTTTCTGGTTAAAAGTTCTTTGTCAGACATACGCATTAACAAATTTTACACCAACTTCTAGCTTGTGTGTATTTTCTTTAACAATACCTTTGAGAAAGTGGATGTTTTAAATTTTGATAAACACATTTAATTTTTTTTATAATGTGGGCTTTTGTATCCTATCTAAAAATCTTTGTCTACTTCCAATGTTGCAAACAATTTTTTATCTGTGTTTTCTCCTAGAAGTTTTGCAATTTTAGCCTTTACATCTAACTCTATGATCCATCTTAAGGTAATTTGTACACATGGAGTAAAGGAACGGTCAAAGTTATTTATGCATTTTTTTTTCACGTAGATATTTAGTTGTTCTAGCACCATTTGTTAAAAACACTCTTTTTTCCCACATTAAATACCTTGGAATTTTTTTGGCCATAAATAAGCAAATACACATGGATCTATTTCTGTATTCTCTATTTTCTTGATTTATGTTTATTCATTTCTAATGTCACATTCTCTTCACTACTTAACTTTATAAGTATTGAAATCAGGTAGTATGATTCCTTTATCTTTGTTCTTTTTTAAAATTAATTTGGATATTCCAGGTTTTTTGGATGTGCAAGTAAACTTAGAATCTATTTATTTTTAATTTTTGTGGATACATAGCAGTTGTATATATATTTACTGGGTACATGAGATGTTTTGATACAGGTGTGCAATGTGTAATAATCACTTCATGGGCAAGAGGGTATCCACCCCTCAAGCATTTATCTTTTGGGTTACAAACAAACCAATTATAGTTTTATTATTCAAAATTTATCTAAAATATATGACTTATTTAAAATACAATTAAGTTATTGACTATATTCACCTGTTGTGCTATCAAGTAGTATATCTTATTTTTTCTATTTTTTTGGTACTCAATTTATTAGTATCTTCAAAAAGCCTTCTGGAAATTTTATTGAGATTATTAATCTGAGTAGTTTTGACATCTCAAAATACCGTGTCCTAATGAAACCATGAGCATATTATATCCTTCCATTTATATAGGTCTTCTTTAATTTCTCAAAAATATCTTAGAGTTTTCAGTAAACTGATTTGGTACACATTTTGTTAAATTTCCTATAATTCATTTGTTTTTCTACTGTTTTAAATGGTGTTGCTTTACATTTTAATTTCCAAAACTATTCTCTGTTAGTATAGAGTTAGTATATACTGTTAATATATAGTAAGAGAGTTTCCTTGATCTTACATTCCTAAGCCTTGCTGAATTGTCAGTTCTAGTAGCACTTTTTATGGATTCTTTAGGATTTTCTATGTACCACTAAGTCTTCTACAAATAAAGAAATTTTTACTTCTTCCCTTACCATCTTATGTTTTAGATACCTTTCTTGTCTTATTGCACCATTTCATGCTCTTAGTATATTACAGACTATGAATAGTGAGAGTTAACATCCCTCTTTTGTGTAAGGTCTTAGGACAAAAATCATCTTTTTATGTTGTAGAGTTTTTGCATGTGTCTTTGATTAAGGTGAACAAGTTCATTTCTGCTGCTGTTATTCTAAAAGTTTAACTATGATTACGTGTTAATTTCTGTTGCATGCCTTTTTTGCTAGTTTAAAATGGCTATACGTGTTTTTATTTTATCAGTATAATGAATTGATTTTTTGAATGTTAACCAATTTAATATTCAGTCCACTCACATTGTATTATCATGCTTCTATTTCTGGATTCAATTAGCTATAATTTTGATAAATATTTTTATGTTTGTGAAAAATATTGGTCTATAGTTTTTTTGGATTGTCTATTGATTAAGTTGTCTGTTTTTATTTGACTTTTTTTTTTTAAATCAGGATAATGCCTTATAAAATGCCTCAGGGAGTGTTTTCTTCTCCACTGTTTTCTAAGAGAGTTTATGTAGGAATATATTGATATTAAATTTTCCTCTTAAATATTTGATGTAATTCAACAGTTAAGACATTAGAGTCTGGATTTTTTTTTATAAAGGTGTTTTAAGTTACCAATTCATTTTAATACATGAAAACCTATTTATATTTTCTGTTTCTTATATCAATTAATTTATCTACTTTACCTTAGTTATACAATTAAATAGCAAAAAATTCATAATATTATTTAAAAAATATCTATAAGGTCTATATTGAATTTTTTCATTTGTGATACTTTTAGCTCCTGACATCTGTTTTTTCAGTTTCAGTCTACATAGAAGTTTCTCAATTACAGCTGACCCTTGAACAATGCAGGAGTTTATATGACTGTTATTTGGTATATTTTTCTCAATTCTTTTGCTTTGAAAATATCCAAGACTTTAGGTGTAAGAAACATTTTTTTTGCAGGTAACTAGTACTTGAATCTTGTTTAAAAATTCACTGACATTCTCTGTATTTTAATCAATATATTTTAGACTATTCACATTTAAAGTGATTAGTAACACAGTTCAATTAATGTCCACCATGTTTTAATGGTTTTCTGTTAATTGCATTTACTTTTTAGATTTCCTCTTTTTCTGCCTTCTCTGCTATTATTTTATATGATTTCATTTTATCTCTTTTATTAGCTTATTTATCCTTAAAAATAATTTTTAGTGAGCGTTGCCCTCTGTTTTATAATATATTTTAAATTAATTTAGATCCATTTTTAGGAAATACTATACTGTTTGACATGTAGTATAGGTAGCTTAGAACAGAGTTATTACAATCTCTTTCTCCCATCCTTTGTGATATTATTTTCACTTATTTATCTGTGTTTTAATAACCTAGTACATTGTTACAGTTCTTTAAATAGTTATGTTTTAGATCAATTTACAATAAGAAAAGTAAAAATTTTATTTTACCTTTATTTCTTCTTTTATTTGGACCCAATATCTAGTCCATATAATTTTTCTTCTACCTCAAAAACTTGTTTTAACATTTCTTACAAGGTAATTGTGCAAGAAATGATTTATCTCAGATATTATTTGTCTGAAAAAATATTTTTCCTTCACTTCTGATGATATTACTCAACATTTTGAGTAATTTTGCTAGATCTAGAAGTTTAGGTTACTGGCTGTAAAAATATTTTAAATATTTTATCCATTTTTTTCTTGCATGTTTCTGATGAAAAATCGACTATAATTTTTTCTTTGTTCTATAGGTAAGTTACTTGGAGAGTAGAACTTCATAATGGGGAAGGGACTGGGTATATTTTACAGTGATTACTCTTCCCTTCTCTTTGTGAGAGCCATAAGGAGATCTTTCTGGTAGTGTTCCTGAAAGTAAAGCGCATGAATGTGGAAGGTGTTCTAACACTGCATTCCGTAGGAATTTCTAAATTGTAACACTAACTCACATGCAAACTCCAGCAACTTGTCAATTTAAGGGTTGGTAGCTCCAGCATCTTCCACCATGTGTAAGAAGACATTAGATGTGCCTGTCATTTTTGAAATTGAGGCGGTGGTTTGTCCTGCAACTTCAGGTCTCTAATGGGTTCAAGAAAAGTAGTTGCTTTTCATTGAGGGCAACATGTTCTTATTGTAAAGACAGCGGTGGTGACTTCTAAGGGCTCTACTTGCTGATGTTGATCCACTGGCTGTCATAGTGAGTCAATGCTTCTGCTGCTATTCACAAGCTTGGGGGATCGTGAATTGCTCCTCTTTCTTGAGTGTCCCATATAATTTTTAATGTTGTACTTTTCCTATTATTTCTAAGATAATCTCTCTAACTTTTCTTTTAACCCATAAATGCAATTTCTGCCATGATTAGCTTTTAATTGTCCGGATTATACTTTTGAAATAAACTGTTCTTAGTTTTTGTTAAATTTCCAAATAAGTTTCCTGATCTCATAATCTTTTTCTTCAATTGTCTCCATCCGCTTAAAATTTTAATCCTTTCTTGAATTTCTTTACAAAAAATAAAGTTGTATTACATGTTATCTTTTTTGAAAACAGCTATATAATAAAAGAAATACTAGTTCTAATTTTTCAGAGTGGTCTTTTAGTTAAAAATGCAACATTTTTTATTATGCTTGTCTCATCCTGACAAAGGAGGGTCAAAGCTAGTCTAAGTGCTTATTGAGAGAGTTCTGTCAGAGAGTATGTGATTCATTATTGGAATCTGTTACGTCTAAACTATTTTTTTGTTTTTAATTTGCTGGAATATAGGTTCAACTGATTATAGAGTAGAAAAGAAGCTTTAATTAGCAATATTCAAGAATGAATCTTTATCTCTGGGATGACGTATTTCTTTAATGTATTTGTAATGACAACTTTGTTTAAATGCCAGGAGTGCTGCTGTTAGGAGATAGCCATGCCACCTACCTATCATATTTCACAAGCAGCCCATCCCATACCTACAGGAAGCTAGATGTGTCCTAAGAGTAGGAATTTTGCTTAGTCAAAACTCTAGTTTCTCTGACACTTCTTTAGGACCTTAGAAATACCAACATTTACCAAAAACAACCATCCCATACATTTATCAGTCTAAATTTAGAAAAGCAAAGATGTTATGCTGGCATTTTATTTCATTTATTTTCCCAGTGGATGTTAAATCCTAACTTATGATTAATCTGAGATTGACCAAGGGAGTAATGTCAGGAAAATGGTGGGGTAAGAGATACCATCCTTTATTCCCTCACACACAAAAAACAATTACACGTCTGTCGGCCAATGAAAATAGCCTTGGGAGGGTTCAAGTAAAAACCTGTAGTGGAGAAAAAAGCAGAATAACTGCACAGAAATGATTTTTGGGAAGATTGGCATACCTGAAACACCTGGCAATGGCTAGGAAAAAAGAAGAAAGATGGGGGCTATGATTATCAACCATGCAGTGAGTGCCACCATGGTCTCTAGTGGCCTTCTCTGCCAGGGACACTGGAAGCTTTCACTGAGGTAATCAACAGCCATCACTGCTGCAACATAGTGGATAGGGAGATGCTACTGTGCCTCTACTCCAAGAAAAATCCACTGTTGGGCCACCACCAACCCCCAACCCTGCGTGTGCCTAGGACATCATGGCTTTTCCACATGTGTCTATGTTCCACACCCCAGTTCTGTGGCCGCATACATGTACTTGTGCCTCAGACAATGAAGCCACTACTGCTGTGGGATAACACTGCTCCTGCTTCAGGTTCTTTCTTTTTTTTTTTTTTTTTTTGAGACTGAGTCTCACTGTCACCCAGGCTTGAGTGCAGTGGCATGATCTTGGCTCACAGCAACCTCCGCCTCCCAGGTTCAAGCGATTCTCCTGCTTCAGCCTCCTGAGTAGCTGGGATTACAGGTGTGTGCCACCACACCCAGCTAATTTTGTATTTTTAGTAGACATGGGGCTTCACTGTATTGACCAGGCTGGTCTCAAACTTCTGACCTCAGGTGATCTGCCCATCTCGGCCTCCCCAAGTGCTGGGATTACAGGTGTGAGCCACCATGCCTAGCCTGCTCCAGGCTCTTGAGTCATGATTGCTATGTACATGCCTGTGCTATAGACCCTGGCTCTGCCACTGCTATGTAAGCACCTATGTCTTGAGCATCTTAGCCACATCCACAGTAAGCCACACTGCACCGCAGGCCCTGGAGCCATAGTATCTTTGCATGCAACTGCAGTCCAGGCCCTAGCTCTCTTCTTATTTCATGAATGCCCATGTCTCAGATATTAGAGCCACTGCCACAGTGAGCTACTCTGAGCCCCGGACCCTACAGCCACATCACAGACATTAGAGCCACCAACACAGTGAGCTAGCCTGCATCCTAAACCCTAAATCAACTGTCACTCTGCATGTGCTTGCTCCCCAGACTCTGGCTCTGTTGCTACTATATGAGGTCTTATACTACAAACACAGGAACGATTGCTGCAGCAAATGTCTGTGCCTTAGTCCCCAGAGCAGCAATAACCTTACATATACTCCATGCTGGAGCCTGGCTCTGCAACTGGTCCATAAATACCCACACCTCTCACTGCTATCAATGTGGCAATGGAAGTGCCTGGAACGCAGGCCCTTGTGCTACTACTGCCCCAAATCCTGTAGCCACAGTTTTTTTACACATGCCCATGGTCCAGACCCAGGCTCTGGTCACTACACAGGCACCACAGATCAGACACTAGTGCCACCCCAACTGCCAAGGTTACCCACAAGCCAGATCTGGTGCTAAGAGAGGGGTTCCCTGGGCCACAACTTCCCCATGGAAGAAAGAGATCAGGAGAACTTCAGCAGTCTTTACCACCAAAAATCCCAACAGCTCTCCCTAGTAATGCAGACACTCATGATTTTGGCTACTCACGACCCCTGCAAATCTTTGCTGACGTCAATCTCAGATGACAGACCTGGTGAAGGCTACATCACTGCACATTTACTCAAGCTGAAAATCACTGCACCTCACTCAGCCAGCCCCTCTACATCCACCCTTGGATGAACATTTTTACCTACTAACACCGGCCTATAAAGTCTAGAAGACATCTATATTCTAGAAAATCAAAGATCATTGTATAACGATAAAAAGATATATTCATCAAGAGGACTTAACAATCATAAACGACAGTTATTAAGTTGTTTTGATGTTGGATGTATAATGCATCCAACATCAGAACACCAAAATATATACAACAAATACTGATAAATAAATGTGAAGGAAGAGATGGACAGCAACACAATAGTAGGGATATCAGTACCACACTTTCAACAATGGACAGATTATCCAGATGAAAATCAATAAGGAAACATTGGACTTGAACTATACCTTGGATGAAATCTAACAGGTATATACAGAACATTTCATCCAACAGCAGCAGAAGATACATTCTTTTCAAGGGCACACAGAAGTTCTCCAGGATAGATTATATATTAAGCCATAAACAAGTAAAAATTTAAAGAAAACCAAATCATATTAATTATCTTTTTCACCTACAATGACATGAATCTAGAAATCAATACCAGGAGGAAAACAGGAAAATCTATAAATACAGTAAGTACTTATTTAACAGCATTGATAGGTTCTTGGAAACTATAACTTTAAGTGAAATGGCTTAACCTGTGCCACAAGAACTTCTATTTATATCAATTAGCCCATGGTAAAATTGGTTTTGTTATACAGGTCATCATTTCAATTAAATTCATGATTTCCAAGAACCAATCAACAATGTTAAGTGCGGACTTACTGTACATGGAAATTAAACAACACATTGTGAACAACGAATGGGTCAGGGAAGATATCAAGGGAAATTTAAAAATATCATGAGGCAAATGAAAATGGAAAAACACAATGTTATTAACCTCATGTGATGCCAGAAAAGCAGTTCTGAGAGGGGAGTTTGTAGTCATAAATTCATACATGAAAAAAAGAAAGATCTCACATAAACAACCTAATGTTACACCTCTAAGTACTAGAAAAAACAATCTAAGCCCAAACTTGGAAGAAGGAAGAAAATAGCAAAGAGCAGAAATAAATAAGAGTCTAGAGTAACAATGAAAAGATCCAGAAAATTAAGAATTGGTTTTTAGAAAAGTAAAATTGGCAAACCTTTTGCTAGACCTAAGAGAAAAATAGATAAAATCAGAAACGGAAGGAGGCATTACAACTGATATTACATTTATACAAAGGATCATAAGAGATCACTATAAACAATTATATGACAACAAAGTAGACAATCTAGAAGAAATAAATTTTAGAAACATACAAACTACCAAGACTGAATCAGGAAGAAGTAGAAAATCTGAACAGACTATTAGTGAGTAAGGAGATTGAATGTCATTAAAAAAAAAATTCCCAACAAAGAAAAGTACAAGACCAAATGGCTTCACTGGTGAATTCTACCAACGATTTACAGAACTAATACCGATTCTACTCAAAATATTCTAAAACATTGAAGAGGAGAAAATATTTCCAAACCCATTCTATGAGAACACAACAAAAAACTACAGGTCAATATCTCTGATAAGCAGATGCAAAATTCTTTAGCAAAATACTAGCAAACCAACTCCACCAGTACATTAAAATTATCATACACAATGATCAAGTGAGATGTATACCTGAAGAATGGTTCAACATATGCCAATCAACAAATGTGATACATCATGTTAATGTAATGAAGGACAAAAATCATGTTCATCATAGGTATAGAAACATTTGACAAAATCTAACATCCTTTTATGACAAACTCCCAACAAATTAAGTATAAAAAGAATGTGCTTCAACACAATAAAAGCTATATATTGCAAGCTCACAGCTAACATCATACTTGTATTATTCTGTGCATGCTGCTGTAACAAAACATCTGAGACTGGATAATTTATAAACAATAGCAATTTATTTTCTCACAGTTCCGGAGGCCGGGAAGATCAAGACTAAATCACTAGTACTTGGTGTCTGGTGAGGGCCTTCTTGCTGTGCCCTCACATGGCAGAAGAGGCAAATCCTGTGTCCTCACGTGGCAGAAGGAGGAAGAACAAAAAGGGCTGAACCCTTGTGAACCCTCTTTTATAGGGGCACTAATCATGAGGGATGAGTCGTCATGACCTAATCAACTTCTAAAGGCCCCACCTCTTACTATTGTGCTTTGAAGATTCAGTTTCAGCATACATTTTAGAGGGAACACAAACATTCAAATTGTAACATATTCAATGGCAAAAAGTGAAAGCTTTTCCTGTAACATCAAGAACAAGACAAGGATGCCCACTCTTGCTAATTCTATTCAACATAGTTCTGGAAGTCCTGGCAAGAAAAAGAAAAAGCATCCAAAGAGGTAATGATTATTTGAAGTGAAGTAACTCAGGAATGGAAAACCAAACTCATCCTATGTTTTCATATGTGGATGCAAAGGTATAAGAATGACACAATGAACTTTGGGGACTCAGGAAAGGGTGGGAAAGGGGGTATAAAAGACTACAAATTAGGTTCAGTGTATACTGCTTGGGTGATGGGTGCACCAAAATCTCATAAATCACCACTGAAGAACTTACTCATGTAACCAAATACCCACCTGTTCCCCCCAAAACTCATGGAAATAAAATTTAAAAAAAAAGAGGGAAAATGGTTTCTGTTTGCAGATGGCATGATCTTATATATAGAAAACCTTGAAGACTACCAAAAATTAGAAGTAATAAAGTTGCAGGGTATAAAATCAATATACAAAAATCAGTTTTCTGTCTATACATTGACAATAAACTTTTCAAAAAAGAAATTCAGAAGACAATCTCATTTAAAATAGCACCAGAAAGAATAAAACACTTAATGTGGTGAAAGATCTGTACCCTAAAATCTGTAAAACACTGATGGAAGAAATTGAAGACACAAATAAATGGAAAGAGATGCTATGTTCATGGATCTGAAAATCAATATTGTCAAAATATTCATATTACCCAAAGCAATCTACAGATTAAATGCAATCTCCATTAAAATTCTAATGGCACTTTTCACAGAATTAGAATAAACAATCCTAAAATCAGTATGGAATCACAAATGACCCTGAATGGCCAAAGCAATTTGAGCAAGAAGAACAAAATGGGAGACATTACACTTCTACCCATGCACATTTGGTCAACTAATCTTTGACAAAACTGTCAAGGATACACAATGAGGAAAGAAGACTCTTCAATAATGGCGCTGGGAAAACTGGATATCCACCGGCAAAGTAATGAAATTGGATATGATACATGAAAATCAACTCAAAATGAACTAAAGATTTAAATATAAGACCTGAGACCATAAAACTCATAGAAGAAAATGTAAGGAAAAACTTCATTACATTGGTCTTAGCAATTGTTTTGGATATGACACCAAATACACAGACAACAAAAAGATAAACAAATGGGACTACATAAACTCAAAATTCTATGCAGAGCAATGTAAACAATCAAAATGAAAAGGCAACCCATGGAATGTAGAAAACATTTGTGAGCCATTTATCTGATAAGGGTTAATAACCCAATTAAAAAATGGGCAGAGGACCTGAAAAGATATATTTTTTTTTCTCAAGGAAGACTTACAAATGGCAAACAGGTATATGAAAAGGTGCTCAGCATCACTAATCCTCAGTGTTCTTCAAATTGTTTGATTTCAAATGCAAACCAAAACTACAATGAGATACTATCTCACACCTATTGGGATGGCTAGTATGAAACAGTCAAAAGAAAAAAGTGTTCTCTAGTCTGGAGAAAAATGGAACTCTTATACATTATTGCTGGGAATGTAAATGAATACAACCATTATGTGAAATGGCACGGAGTTTCCTAAAAAAATTACAAATAGAACTATATGATCCAGCAATCACACTTCTGGGTATATACTCATAGTTAGCAAAATAACTATCTCGAAGAGATATCCCCAGGCCTGTGCTCATTGCAGCATTTTTTACAATGTTCACAATAGCCAAAATTGAAACAACGAAAGTGTCAGTTGATGAATGAACAAAGAAATTGTCATATATATAGCAAAATATATTATATACATATAAATATAATATTATTTAGCTTTAACCCTTCTCCCATTTGCCTTGAGAATACTTGTCAGCCATGCTTGTGGCTGCAGCATTTACCCTGAGATAACTTTGCCAGGAAATATCTTGCTTTTATGATTATTTTTCCATCATTCTGGTAAATCAACTTTGGGAACAAAAGACATTCTATTTATAACATTCTGTTTTTAGTAGCGGTATTTCCATTTACAAAATATAGTAATTCTTGATTGCTAAAAATGTCAAATCCTAGAAAACATAGCAGTCCTACACGTGATGTTAACATCATTCTCGAACAGTTGTTGGCCAGAGATTCATTGGATAAATTAAGGTTTTCCAAAGTATATGATTCTGGTGAGTCAGACAATTTTGATGTTAATTTTGTTTAGAAATAGCTTGGAGAACAGTTTTTGTATTTTATTTTCACATTAAAAATCAGATTTGCTTCAGCCTCAAAAAGTGTGTTTATGTAAAATTAAATGAGCACTGGCAGTGAGCTGCACTTTTTTTTTTTTTTTTCTACATGGGAACAGGATTAAAAGAAAAGGAAATTCTGCCATTTATGACAACATCAATGAACCAGGAAGACATTATGCCAAGTAAAGTTAAAGTAAGACCCAGAAGAATAATGCATACTCTTAATTACATGTGGAATATGTAAAAGTCAACCTCATAGAAACAAATACTAGAAGGGTGATTATCAGGGGACAAAGGGATGGGAGAAATCGGTCAAAGGGTAAAAATAGGAGCTGTAAGGTGAGTAAATTCTGACCTAGTGTATAGCATGGTGACTATAATTGATAATATATACTCAAAATTCACTAAGAGTAGATAAATATATGGATATGTTAACTAGCCTGATAATTTCACAATATATACATATATTAAAATATCATATTGTATACCTTGAATATACACACATTATATTGGTCAATTATACCTCAGTAGAGCTGAAAAAATATTGAGTAATTTTTAAAAACCTGAGATTGGCCAACTCTCCATTTCTCTGCTCTGATTTGGTCTATACGTCTCATTTTCTGTAATCATATAGATTTCTCTTTATTTCCATTTGCCTGCTCTAGTGGAAATTTGGACGTGGGCAGGTGAAAGGGTAGGTTTTAATTCCATTTCAGATTTCCAACTTGATTCTTAAAACTCCTCTCCTTTTTTGTCAGTTTCTAGGCTAGATCTCAGGACATCTCAGGTTATTTAATGTATATCATTATTTCAATTTATTTAAACATCTTAGAGATTAACAGATCAGCCCCATCAATGTTAGTTGGATTAATCTAACTAAAGCAATGAGTTTCAGTTTATATCTACCTGCTTTCTGACTTGCAAATTAGAGTGTGTCTTGCAAAAAGTTATCTGCTCTGAGACCATTATACACACAAAGATAATTTATAGGAAAAACCTGAATATTGGATAATCATCAATAAAAGTGCAAGCATATAGAGTGTTTACTTTGTGTTAGAATTTGTAGTAGTTTTTTACATGTACTGCACCTTAAAATGAAATCTTTTATAGGGATATAGTTCTGAAATTTCACATTTTACGATTGCAAAAGCTCTGAAGTTTGGAGAATGCATTACAATACAAATACGCTGAGCAATTGTCAGCCTAGAAAACTTGCTGTCAGAGAAAATTAGAAATAGCTTCACACTACCAAATTAAGAAAACAATTTGGCAATACATTTTGGGCACTTGCCCAATGTTTAATATCACTTGAGGGAGTGCCTACTTCTAATGAAAAATAAATTTGTAGAGTGAAAGAACATTTTTATTTGTTCCTTTACCAAAAGTAAAAATATGAATAAAGAATATGGCTGCAGTACTGCAGTTTTTAATGAATATAAAAGATCTTCTCTCATGTTAATACACTCCATGATTTGAAGAAGAGTACCCTTATTTTATTCCTGTCTAACCTACCCAAGACCTATCCAAGGCTCTGGGTAAGAATAAGGAAACTGAAGACTATTTTCAACTACACTAGAGTAACTAAGAACATACAATGCCTGTAGAGTCAGGGAAATCTCTAAGCATATCTTTCTGAGCCTTAGTTCTTCACTTGAAAGATGAAGAAAATAGTATCTATGCCGTAGGAGTGTTGTGAGGATTAAGTGAGATAATTTATGCAAAACATCTAGTATTTTGCCTCTTATGGAGTAGGAACTCAATGAATGATGGATTTTTAAAAAATCATTGTTTATTAGTATTATTTCTCTGAGTCTATTCCCTTTTCTTTAGTGCCCAAGAAAAGGTACTAAAAGAAGAAAGTGAAGGAAAGAGGGAGACTAGATATTGTAGCTTTAGAGTAATGATAAAGCAGAGAATCCCAGAACTGTGTCTCTGTTTAGTAATTTTCTGTTCCTAATAAAACAAAGCAAGGCAAAAGAGAAGAAAAGCTTTGTAGAATTTTAGAATAACAATCAATAAAGTTATGTTATAATCAACCCAATAAACACATATCATTTCTGTGATTCAAAATGGAAAGGGTATCTCAAATTTAACTCCCATAACTTTAGAAATTTTAGTGACCAGAGTTGTTTTGTTGTCATATTTGTGGTGGATCTATGTCTATCTGGATGCCCAGATAATGCATTTGTGGCAGCATGGTTCTTTCTGAGGTTCACACCCTTTCCTTGAGCACGTACCAGCATAAGGTGCAGACTAAGGAAAAAGAAAAACAGCTTTTGTGAAACTGGACATTAAACTCAATACATTGCATTCTTCCCATTTTCCCCATTTTTTGGGATCAGAGTTGTGGTTTGGATTAAGTTCAGAGGGAGAAGTTTTTCAGGCGTCAAATAGTTTATATGATTTCAAGAATTTGTAAGCCCATGAGTTGTTGGCTGAGGTATTTTCTTTGCCCTTCCTTTCTTGGAAAGTCCAAGTCCTTTCAACGTGGCCAGAGAGTCTAGCTTCCCTTTGCTGCTGCATCTCTCACCATCTTCCCTTGCCCTCTGTGACTCGGCACTTCTCAACTTCTGTCATTTCTTTAAACCTGTGGTATCCGCTCCTGCATCCATTTCTTCACATGTGGCTTTCTCTCTGTGGGGAAAACACTTCTACGTCCTCTTTGCTTCTCCTTGTCTGCTTATCCTTCAGGTCTCAGCTCACAAGTCACTTTCTCCAGGAAGCTCTCTCTGACCTTTTAAGTTAGTGTTAGGTCCCCTTCTTTGTGCGCGCACATGTGTGTTAGAAAACATAACAGATTGGGCTGCAATTGGATGGTGGGCTGCTCACTGTTCTTGTATTCCCATAATAGTGGAAACCATGCTCATTTCGTGTCTTCAGTGCCAAATATAGTGCCTGGCACATAGGAGAAGCTCAATAGATATTTGTTAAATCAATACATTTGAACTGTATTTTAAAGAACAAAAAGGAGGAGTTTGGGAAAGCACTGCTGGCCCAATTATAACATAGCTTTTATTTGCCCCTTGGCTATTCCTAGTTCCTTCTTGCCACATCTTTATAATCTCCTTTTCTGGAATCTGGGTAAAATATTAAGTAAAATATTAAGCATCTTCACAACAAAGCCTGTTTAATGGTAATGGGGACTTCAGTTTATAGTGTGTGTAATAAGTCAGAATAGCTTAGATGTTAAG
Organism: Macaca nemestrina; assembly: GCF_043159975.1. Taxonomy (NCBI): domain Eukaryota; kingdom Metazoa; phylum Chordata; class Mammalia; order Primates; family Cercopithecidae; genus Macaca; species Macaca nemestrina. The sequence continues at coordinate 130,405,750 of NC_092132.1, read as the reverse complement.
TCCCAGATTTGGAGTTAAGCAAACCTGTGTTTAAATCCACCCTTACAGGTGGTGGCCCTCAACAATGTACATTGACCTATGCAAGATTATTTTCATCTATAAAATAGGAATAAAAATGTCTAAGACAAATGATTTGATGACAATTCCATTAGATATTTTATGTGCAATTAGTTTATTGAACATTGTGGGCTCAGTAGGGTGTGAGTAAGAAGCAACCTAACTTTTTTTTTTCATTGTTTCTTTAAAGTTGTCTTGTTGACTCCTTCCTTCCTCCTGGGTAAAATATCAAGCAGATAACCATGGGTTTTCTGATCGTTCTTAAGTGTGAATAGATAGTCTCATTTTCAGGTACTAAAGAGTCTAGTCCATTGTGATTTCACAACAGTTTCTCACTTAGTTCTGAGTCTTTCCTGCTTGAGATATCCCAGCTTGGGATAACTTCAGGTTAGGAAAACCATGACGGGGGAAAGAGGTTATAGTGACCTTCCTTAATATTTTCTCATGTTACTCCTCCCCCTGTCATTCACTGAGCTGCCCCTGTTCTTACAGGGAAGAGCCTGGGAAAGGGAAGAGAGGGAAGGACACAAAAGTTCTTTTGGCCAGCATAGTTTTTACCCAGTATTGGCATGTTTCTAATGGGACAGAGGCAGATGCAAGCTATTTCTCTCTTGAGTTCTTGTTTGTCTCTCAGAGGATCTCGTTTCTGGGGATCTTCCTCCCGCTCTTCCCTGATGGAAGTGATATTTTATGGCTGGCCGCTTAACACTCTCCTCAGTCCATTTCTATCTACTCCAAACAACTTTCTTGGGAGTGCCTTACCCCTCGAAGCCCAACTTTTGGACAGGGTTCCTTGCAAGTTGACTCATGTCTGACTTCATTCCCCAATGCTACGTTTCTTTTTGTCCTGGAATCTCTAAAAATTCTCAAAGTGTAAGGTATTCATCTCTTTCCAGTAAGTGGAGCCAGACACAAAGACCTTGTTTTACATAATAGAGTATGGGGAATTATTTTCACTTTTGATACAGCATTTTTATTACACTTATATTATGACCTTCACTCTAACCATATCTCTTCTGTCAGGCCAGGATGCTCTAAGCAGCTTCTGGCCTTTATTTTATTTTATTTTTTTATTTTTTTGAGGGGGGGTGGTGGGGAGAGGGGCATAAGTCAGGTATCAGGTCCAATATCCCCCAAACTTCAGAGGATATACCCATCAGATTTCTGAAATCCAGGTTACTAGTTTGGAGGATGGAAGAGGGAAGATACTGTACCTTGAAATGCTCTTGCTAAAGAAATGCTAATGCACCAGTGTCTCCTCAGCATTAGGCAGGTGTCCTTGGTTTATGCCCTCAACGTGGCCCAGTGTTTGCTAACCCTATTTGCTAGACCACCTGCTAGATGGTCTGGTATCTCTTTGGAATATTGGGTACTCATCACCCTTTGATTTCAGGTTTGGGTTACCAGCCAAAATTAACATGATGGGAAAACATCCCATTTGACATCCTGTTGTACATTTAAAATTTACATATAATACAGTTAATTAATAACTGGTTGTAGTAATTAGCTTGTTATTAAAGCAAAGCAGATGTGTCAGCATCAATTCTATCATTCTGAGTCATTCTCGCTTTTAAGAACGGTGGGAAGATTTAAGAGCTGGATGTTAAATAAAATAAAAGATGAAAGACGACTACATCTATCTATGCCAGAATCACCACCTGGTCATTTCCCACCCCTGTTACAGGAAGAGATAGCAAGGAAGAATTTCCCTTTACTGAAGTATGTTGGGATTTTGTATCACATGTTATTTCTTTGATCTGAAATCTCTGTCCATCTCTCCTTTTGCCCATTTGTTTAAAAAATTCATTTATTTTCTTTTTAAGACATAGGAAATGTTTCAACATATTTGGAAACTTTTTCCACTCTATCTTTCAGAGGAGATTTTCCTTTGTATTCAGAAAGCACTCCATATAGGTCTTTATTTTGAGGTTTAGTATATTTATTATATTTACATATTTATGAAATTCTTAAGAACCATGCCTTATTGCACAAGTTTGAATATGCAAAAATGCTTAAACTGTAATGTAACATTGGAAATTTTATGGTTAGACTAAAATATATGAGAAATATCGATTTGGTGTCTCTACTTCCTTTTTTATCATGAAACATTTCATCCACTGTTCATTTATGTTTTGCCCATTCTAACCTTAAAAGCCATTCCAGGCAGGCAAGCAGTAAGCTTTTTCATAAGCAGGGCCAGGATATGAAGACCTTGCTTTATGAACAATGGATAGAGTAGAAGGAATTATTTTATATTTTGATACAAGATTTGTAATAGAGTTTATTTATGGAATAAGATTCAATAGATTGATGGAAATCATAAATTTAACGTTTACAATAAATGGGAATGCTGCTGTTTACAAAAGTACTGATATTTGTTACTTCAGTTCTTACTACCCTATGAGGTAGGGGGGTTATTGTGCTTATTATAAAACTGAAGCCCAGAGAGTTTAATAACTTGCCCAACCTCACATAAGAAAGGAATAATTCATAGATTCATTATTCAAACCAATTCTAACTCAGGGTTCCATGTTCTTTTCATTATACAAATGCTCGATTTGTAAGTTATACAATTAATAACAGAAAGACATACACATGATTTTTAACTGATACAAATCTATTACATAAATCTATTTTTAGGTACCATTACCACGTCACTAATATTCAATGCAAAAAATTATGCTGAAATTAAAAAAAATTTATACTAGATTTTCCTATTTATATAGCACCTAGTACTTTAAAAAGTGCTTTAATTTTCTTGCAGGATTCTCACAATAATTCAAACTCGGAGGCTTACTCTTCCTTTATTATCTTATCAACTCATAAATATCCTAAAGATAGACATAAATTCAATCATTTTGTGACATTCTATAATGCAGAAACTTGGTTACAAGTTTCTGAGAAAGTGAAACTATAAATTACAATGCCATTTATAGCTTTGAAGCAAGAGAATCTTTAATAGTAAAGCTACCATTCATCCATTTATTTACTGATTAATTGTTCTTCTATCATAGTCCAAGAACATGGCTTAGACCTATAGAGAATATGAGCATTAATAAAGTTTATCCTTTGCCGTCAAGTATTTAATTTGAGATTGAATATGTATGTGACATAGACATACATAATGCAAATATTTAGTAGGAAAAAGACTGAACGAATAGTTAAAAAGTTCAGTGGAAAGAGAATAGTACCACTTCAGAGAATAAGGGAGATTTTAGAGAAGAGACAGTTAAATAGGATCCTGAATAATATAAGCAAATAAAAAAGAAAGAAAAGAATCTCCTAGAGTCAGTGAATAATAAGATCAAAGACAAAAATAGAAAGGCACAGGTTGAGTTTTGGAAATAATTGGTTGGACTATAAAATATATGACAAGAAGCAGAGGGAGATAGGTCTAGAAAGATATTTGAGGCCAGACAGTGAAAGGCCTGGAATATCAAGTGAAGAAATGGATTTTAATCGGTGCTGATGGGAAGCTACTGAAGGATTTTGATTAGGAGAATGTGACAAGTTGGGAGATGGATTCTGTAATCATTTTCACATTTGGAAAGTGGAAGAAGCATCAGTTAGAGTGATTATAGTTGTACATTTGAAAATTGCCTGAGGCCAGGAGTTCAAGACCAGCCCAGCCAGTATAGCAAAACCCTATCTCTACTAAAAATACAAAACTTAGCCAGGCTTGGTGATGCATGCCTGTAAGCTACTTGGGAGGCTGAGACAGGAGAATGGCTTGAACCTGGGAGGCGGAGATTGCAGTGAGCCAAGATTGCACCACTGTACTCCAGCCTGGGCGACACAGTGAGACTCTGTGTCCAAAAAAAAAAAAAAAAAAAAAATGCATTCTTCTTAAAATGCTTCCACAGTTCCCATTGTCTTCAGGGAAAATTAAAACTTTTCAATATGCCTGAGAAGATACCATGTTTTTTCATTTTTCCTTCTCCACCTCCCCTCACTTATTGTAACATGAGGTGCTCTCACTCCTGATACTTTCCCCACCAGGAAAATGCGGCTTCTTGTCTTACCTGACTGGCTTCAAGAATATGTGTAAATGTTATTAGTTCAGGGAAATTGTTTTCTTCTATAAAACAATAAAATCTACCTGTTATATGTCCCCATAGCACCATGAACTTCTCCTGCTCTGACTGTTATTCCATTTTATTGTAATTAGTTGTTTAATTGTGTATCTTTCCAGTTAAACCTCGTGCTCTATGGAGGTACAAACATGTGTCTTGTTAAATCATGTGGACACGTGTACCTGGGTCATGAAGGTTTTTCTCAAATAGATGTGTGTACATATGTGTATCACATATAGAAAAAAATCCTGGAGTACCAGCAAAGCAGCACATGCTGTTTTATAACTGAGAATGAAAATGTTCACAGCAAATAAATATTTTAAGTTACTTGGTAGGTTTTTCCTTTTATAAATTAGAATGACCACGATTTTTGGTGAGGTGAGTCAAACTTTGCTTCTGTTCATGATGTTAATATTTTGCTCTTGAGAACTGTTATTTCTCTGAGAGTTGGAGGATGGAAAATGTGCTTTCTTTCTCCTCTCTGAGTCTACATGTATGTGGCTCCTCCTTATCATCATCATCATCATCATCATCATCATGGCAGTTCTCATTTACTGGACCCTGGCAATATGCCAGTTCTGTTGATAGGCATTTTATGCGTGTTATTTCATTTAATCTAAACAACAAGAGATATTCCCTATTTTATGTAACATTTATGAAGAAATGTCAAATTAGAGAGATTAAGTAGCTTGCTCAAGATTACAAAAAATGTTGCCCTCTTAGAAGTAATGAATAGAGCAGTGGTTTCTAGAGACTGGGAAAGGTTCGTGGGGTGAGGGAATAATGGCAGGTTGGTTATCAGATACAAACTCACACAGCTAAATAGGAGGAACAAGTTTTAGTGTTCTGTAGCTCTATCGGGTGAACTATAATTAACAATTTGTATATTTTCAAATAGCTGTAAGAGCAGAGTTTGAATGTTCCCAACATAAATAATAAGTTTGAGGTGATATGCTAATTACCTGATCATTACACATTGTATAAATGTGTCAAAATATCACATTGTACCCCACAAATATTTACAATTATTATGTATCAACTAAAAATAATAAAACAACAACAACAACAAAAGATTACACAGCTAATGAGTAACAAAGCTGGAATGGAAACCCAAATCCTATGATTGCTCAAACTGCTCTTAAACATGCTGGGTCATGGTTTTCCTCAATTATTTCTAAGCCCACCTCCACAAGTCTAGTTAATGTCAATATTGCCCTAGATGGAATGTCCATGACATGCTTTAACATGTCTATTAAACTTCAGAGTTTAAAAATCACTTTTACGTAATTCATTTCATTTAGTAACAATTTGGTAAAATTGCTATGATTGATGGTCCAACTCACATTCTACAGATAAGAAAATCATAGGTCAAGTTGAGAGACTTGTTGAGGGTCAAACAGTAATTAACACATCCATGTTATTAGACAAATTTGTTTTCTCCACTATATTGTGTTACCTCCATGTGTACTTATGTAAATTCATTTGCATACAGTTTAATGGATGAAAAATTATAGTGAGAAGTGTTAGCTTCACGAGCATTGTCCTTTTGACTCCAACAAAACAACAAAACTGATTAATTTATCTCTTATTTTCCTAGGTCTGTATATGAGGCAGAGGCTTCTGTTTCATTCCTTACCTAATATCAATATTCCAGTTATCTTAATAAGGCTCAGATTTTTGCTGGGTGGGGAAGGGAGCCAGCATGCCATCTAAAAATTTTATGTCGAATCTTCTTTTCTAGACATGGTGAGCCTTGTAAACAGTTCACAAAAACTAGAAAAATGGGAAGAATATTGTTTTGTTTAATGTCTCACTCACATGGACTTTAACAGTGCTAATGGCCATATGTAGATGACGCGCTACATGTGCGAGCTACATGTGTCTTCTGATTTTGTAACAAAGTGAGGCTCAGAGAGGGCAAAAGACTTGCTGTAGGTCACCCAGCTTATAGGGCAACTGAGGCTCAGATTATTAACCCTAAATCCAATCTAATTGTGTTTTCTCTCTGTCTCTCTTCTTAATTTTCAGTGAGAATTTTTGGCATTTTTATTTATTTTTATTCATTAATTTATTTTTGAACCAAGGCTCACTCTGTCGCCCAGGCTGGAGTGCAGTGGCGTGATCTCTGCTCACTGCAACCTCTGCCTCCTGGGTCACGTGATTCTCTTGCCTCAGCCTCTTGAGTAGCAGAGATTACAGGTGCCTGACAGCACACCCAACTAATTTTTGTATTTTTAGTAGAGACAGGGTTTCACCATGTTGGCCAGGCTGGTCTTGAACTCTTGACCTCAGGTGATCCACCTGCCTCAGCCTCTCACAGTGCTGAGATTACAGATGTGAGCCACCATGCCCAGCCATTTTGGACACTTTTAAAGGAAGATTATAGAAACACTAAAACGATGCTGGTTTGAATTTGTTGATTCCTACATGGTCTGTGAAATTATTTACTCAGCACTATTGTACTCAGCTATATTCCTCTATAGTTACATCTGTAAGCACCATTGAGTATTAGAAAATGGTTTTGTAATATTTTTTTCTATAGAAAGATACAATGATAATTCAGCATTTCCCTTAGCATGTTTGATCAGAATTTGTTGTTTGTAATTCATAGTTTGGAGAAGTTTATTTCAGCTTTACAACTCATTGACAGAGCCATCTCTGCAGCTTCCTTCACAGTCTTTTGCACAGAGATACGCTCTGGGAGCACTGCAGCTTGTTTACATCCTTGGGCATGATCCTGACAGGCAAGCTGGTTCACAGAGGCTGTGTCTCACTCTGTAACCCCTTCCTTTAACACCAGCCTCCCTAGATTTTCTCCTGTGGATTCAGATGATATGAAGCTGCAATTTAGTGGTACCCAGGGTTCACTCCTTCAGCAGTTCCTTGTAGGGTAAAATATAAAGTCTGGTCACTTGCTGAAGTTTATCAGAGGTTGTCTTACAGTAGAAGCTGTCTTGGCCTCAGGCCAAGGAGTGTCACTTTTCTTTATACCCTTATTCAGCTTCATTGATCTGAAGTTCACTCCTTATAACTGAGGCCTGAAGCCAATGAGAAGAAAGGCTGGATTTGGGATTGGGTGGGAATAGAGGGGAACAGAAGGCTTAAGATCCTATGATGCTTATGGAGGAAGCAAATTCCACAAATGATCAGCTCTGCTTCTGCAGAGAACAACGCTCTGTGTGGATTTGAGGTGAAAAACAAAGGCTTCCAACTCTGTTGATGATGAGCAGATGGAATGAGCTAATGGGGTAAAGGAGCTCTCAAATCCTGATCCTAAGTAGACTCTGTATGGATTGCCAGAGGTAAATTGAGGCAGGAAAAAGAATGCAAATCATCATTGGTGAAGTGTCTGTTCAAGTCTTTTGTCTGCTTTTTTTTTTTTTTTTTCAATTGAGTTATGTGTCTTCTTTTAATTGAGTTGTTTGAGTTCTCTATATTTTGGATTCAAGTTCTTCATTTGTTATATATTTGCCAATATTTTATCTTGGGCTGTGGCTTGCCTTTTCATTTTTTAACAATGGGTGTTAAAGAGCAGTTTTGTTGTATTAAAATAACAACAAAAAACAGCTTTGGGCTTCAAGAATTTTTCTGTGTTATTTACCTTTGCAATTTTATTAATTTCTGCTTAATGTGTGTTATTTTCTTCCTTCTGCTTGCATTGGGTTAATTTGTTATTCTTATTACAATTTATTATGTGTAAGCCTAGGTCATTGATTTTAATCTATTCAACCTTTGTAATATAAGCTTTTAATGCCATAAATTTCTAAGTATTGATTTACTTGATCCCATGGATTTTAATATTATGTGTTCCTTTTCATTTAGTTCACAAAATTGTCTAACTTTGTGGTATTTTTTTGACTAATGGTTTATTTAGAAGTGAGATGCTAGGTTTCTAAATATTTGGAAAATTATCAGACTTTTTATGGTTATTTTAAAATTATACCCAATTATATTTGTATAATTTCAATAATTTTTTATAGTTATTGGGAATAATTTTATGACCCAGAAATATGGTCATTTGTGGAAAATAGTTCATGTGCTCTTTTTTTTTTTTTTTTTTTTTTTTTTTTTTTTTTATTTATTATTATTATACTTTAAGTTGGAGGGTACATGTGCATAACGTGCAGGTTTGTTACATATGTATACTTGTGCCATGTTGCTGTGCTGCACCCATCAACTCGTCATTTACATCAGGTATAACTCCCAGTGCAATCCCTCCCCCCTCCCCCCTCCCCATGATAGGCCCCGGTGTGTGATGTTCCCCTTCCTGAGTCCGAGTGATCTCATTGTTCAGTTCCCACCTATGAGTGAGAACATGCGGTGTTTGGTTTTCTGTTCTTGTGATAGTTTGCTAAGAATGATGGATTCCAGCTGCATCCAAGTCCCTACAAAGGACTCAAACTCATCCTTTTTGATGGCTGCATAGTATTCCATGGTGTATATGTGCCACATTTTCTTAATCCAATCTGTCACTGATGGACATTTGGGTTGATTCCAAGTCTTTGCTATTGTGAATAGTGCCGCAATAAACATACGTGTGCATGTGTCTTTATAGCAGCATAATTTATAATCCTTTGGGTATATACCCAGTAATGGGATGGCTGGGTCATATGGTACATCTAGTTCTAGATCCTTGAGGAATCGCCATACTGTTTTCCATAATGGTTGAACTAGTTTACAATCCCACCAACAGTGTAAAAGTGTTCCTATTTCTCCACATCCTCTCCAGCACCTGTTGTTTCCTGACTTTTTAATGATCGCCATTCTAACTGGTGTGAGATGGTATCTCATTGTGGTTTTGATTTGCATTTCTCTGATGGCCAGTGATGATGAGCATTTTTTCATGTGTCTGTTGGCTGTATGAATGTCTTCTTTTGAGAAATGTCTGTTCATATCCTTTGCCCACTTTTTGATGGGGTTGTTTGTTTTTTTCTTGTAAATTTGTTTGAGTTCTTTGTAGGTTCTGGATATTAGCCCTTTGTCAGATGAGTAGATTGCAAAAATTTTCTCCCATTCTGTAGGTTGCCTGTTTACTCTGATGGTAGTTTCTTTTGCTGTGCAGAAGCTCTTTAGTTTAATGAGATCCCATTTGTCAATTTTGGCTTTTGCTGCCGTTGCTTTTGGTGTTTTAGACATGAAGTCTTTGCCCATGCCTATGTCCTGAATGGTACTACCTAGGTTTTCCTCTAGGATTTTTATGGTATTAGGTCTAACTTTTAAGTCTCTAATCCATCTTGAATTAATTTTCGTATAAGGAGTAAGGAAAGGATCCAGTTTCAGCTTTCTACTTATGGCTAGCCAATTTTCCCAGCACCATTTATTAAATAGGGAATCCTTTCCCCATTTCTTGTTTCTCTCAGGTTTGTCAAAGATCAAATGGCTGTAGATGTGTGGTATTATTTCTGAGGACTCTGTTCTGTTCCATTGGTCTATATCTCTGTTTTGGTACCAGTACCATGCTGTTTTGGTTACTGTAGCCTTGTAGTATAGTTTGAAGTCAGGTAGCGTGATGCCTCCAGCTTTGTTCTTTTGACTTAGTATTGTCTTGGAGATGCGGGCTCTTTTTTGGTTCCATATGAACTTTAAAGCAGTTTTTTCCAATTCTGTGAAGAAACTCATTGGTAGCTTGATGGGGATGGCATTGAATCTATAAATTACTTTGGGCAGTATGGCCATTTTCACGATATTGATTCTTCCTATCCATGAGCATGGTATGTTCTTCCATTTGTTTGTGTCCTCTTTTATTTCACTGAGCAGTGGTTTGTAGTTCTCCTTGAAGAGGTCCTTTACATCCCTTGTCAGTTGGATTCCTAGGTATTTGATTCTCTTTGAAGCAATTGTGAATGGAAGTTCATTCCTGATTTGGCTCTCTGTTTGTCTGTTACTGGTGTATAAGAATGCTTGTGATTTTTGCACATTAATTTTGTATCCTGAGACTTTGCTGAAGTTGCTTATCAGCTTAAGGAGATTTTGGGCTGAGATGATGGGGTTTTCTAAATATACAATCATGTCATCTTCATGTGCTCTTGAAAAGAATGTGTATTCTGGTTGTTGGTGGAGGGGATTATTCCATAAACATCAATTAAGTCAAGTTACTTGATAATATGTATTGCTCACGATTTCTGTGTCTTTCCTGATATTTTTGTCTGCTAATTTTTATCCATTATTGACAGAGGGAATTTGAAATCTTCAACAATAATTGTGGATTTAAGAAAATTGTATTTTTCGTATTTTCAGTTTTTGATGTATTTTGAAGTGCCTTTAAGTGAATACATTTTAGAATATTTATCTCTTCTGGATTAAGTGACCCCTTAATCCTATACAATTACCTGCTTTTTCCTTGGTTTTATACAGTTATAGATATCGATACTATATACTAATATTATAGCTGATATTGATATAGTCAAGCTTGTTTGTGTATATGTGTGTATACCTGCAAAATACAACTTTGTTATTTATTCAACCTATATGTGTCTTTGTATTCAATGTCAATTTTTCTTTTAGATAGTGTATAGTTTGGTCATTCTGTTTTCTTTTTGTTTTTTTTGGTCATTGTGTTTCATGTCTAACTTTGCCTTTTAATTGGTATACTTATATCATTTACATTTAATGTGATTGATTATATACATGTCTTCAAATCTGCCAGCTTTTCATTCATTTTTTGTCTTATCTATTTTTGGGTTCTTAGTTTTTCTCCTTTTCTGCTTTGTTTTGCATGAATTACATATTTTTCCATGATTTTGTTTGATCCTCTTTATTACTTTTTTCCCCTATAGTTTACATATACATATAATTTTTAACTTCTAGCAAGCTACCTTTTAATATTAGTCTGTCACTCTATACATATTATAAGAACATCATAACAGTACACTTTCATTTTCCATGTCTGGTCTTTGTGCTATTGTCATGTATTTTATTTTAACAAATGTTACAAACTTGGCAATGCATTGTTACTGTTTTTGCTTTAAACAGCCAATAATATTTTAATGAGCTTTAAAAGTAATACAATGAAATTTACCAACATATTTACCATTTCTGGCACTCTTCGTTCCTCTTCATGGATCCAAACATCTAGTTGATATGATTCTTTTTTTCTCATGAATGACTCCCTTCTACATTTTATATTATAGTGCTTATCTGTTGTTAATGGAGTCTCTCAGCTTTTATAGACCTGTAAAAATTTTCAATCCATTTTCTTTTTGGAAGATATTTTCACTGGGTATAGAATTCTAAGTTGACAGTTTTTTTATGGAGTATTTTAACAATGTTGCTTTACTGTGTTCTGGCTTGTGTTTCTGTTTAGAAGTCTGTCATGGTCATTACCTTCGTTGTTTTGTGTGTAATGTGTCTTTTGTTTTCCAGTGGCTGGTTTTAAGATTTTTTTTCTGTGTCACTGCTTTGCTACAGTTGGGCTATGATTTGTCTTCTTGTGATTTTCTTTGTTTCTTCTATTTGGGGTTTTTTGAGCTTCTTGGATCTGTAGAATTATAATTTTTATAATTCTACAGATTGAAACTTTAGCAATTCTTTCAAAAAATTTTTTTTTGACTCACTACTCTTTCTATTCTGGAATTTGATTCCATGCTCATTACACTGTTCGAGATTGCTGATAACTCGCTGTTGTTCTGTTTATTTTTAAAGTCTTTTTCCCCTCTATTTTATTTTGGATACCCTATCCTATCATGTCTTTCAGTCTATTATTTGTTTTTCTTTTGCAGTGTCTAATCTGTCAGTCAGTGCACTTTTATGTCAAACATTGCAGTTTCATTTCAGTTCAATTTTTCTAATCTTCTACTTATCTTTTTATTCTATTCATACTTCTTGAACAAATTGAGTTGTATTTATAATTGTGTTTTAACACCCTTGTCCACTAATTCTATTATCTTTGTTATTTCTTTGATTTCTTTGTTATTGGCTTTTTGTTATGCTTCATATTTTTCTCATTTTCATGACTATTAATGTTTAATTGTATACCAGTTATGAATTTTAGATGATAAATCTTGTTTTGCTTCTTTAAATAGTTTTGGTCTATGTTCCAGGGCATAACTAAACTACTTTAAAGTTTGTTTTTAAGTTTTGTTATGTGGGTCCAGAGCAGCTTTTAAGTTAGGACTAATTTGTCTCAACTCCTAAGGCAAAACACATTTGAGGGCTCTAACACAAACATTGGCAAATTTTTTTCTCTAGAAGACCAGATAATAAATATTTTATACTTTGTTGGCCAAATGGCCTTTGTTGAAATGGTTTAATTTTGCTATTGCAGCACAAAATCAGTCATAGATCATACGTAAACAGATGAGTATGGCTACGTTCCAATTTGGCCTGTGGGCCATGTTTTACTGACTCCTGCTTTACTTAATGATAAGCATTAGGAGAGCTTTCCATTGTAGCTGTTGAGGGCATGAACTAGTTCCATCTTTTAGTGAGACTTGGAGATCATTCATTCTCCCTGCTCCTTTCTAATGCTACTTGCTTTAGCTTTAGGACTTATTTTACATGCATATGCTGATCAGTATTCGGCTAAAGTCTTTGAGGAAACCCTCTGATAATCTCTGGTGTTCATTCTCTTCTCTTCAGTAATCTGCCTCATGAATTGACAATTCTTAACCACCTTCTTCTTATTTCTTCTTCTTTCCTCTTCTTTCTTTTTTCTCCTTTCTTTCCTCTTTCCTCCTCCTCCTCCTCCTCCTCCTCCTCCTCCTTCTTCTTCTTCCTCCTCCTCCTCCTCCTCCTCCTTCTTCTCCTTCTTCCTTCTTCTTTCTTCCTTCTTCCTTCTTCCTTCTTCTTCTTCCTTCTTCCTTCTTCCTTCTTCCTTCTTTCTTCTTTCTTCTTTCTTCTTCTTCTTCTTCCTCCTCCTCCTCCTCCTTCTTCCTTCTTCCTTCTTCCTTCTTCCTTCTTCCTTCTTCCTTCTTTCTTCTTTCTTCTTTCTTCTTCTTCTTTCTTCTTCTTGTCTTGCTCTGTCACCCAGGCTGGAGTGCAGTGGCATGATCTCGGCTCACTGCAACCTCCACCTCCCAGGTTCAAGCAATTCTCCTGGCTCAGCCTCCTGAGTAGCTAGGACCACAGACGTGCACCACCATGCCCAGCTAATTTTTGTATTTTTAGTAGAGACAGAGTTTCACTATACTGGCCAGGCTGGTCTTGAACTCCTGACCTCAGGTGATCCACCTGATTCAGCCTCCCAAAGGGCTGGGATTACAGGTGTGAGCTACCAAGCCTGGCCTGGACCTGTTCTTCAACCATGAAGACCAGGGGAAAGCGCAAACACAGTCCCCCACTACCACAAATTATGCAGTTGAATTTCCCACATTTGGGGAAATTGCAGGGGCCAGCACATCTGGAGTGCAATGGATGAGCCTCATGCTGGGAAAACCACCTTCATGATCATGGTATCTCCCCTGCCAGTAAGTATGAATTCTTAGCCTTCTTAAATCCTGATCTCTGCCTCTTCAACTCAGGGAAAACGCCCAGGTCCAACTTGGTTTGATCTGTTTGATGCTGCATACTCTCTCCAGGCAGTAAGCTAGAGCAATCTTAGGACTCTTTTACTTTGATTTCTGATTCTTGGGGATCACTGCCATTATTTATTTGTTTTTCAATGTTGGAAAACTGCTCTTTCCTATATTTTGTCTGCTTTTTCCCTGTTATTTCAAAGTACGTATAAATTTAGTCCCTGTTATTCCATCATGACTAGGCACATATCCCCTCTGTTTTAAAAAGTACTTTTTAAGTACTGTTTATCTATTATAAAGTCTCAATGATTATCTGTATTCTCTTTCTACCATGATTCCATGGGAATGAATTTTAACATTTAAAAATAGGTTTTTCTGATTTCCCTTTTGTATATTTTACTTATAAAAATAATTATTACATCCATGTAAACACTTGAACTTAAGCAGTTTTTCACTATGGTAAACATTTGTTAAAATAAAGTCTGAATTTTTCAACATCGTTCCCTCTAGGCTTATAAAACCTTTTCACCTGTAAATGGGAAATTTTTTGCCTTGTTTTTACCTCTCACTTTTTTTCCACTGGCCCATCATCTGAAAACTTATTATGCTAATACTACTCTTGATACCTACAATTTCCTTTTCATATTAATGGATTTTCATTAAGTGACGGGTTGTATTATCCCCGATTGTGTAAAGCAGTATTTTCTTGTCAAATTTTAGCTTTAGACTGAGAGGGTGGGAAGCTGAGAGGGTTTTGGCACAGCTTATACCTTATATTAATAATATAATCTCAAAATTAAAATACAAGTGGCAATGGTTAGAAATCTAAGAGACAAGATGATGAGTCAGGCTGGTATTATAATGTGGGCTTCCACACAGGGGTGAGAGCAATTATAGTGTCTGGACAGTTAAACATCGACACTCTTAGCTAGATGACAGAACAAAGTTGTGGTTGGGGCTCTTGGTTTTAGTCTGATTCCATCTGTACTAGATCAAGTAGGACTCAGATATTTGTAAATGTGGATCATACCTTCTGTTGTTCACACTTCTGATGTTCTGGGCCCTCCTTTTCGCATCTCTTTTGTTATTCAGCTGAGATATGACATGAAAGGGAAAGGGATGGGATGTGTCTTCCCATCAGGAAGAAAATAGAATCAGCTATTCTGAGCATTTTAAACCTTTGGGGTTACACGAGGCATCTCAGTTGCTACATCAACTGAACACTTCATTTAGTCAATGTTTACCAAGTATATCGACCCTCCATATCCACGAGTTTTGCATCTGAGGATTCAAACAACTGAGGATCAAAAATAAAGAAAAAGTAAATAAATACATATACAATGATAAAAATAATACAATTAAAAACAATAAAGCATAACAATGATTTGCATAACATTTACATTGTTTTAAGTATTATAGGTAGCCTATTGATGATTTAAAGTATAGAGGAGGATGTTTGTAGGTTATATGTTTGTAGGTTTATGGAAGATGCTTGAGCATCCACAGATTTTTCTTTCTGCGGGGGTCCTGAATGCAATCCTCCATGGATACAAAGGGACCCCTGTACCTGTTATTTGCTAAATACTGAGACTATAATTGTTATTACACGTCTTCTAACTTTATAAATGTTAGCTCCTGGTTAGGAAGATTGATGTATAAGTAGGTAACTTTACTTATTAGCTCTAGTATTAGGGGTACATGTGAGATGCTCAGGAGCCCCCTTGAACAATTAGCAAGCCTTGTTGTGACTTTAGTAAATGCATTATCTTTGATGCTGAGAATCTTCATCACACATTGTGTCAATATACTCCTATCTCTACTGATTACCCATTATCTGTAATTTACTCATAGACAAGGACATGATGCTATTTTGTTCTTAAGTAACCAATTTTCTTCTTATTTTTGACATTATAGATTAAATCACTATATTACTTTTCCTTGACTCTAAATATATTTTGGAAGTAGCACCATTTAAATATAATTTTGATATTCTACTTTTTGAGTCGCTGAGAAAAAATATTTCCAATTATGCTTAGCCCTGGAGAACTGATTGTCATTATTAGCAATCTTGCAGCATGAGAGAGATTTTTTTCTTATTTAATTCCTAGTCATCTAAAGGAGACAGATGTTGATTTAGCAGGCAAATAACACCAAATAATTTCAGGCCTGGTGTCAGGCAGTTTTTTCTGTTGTCAGCTTATGAACTGGTGTGATCCTTCCTCCACTCCCAACTTCTTTTTCTCTTTTTGGGCACATTAGATTGAGTTAATCTGCCTCCCTCTGAGGCACAGAAAGGAAAAAGCCAACTGTATCCAGTTGACAGAATTCATATGAAGGCATTAGGATACTTGAGCAGAGTTTCTAACACGGAAAAATCTCAAGACGTTTATGTTTGCAAGTATCTTTGGAAGCCCGGTACCACAGAAATTTGAGGGTAAAAGGATATGTCCAGGTTTCTTCCAGACTGGTAGTTTTAGAGTACCTATCTGAATTTAAAAATCTGAATTAATAATTACTTCGAGGGAATGAGTATGTGCTACAAAAAGAACACTTGGATTGCTGTGGGGAATCAGATTATCATTCATCCTAGTATTTGTTTTTTAATAACCTTCCTAAAACGTATCTGTTGGGTGTCACTCCTCACACCAGGCTTAGCTGGGATGCATACTGGGCAGTGTACAATCAGACAAATGAGAGAAGAAATGGACTCAGCTGTGCTGCTTGCACCACATGGGCAACCAGAGTCAGGCATGCTCTGTGTAGTGTCAGCTGGCATCCATATTTGGGAAGGCTTACTCCAGCAGGTTGAATTAGCATTGAGATACAGGGAACAGGGGCCAATGGCCAGCAACTGAAGGTATTTGGGAGCAAGACCAGCTCTTCAGGAGGATTTCAAGAATGTAGAACTAGATAAGCTGGAGTCAGGGAATGAAAAGCACAGTATTCAAGGTAGGATCAGTGGACTGGGAACTTGGGCTAGGGGAAGGCTATTTGTGTATAATAGGGAGGTTGGGGGAGGGAAGAATGCACAAATAGGAACAGAGCTCGCTTAGACATACTAGATACCATTTGATGAGCATGAGGCTACTTTCAATTGCTGCTGCTGATGTACTATCCTTATAGTTTAATTTGGGCTTAGAGACTAACCAGGGGTAGGCCTGCAAAGGTGAAGGTAAGGCAGCCCAAAGTTGACTTTAGGTCTTATTCTAGCATCTAATTTCCCTCATATTCATTATCCTCACTCCTTTTACATTTTCTATTTCTTGCTTGGATTACATTTTGCTGGTAACAGTTGGCCGTGAAAAGTATAATTTAAACTCTTCCCATTTGGAGTGTTTCTCCACACATCTCTTTTCAAGACCTGCCGAGGGCTAATTTTCCAATCTTGTTTCTTCTAAGTCCCTGAAGTCCAGCTAAACCATTGGTCACTGTGCTTGAGTCACATACTTCTGGCCATCTCTGCGACTTCAAGATGTGCTTAAATTTTTTCTTTTATACCACTTTATTTGCTGACAGAATGCTAACTTTTTGGCTTTGTAGGTCAAACAACCCCAGGATATGATGGGCAGCTCAAGTCGCATGGTGATTTAAAAGCCCACGGCTAAGCATTCCTTCTCTACCAGGGCCCAGTAGTAAGCCAGAAGCTGTTTCTCCAAAAAAAAAAAAAAAAAAAAAAAAAAAAAAAAAAAAAAAGATATCCATAAAGGATGGTATAGTTTTGCTTCAAAATTCTAAAAATCTGCAGTGTGATTCACCTAGAGATTCTTGCCAAATGCCTATCTGCCCCAGACATTTCAAGCACCATCAGATCTGCTGGGTCGTACAGCCTGACTGACAGAACAGCTTGCTTGACAGCTGGACAGGTGCAGAGCCTTTTCTTATTCTGCTCCCCACTCAGTATGCTGACAACAACAAAAAAATCTGGGGTTGGGCTTGTGGCCAAAACTGATCTTTTAAAATTCAGTAGGCTATGAAATACCTCATGAAGCCTTTAGAAAAATAGCTAATAGTTTTTCCTTGCCAATGAAATAAATTGTTTTTTTTCCCCTGAGAACTTGGAGAGTTATGTTTTTATTATTTTCTATGTTTTTTTGAGTTTGCTACCAACTGAAACCCTTGGAGCATTTTTTAAAGATGTCATTAGGCCTGTATAGTAATCCTAACCAAGGGCAAGTGTTTAATCCTTTAAATTTGTTGAATTATTGCATAAGCAAAGAATCAGCCAATAAATACTTAGGAGAAAAATGTTCATATTGCACAAATAGGTAGGATATATGGATTCAATATATATAGAATGGTTTATATAAATACTGATACCCTTAGATACCTAAAGAAATAATTCAGTTTTTGAAAATTTATAATTTGTGTTCTGTTATACAGAATGGATGTGAAAGATTGTTTATATATTTTAAATTTTATTTTTGGTTTTAGATTTACAAAAAAGTGTGCCAAGATAGTACAAAGAGTTTCCATACCCCACATACTGTTTCTTCTCTTATTAGTACCTGTCAGTACTATAGTACATTTGTTACAGCTAGTGAACAGATATGGATACATTATTCCTAACTGATGTTCAGATTTTTAAAGATTTACTTAGGGTTTTTTTTTTAAACCTAATGTTGCTTTTTTGTTACAAAATCCCATCCGGAATACCACATTACATTTAGTCATCTTGTCTCCTTTGTCTGTCTTGGCTGTGACAGTTTCTTTGTTTCTGATAACCTTGAAAGTTTTAAGACATCCTGCTCATGAATTTGGTAAAATGTCTATCAGTTGGAATTTGTCTGATATCTTTCTCATAATTAGACTGGGATTCTGTGTTCTTGAGAGGAATACCAGAGAGGTAAAGTGCCATTTTTGTCATATCAAGTTCAAGGATATATACCATCAACAAGACTTATCTCTATCATATTAACCTTGATTATCGGGCTGAGACAGTGATTGTCAGATTTCTCTACTCTGACATTGTTCCTTCCCCCTCTTGCTCTACTCTACTCCTGGGGAGGAAGTCACTCTGCAAAGCCCACAGGTAAGGCATGGAGAGTTATACTTCCCACTTGAGGGTGGAGGATCTACATAAATTATCTGGAATTCTTCTGCATGGGAGATGTGTCTCTTCTCCTTCCATTTATTTAAAATGAATTCATAATTCAATTATTTATTTAAATGAATATGTATTCATGAATATTTATACTTTGGGTTGTAATCTAATACCATATTTTGTTCAAATTGTCTCAGCTTTGGCCATTGTTGGCCTTTGTGTTCCTTTGATATGCCATAGTCATTATGGGTTAAGTACTTCCTTACTTTCTATCCCTGCAAGATGCACTGGTCTCATCTTGTGTGTTTCCTGCCTTAGTCCTAAAATCAACCTTTTTTCCAAGGAGTCTTGGTAATAGAGGATGGTATTTTTGTTGGAGAATGGTATTGGAAACCAAGATCTGGATTCTAGGTGTACTCATTACTATTTGGGTGTCATTACTTTTAGGTCTTTTTGGCTGACAAAGCAAGAACATACATGTGTGCATGCTATCCTGGCACTCTCTCTCTCTCTCTCTCTATATATATATATATATATCTCTATATATATCTATATATCAATATTGTCTCTCTATATATATATAGATATTTATCAATATCTCTCTATATATTTATTAATTATCAATCTCTATATATAATTATCAATATTTATATAAATATATATATAAATATTGCTGTATGCAATCATTTGCATTTATATTAAGCTAAACATGAGGTTATACTAATGTCTCTATACCTTGCTTATCTGTAAATACCCATTCCAAAATATGAGAAACTTGACTTCTACCTTCTATCATAAATTCACTTAATTGTTCTGTTCCTGTATATGTATATAATGGTTTGGAATTGTTAACCATGGGAAATAACTTATCAACTGGAGTGCAGTGCTTCTGCACACTTTCCTTTGCTTTACTCTTAGTTACTCGGGTCAGCACTTTCCCCCCATTACCATCAATGAGATTATTTTACGTATTTGTAGTAAAATTGATTATTTTGTGACTGTCTACTTCTATCATAGGATTCCTCAACATCCTAAATGATTTTTAAATTTTTACATACATTAAGGTTCAATCTCTGTGCCATAAAATTTAATGTGTTTTGACAAATGCATAGTATCCTGTATCCAGAATTACAGTATTACACAGAATATTTTACTGCTCTGAAAAAAATATCCCCTGTGCTTCACTGATTCACCTTTGTCCACCCATAATCTACTGGCAATCACTGCTCAGTTTACTCTGTCTTTTGTTTTGCCTTCCCCAGCATGTCATATAAATGGCATATATTTGGCATTATATAGACTGATTTCAGACTGATTTCTTTTACTCAGCAATATGTATTTAAGATTTATTCATGATTTTGCATGACTTTTATAGTGCAATAACCATATTTTCTAGTTTCTGTATTTGATACTTTGATATCTTGAGATCCTGGAAACCCTGGAGGGATCTGCTGTGTCAAGCTAATTCCTAGACATAGCAGATCAATCTTTACCTTTCATATGGAAACTAACCCATCTAGACCCTATGCCCCACAACCTCCCTCTTTATCCTCTCACATTACAAGCTACAATCTCTTCTCTAATCATTCTAGGGCAAAGTAATTTAGGTCTATGATCTACTTGGGTTAATATTTGTGAAGGGTAAAAGGTGTTTGTCTATGTTTTTTTCTTTCCCCCATTTTTTTGCATATGAATGTCCAATTGTTACAGCAACCTTTGTTGAAAGGTCATTTTTTTTCTTTGCTGAATTGCCTTTGCACTTTTGTCAAAGATTATTTAGCTACATTTGTCTAGATCTATTTCTGCACTCTATTATGTTTCACTAATCTATGTGTCTATTTTCCTCAATGATACCACACTGTATCTGTATTGTAACTTTATAGTAACTTTTGGAATAGAATAATATGTGTCATCCAGCTTTATAATTTTCTCCTTTTAGGATTGTGTTGGCTATTCCTGGCGCTTTAATTTTTCATGTAAAGTTCAAAATTAGTTTGTCAACATCTAAACATAATTTGCTACAATTTTGGTTGGGATTGTGTTGACTCTATAGATCAAGTTGAGACAAATTGCCATCTTAATGCTACTAAGTCTATTAATCAATGAACATGGAATATCTCTCCATTTATTCATGTCTTCTTGGATAGTCTATTATTTTTCTTATTCCTCCTGCCTTTCTCCCTCCCAAGAGAAGTTCTTGGCCTTCTGAAGCTTCACTGAAAAATCAACTCTCAAAAGGCACATTAATAGGAGAAAAGACATACAAATTTATTTAACATGTATACACAAGAGGCTTCAGAATAGAGACCCAAGCCCCCAACAAGGTACCGAAGTTTATAGACCATCTTGAGGTTAAAATAATGGTCTCAGAGCATGGCCAAAAACATGTTATGGCAGTAAATCAGATTTGAGGGTCAAGACAGGTTATGGGAGAGAGAAAGGAAGAAGCTATGCTAGCAAAGTTGGCCTTGTTACGTAGATGAAGTCTCATAGGCCATAGCCCTCAGAGAGAATAGATGATAACTGTTTCTTTTCAAACTTTGAAAGATATCAGGCTCAGTCTCTACTAGAGCTGGGAAGGGCTGAGAAAAGAAAGACCGGGCTGCATTAATGGAGATTCTCCACAGATGCAAATTTCTTCTGCAAAAGAGAGCTTTGCAAGGTTACTTCTGTCTTCCGACCCCCACCAGAAGCCATTTCAAAATGTGTCAAAGATAGATATTTTGAGGTAAAATACTTTTATTTCCTTCAAAATCATTTTTCATTTAGGTTAGAGTTTTTTATATCTAGTATTCCCTTTGATTCTTTCTTAGAGTTTCTCTCTGCTTACCTTTCCTATTTGTTCTTGCATGTTGTCTATTTTTTTATTACAGTTCTTAATGTATTAATTATAGCTATTTTAAATTCCCTGTTAGTTCCAAAGTCTGTCATATCTAAATTTGGTTCTGATGGTTGCTTTGTCTCTTCAGACTGTTTTTTCTTCACATTTATCATGTTTTCTAGACAATGTATCAAGTAATAGAAACCGAGTTAAACCTCTAATGTGACTTTTTATGTTATATGGGTAGAAATTAGGTCGTGTTTAATGTTTGGTGTAGTTGTAGGTGCCAGAGTCTTCACATTCCTATAGTAGCTTTGTTTTTGTCTTGTTTTGTTTGGGATTCTCCCAGAACTCCATTTTTTTTTTTTTTTTTAAATTTTGTTTTTGAGACAGGGTCTCACTCTGTCACTTGGGCTGAAGTGCACTGGCATGAACACACCTCACTGCAGTCTTGACTTCCTGGACTTACACATCCTCCTTCCTCAGTCTTCCATGTAGCTGAGACCGCAGGTGCTTACCACCATGCCTGGCTAACTTTCTGATTTTTTTGTGGAGACAAAGCCTCATTTTGTGGCCCAGGCTGATCTCAAACTCCTAGGCTCAAGCAGTCCTCCCATCTCAGCTGCCCAAACTGCTAGGAATACAGGCATGAACCACTGCACCCAGCCAAAACTCCATGCTTGATAGAGTCTATATCTTGATATTCTTTGAACTGTCGTTCACTGCTACTATACTGGAGACCTAATGGTGTTGCGTAAAGTCTGAGGGAGAGGAAGTATTCTATAATCTTATGATAAAATCTCAGTGTTGTAGTGGGCCTACCTCCTCAAGTTGTATTCTTCACAAACGTTTCTTAGCTTCCCCCTCTTTAGATTGAACATGAAAGCTAGAAGGGGCTTGAGTCAGAGAAATGACTTTTTCCATGTGAGATGAGACTCTGGTAAAGTCTTTACTTTGGAGAAGTAGGCTTTCTTATGGATAAGGCTCTGTGTATTTCACAATGTCTTTTCTTGTCTGACCCCTGCCACAGCCATCTTTCTTGAACTTTCACATTGAGAACCTTGTATTATTTATGGCAATAAAGCCCAGAAAAGAGTGACAGCCCTATCAGACTGTTAACCCCAGGAGTTTCTCTCTTTCATGCTAATCTGCATGTAGCCTCCAGGAATTCATCAAAGTTGCCATTGAAGTGTTCCTCCCAGCTTTTGACTCCAGAAGGCTTCTGTTCACAGTAAGCAGATATCAGCTGTAATTGTTGGGAATTACCTGTGTGTCCAGATTTTGCAGGGGTAGTTTGGCATGAAACCTGTCTTATGCATCCAGTTCATGTTTTACTTGTTGTAACATAGGAGGGTTGAGTTCCAAACTCTTTACATGTCATAGGTGACATTAAGGGAATTACTATCTTTATACTATTGAGTCTACCAATCCATGAACATAAGATGTCTCTACATCATTCACATTCTTATCCTTTTTGATATAACAGAGTAATGCTGAGGAAACATGTTTTTGTTTCCTAATGAATATATTAATTATCCCAGGGAATTAAAATCAACTATAGTATTTTTTTTTACTTGATGCTTTACTTGGTTTTCTGACTTTAATAAAAAATTACCGCTTTCCTCTCCAAATGGTATGCTCAAGCATTTCTTTTCTCTGAACTGATGTGCCTATATTCAAAATGTTTTCCCAGTTGCGAAAAATCTTTATCCCTAAGTTGATTTATATCTCTAACTTGGGTTATAGCTCTAGGAAGTGCCTACTAACTTGGGGAATGTAAATAAAGTGCCTTTCCTATAAATTTTATTTTTTAATCCTATAAAAGTTAAATTTGCCATAGGAATAAAGAAGAAATAAGCCAGAGGAACTAAAATCTAAAACACTTGAAAACTTTTCTCCGTGTGACAAAGCATACATCTGTGTCTTTATTAAATGAAATTATTGCCCAGCAGATCGTAAAATTACATGATATAATTTCCCTGTACCACGAAACTTCCTATGACTCACACACATGAACTACCTTGTGTTTAACTAGCACTTGTTTTTTCTAATACAAACCTACAGCCAAATTAGTTATTAAGCTTCCAGGAAAATGAACAAGATTGTCTTTGCTTTTATTCTCTCTCTTTAAAACCACAAATTTACTTAATGTTATTTCTTCTTTCTTTTCAAATAAGAATTCCTTGCCAATTTTGATAAAAATCCAAAGCAATTGGCAGACATTGGTATTTCCTCCCTCCTCTGCATGTCTTATGCAAAATGACCCACCAATATGTCTTCAAGTAATTTACCTCCCCATCTCTGGAAGCACCATTAATAATAGGAGTCCTCTAAGAAATTTCAATAGTTTCCCCTGCTTTTCAGGTAGCTTAGCAGTAGTCAACCAGGACAATATTCAACAATCTTCTTGTTACAATAATTCTATCACACCTTTTTGTGTGGAGGATCAGATTTTTATATCTTTAAGAAGACAATAATGATGACCATAATTCATTAAGCAACTCTACTCTTTCAGAAATTTTGCATATGTAATTCTTATTTAAGTTTCACTGTAATTTTATGAGTTAAAGGCTGCAGCAGGCCCAACTAGATATGGCCAGACATGTTTTAGCCAATATAATCCAATTTTAAAGATGAGTAAACTGTCTAGAGACTATTTTACCCAAGATCTTTTAGCTAATAGTCAGCAGAACTGACATCTAAACCGAGGTGTCATGTCCTGCCAGGTTATCTTTGAACCCTTCACTTTACAGAAAGCTAGCAGCTTTCGGTGGGCAGTAAGTGTTTCAATTGGGCTAAAGATTTAATGCCAAGAGTCCCTAGAATAGTAATATAAGTGCAATTTTTTGATGCAATATTGCAAAAGAAGAGTAGATTAAAACCATCTACCTGTGAATCAAAAGAAACACAATTCGTGATCAAAACCAAGACAATTTCCTTATGATCAAACTTACAACTTAAGGTTTCTTGGTTGAAGAGAAATATGAGCACAACTTTCTTGAACTGTGGATTTTTTTTCCCCCTTCCCCACCTTTCCTCTCCTTTTTTTCCCTCTTTTTGCTTTCTTTCTTCCTCTCTGCCTCCTTTTTTTCCCACTCTCTATTTTTCTTTCTTTTTACTTCTTTTGACTGCTTTGGCTTTGACTGGGAAATTATAAGAAGAGACTGCATTTGGCTACGTGGGCTAGCAGTGGCTGATGTGCGAAGTTTGAGGACCAGAGCATGCGTCAGGCTACATACTACCCACTGCTTGTTTTTGTATGATTCTATGAGCTAAGAACGCCTTTTATATTTTTAAATAGTTAAAAAAGAATTATATTTTGTGAGACATAAAATTATATGAAATTTAAATTCAGAGTTCATAAAGTTTATTGGAACACAGCCACGCTCATTCGTTTACACATTGTGTCTGACTTCTGTTCAGCTACAATGGCAAAACAGGACAGTTGCACCAGAGACCACACGGACTCTATAGCCTAAATTATTTACTCTCAGGCCATTTATAGAAAAGTTTGGTGACCCCTGTTTTAAAAGGTTAATTCTAGCCTCCAGATCTTAGAATTTAACAAATGCTTGGAACGGAACCAGTAGGCCTCCCTGTTTTGGAAAGAGGAATTTTTGTTTGTTAAAATGCAGATCTTTCTAGAAGACAATTAAGCCTATTAGTCACTAGAAATGGGTTAGACTTTATTGGTTAGATCCTTAGATGGCATGTAACAAACAGCCAGGACTAATAGATGAAATATGTTGGAGAACATATGGTTTTCTCTAGGCCATTCTGACAAGATGGGGTAGACAGGCTCTGGAATGGGGTGAAAAAATACAAAACACAGACATTTAATGCAGACTTACGATGTGTCTAACTCACTATAGCATTTTAGTGTACATTTTCTATTTTAATCTTCATAATCCTACCATGTAGATATAACAATATTAATTTGTATTAAGGAAGAAATGGAGCATCAGAAAGATTCTCCAGGGTATCATGTTAGTAGGATGACAATAGTTTTGAAACAGGATTCAACCCAGGTCTAACCAATTCCTCTGTTACCATGATCACAGGTATAATTTTCCTTTCCTGTTAATACAGTTTTGCTTAGAACTGACTCTATTTACGTAATTGTGATACTGGTGTAGTTTCTATACTATCAAATTGCTACTTGCGATAATGAACTTATTACTAAGCAAAGGGTTTTGCTTTTTGCAGGAGGGAGAAGAGACTTGACCCAACCCAAACAGCTTCGGTGTAGTACATGGTTCTCTGGGGGTGGGGATGAGAGATAATGACTTAAAAAAATCACACCGTGTCCCAGCCTTTCATCCTGTCTTTCCCAGTTTACTAGGTCGAATCTTACAGAATTCTCATTCGAAGATAAAAATGGCTTGAAATTCAAAAACAATTTCAGAAGATGCAACCTGATATATTTATGTGCTATCAAAGAAAATTAACATCAAGGCTTGACAACTTTCAAGAAGGTTTTGTGGAATTGAAAAAGGCTGAGTAATTCTCTTAGCGTGTTGTTGAGGCAGTTTCAAATCCACACTGATGTCTCTTACTGCCAGTATGCATACATGTTCTCTTTACTACTTTGATTTCTTCCCTAAGCCACAGGTTTCTGCAATATCTGTCATGTATACCTATCCTCCAAAAACCCAATGGACCAGAATAGTTGCTTTTATTTATTTGGCTATGATGTCCTATTATGATGGAAGTCATATGATCTAATGTGAATCCATGTCTGTAGCTATTTCCCACATTAAGGATGGGACATGTCTAGATTCACTGGACTTAATTTTCACACCATTTCCTGCCCAAAATGCCATGGATCGCCTATTGATGTCTTCTCTATGTTTAGAAGCAATTAGCAATTGAAGTAAATTATAAGGTGTTCCATAAGCTTCCTTTAAAAATAGTTCCTCCCTCTGTGTGTGTTATTCCTTATAACATCCTTTTCACTTCTTCCCCACTCTGTGTGGGGTCATTTGTCATTGCAGTTTTTCTCATACACTGTGTTTTTTTCTTTTTTAGCTAGTCATTAATTTTGGGCTGCTGCTACTGATTTAAATTGTGGTTTTACTTTTTTCCTGGTTAAAAAAATAAAACAACATGCAAGGGAAGTTATCCATACAGATGAGTTAATGTTTACAGATTTTTTGTGGAGATAGAAAATGCTTTGCTTGCTGGCACAGGGGAGAGAGCTGGAGGCTGTGTGGACGATGTGGATCTTGAGAGAAGAAAAGAGAATTTCTAACTTCTTCCTTGGTATGGGCTTCCCGGAGAATCACTATGGTTCAGCTTACACAAAACCAATCTCTGAAGTTTTGCTGTTCACAGCCTAGATGTGTGGGTGATGAGAACCTGATGTCTCAGCCAAATAAGATAAGTGAGCAGCCATCAAGATTAAGTCAACCTATTTGTGATTTTAACTTTGCCGACTGGACTCAAGTCACTGTTAGTTGCTTTTTCTGTGCTCAAGGTTAAATAGCAGCTGCAGGTACTTACTTAAAATTCACAAATAAGATCTTTGGTAATTTTACCTAAAATGTACAATTTAACTGAAAAGAAATTGTATAACCTCTTCTGATTCTTTGTTTACCTAGAATCACTGTTTAAAACATAAAGGGTTTTCAAGATACATATTTTTGCACTTTATATTAAGAAAGTGTATTAACAGGACAATGCCTTAGTAGGGTGTGAAACTCTTAGTAAATCTCAGTATTTCCTTTTTTTTTTTTTCAACCTCAAGTATTAAAGTCATGAAATATTAGATAGAAAAGAGGTCACAGAACATGGGATCTGGCCGGGTGTGGAGGTTCACACCTGTAATCCTAGCACTTTGGGAGGCAGAGGTGCGCGGATTGCCTGAGCTCAGGATTTTGAGACCACCCCGGACAACATGGTGAAACCCAGTCTCTACTTAAATATAAAAAACAAGCCACGCATGGTGGCGGGCACCTGTAGTCCCAGCTACTCAGCTGGCTGAGGCAAGAGAATCGCTTGAACCCAGGAGGTAGAAGTTGCGGTGAGCTTAGATCACACCACTGCACTCTAACCTGGGCAACAGAGAGAGACCCTGTCTCAAAAAACCAAAACTAAACAACAACAACAACAACAGCAGCAACAACATGGGATCTAAGGACAGGTTGGTGAGGAACCCCAGCTCTAATTTGTAAAAATCCCAGTGACAGGCTAGACACAGAGGACTGACTGGCTTAGCAGCTTTGCCAGTCAACCTTCCCTTCAACTGTCCATCTGAGCAGGAACTCAAGCTATTACACAAGCAGACAAGGAAAAGAGCTTTAACTTAGAGAGAAATTTGAAAGTGTTCCAGAAGGGGGTGTTGGGTCCAGAAAATGTGATATTTTTGTTTTCTAAAATAATAAGGAAGACACAATGTCTGTATTATTTAATCTGTTTATTTTACCAAATCATTATACTACAGGTAATATATTTTGGCAGAAGTAGCATAGATAAAGGGAAATACAGAAGAACTTCACTAGGGAATATGCAGTCAATTTTGCATAGTAAGCGCCAACATTAACTGGTGTTCAGATGACTTAGAGTGAAAGGTGAAAAGGGCCTGGGATCCATTTACCTGGTCAGTGGAGTTTGGAAACCAGCAGCAACTGGAGAAAGGACTTTTGTTTTGTAAGGGGAGTGACCAAGGCAAATGCTGAAGATGGAGAAGGATGTGTGTGTGGCTGATTTGCTTGTGGGAATGGCAAGAGGCTGGTGAAGTGGAGTGAGCAAGGGAGAGGACAGTAGGTGAAGTAAGACAAATAGCAGGGGAGCTACAACACAGGGACCCTGTGCCACTCAAGTGTGATCCTGAAACCCCTCAGCATCAGCATCCTCTGCAAACATGGTAGTAATGCAGAATCTTAGGTTTCATCTTGACCTGTTCAAACACAACCTGCATTTTAACAAGTCCTCAGGCAAATCTCAGACGTTAAATTTCAAGGAGCATCGTCCATTGAAAAACTTTGGATTTTACTTTGGGACAGTGGTTGGCTGCCAATGATTGTGGTTGGATGAATGGGGCGATGTGGTCTTTTAAAAATACTGATGCCTTAGCCCCACACCCAGAAATTCTAGTTTAATTGGTGTGGAGTGAGCCTTGGGCATTGGGATTTTTAAACTCTCCTGGTGATTCTTATGTGCAGTAAGGCTTGAGGACGGCTACTCCAAATAACATAATTTGACTTTGTTTCAAAAAGGATCACCTACCCTTGCTGCTGTGTTAAGAAAAGATTGTGTGAATTCAAGAATAGAGATAAGCATGAGAATAATGGGCAAAATCCAATTCATACCAAGAAGAAAAGTTTTAAATTGGCATAGGACTTCTATTACTATATCAAATAAAAGTGGCAAGAGTGGTCATCCTTCCCTTGTTCCTTATTTTGGAGCAAAATCTTTTTTTTTTTTTTTTTAAACAATTGAGATCATGTTAGCTGTGAGTTTTTCTTATACAGTCTTTACTGTGTTGAGGTAAATTCCTTCAATGACTGGTATGTTGAGATATTTTATCATGAAAGTGTGTTAAATTTTGTCAAGTGCTTTTTCTGCATCTGTTAAGGTGATAACGTGATTTTTATCCTTCATTGTGTTAATTGTAGATCTCTTGCATTAATGAATTTGCATAGATTGAAACCATCTTTGCATCCCAGGGATGAATTCCACTTGTTGTGTGGTCCTCTTTGTGTGCTGTTGAATTTGGTTTGCTTAGCATTGTGTTGAGGGTTTTTGCAGCTATGTTTCTTAGGGATATTGGCTAATGGGTCCCTTCCTTCCTTCCTTCCTTCCTTCCTTCCTTCCTTCCTTCCTTCCTTCCTTCCTTCCTTCCTTCCTTCCTTCCTTCCTTCCCTCCCTCCCTCCCTCCCTCCCTCCCTCCCTCCCTCCCCCCCCCCTCTCTCTCTCTCTCTCTCTCTCTTTCTTTTCCCCTGTAGGATCTTGATTTGGCTTTGGTATCAGGGTAATGCCAGCACCAGAAAATCGGTTTGGAAGTGTTTTCTCCTCTTCAATGTTTTGGAAGAGTTTAAGAAGCATTTATGTTAATTCTTTAAAGTCTTAGTAGAATTTGTCAGTGAAGCCATCTTGTCCTTGGCTTTTCTTTGTTGGGAGATTTTTGGTTACTAATTCAATCTCCTAATAAATTCAATTAGGAGCAATTAGACAAGAAAAAGAAAAAGTGTCCGAATCTGACAAGAAGTAAAATTATCTCTGTTTGCAGATGACATGATCTTATATGTAGAAAAACCCAAAACTCCACACATACAAAAATGTTAGATCTAATAAATAAAGTTGTAGGATATAAAATCCCAACATACAAACATCATTTACATTTCTATAGACTAATAATACACTATCTAAAAAGGAAATTTAGGAAACAATCTAACTGATAATAGTATTAAAAATAAAATCTATTGGAATAAACTTAACAAAGAGGGGGGCTTAAACACTGAAAACTATAAAACATTGCTGAAAGAATTTAAAGAAGACACAAGGAAATGGAAAAATATCTTGTGTTTATGGATTGAAAGATTTAATAATGTTAAAATGTCTCTACTATCTATAGTTATCTACAAATTCAATGCAATCTCTATCAAAATCCCAACTGTGCTTTTTATAGAATAAAAGAAAAATACTAAAATTCATATGGAACCACAAGCGACCCCCAAATAATCAAAGCAATCTTGAGAAAAAAGAAGAAACCTGGAGGCAAAACACTTCCTGATTTGAAGATATATTATAAAGCTAGAGTAATTGAAACAGTATGGTACTGGCATAAAAATAGATATACAGGCCAATGGGACAGAAGAAAGAACCCAGAAATGAACCCACACATATACAGCCAACTGAGTGGTAAGAATACACCATGGGGAAAGCATAGTCTTTTCAACAGATGATATTGGGAAAACTGGATAACCACATGCAAAATAGTTAAATTTGACCCTTCTTTTATGATACACACACAAAGTCAACTCAATATAGGTTAAAGACCTAAATGTAAGACCTGAAACTATAAAATTCCTAGACAAAAACATAGGGGAAAAAACTTCATGACATTGGCCTCAGCAACAATTTTTTTTTTTGGACACCAAAAGCACAGGCAACAAAACAAAAATAAACAAGTAGGACTCCATCAAACTAAAAGTTCTGCCTTAAAAAATAAGAAACTTCTGCAATATGCAACAACATGAATGACCCTTGAGGACATTATGCTAAGTGAAATATGCTAAAGACTTAAATACTGTATGATTCCCCTTATATGAGATATCAAAAGTAGTGAAATTCATAGAATTGAAGAGTGAAATTGCTCTTCCCAGGGGATAGGAGGGAAGGGGAAATGGGGAGCTACCAGTAAATGAACACAGGTTTCAGTTGAACAAAGTAAATAAGCTCTAGAGATCTGCCGTACAACATTGTACTCAAGGTTAACAATACTGTATTGTGTATTGTATATTTTACTTGTATTTTTTATTCCTTTTTTCTTTCTTTCTTTTTTTTTTTTTTTTTTTTTTTGAGACAGAGCCTCACTTTGTCACCCAGGCTGGAGTGCATTGGTGCGATCTCTGCTCACTGCAACCTCTGCTTCCCAGGTTCAAGCAGTTCTCCTGCTTTAGCCTCCTGAGTAGCTGGGATTACATTTGTGTGTCACCAGACCTGACTAATTTTTGTATTTTTAGTAGAGACAGGATTTCACCATGTTGGCCAGGCTGGCCTCAAACTCCTAACCTCAGGTGGTCTGCCTGCCTCTGCCACCCAAAGTGCTGGGATTACAGGCATGAATCACCGTGCCCACCCTGTACTGTGTATTTTAAAAAGTAATAAGGTGGATATAATGTTATGTGCTCTTACCACCATAAAAATAAGTAAATAAAATTTATTAGGCATCATAGAAAAATATGTAACTTTGCTGAGGGCATTGATAAAAATTTGAAAATAGAACTTCATAGCATCGTCTTACGATTCAAATTGTAAAAATGTCCATTCTGTTCTTATTAATACATTCATATAATTCAATTCTCATCAAAATGCCATAAGGTGTTGTTGAAACATGATAAAATGTTTCTAAAACTCATCTAGAAGCTTAAAAATAGGGACTTAGAGTTTGATAAAGAAGAATGAAATAGGAAAAGTAGTGGTAGGAGGTATTAACTTTTTTTTTTTTAAATCAACCCAAAATAGTTTTTTCAACAGATTTGTCAGTGTAGATACAATAGAAAGTTGGGAAACAGACAGAGTATAGTATATATAAGAATTTACTGTTTCAAAAAGGAATATTTCAAAAGAATGATTATTTCATACTTTTTGGGATAACTATGTCTCTTACACATTTGCATACATTATAGACAGAAGAATTAAAGACATACATGTTAAAGCAATCTCCAAAATTGTGACTATGCATGTATATGAGTAAAAATAATTTTGATATGGGTAAGGATTTCCTGAGGGCAGGGGGTAAAATTTTTTAAGTGTGACAGGCAGAAAGCATAAAGGAGAAAATAAATTTGCTTTACAAAAGCAACTTATACATTTAAAAAATAACCATAAATAGGCTGAGAAGTGGCTCACACCTGTAATCCCAGCACACTGGGAGGCCAAGGCAGGAGGATCATTTGAGGCCAGAAGTTTGAGACCAGCCTGGCCAACATGAAGAAATCCCATCTCTACCAAAAATACAAAAATTAGGTGGGTTGGGTGGTGTGAGCCTGTAACCCCAGCTACTTGGGAGGCTGAGGCACAAGAATAGCTTGAACTTGGGATGTGGAGGTTGCAGTGAGCTGAGATTGTGCCACTGAACTCCAGCCTGGGAGACAGAGTAAGACTCTGTCTCAAATACATAAATAAAATGCGGATAAGACCCCATGTGAAATATTTGTCTTATATGTGTTAGACACGTATGTGTCTCATATGTATTTGAATTTCTGTCTCTCAGAAATACAAAATTCTTACATTTGTATTTCTACCTCTGAATTTTCTGCCAACCATTTCACATTGCACTACTAGGTGTTCCAACAGTAAGTTCGAACAGTAGTTTGAACATCTAGTAATGCAATGTGAAATGGTTATCAGAAAATTCAGAGGAAGAAATACAAATGGACAGTAAATATACTGTCATATGTCCAACTTCAGTACATTAAGAAATTCAAGTTAAAGGATGATAAACTACTTTTTGCCTATTAGATGGTATTTTAAAATTATCTCATATTAAAATTATGATATTTGATCTGGGCAAAGCTATAACAAAATGGATATTCTCATATACTACTTTTCAAAATGGATATACCCATTAACTCAAATGATAACTTTATGATAATTCTTATTAAAATAATTATGGCAGTGAACAATAATTTGGCTCCTGGTGTATATTTCATAGCATTAAAAATTAAAAATAACAACATTCTATAATTTTTGAGTATTATAAAAATTTATGATATAAGTAATAAAATATAGACATTTTATAGAAAACAGTTAATATTATTGACTATTGGGAAGATAAATGTTCTAAATCAATATTAGGCATGCAAATATACTCACCACTTTGAAATAAAATAGAAGATAACATGTATAGCATGAATTAAGAATAACTTTATAAAGAAAAAATCTGAAAGTGACAAAATTTGCTAAGTCATTTTTGAGTTCTTCCTCATAATTTTGTTAATCTGTACTTTCTAAATCTTCTATAATATGTAATAGTTGTTTAAAAATAAAAATTTTGGAATAATTTAGGTATAGAAAAGTTGCAAAGAGAGCAGAATGCCTGTGTGCTCTTCACCCAGCTTCTCCTAATGTTAACATAATCTGTAATTACAGTACAATTGTTAAAAATAAGATATTGAAATTTATACATTACTATTAACTAAACTGGATACTTTTTTTGAATTTCACCAGGTTTTAACTAGTTCTGTTCCAGGATTTAAGCCAGGATACCATATTGCATTTAACTTGTTACTTTTCTAAAAAGAGGGAAAAAAACTCCAAAACTCATTGAAAAACAGTAATAACAACATAAAATTTGCAAATTGAGGGAAACTATAGCATTTGAGCATAAAATGGGCTTTATCTGGCTTCCTACTGTACAAGAAACTAAAGGAAAGATGATAGCGGACATAAGCACTCCTTGTCTGGTACCATGTTAAGTCTACATACTTGAAGCAGGTAACAGTGACCAGGGATGGGAGTAGGGAAGTGAGGGTGGGATATACACACCACCATTCCAAACAGCCCCATTGAAAAATGTTTCTTCTCCTGTGCAAAGGTTATCTATAGCAATGGATCTTTGCTACTGGTTAAAACTATATCCAACTAAATATACTTATTTAATTCTGCTCAGAAACTTTGATTGGCTGTCATTCCTTATTCGTAAGAAATTGAAAAATGATGTATTAAATACAAATTTGTAGACTTTTGAGTTCTGTTGGGGGAAACAAGAAAGATATTTGGTAATGAAATATTTAGGACTACTTACAGGCTAAAGAGATATTTATTGCCAAGGTCTTGTCTAAGATCTTGAATTGTGCTGGTTTCATTTCCATTTCTGTTGCTTGGCCCCTCAGTGACAAGGGGTATATCTTTGTACGGTAGCCAGTGTAAGACTTCCAAGCAGAGTAAACTTTGAAGGACAGTTTAAGTTTTGCATATCTGAGAACTACCTTTTGAATGGATTTTGTAACCATGGTATAGACTCATTTTGTCTCCTTCAGTATTTGACTGGGTATTAGGCGACCTACTCTTTGCCTCCCTGTAGTGCTCTATGATTTGGGGTGTTACCATTCACCTGTAACTCTGGATTTATCTGACTTCATGAAATAGAGGATTTAACTGAGGGAACTTCAGAAACTCAATCTTATTGACTTAGAGAGTCTTCTTTCTATCAGAGTTCTTTCAATGAGTGGGGACTATAGGAAATTGTCATTGTGGAATCAGGCTAAGTAACTGAGTGTCAGATATGCTTTTAGGGCTCTCTGGAGCCTGAAATAAGTGGTTGACTGATTTCTTGAGCACATTCAGTATATTGATTTTCCTGGTAACCCACCCATTGTGGGTTAAATGAGCACCTAAGCTCTTTTAATCTAGGCAGTATAACTCTGAATAGAGCATATATAGTAAACAGTAGTCTCCAAAATCTAGGTATCAACAAACACTACTGAGGAAAAGGTGTATGTACAGACTTACCTTGGTTAGGAGGCCCCCACTGTGTAATCCACCCAGCACAGGCTTTGGGGTAAGGCGGAGCTGGGTTCAATTCTGGCTCTGTCACTTACTGTGGGATTTCTGGTTTATTCCTTACCCTCGCTGACTTTCATTTCCTCATTTATCGAATAGGAATTCTAATATCCTCTTTGCAGAACTGTGAAAGTTAAAAGAAAAAAGAATATAAGATATTTGACGCATACAATCATGCAAAAATGGATGCTTTAATTATTCTCTCAGCCCTGCTTCTTCCCTAAAAAGAATGAGCTATCTTGGTCACAAAGATATAATTATATAATCATTTTGTTTTGAAGCAAGAAAAGGTAAAAAAAACAAAACAAAACATATTTCCCAATGGAGACAAGCAAATTGAGAGTTTTGGATGTCAACATCAAGGTACGTCCTTTTGGATCAAGGGATTTCAGAAAGGCAGGGTAAAATTGTACCGTGATTTATACTCCTGTCAAATTGAATTTTCAGAACCAGCTACTCTGCAGATACTTGGTGCTGATAAGTTAGTTTTTAGGTTCATTTAATCGGTTCTCCCACTAAGCCAGAACTAAATGAATCCCAAATGATTTCTAGCTATTCTAGGACATGTGTCATTTTCCTTAATGCCGGTCATTACACTTCTTCCCCCATGTATTCCACGATTTTCTTGCCAAACAATTTCTGTAACGAAGACTACAAAAACCAAAAGTATTTACTTTCAAAATATTGCAAGCTACCTTAATTGAAAGAAGATGAGATATAAAAACATTTGATCTAAGTACACACTAACCCTAATATGATATAGTCATGAAACTTAAAATGAATGTAAAAATGAAATTAAGAATTTGTTTCATTGCATTGTTAGAAGTAAGGTAAGAGTAACTTTGTGATACAAATGTACCTTTCTTTAAACAAGTACACTTATTTTAATATTTCATGTTAAAAATCTTGATGCATTGCTTAATAAAAATGTGAATTTTTAGGTTTCACTAACAAAGATTCAGAATCAGTGGTGCTGAGGTAGAGCCCCTGGAAGTATGCCTTTCAAGAGAGCATGCATGTGACCTTCAAGCAGATTTCTTTATAGAATATTTTGTGGAATAATTGGAGAATGAAATTGTATTGCAGATGTCTTCTAGAAATGAAATTCCACTAACTTTTCACAAACTTGCCCCATTGGCTTGAGATTGTGAACTGTTTCAATCAACGTTAACATTCCACACTCTAGCTTCCTATGTTCCGAGGAGTTCAAGATGCTCTGAAGTCAGTAATGAAACCAATGAACATTTTAAATTGTGTTAACAGTAAATATCCTGATGTAGGGTATATGGAAATGTTTCCATTGTTAAAAAAATACTCTGTGCAAGATTATAGAGATGCTTCAGAACTAGCAGAATTAGTACGTAAGAGAAACAGTTGACTGGAGTTACCTAGAAGTACAACTGACATTAGAGAATGGCATCTTGCACACTGAATCTAGCCGTAACTTAATTTTTTTACCTAGAGCCTGTTCATGTAAACTGGGGCTACTCAAAATGTGTTCCATGGGCTGGTGCCATCTTTGAAATCCTTGTTACCAGTTGGTGACAAAATCAGTACAGAAATTAAAAGTAAGCTTTCAGGAACTTTGAATAACACTTTAAAAGAGTAATTTTATGTTTCTTAAATCTAAGAAGTAAAATACATTGGGTTCATATTTGTGTATCTTTTCTTTCAATTTCATTTTTCTAGTAATTCATGTTGATTGCATTTTACAAGGGTGTTGGACCATGATGGACTGGGAATTTTAAGTAAACTTGTTCTTTCACCAGGAGTAGGTTGAGAAGTCCTGATCTAGATCACTTCATTTGTGAAAACACCTCTTTGTTTATGGTTTTCCTTGAGATGGTGATTTATGATTGCTCAGAAATTGACCATTTTTCCCTCTCTGAGTCAAATCATAGCTGTTGCCAAGCCTGTTTGTAGTTAAAACTAGACAGTGAACGTAAGGACAGATATGTATTGTATTTTTCGCGTGTGTGTGTGTGTGTGTGTGTGTGTGTGTGTGTGTGCGCGTGCGCGTATTTACCTTGTTCTGGAAAAAAAAATTCAAGGAGACTGGCTTAGGGACTAAGAAAGCTGAGATGGAATGAGGCTCTCTAAATTTAGGAAACATTTATTTTGTTCTTGAAGAGTCCAGTGGCATTTGGATGGGAGCTTCCTTTCCTTTCTCCCACCCTCCAAAAGATTATTAGCATCTGGGAGCTGGTCTTGTTGACAGTGTGCTTGGATCCAGGTGGGCCTCAACTCTGGCTCTCATTTTGATGATGTGCAAGGCCACTTCTGAGGTGGAATGCAGAAAAAGCTATCCTGAAATTGAAGTATGACTCTTGTTATGCATTATTCAGTAGGTGACCTGCCTTATGTACAATTCTTAACTCTCAGAAATTAAGTTTTGGGAGGAGAAACATCACCTACCCATACTAATTACCAACTACACATTTATTACATCTCTGAGTCTCATGCCCCACCTAACCACTATCCCTAGTAGAAAGTGGTAGTTAGATTAAGTCCACGGCCAATATTTTCAGAGTTCATTGGACCGTTCCTGTTAACCTGCAATAGCTAGGTGGATCCAATCTAGCTCTCCAAAAGATGCTTCCATAGAGTACTGCAAATGCTATAATTTTTATTAACCAATATTAGGTTTTTGTTATTATTGAAACAAATTATCACAATTTACTGCCTTCACAAAAGACATTTATTTTCTTACAGTTCTTGAGACCAGAAGTCGGAATGAATCTTATAGGGTGAAAACCAGGGTGCCATCAATGCTAGTTCTCTCTGGAGGCTCCAAGAGGAAATTATTTTTCTACCCTTTTCAGGTATGCGTCGGGGTCTTTCCCAGCTTCTGGTGGCTGTATCACTCCAATCTTGGCTTCTGTCATCACCCTGCCTTCTCCTCGTAGTATCTCCCTCTACCTCTCTTGGAAGCACTTTTGTGATTACATTTAAGGCCCACTTGGCTAATTACAGATAATTTCTCCGTGTCAACATCCTTAATTTAATCACATCTGTAAAGTCTCATTTGCTATATAAGATAACATATTCACAGGTTCCAGGGATTAGGATCTGGGCAGTTTAAACAGCCACTGTTCAGCCCACTACAGACCTCAGTAAAAATCCCTTAATCCCTTTTTCTTAATCCCATCACATTTTTAAAATGTCAAAGCAGGGCTTTTTTTTTTTTTTTTGTATGTGAGAGATTTTATTGGCTGCAAAATTAATATTAAAGCAGAAAAGCAGGTAAGAATACAAGCCTTAGTATTAGACTAAATGGGTTAAAATCCTAGCTCTGCCACTTAGTCTGTTTAACTTTGAAAATAACCACTTTGTGCCTATTTTTCTCACTTGTAAAGTGGATAAAGTAGTATCTACTCCATAGGCTTCTTATAAAGATTAAGTGAGTTTATACAAAGAACTTAGATCAATATCTACATACACAGGAAGTGTTCAACAAATGTTAGCGCTATCGTAGTATTTTAAAGCAAATATGTGTTGGTTCACCCTATGCCAGGCTCTGTGACAGCTCCCAGGGCTATTTTCACATGAATTACAGGATTGAGGATTTGTAGAAGTTGTGGTGAGTATTGAGAACTGGCTTCTTCAACCTCTGTTCCACCTACATCCAATGTGTCTGCCTGAGGTCAGGCCCCTCAGCAAACTGACTCTGAGGTCAGTAATTGCATAGGGGAAGTTTATATTGGAGAGTGGCCATCATAGCAGCTGTGGGGGAATAAAAGACATAAGATTGTGCAGAGAAAGGAATTAACCTATAAGGCAGTCGTAACGTAGGATTATTCAGTTCATTCTATGAGGGCCTCTGTTGCTGGAATGATCCTGCCTTGAGCCAAAGGGTCCTTCCTGTCCTTCATACCCTCCTGCAGACCAGCAATTAGATGCAGTGTGTCCCCAGGACTGGGCCTCATCCTGGATAAGTTAAGTTTCTCCAACTGGAGGGAACTTCCAGAGAAAGATTCAGCCTAGACAGGTTGGCCACCAATAACATCAGTCGCAGGAGGAATGAGTGGCTCAGTCCCACATAAGCATCTGTGCCACCCACCTGGAGGATATCATCTGCAGTGCTCTCCTAAACTAGACATTCTGACGTCCAAAGTCTTAGGGTTTCACACTCCCTTGCGGATGAAGAGCTGTGTGTGATTTTGGTTTTGGTGATCAGAGGTACTCCACGGAGGTTTTGATTTAGAACTGAGTGAAGTAAGGGACAGAACAGGCAGACATTCATTTGCTGAGGGGATCTGTGGCATAGACAGCATGATTTTTCAGTCGGAGGCTTCCTTATCTGGCACCTTCTCGCACTGATGGTGACAACTCTCCTGCAGTCGTGGTAGAGACAGTGTGATACTGGGGACTGGGAAGTGTTTCAGGGAGTCAGGTTAGAGCTGGCTCTCCTAACCTTCCTGTGATTTTTTTGTAAGCCACTTAATACCTGATAGTAAATTATTTCTACTTAATTTAGCTAGATGCTAAATTTGTGGCCACTGTACCATACCCAATTATAATAATTTTATTGTCATTTGTTATGCAGATAAGAAAACCAAATGTCATCGAGGTGCAGCGATGCTCATAGCACCATAGAACTTGCAACTTGCAAATGGCAGAACCCAGATTCTGACTCCAAATGCTGGGCTCTTTCCCCGTAGAGAGGTTAGAAAATATACATGACGTATGCTGCCCCTCATCTGTCAGCCCATGTCCCGAAATGGGCTTAGAATCCTTAGCACAGAGCTCCAGAAAGCCACAGCCAGTTAATAGAAGGTAACATGTAGATAAGTCTACTTCAAATTTAGCTCCATATCACACAATATTTAACTACAATAAAGGAGCAAGTCCGATTTCTTGGTTCTCTTTCTACCTTTGTTTCTCAATACATTTCAGGGCCTCTTCCCAGTCAAATGCTCTCAGATGTCAGTAGTCCTGCCCCTCTGGAAAGGTGTTGTCAATCTAACGTGTTATCCTCACATCAAGGATTTTGACACTTAAAGGGTGACCTCCAAAAAAAGGCAATACTTAACCCTACAGAAGGGACTAGTAACAAAGTAAGTTTAGAATACTCAAAGGGAGATGTTTCAATAATATCTGGGTACTGGCACTTCCTCTAGTACAGCACTTTACACCCTTTTGCCGGTAAATACTTTTTGATTGGATGCTTTTCTAATTTGTCTGCTAATGGCTGTGTGGGCAAAGGCAGAAGACTTGGATTCAAAACAAAGAGCAGTATTAGGGTTAAAATGATTTCTTCCAGGGACAGCTCCCAGGGTAATATTCTAGAGCATAAATTTAGCTTGGCTGATATTTCGTGAAGGAAGTAGAGGAGTCTTTATTTATTTTGAAATGCAATAGCCAAGGATTCAGCCTTTGATTTCTCTCCAGATATGGTTGGAAGTTCTGAAAAGGTCTTCTGGGTGCCTGGATCTTGCTGCTCCAATGCGAATCTTCTTGGTGTCTCTCCTGGGTAGCTACAATCTGCCTTTGATCTCGCTCCCTAATTCTGGGTGTGTGTGTGTGCTGACATTTATAGTTGTAGACTTGTTTGCTTCCTTCTGCTTGCCTAATTGATCCATTTTCCTGCTGGGGGTCAATACCCAAATGCTATGACTTTGGTGGTAATGCCACTCACCCCATTCTCAAAGTGAACACGTGTGTATTATATAAACAGCATGGTGTTATCCTCACTGCGGAACTTATACCAAAGCTGTGTGTTTTTACAAATGTATTAAATAAAATGCTGCTTAACTACATTGGTGGTTTGACAATGAGTTTAACCTTGAAGCAGCCATATTTTGACCTCATCTAGTATGAAATGGGTAAAGGAGGTGACATTTATTGAGTTTTATTTATGCTAGGCACAGTGATAGACATTGAAATACACAAATTTCATTTCATCCTCACAATGTTTTATGAGGTGGGGATTTTTATTCTGGGGGGTGAAGTAACCCAAGGGCAAAGAGGTCTGAATCCAATTGTGACTGCCTTGTCAGGACATCAGTTTGCCTGCTGGTGGTCTAGGTAGTCCCTGGTAGACCTGCTGGAAGTAACTGTGGAGATCTGATGGCCAGGGATGGTCTTGAGTTTTACCTTCACTCTATTCTTTTATTTACATTCATTCAAGTGCAAGAAAAAGTGAACCTGGGGCGAGAAGTCATGGATTCTTGCCCAAACATTGTCATTAGCTTGCTGTTTAACGTTGAACAAAACACTCCACTTGTCTGGGCCTCTCTCTTAACATCTGTTGGAATGTTTTGAGCTAAGTTGCCACTGGATCTCCCCTCCAATCCTCCTGGCTGCCTGGGAGTGGGAAATGCATCACAAAAAAGGTATTCCACTTGATCTTGGTCTTTAAGGATGTACAAGAGTTTACCAGCAAAGACGGAGAATAATAGCTTTGCCGAGAGAGAAAACAGAATGTTCACGTCTGTATGTATGGTGTGATAGGACACAGTCTTGGGGAATAGTGAGAAGTAAAGTATGCTCTATGGATAAGATACACTATGAGGTGGGGACAGAGAGGAAGTTTGGGACCCAGTTGTAAAGTGCCTGGGGATGACAATTTAAGAAGTTATAATTTCACCCTGGATGTAGGAAATCAATGAAAGTCTTTAATGTGAGGAAGTCATCGTCAGAGCTGTATTAAAAAAAAAGTTTTCTAATAGCAGTACAGAGGATGGATTGGAGGGAGAAGAAGTGAGATGGGAAAAGCAATAGGTTTTGCATATTAATGTTCCAGAAGAAGATGATGAAGACTAAATTAGCAGAAAAAGAGAAAAAAGGAATGAGTTTCTAAAGATATATATGAGAGACAATACGTTCCCTGTCATACTGATCTGAGTTATCTTGTATATTTAATATATTCTAAATGTACATTTAAAAATATGTAAAGATGTTTGAAATTTAGATTCATGTTACCATTGGCTATCCTGGTTTAATTGCAGAATATTTTTTCTTCTTTCTAAATGCATAAACACACTGGTGAGTGTAACAATTCATGGAGCCATAGATTCAGCAAAATGAGATAAGTTACTGTCCAATTTTCTCATGTTCTCTGTATAAAATCCCTCTAACATCTTCTGGTCCAGTAGAGGTA
Organism: Macaca nemestrina; assembly: GCF_043159975.1. Classification (NCBI taxonomy): domain Eukaryota; kingdom Metazoa; phylum Chordata; class Mammalia; order Primates; family Cercopithecidae; genus Macaca; species Macaca nemestrina. The sequence continues at coordinate 130,363,974 of NC_092132.1, read as the reverse complement.
AAAATCATTGCCCCTTCCTTATTAAATGGAGCAAAGTAAAAGGATAAAATCCACCTGGCTTTCCTTAGTAAGTAAAGGGTCAAGTTGGTTGGTTGTTGAAAATACAAATCCACTCTTTATTGTAACTATTTGTTTCTAGGTGAAGTCCATTCTCTGTCCCAAATGAAATGGCAAAATACTCAGATTCAGCAGAAGAGAAGTAGCACGAGATAATACAAAAATAAATCTGCTAAAAGCTTTAATTTCAAGTTCTGCCTGTGGGGCATTAGTTGTGTGACCTTGGGCAAGTCATTTCAGTCTCTCCAAGCCACTCAGTTGCCTTCTTGGTAAATATAGTTCCAAGATCAGTCTCATAAAATTGTTGGGTGGCTCAAATGAAATAATATGTTTACATAGATAGTGTAAGAGATAATTTGTTTACATAGATAGTGTAAGAGAATTTTTGTTGTTGTTGTTAAACCATTATCTTGTTTGAATACTTTGTAAGCTTCAAATTGCCATGCAAACTTAATTGCTACCCAAATCTGCATGCCCTGGTGGTGTGTTCATAGCCTATCGAAAACCTAGTATCTCAGACCTCCAGAGAGTCATCTTGTTTAACCTGTTTTGTAATTTGGCTCTGAAAGCACATTTTGATGGCGGATGTGGTATTAACAAATGTTCTAGAGGGGAGAGTGGTTTGCCAGGAAGCTTTGCCAATTAAAAGCAAAGTGAAAATTCAGAATTACAGAGATTTAATTTCCTGCTGAATAATTCTCCACAAGCTGTGTAAACTTCTCCTTACTGAACAAATACTCAGAATAAAATACCTTAGATGCTCTTTTCCTTTTTAATAAGAAAATGTTCATATTATTTGCATGTGGAGCCAAGGGAAGAAGAAGGTCTGGCTCTCCTGAGCTGAGTTTGTATAAGTCATCAAGAATCCTGCTGTGCCCTTGACTTGTGGAGCTTGGAAGGCTGGGTGAAAAGAGCCATTTTTCAAGGGCCTTTTGCCAGCAAGAACCCCATAGATTGTCCCTGGGCTAGTTCCTTGCAGTCTGTTTAACTTGATACTTTAAAAAATGAATTAACCATTAGTGGAAGATGCTTTAGAATAGTGTTTGAGCACCTACAATGAGCCAGTCCTGAGGTCAAGTGGACAGCAAAACAGACATGGTCCTTGACTTTCCAGAACATAGCTTGGAAGGGGAGTCAACCAACAGATGTTCACATACATAAATATAAAGATAAAAATTGTGATAAATGTTAATATTAATGCATCCAAAAAAGGCTATTTAAGAAAGGACATTTGAACAGGAATGTAGTGTAAGTGGGAGGTGTTCAGCTGCCTCCATCGTAGATGAGTGTTCAGGCAGTGGTAGTCTCTGTGCAAAGTCCCTGAAATGGAAACGGCTGGGTGTCCTTGAAAAGCTGAAATGAGGCCAGTATGCAGGAGATAGCATGAGGGAGAATGGTTCAAGAGAAAGAGAAATAGTCAGTTCCCAGATAATAAATCTCCCCTGGACCTAAGCACAGTGGGAATCCATTAAAGGGTTTAAATCAAGGGAATGGCCTGGCCAGATTGTATTTACAAAGATCACTTTGCCTGCTGTGTGGAAAACCACTGAAGAGCAAAGTTTGCAAGCAAGGAGAGTAATTAGCAAGCTCTTGTAATCATTCTAACAAGTGATGATATTGAGGTGGACTAATGTGGTCACAGAGGTGGTTGGAGAACAGTGTGCAATTTTGAGATATATTTCACAGTCAGGATCTGCATGACTTGATTCTGAATTGGAAGTGAGAAGTGAGGGAGAAAGTTGAGACTCATAGTTGAGTCTCAGATTTCCAGCTTGAACACTAGCTGGGTGGATCATGAAGACATTTACCAACTCAGTTCCATAGAGGAAGGAAGGATGGACGGAAGACCTTAAAGCTGAGCTACAGGTCTTAAAAGTCTATTTAACTTTATATTTCATATAGACTTCTTATGGAGTTTGAGCTTCCCAGCACAGTCATAGAGTGCATACTACGTAAGTCTGGAGCTTTCAGCAGAATTCAAGCTTGGAGATGTAAATTCAGCAACTCATTGGACTATGGAGAGTTTTGAAAGCCATAGTATAATGGGACTCCAGGGCATTGTCACTAAGGAAGTTGGAGCCTCCTTCTGATGACTATGTAAAAATTAATTGAAGAGATTAGGTTAGGAGGACACAGGCCATGATCAGGAAGCTCAAATCGATCATTAAGCAATGAGAGTAATTGAGAATCAGAGCACAGACTTCTGTTGATGGGGGGGGAGGGAATAAAAGCAGCTCTGTCTCTCACGTAAAACATATGATAAAATAATAAGCATGTACCATGTAACAGGCACCACACAAAGCATTTTGTAAACCTTTTTCCAATGTAAACTTTTAAAAAAGTTTACATTGTTATAAAATATATATATACACATAGGTTAAGGGGTTGAATAGGTCTACAAAGGCTATTATGAAAACCACTGTTTCCTCTGCCACTATTTCCAGCACCCACTCCTCATAGGCAGCCGCTTTCCATTCTTTTAGCTTTTTCTCTTGGTATTTCCATGTATGTCCTAAATAACACATTTTATGATGTTAATTCCTGATTTTTTTTTTTGTTTGTTTCAGGCATTGTGTTTTAGCTTTTCACCCTGAAAAATGAGAACTTAGCCTTTTTCTTCAGGCTCTTCCTCCAAACACAAAGGCACTGAGAGAATAGACTCTAAAGCTAGACAGTGTAGAGTGGAATGCACTTTTAAAAGCTTTCTGGTAGAGTTTGAATTGCCAGTTGCATCTCCAGGTAAAAGAGATGGCTTGATAGAATGTGAGGGCATAGCAGCAATGTCTCACCTACAGAGGACGCTTCTCACCTGGACAGGAGTGGTAGAAGGCAGTTGTGACAGTGACCACAGCACCTTGCGTTTCAAACTTTTATGTCTTTGCAATGCATTTTCCCACTGACTTTCTAAACGGCTTCTGACATTCCAGTGAAGTAGGTCGGGCAATATTATTCGTATAAATTTTTCCCTCAAAAAAGAAATTGAAGTTAAGAAAATTTGGGTGATTAAGCCAAGATGAGTGACAATTGCAGTTACAGCAATGAGAGAAATCATTGATTGATAGCTATGTTTCAATACTAAATGAACACAGTAATCTTTACGTTTTTAATAAGCAGTATAGAGTACATATATGTATGTCCATAATAAATGTGTATTTGCATATAAATTATATAGGTATTTAACAGTGTACATATTTCACTGGCTATTAAAACTGTACATGTGTATGTATATATAATATATAGCATAAATTGGTACAAGACTAGAAGAAAATATGTAAAAACTGAAATAATTTAGTTGGAAAGATCAGATTGTGAGTGGTAGCTTAAAATTATTTTTTCCCTGCTATACTGTAGCTAAGCAAATTAAAATATTTGCTAAGCAAATTAAAAAGTAGTACAAGTTAGCAGGCTAAAATAATTTTTTCTTTTCTTTTCTTTTTTTTCTTTTTTCTTTCTTTTTTTTTTTAAAAAAACATGGAGTCTTGCTCTGTTGCCCGGCCTGGAGTGTCGGGGAGTGATCTTGGCTCACTGCAACCTCTGCCTCCTGGGTTCAAGAGATACTCCTGCCTCAGCCTCCAAAGTAGCTGGGATTATAGGCATGTGCCACCAAGCCTGGCTAATTTTTGTATTTTTGTAGAGACAGAGTTTTGCCCTGTTGCTCAGGCTGGTCTCAAACTCCTGGCCTCAAGTGATCCGCCGGCCTCAGCCTCAGCCTTGGCCTCCCAAAGTGCTGGGATTTCAGGTGTGAGCCACCATGCCCAGCCAAAAATTCAGACTTGTTATTATAAATGCCATGGACTGCTGTTTAGAAATCCATATGAATTAAATTGTTTTAAGAGAAATTACCAAGTGAGCATGAGAGCATAAGAAAGGGTAGGGATAGAATATTTCCTCATTTTACAGTATGCCCTTCTCAATTCCTATTTCACCATATATATAAAAATTGTAATTTTTTGGAGTATGTTAGCTAGTGAATCTTGATTATTCATGAATCAGCATGTTAACTCATAGACTTACCATTGCCTGTCACACAGCCACAAGTGCACACCTGCTTAATTCACAGTGCCCTTCTGCAAGGCAGTCATGAAACTGCTAGCTGGGAGAGAGGCACAAAAAGATCTGTTGCTGTGAATTAATCATGAAGGTGATAATGCCTGGACAAGGGCATGTATGGGAAAGAGTAAGGCAATAATTTGAAGACATCTATTTTTCCCAAAGAAGTTAGTTGGAAAAATCAGTATTCTGAAAACTGCTTAATATGAGTTTTGTTTTTCAAAATTTGGGCAGTGTAGCAGGCATGCCATTGGAAAACAATTGAATTAGCAATTGAAAGCATTGTTGAGAATGCCAAGTCTCTTCCATGTGGATGTCATGTCTATGAAAAATGCAAAGGTGCCTTGGGATGTGAAAACCTGTCTAACCCAAATCCCTGGTGAGAATATAATGCCTCCTTACTAAATATAATTAAATCAAAATATAATAATTGTATTTAATTTTATAATAATAAATTTATAATAAATCTATACTATTTTTATAGAAATAACTTTATAAAATTATAAATAAATTTGTAGTAATTAATACAATTACTTTTGTTAATATAATAAGTCATAGAAGGCCAAATTGCAACTTTCTAGCATAACCACTAGAACAGTAAATTGAAGAGGAAACTAAGCCTTTCTGCATCATTCCATAATGGATGTGACACGCATTCAAATGGCAGTATCTACTCTGGGTGACACGGTATAACCTGCTCTCTGAATAATTCCAAGAAAATGGCTAGTTCTCCTTTTTTCTCTGTGGTATGCTCATCTCTTGCTGATAAATGCATTATTTATCCTGTAATGCTATATGAGTACTTACAAATGAATTCCACCCCCTACCTCCAAATAGCAGTATGCTACCCTCTCCACTGTGAAAATTTGATTTGGTGAGGAAGTTGATTGAAGAATATCCAAATGAAAATAACAGGTTCGAGCTTAGAATGATTAAGGAATTTTGCATTTCATCCATTTCTCTTTCTCTATTGTTTTAAAGAACAGTTTTCATCCACTTTGGATTAAAAGTTTCATGTCTTATTGATAAGTGCTAATATAAAACTAATATAAAACTGATATAAAATGTGCATTTCCTTCCTCTTTGTATCAGTGATTACTGGTAAACAGTGGTCAGAAGACTTCCTTCTATGGACTCAGGCTCACTTTGTTCTTCTTATAGGCATTTTTTTTCACATTTCTACAGTGTAAGTAATGAACCTATAGGGGAGTAGATTGATGAAGAGTCACAGCGTCATGCTGAATGAAATGGGTACAGAGAACTGTTCAAAGTGGGACCAGTCATCAGAAACAAGTGGCTCCTTAGGCCAGACCCCAGGACCTCCTAAACCAGAACTGAGGAGTGGTTTAGGTTTTTATGGCCCTGGGTTAGTTGAACATAGCTGTGTCACCCACAGGACAGTAGGCAGGAGCGTCTGTTCATTTTCACAACAGAACAACCAAGGAATCTTTGACTTAAGACAATCTTGAACTCTAGAGTTAGATGGCAGGGGTACCTCATTTGGCCCTGGAAGGATGATAAAGGAAGGCCATTGTATGTTCAGTAGCACAACTGCCATCCAGTGGGTAACGACCTTTGCAGCACTTTGTCCTACAGTGGGTGAGCCTTGCTCCCTTTGTTGTGGTTTTTACAATCATGGAAGAAGGCAAACTGGTGAGGAGAATTAAAATGTTCTCAGCAATTTCTTTCTCAACAGACTCTTCCAGTCCACCATTTGTCCAGCCAGTGCTATTTTCAGGGTGACTTGTGTTTGTGCTTTTTTTGGGTTTAAAATCCACAGTCTGGCCTATTTCCCTGGCTATTAGCCTCTTCCTTCTTTGCTCTTCCAGCAGAAACAAAGCTGCTTTTTTTTTTCTTTTTTTTAACCTCTGTGACTTCCCAGGGACAAGTGCCCAGTCACACTCCCATAGTGTGTATTGCTCTTCTATAGTAAAATTAAGATTTAACGTACACACACGTACACACTTACAAGTCCTTGTCGCCGATGTTTGCAGTTTGGGAATTCAAGTTCATTTTTTTTTTCATTTTTTACACAACTCTCTTTGAAGGTATAATTGCCAATTACTGAAAGCCATTTTCAATTACTGATCCATTTTCTTGATCAGTCACATAAGACAGTGTGTGTGTGTGTGTGTGTGTGTGTGTGTATGTGTGTATTTAAATCTGATGGGCATAGATATAATCCTCCTACCGAAGATGACTGCACACCCTCCCCCTTTTCCCTAATGCAGCTGTTCCCTGTTTACTCTCAAGGATGCACCATCCTATGCCATGCCCCTCACAGACTTGAGCATAAGCTACTGAACTTGGATTTGACCATGTTTGTAGATGCTGCAGGCTGTGGCTTATTTCGTGCCAGTTATAATTTCACAAGAAACAATTTATTTGATGTCTTAAAATACCTTGAGCAGGTATGAACGCAGTACCTCTGGCAGGACCATTTTCTGCAGAACATTGACAAAGCTGAATGGCTTGAGAAAGGTTCAATATTTGAACTTCCTATTGGGAGAGTTGGGCTTGGCACTGTTTTTAAGAGCAACCAAGGAAGTTGGAGGAAGAAATAAAAACAAAGTTGATGATTTGAAGCAACAGGCTAAAGCTTGGGCAGTGTCATACCAGTTAAATTTTCTTCTTAAAAAAATCCAAATAATTTTTATTTATTACCCACCTTTTTAAAATTACATCTCCTCTTGAATTATGGAAAGTGATACAATATACATTAAAACGTTTGGAAAATTCAGTGAAACATTAAGAAGAAAGTAAAAATCACTTGTTACCCAAATTTTAGAAGTAATTCCTGTTAACATTTTGATACTTGTCTGTGGATATTATACACACATATATATCCATGATGTGCAGCAATATTTATATGCATAATTATATTTGGTTATCCTGTTATGTGTTTATATATGTGTATAAATTTGCATTGCACATATGTACATTCATGGTTTTGCTATGTACAATTTCAGTGCATTTGTATTAAAGATGTATTTATACATGAATCCTCTACAATAATTTTAAATAGTTAAGTAATATTCCATCTTCTAATGTATTCTAATTCAATGTCGGGCATTCATGGAATTTCAGATATTTTATTATAAAAATAATTTGATGAATATAATAGCACATTTATGTTCATTAAGGGCTCTATTTCTACAAGAAATATGGTTAGCTCAAAAGGCTTTTTTGTTTTTTAATTCACATTCTTAAATTTCCCATCAAAATTGTTCTTACTGATGTCCCAGCCAAAAAATTTATGTGATACTTATTTCTCCACAGCCTTGCTGACATTTGGTATTAACATTTGTGTTGATAATTTTGTGAGCAACACATTTGTCTTTTCTGATGATTATTGAGTTGGAATCACTTTATTCCTACTTGTTTCTTACTTTTTCACCATTTGAACACTTTATGTCTTTTACCCATTATTCTTTTGGGAATATTTTTTCTCAGTGTTTTGTTTATTTGTTTTTATACTCCTTATAAGACTGTAGCTCAGATATTTTGCCAGAAACGGTGAAACAGTCAGTGTTGTCTTCAATTTCACTGGGATGTGACAGACTTTCTCAATTTCATACAGAAGTGTTTCACTAGAATAAATGTCACTGTATTATAGCTCTGTTACTTAGAATGTAATTCATTCTTATACAACCAATCTTCATTACTCTTACACTGTGTATTTGTGAATTTGCTTACTTGATAAAATTTATTCGTAATCCCCAAATACTACTTGCAATGCTTTCACGGTCATTTGCAGACATGAACATCATGTGCTTACCAGCGAACACTTTGTTTTTTTCAGTATATTTAGTGCCACTTTTTTTTGTTTTTGTTTTTTTGTTTTTTTTACATTTTTATGCTTTTCCTTGGTAATTTCTCCATTTAAAATGGTCTCCAAACATTGTACTGAACTATGTCTGGTGTTCCTAAGTGCAGGAAGGCTGCAAGATGATTAAGGGAGGAATTGTGCATCTTAGATAAGATTATTTCTTTTTCCAGACATGAGTTGTAATGCTGTTGGAGGTGAGCTCAATGTTAATAAAAATTATATAGTGAATAAAGTGTCTTTAAACAAAGGCAGACATAAAACAAAGTTATGTACTGATGGATTCGTGAAGATACTGCGATCAGAGGTTCACAGGGCAGAAACCTCACCATGTATTTTACTTAGGGGTACTGGTTTCTTATTCAGTGGTTCATAGCCACTTTACAGAATATAAGTACCACAAATAATAAGAATTTACTGTATATTCTTTAGGGTCATTGGTATTTTGAATCACTGAGCATTCGTCTGTTTCTACCAGTTTCTCATGTTTTTTTAAACTTTTGATCTCTCAGCTTTTTTTGAGAGTGTTGCAAATTTGATGCCACACCAGTGATTTATTATACCTCCAATGAGAATGATCAGCCTTCTGTTTTATTGTTTTTGTGAGTTTCATCTATCCATATCTCTCCTCTCTCCGAGTATTAGTGTAAAGAACCAGGGCAAGTCTTACCAGGGCTTACCAAAGAAACATGATTATGAACTGAATGTTTGTGGATTATTTTGGTTTTCATTTTAATTCTTCAATGCATCACAAGGCATACTATACCAGAATGATATGCAGAAACGAAAATATTCTCTTCAATTTCTCCAATGTAAACAGTGCTACTGAAGAGTATTTCAATCAGCAAGATAAAGTGTAATTTTCCCCTAAAACAGAGTTATTTATATATACTCCATTATGGTCCCACTCTTAGAAACTGAAGGTCAATCAGTATCCTTAAAATTAATTGATCCACAGCAACATTACTCTTTGAGTATGGAGTAAAGTTGGGGGTAAGGGGCCAGGGAAGGCATCCATGATTTTCTTTTACCAAAAGAAACTCACCTTTATTGATTATTAATAGGCATTTAAGTATATTATCTTAATGATTACACACCCCAAATGGTATAGGCATTTAAATAGTCAGTGTAAGAGCTGGTCTTTGGTGGCGACAAAAGCTTATATTTGGATCTGGACTCTGGTATTCATAAAAATCGTAATTGGGTGTAGTTTATAAGGTTATTGTGATCATTACATGAATTAATCCATGTAAAACATTTAAAGGAGCTCTGACATGTAGGAAAAAATAAGTGTTACTTTTATAACTATAACCTTGATTCAGGTGAAGAAAATAAAGCCCAGAAAGATGGAGTAACTCATTCAAGGTCATACAGCAAGTACATGGAAGCACCAAGACAGATCAAGTTGGTCTGTTTTTAGATTCTTCATTTTTCCTGTACCATTTACTATTTTTCAAGACAGTAAATATTGTAAACCTATATTTGTATTATAACTGCATGCGCTGCAGGATTTCAGAAAGGCAAGCATCAGTGTCTTCAAAGTGATTACTTCTCAATCATGATAAAATTAAATGATCATGCATTTAAAAGGATTACTGGTATTATGTAAATGTTTACACACTTTCTCTGAAATGATGGGCTTCTGCTAATTTCCTCCTTCACTTTTGTGCCTGTCACCTGCTTACCCTACTGTGTAGCATGAATCTGCTATTAGTGCTGGCAGTTGAGATCTCTTTGACCTTTTCAGCTTGAGGGTTGGACTGAAGCATTTTCTCAGGAGGTAGAATTTGCTGTGCCATGATCCTGTGCTCCTTGGGGTGGATAATTCATGAAACCCATTTTGAAATCAGCTGTTCACCAAACACAGAAACTTCCTGTATGTCCCACCTTACAGATATTACAAAAGAAATCTAGTTGTTATGGAGGTATTGGAAAATGCTTCCTAAATCCTAAAGGCCATCTTCGTGGCTAATGTAGCCTTCTCCCCAGCCTTCTGACATAATGAGAGGGGCTGTAGAATAGCCAAAAGACTACAGGCTGTAAATACCATAGTTCTGGCTACTTAATACATGAGAGACCTGAGGAAAATTACTTAATCTCTGATTAGCAAGTTTGTCATCTTGAAAATAGTCTAATGATGACTATGATTTAGAACAGTTGCACAGACTTACTGGGATAACACATAAAAGCACTCACCTACGGATTTGTATTTTAAAGATACTCTGTTTATCTTCTCATTGTGATTCCCACAGTCACGTGTGTGCAGAGCATGTTTTCTCTTTCTCAGAAGGTCTGATGAAACTGCAGCCTTTTTAAAGATTCAATGACAAAAAGAAAACCAGGATCCAGGAAGGAACTAACAGAAGGTATCACTTCAGACTAAAAGATTCTTAGGTAAAATGATGAGCTGAGAAATTTCTCCTGAATGCAATGATTGATTGCTGACTCTGATTTCCACATTTAGGAAAGTTCTTCTTGTTGTGGGAGCATAATTATAATGGACAAAGTATATAGATAGGCTGTTTCTACTATCATGTAAGTTTCACACCAAGTTTCATGACTTGGACTGTATGTGCATAAAATAGAACACATCAATAATCAATGTAGTCACCTTAGTGGAAAAAAGAAAGAGGGTTTATTTTAGCCTCATGTGTTTACATATTTACACATGTATTAGACATGTATTCTAATACATGTGTAAATATGTGTAAACAAAATATTGGAACAATATTATTCCAATAATATCTCCCAAAGAACAATGTTATTGGGGAAACAATAATTCTTACACAGAATTAGAGGTTGAGCACCTCTAATCTGAAAATTGAAAATTTGAAATGCTCTAAAATCTGAAACTTGGTGAGCACTGACACTATGTCACAAGTGGCAAATTTCACACCTGACCTCATGTGATGGGTCATAGTCAAAACACAGGTACATATCACACAATTGATTCAGCATTCTCAAGGGAAAAAAAGCCCTCCCAGTCCCCTTCGGCTATGATATATTTTTTCTGTGCATGCCCAGATTCCCCCATGCAAATATGCCCCAGAAGTGTAATAAAATGGTATGTGTGCAGGCTGGACATGCCAATGGTAGGTTCACGAGGATGATCCACATGGGGCCAAGACCTATGTACATTACTCATTATGGGTTTTTTTTTCTTATTCTCTTGTCTGTGGTGTAAAAATGTTGAAAATGTCTACAAATATTCATATGGGTAATGATAAGAAAAGAGGAAGCATTTATGATGATGTATAGCACAGAAAGTCAAGCTGTAGGAGAAATCGGACAGTGGTGTAAATGTAAAACACCTCATAGGACAGTATGGTGTTGGAATGACCACTCTGTATGACTTGAGGAAACAGAAGTACACAGTTGTATAGTTTTATGCTGAAAGTGATGTAGAAAAATCAATGAAAAATACAACAACACTGCATAAAGCTAAAAACAAAGATCTCCGTTGTGTGTTGAAAGAGTAGATTCATCAGCATTGCAGTGAATACATGGCACTTAATTGTATACTGATCATGAAACAAGCAAAGATCTATAACAGTGAACTCAAGATTGAAGGGAACTGTGAGTATTCAGCAAACATTGCAGAAATTTAAGAAAAGACATAATTTATTTTTTTAAGACTTGTGGTGATAAAGCATGCACTAATTATGAAACAGTAGAAAAACTGATGGATGAGTTTGCCACTGATGAAAATATGATGCCAGAACAAGTTTATAATGCAATGAAGCATCACTGTTTTGTGGTTATTGCCACAGAAAGCCATTGACTACAGCTGATGAGACATCCCCTACAGGAATTAAGGATGCCAAGGACAGCTTTACTGCTGAGATGTGCTAATGCAGCAGGCATGCCTAAGTGTAAATTGCTGTGATGGGCAAAAGCTTGCATCCTTCCTGTTTCCATGGAGTGAATTTCTACCAGTCCATTATAGTGCTCACAAAAGATATGGATCACCAAGGACAACTTTTATTTTTATTTTTCTTTGAGATAGGGTTTCACTGTGTTGCCTGGGCTGGAGTGCAGTGGTGTGATCACAGCTCCCTGGAGCCACAAACTGTCAGGCTCTAGTAATTTTTCTGCCTCAGCCTCCTGAATAGCTGGTACTATAGGCACATGCCACTATGCCTGGATAATTTTTTTGTAGAGAATTGGGGTCTCACTATGTTGTACAGGTTAGTCTTGAACTCCTGTACTCAGGTGATCCTACCACCTTGGCCCTCAAAATGCTGGGATTACAGGTATGAGCCACCAAACTTGGCCGGATATCTTTTCTTACTGTTTTCACAAACATTATGTACTAGCAGCTCGTGCTTACTGCTGGGAAGCTGGACTGGATGATGACTGCTATATTCTGTTATTACTTCACAACTGTTCTTATCCTCTAGCTGATATTCTCATAAAAAATACTTGCATCATGTACTTTTCCCCAAATGTGACTTCATTAATTCAGCCATGTGACCAGGGTATTCTCAGATCAATGAAGAGTAAATATAGAAAACACTTTCTTGAACACCATGCTAATGACAGGGAAGAGAGGCATGGGCATAAAAGGTTTTCAAACAGTCGAGCACGTAGGATGCCATATATGCTGTTGCAACACTTAGAGCACGACTGAAGATGTAGTTGTATATGCCTTGGACAACCTCTGATTTGAGACTATGTTTGGTAATGATGAACAATGTGGTAGCGTTGAAGGATTCTGCATTTCAAGTAAGAAAAAAAAACGGTATCTTACCTTCTTATATAGGTAAATGTTATACCTTCAGAGTCCATTAGTAATCTGGAAGAAGTGGATACCAAAGAAGTTTTTTTGTTTGTTTGTTTGTTTTTGAGATGGAGTCTTGCTTTGTCACCCAGGCTACAGTGCAGTGGTGTGGTCTCGGCCCACTGCAACCTCTGCCTCCTTGGTTCAAGCAATTCTCTGCTTCAGCCTCTTGAGTAGCTGGGATTACAGGTGCCCATCACCATGCCTGGCTAAGTTTTTGTATTTTTAGTAGAGACAGGGTTTCACCACCTTGGCCAGGCTAATCTTGAACGCCTGACCTCGTGATCCACCTGTCTTGGCCTCCCAAAGTGCTGGGATTACACTAAAGAAGTTTTCAACCTCGACAATGAGGCTCCAGTTGTTCATTCATTGGTTGGTGGTAAAATAGCCGAAATGGTTTTGAATCAAGGTGATTGTGATAATAGCAATGATGAAGATGACATCCTTAACACTGCAGAAAATGTGCCTGTAGACAAGGTGGTGAAAAAGTGTCATGGGCTTAGTGAAGGGCTATAGCAGCAAGCATTCATAACAGAACAAGAAATCTTGTCAGTTTATAAAGTCAGAGATGTCTAAGACAAAAATTATTGTTAGTAAGACCAGTGACTTGGGAGAAAAAATTTAAAGAGCCACCCAGCAGAATGCTTCCTCATTCCTAAACTGCTCTGATGTTTCTTTTCACCTAAAACCAAAATACAGCATACGGTAACCTTTTAACTAAAACCCAGCATGGTAGGTGGAGACTGAAAACCTCCCTTTGCCTGTTGTCACTGCTGTCTAACAGCTGATCCAGGTACTCTGGGGATGACACCATGCTGGTTAGTTACCCTGAACACATTTTTATTTCCTGTATTAATGGTATGTTTTATATATTTATATATATATATATATAAATTTATTTTTATTTTATTTATTTATTTTTGAGACAGAGTCTTGCTCTATCGCCCAGGCTGGAGTGCAATGGCGTAATCTCAGCTCACTGCAACCTCTACCTCCTGGGTTCAAGCAATTCTCCTGCCTCAGCCTCTTGAGTAGCTGGGACTATAGACACATGCCACGATGCCTGGCTAATTTTTTTATTTTTAGTAAAGACAGGGTTTCACCATGTTAGCCAGGCTGGGCTCGATCTCCTGACCTCGTGATCTGCCTGCCTTGGCCTCCCAAAGTGCTGGGATTATAGGCATAAGCCACCGCGCCCGGCCTGTATGTTGTATTTTTTACTGTTAAGTACTTATATGTGAATAAGTGTAAGAAGTTACTGCTTATCAGTAGCATATAAATTCAGAGTTAGGAAAAATGGTGATGCCAAACAACTACAGATCGTCCACATGGGTGTCTGAGATAGTGACACCTTTGCTTTCTGATGTGCACGAACTGTGTTTCATGCACAAAGGCATTAAAACTGTTGTATAAAATTAATTTCAATTGATGTGTATAAGGTACAAAACATAATTTTGTGTTCAGATTCAGTTCTGTCTTCAAAATATTTCATATATATGCAAATATTCCAAAATCCAAAAAATTCGAAACACTTCCAGTTCCAACCATTTCATATCAGGGATACTCAACATGTGGCTGGTTTTAGAAATAGGATGTGATCCTCAGATAACTAGATAAAGATGAAGACAAGCGTCTTTCAAGAGAGTGCCCTTAAATCAGAGATGTAGGAAAGAATTGCCTGTAGAATCTTAAATATATACTCATCTCTGGCATCCAGCCTCATAATTTCTTATTTGATAAATGTGGATGAGGCCTCAGTACCTGTATTTCATTTTATAGCAGCTTCATTGCTATAATTCAAGCTACCAAGTGGATTCTAGAATGCACATGTGACTCTTGATTTAGGTTAGCAATATATATGTTGCTTATCCATGTTCAATATCCATTCTTTTCTATCTTGTTCTATGATGGGGGAAGTTGATCTCTATAAGTATTTATTCCTTTGCTCCTTCCCTGTCAAAAGTTTCAGTTCCTAGGCATCCCTTAAACTCTCTAGGATATGCTAAGGTCTCCCTCCTTCAGGCCCTGGAGTTGTAATGGCTTTTCACTGCTCATGGACCAGGATATATATATTATTTCTAACCCCAGGGCACTTGATTTTCTTAAACTCAATCAATACCTTGTGTGATTAGTTTTGTGTGTCAGCTTACTGGGAGATAGGAAAAGTTATCCTGTATGTCTGTGAGGGTGTTTCTGGGTGAGATTAACATTTGAATCAGTGGAGTAAACCAGATTAGCCTCCCTAATATGGGTGAACTTCCTCCAATCAGCTGAAGGCCTGAATAAAACAAAAAGACTGCATAATAGGAAACTTCTGCTTGACTCCTTGAGCCGTGG
Source organism: Macaca nemestrina (assembly GCF_043159975.1). Classification (NCBI taxonomy): domain Eukaryota; kingdom Metazoa; phylum Chordata; class Mammalia; order Primates; family Cercopithecidae; genus Macaca; species Macaca nemestrina. The sequence continues at coordinate 130,348,924 of NC_092132.1, read as the reverse complement.
CATTAGTGCTTTCTTGACTTCAGACTCATTCTGAAACATTGGTTCTTCCTGGGTCAGAAGCCTGCTGGCTTTGGACTGAAACTTACACATTTGGCTCTCTTAGTTCTCAGGCTTTTGGTCCCAGATGGGAATTGCAAATAGGCTCTCCTGGGCCTCCAGCTTACTGGGTGCAGATCTTGGAACTTCTTAGCCTTCATAATCACATGAGCCAAGTCATTGGAATAAATCTCATATATGTATATATACATATTATATATTATATAAAATTACCTTCAGGCTCTATGATTAAAGTGCACATAAAACACACACATATACACACACATATATACTATTGGTCTGTTTCTCTAGAGAAACTTGACTAATATATCCTGTAAATACTTCCTTTATTAAATTCTCCTCAAGTATCACATTTGGTGTGTAAAATGTGATGATTAGTTCTTTCAAGACCCTGCCTGATACATATACTGCGGTCCAATGAGCAATAACTAATCAGTTACTCCATAACTTTTGTTTTGACTTTTGACCATATTTTATAAAAAATTCAATAAACCTATAAGAGTTGATATCATTGACATTACAAAATGATTTGCATTTCTACGCCAAAAAAAAAAAAATCTACTGAGGAGTTTTACAAGAATTTTTGGAGAAATTGATTTCCTTCAAGAGGGAAGTAAGTCTTTTAAAAATAGAAATTAGCTTCTTTCTAAAAGTGTTTTGCCTTTTTTTCCCCTAAGTCCTAAAAGTAAGGGTAGATTTTGCTTCTTCAACATTTATTTCCATTTGTTTGTTGTCAGCTCTTCTAGTGCAGTGGTACGTGTGGGTCTTAGTGAAAACAGCTTAATTCCCAGTAGAAAAAATGTCCAATTGTTTTAATTTCGTTTATCACAGCTGTTAAGCAGCTCTTTTATCTTTGCAGTGGATCAACTTTTGTTGCATTTGAAATCCTTCAGAATGAAATTTAGTTCACAAAAAGAATATTGATCTTGGAACACACAGGTGCTGATTAAATGTGCAGGGTGGAGTAGGGAGATAGACTGACCACTCCATTGAGGGCTCTGGTGACTGGAGTTGTTGATCTCCTTGGAAAAAACCTGAACTGTCATCTGGGATTTTTATTGAATATTCAGCTCCTTACTCTCCCTGGTTCAACTCTAGTTGGCTTAAATTCTGTCCAGTATGAATCCCCATATTTTTCTTTATTTCTTTTTCAGAAGTGGCAAAGTTAGTTCAAGCAATGAAGGTGAGCACAGTTCTCTGAGATTGAGTGATCAATGGTCTCCATTTGCCATATGTGTTACTGAACAGAGTTATTTTGTCTCTTTACGTTTATTTTCTCCATACATAAAAACCTAACTTTTCTACTTCAAAGAAGTCTATGCAAGGATAGGCATAGACTCTGGATATTAGAAAAAGTAGGAATTAAGCTATTATCTAATGTAAATGTTCTCATTCTGAGAGACACAGGTGGACATTAGGTGTCTGTGAACCCCTGGATTTAAATGTGTGAATGTGTGATGTGTAGGGGGAAGAAGTTGGAAAATCCAGAAAAGCAACTGGTTGGTTGGTTTCACATATAGCTCTCTTTGAATCCTTGTCTTCCACATAGGAATCTAGGGATCTTCTGAGGAAAAGAAGAGTAGAATCAGGTCACATACATATACATACACATACACATACAAACCCTTGATGAATAAGGTTCAAGTGATATTGTCCAACCCGTATGGGATTCAAGGAGTGATAAGAAATTGGTCAGTCTATTTCCTGTTTAGAAAAAAAGGGCCTCTCTCTTGATATTTGGAGCACTCCATGCAGGCCGATCTCTGTCAACAGAATAACCTTATTTATGTTCTGTTTCCTTTTTCTCTCAGTCCCTCGGTCCCTTCAACCTCTTCTTTTTCTCCAAAGTTCTCGTCTCCTTGTTTGTTTTGGCATTTCCTCTAGTTCATGATTATTCTCTAGTTCTCTTCTGGAGAGGAAAAGAAAACCAGTTTTTGTACATAGAGAAGAATGAAAGGCAAGACACCAGGAATCCTGGCTTCTGGGTGAAATACCTAAAGACAACGAGACACTGAGCTTCCTTATCAACCAAATGATTAAATTATAAAAATGTCTGTTTCATGATTAACTTGATCTCAGAATATATATATGCCAGCCTCTAGGAAATAATGAGAAAACATAAGAGGAGAAACATTTGTCCAGCTTTGTGTATTATTCTGTTGAAAGGTTTACCTATCTCAAAAGAATATATGACCTGAAAGGGTTTGAGTACCACTGCTTAAATGGAAAATTTTCTTGTTACAGATAAGAAAACAGGTATTCAGAAAAATGGAGAGAATTGTCCAAACTCGCACAGGAAAACACAGAAAGGTAGAGCAGAGCTATAATCCACATTCTCAGACTGTGTTTGTCATTCCAGTGCTCTTTCTAAAATACACTGAAGACTCTAATATCATGTGTTAAAGGAGGATGAAAAACAATTTCTTGAGGAAGATGATTTCTTTAAGAACCAATCCACCGGGGCCTGCTGGGGGGAGGGGGAGGGATAGCATTAGGAGATATACCTAATGTAAATGACAAGTTAATGGGTGCAGCACACCAACATGGCACATGTATACATATGTAACAAACCTGCACGTTGTGCACATGTACCCTAGAACTTAAAGTATAATAAAAAATTTAAAAAAAGAAAAATATATCATCTATTCTTCATAAAAAAATCTAATTCATTTTCTTGTTAATATGCATTTTTCAAAATTGATTGCTAAGAAGTGAATGACTTTCTAGAGGATTTTTGGTGGGTTTATCAGAATCAGTTAAAAAAATTCTACCCATAATTGAAGGCTCTAGTTAAGCCTCATGTGCTTAACTAGAGCCTTCTCATGCTCGCTTCAGCAGCACATATACTAAAATTGGAATGATACAGCGATTAGCATGGCCCTTGCACAATGATGATGCTCAAATTTGTGAAGTGTTCCATATAAAAATATATAAAATTTAAATTTAAAAATATAAAAATTGAAAGAAAAGAACCTATCCTTAACAATTTCTCAGGGATTCAAGTTAAGGTTCTGGTTAACAGAGGACATAGGACTTTTTCTAATAAGACCTAAGTCAGAACCCTACCTCCTTTCCCCAATTAGGGAATAAAATTTTGGAATTAGTTAGTTTTTTAGGGAAGATAGTATAAGTAATAGTTACAAATGAGCAGCATCCCAATATTTAATCCATAATGGGAACTCAAGAGTGTCATCTTTTGTCTTGAGAGCAGGGGCCAAACAATGGTTTGTAAGTGGGAGGGAGAGAGGAGAAGAAGAGAATTTCATTTTCTTTTTTCTGGCTTAAATTCCAACAGACAGACACAAATTGATAAAATATTCATTTGTTTTCCACTCATGACCCATAGTTCTATGTTTTTAATGGATGCATATTGTAATTCACACACATAATTATAGACCTATATAGAAGCAAATTTGAAGATATTACCACTGCTAAAGCTCCTCAGTGATATCTTTTAACTCACTGATCTCTGATAAATCAGGCATCTGTAATGCTTCCCAAAGCTAGCTAATGTGCCTGTAACTACTTTTAGTGCTACTCCATTTTACAACAAAGCACTTTTTTTTTCTTAGATCATAGCTTTCATTGGAACTACTTTTTGATTGCATAAGAATCCCTAAACTAAAAAAATGTTTACTTCCGTGCTGCTTTCTATCTGTGAACCAGTTGACTAAGGCATATTTGAGACTTCCCAAACTACTACTGAGTTAGTGCCTAAGGCACATGTGTGCAGAGTGACTAGATATACTTTACCCATGCATCTGTCTGAGTATAGCTGAGTCATACTCAAGTGATACAGGCTGGTCCTACTAAGCAAATTTATTCTGGCTAGAACTGAATGGTTCACATATACCACTGGAGCAATGTCCAAGATTTGTCTGATTCTTCCAGCTGCCTCCAGAAATTACATGCCAACCACAATGCAATGCGATTATGCAGATCACAGAGGGCTGTCAGAATGTGACCTGGGCATCATTTACAGAATGACTGAAATAAGATAGTTTCTTAAATGCTTCATATGACCCCTCTTCTTCCTCTTTACATATAGACACCTTTTTCAGGAGTCTCTCTAACAAGGAAATAAAGGCTTAGGCCATGACCTGATGCTTTGGTAGGAAGATCCAGGGCTGGGACGATACCACTGGTGCTCAGGGCATTGCTGGTTGACACCTCGTGATCCAGGATGACTTCTTGATTTCTCAGGAACTCTACAAATTTTATTTTAGTGTTCCTTCTAGAGATAATATAAACCCCTAATTTATCACTGTATACCTTGAATTAATATAATATCATTTCACTTATGTAGTAAGAGTCTTACAGCAATGTTTCAATTTACACTTCTATTTTTTGTACTATTGTCATGTATTTTATTGCTATAAATTATAAACCGTAGGTAATGTTATTATTTTTGCCTTCCAAGAGCCAACTGACTTTTAAAGACTTTTTTTAAAAAGAAAACTGGTTCTTAATTTTTCTTACATACTGATCATTTCCATTGTTCTTTATTCCTTCCTATAGATTTATATTTCTATCTTATATTTTATTTTACCTTTCTCTGAAGAACTTTCTTGAGCATTTTTTTTGTAACGTCGTGTTACAGAGAACAAAGTCTGTAAGCGTTTATCTAGGAATGATTTTATGTTGTCTTCATTGTTGAAGTATTTTTTCCCCTGGATATAGAATTGTAGGTTGACAGTTCTTTTCTCTCACCTCTTTAAAGAAAATGTTCTCTTGTTTCGTGGCCTCCATAGATTCTGGGGAGAAGTCAGCTTTATTACTGTTACTATCTCTCCAAATGTCATGTGCTCTTTTCCCTTGGTTTCCTTTAAGATTTTTCTTTTATTTTTGTTTTTTAACAGTTTGACTATGATGTGTCTATGTGTGGTTTTCTTTGTGTTTAAACTGCTCAGGCTTCCTGGATTAGTGGTGTGCTGTTTCTGAACAGTTTTGGGAATAAAATCAGGCAAAATTTTTTGAAGTATTTTTTATGCCCTATTACCTTTGCCCTCTCTTTCTGGGATTACAATTACATATGTGTTAAACAACTTAACACTCACCTGCTTGTCATTGAATGCTTTAATTTTTACCATTTTAAAATTATTGTTTAATGTGCTTCAATTTGAAAATTTTCTATTGACTTGTCTTCAAGTTCACTGGTATTTTCTCCTGTTGTGTCTAGTTTGCTTAAAATACCATCCAGCAAATATTTCATTTCAGTTGCTAAACCATAATTCTCAGCAAACTAACACAGGAACAGAAAACCAAACACCGTATGTTCTCACTCATAAGGGGGAGTTGAACAATGAGAACACATGGACACAGGGAGGGGAACATCACACACTGGACTGGAGCCTGTTGGCGGGTGGGGGGCTAGTGGAGGGATAGCATTAGGAGAAATACCTAATATAGATGACAGGTCGATGGATGCAGCAAACCATCATGGCACGTGTATACCTGTGTAACAAACTTGCACATTCAGCACATGTATCCCAGAACTTACAATAAAATAATAGTTTTAGAATTTTTATTTTGTTCTTATTTAGTTTCAAAACATGGAATATAGTTAGAGTATGTGAAGTTCTGTATTGTCCTGAAATTTCCCATTTTTTTGTCCATTATATTTTTTTCTATAGCTTCTATAACATATTTATCACTGTTACTTTGAAGTCCTTATTTCTTTTCTTTTCTTTTTTTTTTTGTAGTTAGCTATTTAATGAGGTTCTTAAGACATTTAGAACACCAATTTTTGAGGGTAAATTCCATTCATCAGGGCAAACACAGATTGCAGGTAGCCCTGGAGCTGAGGAACAGCTTTGATTTTTGGTAAAATTTGTGAGTCCACAGCTTTCTGATCAATCTCGCGCTGCTCTATAATCTCGTATTTCTCTTTTTCTGTGTCGAAGATCTCACCTTCCTGGTGTCTGGGCTTCCACAGCTGCTGCTTCTTGAAGTAAGCATGAGTAAGATGTTTTGGGATTTTTACATTGCTGATATCCATTTTGGTTGAGGGGGCAATGACAAATTTCTGGTGTGTTCTTCACAGAGGAACTCGATTGAGGACCAGAGGTCCAGTCACAAGTAACAGGCCACTAGCCAGCTGCTTCAGGAAAACCACTCTCTTGCCCCTGTGGCTTCCAGTGAGGACGATCAGAATGGTCCCCAGGGTAATGCTGACTCGCAGTTTTCTCATGTGCTAACTGAAGGGTTTTTTCCTGTGGCTCAACAGCTTTCGAGGCACATCTTCAGTAGGATAATATCTAGGCATTTTGTGAAGTTTAACCACCAGGGTACTGCCGTTCTTGTCACCACCAACTGGTTTTGTAAGAGTTGCAAGAACCTTCTCCTTCTTTTTCTTTTCAACCTTGGATTTAGCGGCTGAGTACTTCCTCTTGTACATGGCCTTTCTGGAATACATGGCAGATTGGGAATACCTGCCAATTCCTCTGACAAGGACAGGGTTGCGGCTGCAATGGGGCTGCCTCTTCTTGGGCTTCTTAGCCTTGAGGTTACCCTTTTTCACCTTGCCACCAGCATCAGCCTTCTTGGCTTCGGGTTTCTTCTCTTTAGTATCTGGCTTCTCAACTTTTTCACCCGCCATCTTGCAAGATGGGAAAGAGCTGAAGTCCTTATTTCTTAGCCCGATCTGGAGCACTGGGGGGCATTTGTAGTTTTATTCTTACTAACTCTTTTTTCTTTTTATCATAGGCCATGTTTTTGCAAATCTAAAGATACTTTATCTGAATATTGTAGATTATGTGTTTTAGAGACTTCGGATCCTGTTATAATTCCCTGGGGGGTGTTCAATCTTGTCTTGGGCTCCTTGGAGTCTCATCCCATGCATACAGTGTTCAGGGTCCACAAAGAATTTGAGGGAAGTTTGCATCCAGATTTTGTAGGTCCCCTTCTGTGACTCCTTTCTTTCTTAAACTTTCTTAAACTCCATTCACTTCCAGCTATGTTGGCAGGCTCACATTCCATCATCTGACTTCTCAGACCGGTAATGCCATCTATGATTTTCCTTTTGGTTCTCTGCTTTAACTGCACTGTAGAAAAGGAAATACCCTCAGCAGAATCAGAAGGAGGGTAAGAAAGGCAGGCAGCTAGGTTGTTAAGGTATGAGGAGGCATTCTTTCTCAGGGTCATGAAGAGCAGGGTCGCGACTTGACAGCATGTGCCTCCTTACATTTTACACCCCAGGTGCCTCTCATTCTTACTTTATTCTCAGCCCTGTCTGACCTTCAGAGAGAAAACTACATAAACTAGAAAAGGGAAAATAAAACTACAAAAGAAGACAAGAAGAGAGCAAGAAAGAAACTAAAGAAACATCTCCCTTTCCTAATAAAAATCTACTTTAAAAACCTCATTATATATCCATGTATCTATACAGCGCGCACTCTCGCTCTTACGCTCACTCGCGCTCTCCTCTCTTTGTCTCTCTCTCTCTCTCTCTCCCCCCCCCTTCTCTCTCCACAAACAGAAAGAGAGCTGAGGGAGACTATGAATTAGAGATTTCAGTGGATTTGGGGCAAAAGAAAGCAGTTGGATAAGTGGGACTTGTCTTGCATTTTGCAGAAAGCTGAAATGCATTCCAGGGCCTTTAGAGAAAATGAAAATTAGAAGTAAGGCTATTTGAATCATAGAACCCTGAAAAAGCTGGGCAGGAAGGAGTGAGAGACACCACTAAAATCAGGGGGTAGGAAGTCTGTGTAATAATTAGTTAAACCTTAGCATCCCTCCTGCTTTCCCAAATAGATGATCATTTTTCTAAATACTTCAGAAGACACAGGATGTTATTCCTATGGAGAGGTGAGGATGCCCTGTCTTTGGCCAGAGGTTAAGCACTGTATAAGAAGTAAGAGGATTGAAAGAACATATATCTCTAGTGGGGATGTTCTTGGCCCTCTTTTAATACTCTTCATCCAGCATGCTGGCAGCCAGCCTTACATATCTCTTGGCAAGGAGCTGGAAGATTCTTCTCTGGAGAAGCTGGTCCAAGAGGAACGCCTACAGATACTAACATTTGAAAATATTCCAATGAGATGGTGGGGACCTGGCCAGATTTACAACAACAATCTGAGACCTAAACCCACTTATCTCAGAAACTAATAAACCAAATAGGAGAGAAAAAAAAAGACTTCAATTATATGAGAAACAAGTGAGATACATAACATCTTGTATTTAATAAACTGAGACTAAGCAAAAATTGTACTATTAATAAAATTCTGTGTTAGGCCCCAAAGAAAAATAATCTCCATAAATTTCCATAAAGGAAAATTTTTATAGACAACATTTAGCTATAAAACAGGAAATTATAAATTACTAATAAAAAGTTCTTGGTTGCAAGCAACAGAACTTACTATGACTCTTTTAAGCAGTGGAGAAGTACATTGGAAAGATAGCAGGGGGCTTACAGAATCAACTATAGGCTGGAGAACCAGGCAAGATGCAAGAAAGTCCAGGTCAGACATCAGGAAAGATGGTCAAGGTCTAGTTCACAATGTCACATCGTGCATTGCTATTATTAGACACCTGCCACTACTGGAGTCTTGCTGCAGCCCTCACCTCTGCACTCTATACATCATTGCCCTTACCACTGTAAACAGTTCAACTGTCCCTATACTTTTTTCCTCCTTCCATATTCAAAATCTAGGACAAGAGCATTGAATTGGCTAAGTCTAAGTCATGGCCATTCCATAACTATCCTGAGGTGAGCAGAGAAAATGACAAGGCCATTCCACTGGGACCCACACAACATGTGCTAACCTGAAAATTAAAGGGGTGATTTGATGCTAGGTAGCACAAAACAACAAGCATGCACTATTAAACATAACAAAATAAAATAAAGATAAATGCCCTGTACTATCCATATGAATTTTAAAAAATTTTAAATAATTCAATGGATAAATGTTTATTATTTGGGAAAAATGAAAATGTGAGCAGAACATCAAAACCGATGAAGAAATACAGCCATGTGTCACTTAATGAGGGGATACGTTCTGATAAATGTGGCATTAGGCAATGTTGTTACTGTGCCAACATCACAGATACAAACCTAGATGCTGTAGCCTACTGCACACCTAGGCTACAAAACTGTGCAGCATGTTACTGTACTGAACACTGTAGGCAATTATAACACAAGGTAAGTATATGTGTATCAAGCAACTTCTAAACATAAAAAATGTACAGTAAAAACATGATGTGTTAATGTTATTGGAACCATGGTTTTATATGTGGTCTGTCATTGACTGAAACATCATTGTTTGGTGCATGACTGTATTTAGAGTCCAGTTTTTAACAAAATGCATATATTAGGAAAATGAAGATAAAGCATATCACTCCACAAGCCAAAAAAAAACACCAAAAAACAAAAAAAAAAAACACAAAAAACCCCAAAAACCGCTATCTCAGGAAGAGACAGAAAACCTGAAGATATTAAGAAAAAAGGAAAACAGAAAACATAATTGTACATTCATTACCCTAAGGAGGCAACCAATCCCAAATTATTGGAAAGAAGAGTCCTATCAAATCTTTTAGGAACAGAGAATTCTATTGACACTATTCAAATGGAAAAGAAAGTTCCCTAAATCATTCTATGTGGCTTATGTGGTTATATAACTCACATGAAAATAACTGGATGAGAATAGCATAAAGAAAAAATAGATCAATTTCACTGTGCGCATCAATGCAAAAAATATGAGTGTGCTATTTTCAAATTAAATGCAATAATAGATTAACAGAATAACCACATTCCAAGCTTGGCTTATCCCAGGATTGCAAGAATGATTCAACAACTGGAATCTATTACTCGAAATTAACATATTAATTGAAAAACAAATACATTATATTATCTTCTCATAGACGCCACAAGGGTTTTGATAGCATTTAACATTCATTTCTGATTTTAAAAAACCTCATCAAGTCAAAAATAGAAAACAGCCCTTCAGGCTGATAAAACTCTGTATCACAAAATTACAGTACACATCCTAACAATTACTGAAACACTAAACATCCCTTAGAAAGTCAGTGTGGCAGACAATATTAGTTGTCTACTCATTATTCATTGCCCATTTTTTTGCTAGCAAAATATCAATGTCCTTTCTAGGGATCAAGGTCTAGTTGAATGCTCATTTTCTCAGCCGCTGTGGCTGTTAGGGCTGATCATATAATCAAGTTCTGTTTGCTTAATTGTGGGTGGAAGTCTCCTGTGCGTTCTGAGAATGTGTCTTTCACTTTCTTGATAAAACGTGGTACCAGACGGTCCCTACTTGTCTTTCATCTTTTTGCCTTGATTATGAGAAAAAGCCATGCTGCAACCAAAAAGTAAGAAGCCTGAAGGATAAAAACCAACATAGTAAAGATGATGCAGAGAAAAATATAAACAGCTTGACTCAGTTTTGGCAGTTTTATTAAGCAGTTGTATCATAACCAGCAACTTATGGACTCCTAATTATAAAAGAAGAGAGCAGAGAGGCAAGGGAAACTTTAGTTGAGTTAATCATAGCAGAAACATTTCTAAGAGAAATACCCAGAAACAAGACAAGAATGCTTGCCATACCCAATACTATTTAGTGGTGTATATTACAGCCAATATAGTAAGAAGAGAATCATTGAATAAAATCTACAGGGACCGGCAAAGAGGCCAATTTCCACTTTTAGTGAACCAATATATGTTGCTAGAAAATTCAAGAAAAATTTAAAACCAAAATAATGAAAGAATAGTAAAGTGGCTGGTTACAATATCAACATAAAATGATCAGTAGCTTTCCTAACCAATATTTGCGATAAGCAAATATAATAAATGGTCCCATTCACAATAGTAACAAAATTATAAAATAACTAATAGGAAGGGTACAAGATCTGTTTGAAGACAACCATGAAGCTGTACTAATGACTAAAGACAGATATACTATGATCCTGGAAAGAATGATTCAATGTCTTAAAGATGCCAATTGTTTAAAAAATTATTTTTAAAACTCAGTGGAACACAAAGTTAAAGTTCCTAAAAGGGTGTTTTATAAAACTTGGTGAGAAGTTTTTAAAGTTCCAGAAAAAGATGAATTGGACAAAATAGGCAAGAATATTTGAAAACAACATTGAAATATGAATAAATATACCCTACCATACATCAGCATACTATAAAACCATAGTAATTAAAGCAATATGGTTTTGTCGCAGTAATAAATCAGTTCAACAGAACTGAATAGTCAATAAAGAGACCCATGTTTATGATCAAGTTGTGCGTGTGGATGTGTATACATGTGTGTATGCTAGCTCCTATGTCTAGAGTTAAAGACAACGTGACACTTTGGAAATTTTGTTATTAAGGAAACATCATTCAAGTGGTTATAGAAAAGTAAGCTACCCATTGCCCTGGTGGAGGGGTATGCAAAGGTACTGGTGAGAATATTGTTAAATTCGAATATGGGAGAAAGGTCAGACCTCTGACCTCTTCGTTTTTGTGGTTCCGTGTTGTTCTGAGCTCTCTGGTGACTTGAGATTGTCTCACTCAGATCTATTGGAATCAGAAGACACCAAGAACCTCAGAAGGTCGTCATTGGGAAGGAGATTGCTTGTGAGCGGTGTGTCAGGTCGGGGAGGTCTTTTGAATTGCTGACCACAGCTCTGTAGCAGAGCTTGGATCCCCAGAAAGAATGGGAACTCTTTCACGCACCAACTGTGGCTGAGACTGGGAGCTCTAATGGCTGTAACACTCTGGCAAACTGCTATGATTTGGACATGAGATCTGAGCATGTGAGTGTGCACTAACAGATCTGTACTGTTGGAGGGCAAAGCAGCCACTACTGCAGACTTTGGGACTCTGTACCAGTCCAGGCATAAATACAGAAGTGGACAAATGACCATCAGATTGTATAGGGATCAATGTTTAAGAGCAACACTCTGTGGCAGAGACAAAAGTGCTGATGGTGATGAACTGATCAGATGTTACAATGCTCTCTGCCTGGTATTTGGAAGTAGGCTTGAGAAAGACCCCTTTCCCCCATGCTGTTACAATTTAATGCTAGGAAGGTGGGAGGCATCAGGAAGATACTAAGTTTTCTACTGATAAGATATTTAAGGCTTGATGAATGGAAAAACAGATATGACTTTGTATGTTTCCCTAATTGATAAACTCACAAAGGTGCAAAAAATTATAGATAAAATTAGATGTAATCTGTATTTTCCCATTAAAATTGTAAATGGAATCATAGTACGAATGCATTGTTATGAACTTAACTGTTTACATTCCATATGTATCTTAGACATTTTCCTATATCAGTATATGTAGATATTATCTATTCTTTTAAAGTATTTTCTGAGATCTTCTTATAGGGATATATAAAAATGTATTTATTTTGCCCACTATTGATGAACATAGGGATCCTTTCTACATTTTTGCCCTAAAAAAATGCAGCAAAGAATATCTTTGCAAATATATCTTTGCATCATTGTATAATTTTATTCATAAGTTGAATTCCTGGAAATAAAATGGCTATATCAAAGTGTATGTATAAAAAATTTTAAAGCTACTGCCAAATTGCACTCTAAAAATTTGTTTTAGTTTGTAGTAGCCAAAATAATGTTTAAGTGGGCCTGTTTCTGTATTGGCAAACATTGGATATTCTCAAACACTTAAATCTTTGCCAATCTGATATATGCAAAATTGTATCTCTTTATCACTTTGTTTTGAATTTCTTAAAACATAGGCTGAGGATATTTTCAAATTTGTTGGCCATTTGTATTTCTTCGTACATGAGTTGCCAGCAGTGTTCTTTACACTTACTTTTACTGAGCTAGTATTATCATTTCTAATTTTTAAGAATTTGTTTTACTAATGCATTCTTTCCTAGATTTTAACTTTCTTCTGTCATTCTGTTTTATGTGTTTCCTTTGGAAATAGCAAAGAGCTATGTTTTAACCTAAATACAATTCTTTATTTTTACTAAGTAAATTGTATTTATGTTAATGATGACTTTTGATCTGTTTGATCCCTTTGTGGGGGGGGGATATTACTTTATTTCACTTGATTTTATTTAAATTATGCATATCACATTTAAAATTTTATCTCCCAGCCCCCCTTTCCTTAATTAAATTAATTTTCTTTGTTTCTTCTTTGTTCCTTAAGTGGTTTGGAAAGTATACATCTCATGTATATTCAGGTAATAGTTATTCTTCAATATTTAACAGACATGTTTGAATTACCTATCAAAATGAAGAATTATAGCAGTAATAGCCTTCTCTTTTTGAACAAGAGAACTTTAGATTTTAGCCTGTTTTAACTTACTACATTGCTAGTCTCACCCTTATCTCAGTGCACCACTCAGGTTTTGCTGAAATAATTGAAATTTTAGCTTCAGGTTGCTATTATTATTACAACTGTTTTATATTTCTCACTTCAAATTTAAAAAATAGCAGTTAATTTCACAGACATTATGAGCAATGGTTTAGATGCACTCTGTTTTACTTGTTCATAACTTACCACTATTTCTCCTCTATCACGTCTTCTTTCTTCTTGAGGTATTTATTTCTCAGATTCAGTTTTGCTTATTTAATACAGTTTTCAAGGTCTTTACACAGAAATATATTTAGAGTGTACTCTTTTAGTTTTTGTGTATCTAAGAATATCTTTATGCCTCCTCATATGGCAAAAAGATCAGCCTTTTCTGTTTGTAACTTTTCAATGTCATTTTCCTTGACCTGAGTCCTGAGGGATGAGTTTGAATTCTAGTGTTCATGTGACTGGAGAGAGGAGACATTCCAGACAGAGGGAAGAACATTTGGAGAATTTTTAGAAGACTAATGGCCATTAGATTTATTCTTGGATATGAAAGAAGAAGAAAAGGAACATATCGAAGGTAAAAATGTAGTTAAGGAGGGAAAAAAAAGAACCAAAGGTATAATATTTTATGACATAATTTTGCAGTTGAAATTGGTAGAAGTGGTGACATCATATAAGAAGCCAAAATTATATAAATAAAAAGCCAAGATCAAAAAGAAGAATAAGAAGTCTAGAAATCAAAAAGAGAGTGAGAAAACTGTAGACTTATAAAGATACATAGAGAAATAGGGAGGGAGAGATGGAAAGGGAGGGAAAAAGAATTGAATTTGGCTGGCAAGATGTAACTGGTAACTCAAAGAAGACAGTGAACATGAAAGCTATGGAGTACTCATTTGAAAAGCTTAGTTTAAAGGAAGGAAAGATTGAGACTGGTGTTTGGAAAAAATAATCTTCATGAAAAAATGGTGAAACAGCTGTGCATCCTGCTTCCCAGAATGTGTAGAAGATAAATCTGGACGTTTGAGGAGGTCTGATGTTGGGCTCTACTTTTCCAAATCTTTCCTCACTCTTTTAATGTGTACTTAAAATAAACATTTTAAATAAAAAAAAATCATTCTGATGATTTCCCATGAACACCAGGAAGAAATGTAGATCCTACTACATAGGAAATATTTCTGGCTGAGGCACTAATTCCAGTCATGTGACAGCACCGACTCAGAGGAAGACTGCTCCAACAGGCCTCCTTTGCTTGTCTCTACTGACCACACACATTCATTTCCAGAGTAAAATAATTACTGAAAATACAAGACTCTTCCCAGTAAATTTCCTGTGACATTCTTTGACCTCAGTTTACCCCCAAGCGAGAAATGTGAAAGTAAGAATGCCACAGAGACTGGGTTTAGCACAGCTCTGATTATCTGTCCTTGGTAGTGGAAAATATTTTCTCTCGATTTGGATGCTTGGATCTGGCCCCATGGGCTTTTTCTCTTCGATGAAGCAAGGACATCAGGCTTAGTTACAGCTGGGGTCTCCTTAGCTTATCTTAAATTGCTCACGGATAGAGTAAATGGCATTGAGATGTCAAAAGCCAACGGGGCCATCAAGTAACAGTGTGAGTATTATATTCTGTTTTATGTGTCAGGCATTACAAAACTACTAAGCAATCTTCTATAATTTTTCCCTCTGTTTGCAAAGGAAAATCAAGTAAAGGTAATGAGTACATATTGATTCTGAGAGACAGGTATTTTAATTTTGGGAGCTACTCTATAAGATAGAGAGTTTGATATAACCTTGTCTTACTCCTGCCCCCTGATCTCTGGGCAGGGAATAGCCTGTCATTGAGCAAACACAGAGGTGATTTTGAGAACATTTTCTGTTCTGTCCTGGGGTACTATTTCTCATTGGGTAGGTTTCCCTCCATCTCCCCAACACCACCACCTTTTTAAAGCAGTATAAATGCAAATGAATTGATGATTTACAGCTGCCCTCACTCATAGCAGCTGGAGAAAATTGCTTTTGTACAGAGCTGGTTCTCAGCACTCTTAGATATTTTCTGATTTTTCCACAAGCAAGCTGTGCTGACCAGGGAGAGGGGCTGGGCATAATCCTTCATTAACTTGACAGGAGAAAAGCATATGACAATGTCACAGTGTCCCAATTCTGGGCAGCATGTGAGAGGTGCCCCTGTCTCTTTAGAAGGGAGATGAAAATGGGAGAAGGTATCTTTTCCCCTGAACAAAAAGCTACAAGGAAAGAAAACATGTATTTATCTCTTATTCTGTATCAGGAACTGTGTCAAATGCTTTTATTTGCCATTGGTTATTCCTTTGAAACTCTATGAAGTAGGTGATAGTGTTCCCAACTTTTTAGATGAAGGAACATCTATAGGGAGTTTAAGATACTTCCTAAGGCCACGTGGCAACCTTCTTTCACCTATAGCAATTGCCCTGTCCTGCAGAACAGGGAAACTAATCAACAGACCGGTTGACTCCTTTGGAGGGAAGAAGGGCTGTACTCATTCAGGTCAGGAAATGACAGGGTTCATTTGTTCCAAAAAAGATTCAAAAAGAGTTGAAAAAGCCTCTCCCACTTCATAATGCACACAGTATGCATCTTCTAGGTCAATGGGCTTCAGACTTTTTATAGAAACACATTTTATGATGTGACCCCTAACCGTACATGTGCATAATATCTCTCAAAGTTGCTTATTTGATTAGAAAATGCTGGCTGGTGCTCCACTAAATTGATTTTATGATCACTCACACAGTGATCTGTCATTCAAAAATCACTCCCTAAACCACAAAAATGAACAAGTAAAACATTCAATCCCCACCCTCACCTAATTTTTAAAATTATTTCTCCAACTTTCTCTGATCTCATACAAATTACTCATTTCAAGACCTAATTACTCCATCCGCTTTTTTCTTCAGTCTTCTCTGATCATTGAAAGTCTTTGACCACATAGATGTATTTAGTAGAAGTTAAATCCTGGACTTACCTAATGAAAGGTTAAGTTTAGACTTGGCCTCTCAGAGCCATATATAACATCTTAATAAAAGGCACAGGCATTTGGTTTAACTTAGCTTTGTGGATTCCTCATGTCAGGACCTTAAACCACATAGCATATACTCTGATCCCTTGCTAGAAGATATCACAGATTTTTGAACTTAAAAATGCCCAATGGATGAGAGTTATGCAATGGTAGGAAGACCTAAAAGTGGAACAGAAACTGGTAACCTGTGTGGCCTGATTGATGGCTTCCAGTAACTATTTCGGTACACCCATAGGTTATCCAGAGCTCCTGGGTGCAAAGCTTAGAAGTCATGAATTATACTGTGAGGCTTATTGTGAGGTAGAAGGCTCAAGACTTCTCATCATGTTTCTTTTGTTTTTAATGATTTATGAACAGTCTTTGACCTGGGCCTCACCATTCTATTTCATTTAGAGAGTATAATAATTATAGAAGTGAACTGTAAGGCAGAAATAGTCCTATATAAATGCTACTATAAATGTGTGCCATTCTTTGCTTAAGTTGGGTCCTAGACCAAGCCGCAGAACCAAAAGGATTTCAAATGCATGTTGTTGGTGGCTCCAGGGGTTACTGGGGTTTCTGGTTTGCAGAGGCCCTGTAGGGGGCCAGGAAACAGAATCAGAAGTTCCATATTCCTCAGTGGTGAGGGTCTTATCAGACTCTAGTGCAAATCCTTTTTGCTTTTCTTCATGGAATTCCATCCATCTTATAAGCCCCACAAGTAAATGTCTATTCATAAATATATTAAGTACTTGGCTTTTAGAAGCAGAAGAAAGAAAAGGGTATTAATTCTACTAATGTTTACCAGGATAAGGAATGTGAGGTACAAGCTGTGAGGAGCTTTCCCTAGATTTCTGCCTAAAGGAAATGTCCAATAAACTTATTAATGCTTGATTTCTACCTTCCTGAGGTTTTCAGGATTTCCTGGGCTGCCATCTCCTTGCTCCATCCATGTACTAATAAATCCATTGATTAATTGTACTTACCTCATATTTATGGATACCAGATACTGGCTAGGTTCTGCTAAGGAAAAATAATTTAATCACAGTCCCTTCCTACATGTAATGCAGAGTCTAGAAGCATGAAAATAACTCTGTAGTTCAAAATAGCATTCAGATGAGTAAAAGTCTATTAGAAAAATATGGGGACAGGAGAATCCCACAAAACTTCCCAGTGACATTGCTGCCTCTGTGGGGACAGATCCTCACAGAACTGTGAAGCAGGTAACATTTATCTGCCTGAATATGTTCCAGGAGTTTAGAGGATAAGAACAGGGCAAGTCCAAGCTGTCATTGATCTTTCAAGACTGGAACTATAGGAGGGCTGATTGAATGCTATTACTGATAATAATCAGAATTCAGAGTAAATGGCCCTGCGCTTTCAAATGTAATGCAGATAAAAACTAAATGCCTAAGTGATTTTTTATCATTAACACAGTCATGGCAGGCTATTTGATAAAGCTACTAGTTGTCCTGTTGTGGAAGCCCTTCTCCTAAGACACGGCAAGAGGTAGAATAGATTTTTTAATCCTCCATTTACGTTTCTTTTAACCTGGACCAGAGTAACTTACCCAGGCTTGGATGTCTTCCTCATACTGGTTTCTTACAAAGGACAAACCTTATTTAACCAACGATCTGCAAATGACAGGCTTGTTCCTGCAATCTATTTTTCTTTGTTGCCTTGGAAATAGATTAATATCTAAGGGAGATGAAAACTTTCTTAGAACTGATTTCTCTTTTTTGAATCAAGAGAGATAAATAGGATGAAAAACTATAATGCCATATGTAGAGGCATTCAAGTTCAAGAATTCCTTGAACTTTTACTTAAAACTTGATTGAATGTGAGCTCTACATGGACAGGTATCTTTGCTTTGTTCACATTGATAACTCAAGCATCTAGAACCATGCCTTATACACAGCAGATGCTCAATTATACAAACCCTTGAATCTTCAACAGTCCAGTGTGATCTTCCTCAGGGACATGAAAAAATGCAACATGGACTTAGAGTAGAAATTAATCATCTAGAGGGAATTTATGAAGCATTTATATGTACTCATTCTATATCATTAAAAAATGTTTGTTGCAAGGAAAGGCATTGAGATTGCTTTTGGGTAAAATAGAAAATAGGAATATTTTCACTTCTGAATTCCTTTCTTCTGCTTCCTTACGAAATAAGTGTCTTTTGCTTATCATCCCTTTTCCAACCCATATCCCACCATTTATTCTTGTTCCAGGGAGACATAGCTCAATCACATACTACATCATACTATGAAATTATGGTGCAAGGATAAAGAATAGGAATGTCTAAGTAGGTCCAAATAAGTACATATTTTTTAGGGCAATGTTTTCTAACTTTGTTACTACTGACATTTTAGACCAGGTAATTCTGAGAGGTCCAACATGTGCATAGAAGAATGTTCAGCAACATCTCTGGTTTTCACCTACCAGATGCCAGTACCACCTCTATTTTGTCCACTTCCTCTCACCCTGTTGTAATAATGAAAAATGTCTCCAGACATTGGTCCTCTGGGGAGGGGGAGAGGAATGTCCTTTTGGTTGAGGACCACTGCTTTAGAGAAATGTTTGGTTTCTCCAAGGGTATTTATCATTATCAAGCTGAATATCCTGCTAAAGGAATTTCAGAGAACTGCAATACATATAATTGAGAGGAATTTGTTAGGAGGTCTTTTGAAATGCCTTTAAGGTGACTGTTTACTTAATTTACCTTTGTGAATAGCTATAATACAAAGACTCTTTCACTCTTGGACCTCGGGTTGGGGTTGAGTAAATCAAGCATCTATGGGTTATCTGAGGACTCTTTTGATTGTATATATGGGACTGGACCTTAACTTCACATTCGTCCCAGGTGACCTTACCTCATTTTTAAGCTTGTTGGAACATATCATGTTTCTGTTCTTAATGATGACATAATGGTGATGTTCAGATTATGATATCATCATGATAACTATAATAATGAGAGTAATATTGATGAATGCTTTATATGTGCCAGCCACTGTGTTAAGTGCTTGATATGGAAATAATTCACATAATTCTGTCAGCAACACTGTGATGAATGATAACAACTGTGTTGTGTAGCAGATAAAGGAGATTGTATGCTCATTGTCATCATTATTAATAGCTGACTGCAGAAAACATGTTCCTGAACAATTGATATGGGTAGAACACACTGGTAAGTAAAAGAAAATATATCATACTCTGGCTGTTCTTAAATAGTTTGTTGTATTATTCATCTTTCTGCATTGTAATTATTTGTATACAAGTCTGTCTCTCTTCACTAGACTCTTAAACCACTTGTGAGGGTCTGACTTATTGCCTTTGGTATCCCCAGTACTTACCACATAACAAGCACTTCAATGTGTATTGAATGCGTAAAGGAATGAATAAGAGAATGGAGGCTGTGCTGTGTTAAAGAGGACAGCACAAGTGAAGGAAGCTCTGCTTGTCATTTCCAGATTACTTGATTCAGCCATCAGGACTCAAAAAACACTCTCTTTCACACCTCTTGTTGTGGGGATAAGAAGGTCTTAAAGGCTTACTACATAATGCTATACTTGTGGGTCAAAATGAAAAAGAGAGTAACATTTTTGGATCACATATTATGTGTGTGAAGCCCATTCTCAATTGTCATCTCATTTTATTCTTGCATAGACCTGGATAGATGGGTATTATTTCCATCATTTTGAAAATTAAACAAGTAAGGCTCAAAAGTGCTATTAAATTTATTTTCTTTCAGATTGTTCACTGTTCTTACTGGAGATAGCACTTTTACTGAATTCTTTATTTATGATGCAAGATGCACATTGATCTGACCTGTATCCTCCCCCAGAAAACTCTGTCCTGAAAAATGAGTGTACATTCCAATGTGTGAACTGAATTTCATTATTGCCTTTCCCTTACTGTGGCATTCTGTACCATTCCCTTACTGTGGCATTTCATTATTGCCTTTCCCTTACTGTGGCATTCTGCTGTCTCATTGTTTTCATTCTTAAATGAGCATTGTTCATTTCTGCCATCAGACCATGTCAGCGACTACTTTGAAATCCTTAAATGAAAGACCCTGCATAAACAACAAATATGGTATTCCAGTGACAGTAAATAATCAAAAGAAAGTAACTTTTGATTACTAAAAAGTTAGTCATCAAGGGCTAAAGTGTCAAGTTTAATCCTTTGCATTCTTTTATCTCCAAGCAGAACCAGGGTGAGTGTATCTTTCCCCAAACTTCCTGAGAACCACACACTAAAGAATTGGGAATTCTGTTTAGTTCTACAGAAGAGTTAAGCAAATCACACCAGTACTCCAATGCATGGCTCCAAGGAGTCTAGGTACATCAAAGAAGATGTTCAGACCACTGAGCCATGCCCTCCAGCTGTCCTAGGAAAACATTTCTTAGACTAAAAATGAACATCTTACTTGTCATCATTGGGCATCATGTAGCTTCCAGGAAAGCAAAGGCTGGTACTTCTTTTAATTTGTTTTGCTATTGTTAAACTTTGTTCATTCTTGTGGTCTACTTTATTTGTGTGTGAGAGAGGCTTAAAAAATACATGTTTTCACTTTATCTCTCTTTTGGTATTTATTTTCTTGGGGACAATCTTATTTAAGGACAATTGGGGATTGCCCAATGGTCAGTAGAGTCATGAGACTGCTATCTAATTTTCCAGTAGGAGGATAAGGTTCAGTAACTGTTTCCTTCTGAAAACTGCCAACCTGTGGGAATTTCCAGTCCCAATTTTTAGGTGTTATCTTTAATTTTGTGGAAAATATCATTTTGGCCCTTTGATGTTCCAGAGCACCTCTACCTTCTGCTATTTCACCTTGTGTGTTGAGACTTTACCAGTACAAAGATGTAACAGCTGGAGCACAGCATTAATAAAAAACAGAAAAAACATCTGAATTCGCTTAAGCCTCTGGACATCTGCCTCTTCCCTTGTGTCTAATCCAGTATGCATGCATGAGTTCTGGGTACCAGGTTAGAGAATAAAATGTCCTAGGACATTGGTGTCTAAAATATTTTCCTTCTTCATTGTATCAGAAAAGATGAAATCATTCAAAAGGCATTTTTCCGTCTGTCGACTAACAATAGTGCAATAGGAATTAGGTTAAGTTCTGAACCAGCACTTTGGTAAAGCAAATGCCCAATCAGATTCATAGCGTTGGTGACATTCCTTCCCCCAACCCTCTTTGATGGCAGTTTTGACAATGGAAACATTAGAAATATGCACCATTGCGTAAAAAGCTTTTTTATCTTGGGACCAAAAGAAATGCTTTTATGGTTATAAATACACTAAAAGAAACCTCAAGAAAACCTGGAGCAAATTAGTCAATTGCTGTCAAAATGACAGAGGCTGGTATATTTGCCTTCTTACTGTCACTCCCTGGCTGTAACCTTCTCAGTTCTTTTCTAATAGCTTTGCTCCACTTAACCTACAATATTCACTATATTTTTATTTTTGGATATTAGGCATTCTTTACTTTTATCATTTGACATGCTAGTTGAATATTTGGACAAAGATGATTTTTGCCCCAAAATGATATAGCGAGGGGAAGTATACCATTGCCATTTAAATCCTAGTCTTCTCTGAAAGTAAAACTGAGTGTCAATAGTATTCTCTTTAAAGAAATAAAAAATCTCTGCACATGAAATCTGCTTGCATTATCTTGAATCTTTGAGTATCTGTGGTCTCCTATCAGTTCACAAAATACATACTTGTTCTGGTATTCAAGACCCAGGAAACCACCTTCTGTTTCCAAACTGGGTGACATTGAAATTCTTTCCCCTTGCCTACTCATCTGAAATTGAAGTTTTGGAAGTTACAGGTGGCCTGACAGTGCCCATGTGGGGCAATTAATAATAGAAGACAAATACCTCTAAGGAATGCTTGCTCAAAACAACTTGGTTCCAAACGTTTTGAGGGACAGGAGAAGTCCTGGGGCTGAACATGAGTCCAACAGCATATTTTCCTGGTTGGTTGCCCTCTCACATGGCTCAGTCTGTCTTCCACTATTCTTATATTCTTTCTTTAGACCATACTCAAATGCATTGGCTTTTGGTCAGCATTATGATTCAGAGATGTTCTAAACAACAAAAACCTTAAAAATAATCAAACATATTCTGGGTAATAGTACATTTCAATGAAAACATGAAAGTTTAATAAACAAGTTTTCCTGCTGAAACTTGTCTTTCCTCCTTGCCTCCATTGGTCATTATCTCCTTCCTTAAACATTTATTGGTTCCACTTTCTCTCTTCTTTTTTTACATTGATTCTTATAAGAATCTGAGATATGCCATTATTTTGATATGGATATTTTAGATGAAAAAACTGTTCTTGTTGGAGACTTGTGACTTTTCCATCTTGTCATTGATTGACATTAAGATTTATTAGGGCTTTAGCAACAAGCTTACCCTTTAGGTTTCTTTATTAATACTAAGAAGGTCTTAATTACAATCTTATCTGAGGTATTATGCTATGTAAAGCCCAGAACACAGAGCAATTTAATAGGACCCATTGCCACAATATGAGCATAATTATGCTCACAGATGCACTTCAACATGACCTAGTAGGGATAGAAGTTGGATTAAGAATTATAACCCAACTCTTCTTGCTCTTAGTTACTCATTCAAGAAGTATTTATTGAAAAGATAGCCCTATGTGGCCATATCTTAGAGCAAGTCCTTATGTACACATAAGAATCACATAGAAACTGTCAAACCTCCTAGACTGGATCATGGGATATGCAAAAATACAAAGACCACTTCATATCATCTCCTATCATTGTCATATGAGAAGACAACATGAAATTCAAAATATCAGTACTCTTCATGTCAAGCCTATCAGAATGAATTTGGGGAGATAAAAAAAATTAGTTTAATCAAGTAGAAAATACAGGGGGAAAATCCATAATTCTTTATATATTGTGAAATTACAATGTCATTAAAGAGTAATGAAGAGATCAATATCGTGATTATGGGTCTGAGGATCCATGTGCCTATTGAAAGGCAAAAATGCTCAAGAGACTTTAATCTCTGAATGTGAAGCAAGTTTAGACTTAAGCATGTGGATATGCAAAGATAGCAGTTATATTTATATGAATTAATATTTACATTTACTTGTCTCATATGTCTCATAGACATATGTCTGTGTTTAGTATTATCTCTAAAAAACTTTAAATAGAGGGTGCATTGAAGAAATAAAAACAAATATACTCTCTGAGGATACAACGGTGACAAAGGTCTATGCTCTTGCTCGTGAAGTTAATCTCATCAGAGAATACAAGAGAGTAAAGGTTTTCCTTCATTAGTCCATATTTTATTGACTTAATAGGTAAGAAAAAATATAAGGACATGCAATTTGGTAGAACAGGCTACAGAACATATAAACGAAGCTGTCCAGTAAGTTCTTTTGTTTCTCTGAGCCTCAGTTTCCTCATCTGTAAAAATAAAGGTGTGATTTACCTACTCTTTAAGCTTACTTCCAGTTCTACAGTCTAAGGCTATATTGGATATGTATACTAATAAAATACACAAGCACACATAAATGAAAAGAGAAGTATAAATTGATATTGTTACCCTGGGTGTAGTCAAAGGAGCAGAAGGTGGACAGTCGCTGAAAGGTGTTTATGGAGAATCCAGTGCTGATGATTCACATCACCTTCCTCATTTTAGAAAGGAGAGCTTGGAGGAGAAGCAGAATGCTCAGAGATTGTTAGAATATTTGGCCAAAAGCTGACAGGTTGATATGGAGAGAGCAGCATAGGCAAAATCAAAACTGGGTGAGAATTCTCAATGTATTTAGGGTGAGTAAAAGAAAATGTACAAAGAAAAAGTTGGGGGAGGATGAAGCTGGAAAACTGATTATGAGAGAGTTGCAGCAGTCTTACATGTTTTGATAAGGATCTTTAATTTATCTTAGTAGACAATGGGTAAACATTAACAGTTTAAGCAAAAAGTTAAGGTAGTAAAAGATAACTGGCAAAGGAAGGATGGTTAGATTTGAATTTGTTATCTAGGTCAGGGTTGCCATAATAGTATGCTCAACTTTGGTCCACTGGAATAAAGTAAAAATATATTAGAACTAATATTTGTTATAATGCTTTATTTTTTACTTAAGAAATTAGCCTTTTGGGCCAGGTGCAGTGGCTCTCACCTGTAATCTCAGTACTTTGGGAGCCCAAGGTGGGTGGATCACTTGAAGTCAGGAGTTTGAGACCAGCCTGGTCAACATGGTGAAACCCCATCTCTACTAAAAGTACAAAAAATTAGCCGGGCGCGGTGGCAGGCATCTGTAATCCCAATTAGGCAAGAGAATCGCTTGAACCCAGGAGGTGGAGGTTGCAGTGAGCTGAGATCATGCCATTGCACTCCCACCTGGCCAACAAGAGTGAAACTCTGTCTCAAAAAAAGAAATTAGTCTTTGTAATATTGCCTATACAGATTAGATGTAATATATATGCATCATTTATAAATTAATAGACATATATTGATATGTACTCTTTTTTTAAATTGAGGGTCATGAGAATATTAAGTTTGGAAATAGGATTTGTCTAGATAGGTGATATTTACCTTGAGATCATTGACCCATTTTGGAATGTGATAATATCTATGGATCTTCAGTCAAAATATTTCCCATTTTATGTATTTTTGTTTGAAATATAAACTAAAAGGAGAAAAGACATATTTAAATATAATATTTTAAGTACAATTTTAGCAGGTTTATAAAATATCTGAAGCCAAAATAATGAGAGTTTGATCTGTGGTTTAGGAAGTTTGGGGTGGAGAAAGTAGAAAAATTAAAGAAATATTTATACAGTCAGCAGAGATTTGTTAATAAATTGGGTTTTGTGAGTGGCGAAAAGAAGTAGCTGTGGTTAAATCTCACATTTCTCCTTTGAGCTTATGTAGAGACAGATGGTGATATTACATTAGATAGAAAAGAGAAGCATGTTTTGGGGGTATACGAGTTGGGTTTGGGATATTTTGAGTTTGTGAAATTGGAGAATACCAGCGGGAGTGAAAAGATCTGGGATTTAGGAAAACAGTGAATTTGGAGCTATATATTTGAAAATGAATTGCACATATATGATAAAATCGTGGACAAAGATGAGATCCCCCACAAACAAAAATGAAATGTCCCAAGAGCATGCGAAATGTGAGAAATGATGAGGGTTCTAGTAAAGAACCCTAGTAAAAACCACGTTTAAGGGGAGGTCAAGTAGGAGGAATGAGAGTAAAAGAGAGAGACAATGCAGGGAAGGAAGAAGAGAACTAGAGTAATAACATCATAAATGAGTCAGTAGAGTAGACCATCTGTGAATATAAGGCCAGCATGTTCAAATTGCATAGACATCAATTAGTAAGAAGCTATTAGGTTTGAGGATCCTAAAAAGAACATTCTCAAAACTTTAAAAGATAATTTGTTATGACCAAAGAATAAAAAAGTAAACAGAAAATGTAGTTTATGTTTTAAGAAGATGGATGGTAAAGGAAAGAAATACATTAGGTTAGCACCTAGACAGAGAGGAAGAATCAGGTAATGTTTGTCTGTATTAAATAATTGAGCACATTACCCATGAGCTTTTAACTGTGAATCTCTGGATATATAACTCTTATTGATGGCAACTTCTCTTCACTCCCACAGCTTTATTTGATTAATGATGCTTATTCTTCAGGTCTGAGCTAAATAGTTCATTCTTTTTAGGATGTCTTCCCTGACTTCTTGAAATGGGTTAGAACTCTAGAATCTCTTTGGTATTCACCTGTAGGTCCCTCTAGCTTGTATTTCATGGAATTCATTATACTGGCCCATTGTAAGTTTTCAGTAAATGACAGCTATTACATTGAGTCATAGGTGTCCTTGAGACTTCTAAGCAGAGCTATCAAATACATAGTCGGATTTATCATCTTGGACCTCAGAAGAAATGGCTAGCTGGAGATAAAATTTGTGGGAGACAGAAAAAAAGGGACAATTGGAGCTACTGGTTTTAACAAGATCTCTAAGAAGACAGTGGGATATAAGGAAGCCTAGGATTGAGCCTTGGCCCACACAGTTAAGTAACCCTGTAATTGAAGATGATTGTCCAAAGGAAGGGAGAAGCCAATGAGTTCCAATTCCCACTTGTTTATTTTTGTTTCTGTTTCCTGTGCTTTTGGTGTCATATCCAAGAAATGGCCAAGGCCAATGTTATGAAGCCCCCTCCCCCAGCAATCTTTTCTTCTAGGAATTTTATAATTTCAGGTCTTAGGGTTTTAAGTCTTTAATCCATTTTGAGTTGATTTTTGTGTATGGTGTAAATTAAGAGTTCAATTTTATTATTTTACATGTGGACCCCTGTTTTCCTACCACGATATGTTGAAGAGACTATCCTTTCCCATTGTGTATTCTTTATATTCTTGTTAAAGAGCGGTTGACTTTATATGCATGCATTTATTTCTAGACATTTCTCTGTTCTGTTCCATTGATCTATATGCCTGTATTTATGCCAGTATCATACACTTTTGATTACCAGAACTTTGTAATATGTTTTGAAGTCAGGAAGTGAATTGCCTTCAACTTTTTCTTTTGCTTGACTCTTTTGGCTATTTGGGGTCCTTTGTGATTCTACATGCATTTTATGATTTTTTTTCTATTTCTGAAAAAATAACATTGGGATGTGGATAGAAATTGCACTGAATCTGTAGATGACTTTGGGTAAAATGGATACTTTAACAAAATTAAGTTTTCCAATCCATGAACATGGAATGCCTCCCTGTCTTTGTCTTGGTTAATATCTTTCAACATTACTTAGTTTTTAGTGTACAAATATTTCACCTTGTCTTAGTCTGTTTTGTATTGCTATCACAGAATATCTGAGACTGGGTAATTTATAAAGAAAAGTTTATTTAGCTCATGGTTCTGTAGTCTATGAGGTTCAAGGGCACTAGCTTCTGGTGAGTGCTTTTATGCTGCATAATAACATGATGTAAGGTTAAAGGGGAAGCAGGTTTGTGTGAAAAGGGACCAAACACAAGGGAAAACCATGCCTTATAACAACTTACTCTTGTAAGAACTCATTTATTACCACAAAAGTGAGAACTCATTCCTGCAAGACGGCATTTAATTTATTCATAAAGGATCCACCTCCATGACCCAAACATCTCTCACTAGACTCCACCTCCCAACACTGCCACATACAATTAATTTTCAACATGAGTTCTGGCAGGGACAAATCACATTAGAATTATGGCACACATCTTGGTTAAGTTTATTCCTAAGCTTGTTTTTTTTTTTTTTGATGTTATTATAAATGAAATTGTTTTCATTTTCTTCTTGGATTATGTTATAAATTCATAGAAATTCAACTAGTTTTGTGTGTCAATTTTGTATTCTGTAAATTTGCTGAATTTATTTACTTTTAAAAGTTTTTTGTGATATTTTTAGGGTTTTCTACGTATAAAATCATGTCACCTGTAAATGTCATCATTTTACTTCTTCCTTTCAGAGTTGATGTCTTTCATTTCTTTTTCCTGCTTAATTGCTGTAGGATTTCCAGTGCTATGCTGAAAAGCTTTTAAATTGTGCACATTGCAGTTGTTAGCTGTGAACTTTTCAATATGGCGTTTATTATGTTGAGGCAATTTCCTTCTATTCCAATTTTTTTGAGGTTTTTTTTTTTATTATAAAAGAGTGTTGAATTTGGCAAAGGGTCTTTCTGCATCTATTAAGAGGATCATGTTATTTTTATCCTTCATTCTGTTAATAAGATTTATCACTTTTTTTTTTTTTTTTTTTTTTTTTGAGACGGAGTCTCGCTCTGTGGCCCAGGCTGGAGTGCAGTGGCCGGATCTCAGCTCACTGCAAGCTCCGCCTCCCGGGTTTACGCCATTCTCCTGCCTCAGCCTCCCGAGTAGCTGGGACTACAGGCACCCGCCACCTCGCCCGGCTAGTTTTTTGTATTTTTTAGTAGAGACGGGGTTTCACGGTGTTAGCCAGGATGGTCTCGATCTCCTGACCTCGTGATCCGCCCATCTCGGCCTCCCAAAGTGCTGGGATTACAGGCTTGAGCCACCGCGCCCGGCCAAGATTTATCACTTTGATTATTTTTTGTATGCTGAGCCATCCGTGAACCTTAGGGATAAATCCCACTTGGCGATGGTGTATAATCCTTTTAATATCCTGTTGAATTCAGTTTATTGCCTTTTGCTGAGGATTTTTTTTTTCACCCATATTAGGAACGTTGGCCTGTAGTTTTATTTTCTTGTAGTGTTTCTGTCTGGTCCTGGTATGGGAAAAATGCTAGCCTTATAAAGTGAGTTTGGAAGTGTTTTCTCTTCTTCAAGGTTTTGAGTGTGAGAGGATTGGTGTTAATTCTTCTTGAGTGTTTGGTGGAATTCACCAGTGAAGCCACCTGGTCCTGGATGTTTTGTTGCTGTTATTGTTGGGAAGGTTTTGAATATGGATTCTTTCTCATTATTAGTTATAGGTCTGTCCAAATTTTCTATTTCTTCAAAATTCAATTTTATATTTTTCTAGGAATTTATCTATTTCTTCTATGTTATCCAATTTGTGGGTGTATAATTCTTCATAGTAGTTTCTTATAATTCTTTATAGTTCTATGGCATCAGTTGTAACATCCCACTTTCATTACTGACTGTATTGAGTCTTCTGTCTTTTTTTCTTAGCTAGTATAGGTAAAGTTTTAACAAACTATTCTTCATTTCATTAATTTTTTCTGCTTTTTTTCATATTCTATTTCACCTATTTCACCTGCTTTAGACTTTATTATTTCTTTCCTTCTGCTAACTTTGGACTTAGTTTGTTCCTTTTCTAGTTCCTTAAGGTGAAAATTATGTTGGTTATTTAACATTTTTCTTTATTAATGTAGGCATTTACCGCTATAAACCTCCCTCTTAGTACAGCTTTATTGCATCCTGTATGTTTGATATGTTGTATTTTAATTTTCATTTGTCTCAAGATACTTTCTAATTTACCTCTTGGTTTCTTTTTTGATCTATTGGCTGTTCAAGAGCGTGTTGTCTAATTTTCACGTATTTGTGACTTTTCCAATTTCCGTCTGTTACTGATTTCTAGTTTATTTATACTGTAGTCAGAAAAGTTAACTGGTATGATTTGAATCTTCTTAGAATTTTAAAGATTTGTTCTGTGGCCTAAATTGTGACCTACAATGGAGAATGATCCATGAGCACTTCAGAAGAGTTTGTGTTCTGCTGTTGTTAGATGATATATTCTATTTTTGTCTTCTAGGTCCCTTTCATCTAGAGTGTTGTTCAAGTCCTGTTTCCTTATTGATCTTCTGTCTGGATGTTCTTTCCATTATTGAAGCTGAAGTTAAAATCTCCTATTATTAACTGTAATTTATTTCTCCCTTCAGTTCTATTAATGTTTGCTTCATATATTTGAGTGCTCTGATGTTGGCTGCATGTCTACTTAGAATTTTTATATCTTCCTGGTGAATTGAACCACTTACCATAATATAATGTCGACATTTGTCTGTTGTGACAGTTTTGATTTACAGTCTATTTTTTCTGCTATAAGTATGGCCCTTTTAGCCTTTTTTGGTTACAATTTTCACGGAATATTTTTTCCATCTCTTTACTTCAGCGTATATGTGTCTATAAATCTAAAGCAAGTTTCTTGCAGACAGCATATGGTTGAATCATATTTAAAATCCATTCAGCCTTTTCATGTCTTTTAATTGGACAATTTTATCCATTTACATTTAAAGTAATTACCGATGGGGTGGATTATTATTATATTTTGTTAACTGTTTTATGTCTGTCTCTTAGTTTTTTTGTCCTTCTCCTCTCCTGCTATCTTCCTTTGTATTTTATTTATTTGTCATAATTATGTGCTTTGATTATCTTTTCCTTTTCTTTTTGTATCTTCTATAGGTATTGGCTTTGCGGTTATCATAGGGCTTACATAAAATGTCTTATAATTATAACCATGTATTCTGAGGTGATAACAACTTTAATTACATACACAAGCTCTGTACTTTTAATTTTCCCAATCTGGAACACTTTATGTTATTGATATCACAAATTACAACTTTGTGTATTTTATACCCATTTTACATATTTTATATGCTATAGTTGTTTATACTTATTTTTAACTTCTATACCAAAACCAAAATCGATTTATGCATTATTACTGTATAAGTGTATTCTGTGTTTGTCTATATATTTACTTTTACCCGCTAGTTTTATACTTTTAGATACTTTTGAGTTTCTGTCTAGCATTTTTAATTTCAGCTTGAAGGATTCCATTTAGCATTTCTTGGAAGGCAAGTCTGGTGGCGATGACATTTCTTTATGTGAGAAATTTTTTATTTTCCCCTATTTTTGAAGCATAATATTGCTGGCTGTAATAGTCTTGGTTGACAGTTTTTTTCTTTTAGCACTTCAAATTCATTACCCATACCTCTGTTCTTTAGAGTTAGTTTTAGAGACTTATTTTATTCATTTGAATGGGCTATGTCTTCTGTTTCTTCATGTGCCTCATGACTTTGTGTTGCAATCCACACACTTGGCTGTTTTTTAAACAGCCTTCTCTCCCAGTCTTTATGGAACAGCTTCATACAGGAAAAGACCTTTACTAATTACTCTGGCTGGAGATTATGGGAACTTGTCTTTTTTTTGTGTGTGTGTGGATGCATCTTCCCTGGATTGTGCAAGTAAACTCCTGATTTCAGAGATTTGCTGGTTTCCCTCAATGAAATTTATAATATCTTGTTCCGTCTGGTGTCTGTCGATGGTACTGCAGTTATGTGGAGCTATTGCAAATTCTTTTGTTTGCTTTCAGTGTCCTCCAGGCTTCTAAAATACACTAGATCTCATCAGTGATACAAATTGGGTGAGACATAAAACAGTTTCTTGGGTAGTTCTCCTAAAAGCTGGAATGCTGGATCTATACTCCACTCCCCTGTCCAATGGAAAGGGCCATTAAGTTGCTTTAACTTCTGTCTGTTGTACCACACATCCTCTGGAACAACAGCAAATCATCTAGGTTTCTTTTGTTCTTGGTGGCTTCCAAGCATCTAGAGTATGCCAGGTCCCATCAGCACTCTGAGATAGATGAGACAGAAATAAGTTCCTTGGACAGTCCCCTTGAAAAACTGGAATGTTGGATGTACACTCCAACTCTTTCCCTCCCCAGGGAGAATCCAGGAGTTGGGGATGTTCTCCTGACTATTCCACACTGAGCTGGGGAAAGGGACTATGGCAAATGAGTGCATACTAGCCCAGTCTGTTGCCTTTGTTATCAGTATCGTCAACCCTGATGCCCTCTCCTGCCAGCTCTTAAATTTAAGCAAGATAGAGCCAATCCCTTGGGCAGTGCCTCAACTGCAAAGTATGAACACTGGATGTGTGATCTAGTCTTCTTTTTTCTCCCCAGGAAGAAGTTAACACCTGGGAGTTTTCTCCCATATCAGTGCACTTTGGCAAGGGTAGGGACTATCATGAGTACTGTGAATTTTTCTACCGGTGTTGATGTGGCTGAATTTGCATTTGCCTGGGATTCAGGAGCCTCTTAACAGGTTTCTGGATTTTTCTCAGAGGGAATCAGTCTGTGTATTGTTCAGTGTATTTGCAGAGGATCTGGGGTTTCCTATTCCACATTGCTGATATCACTTCTTATTTTACTATTTATATTTGGAAAATTTTAGCAATCACTTTTTTAGGAAGCATATGATTAATATTTGATATCACTTAAAAACTTAAAGTAAAAAATATTTTAAACTGCATTTATTATTTTAATGTTTATTTAGTTTTTTAAAAGTACTTTAATTATACTGACAAATATTCCCAAATGCTTAAGGGGATTTTCTAATATAATACATTAAACTTTTTCTAAAGATTAGTTTTCCCTAAAGTCTTAACACTTTTATTTTGTATGTTATAACTTTATGAGATTTTAAAACTTAAACATCAATTATTTAATTAAACATTATAAATTTGGAATCATAAGACTGATTAGCCACATTCATTTTATATTGCATTTAAATATCAAATGCCTATCTTTTAGGACCACAAATTCATAATTCTACTAACAATTAAAAAATGGAAAGTGATTATGTACAGCTCTTTTAAGCACTTGTTATCAGATATTTTCTCAGGTATCTTGCCCCCTACCTACCCAAATTGTAACTTATTCCTTTATGGGACTGAGCTTAATCTAGCATGACTTGGCTTTAGTGAAATGTGATGTTTTCTATTGATCAGAAATTGGTTTCCCATATCTTGAGATTGGATTTTCTCTTAGTCATGTTCTACACTTTGTGGCTTGAAAAGCAAGCTCCTTTGATTTCAGATTCTCAGGCTTCTTTTCTGCTATCAGCCAGCAGCAGGGACTTCAAGTCCCTGCCGAAGGGAATTTTGCTCTTGTAACTGGCAACAGTATCCCTGAGCTTGATCTCTTACATGGGATGCCAGTGGAATGGTTTAGGTGGTTTTGATATTTTCAAGGGTAACATTCATCATCTTTCTGGCTCTTCTGGCACTGAAGAGTTCTAAGAGTGGCCACTCTCCCCTTCTGCCCCTTCAGTGGCAGATGGACTTCAACTCCTCCAGATTGAAGTAGGCAGAGACATATCTTCAGCATACTTTACACATCTCTCTGATGTCCTTTTGAAAATCTTAGCTTACCATAAAGCTACCCATGCAGCCCCATTATATTCTTTAGTATTTCTTTTTCTTTCTTTTTAGAGTTTTTTCTACCATTTTCACAAAGTTTGGTTGACATTTGTTTCAGATTCACAATATTCTGTACACTCTTATATCATTAACCAATAATTTGTTGATATAAATATAAAATGAATATTTTAATTTTTGTTTCCTTTTCATGCTGATATATACAATGGACTTTAAGGCACCCTAGGAATATACCTGATAGATGTGACTTTGGCAGCATTAGACCTTGATCCTTCCCCTCCACATTAATTATATCATTGTTAAATTTTGTTCTTCTAAAAGTTCCTCTGGTATCATTATCTGCAGCTTCCATGTTTACAAAACCAGAGTCTTACATAAATAAAAAAATCTTTATCTCTTATCACATGTGAGATTTTCTAAATGCAGTTAATTTTTTCTCATTTGTTAAACAATCTTCGTGTATTATTTGTTCTCCTTTGCACATAAAATGCTAGTAGGTAGTTAGAAAAGCAATATAATATTAGAAAAACAATTTAGGGTAATTCTTTTTTAGCATATGTAAGATTACAATAAAAAAGATGTTTCAGATTGAGCACGGTGGCTCACACCTGTAATCCCAGCACTTTGAGAGGCCAAGGTGAATGGATCACTTGAGCCCAGGAGTTTGAGACCAGTATGAGCAACATGGCAAAACCCCATTTCTACAAAAAAAATACAAAAATCATCCAGGCATGGTGACACACCTGTAGTCTCAGCTACTTGAGAGGCTGAGGTGGGAGGATGACTTGAGCCTGAAAGGTTGAGGCTGCGTGAGCTGTGATCATGCCCCACTGCCCTCCAGCCTGGGTGACAGAGTGAGATCAAAAAGAAAGAAAGAAAGAAAAAAAAAAGATATTTCAGAAGAGTGCCTGACTGTTCTAAAGCCATGAATTCTAAAACCATGTATTCTAAAATAAGTACTGTCATAAGAATATGACTATTCTAAAGCCATGTATTCTAAAATAAGTACTGTAAGGCATTTATAAGAAGGAGATGTGGTATCAGGGTGAACATGACATATCTGGCCTCAAGGAAGAAGCAAGAGTAAAGCCAGTGGAAGGAAAGTGAGATGCAGAGAAGCAGAGTAACAAGGAATATGAACAAAGACTTGAAGATCTGAAAGCATAAGGTGAGATTTGGAAAAAGTTGACCTATTTGGCTAGACTGGAGCATTTGAAGTGGGTTGATGTAAGATGTAAACCTATATGAGTTCAGGTGCAAGAGGAACAGAATCCCAGAGATGGCTGAAGTATTGATGCTTAGAGTACTGAAGCCTGAATGACACTGATCCCTGTGAAAGGAAACTTTTGGTATGTAGAGAGACAATGTGGATAAAGAACAGCTTTGGCTCTGTAATATTTAACATTACCTGGTGTTAAGCCATTTCGTTTGAGATCGCTTACAAACTGGAAACAAGACAGACTGGATGAAAGAGACTGTTCAGGGGTTTATCTGTGAACGTACTGTCTACAGCCATTTTAATACACTCATTATGTCTTGCTTATATAAATTTTTTTAAAAATTGTTGATCTTCCTTCTCATCCTCATAGTGCTTTGCTGCCCACCTGGAAGGTTATGGTGCTCATACAAAAAGGGCTCGTGTCATGCTCAGCATCTCAAGAGCCAAAGATGGATCTTATATTAAATCTGAGTTTGGCTTGCATGGAGAGATGAAGAGATGTTCTCGTCCAAGTTTGGCAGCCGGTTAGATGTTGAGGTCCCAATGTTTCAAACGCAGCTCAAAACCCTTTAGTGTTTTGAGTTTGGCTCTTGGCAAGGCATGATTTCCTGTTTCTAAGAAAAAAGACACATGAGAGAGCCTTAATAAAGCTTCTTGGACATCAAAACAACATTTTGATGAATTAATTGTAAATGAATCAGAAACATATGGATTCATTCTCTTGAGACACACACATGTTTAAAAAGAGGGGGGAAGGGTTGTTGCTCAGGGCTAAATGTGTTTTGGGTTTTATCAAATGAAGAATGCTTAGGGGAAACAAAAGTAAAAAGGATGAATTGGAACTTCTGCTTTCTCTTTAAATAGACAAACCATTTACAGTCTTATTTGCTGCCACCTATTGTTGTTCCTGAAGAAATTCAACAGTGATGGCAAATCACAACCAGCCAGGCCTCACAGTTTATATCAGTACATTGTATAGTTAGTCATAGAAGCTTGAAACCCAGGGTGAGGCTTTGGGAGTTTAGGAGAGAATAGGTTTTGTTTTCATGTTATTAACAGAGTTCAGGTCAGACTGTCTGATAAGAATTGTTTTCTCTTACAAATCACTTGTAAATCTACTAATCTTTTATCGAATACTTCTCTCTCTTAAACATCCTCTGAAATAGAGAATGGTTTTCTGAAAATTCTATTTTCAAAACAAATGGAACCACAATAAGATATTACTTCACTTGCACTAGGATGACTATTATCTAATAAACATAAAATAACAATTGTTTTAAAGGATGTGGAGAAATTGGAGCCCTTCTGTACTGTTGGTGGGAGTGTAAAATGGTGCAGCCACTATGGAAAATAGTACCATATGATCCAGCCATCTCACTTCTGAGTATAAACACAAAATAATCGAAAGCAGGGACTTGAAACGTGCACACCCATGTTTGTAGCACTATTCTCTACAGTAGCCAAAAGGTGGAAACAAACCAGGTATCCACCAACAGATGAATGGATAAACAAAATGTAGTTTCTATATACAATGGAGTATTATTCAGCCTTAAAAAGAAATAAAACTTTGACATATGCTACAACATGGATGAACCTTGAGGACATTATGCTAAGTGAAATGAGCCAGTTCAGAAAGACAAATACTGTATGATTCTATATCTATGAGGTACAGAGAGTAGTCAAATATATAGAAACAGAAAGTAAAATGGTAGTTCCCCAGGGACTGGCTTGGGGGAGGGGGTAATGAGGAATTATTGTTTAATGGGTACACGGTTTCGGTTTTGCAAGATGAAAGCATTCTGGAGATTTGTTGCACAACAGTGTGAATGAGCCTAACATTACTGAACTGCAAATTTAAAAGATAAGATGGTAAATTGTGTGTTATAGTTCTTGACCACAACAAAATTTAAAAACAAAACAACTAATGAAACTTTATTTGAATATTGTTGGACAGAGTAGTCTCCAGAATATGTGACTCCTACAATCTCAGGAATTTTGTCTTATGGCTCTATGGAGTATGATTTCTGGACTAGAAGAATTTGGCTTGACCTGCGAGTAGATGATACACATGTGGGCACACATACACACGCACAAACACGAATCTCCTGCCCCAATCCCCTCATACTACAAGTTATGTGACATTTCCCAGTACATGCCACTGGTCCCAGAGACTGTGCTTAGTGTTAATTTTAATGAACTGTCACCTGGAAATTGATTTTGTGCTTGGAGGAAGGAGAATATTTTGATTTGCCAAGTTCCACTCATTTGAGGGTATTCCTATATCTGCTTATTATCATGGAACACAGGTAAATTCCCCACAAAATCACCTACATCCAGAGAATAAAGGAGAATAGTATAGCTTGGTCAAACTTCATGAATAGCATTCTCGCCACTGCATAGAATACACTTTCCCCTTGGGGTTTCTTTTCAGCATGTGCCCAGGAAGAGAAATAAGATGTATGGTTTGTGGATCATATGTCTGATTTATATTATGCCTCACTCCAAAAATGATTTGAAATTATAAGTCACAAATAAGGGAGAGTGAAAAAGAGGAGAACAAGTTGGAGCTAGGGTTAAGATTAGTATAAAAACACATGCAATAGACACTATATTATTGCTAGAGAGAGGCCATAAATTTGACTGAGTTTTCTATTAACACAAGGAGGAAAATACACATTGTAAGATTTACAGAGATGAATTTTTCTCTACCTGACAAAAAGTTATCTTGAAATAGATACACAATGGAAATCTTTGTCTGATTTTTATTCTTCATCTTAATCCAGTTCAACAAAAAATTCATTTGGTGCTACTAAGTGGCTGAAAGACCCTTGGTTTACCAAGGTTGGCTACATTGGAGTGGATTCAGTCTAAGCATTATCTAATTTTTTGAAAGTGATCTGAATTTTTAATTTTCCTTTTACTTCCTCATTCTCCTCCATTTTTTATTATTAGTATCTCCTGGAAAGGAAATAAAGGTTGCATGAGAGGAGAAAAAATCAAGTATGTTATTTTTTTTCTCTCTGTTTACCTGATTCCTGGAAAAAAAATCTCAATTTAGTCAGTACTTGATTCTTCTTGCCTAAAGTATTTGACTTGAGGTCTAAACAACGAAGTGGCTTAGGCATCTTCTCTCATCTTGATTCACTGCTAGGTCAGCAACTTGGTAGACTGGCAAAGTAGAAATGGCGTTAGATGAAGAGTTATCTGGGGCTAGTGCTTAAGTGACAAGTTAGCTTAGAATAGAATAATCTGACCATTGAAGCCTTGGCAGTGCCTCTTTGCTGGTCTTTAACACAAGAAAGGTGAACTAGGCAGTCTCTTTGGACTTTCTCAGCCCTGCATTATATTAGTTGTTTAATTTTTCTACTCAGAGATGACTCAAGTACATGGAAATATACTTAGGTGTAGTGTTATCTTTCAATAGTATCTATTCAATAATCTCTAGCTACAAAATGTTGATAATAAAAAGATCCCTTAAAAATGCTTCTGAGTTCTTTGGGGCAGAAGTCCAAGAAGAATGCTTTCTGTAATTAAAAGGACAGGGGCATTGGTGAGGGCCAGGGAGAGGAGGCTGGGATGTCACCCTAGGCTGAAAATGACTACTATATACACAATGGAACTTGGCAGTCTAGATTGTTTTGGCTTTATTTCCATTCACTTAAAACAAGTCTGTGTGGGAAGGAGCTTGTGGGAAATGGGAGTGGAAGAGATATAATTTATTTTGGGTATTGTGTATTAGTCATTTTTTGTCCACGAAGTCACCACCTGAAAGAAACAAGACAGCAATAGACGTCATTCATAAGCAATACGTTTTGTTTTAAGAGAGACTTTTATGGATGTGATTAAGCCCTGTTAAACATCCTATGCCACTGGGGCCGGAAGCATTCTCATTGTGTATTCTCACTTGTGAAATGTATGACTCAGGAAATACATGAACTTTTAAAACTATTCTGGCTGAATCCATATATGTTTTGGAAACTAGGAAAGGGCAATAGAATAATCTGATCATTGAAGCCTTGATTATGTAAAAACTGAGTCATAAATCACCCAGATAATTTCCATAATTTGCTATATCTTTTTTTTGAAAGTAAATAATGTTGCTTTCACATTCAAAAGCAATTTTTTTATTTAACTGTAATACTTCAAATTCTGTCCACGGTAATTTACTGGTAGGTACATTTGGAGCAATCATTATACACACATTTACAGTAAATCTTCACAATGTTGCATGTAATGGTCTTAATCTAAAACTGGTGGACAGGATTATTTTTGGAGTAACCTCAGTATTTTGCTAGAAGGAAAATAAAAGTCTTTATAAAAAGAAAGAAAGAACAAATAGCTTTTTATTAAAGTAAAGCCCTGTGTTAATATATGTATACAGAGAACTTACTGACTAAACAGATACTGCAGAGGACAATCTGAAAGGGTAACAACAATGGATTGGGTGTGTGATGTGAGTTTTTTTCCTTTTTCAAATATGGCCATAATTATAAAATATTCCAGACTACATTGACACTCTAAATAATGAAACCCACATTTGATTTACATTTTCAAATTTAAAAACACTTTAACATTCTTTTGAGAAACAGCACATGGTAAATAACACCATTTTTTATAAACTTGAGTAAGTAGTGACCTGTCACTTCATTTGGGCATAAAAATCTCCCTTACAGCCTAGAGGTATATATGCATCACATGATGTTTGTGAAATTAGTTCCAAATACTAGATTGATTTTTTTTTACAACTGGTTCTATCCACAGGGTATATAACTAAATGTAAAATACAAAAATATTTAGCCGGGCGCGGTGGCTCACGCCTGTAATACCAGCACTTTGGGAGGCCGAGGCGGGCGGATCACAAGGTCAGGAGATCGAGACCACGGTGAAACCCCGTCTCTACTAAAAATACAAAAAATTAGCCGGGCGCGGTTGTGGGCGCCTGTAGTCCCAGCTACTCGGGAGGCTGAGGCAGGAGAATGGCGTGAACCCGGGAGGCGGAGCTTGCAGTGAGCCGAGATCGCGCCACTGCACTCCAGCCTGGGCGACAGAGCGAGAC
This sequence comes from Macaca nemestrina, assembly GCF_043159975.1. Taxonomy (NCBI): domain Eukaryota; kingdom Metazoa; phylum Chordata; class Mammalia; order Primates; family Cercopithecidae; genus Macaca; species Macaca nemestrina. Next base: position 130,309,618 of record NC_092132.1, on the reverse strand, counting down.
TCCGTCTCAAAAAAAAAAAAAAAAAAAAAAAAAAGAAAGTCAATGGTAGCTTGATGGGATAGCATCGAATCTATAAATTACTTTGGGTAGTATGGCCATTTTCATGATATTGATTCTTCCTATCTATGAGCATGGAATGTTTGTCCATTTATTTGTGTCCTCTCTTATTTCCTTGAGCAGTGGTTTGTAGTTCTCCTTGAAGAGGTCCTTCACATCCCTTGTTAGTTGTGTTCCTAGATATTTTATTCTCTTTGTAGCAATTGTGAATGGGAGTTCACTCATGATTTGGCTCTCTATTTGAATAAATGACAATCTATCTGATTGTCAATTATTGGTGTATAGGAATGCTTGTGATTTTTGCACATTGATTTTGTATTGTGAGACTTTGCTGAAGTTGCATATCAGTTTAAGAGGATTTTTGGCTGAGATGGTGGGGTTTTCTAAATATACAATCATGTCATCTGCAAACAGAGGCAATTTTACTTCCTCTCTTCCTATTTGAATACCCTTTATTTCTTTATCTTGCCTGATTGCCCCGGACAGAAATTCCAATACTATGTTGAATAGGAGTGGTGAGAGAGGGCATCCTTGTCTTGTGCTAGTTCTCAAAGGGAATCCTTCCAGTTTTTGCCCATTCAGTATGATATGGGCTGTGATTTTTTATAAATAGCTCTTATTTTGAGATACATTCCATCAATACCTGGTTTATTGAGAGTTTTTAGCATGCAAGGGTACTGAATTTTATCAAAGGCCTTTTCTGTGTCTATTGAAATAATCATGTAGTTTTTGTCATTGGTTCTGTTTATGTGATGGATTATGTTTATTGATTTGCATATGTTGAGCCAGCCCTGCATCTCAGGGATGAAGCCAGCTTGATCGTGGTGGATAAGCTTTGTGATGTGCTGCTGGATTCAGTTTGCCAGTATTTTATTGAGGATTTTCGCATTGATGTTCATCAGGCATATTGGCCTGAATTTTTTTTTCTTTTTTTTTTGTCTCTGCCAGGTTTTGATATCAGGATGATGTTGGCCTCATAAAATGAGTTAGCGAGGAGTCCATCTTTTTCTATAGTTTGGAATAGTTTTAGAAGGAATGATACCAGCTCCTTTTTGTACCAATGGTAGAATTCGGTTGTGAATCCATCTGGTCCTGAACTGTTTTTTTTTTTTTGGTTGGTAGGCTATTACTGCCTCAATTTCAGAAATTGTTATTGGTCTATTTAGGGATTCTACTTCTTCCTGGTTTAGACTTTGGAGGGTTTAAGTGTCCAGGAGTTTATCCATTTCTTCTAGAATTTCTTTTTTTTTTTTTTTTTTTTTTTTTTTTTTGAGACGGAGTCTTGCTCTGTGCCCCAGGCTGGAGTGCAGTGGCGCGATCTCGGCTCACTGCAAGCTCCCCCCTCCCCCGGGTTGACGCTATTCTCCTGCCTCAGCCTCCTGAGTAGCTGGGACTACAGGCGCCCGCCACCTCGCCCGGCTAGTTTTCTTGTATTTTTAGTAGAGACGGGGTTTCACCGTGTTAGCCAGGATGGTCTGGATCTCCTGACCTCGTGATCCGCCCCCCTCGGCCTCCCAAAGTGCTGGGATTACAGGCTTGAGCCACCGCGCCTGGCCTCTTCTAGAATTTCTAGCTTATTTGTGTAGAGGTGTTTGTAGTATTCTATGATGGTAGTTTGTGTTTCTATGGGATCAGTGGTGATATCCCTGTTATCACTTTTTATTGCATCTACTTGATTATTCTCTTTTCTTCATTAGTTTGGCTAGCAGTCTATCTATTTTGTTGATCTTTTCAAAAATGCAGCTCCTGGATTAATTGATATTTTGAAGGGTGTTTCATGTCTCCTTATTCTTCAGTTCTGCTCTGATCTTAGTTATTTCTTGTCTTCTGCTAACTTTTGAATTTGTTTGCTCTTGCTTCTCTAGTTCTTTTAATTGTGACGTTAGGGTGTCGATTTTGATCTTTCCTGCTTTCTCTGGTAGGCATTTAGTGCTATAAATTTCCCTCTAAACACTGCTTTAGCTGTGTCCCAGAGATTCTGGTACCTTGTGTCTTTGTTCTCATTAGTTTAAAAGAGCTTATTTATTTCTGCCTTAATTTTGTTATTAACTGAGTAGTCATTCAGGAGCAGGTTATTCAGTTTTCATGTAGTTGTGTACTTTTGAGTGAGTTTCTTAATCCTGAGTTCTAATCGGATTGCAATGTGGTCTGCGAGACTGTTATAATTTCCATTCTTTTGCATTTGCTGAGAAATGTTTTACTTGCAATTATATGGTCAATTTTAGAATAAGTGTGATGTGGTGCTGAGAAGAATATATATTCTGTTGATTTGGGGTGGAGAGTTCTGTAGATGTCTATTAGTTCTGCTTGGTACACAGCTGAGTTCAAGTCCTGAATATCCTTGTTAATTTTCTGTGTCATTGATCTGTCTAATGTTGACAGTGGGGTGTTAAAGTCTCCCATTATTATTGAGTGGGAGTTCGAGTCTCTTTGTAGGTCTCTAAGAACTTGCTTTATGAATCTGGGTGCTCCTGTACTGGGTGCATATGTATTTAGGATAGTTAGCTCTTCTTGTTGCATTGATTCCTTTACCATTATGTAATGCCCTTCTTTGTTTCTCGATCTTTGTTGATTTAAAGTCTGTTTTATCAGAGACTATGATTGCAACCCCTGTTTTTTTTTTGCTCTCTATTTGCTTGGTAGATCTCCCTCCATCCCTTTATTTTGAGCCTATGTGTGTCTTTGCACATGAGATGGGTCTCCTGAATACAGCACTCTGATGGCTCTTGACTCTTTATCCAATTTGCCAGTCTGTGTCTTTTACTTGGGGCATTTAGCCCATTTACATTTAAAGTTAATATTGTTATGTATGAATTTGATCCTGTCATTACGATGCTAGCTGGTTATTTTGCCTTTTGATGCAGTTTCTTCATAGTGCCAATGGTCTTTACAATTTGGTATGTGTTTGCAGTAGCTTTTACCAGTTGTTCCTTTCCATATTTAGTGCTTCCTTCAGGAGCTCTTGTAAGGCTGGCCTGGTGGTGACAAAATCTCTCAGCATTTGCTTGTCTGTAAAGGATTTTATTTCTCCTTCACTTATGAAGCTTAGTTTGTCAGGTTATGAAATTCTGGGTTGAAAATTCTTCTCTTTAGCAATGTTGAATATTGGCCCCCACTCTCTTCTGGCTTATAGGGCTTCTGCTGAGAGATCTGCTATTAGTCTGATGGGCTTCTCTTTGTGGGTAACCCAAACTTTCTGGCCGCACTTAATATTTTTTTCCTTCATTTTAACCTTGGTGAATCTGACGATTATGTGTCTTGGGATTGCCCTTCTTGAGGAGTATTTTTGTGGTGTTCTCTGTATTTCCTGAATTTAAATGTTGCCCTGTCTTGCTAGGTTGGGGAAGTTCACCTGGATAATAACCTGAAGAGTGTTTTCCAGCTTGGTTCCATTCTCCCCATCACTTTCATGTACACCAAGCAAATGTAGGTTTGATCTTTTCACATAGTCCCGTATTTCTTGGAGGCTTTGCTCATTCCTTTTCATTCTTTTTTCTCTAATCTTGTCTACATGCCTTATTTCATTAAGTTGATCTTCAATCTCTGATATCTTTTCTTCTGCTTGATTGATTTGGCTATGGATACTTGTGTCTGCTTCACAAAGTTCTCGTGCTGTGTTTTTTTTTTTCTTTTAGCTCCATCAGGTCATTTATGTTCTTTTCTGAACTGGTTATTCTAGTTAGCAATTCATCTAATAACCTTTTTTCAAAGTTCTTAGCTTCCTTGCATTGGGTTAGAACATGCTCCTTTAGCTCGGAGGAGTTTGTTATTACCCACCTTCTGAAGCCTACTTCTGTCAATTCATCAAACTCATTCTCCGTACAGTTTTGTTCCCTTGCTGGTGAGGAGTTGTGATCCTTTGGAGAAGAGGCTTTCTGGGTTTTGGAATTTTCGCCTTCTTGTGCTGGTTTCTCCCCATCTTCGTGGACTTATTTACCTATGGTCTTTCATGTTGTTGACCTTCTGATGTGGTTTCTGAGTGGATGTCTTTTTTATTAATGTTGATGCTATTCCTTTCTGTTGTTAGTTTTCCTTCTAATAGGCCCCTCTGCTGCAGGTCTGCTGGAGGTTCACTACAGATCCTGTTTGCCTGAGTATCACCAGCAGAGGCCACAGAACAGCAAAGATTGATGCCTGTTTCTTCCTCTAGAAGCTTTGTCCTAAGGGGCACCTGCCAGGTGCCAGCTGGAGCTCTCCTGTATGAGGTGTCTGTCTGCCCCTGCTGGGAGGTATCTCCCAGTCAGGAGACATGGAGGTCAGGGACCTACTTGAGGAGGCAGTCTGACCCTTAGCAGAGCTTGAACGCTGTGCTGGGAGATCCGCTACGCTCTTCAGAGCCAGCAGGCAGGGACGTTTAAGTTGGCTGAAGCTGGGCCCACAGCCACCCCTTCCCCCAGGTGCTCTGTCCCAGGGAGATGAGAGTTTTATCCATAAGACCCTGACTGGGGCTGCTACCATTTTCTTGGAGATGCCCTGAATAGAGAGCCAGCTCATATTTTAAATAAAAATTTTATTCCTAAATATTGGAGAAGAAACAACTTTTGAGACAGTCAATCTAAAATATACACTTAATTCTTTCTTAATAAATTCTGAGTAGGTTATATAGATCTATTCCCTGAATGATCAGTGTTATGACCTCGCTTCCTTGTGAGGACTTCCTGTGTGACTCACACAAACTATATTGACCTGATATTGACCTTTCCTTTGCATTTAATGCATGAACAAAAAAAGTTGTAGGTGAAATTAAATGAGATCAGTTGAGACCCCTGATTTTTAAAGCAAAATCAAAACCTGTACTTGATTCTGCTTTGAGAATCATGGAATAATGGGAATGAACATTGGAATGATCTTTAAATAGATTAGATATGTTACCAATGAAGTAAAATGTGTTCTCATTTCACCTTTTAAATTTTACCTTACTGACTTAACAGCACTCCTTCCATTATCATTTCAGTAATTCAGTCATGCATTCTGTCACATTCATATGAATCTTTATAGAGCTCCCACTGTTTCGGGCACTTTTCTAGGTGCTCAGCATATAGCTATAAACAATACAACAAGGTCCTAGCCTATATAATTACTTATGTTAGATACTGCCATAATAGATAATAGATTATTGCTATTTACAATAAACAATAATTCATAAATAACAAATCGCTTGGTGGAAAGTGAATAAGTCTTACAAAGGAAATAGGGTGGGCGATATTGTAGCTTGCATTTTATTGGCAGTGCAATAGAAAGTTCCTGGCTAGTTCTGAGAAGGAGAGTACCATGCTCTGATTTAAGCTTTTAAATGCCGTTCTGGCTTTTGAATGGAAAGGAGAATTTGAGGGCCCAAGAGTAAGGGCAGAATCCCAGGGACCAGTTAGGAAGCCTTGCATTAGTCTAGATTAGGAATAATAGTGACCTATCATGGGACTTCACCTTGTGATCATGTGAGTCAATTCTCCTTAATAAACTCCCTTTCATATATACATATATTCTATTAGTTCTGTCCCTCTAGAGAACCCTAATACAAGCATATTGATAGTAGTAGTGACAGTTACACATGCCAGTTAAATTTGGGGTGTCTGTTACTTGTGGCTCTCAAGTCCCACGATAGGTCATCGGCAAGCTGAGCAGCAGGGAAGCCAATAGTGGCTCAGTCCAAGTCCCAAAACCTCAAAAGTAGGGAAGCCAACAGTGCAGCCTTCAGTCTGTTGCCAAAGATCCACGAGCCCCTGGAAAACCCCTGGTGTAAGTCCAGCAGTCCAAAAGCAGAAGAACTTGGAGTCTGATGTTCAAGGGCAGGAAGCACCCAGCACAGGAGAAAGATGAAGGCCGGAAGACTCAGCAAGTCTGCTCTTTCCACCTTCTCCTGCCTGTTCTTTTCTAGCTGCACTGGCTTCCAGTTAGATGGTGCCCACCCAGTTTGAGGGTGGGTCTGCCCCTCTCAGTCCACTGACCCAAATGTTAATCTCCTCTGGCCACGCTGTCACAGACACACCCAGGAACAATACTTTGCATCTTTCAGTCCAATCAAGTTGACAATGTTAACCATCACAATGCTTAAATGTGCGTTTGGCCATTTGTATGTGTTTTTGTTTTTTAATTCGCCTCCTGTCAGATTGCTTTATTTTTCTGGTTTAGTTTTTCCTTATCAACGTACAATAACTTTTAATATATTAAAGAAATTAAACATTTTGAGTGAGGTATAATGAGAAGCATTTATTTTTCAAATTTTAAAATTTGCCTTTAAAGTTTCTTAATGATTTTATCATACAGCTATTTTAAATTTTTATATAGTCAAATATAAAAATACCATTTTGAATTCTTTTCAGTTTTTCCTGAAGGTGGAGGTGGGGAGGAAAGAGAGGAGCAAAAATAAATAAATAAACAAAATAACTGTTGAGTACTAGGCTTAACACCTGGTTGATGAAATAATCTGTACAACAAACCCTTAGGACACGAACTTACCTATATAAGAAAACTTCACACGTACCACTGAATCTAAAATGAAAGTTACATAAAAGAAACAATAACCCTGTCTACCTAGAGGAGACTAAGTAAATTCATATGTGTTTCTTCTATCTTAAAAGATTTATTTGATTATATTTATAGAAATATAAATGCACATTAAAAGTAAACGAAATTATCTTTAATCAAAGACAATAACCCATTACCTTGATATCTATAATTTCAAAGTTTGTAAACAATGTTATATTGTAGTCTGTTTTAACGTATTTTCGCCAAACACATATATTGCACATTTTTTATATCATCTCATACTTTTTTATTTTAATAACTTCAGTATTTGTCTTTATTTTACCTATTATATTCAGGTATGCTCTTTGTGTTGGACGTTTTCAATTTTCTTCTATTGCAAACAGTGTTGCTAAGACACATTGGCAATGAAATCTTTATGGATGTTCATGACTATTTCTTTAGCATCTACTTCTAATGTAAGTCTGTATGTCAGCAGTACTTCTGTTGTAAAACCTTGAGCAGGGTGACAGAAGAGCAATTTTGAAGTTAGATCCCTGGTCCTGCTAACTGTGTCACCTGGGCATGTCACAAACACCCTCTGTGTGCCATTTTTCTTACTTCTATAGTGTCTACCATCTATAATAGTACCTACACTTCAAGACTGTTATGAGGATTAAGTGAACTAATGTACACAGTAGCTTAAAAGAGTGTCTTGGCATTCAGTGAGAAATTTATTTCTTATTATGTACTGCTGAATTGTCCTAAATATGGTGTCTGTTCACAATTTTTAAAAATACATAAAAATTCCTATTTATACAGTCTTGTTATTTTATTTTTAAAATCCCATTTGGAAATTTAAAATGTTGTATTACTGTTTTAATTTGCATCTACTTAGCTTTCTAGCAAAAATGAACATTTTAAATCTATGTTAATTGCTGATATATATTTATGCATCTCTGAATTGCTTGCTTAGATATTTTCCAAAATTTCCATTGGGATATTTATTTGTCCCTTATTAAGATTTTAAAGATTATTGATATTAACTCTTAAATGCTGCAAATATTATCTCCTGTCAGATGTCAATTTGTATATGTGTTTTCACCCAATATTTTTTAGGGGTAGAAACTGTGGTATAACACTCTTTTATAAAAATGCTTTAACACCAGCATGTTCACTAAATTGCTGGAAACTTGTAGACATTATATGAGTTAAGTATACAGTTGACAGATTCAAGTTAATAAGGCAAAAGCTTGAATTTAGAATTATTTTTTAATGAAAGAATATTTAGTAATATATTTTAAGTAGGATATGTGTATGAGAGAGAGAGATAAGAGAAAATGGAGTCTTCTTGGCAATTCTTGATAAGATTTAGACCATACCTAGTTGACTCTATAAACAGAGACTTCCAGGTGGCTGTCTGGAGTAGTTCTATGAAATAAGATAGGCACTTCACCAAAGCTGCAGTTGTTTCAGTGTTAAGATCTGCAAGGGGAAGTAGAGTTCCTTCCCTGGGAAGACAAGACCCAATTTTCTTGGAGACACACAGGCAGCCAGATTAAAGTCTAACCTCTTTTCCATTGGTGTGCACCAATTCAGCCGAGAGTGTGAAAATCTCTATTCCTCTCCACTATCTTTAGCTACCACTCCCTGCCATTTCATTACCACAGGAACAGTCTAGGAGGAAAAATTAAAACTTGCTTTGTTTCCTATCTTGTAAGCCTATATTTCCAGTGTAAACTCCCACTCATTTGAAGGACAAAATACCCTCTAGATCCATCTTTGAAATTTAGAAAGCTAGTCTTTATTACAGTAAGGCAAAAGTAATCCCTAAAGCTGAAATTTTAGAAAGATTTACAAATATATTCATCTTAAAAATTAATGGTTCCATTATTTATATGTTTGTCTTCAGTTCATCCGCTGCATATTTGGGCTGATGGCAAAATAAGATTCTTAACTTACTTTCAAATGATTAGTCAATCTTTCCAGTTCCATTAATTTGAAACACACTAATTCAGCATGCCTTCAGAATATAATATTGAAATGCATATATAAAATGAACTTTATTATATTTAGTACACCAGTATATATTTAGTACACCAGTACACATACTGTTTTTATCATCATGAATTTGCTGTATGTTTTACTGTCTGGGAGGCTAGTAAATACCCTCTTTCTGACTCTTGTCCTTTAACACTTTATTAGCTGATTTTTCTATTCTTCCCCAAAAGAAATGTTGAACTTAAGAGAAAAAGGAGAAAAAAATTACAACTGTTCCAGAGGGATTTTTTTCTCCTAATTTTTGAAAAATAATCTATATAAATGTGTTGAGGATAGCTGTTTATGGCATTTTCCCATCTGAGATTATTACACACATATATCATTAAGATGTTATTTTATGTCCCTGAAAAGAATGTAATCATACTCTGTATATTTTGATAATATATGGATATACAGAGACTATGCATTTTTGGATATTAATATTTTAAAATTTGAATAATCAATGAGATATGGTCTTTCTCATGTGTTCTACCAGAGAGTTACTGATAAATAGCAAGAGTACTAGTTGTCACACATGTTTTTCATCTGGATATATGAGCACATTACCTTGGTTTAAATAGTACATTATTCTCTTTAAATTTCTAGATAGATATATATCATCTGCAGACAGGTGATGTTCCTCTTTCCTTTTCTGATAGCAATTACTTGTTTTCTTTAGAACTCACTCACCTAGCATGAACTTACAAGATACTGTTAAGTAGCTGCAGTGAAAATTAATTTACCTTAAAGTTTTGCTGTAGTGTTAAGACTTTTTATCATGTTAAAGAAAAATAATCTTCTTTAACAGTCAGGAATGGGAGTTCATTCTTATCAAATTTTAATTAAAAATGATTATTCAGTCCAGGGACAGTGTCTCACACGTGTAATCCCAGCCCTTTAAGAGGCTGACATGGGCGGATTGCTTGAGCCCAGAAGTTCTAGACCAGCCTGGGCAACATAGCGAGATCCTGTCTCTACAAAAAGTATTAAAACTAGCCAAGCATGGTGGTGCACATAGTCCCAGCTACTTGCGAGACTGAGGCAGGAGAATCACCTGAGCCCAGAAGTTGAGGCTGCAGTGAGCCATGATCACACCACTGCACTCCGACCTGGGTGACAGAGTGAAACCCTGCCTCCAAAAAAAAAAAAAAAAAAAAAAAAAAAAAAGATTATTCAGTACTTTCTATGACCTGTATCCTAAGAACTCTACCTGCGTGATTCTACTGCATCCTTACCTCTATAAATCAGATACTCTTATAACCCCAGTTATACAAATTAGGATATTATAAAGAATTGTAAAAAGAAACTTTTCAAGTACCATGTTTGAAAGTGGTTACTGAGTTTCAGAATTCTACTCTTAATATCCTATGCTCTTTCTTTTTGGGACATTAATAAACACAATTGTATTATTTATCTCCTTTGATGTATCACTGTATGTAGTAACTAACATATCTATTAAAATTTTTTCTTTGAATTTCCAAAACTGGCCATGCTAGTTGCTATCTACATAGTATTGGACTTAGGTTGAGAGCACTTCCAGGTAGTGAGTCCCAAAATTCTGTCTTCATTTGGCTTCTGAAACCAAACACTTCCAGGTTTTCTTTCTTGCTCACACACTAACTCTTTCAATTTTCTTTTCTGGGTCATTTTTGTCTTCCTTGTGTCCACATGTTAAATATTCCTAATGCTCAGGGCTTATATTCTTATTTTCTCAAATTATACCCTCTTTGTAGATCATCTTTTCTGGTCTTATGGCTTTAAATGTCACCTGCATGCTAATGATATTTACATGTTTCCAATTTCAGTTTATCCACTGAGCTCCAGGATTGTTTATTTAACCAACTTCTTGATTTCTTCATTTGGATTATCTAAGAGAAATTCAAAACTGGCATAGTCAAAATAAAACTTTAGATAAGTATATATTTTAGTGATTAAAAAGAAAACATGTTTTATATCTACATTATTTTTACCATTTCAAACACTCTTCCACATATCTGTCTAGTATCATATGCCTTCTTCATAATTTTCTTTAACATTTTGTGTAGCTCAGATATTTTGGCAAGTAATCCTTTAAGATTTTGCTTGTCTGAAAATATTTTATATTTTATCTTCATTTTTGAAGGATACCTTTGCTGGGTATAGAATTCTACATTGCCATTTTTTTCCATTATTTTAAAAAACGTCACTGCACTATCCTCTGAATTAAATGATTTCTGCTGCTGTTCTTATCTTTGTTTTCTGTAAGCAATGTGTTTTGTTTTTTTCCTGACTTAAACAGATTTTTTTATTTTTCTTTGATAGCTTTACTATATGTTTGTCTGTTTGGTATTTATCCTGTTTGGCTTTCTCTGAGCTTTTTGCATCTATGGTTTGATATCTTTTATTATTTTTGAAAAACTCTTCATCATTGTCTCTTCAAATATTTCTTCTGCTTCATTTTTCTCTCCTAGTATTTTAATTACATGTTAATGAGATAAGGAAATATCCAATATTGGGTGGACTCTTGTTTTATGATTTTTTTTCTTTTTATGGTTCAACTTGAATATATTAAAATTTATACTGACATATTTTTAGTTCACTGATTATTTTATAGCTTGTGGTAAATCTACTGGTGAACCCATCAAAAGAATGCTTTATCTCTGATATTGTGTGTAATGATATGTATGTGTATTTAGAAAATGTCAAATGAAAATATTATAATTTTTCTGCTAAAGTTTCCCACATGTTTATTCATTTTTTCCATGTTTCCTGCTAAGGGTTTTGGCATATTAGTCACAGTTATTTCAAATTCCAGACTCTGTCACTGTTAATCCCAGTGCCTAAATTATCTCCGAATCTAGTTATATTGTCTGCTTTAGCTCTTGACTCAGTTGTTTTTCCTTACTCTATTTTGTGTCTCAGGATTTTTGATTGAATTCTGAACATGATGTAGTAAAGACTGAGATAAACTGTACTCATGGCTGGAAACAGGCATGTCAGGCTGTTGTGGAGGATTGACTTATTCTAGTTAGGAGTTATCTTTGGGTTTTGTTGTTGCTGTTATTACCTCTAGTAAACCACAGGTTTCAGAGTTCTCTAACAGTGGGCTGCTGTTATCTTGTGGTAAGAGTGGGGAATGGGATACCAAAAGGTTTCTATGAATTCCAGAAATCATGGGTAGCACCAACCCCATACCATACATATTAACACTATACCATATTTTTTCCTATACACACATACCTATGATAAATTTAATTTATAAGCTAGGCATAAGAGATTAACAACAATAATAAAAGAAAAATTATAACAATATACTGTAATTAAAGTTATATGAATGAGGTCTCTCTCTCAAAATATCTTCTTGTATTATACTCTCCTATTTTCAAACCATGGTTGACTGTGGGTGACGGAAACTGTGGAAGGTGAAATCATGTATAAGGGGGCACTATTGCTTTTCTTTTCCACCTTTTCTTCAGTTTTTAACCATCCTGCCATGACTCAACCAGAGAGAGGGCTCTTCCGAAGCTCTTTCCCTCTCCCAAATGTAGACTGCTCTTGTTACTCAGTACTAGGTTCATGGTAGGCAAGCAAAGTCCTCTGTTACCCTGCTCCAGTTTCAGGCTTAGCCTCACTCAGTGCATATAAGTCTTATATTTAAAGCTATCTAGTTTTCTACCCATCCTCTCCATTGCAGAAATTATCTGTTTTTATCTGTAGTCAATTTTGGGCAAGAGAGAGTTTACTGCCCTTCTGCTAGTGATAGCAGACTTCTGCTTAGCATTGGTGTACAATCCTAAATCAGAGGAGATGTCCCACCCTTCTTCCAGAGGTAGAATAATATTTTTTGATGTATTTCTTCAAGTGTCTTTCTCTGGAAACAGCAATGTGTTCTATGGTTAGAAAAGCTTCCTGATTCTCCCCAAGAGGGAGACAGATTTTTTTCTATTCATTTCTCAGAATCAGTCATTCTTTACCTGTGCTGTGAGTCAAAAATATTTGCTGCTGTCTTCCAGTAGCTTATGTGTTTCTTCTGATGAGAGTGTTATGTGAATAGTCCAAAGACCTCTTCTGTCTATTGGCTGTAGATTGTTTATTTCTTCAAGGCTCATGATAATAGTATCAGTCCAGAGGCAAACTCAAATTTTTACACATCCAATTGCTCAAAAATGTAGTCCAAATAAGCATATTTTTAGTGAGTTAGAGTCTGCCTGCTTTGCATATCCCAGAAAATTTCATTCAACATCTACTAGCCTTAGCTAAGACCAATTCTGTAGTTATAAAAGACTCCAAGCCACTGCTGTCCTTTGAAAATCTTGGTCTTAGAGACTCCTCATGTTGCTGCTTTGTGACCTCATGTAGACACACAATCCCCTCACCAATTATCCTCTCTTGCCCTTGCCCTATTTTCCTTCTGGATGGTAGTCCTGTGCCATTGTCACTGGAAGGTCTCATGCTGTAATATGCGCCCCTCCTGCCCCACCACACATACACATGAAAACCTGTCAAGGTACCACCCTAATAAAGCTCATTGTTTGTTAATGCCCCCTGGCTATCATATATATATATATATATGATATATATCATATATATATATATATATATATGATAGTCCTGAAGTCCCTGAACTCACTTCGAGTGGCAATGAAGATGAGGTGATTTTGGTTATGATCAAGGAATTCATATGTGGGTCTACCCAGTTAGTGAAACAATCATTGGTTATATTGGTTCTGGACAGCCTTAAGTGATTGGGACTCAAACATTGGAAAGCCCATACATTAGTTTGGTATGACATTGTTGTATTGTACTCTTAATATTTTACATGTACCCCCATACCTTATTAGCCTGGCCAAGCAGGAGTACCAATATCTGAGTGAACCCCACCATTAGAATTGATTTTTGGAGTCAGAGGCCCAAGAAAAGTGGTTAGTCTGGGTCCCCCACTAGGAAGGTGCCAGATGTTGTAAGACCTGCAGCCCTAAATAGAAAAGAGGGAGGAGTACACATCTCTAGACGAAGGGCGGCCTATCTGTGACCCTGTAACAGGCTACAGTGGCAACAGCTCCTTGTAGTCAGTGATTTGGGGTATGCTGAAATAAAAGAATATCCTTATTCCTGGGGACTGCTACAGTAGGTAAATGAGCCAGTGAGGCAGAGACATCAGGCTGAGGCCAGGCTCCTGAGCCCAGCTGGAGGAGTAGCCTTTGTAAGCAGCTAGCACACCTCCATGATACTCAGTTATGTTGTCATTATGGTTTCTCCTTGGAGGGATATTGAGATCCCAAACCTTGGGTCAAACTAGCCTAAGTGTTACTTCAAGTGAGTAAAAGCAAGACAATCTACATCTTTGTTCTTTCCAGAACTTTAAAGAAGCCCACAACTCATGTGCTGGTCTTTGTTCATGGCAGCTTCTTACCAGGAGGCCACACAGAGAGTGAGGAGGGACCTGAAGTCCTGGGGGAGATCATATGAAGAGAGGAACCTGGGCAGGAGGACTCGTGCTCTCTAGCACAGTGTCACCAGGACTGGGAGTGAAATAATTTACCCTCTACTTGCCAGTGACCACCCGCTAAGTAATGAAGACAGAAAAATCAGGAGAGGGCCAAGAAGGAGGAGAAGGTTATCACTTGGATGAGGAAACATGGCCTTTCTCTTACACTGAGACCCAGTTTCTCTTTCAGGAGCTAGCCTGGGAAACAAATGAAAAGGGGTAGCCTGGCCACATAGAATGTATTTGGTGGGGAGTAAGCTCTACCTAACAGGAGCTAAATGTAAACCATTGGCTGCCATAGTTTTAGATGCAAAAATAGTATTCCTTTTAAAGGATCCTGTAAAATTAGTGCAGAAGGTAGGAATGACCCACATAGGAAGCTCTGGTCTTCATCCACAGATGCCTTGCTGCTGTGGATTTTCATGACTTGGGCAGGTATTCAGCCTACCTGAAACCTTGTAACAGCCTGGGCAGAGTGTCAATGGAAAATTTTAGCTGAAGCCAAAAATCCTCTCCATCAATTGGGGATATTAGAACGGACTTATCAGTTAACAGATGGCATGTAGTATGATGACCTGGCAAGTTTGGCTGAGTCTGAAATAGGTCGAGTCTATCCAGCTGTTTCTCAGAGGGGTCCTGAAAAATTTAAGTTGTCCTTACTGGCAATGATTGCTAATGCTAAAATAATTTGAGACACCATACAAACCCTGGATTTAAAAGAAGCTCAGATAGCCATGTCTCAGGATAACCCACAAAAATCAAATAGCCCAAGGACTGGAATTCATGGCCAAATCTCATGCCTGGATTACTCACTGGCAGAAGAAGCAGGTTTACTTGCTAATACATCTTTCTGTAGGTAACACTCACCAAGTTTTACAGGTAGCCAGGAACAGGTACCAAAGGGGCCATGATGATACTCTGTTCACTAAACAATTAAATGAATCAAAGTCTTTTCCTCTTCTAATCTATTCTCCAGACTTTCTTCCACTAAATGGGCATAATATCCGAAAACAGAATTTGAAACTGTAGCTTGTGCCCTTATAGGACTCTGGGTCATTAGAATGCTTTACCACTCACTGGCTCCAAACTCAGGCTTTATGAGGTAATATAAAACTTGGATTGTAAAACAACATGGGGCAAAGAGATGGGTTGCTATATACATGAGCCAAAAATAGCCCTGTGTTGTTTACTTCTTCACACCAGGCTGGGACCACTGAGCTCAAAAACCTGTCAGAGCTCAATTCAAATTTGTATATATCCAGTTGCTTTAAATATATCCCAAATGAGCATATTTTTAGCTATTTGTGAACCTGCCTTTGCATATTCCATAAAACAGCATCCAACATCTGCTAGCCATGGGTTACAAAAACCGTAGGATTTAAAAATACCCCAAGCTCTAGAACTCTCTGGCCTAGAGACTGGCCATCATGCTGGACACTTAAATTCCCTTTCCAATACCTCTCTCCTGAGAGCTCTCTTGTCCTCTTGCACCTGTGTGTAGTCCACCCCACCCCACTGTCTTTGGAAGATCTCTTTCAGAGAGGGAATTTTTCCTCCTCAGGCCAACTTATCAAAGCACCCTCTACCCCCCAACAGAGCTCCTGTGTGTTACTACTGCTTGGCGGTCCTATCTTTCCTGTTGATCAGCCTGCAAATCCCTGAATTCCACCACAGGAAAGAAAGGTCTGGGGAAGTAGACAGGGCTTTTTACTGTCTCATCCCTACCCCAAAGCCTGTCTGCTAAGACCCAAAAGTGGTAGAGATTCCCAAAATAAATCGTGAGACAGATAGATTATGGGGACACCTTGGGAATGACCAAGTTTCCATCCACTTTAAGTAAATGATGAGAGATAAAATGAAGCTGCATTTTATTACATACCATGACTGGGCTTAAGTTCAATGGCTAGCTTATATTCACAGTATCTCCTGAGTTTGATCACATTCTACTTCCTCTGCTATCTCTCTAGATTAAAGCACTGTGATCTTTTCCTTGGACAATTACAACAGTCTTCCTGGTATTCCTATGAAAAGATCCTGTAAAATTTGTGCCCTTGCAACTCAGATACCCTACTCCCGTGATGTCTGATGTCTATTCTCTATGTGACAGTTTTTAAAAATATAAGTCAAATTATTTCACTTGACTGCCAAATCTCCCCCAAAGGTTTCTCATTATACTTGGTGAAAGTTTCAAAGTCTTTACCATTTGTTCTCCCACTTTATCTCCTATCACTTTCTCCTTGTGTTATGTTCCTCCTTGGTTCTCTTAAACATATCTTCCATGTTCTTGTCTTAGGCATTTGCATTGGCTGTTCTCTCTGCCAGAAATGCTCTTTCCTACTTATTTCTGTGGCCTTCCCCAGGACCTTATCAAGAATAACCTTCCTCCTGTCCATTTCTTACCCTGTTTGCTTTGTCTTCATAGCATTTTAGACATCCAGCGTGCCTTTGTTTCTTTCCTATCATCTCCCACTGGAATATAAGCATTGGAAGGATGGGAACAGCATCTTGGTTTTATTCACTGTCTCTCAAAACCCTGATACTTGGCAGGTCCTCTGAACATATCTTTGGACTTAATGGGCCAGTGCTTAAAACCCATATTTAGAAAAGGCAAATAATACTTTCAGAGAAGAAACTTCATGATATGAGAATTAGAATATCAACGAATTAACTATTGTTACAATTTTTAAATTGTAATTGAATAGTCAAATTTTATAAGTTTGGCACTGAAATGCAAGAATGTTAATTTCCCAGTACCTTAATCTACAAGCTTGCTTCTGTTACTGTACTGAATGTCTGCCTTACTAAATACATGCTTACTTTCAACTGAAACTGTTGAATGACCAAGATCATTTTTTACTCCTGCCGCTGACAGTGTCTAACTGGTAGTGATGCTATCACCCATCTCCTAACATAACCCTCAACTTGATTTGTATTATATAATGTAATTTCTTTGAAGCAACCTTATAAACTAAAGTTTGACACAGTATTTGAAAAAAGGATGTTTTCTGAGTATTTTCAGATTTCAGGCTTAGAATTATTGCCCTCACTTATGTCTAATATTGTTTTGTATTCACTTGCTGTTTCACATAATCACTGTGGGGAAAATGCCCTTAAACTACAGACCCAGAAATGCAGAAATGAAAGCAATGTAATTAGTTTTCAAGATAACAAAATTGCCTTTGATTTATTGTTTGTAGCTCAGTTTCCATTAAATGAGTATTAATTTTAGCATTTTACCTGAGTGGAATAATAGAAGGATGTTTGCGGCAGATAAAAGTTTTGAAATTCTTCTGTTTGATTACTTCTTCAGCAGTGCCCATCACACTCACTTAATTTTCTGTAAGAAACTATTGATGAAATAGGTCATACTGGTTGGTTATGGCTTGCCTGTAAATGAATTAAATATTTATTTCAGCAAGTCTGTCTTTTTGACCCGTAATTGCAATTTTGCCACATTTGAATATCTTGCATAGGTATTTGATGAGGCAGTACTCAAATCTCTTATATATTATGTAGTTTGTCTTCAGCTAGAAAAAAAAATGCAAAATTCCCAGTACATTCCTGATAAGCCAATGGATTTTTTTTTTTTTTACATTATCTTGTACTACAATTTCTTTCTGAATATACAATTAATGAGTGTGAACAAAACAATGTATGCTTTTGGCTTCTTAATTACTTAAAGCTTAGACCACATCTGTGCCATTTTCAACATCGGTTGCATAACATTGTTTTTTAGAAATTATTTTCCATTTTATATGTATTTCTTCAATGAAATTCAGTTTTAGTTTATGTTGGATACAAAATTCTCTGAGCAAGCAAAGCAGAGGTGTAGTGGAAGTCATTATTATTCCACTAAGCTGTCAAACCTTTAATATTTTCTTCTAGAGTCAGAAATATAAGACAGATATTAAAATACTTTTGTAATAATTGTTTTGAAATTTACTTAGTGAAAAATAGCGGTGCTTGGGATACCTTTGTTTCTAATTTTTTTTCTTCTTCAGACTATTTATAGTGTTTATTGCTTTGAATCAAAGTAATTTAGTGTGAATATTTTGTATATGATTTTGGAAATTTTTCTTTTCGTGGAAATGTGGCTTTTAATACATCCTTATAGATATGAAAATTCATGAGTAGGATTGCTTTTAAAAAAGCTTGAGTATAGGTGGAATTAAGTATCTAAAAAATATTAAGCATTATTTTATATACTGTTAGGAATGCCAGGCTATAATTACTCTATAAATTATTTTCTTTCTACAATTTCTATTATATAGATTTTTAAATATTGTTTTGTATTAAACTATGTTTTCCACATAGATAGTTCTGCATAATCTAGTATTCTCAAATTAACTATAAATATATTACTCTATTCAACTACTTGAAAGTTTTTAATATGTTTTTATATGTAAAGTTAACAGCTTTCAGTCATTAATTATAGAACCATTTTTCTTGCAATAATACTAGATATATTTGTATTTCATCCAACTGATAGAATTTTAAAATATAACATATAAAAGGGTTTCATTCCAAGTTATAGCTAGAATATTTACCTTCATTTGATTATGAATATTTAGATATTAATAAATTCAATGGTATACGTATTCATATTACTGAAGCTGTTATATTGATTAGATATAATTATAGCAATGGGTTATGGATCATGTACAAATTTGTAGATACCAGTAATAACTCTGGAGTAGAGTTTGAGCCTCCCAAAGAAGCCACATAGCAGCTTTTGGCAGGATTCCACCACTGAAGGTGGACTCCAGTACACCAATAACCAAGTGTTGAACTAAGAATAAAAGAATGGGCACACATTTCTCTTACTTACAATTCACACCAGGAGAAAGGTGATGAGACATTATCTCAGCATACATACCGGGAACGAATATGTTTGGGAAAAGCGTCTGTTCATTCTGCAAAGCTTTACATGCACCTTCTCCATGTCAGGCATGTTCTGTTAGGCAGTGGGCATACAGCCCTACAGAAAAGAGACTAAGACCCTATTCCAGTGGAGTAGACAGACAATATACAGATAACCAATCAGTGTTTTCCCAGTCAGTTTCTATGAAGACAAATAATACAGTTCAAGGAAACAAAGTGACTGCAGCTTTGATATTAGGGGTGAGGGACGATCTCTCTGGGATTTTCTGATAGTCGACTAAAGATCTAAATAAAGTAAGGACATGAATTTGTGAATATCTGGAGGAAGAGTTTTCTAAGCAGAGAACAGCATGCACAGAAGCCTATGGTGTGAACATGCTTAGTGTATTTAAATAACTGAAAAGAAGCATATTTGAATAACTGAAAATGGTTGTAGTATATTACAATTTTCAGTTACAAGGCCTTTTACAATGTGTCAACCCCAGAAACTTTAAGAAACAGCACATTCCATGCTCATGGATAGGAAGAATCAATATTGTGAAAATGGCCATACTTCCCAAAGTAATTTATAGATTCAGTGCCATCCCCATTAAGCTACCAATGACTTTCTTCACTGAATTGGAAAAAACTACTTTAAAGTTCATATGGAACCAAAAAAAGAGCCTGCATTGCCAAGACAATCCTAAGCTTAAAGGACAAAGCTGGAGGCATCATGCTACCTGACTTCAAACTATACTACAAGGCTACAGTAACCAAAACAGCATGGTACTGGTACCAAAACAGAGATATAGACCAGTGGAACAGAACAGAGCCCTCAGAAATAATACCATACGTCTACAACCATCTAATCTTTGACAAACCTGACAAAAACAACAAATGGGGAAAGGATTCCCTATTTTATAAATGGTGCTGGGAAAACTGGCTAGCCATAAGTAGAAAGCTGAAACTGGATCTCTTCCTTACACCTTATACAAAAATTAATTCAAGATGGATTAGAGACTTAAATGTTAGACCTAAAACCATAAAAACCCTAGAAGAAAACATAGGCAATACCATTCAGGACATAGGCATGGGCAAAAACCTCATGACTAAAACAAACACCAAAAGCAATGGCAACAAAAGCCAACATTGACAAATGGGATCTAATTAAACTAAAGAGCTTCTGCACAGCAAAAGAAACTACCATCAGAGTGAATAGGCAACCTACAGAATGGGGGGAAATTTTTTGCAATCTACTCATCTGACAAAGGGCTAATATCCAGAACCTACAAAGAACTCAAACAAATTTACAAGAAAAACCCCATCAAAAAGTGAGCAAAGGATATGAACAGACACTTCTCAAAAGAAGACATTTATGCAGCCAACAGACACATGAAAAAATGCTCATCATCACTGGCCATCAGAGAAATGCAAATCAAAACCACAATGAGACACCATCTCATACCAGTTAGAATGGTGATCATTAAAATGTCAGGAAACAACAGCTGCTGGAGAGGATGTAGAGAAATAGGAACACTTCCACTCTTGGTGGGAGTGTAAACTAGTTCAACCATTGTGGAAGACAGTGTGGCAATTCCTGAAGGATCTAGAACCAGAAATACCATTTGACCCAGCCATCCCATTACTGGGGATATACCCAAAGGATTGTAAGTCATGCTGCTATAAAGACACATGCACACATATGTTTATTGTGGCACTATTCACAATAGCAAAGACTTGGAATCAACCCAAATGTCCATCAATGACAGACTGGATTAAGAAAATGTGGCACATATACCCCCATGGAATACTATGCAGCCATAAAAAAGGATGAGTTCATGTCCTTTGCATGGACATGGATGAAGTTGGAAACCATCATTCTCAGCAAACTATCACAAGAACAGAAAACCAAACGCCTCATGTTCTCACTCATAGGTGGGAAGTGAACAATGAGAACACTTGGACACAGGAAGCGGAACATCACACACTGGGGCCTGTTATGGGGTGGGGGGAGTGGGGAAGGATAGCAGTAGGAGATATACCTAATGTAAATGATGAGTTAACGGGTACAGCACACCAACATGGCACACGTATACATATGTAACAAACCTGCACATTGTCCACATGTACCCTGAAACATAAAGTAAATATATATATATAAAAAGTAAATATATAAACATAAAGTAAATATATATATATATATAAAGAAGCAGCATTGTATAGTATATATAGCTGTATAGCAGCAGTTTTCATAGTTTATAGCTATAAAGTTAAGTCTGTCGGGGTGCCATAGAGGCAAGAAACTGTGTTTTGACATCAAACCAACTGTGCTGATGGAAGGACAAATGAGTGACACTTTGAAGTAAAAATTGGAGGTGTGGTGTGAGATTGTGGCATTTAAAGATTAATTACAGTAGCGTCAAATTGTACCTAAGTGTTAGTTTCTTTGTCCCAATCTGTTGCTTACTTTGTTGTAGTTCTATATTTTAATAAAATTACATATATTCATTAAGGCAATATATGGCAATGTTTTATATGTTTAATCACCTAATGTTCAAGTGTGGCATTTAGAGCCTTGTGAGCAAATTACCTACTACTTACTTGTATCACATGTTCAAATGCAAGATAAAATAAAATGAATATAGTTAAAAAAAAAAAAAAGCAGAAAGGCCACTCTGTAAATCTATCAGTCTAAAACAGTAATGCTACTGTCACTGAGAAGATCTCAAACATCTGACCTTTTTATGAGTTATCTCCCTCAGTAAAACAATTACTCTAGCTATATTCTTAACCCAGATCAGAGTAACTGGTTTTATAAGATCCTCATTCTTCTGTCTTTTCTGCCTTTGTCTGGTTTACAACATGGATGTACCAAACTCTTTGAAAGGAAAAGAGGGATTAAAATACTGTTGAAAGACTTCTGGTTTCTGGGCCATCAGAGAAGGAGCTTAGAAGCTCCCACTCTACCCCAACAATAAGTAAAAAGCTGAAAAAGTAGTAACTCTTCTTATATTTGTCAGAGCACTGAGGTCACAAGGCAAACTTGCTGCCCTGAGAAATGGAAAGACAGATAAGCATACCCAGAGAATCACAGCTGACTTGAGCAGACATCCACCTGCAGGACCCACCCCAGAACCAACGCTGGCATGGGAATATCTCAACTATAGTTGACAAACTGCTGGAGGTGCAGTGTGGACAAGTCTGAGAACTTCCAGGGAGTTTTTCCTGCAAACTTCCAGGGAGATCCAATTGTAAGGGGTCCCACACTCTTATGAGTTTTATTTCCAGGAGCTCTGCTAGCTTCTCATAGTGAAGATTGTTGAAAATTCCCTAAGGCTTCCAGCAGGGGTCTGGCGGAAGAAGCCATTCCTGATATGCAGAACGCTCTGCTCTCTGTCACTAGGGCTGCCTTCCAGAAAAACTAACCCACTGGGGTTTTATTAGAGCATAATTTACCTGGGGAAGGAAAATGCCTAACTTCTCTACCCTTCCTGGACCACCTAAGAAGGTGGGGATGATGGGGTGGAAATCCCAAACAAACTGAAAAGCATTAGTGAAGTTTCTGGTCCAAGGCACAGACTTACTAAAAGACTGAGACCTAATCATAGGAGTATAAAATGGTTCCCCTCCCCTACACAGTACATCATACTACTAAAAGCTTATTTGTCACTGTTCTGTTTAGCTAGTGCATCATGTCTTCTATCAACAAGAAATTACAAGGCACACCAAAAAACAAACAAAAACAAACAAACAAAAAAACCAGCTGAAACAGAGCAAACATCAGAACCAGATATGGCAAGGATGTTGGAACCATGGACTTAAAGCAAGGATTAATACGTTAATGTCTCTAATGAAAAAAGTAGACAACATGTAAGAAGAGATGGGTAATGTAAGCAGAGTGATAGATATTCTAAGAAAGAGTCAAAAAGAAATGTTAAGAATCAAAACATTATAATAGAATGAAAAATGGCTTTGATGAACTCACTAGTAGATTGGACATGGCTGAGGAAAGAAACTCTTAGCTTGAGGATATGTCAATAAAAACCTTCAAAATTGAAAAGCAAAGAGAAAACCAGAACAAAAAAGGAACACAATTCCAAGAACAGTGGAATAACTACGAAATACTCAAAGTGGGAATACCAGGGGAGAATAAAGAGGAAAAGAAACAGAAGCACTATTTGAAGCAAAAATGACTGAGAATTTCCACAAATTAATGTCATACCACAAACCACAGACCCGGGAAGTTCAGAAAACACCAACCAGGATAAATGCTCACCAAAACTTTGCACAGAGGCACATTTGCAGGCATGCTGTATTTGAAAGTAGTCTTGGATTATCTAGTGAAATGTAACCACTCAGGCAAACCCTGAAATAAATTATAAAAAGTAGTATAATATGCTAAGGAAGGAGAAAAAATAAAATCATATCGAATAATATAGATCTTACGATACTGATAATCACTTTGAATGTCAATAGTCTAAAAGCACCAATTAAAAGACAAAGATTGTCAGAGTGGATAAGAAGAAAAAAGACCCAATTATATGTTGTTCATAAGAAATCCATTTTAAATAAGACACATATAGGTGAAAAACAAAAGGATGGAGAAGGTTATAGCATGCTAATTAAAAGAAAATTGGAGTAGCTATATAAATTTCAAAGAGAACAGACTTCAGAGCAAGGACTGTTATCAGGGATAGGGAAAGGGATTATAAACAATATTGTAGTCAATTTTCCAGGAAGACATACCCATTTTTACTGCTTATGTGCCTAAAAACAGAATATCAAAATATGTGAGGCAAAAATTAATAGAACTGTGAAGAGAAATAAATTAATTCATGATTATGATTGGAGACTCAACACACTTTTATTCAAAATGTACAAATCCAGCAAGCAGAAAATCAGAACATAGCTGAATTCAATGACTCCATCAATCAACTGGATATATTTGACATCTACTGAATATAATTGATATTAACTGTATATAATTCACAAACCACTTTTTTTCAACAACAACAACACATCAGTCTTCTAATGCTCACATAAAACTTTTACCAAGATAAGCATTTGGAGCCATAAAATACACGTTAGCAAATTTAAAAGAGTAGAAATTATAGAGTGTATGCTGAGACCACAATAGAATTATATAAGAAATGAATAACAGAAAGATAGCTAAAAAAATTCCCAAATACTGAGAGATTAAACACATATCTAAACAACACATGGATCAGAAAAGAAATCTCAAGAGAGTTTTGAAAAGATTTTGAGCTAAATGATAATGAAAATACCTTAAAGGGGATATAGCAAAAGTAGTTTGTACAGAAAAATTTGTAGAATGGAATGCATATATTAGAAAATAAGAAATAGCTAAAATCAATAAGCTTCCATTTTAGAAAACCTGAAAAATAAGAGCAAGTTAAATCCAAAGTAAGCAGAAGAAAAGAAATAATAACAATTAGAGCAGAAATAAATGAAATGGAACAGAGGAAATCAGTAGAGAATTTAATGTAACCAAAAGCCAGCTCTTTGAAAAGAGCAGTAAGATTGATAAGCCTTTATCTGCCTAAGAAAAAAGGAGAGAGGACACAAATTACTAAGATTAGAAATGAAAGAGGAGACATCACTATAGGTCCCATGGACATTAAAAGAATGATCAAGGAGCACTGAGAACATCTCTATGCCCAAACACTGGATAACCAGACGAAATAAACCAACTCTTTGGAAGACGATCTTCCAAAAGATTATTATTTCTCACATAAGAAAAATTTATCTTCTAAATAAGCCTGTGTCTATCAAAGAAGTTGAATAACTGATAATCTTTCCAAACATAAAGTGCTAGGTCCAAGTGGTTTCACCAGTGAATTCTACCAAACATTTATGATAGACTCTAGACGAATTTTTTTTTTTTTAACAATCTCTTCCAAAAGGTAGAAGCAGAGGGAATACATCCTAACTTATTCTATGAAGTCAGCATTACCCCAATCCCAAAACTAGACAAAGGCATTTCAAGAAAAGAAAATGGCAGTTCAATATGTATCATGAAGATAGAGGTAAAAATCATCAACAAAATATTAGTAAATTTAATCCAACAATGTATAAAAAGAGATACATGCTGTTACTAAGTGAGATTTATCTCAAGTACATAGGACTAGGTCAACACTTGAAAATCAGTGTAATCCATGACATCAACAGGCTGAAGAAAAAAAAATCACATCATATCAATATGTACAGAAAAAACTTGACAAGATTCAACACTCATTCATGATGAAAGCTCCCAACAAACTAGGAGTAAAGGGGAACTTCTTCAATTTTATCTACAAAGAACATCTCCAACAACTGGCTAACACCATATTTAATGAAAAAATTTGAAGCTTTTTCAATAATATTGGGGATAAAGCAAGTATGTCTCCTTTTGTTTTTCTTTTTTTTTTTTTTTTTTTTTTTTTTTTTGAGATGGAGTCTCACTCTGTCTCCCAGGCTGGAGTGCAATGGCTCAATCTCAGCTCATTGCAACCTCCACCTCCTGGGTTCAAGCAATTCTCCTGCCTCAGCCTCCCAAGTAGCTGGGACTACAGGCACATGCTACCAACACCCAGCTAATTTTTGTGTTTTTATTAGAGATGGGGTTTCACCATATTGGCGAGACTGGTCTCGAACTCCTGGCCTCGTGATCTGCCTGCCTCGGTCTCCCAAAGTGCTGGGATTACAGGCATGAGTCACCGTGCCTGGCCTATGTCCCCCTTTTTTTTTTAATTCTACTTTAAGTTCTAGGGTACATGTGCACAATGTGCAGGTTTGTTACATATGTATACAATGTAACATATTGATGTGCTGCACCCATTAACTCGTCATTTACATTAGGTATATCTCCAAATGCTATCCCTCCTCCCTCCCCCCGCCCCCACAATAGGACCCGGTGTGTGATGTTCCCCTTCCTGCGTCCAAGTGATCTCATTGTTCAATTCCCACCTATGAGTGAGAACATGTGGTATTTGGTTTTCTGTTCTTGCGGTAGTTTGCTGAGAATGATGGTCCCCTCTTGACATTGCTTTGCAAAATTATACTGGAAGTTCTAGCACATGAAATAAGACAAGGAAAGGACATAAAAGATATACAGACTGGAAATGAAGAATTAAAACTTTCTTTGCTGTTGACTCGTTTGCCTATATAGAAAATAAAAAAGAATTGACCAAAAACTCTTGAAACAAATAAGTGTTAGCAAAGTTGCAGGATGCAAAGTTAATATGCAAAAGTCAATTCTTTTCCTATACACTGTCAATAAATGATTTGAATTTTAAGTTGAAAACACATTACCATTATATTAGCATTCCCAAAGATAAATACTTAGGTATAGATCTAACACAATACAAGTATGTATACAATTTACATGAGGAAAACTACAAAACTCTGATGAAAGAAATTTTAAAAGAACTAATTTAAAAGATTAGTACTAATTCACAGATTAGCTGTGAATACACAGATGTTCCATGTTAACAGATAATTATTCCATGCTGTGTTGTAAAGATGTCAATTCTTTCCAACTTGATCCATAGATTCAGTGCAATCCAAATCAATATCCCAGCAGGTTGTTTTAAAACTAGCTTTAAAGTTTATACAAAGAGGCAAAAACTTCAACTCAATATTAAAGGTGAACAAAGTTGGAGGGCTGATAAATTTCAAGACTATAAAGTTATAATAATATGCTTTGCAGGATTGGTTAAAAAAAAAAAACTGGCAGAAAACATTTACCAGATGTGTCTTTTCTGAAAGACTACTATCCAAACTGTGCAAACAACTCTTAAAATGCAACAATAAGAAAATGCATGACCTGATTAAAAAATGGGCAATAGAGCTGAACATACATCTCAGTAAAGAATATATACAGGTGGAAAATAAGCATGTGCAAATATGTTCAATATCACATGTCCCTAGGGAATTACAAATCCAAGTAAAACAACAATGAGGTGCTGCTACACAACTATCAAAAGGGTCAAAATGCAAAACAGGATGTGGAGCAAGAGGAACTCATTCCTTGCTTGTGGAAATAAGTGCAAAATGGTTAGCCACTTTGGAAGACAGTTTGATAGTTTCTTAGAAAACTGAACATAATCTTACCATGTGATCTGGCAATTGCCCTCCTTGATATTTACCTTATTGAATTGGAAAGTTACGTTCCTATAAAAACTTGCACACAGATGTGTATAGCAGCTATATTCATGATCAGCCCAATTTGGATGCAACCAAGATATACTTCAGTGGGTAAATGGATAAACTGTTGTACATCTCAATATGGAATGTTATTCAGTGCTAAAAAGATACGAGCTATCAAGCCATTAAATGGCATGGTGAAAAATATATATTACTAAGCAAAGAAGCCCAATTGAAAAGTCTATATACTGTATAATTCCACCAACATGACATTCTGGAAAAGGCAAAAGGCATCATCTGTGGAGATGATAAAAATATCAGTGGTTTCCAGGGGTCACAGGGAGGGATGGTTGCAGAGGCAGAACACAGAGGATTTTCAGGGCAGTGAAACTAGGCTGTAAGATACTGCAATGGTGGATTAATGTCATTCCACAGTTATCAAAATGCATAGAATATACAACACCAAGAGTGAACCCTAATATAAACTCTGGACTTTGGATGATAATAATGTGTCAGTGTAAGTTCATCTATTATGACAAATGCACCGCTCTGGTGGGGGATGTCAATAGTGAGTGAGATCGTGCATGGATGGGTACAGGGCCATGTCTAGGAGAACTCCCTGTACTTTCAGCTCACTTTTGCTATGAACCTAAAAGTGCTCTAAAAATTGTCTATTAAAAAATTGTACAGTACAAAAAGTACTTTTCAAAAAACAAGTTTTGGGAGTTTTGTTGTTATTAACTGCATTTTATTGCCAGCTGCCGAAAATAGTAATGTGGAGAGTAGGGGAGCCATTGAGTTTTTGGTCAAGGCTTTCTGGCTTTCTTCTGACTTTCTCTTCCCCTTCCCCAGCCCACTTCTTTGGGACCTGGTTTTTTTTTTTTTTTTTTTTTTTTTTTGAACTGGTGGACTATAGAACACAGTGCTTTACAGTGGTATCAGTGTCAGACTGACTACATTCAAACCCTGGCTCTGTCCCTTACTTATTGTATAACTTTAGGAAATTTACTGACCTACTGTAACCCTCATTCTTCTCAGATACACAATTTCAAGGAAAAATATACACTTCTTTTAGATACCGAGGAGCACTTGGCTAGTTTTTGGTTCATAGCAGCTACTGTTAATATGGATGTTGCCACTGATGAGTAAAATGGGATTGTCCTGGAGAAATAGGTTCATTGTATAGACACGTCTACTGAAACCCCTGATGAATGTCCATTGCTCAGTTGTATTTAATTATCCTAAAGAGGAAATTCTGCCTTTTAGTTTAGACCCACTTTTCTATCCTTAATGATTTATTTATTGCACAAAAATTTAGACTTGTTTTGGGACCCCAAAGACTGAACTAAGAAGAACGTTTTGACTTCACAATAAGCAGGAGCTTTGTAAGAATAATAATAATTAGTTCTTACTGGCTTTAGAGCCTCAAGAAGCTTCCAGCAGCTTTCTGAACCTCATCTTCTTCTTTAATATAGTTAGAAAGATGAGAGCAGTCTCAGAACACAGTTGCAAAGATTAAGATTTACAGTGCCAAGTACTAACTGAAAATGTTAGTTCCCTTTGCAAATCCTTGTGATTATCTTCCCTTTGGCGTACTGCAAGGAACATATCTCAATTTCCCACCTATCCTAAACATCTATAGTTGTCAACGTATAATATATTCAGTGCAGAAAGGTCCTATTTTCACCGTCTGCTTTAACAGGGCACCTATTCTAGTGAAGCTAAGGCAAATATAAAGATAGATGCACATGCTTCAGCATAGAACTTTGCTGAAAACTTAAAAACATTCCACCATCATCCTCCACTATATTCCTGTCTTTCAGTGGTGGTGGTGTGTGTGTATGTGTGTGATAAGAGAGTGGAAAGAGAGATTTAGACAAATACAAACTTCCCCTATCAAGGAAGGGGGCAGTATTAAGTACTTCACGCAAGCATGCATGAAGATGAATGGCAGAGCAGTCAATGAATGAAGGCCACAGACAGCAGAATTCCTGTACATGCTTCCTAAGTCTGTCTCAGAATGAGAGCGTTCTCCCCTGTCTGGGATCAGCATGCATCGTTGAAATAGCCATTAAAGAGTAAGTGAGCTTTGCAGTCAACAAATCTGGGTTGGAATTATGACACTGTCACTTAGCAGTTATGTGGCCATAGCAGTTTCACATATGTGAACCTGAATATCTTCATCTGTGAAAATAGTAATACCTGCTTCACAGTGTCAAGGAGAGGAGTAAGTGAGATAAAGCATGTGCATAGAAAAGATAAATGTTTGTTTGTTGATAGAACTCAGCAAGCCCTATGTAAGCTTGTTAAAATATACACTATCCAAATGGGAGAACATTTCTTAAATTCCTCCCTGGATGCTGTTACAATGGAAAACCCAACTTTCAGACCAGCCCCAATTAAGACCTGATTAGTTCCCTTAGTATGAATAGTTGATTGCAGACTAGCAGCAGTTTTATGTTTCTAATTTCCCTGTCAAAAAGAATGTTTGTAAGTGAAAACTGGTATGTGTTTCTAAGCAGATTGTTAATAAGAAAGTGAATATTAGAAAAATCCATTCACCTCTATGTGTCCAGAAAATATTAGATACGGACATTTAGCCCTATGTGCTAGCTCCAACAGGGGTGTTTTGTGAAAACATGTGATTATCTTCTTGATAGCTATTCTGTAAATTTAGAGAGTTCCTTGCCCCCAATTTTATGTCCTTTAGTAAGTACATATGGTGCTAAAATTGATTAATTTATCACATCCCTTAAAATCTTTTCTAGCTGGGTGTGGTGGCTCACACCTGTAATCCCGGCACTTTAGGAGGCTGAGGCAGGAGAATGACTTGAAGCCAGGAGATGGAGACCAGCATGAGCAACAAAGCAAGACACCATCTCTACAAAACTTTAAAAAATGATCTGACCATGGTGGAGTGTTCCTGTAGTCCCAGCTGCTTGGGAGGCTGAGACAGGAGGATTGCTTAGCCTAGGAGTTCAAGGCTGCAGGGAGGCATGATTGTGTCACTGCACTCCAGCCTGGGCAACCGAGTGAGCTCCTGTCTCATTAAAAACAAACAAACACCTCCCCATAAAAGCCAACTTTCTTTTCTGAAGAGAAGCAAAATAGTACAGGGTTGGGTGCCCATTGTGGCACATAAATCATTGCTTCTCCCTCCTAAGCCTATAGCAGACATCAATGATCAATAAAGAAACCCTTATTCTCAGAATTCTTCGGAACCTACTGTTTCAAGCGGCCACCATCAATCTATATGTTTGGCAAGTAAAATGAAACCTGGGTGTTACCCTGTTTACAATGGAAAGAATACCTGGAAAGTTAATAGGATTTCTTTATTCTCAACTTCTTGAGAAATCTTAGCCATATCGCACAACCCATCCAAGACTGACTTTTCACATCCATAAAGCAAGAGAATTATGGTGGCTCTGTGACAGGTCAACTTGGGTGGGCTAAATTATTAGGTTGGTACAAAAGTAATTGCGTTTTTCTTTCATTAACGGCAAAAGCCGCAATTACTTTTGCACCAACCTATTCATTTCCCAGCATTTTCTTTCCTATATGTTTCCAGTTAGCATTGACTAGAAGAGAGATTCTTGTGGGAGATCTGGAGGACGCATGCGAAGCAGCAGCCATTTAATAGATCGCAGGCATTGCGGCAGATCTGCTGATTCACCTCGCAGGCATGAGGCAGCAGATAGGCTCGCAAAGGCTCCGCTTTGCCACAGTCCGCTCCATTTGTTCAAAGCCTAGGCCAAGTGTGTGTGTGTTTAGCCCTGTGACAAAGGACCCCAGCTTCTGCAGGATATCCTCATCATCAAGTTCAGTGGCAACAAAAACTGATGTGGGTTTCCCATTGTCTTTCCGATTGTGCATGAGTGTTCCCGCTTGATCTTGCTCTCACTCATCTCACATCCAGCTTTCCTTCCCAATGACCTGTTCTGCGATCTTCAGACTCCAGCATTAGACAAAGACAACAACCTTATGGAGATGTCTAAACCAGACCCACAATGGCATAAGGTCAAGTCTCTGCAACAAATCTATCTATATCCTAGTGATTCTGATTCCGTAATTGAGCCTTGACCAACGTAAGAATTCAAATGACATGGATAATTTCTGAAATTTATTCCATTTCCTGATCCCCCTTACATAGCGGGAGGACCAAATTAGCAGAGTGTTTGGGGTCCCAGGCTTTGTAGTCAAGGTTAACCCAGGTTCAAATCTTAGCTCTAACATTTGCTGTTCATGTGTCTTTAGACAAGTTTTAAACCTCTTTAAGCATGAGATTTCTTGTGTGTAATAGAGAAGTAATAATGTCTACTTCTATCATAACATCATTATGAAGATTAATAAAAATTATCTTTATAAAATGCTCAGAATAGTGCCTGGCACTTAACAAATGGTAGCTTTATAAAGCTATATGTGTAGGTCTAGTCTTAAAATACTTTGAATTGACAGAGGAGGCTAAAATAATAAACCTAAAATTTATTTGATTACCTCAGCTGAGAATAAGCAATGTAGGAAAAGAAAAAGAAATCAAAATAATTTTATTGACAAAAAGAACATATTGCTTATATTTCCACTGTATTTCCTTTAAGTCATAATTTGATATTGGACTTATAATGTTATTTAAAACAAATTAGCTGCTTTGCATTTGGAAGCAAAATGCTTATCTCTTGATTACTACTTCTTTTTTCTGGGGTCCTAAGTCTGTGTTTGTGTGTCATACAGTAGAAAGTGTATACAGAGGACTCCAAAGTCCTGGATTCAAGCTTGACTTCACTACCCTCGTAAGTGACTTGCACAAATAATGTAGCATTGCTGAAACCTGCATCCTTATCTGTGAAATATGAGGATCATATATTCTATGATTACCTGTCTTGAAGGGTTTCAATGAGGGTTAAATAGGAAAGACCTTTGGTAAATTCAAATGATATACAAATATATATGATATTGTGATTCTTGAATGTGTTCTCATTCAAGTCCAATTTGAACTGTTCTCCTGGCTCTGTTTAGCCAAACAGCAGCACTATTTATTTTCTACTTTTAAGAGATGATGTGGGAAGCGTAGAGTTTAAAGGGAACCAAGTCTTGCTCCTATTCCCAAAAATGATATAGTCACATAACATATTGTGTCTATTAATTGTTTAACCAACTGGAAAATGTGGGGAGAAAAATAGAACCTCCAAGTTTTCCCATTATACTTATTGCAGATTATAGGTGTTTATTTTGAATAAATGAATAGCTGAATGCTAGCATGAGGAAAATGAAGTTAGCTAGCACACATTTTTTTTTTTTAATGCTTAGAATGGCCAAAATACTTGATGAAGTGTAATAAGAACTCCAAAGATGATTTGATAAAATCTCTGTCTTCAAAAAGCAAGGGACATAACAGAATAGATCACACCACAGGTACAAGTACATATAATTAAATCACAGTAGAAAATGAATGTCAGCATTCACAGAAAACCTGTTTAAACAATCTTTTTCTCACAAAGGGCAGTTTTATACGACTTTACACTGTTACTATGCATTTACTAAAATTGAATTAGCATGTATAACTGAACTCTAAGCTAGACAATTAGACTAAGGCCTGATATCTTGATCAAAAAGAATAAAAATAGAAAATGAAAGAAAAGATGGCTCCACTGTGTGTGTGTCTTGGTGAGGCTGTACAGAAGCCTGGGAAAAGATCTTCAATTTAAACAAATCTATTTCTTGATCCTGTTGATGTAGAGAAGAATACTATGTTCGATAAATGTAGGCCATTTCGATAATTACACTGGCTAATGAGAGGAAAAATTTTCTTAGTGTGATCAGAAATATTTAGGAGAGGAAGTCTAACCTTGGGAGTGGGCAACAGGTCTTAGTGGAAAAAAGTATTTGATAATTTCTCATATTGATAATTCCAACATAGTAGATACGACATCCAGCTATTAGAGGCACAGCTGGTCTGCCTCTACTAAACCCAGAGGGCATATGAGTCTCCAATTTACTGTCTTGACACGGAGTCATCCACTCTAGATTTCTCCGACAACCCCCTCACAAACCTTAAAATACTTTCACATAAACTAAGATTCACTTTATCTCTTTTAATCAAAACTTCCAATTTGTTACTGCTGCAACCTAGGGGCATTACCGATTTTAATTTCTTAATTTTTGGAAATATTTCCCATAGTTTGTCAATTCTCATGAATTTAAAATTTTTCAAGTTTGTGAAATATAGCACATATTCAAAAAGTGAAGGCCTAAATGTCCCATATAAAACGTAACAAAAATAAATACCTATATCATCATCATGTAAGTGGAAAGAAAAAAAGAAAAAATATACTGTCATTATCTCAGCTCTTCATATATAATTCTCTTGAATATTCTATGTAGAAAATTAAATTGTCTACTCATAGAAAAAATTTATTTCTTCCTTTTCAATTATTTTACCATTCATTCTTGCTTTGTTGAACTGCATAGGACCTAGATTATTACACTGACTAATAATTTAAGTTTCCTGAGTCTATATTTAAGTGATGTGAAACTGAAGTAGAAATTCTGATATATATATTTCCCAGGCACAACCTGGCTGGTGGCATCTCTCTTATGGTGGTTAGAAAATCTCTTTCAGTATTGTGGATTAGTAGTGACCTATTTCTCATTTACTTCAGTATGATTACTTTTCATGTATTAATTATGGTAATTTTCATTCTTTTATTCAGTAAATATTAACTTAGCAATGAATCAATGAACTCATTCATCACAAAACTTTTGATATGGCTAGAGAGATAAAACATATACATATAACCTTAAAATTTTTACTTAATTTTAGACAATGGTGTACTGTAATTACATAATATAGGCAATAAATGCTTTGAGTTTTCTGGTGAGGTGATATGTAGAGAGAGAGCTGGTTTACAGAGGGACTGAAAATACTTTATCCTTGGGGACTGCTGGATGTCTGGTTTTACTTTTGACTAAGATAATGGCAGTGGTGTTTATGATGTACTACTTACAATCCAAACTCTCCCAGGAAACCCCCAAGGGTCAGTTTCTTTACTGAGGGTTTGCAACTGGCCTAACCGGTTTGATAACCTGGCATGACTACTTAGAAAGCTAGAGAGCCTTTTGGGGGGATTTCTCAGGATTCCTTGCATGAAGTTGGTTCAAGCCAGATCCCTAGTTTACAAAGACAGGGCCCTGGGGAGTTTGTGCCTCCTGATGTTTCTCCAACCTCCCAGGTATGTCTGTATTTCCTTTCTCCTGCTGCCTTGAATCTTTTGCCTTGAAATAAAACCTCAGATGAGTATACTCTATGGCAAGTACTTTTCAAAATACCCAAACTGGGGAACACTATACGGTGAGTAACCCAGACCAGACATTTGAAATGACCCTTTCCATTCTGTAATTTAGGTAACGGCTAAGGCATTGCTTAGGAGAAGGAAAGATGAGCTGAGGTTGGGGGGATGAAAGCATTGGTTTCTGCTGGCTTCTGACCGCCCACTCCTAGACTGAGGTCACAAAAATATTCTGTCCACAGATGGGTAGAAAAGCATTTGTGGACCAGGGCCAGGGGAGGTAGCTAAATGGGTAACAAAAAAGGTTTACACTGAGGAGAAGTCAGCCAAGAATAGGTGTCTTGGCTGCTCCCATCTGTTCTAGCTAAAGTGACGATCCCAGAGAGGCAGAGTGAAGCTGCAAGAGCCTCAGTGTTAGGCCCTGTATCTGCCTGTGTGGAATGGAGTGTCCACAGGGGACTGGTCAGATATTTGCTTTGGAGTCTTGTCCATTATAAAAGAGTTAAGCCACTTTTTAGGTTCGTTTTGCAGCTCTTTTCACAATTGCTTTTGCAATGGAAATTGAGTTTGGGGGATCCTGGGTAACTTCATGTTGGATCTTACTCAGGATCCTAAATTGGCTTGCAGCTTTCACAGAATTATGGTCCCACTCTGTTAAGTTGCATAAAGGCAAGAGTATGTGATTCATGCCCTGAAAAGGAGAGTTGTCTCACTCCTCTCTTAGATATTAAGTGGAGTACCCCAAAGGTACTGAAATGCTAAAGACGCAGGTAACTTTATATTGGTTATGTGATGATGCATAACTTAATGCTATGACTCGGGTTCCCAATCCCTGGGCCACGGACCAGTCCATGGCCTCTTAGAAACCAGGCTGCACAGCAAGAGGTAAACAGCAGGTAAGCCAGCATTACTGCTTGAGCCCCACCTCCTGTCAGATCAGCAAGGACACTAGATCTCACCAGAGTGCAAACCCTACTGTGAGCTGTGCATGTGAGGGATCCAGGTTGCATGCTCTTTATGAGAATCTAATGCCTAATGATCTGAAATGAAACAGTTACCCCTACACACACTCTACCCTTACTGGTTCATGGAAAAACTGTCTTCTATGAAACCATTCCCTGATGCCAAAAAGGTTGGGAACCTCTGCTACCACTGGCGTAGGTGAGGGTTGATGTTGTAATAACAAAAGTTGCAACTTCCTGGACTCCTTGGGTGCCTACATTGTTGGGGGGACAAAAAGATTTGAGGAAAATTGCAGTTGATCTCTTTACTCAGCTCCCCCAAATAGGGTATTTAATGACAAGAAAAAGAGCAGGATTATTCAGAAGAAATTAAACAATAAGAATACAGGAGTTGGAAAAAACTTTGGAACAATTGAACCAGGCAGAAATATGTTATTGTTGATTAAAAAATGGCATGAAAAAGGAGGAGATAGA
Source organism: Macaca nemestrina (assembly GCF_043159975.1). Classification (NCBI taxonomy): domain Eukaryota; kingdom Metazoa; phylum Chordata; class Mammalia; order Primates; family Cercopithecidae; genus Macaca; species Macaca nemestrina. The sequence goes on along the minus strand of NC_092132.1, from coordinate 130,273,868 downwards.
GTAGTCACTAAAATGTTAATGAATTGCTATAAAAGATTATAAAAGCTGTAATACCAACTCAGATGATAAAATGAATGAGACCGATTCACTCAATGTATCCTAGAAAATTTATCCCAGTAAGTTCATCCTAGTAAATATATCCTAGTAATAATGTTACGGATTAAAAATTTGAATGTTACACAAAAGAGTCTAAAATCTCTTCAGAGCTTACACCAATGTCAAAAGTGCAATGCAATGAGAGAGCCCAAGTGTCTTGGAAAAATCCTCAGCCAGGGACCCCTAGCTGTTTACATTGGTATAGGTAAAATGGCTCATGCACAGTGTAGAAACTTTATCAAGATTGCTGAACATTGGTACTTAAACCTGCGAATGAAGTGATAAAGGGCAATGTAGTTAAATTAGAAGTTTGTGGTGTTGCAACTCATGAAGGCGAACAAGTGAAAGTATGGCTTAAAGTGGAGATTTATGGATGAAAATGTGCACAGCGTTGCCCTACTCTGATCAAAGTATCACTGCAATGGATGTGATGTCTGAGGACGTTTTTCCTTATCAAAATCACTGGGCAAGGGATTTTGTTCAGGTTTCCTCCTTCCCCTGTTTTTAGGCATGCTGCTTCACAAATTGTTAGAATGAAACCACTTAAATTGTAATTTAAAACAATAGAGGATACCCTGGCGGGCATAAAGTTTGCCCTTTATTGCAGATCTGTTATATGCAGTAATATTAGTACCCCTGAATCCCTTATGACACTGTTTGTAATGGTCTATATTCTTATAGAAAAGAATATTCTACATTCTTATAGAAAAGCTGATGGATCCAGGAGGTGAACTGTAGATGAAAAGAGAACTGAATGAAATGATTTGGGAAGTTTCTGCTACTTGCAGCTCTGCTGACTGGAGCTTCTGATAAAGGCCTGTGACTGCCACCCAGCGGCAATAGCTAGGATTTTGAGCTAGGAACTAGCTGGCTGGCAATATGATTTGGAAAATGGGCCTTAGATGACCAAAAGATAGAAGGAACACCTAGTGGGATGCTCTGTTATAGAAAAATCTGCAGACTTGAAGGGGAAATTAAAGTGGGACCCATGTCCATGCCCGTTAAAAAGCCCCCTTGTTATTTCTGAGGAGACTGGGACCAATAAGCAAATGTCCTCCAGTGCACCTTGGAAGCGGCCTTTTAGGTACGCAAATTGAGCTCTGAGCAGCCATAGAAGCATTTGAGCAATGCAACAATTACAAGGAGTGAGACGTATCCAAATGTCTCCCTTAGCAACTTGAACAATGACTAAAAATTGTTCTATTTGTTAACAGGAACATCAGAGATGGAATAGTCATGGGCCTCATACCAAGGTGATCTGGGCCTGCCTATAGCTGGCAAGTGGATTCCCAACTTTGTGGTAGATACAGTGGGTCTTCACTGGGATGGATATTCATTCTGGATTTGGGTTTGCATATCTGACAGCTGAAGCAAATTCCTTTAACACCATAGAGGCCTAGAGCAAATAATATTATTTCAGTTTGGACTTCCTGCTTATATACTGTCAAATCCAGGAATCAATTTTATTAGAGTGCCCTGCACTGCGAGCTAAAAAGTGTCATATACAAGGAAGTTGACTACCTACAAAGTAGCAGACTGACTGAAAATGGGAATGGGAAATTGAAACACTGGCTTAGTAAATTGGAGGTGCTAAGAATTGAAGTGATGCTTACCATGACTGAATATATATGTGCTAAAATGTAGAATGTGTGGAAGTAAAGAGGGTTTGCCTTTGAATCGATTGTTGAGATATTGTGGGGAAGATGGGGAAGAAGGAATGGGGCATAGGAAGTTACATAAACTTTTTCTTTATTTCTAGTTTATCTTCTTCTTCTCTGCCTGATCTTGTAATGCCAGGAGTTGAAATGAATTCAAGAGTTCCAGAATAAGGATCAATTGCTAACACGACACCATGACAATGTCCCTCAATGTCACTGTACAATTCCCTCAACGAATGACAAGTTGTGTTTCTCCTGACTTGTCTGAACTGGATCGGTTTCTGCTTTCCTACCTAGCAGGTGAGCCAGTGTTATAAGCATGTACTTATCCAACCCTAGTCTATTGGAATGAAATGAATAAAGGGGAAGGCATTGGCAGGACTCATATTGCCTCCCCCTCTATAGGTAAGTCCTCTGCTGATCCTTATGTCTTTACTTCAGGGGTAGGAGGAGGATATGGGTGAAAATCAATCAAAGAAGGAGAAGTGCTTGCTAAATCTAAAGGAAGCCAATAAATGGATAATGCTAACAAGGAAAAGCTAGAACGGAAAATGATACTTACTTTTAGATATATTTACAAATGCCCATGAGAGTGAATGTGTAAGCCCGCAGAAAACTCCTCCTTTGCTTGAATCTGAAGGTCCAGGATGGGCTTCAGGGAATTAAAGAAGCATTACCATGTGTTCATGTATATGAAGCATCCCAATGACATTATCAACACCTTGTGAAAGACAACTTTTGGGAAATACCATGCAGGAAAGGGCCATAGTTCACTGTGTAGCAGTTAAACTAAATGATGGCCTGTTGACGAAGATGCCTAAACATGATGAACAAATTTGTTGCATGTTCAATTTGTCATAGTATTATGTGGCCTAATGCATATAATCCACGCTTATGTGGATGGAGGGAAATCGTCAATGTAAAGAATACTTTTCGAACAGATTTCAATGTCTGTTTAGGGGTGACTTGGTGGGCCCATACCTCCTGCTGATAGCCCCAGGATCTGCTAAGGGAGTATATAGCAAACTCTGGCACAGTCAAACTAAAGTGTTTTGGGGGATGACTACTGATTAAATGACATTATCCTGAGGAATTCACCATTTTTGTGTCCTAAATATGTACTCAACTTGTATGTACTCTATAAGACTCTATGGCAACAGTATATGCAATCAGTAAACCAACATTGTCCAAAACACTGTAAAAGAGCCCTGGATGAAATTGGTATAGTCCTAGGATTCCTAGGACAAGCCAAACTTACTTTTACTATATATAGAAAATATACTGAAGAAACAACTTATTGGCCCATATTAGCCTATTAGTTTGGATGTTATTTCAAGAGAAAGGGAAAAGGTGGCAAGAAGCCTGGGCAGATAACACAGCCTTGGAGAAGTAGGCAAACAGACTCAATAGATAGTTAGGCATACACCCTAGGGAACAAAGGTAGAAAAGGGCATGCACAATAACCAAAGAGGAGCTGTGAAGTATGCTCCTCCAGATGGTAGCAGTTAGCTTAAGGGCAATGTTCTGGGATCCAGGGATGAGTTACAAGAGACTTATGGTCTCCTGAGGGCCTGGAAATTTCTAAATGGAGAATACAGTCTACATGCATGCTTCTTAACTGTCAAAGTCCCGTGCATAAATCAAAACAGATGTACCCATTGGTGAAGTCAGTTAAAACTAATTAAACTTCAAGATTTTACCAGTGGGGGAAAGACAGACATTTCTTAAAAATAAACACCTTGGGAACCTGCATCCGTAAAACTTTGTAGTATGAAACAGACCATATAACTATGCCCATAAGGGACTTGGAATCCAGAACTAACTGCAACTTGCCTCTTGATTTATACTTCAGTCCACGACAACATTAGGTATATGGACAAAGTCACTTTTTTCTGGGAAAGCCAGGGAAATGTGAAAATAATTTTAACTGATTTGTTTTGTGGTGATCTTAATCTAATTCGTAATTTAACTGCTAATTGGTGTAATGCTGGTATAATTATAAGGTTAATTTAATGGATTTTGACTAAACCCATAACACTGATATTGACGGCCAAATGTATTGTCAGATTGAATTAAAACCTCTACAAGATTTTCTTCCAATAGAAGCTGATTGAGCAAAGGAGGAGCTAGATTTAGTTAACAAAGAATTAATCGTTCCATTGGATCAATCCATTGATACCCTTTATAAAGTTTACATTTCAGTGGCAGAAGGATGTCAAATTGTTGTCAAGCTTGTGCATGATTACGAAGAAGTTGGCCCTGGAATCTTCTAGAATCTTTGGCAAACTGAAAGCTTTCTTTACAGTTATACCCCACTTGTTTGTTGATACAAATAAATAGTATTCTAGCAGTTGTTCTTTTTTTTTTTTTCCTGTAAATAGTATGAAAGATACAAGGACAGGAACACCCATCAGCAATTT